>NW_028274808.1:16317500-17595000 GCF_037043125.1 Eumetopias jubatus
TTAACTATCGTTATCGCTGCTGTCAGACGACACACGGGAACAAACTCTTACTTGTATCCTCCCCCCAGTGAAATTTAGAAGAAACCGAACACATTAGACCTATGACAGGGTTCGTCATGTGTTGAACTGCATCCCCCCAGAAGATATATTGAAGTCCTTATCCTCCCATAGCTCAGCATAGGACCTTGATTGGAAATAGGGTAGTTGGAGATGTAAATATATCTAAGATGAGGTCATTGTGGCTTTTTATATGTTGATCCTTAATCCATTATGACTTGGACCCTTACAAGAGGAAGAAAATCTGGAAACAGAGACATACAGGGAGAACAACAGGTGGCAGGAGAGCCAAGGCTGGGGTGATGCAGCTGTAAGGCAAGGAGAGCCAAGGACTGCCGGTCACCCTCAGAAGCTAGGAAGGAGCAAGGCAGGATTCTACCCGGAGTCTCTGAGAAAGCATGTCCCTACTGATACCATGATGCTGAACTTCCAGCTTTCAGAACTATGGGGGAAAATTTTTTGTTGTTTTAAGTCACCCAGTTTGAGGTACTTTGTTACGGCAGCCCCAGGAAACTAATATCGGTTCTTCACCCCAAAGGAAGCACTCTGTCTTACAAACAGCCAAGGCTTGGAGGACTGACAACCTGGCAATTGCAAAGTCTCCCAGAGTCAATGGAGGCTTTTATAAAGTCTGGATGGTCCCATCTCCCAAGGGCTCTTAGGCTGGTCCTTGACTCCACACATGTACTTCGGAAGGAGAATCCTGCCCTTGGAGATGGTATCCCAGTAGGACAGCTGCCTGTGAAATGACTGAGCTAAGTCACAAGCCCAGAGAAACAACTCCACTGGTTCTCTAGCAACGGAACCAAGCAAGAAATACGATCATCCTGTCTGGCACAGATGAGGTGGACGGTTAGCAATGAATCAGTGAATTTAAGCAGAGTTTAGAAAACCAGTCTTTACCATTAAACGAAATAATGCATGTAAAGCTCTTAGCATGATGTGGGTCCATTGCAAACACTTGTTAGATGGAACTACCCTTGCTGTTGTAGAATTCAGAGCTGCAGTTCGGAGTGGTGGAAAGCCTGTGGACTTTCAGATCAGACGGACCTGGGTTCCACTGGCAGTGCTCACTCACGGGCTTACGTAATCTGGGCAAGTCACTTAAACTTTCTCCACATGTTTTCTCACAAGTGAAATGGAAATAATAAAGAGATAAGGCATGTCAGATATCAGATACACAGAGGTATTTGTTAATATTAATAATGAAGTGACAGGGGCACCTGGGTGGCTCAGTCGTTAAGCATCTGCCTTCAGCTCAGGTCATGATCCCAGGGTCCTGGGATCGAGCCCTGCAGGGGGCTCCCGGCTCAGCGGGGAGTCTGCTTCTCCCTCTCCCACTCCCCCTGCTTGTGTTCCTTCTCTGTCTCTCTCTGTCAAATAAATAAATAAATAATCTTTTAAAAAAATAATGAAGTGACAGTCTATTATTTGGTATCCTGAATCAAGAATATGAAGAATTACAAGAGCTGTCTCCTGTCATTACATACCCACCTAAAATGGAAGGAAGTAGGTCAGGCTCACATCAACTCTCTCTTTAGCTCCCGTCTACCTGGCTTGGTCACCACCTCACCCCGTCCCTCTGGCTTTGACGAGTCAGCCTAAGTGCCCTTACACTGCTGCCTTCTGGGTGTTCAGGAAACCCCCCCACCACCACACCCTGCTTGTGTCTCTATTTCTCTACAGGCTCCCCTGTTTTTAAAAACTCTCCCTTCCTTCACTTGGTTCTCTCAAACACCTGATCTTAACTTTATAAGGTAAAGAATACTTAGCAAGATTAACTTTTCTAACTAAGGTAGCATTCCCAAATCATTTTCTGTGGAACACCAGCCTCTAAGGTGCCCCAAGAAAGAAGGTCAAGTAAGTTTGAGAAATGCTATAGAAAGCCCCCTCCCGCCGATGCCCACTTTTGGATAAGGCCCACCAGCATCTCCTCAGCACTCCTGCTTTTACACTGAGGGCTTTCTCGTGCACGTGCCTTGGCCTCGGCCACAGGACATTCTGACTGGGAGCTCGCTCCACTGGCCTCCATGCACAGCCAGGGTGTTTGCGCTGCCAAGAGTAGCCCTCGACCCATGGCAGGTGGGAGCGGATGGGTACATCTCCTCCAGCTTCCTTGTCCTCAACTGGCACAGCCCTGAGATGGGTTCCGGGCAGTTTTCCAGAGGTCCTTGGCAGGAGAGCGCCCCAGATGCCCAGACCAATGACTCGCTCATTAATGCATCCTATCTATGTTGGCTTTCTCCCTTTCTGGGTCTCATTTCCCCGATACCGCACGAGTGTTTCATGGGACCATCTTTGAAAGAAACTACTTGTTTTAGGATCTGTTTTTCTTTCCTCGAAATTTATGGCACACACTAGCAATATTAAAGGCTATGTGAAATCCTTTGGGAAAGGGATTCATTTAACTTTATTTAATCAGAAACTTTATTTAATGAGTTTCCCAAACTTATTTGGCCCTGGGAAACTTTTCTCTTTTTTTAATTTTATTTATTTATTTGAAAGAGTGAGTGAATGAGAGAGAGCACAAGCCAGCGGGGAAAGGGAGAAGCAGACTCTGCGCTGAGCAGGGAGCCCGATGTGGCGCTCCATCCCAGGACCCCAGGATCATGAGCTGAGCCAGAGGTAGCCGCTTAACTGACTGAGCCACCCAGGTGCCCCTGGTCATGGGAACCTTTTTAAGGATAAGAGTTTTGATCCTATGAAACCAGTGTCTCTCTTTGAAATGTACTTTGGGAAATGCTGAATGAAGCATTAATGACCCACAAACTAAAGTATTATCCCTCTCAGAGATATCATTATCTTAAAAGCTTCTGCAAATCAGTACTTTCTGACTCAGAGAACTGGGTCCCTTTGAATGAGGAGTTCAGGCTCTACGGTAGATGTGATGGAAAATAATTTGGGAAGAGTGTGTCTTGTCAAGTCTTTTAAAATCAAATCAGGTTGGTAAGTGTCTGTCTACTCTGCTGTCAAGAACTAACAGGAACTTATGGATGAGTTTCTTGGCTCAAGAGTATAGTCCTGGGCACCTGGGTGGCTCAGTCGGTTAAGCGACTGCCTTCGGCTCAGGTCATGATCCTGGAGTCCCGGGATCGAGTCCCACAGCGGGCTCCCTGCTCTGCAGGGAGTCTGCTTCTCCCTCTGACCCTCCCCCCTCTCATGTGCTCTCTCTCTCTCTCATTCTCTCTCTCTCAAATAAACAAATAAAATCTTAAAAAAAAAAAAAAAAAGAGTATAGTCCTGAGACTGGAGGACAGTGCAGGAGGTGTATGGGATGAAGACAGTTATTTCCTAAAACTGTTCTGGAGAAAATAACTCTCTTTAGGAAGAAGGAGCCCATTTCTCAGTGGTCTCAGCCCCAAACATCAGATGCCTAGGACTGCAATATCCCTTAAGATATTTCAGGAATAAAATGGTCAATATTGATCAGAATTTGAAATACTTAAGCCTTGAACTACTCTGTAAACTCCATAAAAAGGGGTTCCGTGATAGAGAAATACAGATTGGGAGTATTCTGGAAAGCAGTCTTGCTCTGATTTTAATACAACCATTGGCAACAGCCACGTACTCGCTCTACTGTCCAGGCTGGATCCCACTGGAAGGAAGTGATAAGAAGCCTTGTGAATGGACAGTACTCGGAGGTGAGTGAAGGGATAAAAGGTCAGTGTGTGTGGGAGCGTGTTTAGCACAAGTTGGGATGGTGCATCTCCAGGGCCTGACTTCTGCCACGTACAGCAGTTCTCCTCCCGACTCTGCAACACGATTTACGCTATCTCTTTTGTCATTGCACGCACATTACCCCCTCTCGTGTCTATTTTCCAGATGTTGAGATATTAAATATTTTTAAAATGAACTGCCGTGGATCAACGTTAAAACATGCCACTTTTTTTGGTCAACACTGCTATTTTGAAACTCTCTCTCACTTACAAAACATTAATAAACGAGCTACAAATCAATAAAGTGAACTTTCAAATAATCCTAATTCTTCTAGGGGGTCCATTCTCTGTGTTTAAAACAACAAGAACAGAATACTGCACAGTGAGAAAATGTGGAAGAGGAGTACCAAGCGTCCAACATGGCCATGAATTGGAGGTATCTGACATTTCCATCTTCATCAAGGGGGATTCTGTCAAGTAGCAACTCAAACTCCTCACCAGTAATCTCCACACCAAACCTGAAACAAATAGCAGTTAGCATCAGTCACCCCCCAAGTTCACATCTGGGTCACCCGTACCCACAATACCCGAAGCATATGGCTGCCATTACCGCTTTGTTACTGCTGCAGTCCTCAAGATCAAGAGCACCACGTGAATATCAGAGGTTAATCAGGGTGTTGATCGCTTCAGCTTTCTCAAAGAAAGAGATTCTACCACAGAATCCCCGCATTGGTGGTGCACAGAAATAGAAATACCGGCATGTTGAATTGTGTGTCATTGTCCTCTATAAAAAGTTATTCATTACACTAAAACACTGGTATTGCTTAAACAAGTTAACTCTGAAAGGCCTTTCAATTGGACAGCTTAGCATGAAAGAAAAGGTAGAGAAAAAAAGTGCCTTTCGAAAACCAGCTTCCTAATGCTCTGGCAAAGCATTTCATAATGGCTTTAAAGACATTTTGCATACAAATATTTAAAAAGTGGCAGTGTTTATTCATCAGCAAGAAAGTGTTTTCATCTCTCAAGAACAATCAAAACATAATCCTGGAATTACTGGCATAAATAAGAATGACTTAAGCAATAATAATGAACAAGGCATTCATTCATCATTTTGCAAAGCTGGTAAGACCCAGCCGACTTTTGGAAAAGGGGGGGGGGATAGATTTTCTTTGGGCAATGCAATGAAAGAATACCATGAGAAAGGGGTTTTCCCCCCATTTTCATTACTACTTCCTTGATAATTATAAAACAAAACATTACCACCACCAAGAATAACACAACAAACAAAAACGGCTTTTCAGAGGCTATAAAGAATTAAGTCATCACATATGTGTATTTCATATTAACTTGAATGTGAAGAGTGAGGCTTTGCAGTTGGATGTCCTTTTTTCACTTGCATAAAATTAGGGAAAAAAGGATAGAACCAATTATTTAATGAGACACATAACACTTTTCCCCTTTATTTCCCGTTATTCTCTCTTCTTTTACATTTCCTAGCAACGAAGTTACCGGTACTAATGAATAAATCTTTGGCATTTTCCTGAGAAGTTAAAACTAATTCTCAGGTTTTATTTGCACTTAAGTTCTTAAACTCAGTACTTAAAAAAGAAAATAAACAGGCTTTTCCCAGGCATACAGGAAAAAATACCAGACCGAAAGTCAAGTGAACTGAACCCAGTCTGTATCTACCACTATACAGCAATGTAATCATGGCAAAATCATTTGACGGTCAGATTTCAGTTTTCTCAATTCTCAAGTGGTCTCTAAGTTCTCTGTATCTTACTTAGTAGTTATAGAATTATGAGAGAATTGAAAATAAAAGTGCCTTGAAAAACAGGAGAATATCATAAAAATATTGTGTTTTGTGAAAAAAATACTGTGTACTGTGTATTATTATTACTGTTGATATAGAGTACAGTTTCAAAAATCTTCAAAAAGGGGCTCCTGGGTGGCGCAGCCGGTTAAGCATCCGACCAAGCATCTTGGTTTCG
Source organism: Eumetopias jubatus (assembly GCF_037043125.1). Classification (NCBI taxonomy): domain Eukaryota; kingdom Metazoa; phylum Chordata; class Mammalia; order Carnivora; family Otariidae; genus Eumetopias; species Eumetopias jubatus. The sequence continues at coordinate 16,323,205 of NW_028274808.1, forward strand.
GCTCAGGTTGTGAGATCAAGTCCCACATGGGGCTCTGCCCTCAGCAGGGAGTCTGTCTGAGGTTCTCTCTCTCTTTCCCTCTGCGCCTCCTGCTCATGTTCTCTCTCTCTCCAAGTAAATAAGTCTTTAAAAAATCTTCAAAAAAACCACTAGAATTTATTGTTTAAACCTAACACTGGCACAAATAGCCCTTTTTCTCCAGAGGCCTTCTTCCTGAGGGGAATATGACATTGTGGACAAAGTGTGGGCTTCAGATTAACTGGACCAACATTTGAACCCCAGCTCTGCCATTTAGCTATATGTGGCCTTAGGCAATTTACTTTATTCCCAGAGCCTCCGTTTCTGCATCCATATAAAGAAAGGCTACTCAGAAAACTTAAAAGTTAATACCTATAATATGCAAATACTCTCTTTAATGGGAAATGTATTTGTGGGGGGGGAATGTATTTTCTTAACAGTTAAACCACCTTCCTTCTATTGATGGGTAAAATGAGGCTTTCTCTAACCACTTTACTTCACTCCCACCTCAGAGACCTAGTTACTATATCATGGTATTTTTATTTTTATTTTCTTTATCATTGGAAATTATTCTTATTGCTTTATTGACTACGAGGTGTTGTCTGTCCTGTGTCTGCACGTCTCAAGTAAGCTACGTGAAAATAGGTACCTTGCCTGTCACGCTCACCACTGTATCCCTAGAACTTACAACAATGACCAGAAAGTGCGCAACATGTGATGAATGAATGAATAACTCATGTCTCTTATAAGGTGCTATGTATTCACAGAAAGAGGAACTTTTAAAAGCTACCATTCCATTATCCATTCTAATAGAGGGTAGCTGGATGACCCACAACAGTGAAAAATTAAAGTCAGACATGTTTGCTTTGGAAAACATTTTACGCTTTGAATTAAGTGTGGATATCCTATATTCACAAATTGAACCAGACTTCTAATAAAATAATATAGCTACATTTATTCATCCTTCTGGCTATTCAACAAATATTTAGAGACCACCTACTATGTGTTGGGCAGTATATTAAATGCTTGGAATACAGTGATAAGACATACCTTACAGTATAACAAGGAAGACAATACAGAGGGCTGTGAAAAGGAGTCAGTGGTCAGTCATTTCAAAGCAGTCAAGAGGTCAAGCAAACTATGAATTTCTATTGAATTTAGAAATAAGCCAGGATGCCTGGGTGGCTCAGTTGGTTGGGCGTCTGCCTTCGGCTCAAATCATGATCCCATGGTCCTGGGATCAAGTTCCACATCGGGCTCCCTGCTCAGGGGGCAGCCTGCTTCTCCCTCTGCCTGCCACTCCCCCTGTTTGTGCTCTCTCTCACTCTCTATCTCTGACAAATAAATAAAGTCTTTTTAAAAAAATAGAAATAAGAAGCCAATGAGTCTCATGAGAGTTCTGGTAGAGTGATGTGGTCCACAACCATACTGTAGTGGGTTGAGGAGTGGAACTGGAGGAACTTCCTTTCAAGAAGCTTAGATAGGAAGGGAAAAAGAAAAAGAAGGCAAACAGGAAGGAAAGGTGGAATCAAGGAAGCTGCTTGGTTTTTTTTTAAAAGATGAATAATATGAGCCCTGTTAAATACTGACAAGGGCAGTATCAAGGAAGAGGTTGAAAACAGAAAAAGAGAGGGAATTACTGATAGATCCTATGAAAGAAGGATCAAGGGGCACCTGGGTGGCACAGTCAGTTGGGCACTGGACTCTTGGTTCCGGCTTGGGTCATGATCCCGGGGCCGTGAGATCGAGCCCTGCATTGGGTTCTACACTCAGCATGGAGTCTGTTTCAGATTCTCCCTCTCTCTCCCTCTGCCCCTCCTGCTCACGCTCTCTCTCTCTCTAAAATAAATAAATAAATCTTGGAAAAAAAAAAAAGACCATAGTTAGACGGGAGAAAGAATACCTTTCACTGAAACAGGGAAATAAGAAAACAATGGGTTTATAGGATTTGAAGTATCAGGAACTCCCCTTTTCTAATTTTACTATGAAGATGAAAGCCTATTTTACTGAGAGCGGGGAAGAGGGGGAAGGTAAGTGAGAGGGCATGTGTTTTGAAGAAATTGAAACAGGTGTGAAATATGCAGAGTGGAGACAGGGATACAGAGTTGACTGAGAGAACACAGTAGGGAGTGACAGAGAACGTTGAGAGCCCGGTTGAGGTTGGTGACAATGAATTTATAGTGATATAAATCTATTCAGTAGTCTGATTTTTCTCAGTAACCTGGTACAGGTGAAGACAAGATGGACAACTGGACTGATCCATGTTTGGGAGTCTGCCACACAGATGTGAATAAAGGAAACAAAGCAAGAGAGTTTATGATATTGACAAGAAAATGTCTAACGTGGGAGAATAGATTCTAAGCTGTGCTCTAGCTCAGAGAAAGGGGATGGTCAATGGACTAGAACAGATAGAAGATGCTAGTCAGAAATAGCTAACAATATGTGTAAAATAGGGTAAAAGTAGGTGTAGTTATTTTTGGATAGTGACACACACTTTTGGGAGAGTCAGGTAGACATAAGAATAAAAACTCATATTTACTGAGAATTTAATATGTTCTTAGCACTGTGCTAAGCATTTTACATGCATGGTCCCCATATATTCCCTACAACTATCAATTAAGTATTATCATCACCAACACTGTCCTGAGAGTATCAGTGAGATCTCTGAGGTACCTAAAGAGGGCAGGAGAGAAATGGTCTGGAAATGACACTGAAGAGTGAGGACAATGAGCTCTTCTTCTTCTTTTTTTTTTTTTTGAGATTTTATTTATTTGAGAGAGAGAGAAAGCACAAGCAGGCGGAGGCGCAGAGGGAGAAGCTGACTTCCCACTAGGCAGGGAGCCTGACATGACGTGACATGGGGCTCAATCCCAGGACCCTGGGCTCCTGACCTAAGCTGAGGGCAGAGGCTTAACCGACTGAGCCACCCAGGCATCCCAGACAATGAGCTCTTGAAAGGGCTTCTGGGGAAGCAGTGTCCTTAGTGGAGAGCCAGATTTGGTTAAACTAGATTGTAACATTTTGAAGACGCCAAGAACATAGTAGAGTTAATTCCTTCTGGACTGGAACTTCTGCCAGGCACAGTGGGCGGATGTCAGAAGGAGAGGAGTGAGAGTTTGGAAGAGGGAAGAAGCCCAGATAAACATTAAGATAGGAGAACACTGAGAGGGTACATAGGTTCGACAGTTGAGGGGTTTACATCATGGGTAGTATAACAGGGAAAATGGGTGTGAGGCCACATGGATTCGGACTCTAGAAGAAACCTTTAAACATAACCATCAAGCCCCTATTTTTTTTTAATTTTATTTATTTATTTAATTGACAGAGAAAGAGAGACAGCGAGAGAAGGAACACAAGCAAGGGGAGGGTCAGAGGGAGAAGCAGGCTTCCCGCCGAGCAGGGAGCCCGATGTGGGGCTCGATCCCAGGACCCTGAGATCATGACCTGAGCTGAACGCAGTCGCTTAACCAACTGAGCCACCCAGGCGCCCCCCTATTTTTTTTTCTTTAAGATTTTATTTTTAAGTAACCATTACACCAAACATGGGGCTTGAACTCACAACCCTGAGATCAAGAGTCACATGCTCCACTGACTGAGCCGGCCAGGCGCCCTTATAATCCCTATTTTCATTTCATCACTCATTCTGTCCCTACAGGCAATGGGTAAGTAGCTTAAATTCTCAGGCTGCAGTAGCAGTAGCCAATATTTATTGACCACTTACTACATGTCAGATGTTACATGTATTAATTTCTTCAATCCTAATATTGTTATCTCCATTGTACAGTGAAACCTTACGTCACTAGTATCTGATAGAGCTTGAACTTGAACCCTGCTAACTGACTCTGGAGCCCTAAAGCTGGCCATTTTGGTATTCTTACTATTTGAATAGGGCTGTCATTTCTCTACCTACAATTGTCTTTCCTACATTGCACACTTTCTCTAGCAGAAAAAGGTCCCCCCACAATCCTTCCAGAAAAACTTAAATGTTAATGTATGATATGATTATGATGTCAATACATCCATAGTTAACCTTTAGCACTGTACTCTGTAAGTGGATCTTGAAATAAGGAGAGTTCACCTTGGACTTTAAGTAAGAGAACTTACATTCTTAAGTACCCAAAAGACCTCCCTTACTTAGAAGGTAGTCGTGGGGCACCTGGGTGGCTCAGTCAGTTAAGTATCCGACTCTTGGTTTCAGCTCAGGTCATGATCTCAGGGTTGTGGGACTGAGCCCCGCATCTGGCTCTGCGTTCAGCATGGAGTCTGCTGGAGATTACCTCCCTCTCCCTCTTTCTTTTTCTCTCTCCCTCTCTGTTCCCCCCCTGCTCCCACGTGTGTACCTATGAAATCTCCCTAAAATAAAAAAATAAAATCTTTTTAAAAAAGAAGGTAGTGTTGGGTGCCTGGGTGGCTCAGTCTGTTGGGCGTCTGCCTTCAGCTCAGGTCATGATCTCGGGGTCCTGGGATTGAGTCCCGCAACAGGTTCCCTGCTCAGTGGTGAGTCGGCTTCTCCCTCTGCTCCTCCCCCCAGCTTGTGCTTTCTCTCTCTTGCTCTGCTCGCTCTCTCTCAAATAAAATAATTAATTAAAAAGAGAGAGAAGGTAGTCTTAAGGCATATAGCCCAAAGATGGTATTTTAGTACCAAACTACTGTGTTTAAAAAAATCTTCTGTCACACAATAGCTTTATTCTGTCCTCAGGGAGGAAACCAGTCTCTGATATTTCTCCCTGAGGACAAAAAACAAGTGACTATCAGGCTTATTACTTTCAATTCCATAACAGACAATATCTCAGGAGTTTTTTTAGCTCCATACATTTTTCTGTATATAATAAATAACCAAGAAAAGTGGCTTTCACACATATAAAGTAAGCAGAAATCCCATTATAGAAATTCCCCTTTTCTGTTACTTAATGGTTTTAAAATATCAAAGCACAGTATTTGTATATAGAGTGCAAGAAGTAATAAAAAATAAAAACCCAGCAAAGAAACAAGCCATAGTTGGATTCTATTTTAATATTGGTTTAGCAATCAGATTTTGCTTTTTAATGGGTGATATTTCAAAAAAACCTAAAAGACTTAAATAAAAAAGATGTGGTATAAGACCTCACATTAAATGAAGGTCTTTTATTTACTCCAACAGGTAACAACAATGAGAAGGCTTAAGGTTGAAGTGTTTATATATCGATCATTTTTGAGCTCTTCACTAAAGACTTCGTAAATGGGATTCTTCAGAAGCAAAAAAACCCCACAATGTATATTAGCTAAATACATTTCATAATAGAAAGAATACTATGTCTGCTATAATAAACTTGGGTTTGTTTCATTGTATTTTAGCGCTGATTCTTCAGCCAAATCCCTGGAGATAGGACATATATTTTCCAGATCAATTTATGTTTAATTGGATACTTCCATTATTTTAGTCTGTTATTAAATCATATTTAACATTCAAAAAGTATTTAAAGATGATCTCTTTCCTCTAAAGAAGTATTTGGGGCTTGTTTTAGGACTTTAAGTTCTTATATTAAGCTTTTTTCCAACTAGACCACTTTATTTTTAAAATATAGACACGGATATACAGTGCAGGAAAAACACTATTTTTCATCACCTCTGTTCCCTTCGTTATTGTAGAAATCTTTACTACCATGCTCTCTCAGAAAACATCTGGGTACTATTATAAAATAAATTCTCAGCCTCTGAAAAAAGTATTTTCCACCTTTATTTCAAAATGGAGAAATAACTTAAGCTAATGTTTTAGGACTATGCTTTTCTAACATTGTTAGATGTTAAAAGAAAAGCACAGTATCAAAAAACACTGATCAAATCCAGGGTGATGGAAAACCCACTAGCCCAGATCACATACGCCAGATCTCTTGGCATATGACAAACCAGCTACCTGTCCTGAGTAATATGTCTTGTCTTTTCTCTCTCCTGTACGCCGAAGTCAGGCAGAAATTATCCTAGGAGATCCACAGGCTGGGGTTTGAAGGGTCCCAAGGGGCTCAGGTGGAACCAAGCCTGAGAAGGGAGAATTGCTAGTGTAACCTGGTATGATGTCCACGGTCACTCCACACTCCCAGAGGACCTCCCAGCTGCCTCTTGGACTACATCACCTTGAGATAAATATATACATATATTTATATTATTTATATTTATATAGAGAGGTAAGGATATAGAAACACACACATATGTGTATGTGTACATATAGGGCATCTTTTTTGTTATTTTTTTAATTAGTTACCCTTAAAAATAGAAGGATATTTGATATTATAGGGTAGACCTTTTCTTATGTTAACCAAAAGGAACACAAGCAAAGGGCTTTGAATAATGGCTTTTTTTCTTTCTTTAAGACTCTCTTAGCATGGGTAATAAAGTGGGAAGTCCTGGGTTTGAGCCCTCACTTCTGCCACTTAGTAGATATAAGACTTTGGGCAAGTCTTAATCTCTCAAGATTGTTTCTTCATCTATAAAACCAGCAAGATAATCACACTTAACCTACAAAACTACAGGATTATTTCTAGGATCGAGTTGCTTAATTAACATATAAACTACTACACATAAATTCTAAGGCAGCCTCTCGATGTCAGACACTAGTAATACTAACAACACTACTGGGTAAAGTTTGCCTTCACTTCAACATTAACTGGAAAAAAGGTGGGTGGCTAGCTTCCTCCCACTCCCTTCGCATTTTTTGCTCCTCCAGACATAGTAAACTCAGTTTCTGCAGAATATGATTTAATTTCAGTTAGTGGGAAACAAAGCAATTAGACAATGAATAATAGCCCAGACAGGATACAGCTGAAAATGTGTGCAAAAGAATGAGGACAGGTTTGATGCTGAGCAGATGTTCTCCCTAGATTGCCGAGCATGAGGTTGATTGACTTTGGGAACTACGGCTTGTTCCCAGGTGGGTGAGCCGTAGGGCCATTGGTTTTTCTAGATTTGGAAGGACCCATGAGATCCTGTGGGAGGAGGGTAGGGGGAATTTCCCAAGCATTAAGGTGGAGATCGTACCTTGAAAAATTCTCGTTACTGCACACAAGCCCCCTCCCTACCTCGGGGTAAGAGACACCGGCCGCTGCCTGAGCTGCCCAGGGATTGTGAACCGCAACAGGCCTCTGGGAGAGCCCGCTGTGGACGTGGCAGCGGGGTATGCCGGGATGGGGAGGGGCATGCCGGGATGGGGAGGGGCATGCTGGGAAGTCAGCGTGGAAGGAGGGAACGCGGGGCCCTGCGGCCTTTTGAGGAGAGAGATGGCCCCAGATACATGTGTTCAGTTATCTCCGAAGTGAAATTGCCCTGGTAGTGTCCATTTTAGAGCTGTTCTTGTAAGACAAGACAGCTTGGATTGTTCACAACCGGCATCTCTTCTCCAGTGAAAGATGTGTTTCCGCCATTGGGTCGCCCGAAGTACCTCAGCTTGGTCCAGATGGTCTGAAGGGGACCGTTTCCTGGGGCCTCTTCCCACGTTCCCCAGTGTTAACGATCCCCACATGTACTGACTTCCTCATCCTGGCCCTTTAAGTCGTCTCTGCCTGGGCTCTCTAACTTTTTACAGCACTACAGGGAGAAAGGCCTCTGAAGATTTTCTTCCACCTGGTGGAAATAATACAGGCCCTCAAAAAGTTTCCAAAATCATATTTCAAATCCCAGTGTTAACGGTTTTTTCATCTTAGACAAATTCATTTGATGCACGCATTAATTTGGGACGGAGCCCCAGCCCTAGGGGAGTGGATTATCGATGAAGTCCTATTAAATAGAACTCTGACCTGACTGCAACACACAAATTGGAATGTAGCTTCTGTGTCATTTGGCACACAGCAAAGAATTTACGCTTTTTCTTCCGTCTCTCTCTGTCTCTGATACTCTTTTTGGTATGACGGGCTGAGATTTGACAATGCACTAGATAGATTCTTGGTCTGATTTCACACTGGAGGCTTTCCCAAACGATAAGTGGCAGAATATCCCAAATCCCAGGTGAAATTATCATCATTACTCTGTTTTTCATATGTAACCTAATCTAGCTAGTTCAAAATTTAGGGCAGTTAGGTCCATTGGTGGAAACTATTGCTTCCAAACTATCAGCTTCCAAATGCTGCTATTTTCTAAAAGTCTGATTTTAAATATTCTGTTAAGCGTACTTTAGTATATTTGAAATTTTCTCCTTCTCCCCTTCTTGTTAGTGCTTTGTGATTCTCTTGTGGGAAGGACCATCTGTAAATCAAAAGCAATTGGTGTTGCCTTATGAGATTTACAAAATGTAAGAGAAGAGCTGAAGGGAATAATTCTAGTTAATCAAAAGAAAATATTTAATGGTTGAAAAAATATTAGTTACCTCAATAGGTACCTAATGCTATTATGGGTCATGTTTAATATTCTATTTTAGAACAAATACAGTATAATACAGAACACATTTATGGCCATAATCATCACCTGTTAAGTCTGTCACTTGTGTCATTTTAAACTAACGTTTTTAAATGAAATTAAAACTTTTACTTTGGGATCACAGCTTCATGAAGACAGAGGTATAGACAGATGTATAGATTTATGTACGGATATAGACACATTTCCATATGAATTAGGTTTCAATGCAAATAAATTTTTCTTTTTTCGACTTTATGTGTATTGTTTCTTCTTCACAGTATAACTTATTTCCATACTTGTTATTGACTTTTTCCCCCTTAAAACACAATGGACATTATATGAGTTTTACAGAAATGTTTTGAATAGCATAAAAATTTGTAACATAAAACATAACCCCTTTCCACAATAACTGCCCCCTCCATCCCCCCAAAATAACTACCTTTGGCTGCTTGATGCTTCATCCTTTCAATTTTTTTCATATGTACATATACTAACGTATATTATTATTTTACAATAAAAGTATATTTGAACAATTATTCTGTCATCTTATTTTTTCACAAGTTGACCTTAGATATGCTGTGCTAATATTTGTGTACTTAATTCTTTTTAAAAAGCGATATGGTATTCCACCGTGTGGATGTACCATCATTTATATCACCAACCCCTTACTAACATATATTGGTTTGTCTAATTTCTCCTTACAGGTTTGCTTCTTGAACTGTTTTTTCCTTTTTTTCCTTTCATTGCCTCTCTACCACTCCCACCACCACCAATTTGGTGTTTTCTAGTGACCCAGGGCCACTTTACTCTTTTTTCATTTAGCCTGTTTTCCGAAATGTTTTTCTGACTTCTAAGTCTTGTCCTTTCCTTTTGAATCTTCTCTTTTCATTCTCTTATTTTTTTCACATTAAGGACAAAGGTCTTCTTACACAAAATCTCTCCTCTCTGGTACAAGTGTGAGCTCCCCACCCTCTTTCCAACCCCCCCCCCCCCCCCGCCCCACGGTGAAGAGAAAGAGGCAGTGAGTGTTATGTTTCTGATAAGATACAAGAGGCTGCTACTGGCAGGGAGTCTTGTCAGGATCTCCCTCATTCTGAGCACTCCATTCCCACGTGAACAACAATGAATGGAGATTTCACCCGCCCACCCCACATTGTTCACGTTGTCCTTTGCCCTTTCTGTCAAATCTTGGCACCCAGGAGACAGCAGAACATGTTCTGAATTCAACCCTGGGGAGCCACCGATCAATATCACTTGACTCTTCCTACCCATTAGTTGTTCCCTTTCTATGCCTGATGCGGAGTGATGCCTAAGCTATTCTTTGTCATGGCCCCTTCTCAGTTGGCCCAGCTAACCCCTATAGGGTGGGATGGCTCTCTCCATCCCCTAGGCAGAGTGCCACAGGCGGGGAGTAGAGCATGGACAAAGTGCGAGGCCAAGTCTCAGGACATAGGTTCTCTGACTGCTTCAGCCGCAGGCTCAGAGGCCGTGGAGAAAGTTAATATAGTTTACCTCTTTGTGATCTTAATTACCAAATACCAAGAGTATTAACTGTCCACTTGACTCATGGAATACTATAAAAACGAAATTTTATAAAATGCTTTGGAAGTCAGATTCCACACTAAAAAAAAAAAAAAAAAAAAAGAGGACCTGTCTGCATCTTCACAAAAAAAAAAAAAAAAAAAAGAATGTCAGATTCCAAAGAAACAGAGTTTACTGCTTTACATGTCTCTTCTCCCTTTTTTGGTACATATATTTCAATGACTTCCCTTTTCTTCCTTTTTCTGGTTTTGTCCGCCATACCTACCTATCCCTTCCCATGAGTTAGTTCTTGTTTATGGAGCACACACAATATATATTTGTCTTCAATGAGACCTTCTTTCAGCAGAGTTTTTTTTTGTTGTTGTTGTTGTTGTTTTGAGGGGGTGGGGTGGGTTCAGAGAGGAAGAAAGACACGACTATTGTCATTTCTTTTAAATCCTAATTTTTTTTTATGTCGTTCAAATTTCTTTTGTATCTGAAACATTCTCTGGAATGTTTTTATGATTACTAAGGCCATCATTCTAAGTGGCAACATTCAAATGAGCAGAAAAACTTTAAAGGGAGACTAAATTCCTGTCTGATTTTAAGTACTTAGAAAGTTAGAGTGATTTCTTCCAAGCCATAGATAAATTGGTCAGGAAAACCAAACCAAATCCCTAAACCAACTCAGTGTTTGGCTCTGACCAATGTCCTAATCTATCTGTATTTGAATCTTCCATCTTTAATATTAGTGGAAGTTTGATGCCAAATGCCAATTATCTTCTAATAATTAGATAGCAGATTATGGGTTGATTAAAACAAATCTGACCGTGACACTGAACTCCTCAGGAGAAAGGTGTTTTAGAGATTTTTCAGTTTAAAAAACTGAGAAATATTTTAGGATCTTAAATTGGACAAAATTTCAGAAAATTGCAAATCTCATCTCCCATCATAGTTTATGGCAAAAGACAAGCCTAAGAAATTCTATTTTAAGTGGCCGTGAAAATATTTTTTTCAATTACCTTCGCCTATGTATAAAAGTTCTTTTTCTCTTTGTTGAAAATGGCCCATCTCTAAGCACATTTTACTATCCCTTCCTCTCCAATTTAGTTCTTCCTTCCCAAATGCATTTTAATACCATACCAATGAATTCCAAAACTAAATTATTGTTTTGGCCCTTGGTTCTTGAAGAAGGGAAATAAATGCAAATTTCTCTTTTTATTAATAAGTGCACAACTTCTAGTAGATTATATACAATCTCATAATTCATGTCAGCCTGAATATTCAACATCATTTGGATTTTCAAATACAACACTTAAGCGTAATAAAAGAAAGCCTGAAGACTCAGAATTCAGTAGAATTATACAACAGTGGGCATCAAAATCCTGATTGAAGTGATTATAATGTAATGATCTCACTGAGTATTTCCTCTTTGCTGTACAAAGGACAGAGATTCAGGCCATCAAGTAGAAGGAAAGGCCTCAGAATGTGTGACTAGTAATGGGAGACTGCCAGTGTCCCAAGCTTACAGCCTAAGTTAACTAAAGGCACTTCACACCCGCCAAGTTGGAAGATAACAGTGTATTAAAGATTTCAGAAGGTAGTTGAGTGTAAACAGTATTAATCACCGGGATAAAGTTTCAAATAACTACATGGCTTTAATGAGGAGATCTAGCATAAGTAGTACCAACAAAAGTATTGATTACATGTAAAATTATAGATCAAGCCTTCGCATAATTGAGGCTTGAGGAAGTCACTCTAAAATTTTTTTAACAAAAGGAGGATCTTATAAAATGCTGGCAGAGGCATGGGGTCAGCCAAATGGTCTGCTAACTGGTTAGATTATCTAACTTGTATTTATGTTGGTCCAATTCGGTTTGTTACCCTGGACCCTCTATAAAGTTACCCAGTCTGTATAGGGTATTAGGAACCAGAAGCATGAACAGCCGGTGCCAAAATAAGTCCCAGACCTAATCTCTTTCCCCCATGCCCTTCCCCCAGCCCCTGCTCTCTCCACAACCTGCCAAAATCTATATTCAATATATCTAAAATCAGATGAGTCCAGAACATGGACAGAGAATTATTGAAGAGCATGAGTTTTGGAGTTAGACAAACCTAGCTTAGAAGCCCAGCTCAGCCACTTACTAGCTATGGGATCTTGGTCAAGATATTTAATTTCTCTGAACCTCACTTTCTTCATCTAAATACCTGAATAATGAATGAAAATATCTACTTCACAGCGTCACCATGAGGCTTAATTATTTTTAGCCCAGGGTCTGAATATAGCAGCCAAAAGAAAGTACCAGTAGTATTACTGTTAAGTTTCCTGAATAGTCTCTCTGTCTGCTATGTCAAGAAAAAACAAAATAGAAGGTACAATTAATACCTAATTCTCAGAAAATAACCACTCTTCCCACCAAAGAAGGATTTTGCTGATGATGACATATGAGATGCTGTGTAATATTACTATTAATACCACCTTACTTCATTTTAGAAAAAGGCTTTGTGAGTGGAGACTGCCCCAAAATTCATTGGTTGCCAGTTGGATAACATTTGTAGAATTTGGGGATGGCAGCAAAATAGCCATAAACAGTTGGAGTTCAGCACACAATTTAAAATGTGTTCTTCTCAGATTCATGAAAATTAAAACTTCTACTTTTCAAAAGGTATCTTGAGAAATGAAAAAGCAAACCACAAACATACATGTTTGCAAAAAGGACTTATTTAAAAATATGTAAAGAAGTCCTATACCTCAATAAGGACAGTCCAGTTAAAAATGGGCAAAAGATTTGATCAAATTCACAAAAGAAGACATACAAATGGCCAATAAACTTGTGAGAAGATATTCAACTTCCTAAATCATTAGGAAAATGCAAATTAAAAACACAGTGAGTAACAACTCTACACCACAATTAAAATGGCTAAAATTAGAAAGACTGATAATAACAAATGTTGGAGAGGCCGTGAAGCAATTGGATTCTCAACCACTGCTGGTAGGAATGCAAAATATTACAACCATTCTGGAAAACAGCTTGGCAGTTTCTTATAAAGTCTCATCCAACCCCCACAATTCCTCTCCTAGGTATTTACCCAAAAGATAGGAAAAAAAATTCTACAAAGAGACCTATATACACAAAGACCAGCAGCTTTGTCCACATAGCCCCAAACTGAAAACAACCCAAGTGTTCATCAGCAGGTGAATGGATAGACAAATTATGACATATGCATAGAGTGAAATACTACCCAGCACCAACAAACTACTGACACGATATGAGTAAATCTCAAAAACATGCTGAGTGAAAGAAGACTGACACCAAATAAAACAGACTGTATGTTTCCATATAGATGTATAAAATGCTAAAAACAAGAAATCAGCTGGGGGAATAGAGGGAATTGAGTACAAGGGAACATGAGGGAACTTTCTAGAGAGACGGAAATGCCCTGTATCTCTCCTGTGGTCGTAGTTACACTGATGTACACATTTGTCAAAATTCACTGAGCTATATACTTCAAATGGGTGCATTTTACTGTATATATGTGTATCTGTGTAGTAAAGAATTTAACTTCACCAAAAAAGGGGTCTGGCCTTTTCCTTCAGCTTCTGGGAGGTAACCTGTAAGCCCTTGGAATGTCATGTATGATAGGAGTATTTTGTTTACCCGGGGGCCTTGGATTATGTTCGTACTCCAACAGTGTGATATAGGGTTGGAGCTGGCCACATCAGATAGCATTTAGGGTGGGAGCTGATCACACCAGAAAGACCAACGTTTTGAAGTAGGGTGGGGGCTTTGGGTCACACAGCATCACCTTAACCAAAGGGGATGGAGCCTAGAGAATGAAATTAGCACACAGGGAACCACTCATGCAGACAAAATGGAATCTCAATGAAACTCTGAACCTGAAGGTACAGGTGAAGGTGAACTTCCCTAGTTGTCAATATTCCATGTATTAGACACAGATATGAGGAAAATAATACATCCAAGACTCCGTGGGGAGAGGACAATGGAAGGTCCCCATTTAGGTCTTTTCCTGGCTTCTGCTCTGTGCTGCTCTTCCCTTGGCTGATTGTAGTCTGTGTCCTTTCCCATAGAGCATTAACTATGAGTATAACAGCGTTCAGTGTGTTCTGTGAGTCTGCTCGCAAATTATCAAACCTGCAATTGGTGTCAGAAGCAAGGGTAGATTTATGGAGAACAGTTTTCCCATTAACTTTGCAGTTTCCTAAACTCCTCGGGACTTAGCTCTAGACTTTAGCAATATCACATCTCAATAAATATCTTTTTTTAACATATGTATGTACATATGTTTGTGGGTGTATAGACATACATCCCCAACGAAGCACCACTTTAAATGCTAGGAAAGAATCTCTTAAAAATTTTGAAAGTGCCTTAATATTTTGTGCTCCAAATTTTAAAGGCATAGATAGATCTTTATAAACTTAGAAAAAATATGGAAGAATGAACCTCAACTCACAGAAGTTATCTGGGCAAAGTGGGAAGAGATAAGCAAACCAGGGGTTGTTATTTATTTTTCTCTATACATATAATTCAAGTGGTACAATTAAGGTCATTTTCGTGTCTTACTATTTTTCGAGATTTTTCAAACTAATGAAAAAATAAATGTATATTGGGCAAATTTGTAAACACATAGTAATACATATAAGAAATTCAGAAATATGAACATTTGACACTTAGAACCTATGGTCACTGGAAATACAAAACATCTAATTTCATTTATACACAGACTCTTGTTGCAGAGAAGAAGAATAATGTGGTCAAAGTGTTTAAGCATAGAACATCTTATATTAGTGTAAAATTCTGCCGAGGAAATAAAATGGAAAATAAGATGTCACAGAGAAAAAGGAGTGATTAGAGTATCCAATGTAGAAGATGAGCTGGTTTCGGAATTTTTAAAAATAGCTGATGGTTGTTATCAAATCCCTATGGTATTTTGCATTCAATTAGATTCACTTAAGTGAGTAAGATAATAATTTTATTTTACAATTTCACTATAGTATGCCAGAAGTTACATCTCTTCAGTTACTTAAACTTTTGTTGAGTAATTTTATACATAAACCTGAAAGTCTGTGGTTCGTGTGTATTGTTTCAGAATTATTTTAGGGGTACATGAGTAAAACGTTTGAAGCCCACTCACATTTGCTGTAAACTACATTTGGCAATCAGTGGAAAAAAAAAATCTAAAATTCGGTCTAAGCCAAGGACACTCTGCCACCTGGTGGCTTAGAAATTTTCACGGTCACTAAACAGAAATAAAAACCTCTTCTCAAATCAGGCGTAATGATAAACTAATTCATGATATATAGAATCAGGGATGTGAATTATTTGATTACAAGGCTTATGGATACAGAGGAAGAAATAAAATGGTTAATTCTGAATATTATCATTGCAAATCCAGGAAATTATCATTGGTAGTTTTTTACTGGGTAGGAAAAAATCTAAAATTTCTCATCTAAGTCAAATAATTTCAGAAACTCTTAAAATGCAAATCATGTAGTTTTTTTTTTCTGAATTTAAAAGTAACTTTTACTTGTCATTTTATTGTGGAAAAAAAGAAAAAAAATTGATAGACTATATGCACTGTGTAAAAGTGAAATCACCAGATTCCATCATGCATAGTACTTTATTGAAAAAGCTTATATGTAAATCCTTATTACCTGCTTTCCATGACTGTCTGAAATTCCTGTGGACTAACGATGTTTTCTTTTAATTTATCAATCTTTCTGTCAAAAAATAAGCAAAAAATAAGAAAATGTGGACCTTGTCATAGTAAAGCCAGGAGATATATTTCTAACTTTCTGAAAATCATTCAGCAACTCCTCAAACTTATAAGGTAATAAAACTTAAAAGACAGTCCCATTTCTAGGATGTGTGATTTTAGATTATAATGTGTGTTCTTCCCTACCACATTCTCTAGATAACTTGGAAAAGACAGAAGAGAAAATATATTTTCAGGATGCAGTTTCACAATCTTCAGAGTTATTGATAACAAATCATACTGCAGATGATTTCGGAACTCTCAGTCCCTTTCATTTGCCAATCGAAGTGTATTTCTCTCATATCCCTGTCCAAAAACATTTTCAGTGTAATAGGTGCTGTAAATAATGGCTGGCTTTGTAATTCCCTTAAGAGGAGAAAGTAACCAACTGAGAAACAAAGATAAAAACAAAAGGAGAGCATCCACCTTGATTAAAATCTTACTTGAAAGTGGTCAAGAGTAAGAGAAAATCAAATTGAAACAAATTTGCCAATTTGACGTCAATTCCAATTAAAGTGGAGCTGATTCTTCTCTAGTCACAAATCTATAAAAAAATGTAACATAAAAATTATCATAATGTCTTAGGTTGAAAAGAGGATATGGTGTCAGGAATCCAGTATCAGTCAGCTTTTTTCTCTGTTACCCTAATTTAAAACTTGGCCTTTTCTTTTCTTTCTTTCTTTCTTTCTCTCTCTCCTTCTTTCTCTTTCTTTCTTTCTTTCTTTCTTTCTTTCTTTCTTTCTTTCTTTCTTTCTTTCTTTCTTTCTTTCTTTCTTTCTTTCTTTCTTTCTTTCTTTTTCTTTCTTTCTTTCTTTCTTTCTTTCTTTCTTTCTTTCTTTCTTTCTTTCTTTCTTTCTTTCTTTTTCTTTCTTCCTTCCTTCCTTCCTTCCTTCCTTCTTTCTTTTTCTTCCTTCCTTCCTTCCTTCCTTCTTTTTTTTGGTTCCTTGCTTTACTTTGATCAATTTTCCCACTGTTTGGATTTCTTAATGAAAACAAGAACTCTCTTCTAGAAGTTGGAAGGGTTATTTTGTTTGGTTGGTTGGTTTTGTTTTTGGCTTGCATTATGGATGATCCTTAAAAGAAAAGGTCCAATTTATTTACATATATTATGTTAATAAAATGACATTAACGTACGTGTGTATGGGGGGCGGGGGGTATAACAACCCGCATCCAAAGCAGGGCTAATGTTGCTATTAGCCACTTTATATTAACATCAGCCATAAGACAGTCTACCCAAGGAAAGTATCGTGTGTTTTTTGGTTTGTTGTTCTTACTAAGCCTGCTGCCACACCTTGAATTTAGTAGGTACTCAAAAAACAAATTTACCTAATAAAATGAATAAATCAGATTATGCCCAAACTAGCTGAAGAAGCAAGTATATTTCATTTTGGTTGCTCTTGGTTAATGTTCACATTATCTAAGAAAATTTTAGATAGAGCTTCTTCTGAGCTGTCTTCCCTTATAGCTATCTATTTGTCTATCATTTGGTTTAGTCAACTGAAAATGATAGTTTAGAGTAAAAACATACAAAATAATTTAAATATAATAATTTTTAATGGTTAATTCAGAGTCCACAAACTAGTAGCCTATGGGTGACATCTGGCCTGCAGATGTGTTTAATGCTAACTTTTTTTTTTATGAACAGAGGCAGGTACTTTAAAAAAATTTTTTTTAAAGATTTTATTTCTTTCTTTTCAGAGAGAGAGAGAGCACAGAAGCGGCGGCAGGGGTGGGGGCGGGGATCAGCAGGCAGAGGGAGAAGCAGGCTCCCCACTGAGCAAGGGGCCTGAGGCAGGACTCCATCCCAGGACCCCGGGATCATGACCTGAGCCAAAGGCAGACCCTTAACGGACTGAGCCACCCAGGCGCCCCTAATGAACTCTTTTTTTAAGTAGAATGGGCAAGTTTTGGATGGCAGCAAAATTGGACTGATATCTTCAGTTAGTCACAAATTGGGTATGGCTTTGACCGAGAACTTAATTTTACCGATAAAGGGACTGAAACAGAATGATGACAAGTGAGGGGGGGGGGAGAGAATCCTAAAGTGCTCTTTCCCCTCAACAAAAAGCAAAACCAAACCCTCCTCAAAACCTTCCATTAATATTAACATTTCAAATAAGAAAATTTCACATAAAATCTGGCTTCCTGGCTCTTCTGTAAAAGTCAGAAGATGTGTCAATATCTATACATCCTTAGTAACAAATGGCTATGGGTGCATGGCCCCTGCTCTCTCGAGAAGAGACATATCGGCCACAATCTCCACTATTCTTTCCCTAAAACGGAGGCCAGTTTTCAGGGGCCACTTACCACCCACGTAGTAGCAGAGAAATATTTCCCTGTTGCCATTTTTCTATCAAAAGTGATTAAAAGGACCACAGAGTTCAAGGGAAAAATAATGGGTGAAAGATTATTTCTTTGAGGAAATTAAGAATATCCCTGCCTGTTTAATCTTTGAACTATAGCCTCTTCATTTACAGGACTTGCCTGGCGCATGTGGGCATTTAAATTTGCGACCCCCTGGGATATAGCTCATAAACGGAGCTCTGTCAATGTGCCAAGCCCATAATTCTAGATGAATGTGTAAATATGAATATAAACAAGATTTATTTCAAGGCATAGCTCAGCTCAAAATGCAGCTCACATTACACAAATACAATTGCAAAAACAACTAAGCAAGTTTTGAAGAGTAGTGGTGATGACTAGCCCTACCCCATAGTGAAACATAAAATTACAGTAATTAAGTGTCATACTGCACGTGACTAGCCACCTCAGCAACTCCAGAAATAGAGCGCAGTACCTGTGGAATTTAGACTATGATACAGTTGGCATTGTTGAGTGAAAAAAACAAAGTGCAGGGGTGCCTGGGTGCTCAGTTGGTTAAGCAGCTGACTCTTAGTTTTGGCTCAGATCGTGATCTTGGGGTCTTGGGATCAAGCCCCATGTGGCACTCCGTGCTCAGCAGGCAGTCTGCAGGAGATTCTCTCTCTCCTCTCCCTCAGCCCTTCCCCCTGCTTGCACTCTCTCCCCCCGCAAATAAATAAATCTTAAAAAAAAAGCAAGATGCGATAAAATGTATTAGCACATATCCATTTGTGTAGGTGTTGCTATATATAGGGGATAATATTTGAAAATTGTGGGTGGACTTTTCTTTTTTATGTTTCTGAGTACAAGCCTTGAGCACTTAAGGCATCTATCCGCCAAGGGAGAAAGACTGGAGTGTGTTTCATGTGGTAGATGCTATTGCTTACTCAGTCAATAACCCTTAAATCCTCCTTCTTCCACATAAAACAGATATTCCCACAAAAGATGCTGGGGAAACGCGTGACACCTTCCTTCCGGGCCTTCCTTCCTGACCCACGTGACATGGGTATGGATAACATGAAAACCAGAGGAATCTGTTGGGATGGCTCCTGAAGAGATTTCTCACCCTGATAAAAAGGACAGAGATGTGAGGAGATGTCTCTCCACCCCCGAAAGCTCCCCTTCAGGGTCAGGCTTTGAACTTTGAACTTTGATGCCCAGAGCAGCCGTGACCCTGAGGTCAATGAGACAGAAGATGACGAGTCTTCCTGCAGATGGCGGAGCACAAGGGTCTGGGCCCCTGGGGGCATTGCGGCGCTGCCACAGCAGCTCTGGAGCCCTTAACTCCCAGAGTTTTTAACTTGCAAGATTATTAAATGTCTTTATTGCTGACACCACATTGAGTTAGATACCATCACTTGTACTCCAAATCATTGTAGCTTCTACATTACAGAAAGAACGTCCGAAGGAGGTCTGAGGTAATATCTGATAACTAATATATAAGAGCAGTGTTACACAGAAAAGAATTATTCAAACTCCTGTCTGCCCCTTGAGTATATCAGCATCTAAGCCCAGAGAACCCACGCTCACTGGGTTTCCTCACTGAGTAAAGAAGATGGCAGCTCTGTCGGGGACAGTCAGCCGTGTTGTATTTATCTTTCGATATGTGACATCTGGTCGGGGAGCAGGTAATTGAGGACAGAGGGAAAAGTGGACCCCCCCACAACTGCTCTGTCTGGGTTCTGGGAGGATGCACCCTCATGGGGGGCCCCCCAATAGAGGCAGTATCGACCGTGCATCGTGGTCAGGTGGAAGGTTTACCCCAAGGTTTAGCTTTTGTAAGCTACGTGTGCTGGGGCTCACGTATTGACAGGCCCCAGAAGTAACTAAGAACCCCGGCGAAGAAGTTCACCAGAGGCCGTTGCAAACTGGCTCTGTGGAGAAAGGAAAAAAGACCTGGCGTGCAAAACCACAAGGACTTAACTTTACTCTTAAATCAGGGGGGAATGACAGACTGTACCCAGGAGAATGACATGATGACATTTGCAGTTTAGAAGGGTCATCCCTGGGGGCACCTGGGTGGCTCAGTCCATTAAGCGTCTGCCTTCGGCTCAGGTCATGATCCCAGGGTCCTGGGATCGAGCCCCGCATCAGGCTCCCTGCTCAGCGGGAAGCCTGCTTCTCCCTCTCCCACTCCCCCTGCTTGTGTTCCCTCTCTCGCTGTGTCTCTCTCTGTCAAATACATAAATAAAATCTTTAAAAAAGAAGAAGAAAAAGAAGAAGAAGAAGGGTCATCCCTGCAGCAGTGTGTGTGGGTCGGGAAGAGGTGGGCAGCCTGGAGGAGGTAGACCAGCTCGGAGGACCCGCTGCAGTCTCGGCGAGGGGAAACAGCGCCCCATCCCCGGCAGAGAGGACAGAGAATATGGGAGAGATGGTCAGGAAGTAGCCTCCTCTACACTCCTTAAGTGTGAGACGAGAAAGAACGGGAGTCTCAGACGCTTTTTTTTTTTTTTTTTTTAGGAGGGATAGCATTTCTTTTTATTCTCGGTTCCATATTTAAAAAAATAACATCATCTGCATTTTGAATTAAGCGGAAGCGTTGAGAAAGGTCACTTTTTCTGCTTTATAATCGCAAAAACAAAGGAACTTTTAGTCTGCAAGTTTTAGATACAATAATAGCCCTGATATCACCATGACATAACTGAAAACAATTCTGCCAGTTAACAGACAGAGAGGAAAGGAAAACTAAGACTATCAGAAAGCAGCAATATTAGAAATAACAGGGAAGTTATCAGCTACGAGTTTTAAAACCACAGAACTTTGGCTATAAGGAAGGAGCGTATGCATGGCTAACAGACAAAGTGAAGAAAAGCCGCTACCAATGCAGAGCAGCAAGTCGACCCATTCACTGAGGGAACTAAGAGGTCTAACAGCCGTATATTTTAATGAAGTTACTCAAGGTTCCCCCTTTCTTAAAGCAGTCCAGGAATCAGATGGGGGAAGATGGGCTCACGTCATCTTTATCAAATATCTGCAAAGGTTACAAAGATAGCCGGGAAAGCCTCTGCATGGTGAGTGGAAGAGATATCATAGAAACGAGTATTTGATTCTCCTAATATTTAGATCTTGAATTAGGTTAGATCTTGACCTGCTTCTAGCCAGTTGATCTCTGTGCAATAAGTTTTTGATTCTTCTGTAGTGTTCTTCGTGAATTCCTCTAGATTTCACATATACTTGATTTCTTTAAAGATCACTGCTTTTCCTCTGGAATAAGCCAATGTGGATAAGGGAGACCAAAAGGGAATTAATAAATGTTAAGATAGCGTGGTTTTAAGGTTTTGATACATGACTTGAAGAAATTTTCACAGAGCACACTGCTCTCAAGTTAGGGTTAAAGTGAAATTTTCCATTTGGATAATGCAGAGGATGACATTCTTCCAGAGAAAAATGAGAACACTAAGCCTCCCTCTCTCTACTAGGCATCTTCCTTCAGGCACTGAGACTGCAGCCATCCAGTAAATGGGGATGGGCAGAAAGAAGAGACTTCAAAAGTCACAGATACACTTTGATAGCTAATTTTTGGCAAGTCTGGCAATGCGAGCTTTCCATTCTCCTCGTTTCTTTGTGATGTAAGTAGGAGTGAGTAGCTGCATAGTGATTCTGGCTGTTGCCTATAGAAGTTCTGACGCAAGGCCTCAGTCTTAAAATCACATACATCCCCCAGTCATAGCTGTTTTGTTGAGCAGGGGCTTTCTCTTCCACAAAGGCCAGTTTGTCTCCTTTTCTGCCTAAGAAAGCTTCCAGTTTCTCCGCTACCTGCTTTGCATGGACTGAGTTGCTTCTGTTATGGGAATCGTAGTGAAAAAAAGCTATTTTTATCTTGGACATAAACCAACAAACTCCAATGGGTTCCCCCAGCTGCCTCGTTGGAATTATCAATAATGGCTAAAAATACAACTCTCTTGTTGGGGAGGTCCAGGGGTTCAAGGAACATGGCAATCTCTGCTCGGTTGCTAGTGCAATTGATGAACTGGGTAACTTCGGGGCTGATGAAGCAGACATGGTCAGAACAGTCATGAAATTGACTGTTGGCAAAGTACTCAAAGGCAAATCCAATGATATGGTCATTGAGCCAGCTCGGAGGATCCAACAGTGAGACATATGATTGCCGTAGTAGACTGTCCATATAACTCAAGACCACAGGGTCCATCTTGAACTGACCAGGGTTGATTAGAAATTCCAGAAGCTGCCTCGGGCCTCACCACCCCAACCAGCCTTCAGGCACCCCTGTATTGGCCGGAAAGCGAGAGCTACAGTCCTCAGACGCTTTTTAGTTATCTGATCTAGACAGAGGCTGAGAGACAGGAGACCCGGGAGGTGGGGCAGGCATTGAACATGGTTAAGTCTGAGGTGGAGCTTATACACGGATGCATTTGACGCTCGAGCAAAAGAGGTGTATGAGCTGGACATGCAGGTATGAGAGTCATCACCACGAAAGTGATGCCTAAGCTATGCATGTGCATGGAAGTGACTCTAAGAACGTATAAATGAGAATAGCATCTGGGCAGCGTTGCACCTAAGGAGTGAGAAGCTGGAACCCACCAAGGAACCCGTAAAGGAATAGCCAGAGAGAAGAGTAGAAAACCAAAAGAATGTGATGTCGTATAATAAAGCCAAGCATAAATACAGATTTAGGAAGCGGTGGGTGTTCAGGAGGGCTAAATGTTCCAGAGAAGTCATATAAACCAATGCACTGGAGAACGTGCATTTTGTCTGGCAACGTGGAGGTCCCAAGAGGCCTCAGCAACAGTAACTTCAAAGGGAAGGAGAGCCAAAGCCGGCGACCGTGGTGTGCACGAGAGAGTGGGAAAAGCAAAGTACACTTCAGAAAGGGTTTGCCAGGAAAGCAGAAGGTAGAAAGATGCCAGAAAAGAATACAAGTTTGCAGGAGAGGTTTCTGCGATGTTTACCCAGAACTCCGGCACATAAGCAAACACAACATGGTGCAATCGCAGAAGTAAATTATGTTGAAATTGACTTCCGACTTAAAATTGAGAGGCTGAAAGTCAATGCTGGCCAAGGCCCTCACTCTTTGAGGTCATCAATCAGAAATATTGGACAACTCAATCGTCTTCCGGGGACCCTTACAAAAAGAGCCTCCGTCATCCACCTCCAGACCTCTTGCTCATCCCCTGGAACTTGGTTGGTTGATTTTTCACCGAGGGTGCCTGAGTGGGCTTCCCGCTCTTCGTGTTGTAAGTGAGCAGTCCATGTCAGCTTATATCTCTGGAGAGAGGACAGTCCAGCAAACAGGCACCTGATGTGTACCTGACGCGGTATGAAATCAATCTGATGACAGCAAGACTGAGAAACAGGACTTCTGATCATCTATGTTTCAGGAAGTAACACAGAGCAAATTTCTGCCCAGTGGAGAAGAACATTTTAGGTGATGCTGAACCTAAGTCTGTTGTGGGATTGTGGAAGGTGACAGAGACGAAGGAGCACCAAGCCCTGTCTATGGCTGGCATTACTTTAAGTACCTAAATCTATAGTCCTAGTTACAGGACAACATCTAGCAAATGTTACAGTATGCATTTCCTTAAATTAATTTACATAAACATAGTCTACATTACTATGCCTATTCTGCACCATAACCATAGCTTGGGGTAAATTTTTTGTTCAAAGAATAGTAGTATTTGGTCTCTTGGAACGCTACAGAACAAGGTATCGTAATGATATAATTTTTTCCTACATTTCAGAGAAATGCAATTATTTACTTACACATATATTCACTAAATTTCACATCAGGAGTATAAACTTATGAAGTCATAAAGTAGCACAAAGTACTAACCATTCTATCATTTAATAAAAATTCCTAAGGTTATTTTCACAGTGTTTTAGAGTACTCTAAGGGCGAATCACAGTGAAACATTTGGGAGTCTCTTTCCCCTCAAATCCTAACATAAAATGTGGTGTTTATGTTAGAAAGACTGCCAAAACGGACTGCAACATCACTTAGACACAAACGAACTTCTATCTTACAGTCATAAACAAAACTGAAAGCACCGAGCAAAAGATCCCTCCCAAAGCAGGTTTTAGTCATTCTTTCCCATAAAGCAAGGCACATATATTATATATCACAGGGCCCAGTCTCAGCTGGGGTTTGGAATTTCCTTTCTTGGTTCTACCTAGTAGAGGAAAGAAAAATAATCCCTTCAGTGTTGGAACACACTGTCAAACTATTCTAAATCACTGTGGGCTAGAAATCTCCCGGGTTTTCTCCTCATGATTCAAAAACCAGTGCAGATATTAAGACAAGGCTGAAAATCATGTTGACAAGTAAATTAGGAAAAAAGAAGAAAATGTTAATAAAGAGCAAGATGAGTGAGAGTCTCTGTGTCCAGGAGGTTGTGATGTCCTCCTTGGCCCGGAGGTCAGAAGTGGGCATCCCAAAATCTAGTGTATTACTCACTAGCTGTTTGACTCTGGGTCGCTCTCTGAGCTTCTGTCTCTCACATATAAAATGAGGGGATTTGACCACAGGATTGCTAAGAACCCTTCCCCTTAACTTGGAAAGTCGCTGATTCTTTTTTTTTTTTTTCCATCAGGAAATACATGTCTTAAACTGTCTCTACATAACAAGGCACAGAGCAGACTCAAAAATACATGTGAACTAATGAACTAGTTTGGCCACTGAGAACAAGAAGATCTTTTTTAGCAATTATTTGAGAAATTGTAGTTTATGAGATCTCCTTTGAGTAGGAAGAGAGAATGTTACACAGTAGCAAGCAGCTGGACTAAAAATATTTCTGGTTCCTGTCCGGTGACTCCAGCCCTGTTATATTTGCATGGCTCAAAAATCCAAATCTTTCAGAAACCTGAAGAACCCTTTTATTCTTCATGCCTACAGGATCCCCATGCCCAGAATGCAAAATCTGGACCACCTGGGGAATGCATTTTACAGAAAAAAAAATTGCAGAAGTACAATTCCTAACAGAGAACTTCAGTGTACCTTCTTAACAAAGAAATAACTTATGCAGGTGATTTTCACTTCAGATAGGAAATGGAATAATAGAAAATAAAGTTATATTTGAACAGTTAACGTTGAGCAGAAAATAAAAGCATAGAACGTGTTGTAGACTCTGTAAAGAACTAAACACTTTTATTACTTATTTTTATCTTTGTGGAGCTCAATTTCGCCATTATTAAACCTTTAACCTTGGACAAGTTAATTTTCTATTTTTGGCTTTCTCATCTAGAACTAAGTGAAGTTTGAGGTGGGGGAAATTGGTCCGCATAAATTCTAGAGTCACCTCAAGCTCCTATGATTCTAAATGATACTACTTTTCTAGTTATAGAGGTCATGGAGTTCATATCACAAATTTGTTTTAACATGGGTGAACCTTGAGGACATTATACTAAGCAAAAGAAGCCTGTCACCAAAGGACAAATACTGTATGAATCCTCTCACAGGAAGCATCTAAAATCATAGAAACAAAAGGTAGAAAAGTAATTACCAAGGGTGGTGGAAAAAGGGAGGAGAATTAGTGCTTAGTGGATATAGAGTTTCAGTTTTGCAAGATGAGAATGTTCTAGAGATCAGTTGCACAGCAATGCACATATACTTAATATTACTGCATTGTACACTTAAAACTAGTTAAGAGGGCAAATTTAATGTTATGGATTTTTTTTACCACAATAAAAAATAATTTTGTCTTAGTATGACAAGAAAGAGGAAATTTAAAGCCATCCCAAATTCAACAAAAATTTCTCTCAACCAGCTTGTCTACCAGATATGTTCACTATTTATTTTTCAACAGTTAGTGAGTGCCTACCCTGTGGTGCTGTCTGCTGGGAACAAAATAACGGACATGACAGAGACCCAGCTCTCCTGGGTAAGGAAAGTAGCAATTACATCAAAGGGAAGGAAGTTCTACAAGAAGGGGACACACAGAGAGCAATGGAAGCGTAGAGAAGGAGCAAGCAAGCCAGGGTAGGGATGAGGAAAAGCTTCCCAGCTGAGATGTAAAGGACGAGAAGATATCAAGGCAAAAAGAAGGCAACAAACTTCTAGTCAGCAGGCACACATGTCGAAGTCTCATCAATGTCAAGAACAGTGCTGCAGACAGGTGGAAGAGAGGTCCCAGAGAGGAGGTGGGGAAGGCACCAGGGACGGGATTACCAAGGGCTCTGGACCCCGCGTTCACGAGCCCGGACATTTCCTAAAGGTTCCACTCGTTGGAGAGTATCAAGTGTGGAACGGACAAGATTAGATTTGAATTTTGAAAGACCTCTCTGGCTCCGATGCAGAGAATGGGTTGTAGGGGTTATGCCTGGTGGACGGAGCCCATTAGGGGGCTGTTGAGCAAGCATGGTGACAAAGGTCATGCTGCATTTGTAGTTTGGGACTCAAGTTTTCTCACTTAATATCCCATAATTAGCATTTCCCCATTTCAAAAAAAAAATCTGTGGTAATCCTTTCTAATGGCGGCATGGAAATTCCATGATCGGTCTAACTGCTCTTCTATTTTTGAATGCTGTTTCCAAGCTTTCGTTATTCTAAAACGAGTGGGATGATTATTTTGGTACAAGATCCTTATCTACATTTTTAAAATATTTTCATCAAGGAACGCCTGGGTGGCTCAGTCAGTTGAGCATCTGGCTCTCGATTTCGGCTCAGGTCATGATCTCAGGGTCCTGGGATCGAGCCCTGCATCGGGCTCCCTGCTCAGCAGGGAGTCTGCTTCTCTCTCCCCCTCTGCCCCAACCCTTACTTGTGTGCGTGTGTGTGCGTGTGCACGCACGCGCACTCTCAAATAAATAAATCGATCTTTAAAAAAATATCTTCATTAATGTTAAGATGATACTAATCTCTCGCAGCAGATGGCAGAAGAGATGTAAAAGAAATGACTATAATCCAGGCATGCAAGGCAATGTAACGAAAAGGGTGTGTGTGTGTGCGTGGGCATATACACAGCTTTACTTTGTTTTAAAAAGACCATTCTCAATTCCAGATCTTCCAGAGAAGGTATAATCTAACATTCCCTGTGTTGCACAGGACAGGGGAGGCTGTGGGTTTGAGCTCCACAGTACATTGCTCTCTCCAGGCAAAAGGTCAAGTGCTGCAGAAGGCCAAAGCTAAAAATAAAGTGTGGCACTGGGAACATTAAGGAGTTGTTTGGAACATTAAGGGGGAAGTGAGTCACACTAAATTAGCACTTCGGTATCCTCCCAAGACACTGTGTAACCTACTCAGCCAGAAAAAGTAGACCGATTCTTACATGAAAGTAATTTTATTTTATTTTTATTTATTTTTTGAAAGTCATGTTAATAATAATTCTAATAATTTTATTAACAACCACAGAGTGGTTTCGTTCCTGTAGCACTTTCGTTCCCTAAGGCCAAGTTCTCATGGACCATCTACAGATCAAGCTGCCCCATGTCCATTAACACAGGTCTCCAGAGAGGCAGAGCACAACAAAGGTGTGGAATCTGAGTCTCCCTGCAAGTTTATCAATGGTTAGTGGATTAGAATATCATAGCAATGTGGAGGGTCTGTACAGCATGGATGTGGAGAGGATTTTGTGCACGGACCCTTCATCACTGCAATCCTGGAAACTTCTCTGGAAATTCAAATAACTAATGCTGGTTGGACTGCTTATAAGATTGCATCTCTTCGGGAAATCATCAAAAGATTCCTCCTCCAGGGGCGACCGCGTGGCTCAGTTGGTTAAGCGTCTGCCTTTGTCTCAGGTCCTGATCTCAGGGTCCTGGGATTGAGCCCACATCTGGCTCCCTGCTCAGTGGGAAGCCTGCTTCTCCCTCTCCCTCTCCCTCTCCATCATTGTGCTCGTTCTCTCTCTCAAATAAATAATCTAAAAAAATAATAAAAATAAAATGTTATAAAATTATATCATTCATAAAATGATAAAAGAATATATAAAAACAAATGCTTCATACTTAGATCAAGTATCTTTTCTAATTAGATTACTTAATCTATAGGTTCATTCTCAGTCTTCATTTAACTCAGCTTATTCATCCCTTTGAACTAAAAACCAAAACGAATTAGGTTGATTTTGTATTTTGCTTACACTGTGTCCCCACCTTGCCTAGATATCCTGGGATTTCTAAGAATCCAGGAAATGCTCTGCAGAGACTCATAGCAAAAGAAGCAGAGAAGCAGAAAGTTTTGATAAACTGCAAACTGGATAACTGAGTCAGGGAATCATTTACATGAATGACAACTATGGTACCTGATGAATCGTGAAATTAATAAAAACAACTTCAAAAAGTATTTTGGTAATAAGAGCCCTAACCATGCAAAGCCCATAGAACCTACCGGCCTTTGTCTTCAAGTTGGTTTAAAAAAATGCAATTCAAATGTTAAGTATTTACTAAATGCCAGCTAGGGTTTCCCAGCGGGGATTACACAGATTAGTAAAACAAAGGCCCTAACTTCAAGAACTACTGTCTAGTAGGGAAAATAGACATGCCAATACAGGTCAAATGACACAATATCATTTACAAACGTTCAATTGATTTTTTTTAAAGATTTTATTTACTTATTTGACAGACAGAGAGACAGCGAGAGAGGGAACACAAGCAGGGGGAGTGGGAGAGGGAGAAGCAGGCTTCCCGCCGAGCAGGGAGCCAATCCCAGGACCCTGGTATCCTGACCCGAGCCAAAGGCAGACGCTTAACAACTGAGCCACCCAGGTGCCCTCAATTGATTTTTTAAAACCATCCAGACTGATAAACCCAAGTGTTGGTAAGTAGCAGAGGCTGAATTGTGTCCCCCCCAAAATTCAGATATTGATGTCCTAACCCCCAGGACCTCAGAATGTGACCGTATTTGAAAATAGGACCTTTAAAAAGGTAATGAAGGTTAAAAGGAGGTCATATGGGTGGGCCCTAATCCAGTAGGACTGGTGTCCTTATAAGAAGAGATCAGGACACAGACACAGAGGGAAGACCACGTGAGGACACAGGGAGGAAACAGCCGTCTATCAGCCAGGGAGAGAGATCTCAGAAGAAACCAATCTACCGACACTTTGATCTTGAACTTCTTACCTTCAGAATTATGAGAAAATAAATTTCTGTGGTTTCGGCCTGTTACTCAGTTAAGGCACGGTGGAAATTGTTCTCCATTGCTGGCAAAGAGACTGCCACAACAATTGTGGAGAGGCATGAGCCCTGGTAGCCAACAGTTTCATCTGAGGCGTCTACACTAGAGAAGTCTCGCATATGTGCCCAAGAAAACATATAGAAGGCTGTTCAGTGTGGCATGACCTTTAACCGTGAAGAACGTGAAACCAAATAACCCTTTTTAGTACGAAAAGAAACTGGTTTATTTCATTCATACAACGGAATACTACAGAGTAGTTAAAATGACTGAATTTCCGTGTGTGCATTTATCAACATGGAGAAATCTCCAAGCTGGTGTTCAGTGAAAAAAAGAATATTGCAAAAATAGTTGTAGGCATAATGTCAGTTGTGCGTAATTTTAAAACAGTCTTATATATCGTTTAGGGATATACACATAGGCTTAAAGTACAAATACATAACATGGGCATGAGAGGCATATAGGATAAGATTGTGGTTAAGAGCATGGACTGTGGGGCTTACCAGTTATATAACCTTTGATAACGTCAATCTCTCTGTGCCTCAGTTTCCTCATCTGTAAAATGAGGTTAATAATAGTCCCTGCCTTACTGAATTGTTGGGAAGACTACATGAGAAAATGCTTAGCTCGGTGTCTGGCTCATCGTAAATGCTCAATACATATTAGCTTACTGGATAAAATATTAACTTAGTAAATAAACACATGTTTAACTATACAAGTAATATAAATGTAAACACAGCAAAATAAAATTGAGTGGTTATTTTTGGCCAAGCTTTATCTTAAAATGAAAATACTATGAAAGGCAATATACTGTGATAGGGCAGTCTCTAGATCTTGGTGTGTATGCCCTTGAATAACACCCTCCCCCTGAGTGTGGCCTGGACCTAGTAACTTGCTCTAATAAACAGAATATGGCAACATGATGGGACATTACTTTCAAAATGAAGTTATAGGGGCACATGGGTGGCTCAGTCGGTTAAGCATCTGACTCTTGATCTCATATCATGTCTTGAGTTCGGGGTTGTGGGTTCAAGCCCTGCACTGAGCTCCGTGTTGGGCGTGGAGCCTAAAATTTTAAAGAAAATGAAGTTATAAAAAGACTGAGGCTTCCTTCTTGGGCACTTTCTTTCTCTTGCTTGCTTGCTCTGAGGGAAGCCAGCTGCTTGCTATGTTGTGAACTGCCCTATAAAGTGGCCCACATGACAAGGAACAAATGTGTCTGGCCACCAGCCAGTGAGTGAATTTGGAAGTGGATCCTCCCCAAGTTGAGCCTTGATTCATCAGTCCTGGCCAACAGCCGAACTGCATTCTCATGAGAGCCCCTGAGCCAGAAACACCCAGCTCAGATCCCTGATCAACAGAAACTGTGAGAAAATAAATGTTTACTGTTTTCAGCTGACAAATTTTAAGGGGTACTTTGTTAGCCCGCAATAGATAACTAATACACCCAATGTAGGCCAGGGTGAAAACTAATGCTGTCTACATATACAGTGTTAGTAAGAATGTGAATTGGTATAAATTTCTTGAAAGCAATATCCTTGAAGATATTTAAAAAAATTTTTTTTGCCTAGGAAAATAAGTACACAAAAATTGAGATATGTTCTTTAAAGTATTAAATGTAACAAATATCATAGGGAATAACTGGTGACAACTTACATGCCCAACACTGATTGGGGAATTGTGATATTGTGATATAATAAGAAATATATATTTTAGCCTTTAACCCTGGCTCCTGGCCAGAGCTCCTAAAACCTTTAGAATTTCCTAAGTGATAAAGGTTCTAGGAGAATCTTCTGTTCTAATATTGGGTCTTTGACTCCAGTTCCTGACATAGAGCTCCAAAATCCCTTAAAGTTTCCTGGGTAATACAAGTGTCTCCTGTTCTAATGAGGCAAATCTTGGTGGGCTCCTGGACAGCTTCAGGATGGGGGGCTGGTCACCAGAGAGACCAAGCCACGGTTAGAAGCTTGGAATGTTCAGCCCCCCTTCCCATCTTGGGCTAGGGCCTGGAGATCGAGTTAATAATCTGTCAGGCCCATATGATGAAGCCTCCATAAAAATTCCTGAAGTATGGGTTTTGGAGAGCCTCTGAGTGGGTAGACATGTGGAGGTGCTGGGAGGGTGGCATGCCCAGACGGAGCATGGAAGCTCTGAATCCCTTCTCCCCATTCCTTGTCTTAGGCATTTCTTCCATCTGCCTGTTCCTAAGTTGTATCCTTTCATAATAAACCAGCAATCTGGTAAGTAAACTGTTTTCCCGCGGTCTGCGAGCCATTCTAGCAAATTACTGAACCCAAGGAGGGGTCATGAAAACCTACGAGTTATAGCTGGTTGATCAAAAGCAGAGGTGATAACCTGTGGTTGGTGTCTGGAGTTGGGGGGTGAGTCTTGTGGGACTGACGCCTTAACCTGCGGGACCCCGATGTTAACTCCAGGCAGGAAAATTGAATTAAACGGTAGGACACCCAGTTGGTGGTGCCTACAGAGAACTGGAGAATTGCTTGGTGTGGGAAAAACCCATATGTGTTTGGTGACAGGAAGTGAAGTATGGAGTGGAGAGTGTTGAGAGTAAAGTCGAAAAAATGAAACCTTTTCCTTTCGGGAGTGGTTAAATTATGGTATATCGTTTGATAAAATCTTAAGCAGACATCAAAATTCATGTTAAAGTTCTAATGATTTGTTGAAACATTCACAATACAATTACAGCTATGTACACAAAATAAAAATAATTGAGCATGACCCCATTTTTTATTTGTTTAATTTTTAAAAGACTAGATAGAAATATATCAACATGATCATAGTGATGATCTCCAAGTGATTATTCAGTGGTTTACATTTTCTTGGGTATATTTTTCTGTAGATACTAATTTTTCTATAATGAATATGTATTATTTTTTATTTTGAAAAATCTTTAAGTGTAAAATAATTAAATGAGGGCCTGGTATAATTCTTTTTTTTTGAGAGAGAGAGTAGGTGTGTACAAGGGGTGGCGAGGGGCACAGGGAGAGGGAGAGAATCCCAAGCAGACTCTGCACTGAGCTCAACGTGGAGGTTAATCCCACCGCCCTGAGTGAGATCACAACCTGAGCCAAAATCAAGAGTCGGATGCTTAACCAACTGAGCCACCCAGGTGCCTTGAGCCTGGTGTGATTCTTAAAATACATTTACCTTGCCTATTTTTTCTGGATCATATTTTTCAAATTCTCTCATGTTACTGAATCCCCCTGTGAACTTGCCTTTCAGCCACTTCTCTGCATCAAGTAAATCTTCTGGTTCTTCCTCTATTCTCGATATTTTTCTGACACGGCTTCCAGATATTACTGAAAAGGAAAAACACCAAAGTAAATCGTGATTACAGTTGTAAGATACAAAATTAATGTACAGAAATGCAATTCTATACACTAACAACAAAGTAGCAGAAAGAGAAATTAACAAAATAATCCCATTTACAATTGCACCAAAAAGAATGAAATACTTGGGAATGAGTTTAAACAAGGAGACAAAAGACCTGTACCTTGAAAACTATAAAACACTGATGAAAGAAATGAAGATGACACAAACAAATAGAAAGATATACCATGCTTGTGGATTGCAAAAATTCATATTGTTAAAATGTCCCTACTACCCAAAGCAATCTACAGATTCAATGCAATCCCTATCAAAATATCAGTAGTATTTTTCACGGAACTAGAACAAACAATCCTAAAATGTATATAGAACCACAAAAGACCCCAGATAGCCAAGAAATCTTGAGAAAGTAAACAAAGATGGAGGTATCACAATTCCAGATTTCAAGATATGCTATAAAGCTATTGTAAGCAAAACAGCATGGTACTGGCACAAAAACAGGTCAGAACAAAATAGAAAGCCCAGAAATGAACCCATGTATATGTGGTCAATTATTCTATGGCAAAGGAGCCAAGAATATACAACAGGAAAAAGACAATCTTTTCAACAAATGGTGCTGGGAAAACTGGACAGCTACATGCAAAAAAAATGAAACTGGACCACCTTTTCTCACCATATACAAAAATAAACACTAAATGGAGTAAAGACCTAACTGTGAGACCTGAAACCATAAAACTCTTGTGCATTGGCCTAAGCAACTTATTTATGGATTTTTCTGCTCACGCAAGGGAAATAAAGGCAAAAATAAACTATGGGGACGACACCAAAATAAAAAGCTTTAGCACAGTGAAGGAAACCATGAACAAAATGAAAAGGCAGCCTAGTGAATGGGAGAAGATAATTTGCAAATATTGGATATATCCAATAAGGAGTTAATATTAAAAATATATAAAGAACTTTACAACACCAGAAAAATAATAATTTTATTAAAAATGGGCAGAGGACCAGAATAGACATTTTTCCGATGAAGACATACAGATGGCCAAGAGACACATGAGAAGACGGTCAACATCACTAATCATTAGGAAAATGCAAATCAAAACCACAATAAGATATAATCACACCCCAGTCAGAGTGGTTAGTATCAATAAGACAAAAAACAACAAGTGTTGGCAGGAATGTGGAGGAAAGGGAACCCTTGTGTGCTACTGGTGGAGATGAAATTGGTGCAACCACTGCGGAAGCAGTATGAAGGTCCTCAAAAAATTAAAAATAGAGATATTATACAATCCAGTAATTCCACTACTGGGTATTTACCCAAGGAAATTGAAAACACTGATTAAAAAAGATATATGCACCCCTATGTTTATTGCAGCATTATGTACAATGACCAAGATAAGGAAGCAACCCAAGTGTCCATTCATAGATGAATGGATAAAGAAGAGGTAGTGTGTGTGTGTGTATTGCATATATGAATATATACACAATGGAGTATTACTCAGCCATAAAAAAGAATGAAATCTTGCCATTTGCAACAACATGGAT
This sequence comes from Eumetopias jubatus, assembly GCF_037043125.1. NCBI lineage: Eukaryota > Metazoa > Chordata > Mammalia > Carnivora > Otariidae > Eumetopias > Eumetopias jubatus. The sequence continues at coordinate 16,357,196 of NW_028274808.1, forward strand.
CAACCTAGAAAGTATTAAACTAAGACAGAGACAGAGAAAGATAAATATATGATTTCACTTATATGTGGAATCTAAAAAACAAAACAAGAGAACAAACAAACAGACTCTTAAATACAGAGAATGAACTGGTGGTTGCCAGAAAGGAAGGGAGTGGGGGGATGGGCAAAATAGGTGAAGGGAATTAAGAGGTACGAACTTCCAGTCGTGAAATAAATAAGTCATTAAGATAAAAAGTACAGCATAAGGAATATAGTCAATAACATTGTAATAATGTTGTATGGTGACTGATGGTAACTACACTCATCCTGGTGAGCCGTAAAGTATAGAATTGTTGAATCACTATGTTGTCCACTTGAAACTAATTTACCATTGTATGCCAACTATACTTCAATAGTAAATGTTTTCAATTACATAAAATCTCCAAAAGGTAATTAGGCTTGACTCTTGGCATAAAGTATCATTTTACTTCAGGAAATAAAGATTTAAATAAGCTTACATAAAAATCCAAAATGTATTTATTTGGGTCAGAATTTTTTAACCCAGGGTCCATGAACATCTGGGACTCACAAATGTATTTCAAGTTGCAATGCATGAAATTGTATGCAAAATATCAAGTGCGTGTGGATCTTCCTGGAAAGAGAGTTCACAGTTAGATTAGGTTCTCATTCGGGTCTGTAATTAGGGTGAAAACCATCCTGGCTTACCCAGACTGTTGCCTTTAGCACAGGAAGCCCTGAGTCCTAGGAACTCCTCAGTCTTGGACCAAAAACCTGGGATAGGTGGTCACCCTTTCTTCAACCCAAGAAAGATCAATGAAAAATCGTTCAAAGATTCCATTTAAATTCAATGCAAGGTATACATAAAAATTAGAAGATTACTTCTTGAGTCAGAGAATGTTGCTATTCCTTCTTATTCTACCTATGTCCTGAGAATTATTTTATATACAAACCAAAGCTACTGGTGTCTTTCCTAGTTTCTAGGCTACCTGCAATTTGTCACAATGAACCCTTACCTGTTGTCATGTGTATTTGGTGGCTGTTGCATTACTAGGTTGAGATGTGATTACTGTGGCAAGACCACTCCCTATATCAATCCAGAAGTTTTGGAAAACGCATGCCATCGTATAAGAACCCTGGTTTGTGGCACGTTAGGAAACTCAGGTGCTCTCAATTGGTTTAGGTGTCAGCGAAGACACCTCCAAACGGTGTACAAGAAGCTAATTTTCGCCCTCGTTGGAGGCAGGCTAGAAGTTAGAACAGTGGCAGGAGAGGCCTCTCCATTTTCCCTGCATTCCATGTGGAGAAGAATGGGGCCTTCTTCTACTACTAAGCCCTATCTACTAAGGCATACTCAAATTACGGCATCTCTTTTAATTTCCAGGTTTAATCCACTGGCCTTTGGTAAGGTCTCCTTGGACAGCCTCTTTGGTCTCAGTGGTGCCACAGATAATCATAGGAGGACCGTGAGGCCACCGCTTGGGCGAGCAGTCCTTATGCTGGTGTGGTGGTGGCAGCAAGAATTAATGAGGTTCCAGGGCAAAAGTGAATCTCAGGGGAACAGAGGGGGGATTTTCTAGTCTAGCTGACTCTGACTCAACCAAAAGATTCTCTTTCCAGTGTTCACCCTGGATGCTCTGGTTCTGTTCTATGAAGAAAGGTGACTTTTATTATATGCACATACTTTACAATGTCAAAACATACACATAGGTGGCTTTCTTCATCTGTGGAGTTTTTACCTGAAACTTTTGTGGTTTTTGATGATCCATCGTGATCCTCAATTCCCAAGTTTTTAAGAGTCACATATTGTTTGAGAACACCTGTTCCGTTCTCATCATACCTGCATTAGTAGAAGTGATTCATGCAATTTCATATATAAGTTTTATGCAACTGTAAATATATTATCTCAAGATGGCAAATGTGAGAGACTTGGGACACCCATTTCCCCCTGTGGGTCTAAACAAAACAACACTGTTAATCACAGTGTTCTTTTTGTTAAGCCTAGACTCAGCTTCAAAAATTTTCCCAACTTCTACCAGACATCGGGCAACGGCAAATTTTTTTTATTTATATAAAAAATATATTTATTTAGATATATGTGTGTGTGTACATATACACACACATATACACATACATAATAGATATGTCCATTCTTTTCATTTTTAAAACGAACAGTTCTCTAAAAATTCTATACCAGCCCATGTGTCCTGATTTTGAGTTAAAAAAATATTATCACTCTATGCACACCACCTATACCCCTACATACGTAATTATGGAGAAATGCGTCATCTAATGGCCGATGCTTTGCCCTCAGAGAATGACCATAAACCTTTGGCTTATTAACCGGTTCCTTCTGCCCTTCCTGATATCCAATAGATATGAATCATTTGCAACTTGAGGTGAAGGTCAGACATGAAGAACACAATGAAGCAGCACAAATATGATGGCTCAGTAGCAAGGGCTCTGGAGTTCAACACTGAGCAACAGCACAGGCTCTGGAGTTCAACACCGAGTAGGCTCCAAATCTATATCCTAACTCTGCAATTTGTAAGTTCTTCTAATTTTCTCTCTGAGTCTCAGATTCTTCACTTATAAAATGGAGAACGTAATACCTCCCTCACAGGGTTGTTAAGAAGTAAATGAGGGATACCTGGGTGGCTCAGTTGGTTAGGTGTCCAACTCTTGGTTTCAGGTCAGGTCATGATCTCAGGGTCATGGGATCAAGCCCCACATGGGGCTCTGCACTCAGGTGGAGTCTGCTTGAGTTCTCTCTCTCTCCCTCTCCCACGGCCCCTCCTCTCCTCTTTCTCTCTCTAAAAAAGAAAAAAAGAGAAAGTAAATGTTATTTTGGATAAAGAGCCTAGTACACTGTGCAGCAATTAATAGGCCCCCAACAAATGGCCTTCATGATGGCCAAGTTGGACCTATTCCATAGCTGACCATAATTCAAAGCCGAGTCTAACACAGGGGCTGGGGTATGGCTGACAGAGGCAAAAGCTGAGGGAAAATTACAAAGTAGGGCTAGGACTCCTCTGTTCAACACACATTTACTGAAAAAAAAAAGGATTAAAATATAAAATTTTTAAAAATAATTTTTTTAAGAAACGAGCATTAATAAATGAGTGTCCACCATATGCCAGGTCCCTTGCTGGGCACTGGCGTCCCAAATGAGAAGGGAACAGGGATGAGAGCAGAGGGTGGGAAGCCCCCTACCCCTAGACCCTCCCTATCACTACCCATCTTGCTTGAAATTCAAAGCCCAGCAAATTCAAGATACAGATACGTGTTTTCATGGATAATAATATCACACATTTTCTTTGCAGTTCCAAGAGGTATGGGTCAGTGTTTGTTCTGTGGTAAGTGAAATTTACTTGAGATGAAACTTACCATTACCAAAGTTTTCAAACCCCATTTCTTTCATATGAAAACCCACTCTGTTAAGAATTTCCTTAAATTCTGGCCGGAGTATTGTTCTTTCATCTTCTGTGTTTTTCCATGGTGTGAGATCCAGGAACCTGTTTTTAATAAAAAGAACAACAGATTGGCTAAAATGTGACTTATATTCCACTATAGATATCTATAAATAGATTCCCACTGACTTGATCCCTTGAATTGTATTATTCGGGTTATTAATGTGAAAGGAGGATATAACCTATAAAACCATGCATGTCCAAGAAAAACGCCTCCTGTAAAACAATTAACCCTATAAATTCCAGTATTAGCTCTTGGGCATTCTGAGTTTGCTTGCACACACTAATTAAACGCATGCACCGATTTGTTCATTAGGTCAAGAGCAGAGAGGAGGTGTCCACTTTTTGGGGCTTTTCCTTTGACGTCTGCATGGACCCGTGAGGATGTCGTCAGCGCCCCCTGCCTTCTGTTAAAATGGTCAAACCTGGTAGGAATTCCTGAGGGAAGGAATCCCTGTGTACAACTCTTCAAAGCTTATCATGATCTAGTCTTGGAGTTTCAGCCTGTAAGAAATTAAGAACACAGGGGAAGGGAAAGGGGGACCATTGAGACATATTGCATATACAAATAGAAGATCACAGTTCTATTCCAGCAGACACAACAACCAGATCCCCTTCTAAAACGTTTACCCCTTTTAGCTCTGATATTATGTTTTAGCTTTTAAGATGCTGTCTTGAATTTTACAGGTTCATTCAAGGGGATGTGGAAGAGAATTAGTAATCTAAATGAAAATGAAGACAGCAGACTTTGAAACAAGGGTTACCAGTCATAAAGCAAGTCTTCATAAATATACGTTGTGTGTATATGTGTGTGTGCGAGGGAGGAAAAGAAGACAGAGAGAGAGAGAGAGAGAGGACCGATTGTAATCCTGCTTGCCTATATGGCAGGGTTGGGTTTTGTGTTGTCCTGTGGTAGAAGTCGGATTGTAGAAGACAGAAGGAAAGACTGACAGCAGGGAAACATTCTTAATTCCTCTGATGCCTGCCCTGCCGGCTGAACCACCGCCCCCCCCCCCCAACTCCACAGCCCTCAGTTCTCAGTCCGCCCTTCCTGTGCTCCGACTCCGTGTGGACTGAGTGACTTACGCTAGTCAAAAGGCCCCGTGACAGGTGACATACCTGTGCAGGGGTTGTTGATGCTGCTTGGGAGTCTATATCTTCTCAGAAATCTAGACAACACCATGAGAAGCCCATCTCTATGAGAATTCAAGGAGCCACAGGAACAAAAATAAGATACAGTGATAAGAAAAGAAGAAAGGTTGGCCCTACTGGTCACTGATGGTACTGGGAGTTGTTTCCATCGTAGAAATGGTATGACCTTCAACCTTGGTCATCTTTCCTCCCTCTTCTCCTTCTGGATCCTGTTTAATTAATTCACAAATTCAATAAAAAGTTATTGAGAACTGAACACTTAACCAAACACTGGGATCCAAAGGTCATGTAGACATGGTCTCTGCTACCACAAATGTTGGTCTAGTTGGGGACAGCGAAGTATATCATGATTAGTGCTGAGAGCAGGGTACAGAAGCTAGAAGGACCCTAATACAGAATGAAGGCTGAGACACAGGATGAGGAACGTGTGTCAGGGAAGGTTACCCAGAAAGGACAAGGCTTGGGGTGAATTTTGAAGGATGAGCAACCACTGAGTGGGCAAAAAGTGTGTGTGTGTGAATGAGAGTGAGCAGGGGGTGGGGAATTGGACAGAAGCCATATAAGGAAACAGCTGAAGAAGAAAGTGAGAGAAAGGTAGATGTGTGCGGAGTGTTGCAGGTGGGTCATAGGGCTGGGGTGGCAGATGTGCAGAGGTGTGGAGGCTGGAGAGAGAGGAGGCCAGAGAAGTGTGTGGGTCAGGTTGCAAGAGACCTTAAGTAGCAGGGGCAGGAACAGGAAGGGGTAAGGAACTGCTTTCTACCCCGAAAGCTGTAGAGTACCACGGGAGGACAGTAAGCAGCGGAGGAGAAAAAGCAGATGGATGTAATGGAATGATTGCTTTGGCCGCAGTGAAGTCACTGGCCTAGCAAAGGGCCAGGCCAGAGGCAGGGTAAAGAGTTGAGAGTTACTGATGGAACCCGGGTGAGAGCCTGACGAGTGGTAGTGTAGAAAGGAGGGGATGGGCGTAAGCAGGGCTAAGTAAACATATTTAAGAAGTTCTCTCCACCCTCCTTCATGGAGCCAAGCCACCTCCGGCACAGTCAAGGAGCCTTGGCCCGTTTAGAGCCTGAGAAATATACTCTGCAAACAGAGTGGGGCAATGTACCCTAAATTCTTGAGTGTGACTTCAACTCCTGTTTTTGTTGGTTTGTTTTATTTTTTATTTTTTTAATGATCAACATTAAATCCTCTCCAGGTTTCCACTCCCGCCCCTCTACTCACCTCAGGAGGCTAGTCATCTTTCCTGGCCTAAGAGCCAGAAGGACCTAGTCTGAGTCTTTAATGCTGAGTACTTCCTGGGACACCACAGAGATAGGTTCTAGTCCTTTATGCTATATATGATTTTGGAAATGATTTCTCCTAGCCAGGCCCAGACACAATAGGTAATCCTTATGGAAAAATGGTAACATTTACAAAATGAAAACCAATTTAATTAAAAGAAAAAAGTAATTAATATCATTACACTGCCCAAAGATAATCGCTCCTAACATTTTGGTGTTCGACATTCGTGTTCTTTTTCTGTGTGTACTATTAACACAGATGAGATTATTATTATATAGTTTTATACCTTGTTCTTTTCACCTCACCTTATTATATGAACATTACTCATGTTATTACAAACTTTTGGGGAAGGGTTATTTTACTGGCTGTGTGATAGTCCATCGTGTGTGTGATGTTTACTTAGCCATTTCCCTAATGGTGGTTATTAGATTCATTCCAAGTTCTATTATAAATAACTCTCTAATGAAGATTTTTATGCAACCAGCTTTTCTCTGCATTTTCAATGATTTTCTTGAAGTAACTTTCCATTAGGATAACTGAGTCAAAGAAAATAAATATTTAATATTTAATCTTCTTGATACAATTACCTCCATCAAGTCTACAAATGGGTACTCTCTCCATCAATGGATAAAAGTGCGAAGATATGAGTTTGAAGCCAATTCTACTTCTTTTTTTTTTACTTTTTATTTATTTATTTGACAGAGAGAGAGAGAGAGCCCAAGCAGGGAGAGGAACAGAGGGAGAGGGAGAAGCAGGCTCCCCACTGAGCAAGGAGCCTGATGTGGGGCTTGATCCCAGGACCCTGGGACAATGACCCGAGCCAGAGGAAGACGCTTCACGGACTGAGCCACCCAGGCGCCCCGAAGCTAATTCTACTGCTTATTGACTGAATTATTTGGGGCAAGTTGTTTAACCTCTCTGAGTGTAAGCTTCGTTATCTGTAAAATGGAGATGCCTACCTCACAGAATCATGAAATTTAAAAGATGTAGCGTGTAATTGGGCACAAGGTCTGGTGCACAGTAAGCGTTCAACCTAAATATTGGTTCCTTCTTCCCTTCTGCTATTCCTTTTTCCATTGTTGGGTAAAAATGAAATGACCTTCAGGTTTGTTCCATTTCCTATTAGTCAGGCATTTAGATCATGGTTGCAACATCTTAACCACAAGGCATGTGAAGTAGATAACTGCACAATACAGGCACACTGTTTGTATTTGGCTTATAGAACCTTCTCGATACTATGTAATTGAATTGGTAATGAATACTTGGTACATTTGTTACTGTTACTGCATTTCTGAACAGAGTTAGTGTTTTATATATTTTTCTATTTTATCCTTATGCAAATTATTTACCAGCTCTGGTCTCAGCTTCCCTATCAGAAAAAATAAGGATAATACCTGTCCTATCTTTTTGTGGAATGAGCATTTCTTGCTAACTATGGAGCTTTTTACTCAGACCAACGACCCACACACTGAACAAGATACAGGTAGGATTAGCCACACAAGTCAGAGAGACACAAAGGGAAGAGAGGAAAGAAGAAACTCACCTTTACCCAAAGTTTGTATTTTATGAATATTAATCTCTCGCTCTCTCTCTCTCTCTCTCTCTCACACACACACACACACACACACTATCATGAGAGGTGCTTCGCAGGTACTCAGATTTAACAGACAGGGAAACTGAAATCCAGCAAGGTTAAGCAACTTTCTCAAGTTGCCAAGACACAACACTAAACCGTATCCTGAAATGAAGAAGGGCACACTTCTGTTTTATTGGCTTAGTCAATAAATTGGAGTTGAACAATTCATTGTTTTACTAACTTGCACGCTGTTGCTTAGAGAGAAAAGCACAAGGTAAATTCATCTGGGAAATATTTTCTTAGTTCCGCTCAAATGACCCCTTTAAAGGAAGCCGCATTGATAACTACAGTACATCAGTGACACCAGGGGAAACTATGATGTGTGTGTGGTGAGGGGAAGGAAGAGTGAAACCGATTTCATGATCCTTTAGTTTCATTTGTTTTCACATTATAAAATATATAAATTGGAAGACAGTTCAGAAAGGGGAGGCACAGCGGAAAAGACTTCTTCTATTCCTGAGAGCTCCTTTCACAGAAATATTCTTAGGACCCGCACGCTATCCCCAAAAGGAGTAAAAATGCAGGCAAAAAATTGGCCAAGAGTGTAAACTAAAAAACAAATATTTCTATCAGGTGAAACTACATAAAATTGCAGTTTTGTAGGCCCACATCAGTCAAATTATCATCATTTTCATATGTTTCCACCTATATATGTGACATTGTTCCCTAAGTCTAGAGAGAGTTGTTTCTGGGAACTGACTTCCAAAAGTGCTGCTTGGTAGTTAGGGTTTTGGTGAGCTATTGCCTTTAAATTCTATTCATCACTTTTAAAATGGAACTCGGAGTGAAATAAGTCAATCAGAGAAAGACATGTATCATATGACCTCACTGATATGAGGAATTCTTAATCTCAGGAAACCAACTGAGGGTTGCTGGAGTGGTGGGGGTGTGGGAGGGATGGAGTGGCTGGGTGATAGACATTGGGGAAGATATGTGCTCCGGTGAGCGCTGTGAACTGTGCAAGACTGTTGAATCACAGATCTGTACCTCTGAAACAAATAATGCAATATATGTTAAGAAAAAAAGGAAGAAAAAGAAGATAGCAGGAGGGGAAGAATGAAAGGGAGTAAATCAGAGGGGGAGATGAACCATGAGAGACGATGGACTCTGAGAAACAAACTGAGGGTTCTAGAGGGGAGGGGGGTGGGGGGATGGGTTAGCCTGGTGATGGGTATTAAAGAGGGCACGTTCTGCGTGGAGCCCTGGGTGTTATGCACAAACAATGAATCATGGAACACTACATCAAAAACTAAATGATGTAATGTATGGTGATTAACATAACAATAAAAATGTAAAAAAAATGGAACTCGGAAATATTTTGAGAGATATTTCAAACCACGTAAAAGAAAAATAACTTAATTACAACTGAATCTGTCTTCCAAGTCCTGGTGTCTTCACCTGAAAAATCACACATATAACAGGTAGAGTAGCTTTGCATATAATTTGGTGGCTAAATGCATAATATTGTATAGGAATATCTATGTTTGTTCCATTTCCTATTAGTCAGGCATTTAGATCATGGTTGCATCATCTTAACCACAAGGCTTGTGAAGTAGATAACTGCACAATACGGGCACACTGTTTGTATCTGGCTTATAGAAGCTATGGGGGGCATTAAATAAGGGACTAGAAGCTCTGCTGCACACTAGTTGTGTGCTAAGCTTAAGCAAAGTTACTCACCTTTCTGGATTTCAGTTTACATCTATATAAAATAAAGATAATAACTTGCCTCGTGGAGTAATTTGTGAGTATGACATGAAACGTTATAAAATGGGAGACCTTTATAATTATGAAGTGTTATCAAATTATAAGAGCTGGTTATTGCATGTTAATAAAGAGCAATGCTGTGGATCACTGAGCATTATATCTCTGGTTTGAAAGAAGCTTAGATGGTTTTCAGTTACCTCTTGCAGGGTAAGGAGAGAGGCCTCTACAAAGACAGGCTACGCTTGATCCCAGCGCAACACCAAAGACGAGGTGTCTGTGCTCCTGTTGACCAGTGAATGTGTTTCGCGTAGACAGACCCATCTCCTAGCCAGGGCCCTGTAAGATTACTCTGTGGGTTTAAATTATGTAAATAGGCTTCACACAGGGATCAGATTGATTGGGTAATTACGAAGTGCCCATTTTATGATTCCAGTTGTATGGAGAGACTGTTGAAGACCACCTGGTTTCCTAGATTTTACCTATTTGCATATTCAGTGCATTCAGGCAATGTCACCTCAGCAAGTAGTCAGCGAGCATTCTTAGAAGATCTGCTTGTGCCCGGCAGCGCCAAGACAAAGACCTGGCCACTGCCCTGCAGGGCCTCCCACCTGAGCCTGGAGGCCAGACAGGTGACTTATAACCAGGCTGTGGTAGCCAGCAGAGAAGACTAAAAAAGTTGCAGGGAAGGGGAGAAGGGAGAGAGCAATTCTAGCAGAAACCGTTTATCAGAAGGCTTCGTTGAGAAGGAGGAATTAAGTCAAAGTAGGTGGCTAGGAAGGAAAAGAATTCAAGTAGATGGATTGTTTGATACAAGAAACCAGGAGGCTAGGTGGCCGGTCACGTGCCAGCTAAAGGGGGAGTGTGACTGGAGATTGGGGGGGTGGCTGAGAGGGCTTTGAATGCCAGCCAGGAACTGAGGCATTAGGACTTCATTCTGTAGGAAGCAGGGAGACATCCTAAAGGCCTCCAAGCAGGAAAGTAACGCAAACCAAGATGGAGGTCAGGTCTCTCATTTGAGGGTAGGTGGGGAGATTAAGGAACCTTTCGCTTCCCAGTGATGCAGGAGGCCTGAAAGGCAGACATCCCTCAAAGGAGACAACTTGACCTGAACTGTAAGTTCCTTGAAGGCAGGGTCAGGGTCTTAGTCACGTTTGTTTCCTTGCTGTCAAGCACAATGCCTGTGATTAAAAAAGAAAGAGGAAGGAAGGAGGGAGAGAGGAAGAACACTTGCTGAATGAAATCAGGCAGAGGTATGAATGCACTCGGGTGCAGGGTGCAGGCTGAGCCCAGGCCCCACAGGGCAAGTGTCTCACGGTCCAGCCCCAGCCTGGAGAGGTCGTGCAAAGGCCTCCCACCAGCCTTGAGAAAGTTGCTCTCAAAATAGAGCTCGTAGCGCCTACCTCAGTTCCGCAGGCAGAACTAACCGTGACCACGGACGCGAAGAGCTTGGTCCAGGGAGCCGCACAAAGCGGTCACTGAATTAAGTTTGGGGGAGATCAGTGTCCTGCAGGGTGGTAGACTCACAAACACAGTGAAGGAACCTCTGGGGTCGGTGAAGGCCCGGAGGGCGCTGGGCTTAGCGAGGAGGGGAGGCTCGTGTTCCCGCGTCGCACGCAAGCAGGACAAGCCCTCCGCCCCCCTCCCCCGAGCCGGAGCGGACCCCCAGCAGCCCGCGCTCCCACTCACCTGCGGGCCAGCTCCCGCGGGCTCCCGCGGGCTCCGCTTGGGCCGGGCCCGAGCCCTGCGGGGCTCCCCCGGGGGCACCGTCTCCCCCCCACGGCCGCGGTGCGGGGCCAGAGCCCGGGTGTCCGCCGCCCCGGGACCGCGCCGCGCGCTCACAGGCGCTCCGGACGCCGCGGGGGGTGGGAGGGACGCGCGGAAGGGGGCGCCCTCCCGGGGCCGCGTTCCCGGCGCGCCCTGGCGCGCCCCGTACCACCCAGCGGCCGCGAGAACCCGGGGAAGGCCGCGCCCTGCTTTCGGGGTTTCTGCTGCGACAGTTTGGGGAGCCGCGGGTTGAGGAGGGGGCACCGAGAATGCAGAGTGCTCCGATGAGCGCCAGCTCCCTTCCGGCCTCCCCTCCACCGCCGCCGCCGCCCCGAGATCACGCCCCTCGTCGCGCAACCTCGGCGGCCGTCGCCGGAATCCCTGGTTTCTGTCCCGGAGGAGGCGCGAGGCGCAGGGCCGGCTGGAGGTTGGCACCGGCCGCGGCCCCAGCGCGCAGCACGCCCTCCGCACGGCGCTTCTCCGGAAGCCGAGGGAAGAGCCCTAGAGCGCGGACCCGACCCCAGCCGCACCCCGGGGTGTGTCTGCCACCCCAGGGCCCGAGCTGCCCCCCGGAGGCGCCCGGGGGCAGAGTGCGGGTGCCTGCCTTGGCCCTCCCGGCGCAGGGATCTGGTTGCGCCGCGAGGTCGGTGGCCCGGGTGGGGGCACGGATGTTGGGGTCCTCTGAACCCCAGGCACGGGCCAGGCACGAGAAGGTAACTGCAAGAAAGGAGTTAATCTGAAAATAGCTCCATTCTTTGTTCTTTCTATATTAAGCAAATCATCCGGCGCCCCTCCGGATAAATCAGAAAAACAGCCAAGATTGACCGAGTTAGGCAGCAGGTCCTACTTCAGAAACCCTTTCTACCGCCTCCGTAGCTCTGTTTTCTCAAAACAAATGCTACGAGCTGTGTACCTCTCTACACAGCTTCTCCGGGAAGGTTAGAATAATTAAACAGATCTTCTTCTTACCAGGACGTTCTATTAGCATTCCATGTTCTTTGCATTTCCCCGTCAGTTTTAGAATCAGTTCGTCAATTTCTACCCCCAAAGGAGCTTGCAGGGATTTTGATCAGGGTTGCATTGGATCTGTCTTGTCAGATTTATCCCTAAATATTTCATATTTTTGAGGCTATTGTGAATGTTATTTAAAAAAAATATTTTATTTATTTAATTTAGAGAGAGAGCGCGCGCGCGAGCGAGCAGGGGGAAGGGCAAAGGGAGAGGGGAAAGAATCCCAAACAGCCTCCCCGCTGAGCGGGGAGCCGGACCTGGGGCTGGATCTCAGGACCATGAGATCCTGACCTGGGCGGAATCAAGAGGCGGTGGCTTAACCACTGAGCCACCCAGGTGCCCTGTAAATGTTATTTCTTAATTGAATTTCCAAGTGTTTAATGCTAGTATATAGAAATACAATTGACTTTTGTACATTGATCTCTTATTCTACTAAACCTTGGTATTGGATTTCTAGCTCCCAGAACTGTGAGAGAATAAAGTTTTGCCGTGTTGAGCCACCCAATTTGTGGAAATTTGTTACAGCAGCCCTAGGAAATGAATACAAAGGTATTGCAATTCCCACCTGTAATTGTGGATTTGTCTATTTCTCCTTGCAATTATATCAATTTTTGTTTCATGTATCTTAAAGCTCTGTTTTTAGATGAATAAACATATAGGATTGTTGTGTCCTCTTGAGAAACCAACACCTTTCTCCCTACGAAATGACCTTCTTCACCCCGATGACATTTTTTTGTTACAGCTTTTTCTACCTTTTTACTTTTAGCCTATTTGTGTCTTATGTTTAAAGTGCATTTCTTGGGGGTGGGGGGGTGGGTTAGCCTGGTGATGGGTATTAAAGAGGGCACATTCTGCGTGGAGCACTGGGTGTTATGCACAAACAATGAATCATGGAACACATCAAAAACTAATGATGTAATGTATGGTGATTAAATGTATGGTGATTAATTTTTTATTGTTAAATAAAAAATTATTAAAAAATAAAAAAAATAAAGTGCATTTCTTGTGGCAGGCAGGTACTTGGGTCTTGCTTTCTTTTCCCATATGACAGTCACTGCTTTGACTTTATTATTTTTGTTTACTATTTTGAGGCTTCATCTGTATGTCTTTTTAAAAGTAGGGAGGATTCCCCACCTCCGTAAGTTTCATGTACTATTGACAGGTTTTTAGTAAAAATCAGAGACCTAGAATGGCTACATATGATCTCCCTCTAGTGGCCACATTGAATAATGTTATGAAATTCAAACAATTGTTTCAGAGCACAACCTCTCCGTGGCAAGCTATGCCTATTAAACAGTTGTGTCGACCGCTTATTAATATGACTTTAGGGTTTCCCACAGCAGTGAATAAACCCCTCATGGTCCCAAGAGATGCCCAGTGTTTAAATAGTCCAAGAAGGGAAACTCGGCAATCTTGAAACCTGAAGGTATGTATAGTAGCCACCCAAAATAATGAACTGTTGTGGTGTTATTTATACCTTAATAAGTAATTCAGAAAATATATAATGGTTGATGTAGGATAGTCATAGAAAATCAGGAATGAAAATGATGACTTTCAAAAACATTCAGAAGACAAATAGAAAGCATAAAACAAAGTGACAGAAATAAATATTTTAAATATGTGTAGTCCTTCCTTTGCAGCTTCCTTTGAATCTATAATTATTTCAACAAAATTTAAAACATGCCAGTGGTCATGATAAATGGAAATGGATCCAAGCTCTCTAGCCAAAAGAATCAACATTTTTCTTAAAAAAGGAAAAAAATAAAATACGGAAGTTTACAGAGAACGTACGTAAAACATACAGAATGGAGAAAAGTAAAGGACTAGAAAAAGATTAACTAGGAGAATACAGACCAAATGACACCAGGTATTGCTTTGTTCCTTTAGAGGGAAAAGACTTTAAGGTAAAAGCATTAATGCAGATAAAGAGGATCACAACTTAAGGATTAAAAGTTAAATTTACTAAGAAGGAATAACAATTCAAATCTTGTATTCCTTTAAAATAAAGCCCTAAAATATGTAAAGGAAAATTTGACAGAGCTACGAGGAGCGATTGATAAGCAAAACAACATGGCTATGATTTTATATGGCAGACAATTGTTACAATCGTATTTCTGCTAGTATAATTACTACTACTTTATATGATGAAATTCTGTATACCTATATTTCATACCGCTCCACAAAAACTATGGAAAAAGTTGAGAACTGTCGCGCTAGAAATTGAAGCACATTATTTCCTATTGATTGAACAACTATTATGTTTAAGGTATCATGGTATCTTCTATATGCTAAAAGAGTAAGCTGTTGTACTTATTTCGTTTAGCCATTTAAAAAACGTGTTAGCTGGGTGGGTCTGGGTGGCTCTGTCGGTTAAGTGTCTGACTCTTGGTTTTGGCTGAGGTCATGATCTCAGGGAGATGGAGCTCTGTGCTGATGGTGGAACCTGCTTAGGATTCTCTGTTTCCCTTTGGTCTGCCCCTCCCCAATGCCCCTCCCCCTCCCCCCCTCCCCCCGCGCCCAGTTCTCTTTTTTCTCTCTCTCTCTCTCTCTCAAAAAAAAAAAATGCATAAGCTGGAGTTTCATAGAGCATTGTAGGGAAAACTATAACTTTCTGTACTATAGTTATAGCCCTGAAGTTACTCCCTCCCCCGTCCCTCTCTCTGTCAATTAAGTCTGTGTCTTCTTAAATAAACAAATGTGCTTGATGGAACAAGCAACAGTAAAGAATTTCCAGAATTATAAAGGGGGGCCTAGGTGGCTCACTTGGTTAAGAATTTCCAAAATTATGATATATCTTTGGTATATTTTCTTTTAAAACTAAGAAAATACTATAGCAAATACAAATATTGGCTCAGAAACTCAACTGTGCAAGGCAACCTAATTTCTATTAAGAGACTCCGTTCTGCCACGTGGTGAAAACAATTTGGGTCCCTTTTTCTCTTCTCCTTTGGCAATGATTTACATATAAGTCCCAGGGATTTCTATAGTACTAAAGATGGAAAGGGAGGGGCATATGGTCTGGATCTTCACCTATCCATGCGGGCATCAGCTGCCAGGTCCTTATTCCCTTCTGGTCTTCGGTCACCATTCCATCAAGGTCATTCTTGACATTTGCCTCATTTCCAACCATGAGGCTCTCCAGGTCTGGCTTGTTTTCAGCTAACTTGGTTGTCCTTGGATACAAAATGCTGTTCTGTTGCTCCCAGGCCACACTGGGGCAGGAGAAACTAATGCGGGCTCTCAAGGTCCTTTGAACCAGCAGGCTGCCCTACAGGTACTGGAATGTATTCTCCTGCTCCCTTATTATCTTCAATGAGCTCTGCAAGGCTGTCTCTGATCTGTGTACTAACACATCACCCAGTCATTTATATCCTGGCTTCTTGCTGCCTCTCTGAGCTGGAGAAGAGTACCGCGCCCGTTTCTCAAGGACCCACACTGACATCTCACTCTTGCTTTCTTCCTACCATACTTCCTTTCTCCCTAGGTTTGGGGAAACTTGGTGTAATCTTTGGAAGGATGGGGTGGGCAGGAAAATTTGCTTTTCTTCAGGTATTCTACCAAATCTACTGTTTATACTTGAAATCCTTCTCTTCTTTTGGAAATTCTAATTCTAATGCCAAGAATAATTTTCATTTTCTCTGCTTTCTGAATGTTTTTCTTTTCCCCTGAGGCCATGACACAGAATGTTTAGCTATCTGCATGAGAAAAGGGTCATGGGATACAAACAAGCATATAGGAAAAAAACCCTCATGCATTAAAATAGCAAAATATTGTTATTCAACAGTACAGAGGAGCAAAAATGGTCTCACTGATAACATTTATTAAACATTGATTTTAATAGTAACAGGGATTATCCTGTTGATGAGGTGAAAGCAGAGGTGCCCCTGCATCATAAAAAAGGTGGTGTGGTGTTTTAGTATACAGGACAGAGACAGAGTTACAGAATTCGTTGAAGTGCTTTTAAAAATGATGCGTAGGGGGGCGCCTGGGTGGCTCAGTCAGTTGAGCGTCTGCCTTCGGCTCAGGTCATGATCCAGGGATCCTGGGACTGAGCCCCGCGTCAGGTTCCTCGCCCAGTGGGGAGTCTGCTTCTCCCTCTGTCTACCGCTCTGCCTACTTGTGCTCTCTCTCTTTCTCTGTCAAATAAATAAATAAAATCTTAAAAAAGAAATGATGGGTAGGGGGGCACCTGGCTGGCTCAGTTGGAAGAGCAGGTGACTCTTGATCTTGGGTGGTGAGTTCAAGCCCCACATTGGGTGTAGAAGTTACTTAAATAAAACTTAAAACAAATTATTCGTAAGTCGTATGAAACACTAAATACTGGGGAAGCCAGTTCAAAAGGTACTTAAAAATCAATCACATCAACTCCAAGTAAGTAACGGCTTTATTCACAAAGAATGCAAGTCAGAAACCAGAAGTGTCAATGTGGAAGGTAGATAGTTATAGTTGGAGGCGTTATTACTACCCATACAATTAAGCTTAATTGTGCAATAAAATACCGAATATGCTTGTTGGAGTCTTGAATAAAGTAAGGAGGAGATGCTAAGGTTATGAATGGCAGAGAAGTTATGGAATTCTCTTTAGCAAGGGGGTCTACCTGTGTTAGTTGGGGCTGAAGAGTGCCCCAGTTCCCCTGCCTCCAGCAACCACTGAGCCACTTTCTCCAGGGATCAGGGCCTTCCAGAAGAAGTCCCTCTCTCTGAACACCTTTTTTATTTTTTATGATTCAGGGACTCCTTTGCCACCAGAAATCACATCCTTTAAATAATAGTGACTAAAATCTTTCTAACCAAACTTTTTGTTTCATAAGCATGCATAAAATGTTAATAAGACAAACTTTGACTGAAGTACCCCATTGACAGTCATTCAGCCAGGAGTACAACCAGATCCCCAGATGGACCCTGTCGCCACTGCATGGGAATCACCATGTAGACACCAGAAGTATGTGTGTTCCTGCCACGTCAGCACCTCTCTCTAGGACAACAATCTTACCTTTCTGATTTTCCTATCACCAGGACCCTCCAAAGTTTTCAGTGTCTAAAGTGAGGATGCAGTAATGCTTGTTGAAAGATTTTGAAAAAGAAAAAAGCGAATGAATGAATAAATAAATTAGGTGTTAGTGGTTCAGATAATTTCTATGTTGATGTGGAAAAGTAGGAGGAAAATGCATACCCAAGGGAGCTGACCACTAAAGGAAGAAGGTTCTAGAATGAACACTGGGTTAAAAAAAAAAAAAGACACATTTTGTAGTTTCATAGTTTTGCTTGGCGTTAGCCAAAACAGGAACTGGTAGTTGAAGCATGTTGAAGGAATCCTCATGACTTCTGAAGGTATGTGGTGTGCATGTTCACTTTAATGGCACCTGATTATAAAGAACTTGTCAATTAAGGTATTGTTCTTATTAGCTAAGCTACCCTGAGCAAGAATTGCAGAGAAATATTGCATTTATTTTGTTTTGCCTTTTTGAAAGCAATGCATCAATGTGAATGTGTCTATTAAATACCTTTGAATGAAATTCAGAAATTCATGTGTGGTCTTACATGATCAAAAGAAATAAATTTTCAGAATTCATTCCTCTCTGCTTAATGCTGAAATTTACCATGTGAATAAATAGTAAGGTATGTTCTAATTACTAACAGTCTTAGATCTACACCTACACACATTGTCAGCACTATCAACAAATCCTTAAATGTTTTTTCTTTATTTCTTGTGCCTTTTACTCTTTAGCAGATCCCATTCTCTATTCCCAGTTTGGTAAAATATGTAAGACTCTAAAAGTTTCCGCTAAAGATAAAAAAAGCTAGCTCAACACCCTACTCTCATTTCTATACAACCCTGGCCCCCCCACCCCACCCCACCACCCAGGCTCCAGGACACCATGCCACATTTGAAAGCAGAGTTTTCTCTCTGATATCCCAGATGTCTTGGGATATCAGGCAGGCAGAAAGCCACTGAGTGCTGGGATCGGTGGGTAGACACATGTTCTGCTGAGCACCATTCTCTCCCCTGCCTGTGTAAGGGATACCTGGATCTTGTGATCACAGGCAGCTCATGCTCCTGAGGGCATCTGAGGTCTCTCTTTTCTGAGAAAGTCCATGAAGGGAGAGGACAGTATAGATTTCCGTGGAAAACCTCTTGTCAAGGATTCCAGCTACAGCTTGCCCTAATGACAGGATAACTGGACAGAAGCCAAGAAGAAATACGATATCTTCCACTTGGAAAATATAAAAAATTATGATTAGTAAAGTCAAGTACAACAAAGATGATAATACTTCCTGAATTAATATAATATTTAATTTAATTTTAATATCTGTTAAAAATCTTCTAGTGATATTTAACTAATTGAACAACTTGATAATAAAAACAATTCCAGACATAGAAGCAAACAAAACTTTTTGTTTTTTTAAGTGGTTAGAGAATCACACATAACTTGTTCTTTTTTAAATATCAATGATCAAATAAATGAGTCATGGTATGGTGATTTCACTAATTAAAGCTATTATAGGAACATAATATATGGCAAACTAGAATTAGTAATCCAAGGCAAATAACAGAGAAAAGAAAATATCTACTTAAGAAGTAGAGTTGCGGGGGCGGGGGGGGGACGTCTGGGTGGCTCAGTCGGTTAAGCATACAACTCTTGGTTTTGGCTCAGGTCAGGAACTTGGAGTCATGAGATTGAGTCCTGCGTTGGATTCTGTGCTCAGCACCGAGTCTGATTCAGGTTCTCTCTCTTCCCAGTCTGCCCCTCCCCCCACTTGCCCATGTGTGTGCATGCTCTCTCTCTCTCTCAGATAAATAAATTAAATCTTAAAAAAAAAAAAAAGAATTAGTGTTGGGATACCTGAGAATGGTATGGTATGAAATTAGACCAAAGAAGTAGAAGGAGGAGGCCTGGGTGGCTCAGTCATTTAAGCTTCTGCCTTCGGCTCAGGTCATGATTTGGGGGTCCTGGGATTGAGCCCTGTGTGGGGCTCCCTGCTCGGCGGGGAGTCTGCTTCTCCCTCTCCCTCTGCTGCTCACCCTGCTTGTGCTCTCTCTCAAATAAATAAATAAATAAAATCTTAAAAAAAAAAAGAAGAAGGAAATAGGCTAGTAGGGCAAATAGACTACTCTATCTACAAAAGAGATACATTTACATCAGAACATGATGTATATCATCATATGGATCTGTTCACATTTAAATAAATAACACTGTTAGAACAATGTAAGAAAAAATATCAAAAGAAAAACAACAAAATGAAAAGTGCTTAACATACTGCTCTAAATATATAAAGAATTTTAAATATAAATACTCTGCTTTCACACCATAGGCAGTCAAGGAAGATTAAAAATGAATACCAAAGGAAAACCCTGACAAACTAAATCGAATCACATGGGATATGTGCAGTTTCACAGCAATTAAAGAGGCACAAATTAGAACTCATAAAATGGCACAAATAACTAAAAGATGCTTTTTTTAAAGGCAGTGTTGGAGGAGGATCTGTAACCATTTGACATTTTGCTGGTGGGCTGCATTATTTCTGAAGAGCGACCTCTCAGTGTGTAGCAAGAGCTAAAAATCTTTTGAAACATTTAATCTACCCATTCCATTTTACAAAAGAGAAAAGAGAAGGAAAAATCATAAAGGGAAAAATGAAATTTGTGCAAAGTACATAGCAGCGTTATTTTTCATAGTAAAAACAAGAAACAGCTCTAATGCACAAAGTGAAATGGTTTAGGCAACTGCTCAATATTAACAGAATGGACTATAGCGCACTATTATGTGGATTAGGTTGATCCATAAAAATCTATACATGAGGCTGTAAGAAATAAAGCTAAGTGACAAATATGTCCACTGCTAAACTGTAAGCTGCTTGGGAGACTGAACCATCTCTTACTCATACTGAATCCGCAGGGTCAAACTTTGTTCCTGGTACGTGATAAATGCTCCAGCGCATGTTGAATGAATGCTTGAATGGCTTTTCTATTAATGCTGAATTCTTGACCTTCTGCCTGCTCTGACCTTGGTAAACTTGCATTTGCTAGCTTTCACACGGCTCGCTTAGATTTCTGGACTCTAGCCTGCCCAGCCTCAAATAAAAGCATACCCTTTGTGGTCCTGGCACCTAACTAGTGACCTCTGCTCTACCGAAGCCTCCATACCCGGGGAGTCAGACAGCTGCAGTTCAATCAACAGCCAACATGAAGTCTGCATTCATCGGCAAGCTTGTGGGGGAAAAGATGCCTAAACTTTGTCAAATGTACAAAACTGGGAAGAAACTCGAGTCTCCCCACTCCTCCGTGCCTAGCCTAAAGAAGCAAATACAGACAAGGATTCGATCTTCTCTTACTTGACATCCCAGTCACCCAGCTACTCTGACGGGAAGGCTAACAACACTAGCCTCAAGAAGCCTCCAGCTGTCCCAGAACATTCTGCCCAGAATATGTCCCGAGATTCCGTTGACAGCGGAGTAGCACATGAAGCCCTTTCGGGATTTACAAAAGAAGTGTCCAGTCCCCCCTGCACTCGGGCTTTCCCCTTTGCTGCTGGCGCTGGATGCCAGGCCCATAAGTATTTCATGGTAGAAAGAATGATTGAATGATTGAATGGCGGGAAGAGGGGATTCGGCAGGTTGCCAGATTATCTGGTAATCACAGCATCAAGTAACGTTAGCATTTATTTTGGAGGATCTTAATTTATTTGCGAGAGCACACAACTCTGAATTCAGAGGCCCAAATCCAAGCAGTGAGCGTGGTGAGGGACACCGTTACAAGGAAGAGGAAAAAAACCCAGCCTGAACTCCCTTGGCCAAGCAGCGGGTCCCGTGCAGGCCCGAGATTAAAGAAAGCCCTGCTTGAGGCATCGGTCCCGTGGTCCGTCCCCGGGTCGGCCCCAGCCAAAGCCTTCTTGTGCTATAAATACAGCGGCCCACATGCTGCAGAGACACGGTGTTCCCTCTGCTCGCCGGGACAGATAACATGAATTTGCCCTTTAAACGTCCCAAGCTGAAGGCACAGCCCCCCGCCCACCCCTACCTCCCGGAAGCGCCTTCGCTCCGGTTGCCCTCTGCCGAGGAGGGGGACGGCGAGGGGGTGTCCAAGCACCTGCCCAGCCAATGCGCAGTGCGCGCGCGGCCCCCGGGGGTGCCTCCTCCTCTCGCGAGAGACTGGGCGGGGGATATAAGGAGGGCTGCGGGGGGAGCCGAGCGGCCCCTTAGCGTCGCGCAGGGACGGAGAGCGGGTGGCCGTGCCTGGCCGGGCGGAGGCGAGAGCGAGAGCGAGAGCGCGAGCGCGAGCGCGAGCGCGGCTCCCGGAGGCTGTGTGCGCCCGGCTGTCACCATGAGTGATCACGCGTTGAGCTTCCTGAAGGATTTCCTGGCCGGCGGCGTCGCCGCTGCCGTGTCCAAGACCGCGGTCGCCCCCATCGAGAGGGTCAAACTGCTGCTGCAGGTAGGGACGGCGCGGGCGCAGCGAGCCGGGTGCGGGCCGGGCAGGGCGCGCGGGACGCTGGCGAGCCGCAGCGGCCAGGGGGAGCGGGGCGGGCCAGCCGCGCAGCCAATCTGTGCTAGGCCACAGGCCCCGGCGCCCGGCCTACGCGAAGGGGAAGGTGCCCTCTGCGTAGACAGGTCCAGCGTCAGTAGCAGATTCCTGGTGTCGGGTGGCGCCCAGCGTTCGGGTGTCTATATATGGAAACCCACCCGGGGTAGGTTACAGCCAGCCAGATCCTGCTCCTGGGACAGCACTGACCCTCTACTTAGGCCTCCTAGGTCGGCCTCGCCTTTAGAATTTCAGTGTCCCTTGCACCCTTTTTCCTGCATCTACCTTCTACAATACAAAACCTCAGAATAATTATTACTCAAAAACTCGCGTAGTGTGTCCCGTGCACCATGCTGTAGGCTGACATATATTTCATTTATCTTTGTATAACCTCTGTTAGATACTATTCCCCCTATTTTGCAGCTGAAGAAAGAGGTTTTGAGAGATTAAACAGTTTTCAGAGCAGACTCATATTGTCTTACTTACCCCGTCCCTCAGTCTTTCCCTCTGCAGTCTGGTCTCCGGTTTATCAGTCTCCTCCTCCCCTCATCCTGTCGTGTTTGTCTCTACTTGCCCAAAAGGCAAGGGCCCCTCAATGAGAAACTCAGCCTCCTCAATTTGGGAGTCAAAATTATCATAAAGAAAAAACCCAACTGCTCACTCACAGTAACAAACCCCTCAATAATCAATTACTTGGATAATCTGCTTGAAAATTTTCAGGCTGTAATACCTAGTGGATTTATTCTACTTCTGTGAGAGCATCTACTCCTCAGAGGTCCTGGTCTCCAGGGAGATTCAGTGAGACTGAGGAATCATTATCTCCTGCCTGTC
Organism: Eumetopias jubatus; assembly: GCF_037043125.1. Taxonomy (NCBI): domain Eukaryota; kingdom Metazoa; phylum Chordata; class Mammalia; order Carnivora; family Otariidae; genus Eumetopias; species Eumetopias jubatus. The sequence goes on from NW_028274808.1 coordinate 16,379,563, forward strand.
CATCATGTTTGTTATATCAGAGCAGGTGTCCTTTAGGGCAGGCATCTTTAATCATTTCAATCTCCCGATGAGCCCCTAGTGTAGTTCTGGCAGTGCGTAAATGACTCTACAATGAAATCTTTTCAGTTTATTTGGGGAAGAACCTTTTCTCTCAAGTGCCCTGATAATTGAGGCAAAAGTGGATTTTTTTGGCTTGTTATCCAGGTAGCCAACGTGCTTACTTAGATTTAGTTAATATCTACTTGATTTCCCCCTATATTTTTTTAAGAAAGAAAATCAGAGCGTTGTACACGTTCATTTGCTCAGGTCCTCTTTCCTTCTCCCTCTGCTCTGGCCATCCTTACCCAATTCCTCCCCTCCCTCCCCTCCCCACACAGGTCCAGCATGCCAGCAAACAGATCAGTGCTGAGAAGCAGTACAAAGGGATCATTGATTGTGTGGTGAGAATCCCCAAGGAGCAGGGCTTTCTCTCCTTCTGGAGGGGTAACCTGGCCAACGTGATCCGTTACTTCCCCACCCAAGCTCTCAACTTCGCTTTCAAGGACAAGTACAAGCAGATCTTCCTGGGGGGTGTGGACCGGCATAAGCAATTCTGGCGCTACTTTGCCGGTAACCTGGCTTCCGGTGGGGCAGCTGGGGCCACCTCCCTCTGCTTTGTCTACCCGCTGGACTTTGCTAGGACCAGGTTGGCTGCCGACGTGGGCAAGGGTGCCGCCCAGCGCGAATTCAGTGGTCTGGGAGACTGTCTCACCAAGATCTTCAAGTCCGATGGCCTGAAGGGTCTATACCAGGGTTTCAGCGTCTCTGTCCAGGGCATCATTATCTACAGAGCGGCCTACTTTGGAGTCTATGATACTGCCAAGGGTGAGAGAGGGGCCTCAGGGGCTGCGGAGTGGGGAGGAGGAAGGTCCCCAGGGGTCTGTAACTCATGAAGGACCGGATATTTATTAATCTTGGTTTTGTTCTAGTCCCTGGGCTAAACGATGCTTCTGAAGGAGGAGGTGGTAGGGTGTGGATAAATAGCTAAAGGACTCTCCTTGTCCCCTTCTGAAATAAACTCTGGCCTTCAGATATTCAGAGAGGAAGAAGGGGAGGCTGCTTTCCCCCTTGCCACAGCTCTGTCAGTGACCAAGTTGAACTTGGAGCCACTTCAACATGCCCTGTACACTGGGCACAACGCTGGCTTCCCTGGATCCGGAGGGCAGTCCCCGGCTTTGGTTGGCTGCCTGGTTGTGAGGCATCCATAAGGGTCAGGTTCTTCCAGAAGGGTAGGGCATGGAGTCGGAGGTACGGTAGCCTCTTCTCCATCCCTACTTGCTTTTGGCTGAGCTGCTGAGAGAAATCACTTCACAGCCATTTGGCTTCTTGCCTCTGCTCACAGGGATGTTGCCTGACCCCAAGAATGTGCACATTATTGTGAGCTGGATGATTGCCCAGAGTGTGACAGCAGTCGCAGGGCTGGTGTCCTACCCCTTTGACACTGTCCGCCGTAGGATGATGATGCAGTCTGGCCGGAAAGGGGGTAAGCCTGACACCTACTGGTCTCTTATTTCTCTGCCCAAGGGGGAATCACTGTTCAGTGCTCTTTCTAGTCTTCACTGTTCTGGTTGTTAAAATTACGTGGTAAGAACTTAGGAAAGCAGCTTCAGAGTCAGTCCCCCTTAACACTGCCGTTAACTGTTCCTTCAGAGAAAAGAATGTGTTCCTATGAAAGAGATAAGAACATCAAAAATGAGATATTTAGAGGTGAACTTAACTAAGTAATATTATAGAGGCGGTAGGCCCTTTTCGCTTAGAACCTGGGTACAGAAATACAGGAAATTAATTAGCTAGTTTACTTAAAAATAATTCTTGCTTTTGTTATCTAGCCGTTACAAGTGTTAGTGGGAGAGGGTGCTTTTGCTGGGTGACATGCCCTGAAGCCGTTTTGGCTTACAGAGGTTGAAACATGAAACTGCCATTTTTAGCGTCGAAAAGTCAAATATTAGTTCCGTTTGCTTCAACCTAACAGTTGTATCTCTTTTAACTGTGACACCTTGGGCAATATAATCTGAGACTCTGCCCATAAAATTTTCTTTTCTCATCCCTAAAAAGGGGGACCACGCAGCTTACTACTTCCACTCCACCCCAGCCCCTCCCATTTTACAGTCTGACCATGTGAGTTAGCTAGTTAACTGCCCTAGTTCTTCACCTGACTTTGGCTGGAAAGAGTAGGACTGACAAGAGATGCTGCCTGACAGTTACGCAGGGAAGCGGGTGTCTGGCTGGACACCACAGAGTTGGGGCTTAGGGCTCGAGTGACTGACTTTTCTAACACTGCGTGTAGATGTCTTTCAGAGGGAAAGCCTCTTTCCTCCAGAATTACAGAGCCCTTACCAACATTTGTTTCCACAGCGGATATCATGTACACTGGGACGGTGGACTGCTGGAGGAAGATTGCAAAAGATGAAGGAGCCAAGGCTTTCTTCAAAGGTGCCTGGTCCAATGTGTTGAGAGGCATGGGCGGAGCTTTTGTACTGGTGTTGTATGATGAGATCAAAAAATACGTCTAATATAGTTACAACCCAAGGTCATTGGTTCCAGATCCATTGTGTGGTTTAACAGACTTTTCCTATGGGAAGTAAAAGAAAGATCTGGGATAAAACCAGACTGAAAGGAATACCTCAGGAAAAAAAAGCTTCACTGAGTGTTCATTAAACCACAAATGTATTTTGTATTTATTTTACATTTAAATTCCCACGTCAGATAGAAAATAACTTATCATACTTGTACAATTAACTGAAGAACTGATAATGAAGAAGATAGCCGAATGTGAAATCTCAATAAAGACCACTTCATGCACCATGTTTTTTTGAATTCTTATTAACTGCTACGTGGATTTAAACGTAAGACCATAAATGCATGTTCTCTAGCATGACTCACTTACATAACTCAGTGGCCCAGCTTTTGAATGTCAGATGTTCTACTATGTATCACATGAGTACCTACAATGCTAAAAAGTTCTGATTTTCAAACTTTGCAGCTTTTACCCACTTTCTTTTTCTCTTACCTCGTGCTGTGGTGCTGGGGGCCCCAAGGTGGTGGCATGGATCCTGGCTTTCATAATCCCACCTGATTTTTTGCACTTTTCATGCAATCTTCAGGAACTCTGAGATTACACTAAACAGTTTCAGGAATTCTGCAAGATTAGGAAATGTTCTGTTTCGGGGCCTGTAGAGAACTGATACCTAGAATTTTATGACAGGTGGGCATTGACAATCAGCTAGCAGGCTAGTATTTAGTACCTGTTAGGCTATGTGGAAGATATAAAAAGACAGGAACCCACTCTGGAAGAAACTTCCGTGGGGTTAGGAGGGAGGAGTGAAATGGCCGTCATTATATAATGCAATGTCTAATATAATCCTGGTTGAGTAGGACGAGAAGGGGTAACATGAAATGTGGGGAGTGGCAGGAGGGGGAACAAAAGAAAATAGAGTTAGATACTCAAGTATACAAAGTATCTGCCAGCACTTCTTTACGGTAACAATTTATCAAGATCTAGAGGCAAAGTCAGTTTTGGATTTGATTCTCATAAACTAGTGAGCAGGAGAAAAAATTAGTTTCTAGTTGGAAAGACCACAAACAGTTCATAGAGCACGAGCCTGTTAGTGATTTGCTGGAAGCCAGTCCCTATACCCTAGGCAAAGCTTGAAAGGCCCATGTGTTTTATGTTTTCCCTGATGGATGGTTTGAGGGGTGCAGTGACTCTGTACCTCCTGTTCACCCTCCTTCCCCCCAAGCTCTTCCACCTACTCACTCCTACCTCCCCAGTAAAAAATCGGCTGCTTTGTTTTACCACAATATCCAAGGTTACATCTGTCCCTACTGTAGTGCATGTCTATGCCGATGGAACAGGTGAAAGCGCGAAAAAGTTTCTCAATCCTGTCATAGACCTTCTGGATACATTATATCCTCATGTTGCTTTTCATCCCGTGGATGGGATGAATGGTCCAAACTCTGTTGCTGATGGAGAGGAAAGAAAAGCAGGGCAGGCTAGTAGGGCAGATACTTTCATGGAGCTTATCTTAAAGTAAGGCCAGCAGCCCTTTCAGTATTTTGAAACCTAAGAGTTAGGTGAGGGAGGAGCCATGAAAAGCAGCTGGGAATGGAAAGCAATGAATGAAACAGTAGGTTCTCCCAGCCCAACCAAGAACCAAAATTGTTTTCTAGTCTTTTAACTGGGTCCTCCCGGGCATGGAACAGGAAACGGAGAGGAGAAGTCACCATTTATTAAATAGTACACGTTATCTGCCTTGTGCGTGTGATCCGGTCAGCCTCCCGGCTCTGCTGGGGTTCCCTGGATTGTACTCAGGGAGTGCAAATTTGCCTAAAGACTCCTAGAACGAAGCCTCTGTCAGGATGCTGTCATCTGGTAAGGGACATCCTACCTTTACAAATCCCCTCACAGGACCATCACTCTGCCAAGCTGTCATACTTGGAAGTTCTGGGAAGATGCAAAGGGTTTAAACTAACAACTCAGACTTGAGCCTTCTGCCCTCAGGAATTCGTCATTAGTCCCCTTTCCTGCAAAGCTCTCTCCCTAAATGCAGCCCTGCTCTTACCAATTCTTAAGAATTCTCTTAAAAAAAAAACAAGTGTGTTTGTGGTTTATAAAGCATTTCCATATTGGCAGACTAGGTAATGCAAACAGTGCTCCCTCTGAAAACAACTAGAAAAGGGCTTCAAAGTATTTACAATAAAAATCTGCTTGAAGGCACTGGGGAGCTAGTAAGGCACGTGAAATTACGGGGCCAAGGCCACGATTTGGAGGAAGACAACCCTGAGAAATGATCCTAGTATCAGAGGGTCAGTTTTCCCCAGGGAGGATCTTCAGTATGTGGAAAACAGAGCCGCAGGGATGAGGAACTAGAAACAGAAAACCTCTTGGGGAAAAAATGACAAAACCCAGAATCCAGGGCCTTCCAAGGAAGGGGAACCCTCCTGGTAAACATCCATGTGGGGACCAGTACCCCGAAGGGCGACACTGTAACAATAAGAGAGTATGGGAAATATAGCCCCTGTGGTCACTGATGCCCACTCCATCTCTGTTTTAACACAATTTGAGACTTCAAGCACCCTTGCTGCCTGCCAGGAGCAAAAGTAAATCCTGTCTGGAAGAAAACACCATCCAGAGCAGGGGTCAACAAACTCTTTCTCTGAAGGACAAGACAGTAAATATTTCAGGCTTTGTTGGCCAGATGGTTTTTGACACAACACAGCTTTGCCACATTGCAAAAGCAGCCTTGGACAAGTAAAATGAAGGAGGCATGGCTGTGTTCCGGAAAACTTATGTACGAACACTGAAATGTGAATTTCATATAATATTCACGTGTCACAAATATTTCTTCTGATTTTAAAAAACCATTTAAAAAGGTAAAAGCCACAAAACAGACACTAGGCTGCTGGCTCATTGGCTGTAAAGTTGCTGACCCCTGATCTAGAGTTTCAAGTTTTTTTCTACAATTTTTCGTATAAACCCAAAACAGAATCATAACTTTAAAACATCCTATTAAAAATATATTCTAGGGGCGCCTGGCTGGCTCTGTTGGTTAAGCATCCAACTCTTGATTTCAGCTCAGGTCATGATCTCAGGATTATGTGATTGAGTCCCATGTTGGGCTCCACGCTGAGCGTGGTGGAGCCTTAAGATTCCCCCTCTCTCCTTCTCCCCCTCCCATGCTCACAGGCATGATCACTCTTAAAAAAAAAATATATATATATGTATGTATATGTATATGTAGATATATATATATGTTCTAAAAGAGCCCATGGGTTAAAAAGTAGAAATCACAGTGGAAACTTGAAAATATTCTGAACTTAATGAAAAGAAAAATACCATTTTATCACAACTGTGGGAAACAGCTAAAGCTATGCTCAGAAGAAACTGACAGCCTTCAATGCACCTACTGGAAAAGGAGAAAGGCTGGGGGTCTGGGTGACTCAGGAGAGCATGCAACTCTTGATCTCGGGGTCGTGAGTTTGAGCCCCAAATTGGGCGTAGAGTTTACTGAAAAAAAAAAAAAAAGGCTGAAAATCAGTGAACTACACATCCATTTCAAGGAATTAGAAAAATAACGGCAAATTAAGCCCAAAGAATAAAGCTGAAAGCCGATAATTAAGGTAACGGGTATCATTCATAAAAAAGAGACAACATGCCACATGAACTACATAACTAAATGTGAAAGGTAAAACTTCTAGAAAACAATATAGCAGAATATCTTCATGAGCTTGGGTAAATGAAAATTTCATAAAATCCAACATTTAAAAAAAGTACTATAAAAGATTGATAAAGTGGACTAAAGTAAAATTAAGCATTTCTGTCCATAGACATCATTTATAGTGAAAAAGCAAGCCAGAATGGGAGAAAATATTTGTAACACAACTCACACTGGAACTGTATTGTATCCAGAACATGCAACTGCTCCTACAAATCAACAAGAAACAGACACTCAACCCATAGGAAAATAGGCACTTCCACTAAAGATATCCCAATGGCCAATAAACACGAAAAGGTGTTCAATCTCGTATTAGAGCACTGTGACTAAATCACGTGATAATACTGCACGCACACCCACCCAAACGGTTAAATGGAAACGACTGACACTAAATGTCGGTGAGGACATGGAGCAACAGGGACTAGTTAGTACACTCACGCTGGAAAACTCCAACCATGTGGCCTCTATAACCGAGCAACTCCACTCCTAAGTACATGCCAACCCAGTGCAGGCACATGTAATCAAGACACATCTACAGAGAATCTTCATATTAGCATTACTCATAATAACCGAAAACCTGGCAACCACCTCAAAGGTCTGTCAACCACAGAATGGAGAAATAAATCCTGGTGTGGTCATACGCTAGAATACAGAAATGAGAACTAATGAATTACAGCGGCATGCAACACCATGAAAGAACGTCAGAAACATAATAAATATGCTCTGCAAAAGCAGGCAGACACAAAAGAATCTAGTTCTATTCATATGACAATCAAAAACAGGCAAAACCACACTAGCGTGTTAGAAGTCTAGATAGCAGTTACTTTTGGCAAAGAGCGTCATGACTGAGAGGGAGTGCCGCCCCCCTGCCCAGGGATCTTGTGAGTCCTAGCAATATTCTAACTTTGGATCTGGTTAGTGGTGATGCACGTGTTTGCTTTGTAACAATACACAATGTATGTAACAGCAACAATTTATGTTTTGTGCCTCTTTCTGTAATATTTACATAAACAGTTAGCAAAATCTTTGGAATGCCATTCTCATGTCCCTCTGACATTCCCCAAAATATAATTTCAAATTATATCTTCTCAAATTAATGGTAGAATTAGGTTTTTCTAGTTAGTATACATAACTACATGCAAAGATGATATATTTACTTAGTACCAGGTTTTTTCTTCATGAAATAAAACATTCTCAGAATAAAATAAAGAAAACAAAGCATACTGCAAACTTAGAGATCAGCTATAATTTCCAAATACATGAAATAAATGTGTGATTGTTGGTAAAGACTATCATTGTAACATAAATACTGTAAGAATTTGGAACCATAGTTTTTAATAGTTTTTTGGTGACTAAACGTTTTTTTACCATCTTACAATAGTGGATGTGAAATTAGGTTCCTAGGAAAAAACCCCATGTCTCATTATAGTAAATTAATGACATGTTACCTCTTAAGTTTTACTTTGTAAAACAGTAAACCCTTAAAAACATCATCTTAGAATAAATAGTGCAACTTACCTGAACTTAATGAAGTATACTTTGAAAGAGGCATAGAACTTTAAGCCTGCATCATGGTGGCTCCAGAAATCTCTCTCGGTGGCTTAAAAAAACAGTCACCAGAACTTTAAAATCAAAACTTTCTGCTATGATGTAATCTTATTTGCTGTAAGCAATCTTGAACTCTGCAGTTGGGAGCTCAAATACACTACTGCTGGAGCTGCTCCGTGATTTATTCCAATGGCATTGTTGCTATTAAATCCTCATAAAAAAAGGTCCTAAACTGATGTTTTAACAGTAAGTTTTAAAAAAGGGTATTTCTTATCACTCACAATGCATGTGAAATGTTGAGGTCTTAAAAAAACATTCCGGGCACCTGGATGGCTCAGTCGTTAAGCGTCTGCCTTCGGCTCAGGTCGTGATCCCAGGGTCCTGGGATCGAGCCCCGCATCGGGCTCCCTGCTCAGCGGGAAGCCTGCTTCTCCCTCTCCCACTCCCCCTGCTTGTGTTCCTGCTCTTGCTATCTCTCTGTCAAATAAATAAATAAAATCTTTTCTAAAAAAATAAATAAAATTCCATGAGGCTGTAAGAGTGTCCAATGCAGCATTATAGCAAGTTTACAGAACAAATTAGACGATGTGGTTTGAAGAGATAATGACCAACAATGTAATTATAAGCAAACTCTTTCCCACATAAATGTCATACTTTCAAGGATATAAATAGCTAATACCCTCTCCTCCTTCCAACTTCATTCTAACTCTTAGGCTTGTAAAAGCACATAAAGTTATTATTCTAATGTTTAAAATGAGAACAAGAAAATGCAGTTGACACTTCTTAATTTATGGGGAAGAAAAAGAAAATGCACTTGAGAGATGGGTACAGGATCAAAACTCAGTTATCTTTAATCCTTTCATTTCTTTCTTCACTATGTCAAGCTAATTCTTCAGGCCTAAAACATGTAACAGACTGGGAAATTAAAAAAAGATGTTGATTTTTAAGTTTATTACTAATTTATTCATGGAAATAAAGTAGCCATTACCATTAAGAACATTTTTTAGGATGGTATACAATCACGTATAGGTTAAGATTTTGGCATTTAAGATATTAAGCATTTTATGAATTTAATTAAAATATACTAAATTCAACTTGTGTCTCCAACTTTATATTGGTCATAATACTTTTCACAGTGTGCAGTATTTGAATCTGAAGATGAGAAGCACACAAGCATCACAATGACCTCTTTTTAAAGTTGTCTAGCTATCCATTTTGGACATTGGGTTAATGGTTTGGAAACAACTGCATTACACTACATTTATAAGCAAACCAGAAACATTTTATTTGGAGAATGCAGCTTTTTAATGGAGATTGAAAAAAAGTACGGAAAGTGTGAGATAACAGCTATCCCTTAGGAAATAATCTTAATAGTTCAAAACCTTTCATAAAATCTTATTAAAATTTAGGAGGCAACATTAGTTTAACATTTGACAGATAGGAGAACAATTCTCAGTAAGAATCTTGCCTAGTAATATTAGATCTTGGATTAGTGTAATTTCTAGTTGCAGATGTAAATCTTCAAAGAATATATGTATTAGGTCCAAGTGAACCAAATATTTAATAGTGCTAGATGATCCTTTACCTTTTTATAAGTTCTTGAAAATGAAAATAATATACTTATGATTCCTTCGTAAAAGTGTCCCTAAACCATAACAACTTCAAAGTACCTTGACTTTTATCAGAGAATAGCATATTCAAATCCTATCCTTCTATTTTTACTTATCATATAGGAATAATAATGACAATGGAATTATAAATTCTGCCTTGAAAAGATGAATATTGTTGCTCTTCTCAACGTTTACTTCAAGTTGAATCCCTGCTATCAGCAATACTTAGATTAACCTCCCTTGTCAAAGCAGTAAAAACTAAAGGCATTAAATTAGTATCTAAAATCAAAGTATAGCTTTATCTATAAAATTATGTGTTGTATCCGGACATAGGGCAGCAAAGGCCATATAAAATATATTCAGAGACTAATGTCATTATGAATGTAAAAGGTTTTAAAGGTTTCATATATACATATATTTTTCCCTAACAATTTAAAACTCAATTTTTAAAAACTGGCTTACAATATCAGGCAGGTGTCCAAATGCTGAGTTTTAAATTCAGCATTATCTTAACTCTTTGTAAAGATAAGTTGTTATACAAACATTGAAAGGGCAATAAGCTAAAAACACAACAAAACAAAACACCCTTGGTTTAGTATAACTACGATTAATAAATAAAGCAGAGCACTAAATGATCTAAGAACCTGGTCACCAGAACAGAGTATCAAATAACAATGAACGAACATTACAGCCCAAAGAAAGCAGCAGAAAAATCTCACAGGTTGTGTTCATGTGAATTTTTTTTTTTTTAACACCACTGTTCCCACACTTCACAGGCCCTATCCTAGACAAAAATCTATCAATACCAACTTAATACCAAGAAATTCTGAACTGATAATTTAGCAAAATGCAGTTTGGCTTACTGCCCAAGGTGGTAAGAAAAATAAGTTCAGGAAAACATGCTACAAAGCTTGTGTTAACCTGGAAAAATAAACAACAAATATTATTGTGGCTACAGATCAAGAATTTGCTTTAAAAAAAGAAAGATTTGGCATTTAAAATGGAAACTTTCCAGTACATTCCCAAGGTATACTGAAAAGGCCAGTAATGAAACAATGATAACCAAGAGAGCAGAAGCACCCACAACTGAGATATACTTCGTTCTATGAAATGAGAGTCCACGGGTTTGACAGAAAAATATTCTAATTTCAAAAGTCAACTATACAACACCCTATTTGCCATTACTAATTCCATTAAGAATACTAGGATTTCAAAAGTGGCATTGTAAAAAATGGTACTTCCAGGATTCAACCCAAAAGCCCAAACGAAACAATACAAGAATATTAGATGACATTTAAAGTAGCCTCAACAAATGTGTGATATTTCTCCTTTACCATTTATATTTTAGTTTTCTTTCTCAGCTCTTAAAAACTGTAGTTGGAATTTCTAAAGCTTCAAGACCGTGCATTTCTTATCTTCTCTCTTAATACAGCAAACACTAAACATAACACAACTTGTCAACAGTTATCTCTTGAATCACTGTTCTGACACAACTGAGGATCTGCTTCTCGGCTCCTCAAACTGGTGGTGCTGTTTTGCTCAACAACTATTTGCTTATGGTCATACCTGGTCCTTGGACAACCTATTCACAATGTAGTGGACTGTAGCTCTAAAGTCTACCTCATTTCTCAGAATCATCAGTGGTATTTTACCTCAACGTGTAAGAATATGGAAGAGGGCCTTCCAAGTTGAACTTCCTAATACAGTTTGAAATGGTCTGGAATGGTTGATCACATTTTTAAGATCTAACTCAGCACACTTATACAGAGGTAGTAGGTGCCTTTGGTGAATCACAAGGACTGCCCCAGCACAAGCTTCTCTCAATCTACTCACCAAATCTAAATCGGCTCCCCCAATGAAAACAAGTTCAAGTTCTGTTTCATAATAAGAAAGTGTACAATCAAGTCTTACAATCAAATTCTGAGTTATACCACCTAAATTCTGGAGCAAAGAGAAAAATTCAAATTTAGGAGCTATGCTCATGGTTTAAAGCTTCTGAAAAACCACATAAAACAAGAACAATATTGTTAACATCTTGGGTCCAATGTGCTATAGTGATATTATCATAATTGTTTCATCAGTATAAGAGCTGAATCAATTTCTATGTTGAGAAAATATACATGCATACTACCATTTCTCTATCAAATACATATACATCTCATAGAAACACATCCTCATAGGAAACACTGATTTTACATTGTCTTTTTGAGAACAATTTTGCATTGAATTACAATAAAATTACAACTCGTTGTATATCTTAAATTAGAGATGTTTACACAGAGAATTGTACAAGAGCACTTCAATAAGAACTGAACAATGCTTAAAGCAAAAAGTTTTTATAACCAAGCTGTACGAACATTAGGGGGCTTAGGTCTTAGCAACAGCCCTGTGTCAAAAACTGGTCGCTCACTCTTACAACTGAGACCACTGGTAGCACTGGATGTTCTAGAAGCTCCTCCTGAAAATATAAGAAGAAAAAAAATAATTTTATTTAAACTAAATAGATACATCATCACCTGATAAACTTCCTCTCCTAATTTAAAGTCCAGAATAAATTTTTCTTCCCTATCTCACATGCATTTTTATTAGTCTAATATAATTCTCAAACAGGAATGCACTTCAGAATTCCCTGTGGAAATTAAACATGTATTAATAAACATGCCCAGACACTCAACACTAGGGGATTCTGATTCAACAGATTTGGGATGGGAATTAAGGTTTTAAAAAGCTGCTCAAATGATTCAAGTGAAAAAAACAAAAAAAACCTTTGTATAACCACTTATGAATTTATTCAACAAATAATTTACCACATTCAAGGCACAATGCTAAGTACGAATTACTGGAACAAGAACCTATCCTAGTCACTAATTATACCAAGGAAGTGATGCTTGAAGAATGAAATGAATGAACGTAATTACTGGTCATGTGAGTGTTTAACACTCACATGAGCACTGGGGAGTTGGGACATTTTAAGTGGGCCCAAATTTCTTCTAATATTGGCTTCTCTTTTTTATAGTTTAGAACGCATACGTGAAATAACAGCACAGACTTCTGTACATGAGAATGTCTGGCCTTTCTGTGTCACATACCCCAGCGCTAAGTGGTCACGCATGCTACATTCTCTGGGATATACCACGAGCTGGGTGTGTGCTGATCACAACAGATCAACCATCAGGAGGGATTATATCTCATGACTCTACAGACTAATTCCTGTTTTAGATATCCAGTGAGGAAGACAAAGTACATATAAGGGCTGGAAGATACTAACAATAATTCTTAACTGGCTAGAGGGAATGTTTCAGCAACAGCGTTATCTACTCATGTCTTCCTTCAATAAATGTAATGAAATTAAGCCTCTCCATTATCGAAGATACTACTGTTCTTACAGGTTTCTTTCCTTTGCTGCCATTACATGCTGTGAGTGAAGCCTGAAATTAAGTGAACTAACAAAAGACAAAACATTCCAGTGAAAAATAACAGTGCATTCCAGAAGTCGGCTATTTTAAACTCTAGCCAATAATACGTTATTTTTTATTTTTTAAATTTTTTTTAAAGATTTTATTTATTTAACAGAGAGAGAGAGACAGCGAGAGAGGGAACACAAGCAGGGGGAGTGGGAGAGGGAGAAGCAGGCTTCCCGCTGAACAGGGAGCCCAATGCAGGGCTCGATCCCAGGACCCTGGGACCATGACCTGAGCCGAAGGCAGTAGCTTAACCAACTGAGCCACCCAGGCGCCCCCATGTTATGTTTTTTAAAAAGGATGAAATACACAAACGTAAATACAAAATAATTCTGAATATGCTTACTTAATGGGCTATACTGGCCAAGAGTTGATCTCACTCGTCTTGGGGACGGTGATGAGCTGAGATAACCCATATTGCGATGATAGTCCATCAGTTGGTCAGAGCGTTTCATACCAACTGTTGGTTTCACAGCTTCAAGCCTTTTCAATAAAGCCTTCATTTAAAGACAATTAATTTGAAAAAAAAAATAAAGACAATTAATTTGAAAGTCAATGTTAGGTAAGTATCAATAAGCAGGAAGTTATAGTAATAACTTAGCAAAACAGCAGTAAGTTTTTAAAAAGGCAAATACTTTTTAAAAAATTTTAATTCCAGTATAGTTAACACAGTGTTATATTAGTTTCAGGCGTACAATACAGTGATTCACCAATTTTATACAGTATTCACGTGCTCATCATGACAAATGTACTCTTAATCCCCATCCCCTATTTCATCCACCCGCGCCCCAGCCCCCACTCTGGTAACCATCAGTTTGTTCTCTATAGTTAAGGGAGGGTCTGCTTTTTTGGTTGTCTCTCTTTTTGTTCTTTGTTTTGTTTCTTAAATTCCACGTATCAGTGAAATCATATGGTATTTGTCTTTCTTGGACTTATTTCGTTTAACATTATACTCTCTAGATCCATCCATGTTGCAAATGGCAAGGTTTCATTCTTTTTAATGGCTGAATAATATTCCATTGTATATATACATCTTTTCTGTCCATTTATCTCTCCGTGGACACTTGGACCGCTTCCATTGTCTAGCTATTGTAAATAATGCTGTGATAAACATAGAGGTACAGATATTCCTTCAAATTAGTGTTAAATAGGAAAATACTTGATAGATCCTTATATTACAGATTTTAAATCACTTTTGAGATACTATATGAAAAAAATATACTTTCAGAAAAATCTAAGGGTCCACCTATCCTGTAAAACCACTATGATTTTAAAACCTGATCACAGGCACGTCTCTCTGTCAGCTTACAGTTTTAGGAAAGGTGCTATAAGCTGAAATTCCTAAACCACAGAACGGTCATAATGGGAGTAATATAACGCTAAAAGCCCGTTGTGTTCAGCCCTAGAAATCACCATAAACCTATCTAAACTACTATAAATTCTATATACGATTACAGAGCCCTGGCTTTCAACCTGTTTACTTTCCACTTGGGCCCCAACAGAGGACACTGAGCAGAGGCCAAGTGCCCAGGGCTCTCAGGCCCCCACTCCCACTATCGGCCCCTCTATGCTTGCCATGTCACCTGTTTTATATATTTTATATACTAAAGATTCCGCATCAAATTTAGTTTGGAAGAAAAAGTTTTTATTGGTAAGAAGTTTGAAAATCAACTACTCTAGAATGTAAAACCTTTTTTTTTTAAATTTTATTTATTTATTTGATGGAGAAAGACACAGCGAGAGAGGGAACACAGCAGGGGGAGTGGGAGAGGGGGAAGCAGGCTCCCCGCTGAGCAGGGAGCCCGATGCGGGACTCGATCCCATGATCCTGGGATCATGACCTGAGCCGAAGGCAGACGCTTAACAACTGAGCATCCAGGCGCCCTAGAATGTAAAGCTTTTAAAAGGATATATAAACCAACTAGCCAAGGCAACATAACATCCAGTAACTTGGTATTTTAATATGATTCAGTAACAGAATCTAATGAGTAACATTCTGAATTTTATTTTCTTTCTTCACATATTAGAAGGTGGAAAGAGTTTCTTCTGCTTGATTTTGACAGGCATTGTTGAGAAAGGAATATTTAAACAGACCAAATGGATCAAGGAACTGATCTATGGTTGTTTTATTATCTCTTTATTTAGTTAAACTATCTCTGTAGCAAGGTGATCTTCATTTGAAAAGAGAATTGTTCAGCCCTCAGATTCTCGTTAAAAAAACCAGCCTCATGAGTTCAGTCACAGGACAAGTTTCTTGCACAATCTGTTTTTTCCTTCTGCCTCAACTGAGGTTTTTCTTTTTTTGGCAAAATATACATAAAATTTACCATTTTAACCATTTAAAAACATACAGTTCAGTGGCATTTAGTATATTCATGTCATAATGAACCATGGCCACCAATCATCTCCAGAACTTTTTCTCAACTTTGTGTTTGCTCTTACAGTCTTACCCCTGCCCTTCTATTCGATTCGGTGTTCTGAGTAATTCCAGAGAAGTGTGAGATGGTGGTAGAACAAGTCAAAATATTCCGGAGGACAGCTGTTTAGAGAAAGGAGAGGAAGGTCTTAACAGAAATGAACTGAGCCTGGAGACAAATGGCAGAGGTACAGAGCACAGGAAGCAGTAAACCGACCAACTGAGAGAGCTCAGCCTGCCAGCTTTTTTTTTTTTTTTTTTTTGCATGAAATGGCCTTTCTCAGTTTTTAGTCTTCCAAGGCTAGAACAGACCTAACTCCCTCAGGAAGCCAGACCCAACTACAGTTAGTGGTCTTCTTTGCTGAGCTGAGAGTTATGATTTAAACACGGTTCCAGGGATGCCTGGGTGGCTCAGACGGTTAAGTGTCTGCCTTCGGCTTGGGTCGTGATCCCAGAGTCCTGGGATCGAGCCCCACATTGGGCTCCCTGCTGAGCAGAGAGCCTGCTCAGGGAACCTGCTTCTCCCTCTCCCCTGCTTGTGTGCCCTCTCTCTCTCTAATAAATATAATCTTTAAAAAAAAATAAAATAAACATGGTTCCATCTGTAAAGTCTGTGGTCTTGCCACATCATAGCATGTTGTCTTTCTCTTGTTGCACACAGAGAAGCTGTATAATTTAGGGGCAAAATCTCCTAAGATTACACCTCTTCTACCTACAGTTTGTAATTGCTTTGGGCTCTGTAAGACACTGGAAGGAATATTAAGAAAAAAATATAAAATACTGCCCTATAAGGTAATTTATAGTTTGGGAAGAGAACACTACTGCGTGCCTGAGTGAGCGAGACATTTACAACCAGCTAAGAAACTTCCTATGTACCACACTGTCAGTGCATTTTACTGGGCAGAGCAACACTGGCTGTGCTGATTATCCTATTAACTACTCCCTGAGCTGTGGAGGGTAGGATGGAGAGGACGAAAAACTTGGTATGTTAAGTTAACTACTAATTTTGATTTTTTGCTGGTAGAAGCCTCATTGTTTTTGAGATAAACTAATTTCCTAAATTTACTTGGCTAGATGTATTTTTTTTTAATTTTAAGAAAACTGCAATGCATATTCATCAGATATAAAACATATAAAGTCATTAAGATCAAAATCAGTTTTGAAATAATTTGACAATAAGGCAAAGAATAAACCCATTCTGTTGTCCTGATATGTCACTTACCAAGTTTATATGCAGAAACTTTGGGAAATAAGAGAGATATCAATGCTATCCAAACCACATGGAACATATCATATATGAGTTTGTATGTCTCATAAGAATATAACGAGCTAAGCAAAACCTAAGGGATATCAAACAGAAATAGCTCTTGCTTATAGAGACTATCAAAATACGAAGTATTGATTATAGTTTAAAACCCAAAATCAAAAGTAGATACATTTTAATCTAGTCAACAGTTTAGAACTTCTGGGTACAACTTAAAAATGACAGTTTTAATTTAATTTTAAAATAAAAATATTTTAACATTTGTATTAGTGACCAGAAATGTAAGCTATCTAGTCAGAAAGACCTGGATTTAAATCCTGGCTCTGCCACTGATTATAGACAACATGACTTGATATGGATATTAACAATGAAGTAACTTCCAAGAGTCAGTTGTAAGCAGTGAGATAATGCATATAGAATGTTCACAGCAATACCTGGCATACAGTACAGAGTTATTAAATATTAATGCTATTATTAACACTGTTTTGTATATTTTCTAGTTGTCTGACATATAATAGTATTATCTTCCTGGCTAAGTCATAAATTATATGACAGGGCAATATTTTATATATATTTTTATATTCCTTCTGGTGTCTTACATAGCTCATAACAGACATTCAACAAATTTAAGTTTCATCAATTGAGAAATGGCAAGAATGGTTACTTAACCAATTTGGGGTTTATAAAATCTTAGAACTGCTCCTCTAATCAGATTCTAACAATGAGTCCCAAGATAGTCTGTCCAAAGATTTCTTTTCTATTTAGGAAGTATCATTCTTTTTGGAAAGAAAACTAACCCAGCCTGAATCCTGTCCTCTTTGGAAATAGAAAGTTAAAAACAAATGAATATTATGTTAATGATTTCTGCAGCAGAAGAGAGGTGCTTTATTCTTCTGAAGTGATAAAGCAAAGACCCTAAAGGACATTAAAGGGTAACAAGCCTTCTATGGTCAGGGAAAACCAGGACTGTTCTTATTTTTCTACAACTAAAGTCAAACTTAGTTATCATTAGCTTTTTTCTTCTATGAAAGGAGACACAGACAATAACCAGAGAAGAAGGAAACCCAGACTGATCCCAGGGCAAAGGTACTGAGGTTAATCAACACTCACAACGTGAATCCTTACACTAGGGATGAGATTTACCATAAATCTTCATTTTTGTGACAACATATCACTCTCCCCTTAATTCATTTTTTTTTTTTAAGATCTTATTTGAGACAGAGAGCAAGCTCCTGCGAGCATGCACATGAGCATGGGAGCAGAGGGGAGGGGCAGAGGGAGAGGGAGAAGCAGACTCCCCACTGAGCAGGGAGCCCTACCTGGGGCTACATCCCAGGACTCCAGTTTCATAACCTGAGCCGAAGGCAGACACTTAACAACTGAGCCACCCAGGCACCCCCTTAATTCATTTTCTATTTAAGAGGTCTAAAATTCCTCTTCTGGACTAGCAAAGAACAGAAGATGGAAGGAGGATTTTATGTTTCATTTAATGTTTTTAAGAATGGTCTGAATTTTCTGAATTTATATATGCATTACTTTTACTTTAAAAATATTTTTGGGGTGCCTGGGTGGCTCAGTCGGTTAAGCATCTGCCTTCAGCTCAGGTCATGATTTCTGGGTCCTGGCATGGAGCCCCGCATCAAGCTTCCTGCTCAGCAGGGAGTCCGCTTCTCTCTCTCTCCCTCTGCCCCTCCCCACTGTTCCTTCTCTCTCTCTCAAATAAACAAAATCTTCAAATATATATACATATTTTTATTTCTCTGAATTTAAAATTGACTAATTACATACATTTGTAATGTGTGTGTATATGTATACATATTCTCAGAAAGTAAAAAAAAAGTTAATTAGCTCCATTTGAACTCTAGGCTCTAATCCTTACACATTCCTTCAGAAATCCTCCTTCCTTCCCTGATCTTGCTTCAACTACTCCTCACCCCCTTCTTTGACAGCTCAGGAAATTGATGTACATTTGAGATAATGAAATAATCTCATTTCTTTTGGACAGTAAAGAAATATAAACTAAGTACCCTCCCTCACATGACCCCCTCGCCTTCTGCTAAGATTATTCTGGTGCTCTTTCATGAAAACAGGATTCATATTATATTCAAATGACGATAAGGAGGTATGCTTTAAGAAGAATATGTCAAAATTCATGAATTGAAAAAAAAAGAGTCCCCTTTTTGGAAATTAACAAGTTCTCACTGAGTCTTTATGTAGCAAGCATGCCCTCTACTGGATAAGATTACTTTTTCTTTTTTATTCCTTTTATTTATTTCCCTTGTGAATGAGAAGGAAAGGCAATTATTTGCCTCTTGAAACATATAATGAAGACTGTGAACTTCACCAGAAAGATTAACAGTATGCTTTGAACTCTAAAACACAGCACACTCAGTTTTATACAATATCTTTGCCCTTTTTTTTTTTTTAAGATTTTATTTATTTATTTGAGAGAGACAGAGAATGAGAGAGTGAGCACATGAGGGGGGGAGGGTCAGAGGGAGAAGGAGACTCCTCACCGAGGAGGGAACCTGATGTGGGACTCGATCCCGGTACTCCAGGATCATGACCTGAGCCAAAGGCAGTCGCTTAACCAACAGAGCCACCCAGGCGCCCCTGCCCTCCTTCCTTTTCTACCTACTCAACACAGAACGATTTGTTTTGAATTGTCAGTCTAAATTGCCTCTGGATGGCTAACAAGCTCAAGTAAGAGAACTGGAACAGAACTGCTTTAGCCATTGTGCCTGTCAGCCATCTGCATTGGTCTCTATCACTAGAGATGGGGTAAATGAAGGAACACAAATCATAAAAATGTAAAGGAATGGACCCTGCTTGTGCAGCACATTTGACACATAACTACAAAAGTGCTTGTGTATGTAACATGTGTATGCGTGCATGTGTGCTTGATTATGAACAGGCTAGCAAACATTAAAAAGTGTATCAGCTCACACAGAGGAACTATTAGAGCTAATGTGGACCTAAATAAGGATTTGGTAGGTAGCTGATTATTAAATAAATAAAATCAAGAGTTTATAAAAGCAAGCAGTTAGAAAATGTAATAAAATCTCATGCACAATAGCATAGAAATATTTAGTTTTGAAGAAAACCACACTTTACTAAGGTAGAATATTAAGAAGGGTCAAATAAAAAAAAAAAGAAGGCTTTGAATAAATGGAAAGACATACTATAGGACGATAGTATTTTAAGAGTGCCCAACACTCCAATTAAAATATAAATTTAACACAATTCCAATGGAAATTTCTAACAGATTTTTAAAAAAGAAAAATTAATCAGTCATTATGAAGAATTGTAGGAACAGCCAAGAAAAGTTTTATTTTGGTTTAGAGACTGAAGAGTTAAACATAAATGTGAAGATGAGTTCTCCTTGTAATAACATAACAAATTATATTTTATAATAAAATGTTTATTTTGCTGTTCAGCTTTAAGTTATTTTTTTTTCACTTCTGCATGAGTTAGTTTTTGATTTAGAGCTGCAATGTCCAAGGTCACTAGCCACATGTGGCTACACAGCATTGAAATATGGCCAGTCCAAACTGAGATGAGCTCTAAATGTAAAATAAAATCTACAACAGAGTTCAAAGACTTGGTACCCAAAAAAGAAGTATAGTATCTCATCATTAATTTTTTTCACTGGTTACACATTATAACATTTTGAATTTATTCAGTACATAAAATAGTTTACCAGAATTTCACCTGTTTCTTTTGACCTTCTTAATGTGACTACTCGAAAATTTTAAATTACACATGTGGTTCACATTATATTTCTACTGTTCTCAAATACACCAAATAAGATCTATCAAATGGGACAAAAATATCTCTCACATATACAAACTACTAAGTATGCAAAGTAAAAAGAAAAAAACAGTGGTAATTCTCCAGTTTATGAAAATAGCTGAAATGTACAAATGATTTAAGGGATGATGGAATCCGTAAACAGAAGCTAACAGGTTTCATCCTAGTCATATACAGAATAACTATTATTTATTAATGGTTTCAACTGTTCAAAAGTAAACCCAGGTTCCTCAAAAAGATAAACACAGAATTACCATATGATCCGGCTATTCCACTCTTAGATATACACTCAAAGGAACTGAAAGCAAGCACTTGAACAGATCCTTATATGTCAGTGTTCATTCCCCCCAAAATTATTCACAAATAGTGAAAAGGTGGAAATCACCCAAGTGTCCATCAACAGACGAATGGATATTCAAAATGTGGTGCATACATATAATGGAGTATTATTCAACCAGAAAAAGGAAAGAAGCTCTGATATAGGCTACAACATGAATGAACCTTGAAAACACCATGCTATGTGAAATAAGCGTGACATAAAACAAATATTGTATTATTCCATTTATACGAAATCTAGAAGAGGCAAAATCATAGACACAGAAAGCAGATTAGAGGTTACTTGAGGGGAAGGGGGAAGAGAGTTATGAAGAGGTACAGGGTTTCTATGTGGGTGATGAAGAAGGTTTCGGAAATACTGATGGTGCCACTGAAGTGACCACTTAAATCAGTTAAAGTAGCAAATGTTACATTATATATGTTTTACTACAACTTAACAAAATTAATAACCTATTGAATTCTACGCCTTAAATGGTTATGGTATGTGTATTCTCTCAAAAAGCTGTTAAAAAAAAGTACCCCCAAACTGGTAACGCGCATACGCTCCTGTTATCTGTCTGACCTCGAGCAAGTGCCTACAACCTGCACTACTTCCTTTTCTCTTCCATCACAACACTGTCATTAGGCTGCTATGAGGATTAAATGACCTAAAATTTGTAAACTAGTATGCACTATGTAATTGCTTGTTAAATAAAACAGGCTCCAGAGTCATGTGCCAAATGTCTGTTTTTACAGACAAAAAAGGTAAACCCAAATGTTCATAACTTCAGATTTTCAAAATTCATGAATGAATCTTGGAAAACTGCTACAGTCATGTGCAGAAAGCTATCCTGTAGCTCATTACCCACCAACCTCGTTTCAACTTACTTTGCTGTTCCCTACTCATTGCCCCATGCAGGGTAAGCCTCCTGAAGGGTTTAAGACTTCACTGTTTTCTGTAAATACACCTCCCAGCTCCCCAACTCTTGAAATTAGTGATGGCAATAAAAATTTTTTATAAGAGTTGGTACAAGTTTGGGTAAGCATATGGTTAAACAGGACTGTACGGTGATGAAATATAATGAGAATGAATTCTGGAAACTGTTTCAGTCATTTTAAAAATAGCTTTATCAATTATTTTAGCTCTGAATGTATGTGCTCATTAGGGTCTAATTTTAGTTTAAGACAATACCTGTGTTTAAAATCTTGGCTCAGCCCTTTACTCAGGAGCTCTGTGTCCCTGGGCTAGTTACTTTGTCCCCTTTGGTCTCAGTTATTCTATAAGTAAAATGGGGATGAAAACAATACTCACCAGAAAGAATTATTGCAGTATTCAATAAGCTAATATTTGGAGACACTTAGAACAATGAGTTTAGTTCAGAGCTCAGTAAACATCAGCAATTATGATGAATGCAATTTTATGAAGAAAATGATATGCTACGAAGAGTAGCTTTTAATGTGAAGATTTTCAACAGTCCCATATATATTCCTTAGAACACTGAAGTGTTAACTTTGTGGTTTTTAATAATTAGTGTCTTTCATACATTCAAGGAGCAGCCCAACAAGGATACAATACAGTGAAACAGATTTGGCTAGTGACTGAATACTTCACAGAAGATACATGTATCTGACCCTTGGAATACCATTTCTTATACTACTGTCTGACTTAACATACCTAGCCAAACAAGCGAGTTTTCAGTATTTTCATCTAATGTTCTCCTAAAAGACAGTCTGATGAAAAAAAAAAAGGCACATATTGTACCTTCCAGCTCATTATGTATTTCATACCATACATATATATACTTACTTTTACATAATTAAGTTCGAAAATGTGGCTGTATCTGGTTTCCTATAAGCTGGCCTTACAAATCATTACAATTCATTTCCTTTGATGACTAAAAAATTTTAGTTACTTACCAAATTTTCTCTTTCAATCCTTTGTTGTTCCCTCTGTCTGTTGAGGGCACTATGATATAACTTAGGGGGATGAACAATCGATCTTCTAGGAACCGTACTTTTGTTTCCTGATTTTTCAGCCTGTCTTGACAGTTCTTTCAAAAGCCTCTGATTTTCCCTATCAATCTGTCTCACTTCCTCTCTTGTGAAAGAGTAGTTTTTCCTTGGTGCTACCGAAGGCTGATCAAAGTGATGTTTTTGTGGTCCTTTTTTATCTAATTGCAGAAATGCTAAAGAAGTGAACAAGAAAAGGAAAAATGACTAAACGAGCACAGCAACATGGTGGTGCATACTGATGCTTAACTCTTAAAAATGGAAACTATATTAATTCATGAAAAGGCATGTATGAAATAGTGTTAATGACATCCAGACTACAATTATGTAGAAAGAAATTCAGAGGCAGCTTAGAATTTTACTTTCTACTAGATTCTTTGGGAATAAAAGCTATACACTGAATGGTGAAAATATTTTAATAAGAAATGTAAATGGTATGAGTTTTTTTTTTTTTTTTTAAAGATTTTATTTATTTATTTGAGAGAGAGAGAATGAGAGAGAGAGAGCACGAGAGGGAAGAGGGTCAGAGGGAGAAGCAGACTCCCTGCTGAGCAGGGAGCCCAATGCGGGACTTGATCCCGGGACTCCAGGATCATGACCTGAGCCGAAGGCAGTCGCTTAACCAACTGAGCCACCCAGGCGCCCTAAATGGTATGAGTTCTAAGACAGGTATAATTTATGGAAAATGCCCTTGTCATGTCCATTTTATGTTTCCATAAGGCAGCTTCGTAGCTGGGGAGGTTAGAAAACTCTGGTTGAGTGCATCAACACACAATACTTCAACTTAGACAGTTTTTGTTAGTTGGAGGGCATACTTAAAATATAAAATGTTCTCAGCAATGGCTGATGGAAATAAGGGTTAAAAACTGGCAAAAACAAATCCAGAATATTCTAAAACTTTCAACTTAATCTGAAAATACTCTATGGTCTTAATATTAACATTAAAACAAATACTTCTACAGTAAAAGTCAAACATTTTATTCCTAAGTAAACATAAGCCAAAATGAATACATCATATAAAAATTAAAAAAATATTTTGCATACTGTTATCAAATGAAATTTTATTAACATGCTTAATTTTTAAAATTTATGTAACAATTTTCTGTAAGTCACAATTACTAAACATTTGTTAAAAGTTTTTAAAAATATTAAGCTTGCTGAATGTTTCAGCTTAACTCTGTACTAAAAATGAGTATATCAGATTAACTAGAACGTTTACAGTATTTTTTTAAAATAACTATTATTTGTTTTTACTTGAGTACCTTTAATTCTTTTACTTGCTCAGCATTTTACACTGTTAAAAGCAGAGGGCTATAAGGGGAAGAGACTTTTTTAACCCCAAATTTAAAATGTGACTGGTGTAGAAAAGTCAAATCATTTGAACAAGGTCAAAAGAACTGGAAGTCTACCTCCCTATGTTTAAACCAAAGACTATCAAAGATTATAGAAACTTAAAAAAAAAAAAAGATAAAAACAGTGGCTTTCTGATAGGAAAAATGAGAGAATTAATGGTTGGTAATTTGTTGAAAATCATACCAAGTTAATGGCAAAACCTGAAGAACACATTTAGAAAGATACAGATACACTGTACATAATTCAATTATCTCGCTTCTGAGAAATGCACATTTTGTAGACTTTAATAAGGTTTCTAGATTAATTTAGCCACATATGAAAGCCTTTAAAATTGAATTTTAAAGAGAATTAAAAGCTATTTTCCTAATGGCATTTAAAAAAAGTTTTTAGGGGCACCTGGTGGCTCAGTGGGTTAAGCGTCTGCCTTCAGCTCAGGTCATGATCCCAGGGTCTCGAGCCCCATGTCGGGCTCCCTGCTCTGCGGGGAATCTGCTTCTCCCTCTCCTCCCCACTTGTTCTCTCTCTTGCTATCTCTGTCACCGTCTCTCTCTCTCTCTCTCTAATAAATAAAATCTAAAAAATAAAAAAGTTTTTAGAAGTAAAATAAGGCAACAGCAAAAATATAAATAAAGGAAGTTCAATCTAATTCATTTAAAAAAATAAAACTCTAACTTTCCATGATGGAAAAAGCATATATGGAATACTATTTATATAAGTAGTATATACTGGTATCTGATATATATCAGATATCACTATTACATTTTTCTAAAGTGGTTATATGCTTTAGTATGAGGCAACCTCAAATACTTGGTCCATTATTTTTTCAATTAAGATCTAAAAAAAATTTTTAACTTGAATAAACTTTCAAGAATACATTTATATAAATATGTACATATATATTTAAACTCACATATTTAAGAAACATTGTTTTTTCCTAATTTTCTTTAATGAAACAATTTTTTCCAATTCTTTATAGTATTTCAATAACATGCCCATCATCACTAGATCCACTTACTGAGTCAGTCATCTAACACAAATCACTCACTAGAGGCATGAGCTTTACTTTCACCTAGGCTGACACACAGCATTTAAAAAATTTACGTTATGCTATCATTGGAAATTTTATTCCAAGCTATATTAAGTCCTTATTCATATATTAGTTCTTAAAAAAAAAACCCATCCTACACATCACCTTGGGACCTTTCTAGCCTTAGAAGACGATCACCGTGGTAGCCTTAGACCTAGAAGCTGGCTAATCCTTTCTGTGAAGCTAATCCTATGGTCATTTCAAGACAGATTTAAAAGAAACACTAAGGCTGCTTCAAAGATTATCTGATTCCTTAAAAATACTGATCTATATACACAGACACATTTTTTTAAGGGCTTACATTTTAATAGGGATGAATCAGTTTTGGAACCTAAGCTGTTTGCCAAGCTGAAGTCATAGGTTGTGAAATAATTTTACCTTCTGGAATCATATTTCTTATTGTTACTCTAAATAGAAACGTAAGGAATTTTTTTTAAATGTGAATTTTTGCCTATCTTAAAAATTTTGATGTCAACTTTAGTTAACCTGAAATACACTAAATTGACCCACAAAAAATGAGACATCTCAGACCTTTACTGATGCTACAGCCTTTGTTTTCCAGTGGCCAAAATATCAAATGCCTATTGTATTTATAGGTTAAAAACTGCATATGAAGCCTTTATTAAGTGCTCCACTCCTGAAGAGGATAGTAATGTTCTGTGTGGCCAAATATTTGGACTTATTCTGAACTTAAGGCATTTCAGTGTTCTTAGTTTTTTAAGTTAACTCTTTTCACAGCCATGTGGAGAGTAAAAAATAATTTCTGTCTTCCTTTTCAAGTATTTCTGGATAAGGGATTCAAAAAAACTAAAACTGTTTTTGTTTGTAATATAAAATATGGAATTGATCTTTCCGAGGTCAGAGATGATTGTTTTTGCTATATACTTTTATACATTATTTTCTTATCAAACTAGTTAAGTATTTTTATATGTTTGTAAGCAAATATGCTTTCACAGCATACCTTGTGTATATGTAAAGATAAGTATTTAATTCTCACTGTTCACTTTTAACTGACAAAGGAAAAAAAAACAGTGAAAACTACAGAAACTGTGGTAGAACTTTACTTGCCGTTCTGGTCCTGGTGGCGCCCACCTCTGGCCAATCACGTACCTGCTCGAGAAACCTTCTCCATAGATTACAACAGGATGAGAATCTGAAGTCACTTTTGATACCCCGTACTAGGTATTGGCTGTTACATCAAGTAGTAACTGTAAAACTTTTAATTGACAATTAGTATAACTGTGGATGGCTTCTGACTTTGTTTTTAATTCTGTGGATTGTGTTTAAACAATTCAAAAGTATGTTCCTGATTGTGAGATACTAAGTGGTATTGCACAGTTGTCACTTTATTGAATGTGTACAACAGTCCCATGAAGTTGATAAAGCGTACCCCTGTATAGCTTCAGGTGCTAGAATTAAAATTGATCTGTTATCACACACACACACACAAAATCCATCCTGTAGGCATATTCATGATCCCTATAAAAAACAAAAAAAAACCAATGGTATAAGTTATTTTTTAAAGGTTTAAAGAAAAAATCCAACACTTGTAGTTAAGAGGTCACAATTCAAGGAATAATCAAATTTACTACATTTCTTTGTCTTCTTTATGAACAACTTGTCAGATGAGAAATTCTGGGACATTCTTCCTGTCCCCTTCCTTTGAATCTGGGCAGGCTTGTGACTGTGCGGACCAAAATGATACAGCCCAAAATGGACTTTCAAGGCTAGGCAAAGGAGGAGATGCAGTCCCCCACCACCCTCCCACCTTGTTTGCTGGAATACTTGTGCTTGGGGTCCTGAGCCACCCTCTTTGTCTGACTAGCCTGAGGCTGCCATGTTGTGAGGAACTCAAACCACACAAAGGGGCCATGTGTAGGCATTATGATCCTAGTTTTCTGAGTCATCCTAGGTTGCTGCTTTACACATCTAAGTTTTGTGTTATCAGAGCAATAGTAACTAATACAAAATTTGGTTAACAAAAACCTAAAATACATGGTACTAGCTTTGAGACTGGTGGCAGTAGGGAGCTGGAAGGGTCTGGAGGAGATGGTCAATGTAGAGGATGAAGTGGCAGAATTTTAGCAAAACTGTTGGCCCTGGTGACAAGGAAAATGGGGGAAATACCTGCCACTGGTGGATTTGGCTAAGTAGATTCCCATGAAGGATGCTGAAAGGATCAATGGTTTATTTTATCCAAAATAATGAAAGAGAGAGATAAGCTAAAAGAAAAAAAAAGGGAACTGATCAATTTTTAGTCAAAATATAGAGAATACAAAAGAACTAGGACTTAGGTGGCTCAAAAACGTATCTACTACTCCTTACTAATCTCTCCTGGCAGAAGACTGTCCAAATATTCAAAGAGCTGACTGAGGAACCATGAGTGAGGAGGTTTAGCTGCACCTGGACCAGATTTAGACTCTGGAAGGGCAAGGTGGGGCATGGTGGGGGAGTGGGATCTTTGGAAAGGGGGAATGTGTTTGTGCATCCGAAGGAAATGTAAATCAATGTGTGGCCACAGGTTTGAGAGGTTTTGAAACCTATCCATAAACTTGACAGTCCTCCCATTAGGATGGAGGGTATGTGTCCCTCCCTCTTAAATTTGGTAAGGTTTATAACTGTTTAATAAAATACAGGAGAAATGATGCTATGTGACTGGCATGGTCACATTCTGAGACTAGGTCATAAAAGGTGATGAGGTTTTTGCCTTGTTTCCTTGAATACTGTACTTGGAGCCCTGAGTCACCATGTTAAGAAATCCAGCTGCATTGAGGCTGCCATATGTGAAGCCAGGAAACACGGAGAGCCACGTGTGGGCCCTCTGCTCAGCAGTTCTGGTCTTTTAAGTCTCGCAATCCCAGACACCTGACATGTCAATAAACCAGCGCCCAGAGGACTCCAGTCCCTACTGTCAAGTCACCCCCACTTCTGAATCTCTCCACACCCCAAGTGTTGGGGTGATTTGTTTTGTAGTAATAGTAACTGGCATTTTATCACTTAAAAAAAAATACTGTGTAACAGACAAAATACCTGTGGACCATGTTCAGCCCATACACAGGCAGTTAATTCTGGTGTGTAGGATATAATTATCAGTCTTCCACAGTGATTATGGCTTTGCCCATTTCATGATCTAGTTCTGTTTTGCTTTTTATCACACATTTCAAATCAGTGGCTGGTCAATCATTTTGGTAGATTTGGTCAGCTTATTAATGTAAAACACTTCTTTGTCCCTTTCGTGCTTTTCCCATCTTGAATTCTATTTTGTAAACTATTAGAATCGATACTTCCATTTTCTCCTCTTTATTTTCATTCCCCTAGTTTAGGAGTATAATAGTATAATTTAAAATGTTTGGATTGGATTTAAATTCTTAAAGATGCTCTGATGGTATCTTCTGGTAAGTTAAAACCATCTACTTACACTGTTTGATCTCTTTCTACAATCTTCCTTTTTCAAAATGCTTTTTTGTGGGGCGCCTGGGTGGCTCAGTTGTTAAGCGTCTGCCTTCAGCTCAGGTCATGATCCCAGGGTCCTGGGGCCAAGCCCCGCATCGGGCTCCCTGCTCCATGGGAAGCCTGCTTCTCCCTCTCCCACTCCCCCTGCTTGTGTTCCCTCTCTTGCTGTGTCTCTCTCTGTCAAATAAATAAATAAAATCTTAAAAAAAAAATAAAAATAGGTTAGGAGAGCCAACCTGGTGATTTAGAGGGTCAGAACTTTCAGTACCAACCATCTTCCTACCCCACTTCTGGGCTTGGGAGAGGAAAGGGGCAGGAGGTTGAATCAGTTACCAATGGCAGTGATTTAATGAATCATGCCTATGTAATTAAGCCTCCTTAAAGACTCAGAAGGACAGGGCTCAGAGAACTTCTGGGTTGGTGAACACGTGGATATTTGTGGAAAATGGTGCCCTCTGAGAGGGCATGGAAGCTTGGAGGTCTCTTCTCATACCTTGCCCTATGCATCTCTTCCATCTGGCTGTTCCTGAGTTATATCCTTTTATAATAAGCCGGTGATCCAGTAAGTAAAATGTTTCTGAGTTCTTTGAGCTGATCTGGCAAATTAGTTGAACTTCTGATTTATAGCCAGTGAGTGGGAAGTACAGGTAACAATCTGGGCTAGCGGCTGGTGTCGGAAGTGGTTGGGGGCAGTGAACCTTTAACCTGTGAAACCAATTATCTCCAGATAGTATCAAAATTGAGTTGAATTATTGAATGTGTTGTTGGATTGGTGGGGGGCACCTCCCTCCGCACACAGTGGAATTGGACTATTTAAAAGCCCTAGAGGCTTCTTCAACAATTGGTTCCATATACAACTAGCATTGCTATTTTTCCACACTTAATTTTTTTCTGCAAATCTTTAAGAACTCTTCTTTTTTTAAGTGCCTCAGATGATTTAATTTAGATTTAACAAGCCAGTTATTGCAGGTCAATTAAGTGCCATTTTATGATTTAAAACCTATTTATTCAGATTAACAACTATTAAGTGGTTTTATCACACCTCTTTTTGGTTAATACTATTTAAAACTATTTTCAGTCATTTAAAACATCATTTCACATCCATAGATTTAAAAGATTTAAAATAAATCTTTTAAAGTCAAGATGATCTGTTTTTTAAAAAAAATCTAGGGGCGCCTGGGTGGCTCAGTCATTAAGAGTCTGCCTTCGGCTCAGGTCATGATCCCAGGGTCCAGGGACTGAGCCCCGCATTGGGCTCCCTGCTCAGCGGGAAGCCTGCTTCCTCCCACTCCCCCTGCTTGTGTTCCCTTTCTCGCTGTGTCTCTATCAAATAAATAAATAAAAATCTTTAGATCTTTAGATCTTTAAAAAAATAAATAAAAATAAAATGCTTTTTTATTTTTTCCCATTTTTACCCCTTTAGGAAGACTATGTTAATTTTTTTCTCTCTAATACACAGCAAATGATATATTCTAATTCTGTCCTCCTAGAAGTTCTTAAATTTCTTGGTCTCAGAACCCTCCAAAGAATGTTTATGTGAGTCACATTTATCAATATTTACCATGTTAGAAATAAAAAAAAACTTTAAAGATATTAATTCATCTGAAAATAATAAACCAATATTAGGTTAACATCATTCTTTTATAAAAAACAAAATGAAGTTAGTAAGGAGAGTGTCAGAGTTTAACAATTTTGCAAATATTTTATTTTTTTTTAATTTTTTATTGTTATGTTAATCACCATATATTACATCATTTGTTTTTGATGTAGTGTTCCATGATTCATTATTTTAAAGCCTGGCTTAATAGAAGACAGGGGGATGCTCATATCTGCTTCTGCATTCACTGCAGCGTGCTGTCATTGTAGTATAGCCCATGGAAAATCCACTATGCACAGGTGACAGGAGAACGTAAAAGGCAAATCATGCCTTAGTTTTGTAGTGAAAATAGTGTTGTCCTTGCAGCTCTTCTCTAAAATCACTGAGCTCTGTTTCAAGTTTATGTTCTTCATCTGTGAGTCTGGTGCCTCCCTGTTGATTTTAGCTTTTCTCAAAGGTTGATTAACACTTGGTAGTGAGTTGAGGATATCTGACATTTCCTACTTCCCTATCTGAATCCTGTCTGCTGCAGTCTGCCAGTAAAGGGCTAAGACGTGCCACCAGGGAGGATGGGGTAGGAGCCAATCCCAGGACAGGCAGCTTCTTCCTTACAGGGTAAAACAAGGTCCATACCTTCCCCTTGAGTAAGGCACTTTGCTACATTCCATCCTATGTTGGTGTCAGTTTAGCAATAAGTTTAACCACTTTCTTTACTCATCAGTGTTTCCTTAATCCAATTTCTTTCTCTTATATTAGTTTTTCTTCTCAGAATACATCTCTAATGATATATCTAATTATTTCTTACAGAATCTAGGTAGTAAAATTTGAGGTGGTGCATTTCTAAAATTTAGTGTCCATTTTGCCCTCAAGTTTCTTCCTAAACTGACCTAATTTTACCTATACAAAGAATGAAACATACCTTCAAATCTAGTCATGTCAATTTATTCACTGTTCTCCAAATATCAGACTCATGCCATAACCCAAAATATGAACTTCTGTTTACTCCTCTACTCCATTTTTAAAACATCCTCTCTGCCTGTCTATTCAATGCTTTATAGCTCAAGGCCAAAGAACCAATTACAACCACACCTTTTCAACATTTATATAGCAAAAGGAAGCTTGGGGTGGGAGTAGGAAGTCCCCCAAATCAGCCATGTTATTGAGCTAAAAGAGGCTGAAATATTTAGAAATTCTACTAAATTTTCAAGATCTACTTTAAAGCCAGATATCAGATAAATAAAGTCAAATATCTGATAATGCTGGCCTACACTGATCTTCCCTTCTAACAGTTCTCACAGAACCCCAGAGCCCCAAATTTAGAATAAACCTTAGCAACCTGTATCAACTGCCTCACTCTACAAATGAAGAAATTGGGGCACAGAATAGTTATTGCTTGTCTATGGTCACATGGATAACACTCAGAAGCCAAAAGTCTTCTGATTCCACTTCTAGAATTTTGTTCACCTCATTATGTAAGTAACCAAGTTCAATACTGTTTCCTATTCTCTGGCCTATAATAGGGATACTTGATTTTACATTCTTTGATTAACCTTTGTTTCACAGGCTTAATATTTTATAGTTCAAATTTACAAACTTGTTAAGATGTTATTTTTTTTTAAGATTTTATTTATTTGACAGAGAGAGACACAGCAAGAGAGGGAACACAAGCAGGGGGAGGGGGAGAGGGAGAAGCAGTCTTCCCGCTGAGCCCAGTGCAGGGCTCGATCCCAGGACCCTGGGGCCATGACCTGAGCCAAAGGCAGATGCTTAACGACTGAGCCACCCAGGTGCCCCAGTTAAGATGTTATTTTAAACCAATAAATAACATTAACACTGTTAGCTGTACAGGCATCCCCCACTATCTGAATTCAGGCCCAATACTTTAATAACTAAATTTTTTATTCAAAACAATAAAACTATTTCAATGTATCTTTTCAGTTAAACTAGTGACAATGTTTAAAACTGAGAGGGTGCTGTGTTCCCACCTCAGCTGTTCTCTGATAGGATCACATCTTCTGCTCATAATTTGTGAGATGGGCTATGCACTATCACTATTGTCTTCTTCACGTTAAGTGGACAAGGTTGTGAGGAAATTAGCTGAGCCAAAGAGGCCTAGAACAGCCCATAGAAAAGAAGTTGAAAGTGATAAAGCATCTTGAAAAATGAGTGCAGAAAAGGAATAGCTTGGCCATGCACACATCTCCCTCTCACCAGGTCCAACAATTTAGTTTTATGAGGAAAACAAAGAAAACTTATGAAAATATTCTTGGATCTGAAAAACAGTGGGTCAATCGAGCATGAATAACAATTTTGAAAAACTAAAGTAATACAAAGAAATGCTTTATGCAATAGACTGACAGCTATAATTAGTGTTTAAAATCTTTTACTGTTATAAAGAAACCTTTGTGGATTATTAAGGACTCCAGTAACAGATGTAGCAAGAGGCAAAATGCCACCTTTGTTCCTGTGCCTTTAAAAGCTCTGAGCAGTACTTAAATCAGGTCACTCAGATCAGGGCTCCCTACCATGCAGCAGTACAAATAAATTTTCCTTCTACATTTAGCTCAGTTTCTGTGTTGAACAATGTTTCAGTGCTTCAATTACACTTGGAGAAACTGTTTAGGGATTTTGGGTGGGAAAAATACTTAGGCTTTCCATATCCAACAAAGTTTCAAAAATGAATTAGATAGGAATAGTGAGGGATACTTGACGCTTAAACCGAGTCACCCAGTGCCCCTGTATGCAATGCATATTAAAGTTTGAGAAACTCTGGCCTAGTGGATAAAGTTGGTTGCCCAATTAACATACACTTCTACTTTCCCCCTCCTTAATTCTTAACAAATCTCCCCACCCCCACCCCCTTTTAAAGACCCCTACCTATATCCCTTTCTCATGAAGCCCTGTCCCTAAGGAGAAGCTGACCTCCCTTCTACTGATTCCCACTCCTAATTTCAGGGTGAGTCTGGCCCATAATAATCCTATTCCTCTTGCCAATGACTGTCTTACAAATAGGAGTATAACCCAATTCTGGGCAATGAGACATAAGCGAGTCAGTTGAAAGTGCTTCTTTAAAGTTTCCTCCATTCTGAGAGAGCCAGAGGAAAAGATAGTTTCCCTTTCTCTGGCCATTCTCATGTCTGGATCTAAATCCTAAAAATTGCTGCAGACATCTCCTACTAGCAAACACCACAGCTGGGGAACACAGTGGTAGAACCTGGGTCTCTGAGGACAATTTTGAGCCACTGAATTGGTCAACTCTCAAACCTAGTCTATCTATGGAATTCTTGTTAGGTGAGAAATATTGTTTCATTAGGAATTTCTGTTTCCTGCATCCAAAATGATCCTAATACAAAGAGATGATCATTGATAGTCCTGAACAAAAAGCTCAGATATCACAATTTTCCATTAGATGGCTTTTTAAAATCTGACAATTCCAAAAGAGTGAAGTGTTTTCTTCCTAAAAGAAGCTTTTTATTGGACATGTCCTCTCTCTCTCTCTCGCCCTCTCATTCCTAGGATAGAGTAGTCCTTATAATCTGTGGAATCAAGGGGTGCCTGAGTAGCTGGGTTAAGTGGCTGCCTGCAGCTGAGGTCATGATCCCAGGGTTCTGGGATTGAGCCCCACATCAGGCTTCCCTGCTCAGTGGGGAGCCTGCTTCTCCCTCTCCCTCTGACCCTCCCTGCCTTGTGCTTTTCTCACTCTCAAATAAATAAATAAAATCTTTAAAAAATAATTTGTGGAATCAAAAAGTACTTATAAAAATAAGAAATGGAACAGTGGGCCCTTAAAATGCAAATTATAATTTAGTCAAACAGTATTAAAAAACCACAATAAAACCTGTAAGTCACATTATACATTTTTCACTAATTTTCTGTAACATTATTTTTTTTCAATATCCATCTGTACTTTTTTCAAGCTAATTTTAAAGAAAAAAAATTTTTTTACGATTTTATTTGAGAGGGAGAGCACACATGTGGGGGTGGGGGGAGGAAATAGAGAAAGAGACAAGCAGACTCCACACTGAGGGCTCAATCTCACAACCTTGAGATGGTGACCTGAGCTGAAATCAAGAGTCTGATGCCTAATCAACTGAACCACCCAGGCGCCCCGAAAGACAGTTTTATGAGATACTTTATATGCCAAATGTTAGGCTGCTACTTTTAAACACATATAAATCACATTAGAAATTAAGAATGCAGCACTAGAAATAACACAGAAGAAAAAAAGCAAATATATTAGATGCACATTAATACAAAGCATTAGTGACCAGTCTACATTATCTCATCAGATAAATTTTTATGATTTAATTTCAAACACCTTCCAATTTTTGTATTACAAATATTATTTTTAAAGACAATTCTGTTGGGGTGCCTGGCTGGCTCAGTTGGCAGATGATGTGACTTGATCTCAGGGTTGTGAGTTCAAGTCCCACATTGGGTGTAGAGATTACTTAAAAAATAAAATCTTTAATAAATAAATAAATAAAACAATTCTGTCAACTCTGAGGAAAACAACTGACAGTATTTTTTGGTGATGATACAACCTGAGTGTTTTAGTAAAAATTAGAATTTTTGGTAAACTTGAGTTTGAAAGCTTCTCAAAAGTCTTCTGATGAGATTGGTAGTGATATTAACTATAACTTCTATATAGTGTATTATGAAATATGTCATTTGTAAGCTCAATGAACCATATTTTCCAAATAACCTATACATCCTGTTACAAAACCATGAAAGGGTAAAAGACACATTCAAAATTAAGACCAATGTTATAAAATAATACACTATGAATTAATTAGTCTCAAATTTCACATTGTAACTAACATTTAAGAAACTAGTATCTGTGGAATATTGGTATCAAAGAATATTTAAAATTAACTGAAAAGGGCATTAAAATACTCCTCCATTTTCTAAAGATCTGTGTGAGGCCAGTTTTTCTTCATGTACTTCAACCAAAATATCAGCTGTATACAGAAGACGCTATGAGACTCCAGCTGTCTTCTATTGACAGGCATTAGAGATTTACTAATCTCATTTTTTTGGTAAGATAATTATGTTTTATAAAACCTACTTATTACCATTATTGGTTTATTACCATTATTCTCAGGTGAGTTAGTACTGCTCAGATTTCTAATATAATTTCTAATATGATAAATATTTATAAATATAACCCACATAAACAAAAGGCTCTCTGGGGTCCTCAATAATTTTTAAGAGTGTAAATGTTTCTGGTGCAAGGGCCAAAAAGTTTGAAAATCGTTGTGCTAGAGCACTGGGGTTGGTGCTGGAAATCTGGAAGAGTTGAAGATAGACAAAGTCCTCAACGTGATCACTCATCAACCTCATGAATCATACAACTGATCTTATAGATTAGAAAGTAGCCCTAAAATTCTTTTAAAAAAGTGAAAATTTTTACAGTGGATGGCTTGACAAAGAATTAGAGATTTTCCCTAAAAAAGAATATGAATCAAATATATTAGCAATTATAATTTTGATGGTGGTACAGACGTATTCTGTGTCTTTCAGATGCCAATCTAAGAAGAGGTAACTTAAAAAATCAAATGTCAGTGAAACATACAAAATACACTTCCTAACCATCCTGGCTGTGCAACAACAGAAGTTTCCTTGGTTCCTTCACTGACAAATACTGCCTATTTTGTGCCAACAGCTGCTAGATTTGGAGATTCTAGCAATGACTAAGATCCTGCCCTTATGTGGCTTACACTCCAGTGAGAGAAATAAGCAAGCAAACTACACTAATTCCAGGGTCTGATAAGTATCCTGATGGAAGGAAACCAGGCTTTTGTGACAGAGCCAGGGGGAGGGATGTGAAGCTACTAAAGATAGAACACCCAGAAAAAAGTATCTCTGAGGAGGGGATATATAAACCAAGACTTGAGAACCAGACAGAAGGTGTCTATGCAAAGGAAAAGGGCAACAGTAAGTGGAAATGCCCCATAAATACAAAGTATCTGAGAATAGTAAGAAAGCATTGTGACTGGAGCAAGGTAATGAAAGATTTTTTTTTTTAAAGGAGATGCAAGCAATAACCACATTATGTAGAGTAATGGTTTTCATCAACTTTAATAGCCTATTAGACTAACTGCATCAAAATTTCTGTGGAGCCTAGGCATCAGTATTTGTTTTGTGTTTAATAATTTATTTATTTATTTTAAGATTTTATTTATTTGACAGAGAGAGACACAGCGAGAGAGGGAACACAAGCAGGGGGAGCGGGAGAGGGAGAAGCAGGCTTCCCGTGGAGCAGGGAGCCTGATGCAGGGCTCGATCTCAGGACGCTGGGATCATGACCTGAGCCGAAGGCAGACACTTAACGACTGAGCCACCCAGGCTCCCCTGTGTTTAATAATTTAAGTCTTCCAGGTGATACTAATACACTGCCTGGGATGAGAATCACTGACATTGACTCTGTTAGGCTACAATAAGGAATTTGGATTTTATTCTTAACATAAGAGTGAGCCCACTGAAGAATTAAGAAGGAAACTAGTAAGACTAATTTTATTTTTAAAAGATCACTCTGGTTGTTAGGGGAAGAAGCAAAGGGGCAAGAACAAAAAAAACTCAATTCTGAAAGTTTTAAGAGATTGGGTGGAGGGAGTGGAGGCTTAACAACTAGATGGTGATGGCCAAATTCCAAAAGCCAGATTTTTCAACACACTAAACAGTCAATAGGTATGATCAGAGCAGAAAGAAAAGAAAACCTACAAATAAGGGGGCAAGCATAAACTCCTCCAAAATACTTTACCCTTCTGACTGTGAGAATCATTTGACTACATAAGGGATTTGTAAATACTCTTCTTACATTACCACCACATATAAATTATGTAGCTAAAGATTTGTTCTTTCAACAGCATTTCAAACAAAGACAAAGAATACTATTTACATTTAAAAATGTTATCTTCAAATGACCTAAAATCTAATCTGCAAACCCATTACAGTTACATTTACTAGTGTAAAGTTTCAAGTTGTTTTTACTTCACCTGGAAAAAATTGTTTCTTTCACACTAAATAATAATAAATTGGTATGTTCAAAAAATAATAAAAAACTGATATGGAAATAAGCAATAAAAATGTTTACTAATTAAAAAACATTTATAGCTTACAAAAAGATATACCATGCTCATGGATTAGAAGATTAATATTCTTGGCCCTCTGACCCGCGGCCGAAAGCCGGTGCATTCTGCGACCCCCAACCATGCCCGCGGGCATGTCCTGGGCCACGTATCTGAAAATGTTCACTGCCAGCCTCCTGACCATGTGCGCCGGGGCCAAAGCGGTGCATAGGTACTACTGGCCGGACCTGACAATACCTGAAATTCCACCAAAGCCTGGAGAACTCAAAATGGAGCTTTTGGGACTGAAAGAGAGACAACATGAACCTCAAATTTCTCAACAATAGAAACCTCAAAATACTTAACTCTGCCAAGAACTCTGTGAATAATATTGTAAATATTAAATATATATTTTTAAAGTTAAAAAAAAAGATTAATATTCTTAAAATGTCATACTACCCAAAACAATCTACAGATTCAGTGCAATCCCCATCAAAATACCAATGGCATTTTTCACAGAGCTAGAACAAAGCATCCTAAAATTTGTATGGAACCACAAAAGACCCCAAATAGCCAAACCAATATTAAGAAAGGATTAAAAAAACATGGTATTACACTTTTTGATTTCAAACTATACTACAAAGCTATAGTAATCCAAACAGTATGGACTGGCACAAAAACAGACACACAGATCAATGGAACAGAACAGAGAGCCCAGAAATAAGCACACACGTATCTAGTCAATCTAGGACAAAACAAGATTATACAATGGGGAAAAGACAGTCTCTTCAATAAATGTGTTAGAAAAACCGGAGCGCTAGGGCGCCTGGGTGGCTCAGTTAGTTAAGCGACTGCCTTCCTCTCAGGTCATGATCCTGGAGTCCCAGGATCAAGTCCCACATCGGGCTTCCTGCTCAGCAGGGAGTCTGCTTCCCCCTCTGACCCTCTTCCCTCTCGTGCTTTCTATCTCTCATTCTCTCTCTCTCTCAAATAAATAAAATCTTAAAAAAAAAAAAAAAGAAAAAAGAAAAACCGGAGCGCTATATGCAAAAGAATGAAACTGGACCATCTTACACCATATACAAAAATAAACTCAAAATGGATTAAAGATTTGAATGTAAGACCTGAAACCATAAACTCCTAGAAGAAAACATAGGCAGTAAGTTCTCTGACATCAGCCTTTGCAATATTTTTTTGGACTAGTCTCCTCAGACAAGGGCAATAAAAGCTAAAATAAATACGATTACATCAAACTAAGAAGCTTTTGCACAGTGAAGAAAACCGTCAACAAAATGAAAAGGCAATCTACTGAATGGGAGAAGATATTCGAATCATACATCTGATAAGGGGTTAATATCCCAAATATATAAAGAACTTACACTCTCAAAAACTATCAAAAATAACCTGATTAAAAAATGGGCAGAGGACCTGAGAAGACCATAATGAAATATTGCCTCACACCTGTCAGAATGGCTAAAATCAAAAAGACAAGAAATAACAAGTGTTGGTGAGGATGTGGAGAAAAAGAATCCCTCATGTACTGTTGGTGGGGATGAAAACTGGTGTAGAAAACAGTAAGGGCGGTTCCTAAAAAAAAATTAAAAATAGAAATAGCATATGATCCAGTAATTCCACTACTGGGTATTTATCCAAAGAAATAAAAAAACACTAATTTGTGGGACACCTGGGTGGCTCAGTTGGTTAAGCATCCAACTTTTGATCTCAGCTCAGGTCTTGATCTCAGGGTTGTGAGTTCAAGCCCCACACTGGGCTCCATGCTGGGCGTGGAACCTACTTAAAAAAACAAAACAAAACAAAAACACAACAAAACACTAATTTAAAAGATATATGCACCCCTGTTTACTGATTATTTACAGTAACCAAAATAAGGAAGCAACCCAAGTGTCCATACATAGATGAATGGATAAAGAAAACATGGTATATATGTACGATGAACCATTACTCAGACATAAAAAAGAATGAGATCTTTTCACTTGCAACAACATGGATGGACCTAGAGGGTATAACACTGAGAAATAAGAGAAAGACAAAACCATGTAATTTCACTCATCTGTGGACTTTTAGAAACAAAACAAAGAAAAAAGACAAACATACTCAAATACAGAGAACTGGTGGTTGCCAGAGGAGACTGGGTAGGTGGATGGGTGAAATAAAGAAAGGGGATTAACAGTACACTTGTCATGATGAGCACTGAGTACTGTATAGAACTGCTGAATCATTACATTGTATACCTGAAACTAGTAACACTGTATATTAATTACACTTTAATTAAAAAAAAAAAAGGGCAGAGACCTGAATAGACATTTTTCCAAAGATGACAGGATGACACACAGATGGCCAACAGGTACATAAAAAGATGCTCAACATAACTAATCCTCAGGGAAATGCAAATCAAAACCACAATGAGGTACTACCTCACACCTGTCAGAAAGGCTAAAATCAACAACACAAAAACAGAAGTTGGTGAGGATGTAGAGAAAAGGGAACCCTCTTATACTGTTGGGAATGTAAATGGTGCAGCCACTACAGAAAACAGAATGGAAGTTCCTCAAAACATTAAAACCAGAAATGCCATATGATCCAGCAATCTGCTTCTGGGTATTTATCAAAAGAAAATGAAAACACCAATTTGAAGAGATACACACACCCCTATGTTCACTGCAGCATTATTTACCACAGCCAAGATATGGAAGCAACCTAAGTATCTACCGACAGATGAATGGATAAAGATGTGGTATATATACACAATGGAATATTACTCAGCCATAA
Organism: Eumetopias jubatus; assembly: GCF_037043125.1. Classification (NCBI taxonomy): domain Eukaryota; kingdom Metazoa; phylum Chordata; class Mammalia; order Carnivora; family Otariidae; genus Eumetopias; species Eumetopias jubatus. Next base: position 16,419,601 of record NW_028274808.1, read on the forward strand.
GAAAGAGATCTTGCCATTTGTGGCAACATGGATCTGGAGAGTATGATGCTAAGTGAAATAAGATGAAGACAAATATACCATATTTGTCTTTCACTTGTATGTGGAATCTAAAAACCAAAACAAAAGAACTAACAAAACTAAGCAGACTCACAGATATAGGAAACAAACTGTTGCTTACCAGAGGACAGGAGGGACAAAATAGGTTAAGGTGATTAAGAGGTACAAACTTCCATTTATAAAATAAATTAAGTCACAGGATGTAATGTGCAGCACAAGGACTAAAGTCAGTAATATTGTAATAATTTTGTATGGTGACAGATGGTAACTAGACTTATCATGAGTATCATTTAATAATGTATAAAAGTACTGAATCATTGTGATATATATACCTGAAACCAACAAAATACTCTGTGTCAATTATACTCCAAAAATTTCTATCTTAAAGGAACTGAAACTTGAATTATGCTATTTCATCAACTTGGTAATTATTTTCAAGCAATCCTCTTTAACCTTTAACTTAAAGTCTGAATAGTTCCCTACAGTTTATTCTGAAAATTTCATTTGCCAGCACTCTTGCTTTCTCTGATATGAAGACAACAGGTCAGGTTATTTTAACTTTAGTACTGTTGCCTTTCTTAAAGAAGAAAGTGAAATATATCTTATACACAACTCTCAAAAGTGAAAAACATCTGGCTCCACCTCTCTCATTTCTGTTATCTGGTCCCTCTAGACTTTATGACTTTGTAAGACACTAAAACAGAATTAGGGCAGTAGTTTCTAGTCCTAATTAGCTTTTCAATATTATAACTAATGATATTCCAGGTATTTTTATGGTAAAATAGGATATTAGGTAAAGTTACTACATCAATTATCCCAAACAATAAATATATCTAATAGAAAAATCAATGCAAATTCATAGCATTTGATATTTAAGCTCAATATACCATGAAGTTTAATATTTAAGTCCAATATATACAGCTTTTAAAAAGAGAAGAAAATTACCTTTCAACAGATGATTGAGGTCCATTGTGTCATGTAAGGCTTTCTGTTTATATCTGTGGTCTGAACTGGAATCTAACACTGAAGATTTTGATGTGAGATCAGGCCCTTGTTTTTCTTGCCCTTTTTTGGTTGATTTCAACGATTTTGAATTAGTTTTTAAATCCTCAATATTTCCATATACTTCTTGACTCACGTTTTCTTGCCTTTTAACTTTTACTTTTTGATCATTTGATGCTCCCAGTTCAAAAGATTGAACAGGGCTGATGTCTGGAGTTGAAAGAGGAGTGACATCTGTCACAGTATCTTCAGATTCCTCATGGTAGTCATTGACTTTTGGTTTAGTACTTGAAGGCTGTATTCCTGTTGATTTCACTCCTGCTTTATATTTCTGTTTTGGTGACAAGTGGGTTACACCACATAGACGTTTTTTTAATGATGGCGATGAATCAGAAATACAGCTATCAGACCCTGCATCTGAACAATCTGTGCCTGAACTTGAAGATGAGGAGGACAAAGAGGAAGAGGAGGAAGAAGAATTACTTTTGGAATACTTTTTACTTATGTTTTTTTTAAAGCTATTATATGGTTTAGCTGACTTGGACCTGACATGTTGCTTTTTCCCATCATCACTGCTTTCCTCTCCATCTGTATAATAATCATCTTCACCTTCTTTTATAATTTTGGGACTTCTACTTGGAGTGGGCAAGTGTATTTTATGCCCTGTTGTAGCATCCCACAATTTTTTTGATCTTGAAGTGGTCAATGATAAAGAATTTCTGGTTTGCATATTATCATTTTCTACAGGGTGTTCTTCTGGAGTAATTTTCTCCTTTACTGCATTTTCCTTACTTTGTATTCCAAATTCCAAGTTTACATTTTCTGTATCTTTATCTATTCTCTCTTTAGGGTCATCATTTTGCTTGCCAAAAACTGAGTTACTTTCACATTTCTTTGCTTCTTCAAAGTCACTGTCAAAGAAGGAATGGTCCACTTCACCTTCTGATATATCTATAAACTGATCCATGATGGTAAAAATATATCTGAAAAAGAGGCCAGTGTTACCATCAAACTAAAGAATAATTTCCCAATACTTTTCACTTTTTACAGTAATTGCATATCCCAAACTGAGAAGTTTGATTATAGCGAAACATGACAAAAAAACACCAAAAAAATAGTAACTCAGTGAAGTGATAATCAGGCTACATGGGTAATAATAAATTGTACCAGTGATTTGAAACATAACTAAGTCTAATAGTTCAGTTCACAAGAGTACTCAAGGCAAGCATATCACAAACATATACCTAGGTGAATATCCATACACCTAGGTGAACCCTAAAGAAAATCTGCCTTCTGTAAGTACAATTAGAGTTTAGAATAAAAAGGGATGGTGTCACAACCTTCCCAAATCAGCTAAGCCATCTTGAATTTAGAATTTGACCTCTAATATTATTCTACACTAAAAAACACACACAAAAAACAAAAAAAAAACCCCCAAAAACCAACAATCAAAAAACTGTAAGGACTTGGAAGGCAGCTGATTCTATTTTTGGAGGGAAAGAAAAACAAGGACCTAAAATATCTTACTGTTATCAGAAGGCACAGTATTCAAATATGCCTGATATCGTGGTAATACAACAACGGCTCTAGTTTAAAGGGGCTTCCACTGTCCACATTGGACAATTCAGTACTGGAAAACAAAACACACAAAATATGGTTAAAAATGAAAAAGTACTTCTGTAGAAAGCTATTAGTCCATAATGATATTCAAAAGGGCAAATAATATGAGGTACATTAAAGGAAAGGTATGCATAAATTTCCAATAATATATAGCCAACAATCCAATTATGCACTCAGTATATTCAATTATGATTAATTCTACTACAATAAAAAATTATGTAATCTGTATTCTAAATCAGCCATAATACTCTGGAGCCTTTAATTGCTTAAGTGATCCCGCAACCTATAAAACAAGTACAAACATGATTTAAAAATCAACCAAACTCATACTATTAGTAATGGAATAGGTTAATAAGAGATTCGAGGTATATGTGGTAATACATTTTATCATCATTGGGTAACTTTTTCTGCCTTTAAGGTTTTGAAGAATTTAAGAGATTCTGACATATTAAACAAAAAATTTAACTATTCACAATCAGCTTTTAAATGCCTAAGGAAATCTGATTAATTGAATTAGTAAGTTAAGACTTATCAGATTTATTAAAAATGTCTAAGTGCTTAGCTAGACTTCCTTTATTAGATGTGTAAGTATCCCTTGTCAGGTGTTCAAGGTACTTAAAAAAATAAAATACTCCAAAATTTTAATTGTGCTGTTCATAAACGGTATAGAATGTTCAGGGAAAATTAAGCTAAGTGAAGATTAATCAAAGTACAAATGAGTTTTAAAATTCTAACACATTATTTGACTTAAATTGAAATAAGATATGCAAGTAGATCTTAAAAGTTTAAGAAAAATCAGATGACTTATACCTAAATAATAAATACAAGAAATATTATTTCCCATAGCACAGATCAATGCCCTCGTAAGTTTTAAAACTCAAATCAACAGAAGGATGCCTCCTCCACAAATCCTCAAAGATATTTAATAAGGTTTTAGATGTCATATTTATCCACATTGAAATTAAAGTTTACTCTCTTATAAAAATTGAAACTTATCTCCTTGGCATTTGGCAATTAATTTTCAGAGCCATAAGAAAGTCATAAGCCTTTGAATCAGTACCTTCATTTCTGAAATTCATTCTAAGAATGTAATACTAAAAAGAAAGAATGGTGTGCTGAAAAAAACTTGAACAGAAGAATATTATGACTCCGTCAAAAGAATTATTTATATCAGGGGTCAGCAGGCTACTGTGCATAAGCCAGATCTGACCTGCTGTTTCTGTAAATAAAGTTTTACAGAACACAGCCACAGGTTTAGATATTGTCTCTGACAGCTATCACACTGTAACCGCAGAGTTGAGCAGCTGTGACAGAGACCATATAGCCCACAAAGCCTAAAATATTTACCAACTGACCCTTTACTGAAAAAGTTTGTGGACCCCTGATTTAGGTGATATATCAGCATGAAAAATGCACAATACAAAACTGTTATCCACACTGGAATAACAATACAATTTACACATTTAAACAAAAACTAGGGGGGGAAAGGGCAAAATTAAGTTGACCTGTTAGAAGAAAACCAGCAATCCCACTGCATTTTTAATATTTCCATTACTGTTTTTAGAATAGTGTCCCTGCAATAAATTAAGCAAATAAGTGATGACTGGGAGTCTGCACAATGATAAAGAATGAACAGAGTCAGACACACTCAGGCCCAAACTTGGTTCTGCCACTTCCCAGGTGTGTTTCTGGGCACATGTACAAGGATGTTCATCATAGCACTACTGTTTGTAATAGCAATGAGTTAGGAAAAAACTCAATGTCTAATAAGAGGAAAACGGATAAGCAAAATGTTGCATAAGATATACTGTATGTCCGTCAAAAAGGATGAGCTGAGATATACAAAATGTTTACTAAAAGAGTGGAATTAAATAAACAGTTATATAAAACTTAAAACACACATACTGAATTCCTCATGGGCACAAAATTACACAGCATGGACTGGAAGGACATCATTCAACAGCTGAGTATGAGGCTGTAAGGGGAGAGAAGGGATGAAGGTGAAGAAGCCCCCAAGGGGTAAAAAATAAAGAACCTGGCAGAGGCCTGTGATCATTGGTTATCACATCACAAAGAGTAGGACTGAGGGGTACCTGGCTGGCTCAGCAAGTTGAGCATGTGACTCTTGATCTCAGGATTGTGAGCTGGAGCCCCATGTTGGGCGTAGTGCCTACTTAATTAAAAAAAAAAAAAGATTATGACTGATCACTGTCAATCTAATTCTGTTCACCTGACTTCAAAAAGGAAACCAACAGATCAAAGCAGCCACTGAATGGTGGATAGCTCTTATAAACATTATTTTGTCATTAAATTCCCAATAAAGTTACCCTCTTTTGTAAGGTAATTAACTCTTTAATCCAAATGTCAAGGGATGGAAGAAAGGGTTGCGGATATCTTTTTTTCTCTCACTTTGTTACGTGGTTAAGAATACCTTTGTGATTAAAGAAATTGGGGGGGAGGGGCGCCTGAGTGGGTCAGCCTGGTTAAGGGTCTCTCAATTTCGGCTTAGGTCATGATCCCAGCGTCATGAGATAGAGTATGGAGCCTGCTTAAGAGTCTCTCTGTCTTGCTCCCTCTTGCCCCTCCCCCACCCCCTCCGCTTGCCTGTGCTCTCTCTCAAAAAATTTTTTTGAAGTTTCTTCAAATTTTAAAAACAAATGGTTTCATGGCAGTGCCCAGAGCATAAATTTCCCTAGTCAGTTTAAAAAACAACTCTTTCAAAAACAAATCATCCAAATCATTCTCACTACCATGCCTCAGAAAAACTTTACATTTTTCAGGAAATACACAAAATTACTAACATAACTAAGTCTCATTTGTATTAGTGCTACTATTCTAGTACAACTAACAGCTAAAATGTATCTAAGTTTAAGAGGTTTTTATCATTCCCATTTACCAATGAGAAAAATGAAGCAGCACAAGAACTTGCCCTGAGTCACATAGCTTGGTAAGTGGCACAGCCAGGATTCTAAGGTAGGCATAGTTTAAAGATGTTTTTAATCACTGTTTACTCTGCTTCAAAGTCAGGTCCTTGAGTAAGATCTGTTTGTTTTTAACCTTTAGAATACATTGCTGTGATATCTATGATTTATCTGTTAGTAAACTGTCAGCAAGATAACCAGCTCTTCTCACCACTGGGACTTTTAAAGGAAAATGGAACCTATTTAGCAATATGGATTTAGGAACAGAAAAGGATGGTCTGTACAGTTAAAATTAGATACACATGCCAGTGATTGCCACACATTTTGCTGGGATTTATTTGCTATGTAGCAGTTTTCCACTAACAAAGTAAATGGGAACAAACCTCACTGGAACCACAAATTAAATAAACCAGTAGTAGCCTTGAGTAAATTAAAAAGTGTTAACCTAGGTAACAAGAATTCAGAACTTTAAATTAACTTATGACCCTCTCTATCCCAATCTGAGCTTGTGACCAAACCACCTTTCCAAAGACAGTAGTGAATTCCAAAGGTATTTCTGACAAGGAGAGTGACAAATCCGGAAGTCACTAAACTTGAAATGTTTCCAGCATGTCTCCTCTTTATGTGTTTGGCATATCAAGTCAAATTTTGTGATCCCCGATAAACCCTGAGTGAGACCTATTTAAAGTTCCCTATAAAGGTGCACGGCAAAATAATGCAAGTTAGAGCTAATACCCTTCCCCTACCCTCAGAGCTCCCCAACAGTCCTGAAAGGTAAAAATTTTACCCCCTTACATTAGGAATGAAGAGACTAAGGCCTAGCAATTTAAATGGCTTTAACAATTTAAATTAGTTTGTATCAAGTATGCCTCTTACGACTTCAAGCTTTATCGAATTTGTGAATTAAAAAAAAAAGGAGATGGACAGGTGAAAATAAGGATTCAAAGGTTCCGGATAAATGGAAAAGAAACTAACATTCATATAGATTTTATTATGTGCCAAGCACTGTTTTAAGCACTCTTTCATTGATCACTTACCATGGATTATCTTCACTGACCATTTAATACTAGTAACAACTCTGAGGCTAGAGACAAGGAAACCGAAGCACAGAAGTTAACTGACATGTTCAAAGACCACATGGCTAGAAAGCAGCAGAGTCAGGATCTGAATCCAGACAGTCAGCAGTCTTACTGATTATGCTATACTGAGACAAGCAGAGGAAAATTAATAAGCCAAAAAACCTAATGGGAAGGTATACTCTGAAATAGCCAAACAGTAACACAATAATAGCGCAGACACAGAATGAGGGAAGGTGAGGAGGGAAGGTGCACTGAGGGCCCCAGCTTAAAAGAAGGTTCACTGAAAAAAGACTTGGAGCTTACCAAGTGGCAAAAGCATGACTTAGAAATTAAAAGATTAAAACGCTCTTAAGTCATACCGGGATAGCAATATGCAGTCTTCAGATAACTTGCATTATATTCTGCTTGGTCAAACTACTTCTTGAATGAAGCATTTAGCTCTCAGTGCTATGGTGAAGAGTCTAGAATCTAAGTCATGATCAATGGTTTATAGAACAAGGGATTCATAGCTAGTAAATGCAATGGCTAAGAGAAAAGGTATGCTCAGATATTTAAAGGACTGTGATATGAAAAAAAGATTTTAGAGCTGTTATTTGTAGTTCTTTGTAGTTATTTGTAGTACATAAACCTGTTCTTAAATCAACGTAAGAATTGTTCAAAATGGAAAGGGCTACTTTCTAAGATTATGAGCCACGAGTCACTAGATAATGTTGGAGCAAAAACTGAATGTCCACTTGCTGGGATGCTACAGAGGGAATCCATGCATTAGGAGGATATCATTTTCCCAACCATAACATTTTATGAACTAGGTCTAAATCCCAACATCTGTTTGTAATCCAAATGATTAGGTAATTCTTTGAAATCCGTTTTTCATAGCTAACAGTTTGTGCCTTATCTCCTTACCAAACAGGAAACTCCTGGATCTTGCTCATCTTTATATCCCCAGTGCCTAAGGTAGGATCTGACAAATATTAGACATTCAAAGAATGTTTATCTGATGAAGGAGTTTGGAGTTCGGAGACTTAAGATTGAACTCTAGTTCTGCCCTTTACTATGTAAGCAGAAAAATCACTGCTTATCCCTGAGCTAGTTCCTTGACAGTTTCCCACAATCGTCCCCCACCCCCCCACCACACACACCAGAATTAACTATCCCCTTATCTGTATTTACATGGTTGATGAGTCCTCAACAGTTAAGGACCTACCTTAGTAAGTGGTCACAGTTCATGAGAGGTGGCACATAAATAAACCTGGGAGACTTTTCAGGCATAACATCCCACAGATAGGGTTATTATAAGGACTTAAGCTCCCTGGTGATTAAACTGAATTTATAGAAAAATTATCCAACGATCCCATCCACTAAGCAATCCTTCCGATAACACTTATTTCAAAGTTAGTGAGATTCAATTTACATTGGAAAATAAAAATGTGGACTTAAGATTATGAAGATTCTCTTTACAACATATTGGGAAAGGGTAAAACTTAAATGATAATTCATTTAATAACTCTTTGGGGCTCAAAGAAAACCGGTATTTGTCAAAGCTGCCTGGGCGTCACTTGGACACTCACCACCATTTGTATAGCTCCTGCAGGGCCAGCAACAGAAATACTAATGCTTTTTAAGTTACATCAGGAAAACACAAGTAAGAATCTGGCATTTTTTAAACTGTCATTTCGTTACTGTGACATCACATTATTTCTGTAATTAGGTGTATAATACGGTCCAAACAAGGCTGGGTCCACGAAAATCTCGGCCCAAAGTAAACACCCGTTTTCCAGGGACTTGAGTCAAGGGTCCGTTCACCACCTCCTCCTGACCATCCCCCTTCACCTCCCCGCACAGGTAGCAGAAGATAACTGACAGCCCCTCAGGCTCGGGAGTTCAGAGTCAAGTCCTCAGAGGTGGGCGGCGCCGACCCGAACCCGGCTCCCCAGTTACCACCACTTCTTGACTCAGGGCCGACCCCGGCCCCCAGGCCATCCCCGAACGCATCCTGGAGGTAGGCCCGGCGGTTCCCATAGGGGCCGGCTGGGGCTGCGGGCGGCCCCACGGACCCACCGGCCGCGGGCTCGGACGCCTTTGTTGTGGTTACACACTCCACTCGTGGGGCTGGCTGGGCCGCACAGCCGACGGAGCAAAGGGCTGGGAGTCCCGGCCCGCCCGCCTTCCTAACCTCCCGCGCTGGCTTCCTCATACCGACCCTGAGTGCTCGCTGCTGCCTGGGCTCCAGAGAGAGGAAACGGATCCCGAACGGAGGCGAGGGTGGCGGGCGCGTCGCGGGCGGGGAAGAAGGGGTTGCTCGCGCGCCGCTTACCTGGGTGCTGTAGCCGTCGCAGCCGCCTCGCGCGCCGCCAGCGGCGTTCCCGGGTCGCGCGCACGCGCCACCGCGCGCACGCAACCCCCGCACGCGGCCCCCAGCCGCACGGCTCTTGCTTCCGGAGGCGGAGAGAACCGAAAGGGAAAGGAGGGGGTGCAGAGGCAGCGCCGCAAGTACCGCGGGAACTGGGCGGAGGCCGACGGTGCGGCGCGGCGCCTCCTCGTGGCTCCTCGCGGAGGGCGTCATAGAGCGCGGTGGGCCCGCCGAAGGCCTAGAGAGGCTCGAGCACCGCGCCCCGCTGCGGGAGGCGGGGAGGGGGAAGCCAGGCCCGCGACTCCGGAGTGGGAAGGGACACGTGAAGAAATGAGTCTTGGAGGCGGTCAGTTGCCCAGTGCACCGTTAAGGTCTTATTGCTACTGTCCTCGCTACTAATGGCAGTGCGGGTGGACCTAGTTGTTATGGTGGCTGATTGGGAAAGTGGCTTCAGTTATCTTGTCCTTACCAAAACAATAGCAGTAGTAAATGGGGGCAGCTGTGACTTTGTGATTCTTTTTATCAGCAAAGCTCAGATCAGAGAACCAGTTGGTTCTATGATCCAAGAGCTGGTAACACATTAGAAAGCCCTCTGACTACTGGTGAATGAAGTGGGTGGTTAAAACCAGAAAAAAAAATCTCTGTGGAATATGTTGAATGCCATAATTTTTCGGATTTGAACTCACAGGCACATAGTAGGTGTGGTAGAATAATGGTGCCCCAAATATGTACACTTCCTAATCCCTGGAACGTGTGAATAGGCCATTTAACATGGCAAAAGGGACTTGGTGCTATGTGGTTAAGGATCTTGAGATGGGAAAATCAACCTAGATTATCCAGGTGAGTTCGACGTAATCATATAGATTCTTAAAAATGAGAGTCAAGGGGCGCCTGGGTGGCTCAGTTGTTAAGCGTCTGCCTTTGGCTTGGGTCATGATCCCAGGGTCCTGGGATCGAGCCCCGCATCGGGCTCCCTGCTCCGGAGGAAGCCTGCTTCTCCCTCTCCCACTCCCCCTGCTTGCGTTCCCTCTCTCGCTGTGTCTCTCTCTGTCAAATAAATAAAATCTTAAAAAAAAAAAAAATGAGAGTCAAGAAGTTTGGAGCCATTAATAGGAGTGGTGGTCGTAGAAGAGGTTGTAATGTAGAGCACCGTGACTGTAGTTAACAATACTGTACTGCATATTGGAAAGTTAATACAGTAGATCTTAAAAGTTCTCATCACACACAAAAAAAGTTCTCAGGGGTGCCTGGGTGGCTCAGTCAGTTAAGCCCCCAACTCTTGATTTCGTCTCAGGTCATGATCTCAGGGTGGTGAGATGGAACCCTGTGTGAGGCTCTAGGCACTGAGGGTGGAGCCTGCTTAAGATTCTCTTTCCTTCTCCCTCTGCCCCTCCTCTCACTCTCACTCTCTCTCTTAAAAAAAAAAATTCTCATCACAAGGGAAGAAATAGGTAACTGTGAGGTGATGGATGTTAACTAGACTTATTGTGGTATTCATCTCATATACGTATATTATGTTGTACACCTTAGACTTATATGTTGTTATATGTAAGTTATATCTCAATAAAACTGTAAAAAAGTTTTTTAATTTAAAAAGAGCAGCGGGGCGCCTGGGTGGCTCAATCGTTAAGCCTCTGCCTTTGGCTCAGGTCATGATCCCAGGGTCATGGGATCGAGCCCCACATCGGGCTCCCTGCTCTGCGGGAAGCCTGCTTCTCCCTCTCCCACTCACCCTGATTGTGTTCCCTCTCTCGCTGTCTCTCTGTCAAATAAATAAAATCTTTACAATAAATAAAAATAAAAAGAGCAGCAAGAGGTCAGAGTGATGTAAGGGGTCCCTGAGTCAAGGAAAGCAGGCATCTCTGGAAGCTGACAAAGGGAAGGAAAGGTATTCTCCCCTGAAGCCTCCTGGAGGAATGCAGCCCTGTCAATACCATGATTTTAGACTTCTGACCCCCAGAACAGAAAGAGAATAAGTTTGTGTTGTTTTAAAGCACCAAGCTTGCAGTAATTTATTACAGCAGCAATAGAACCTAATGCAATGGGTACTCAATACAGTTTTCACATGAGAGTGTGAAGAAAGCTAGGAACTACGGGTTACCCATATCCTAGGGAGTGTCTCTAAGGAATTGACTCTATTTTTGTGCTTTACAATGTATCTTGTACTTTTGAGTTGTAATCGCCAGCAAGTACACAGGATCATTTTGTTGTTTTTGTAGGCTAAAAGGCAGAATTTCACTTAATTCTGCTTGATGAAACTATGCTGGTACCATTTCCCAGGGACGAGTGTCTACTCTGATCAAAAGTTTGTTACAGAAAGGGTTTGAAGAAACATTTCTCCAAAGAAGACACACAAATGGCCAATAAGCACATGAAAAGATGCTCAACATGACTAATCATTAGGGAAATGCAAACAAATTTTAATATCACTTCACACACATTAGGATAGCTATTATAAAAATAAGAGAGAAAATAAAAAGGATTGACAAAAACGTGGAGAGATTGGAAACCTTGTGTATTGCTCATGGGAATGTGAAATGGTGTGACTGCTGTGGAAAAACTATGGCAGTTCCTCAATAAATTGAACACAGAACTACCATATGAGCCAGCGATTTCACTTCGGGTATATACACGAAAGAATTGAAAGCAGAGTCTCAAACAGATATTTGTATACCCATGTTCATAGTAGCATTATTCACCAAAGCCAAAAGATGGAAACAACCCAAATGTCTGTCAACAGGTGGATAAACAAAATGTGGTATATTCACACAGGAATGTTATTCAGCCATAAACAGGAATGAAGTTATGATACATGCTACAACATGGATGAATCTTGAAAACATTATGCTAAGTGAAATAAGCCAGGCACCAAAGAACAAATATGACTCCACCTGTATGAAGTACCTAAAATAGGCAAGTCACAGTAACAGAAATTAGAAGTGGGGTACCTGACTAGCTCAGCTGATGGAGTGTGCAATTCTTGATCTTGGGGTTGCGGGTTTGAGCCCCACGTTGGGAGTGGAGATTGTTTAAAAATAAAATCTTTGAAAAAAAAGAATAGAGGTTACCTGGGGCTTGGGGGGTGGAGAGGGGAGGGGGAGTTCTTATTTAATGTGTACAGAGTTTCGGTACAGGATGACAAAAGTGATCTAGAGATGGATACTGGTGATGGATGTACAACAGTGTGAATGTACCTAATACCACTGAACTGTACACTTAAAAATGGTTAAAGTATTAAATTTTGTGTATGTTTTATCATGATAAAAAAAGCTTATTATATCTTAAACTTTAAATATGGCTCTTTCTGGACTATAAATTTATAAAATTTTGCCTTTTCCCTGGTTTTCATTAGTCCATATTGAATGAATTAATCAATAACATGAAATAGATTGTAAATAAGCTTTTTTTTTTAAGATTTTTATTTATTTATTTGACAGAGACACAGTGAGAGAGGGAACACAAGCAGGCGGAGTGGGAGAGGGAGAACCAGGCTTCCCACTGAACAGGAAGCCCGATGTGGGGCTTGATCCCAGGACCCTGGGATCATGACCTGAGCCGAAGGCAGACACTTAACGACTGAGCCACCCAGGCGCCCCTGTAAATAAGCTTCTTCAGGACAGAGATTTTAATTTCTTTGTGCCGCTTCATAATTCTGGTCAAAGACGGTCATCAACTCATAAGTGAAAAAAGGCTCTTCTCCAGATACATTGAATCTGGACTCTTTTATCAGAAAAGATGAAAATAATATCCCTTGACCCCTTTTCAAAAGTTGTTTTTCACTTATTATAAACCTCTTGAAACAGAATATAGGCTTGACTATTTCTGTAGAGAGCTATTAAAAGAACTTTTTGCATAATAGCTGGAGGTTTTTTCATCTATGCTAAACTCCCTTTCCCCTAAATGGATTTTTTTAAAAAAACTTAGGAATTAAGTTTTGAAGGATGAAGTCTTTCTGGGGTTGAAGTTTATAAACCAAATTGAAATTAAATGTAGTTAAGTTTCATATATTTTAAGTATCTAAAGGGGGGTACTTCAAAATATCTAAATGCTGTAAAAGGAAATTGAGAAAGCAAAATGACTTAGATTCACATTTGAATTTCCTGAACTTCCACAAAGCAGAATTAGTAGCTCTCTTCTTGCCACCATAGAACTTTGTAATACCTTAGTAATATATATTACATTGCTTTATGCTTCTCCCCCACCCCAAACAGAATGAGAGCTCTTCAAGGACAGAGACCATAGTTTTTTAAAGATTTATTTATTTTAGAGAGATGGGGCAAAGGGAGAGGGAGAGAGAGAATCTCAAGCAGACCTCACTGAGCAGGGAGCCTGATGTGGGGCTCGATCCCACAACCCTGAGATCATGACCTGAGCTGAAATCACGAGTGGGACGCTTAACCTACTGAGCCACCCAGGCGTCCCCAGAGACTATGTTTTACACTGCTTTCTAACAAAGCACCTAGCTAATATTTTTGGACTGAATGAATGAATAAAAGTCACATACTACCTTCCAGAAGTTTACAATCTATTTAAAAGCCGATGAATGCTATTATTATTGTATTGATTTTGTAAGGACATTATTTGTATAATATAGAAAGCTGTTTGTTTTGCCCTTTGACATTACTTTTAACTATTTGAAAGATGGCATCATGGAGGAGAATCTTGTAATATAGGTTCACCACCTACTAGCTGTGTGATTTTGAACAAGTCATTTAACTTCGCTGAGCCTGTTTCCTAATCTGGAAAATGAGATTATAAAACTTACCTTATGTCCTTTATAGAGTTATAGTGAGGAACATATGTTTTAAAAAGAATTTCCAAAAGTTGAAGTTTCCATTGAGGGGCACCTGGGTGGCTCAGTCAGTTAGGTGTCTGCCTTTGGCGTTCATGATCCTGTGGTCCTGGCATCTAGCCCCAGCATCTGGCTCCCTGCTCGGCGGGACGTCTGCTTCTCCCTCGCCTAGTGCCCTTTCCCTCCACTTGTGCTCTCCTGCTCTCTCAAATAAAATCTTAAAAAAAAAAAGTTTCCATTAAAATATGAGATTATTTTTACTACTTTTTTGGGTCTACTCAATTATTCTAGATATAGTATCATGGAAGAATATCAGATTTATTCATTCAAAAGTATTTATTAAGGGCCTACTCTCTGCAACCCCTATTCATACTCTAATTAATATTCTAATATTAATTTTACTTTCCGTAGGTATGTTCTCTTTCCTAGAGCAAATAAATGACAAATGAAAGGTACTTTTTGGCTTCTTTTTGGCAGTATATAAAAGCTTTATATAATATTAAATACATAGTGTTAATCTGAAAATATTCAAAATCCTTTCCTAATTTATGCAAGTACATTTAATCAATATTGTGTCCTACTTTATATTTTACTCTGCTCATAATACATATGAAAAAGCATAAAGATCAGTTCAAAAAGTTTTTTGGCCCACATGCATTTTGGAGAAATTAGATAAGTAAACACAATTTATATTCCTTCTTTATAATCTGCTGCCCAATAATACTGGATATCAAATCTGAGTGTAGAATTGTTTTCACTTTGTTTCATAACTTGAAAATATTAGAGTAAAATAAAGTTGAATGATACCGCTATATCACCAAACTCTTCACTGAGAAACATAGTTTTATACTGTCTCCCTTTCCCCTATCCTTCCCTAGGTCCTTTTGTTCATTTTATAGGCAAATGGGATTAGATTATGAAGAACTATCAATTCCAGGAACAAGAAATGTGAATTTTAACATATTTACAGTGATAAGTCACTGGATACCACTGACTTGGGTGTGCAGCCAGATGATCCACAAGAAACTGATTAGTATATTCTGTCAAAGCAAATTGTGGTGGGTCATTAAAGTAATGCAACCAGTGAATTATACTCCCCATATTTAAGCCCATGTGTAGACCTCTCCCTGTTTAATTACTGGTTGGGCCATATGATTTGCTTTGGCCGATGGGACATTAGCAAATGTAAGGTAAGCAAAAGCTTAAAAACCTTGCACATGGCATCCTTGAGACTGTCATGTGAAGAAGGCCAAGCTGACCTTTTGGAGGGTAAGTACACAGGGAGCAGAGACAAGCCATCTCAATAGAGACTCCATAGATCTAACAGCCCCAGTGTATGCATCCAGGAGACCGTAGTTTCATTAGTGACCCCAGGCAAGAAGAGCAGAATTGCCCAACTGACCCCAGTCCAAATTGCTGACCCACAAAATCATAAGCAAATGAAATGGTTATTTGGTGGTAGCTTGTTATGCAACAATAAGATAATTGACACACCATATTTCCAGTGTGTCTTCTTTTGGATAATAACCTCTTGGATAATACTTAGTTTTTAAAAGAATAAATAACTAGCTGGAATTTAAATAAAAGCTTGAAACGAACAAAAATATTTGGCAGATAAAAATATCAAATTGCACAGCTCATTGTATGTAAATTATTCTTCATAAAACAATAATTACAAAAAAGAGAATTAAAAATAATAAAAAAATCCACCAAATATCTTACTTCCTATGAATGTTGTATTTTTTTCCTTTGTTGAAATAATGACACCGATGATGCCTTATAGAAAAACAGTATAGTCATAGTAATTTAAAAATATATTTTAATGCTTACTTTTCTTCACTATGCTCCCTGGGAAGCAGGATCTAACTCATTTGATTGGAAAACAATAGTGCTGTTGAACTGTAGAAATTCTTCAGGATTGTTTCCCTGTATCTCTCATCCATTTACTTCTTCCCTTTCTTCTTTCTATTCCCGAATGGCCCTATCACCCATCCTTTCAAATCATTAATCTCTTCAGAATTCCTTCATTTCCTTTCCAGTTCTTTCATCTATCAAAGATACAGCTGCTGCTTTATTGGTCTTAGTAGTAATTACTAGTATTTAGCATATTAGCATCTTTTCAGTAAACATCTGTATATTAACGATGGGATCATGATAGGAGAATAGGAAAATAATGTAGTCTAAAAATTATTTGGACCTCTTTCGCTTGTGTAGGTAGTAACATTTGTATTGAATCTTTGGTAACAAAAATATAGGGGCTTGGAGCCAAAGTGATCACCGCAACTGTGTACACACTTTGGCACCAGGCCGACTTTTCGGGCCTTTCGATAACTAGCATTTGCAGGCTTTATTACTCTTGCACGTTCGTCGGATTCTTTCCCTGAAGGAAATAAAAGGAAGGTTGTTGGGGGAAACTGTATTAAAAGTGAGGATCAGGAATGGTTGCCGATTTTATCTAAATAGCAGGTGAAAACAAAGCAGAAATCTGGGGAACCGTAAGCATGGGAGATTCCTTGTCAGGGAAGAGCAGAGAGCGAGGATTAAGGGATCACCTGAGCCGGAGAATTACAAATGCTTCTGACACCTGCAGCAAAATTTTCCATCCACGGACGGCACCCTGGGGGGAGGGGAGGAGCAGCCCAGGACCCAGCAGTTATCCCGGCGATTGGTCGCGCCCCCTCTCCTTGAGGGGCAGCGACGGTCGGACCCCGCCCCCGCGCCGCGGGTGGGCGATGGGGGCCGGGCGCGGCCGGGCACCTCCCACCTGTCACTCAGCGGGCCGCGGCCGCCCTCCGCCTCCCCCCCCCCCCCCCGCCTGACAAGTACCTCGGGGCCTCCCCCACCCCCGCTCCGCCTCGGGCTTCGCCCGCTTAAGTCACAACGAGGTCCGGCTACCTGGGCGCGCCCGGCGGGACGGCTGCGGAGCGGGCGCCGGCGGGCGGCGCTGAGGGCTCGCTGAGAGGAGCTCGGCGGCGTCTGTCGGAGCAGTTCCCTCGGTGGGCCGCCGGCGAGGGCATGAGCGCCGACTGCCTGTGCCTCAGGAGCGGCGGCGGCGGGAGCGGCGAGGGGAGGAGGCGCCGCGCAGAGGCCACCGTCCAGGGCAGCGCCAGGGGACAGCAGGGCAGGAAATGTGCCTGTCCTTAGCGGCACAAGAAGCAGCATGCACCCCGATGCCACCGACAGCAGCGGCGCCGGCCTCAACCTCGCGCCGGCCGCAGCCAGCGGCGGCCGCCCTGCCCCGAGCGCCCCGGGCGAGCTGCGGCCGGACCCCCGGGAAGACGCGGCGGCACCGGGGGCCCCTGGCGGCGGGAGCTGGCGAGTGCCAGCGGCCGTGGTCGCACTCGCCGCCGTGTGCCTCTCCTGCCTGGGGCCCGGTTGCTGGCAGGCGGCCGGAGGCGCGGGGCCGTGCACCGTCCTGCTCGGGCTCAGCCTCTACCTGGGCTGCGCCACGGCCGCCTTCCTCCTGGGGACCCTGTTCTCCCTCGTCTGCCGGAGCCGGCGAGCCCCGCCGCCCGACTTCGTCGCCGCCTGGAGACGGCTGGCCGCGGCCGCCCGCCGCGCGCCGGGGGTAAGTACCGGTCTCTCCTCTGCCTCGCGCGCCCGGGGCCTCGGCTCGGCCCTCCCCCGCTTCCGGTGCCAGCCGCCCGCTCTCGGAGCCCGGGGTGGCGGCGGCGGGGCCCGTCCTCTCCGTCCCGGTTGCCCGGGAGGAACGGGGCTGGGGTTGGTCGGCCCGGCCGGCAGCTGCGAGCGATCCCCCAGCTCCCGCGGGAGGAGGGCTCCGGGCTCCTCCGGGCTTGCGAGATGCTCGCCGTTAGGCTATGTAGTTGCTCCACAACCATCCCCAGGCACAACCTTGATAGCTGAATAATCATTCCAAATCTTGGATGTTGCTCTGCAGTTGGCGACGGGAGCACTCACTGTGCGCGCGCGCTGCGCCCTATATCGGTCATTGTATTTCTCACCGTTCTCTGGGGGAGGTAACTTGATGACCTTTTACCGATGCGGAAACTTGTTCAGAGAGGCTAACTTGGCTTAGTTCTCACCCTGCCGGTACCTCTCACCCAACGCTGTGTACACTTTTCACCACACCATCCTGCCACCCACTACGTAGATCAGTAGCGCAGCCCCAGCTAGTTTCTGTGATTTAGAAAGGGGATGTCAGAAATCACTTCCGTTTGCAACAAAAGGAAAAGTATCCCCGGTGAGGTGTGGGACGGCAGGGCGGTGGTTAGGGAAGATAGGAATGAGCGCTTCTCTTCCTTAGTGCCAAACCGCTGCTTGATCAACCTCCCAGCTTCCTCTGGTAACCCTCTAAGTGCAACTTGATTCTGTTGTAGCTTGTTAGCTTGTTGTGTTGGGGCACATTATGCTGAGGCTGAGATTTGTTTCTGCCAATGATTTATTTAACACGGGTTTACTAAGAGAATTGTAACTTCCATTTCATAAGCCGGTAGGATACAGGATAATATCTCTAAATAAGCCAGTGAAGAAATAACTACACTCCATAAACCAGTGGTAGATGAATACACTATTGTTCAAGGCGATGGGGAAATAAAGTCCAGATTGACTGACTGACTGATTGATTGATTTGGAATTGGTTCTTGGTAGAGTCAGTGCTTTCAACCAAAAGCTGGGTATTAGCTGCTGGGACACAGAGCTAGTGGACAATGGCATTCGTGTTGGCAGGCAAGGCGAGCTGCTTTGAAGTTTAGTACTTTAGGGACAGTTACACAGTTTGCCCCACTGCCTGTGAGAAATAGGCTCACCAAGGCAGAAACAGATGTCCCTTCCCCTCCTGAGACTGCTGCCTGGTTTAACACCCCTGCTGACCAAGAGTTGCCTGACCACAGCAGGAGCAAGTGTCTCAAGACCTAGAGAGGGCCGTTCAGATCAGCAAAGAGTAGCCTTGCCCAGACTGAACACTCTGGGTAAAGTCCACACAAATTACTGGTATTTAAAGTTTAAGTGTCCATTACGTCATACTTATTCTGCCATATGTTTCGATGGCTAAGCACTCAAGAGCACAATACTTCTGCAGATCTCGTCTTGACACGGTTTCTCAAATTCACCTGCTGATGAAAACAACTTCACTTAATTTAAAAATATGGATTTGAAATTATAACCAATACACAACATAATTTGCCACTTAACTGCTTGACTGAATGATATTGTCATTAAACTGAAATTGCCCAGCCACTTTAGGGTAAGGGCAATGGCAGTGGTTCAGCTTCATAAAAATATTTGTTAGAAGGACCATTGCCCCCTTGGGTTTTGTATTTGCTTATAATATGATCTGCTTACTGTTTTGTAAATATCATCACTCTCTTCATCAAAACTACCCTGTCCTGAGTCGGTCACTTCTGAATGCAGCCCTCAGATAATAGCTGGAGGGTTGTACATAAGGGAGTCAGGCAACCTCACTCTGTAAATTGATGTAAGAGTTCAGTATATTGGGGCGCCTGGGTGGCTCAGACGGTTAAGCGTCTGCCTTCGGCTCAGGTCATGATCCCAGGGTTCTGGGATCGAGTCCCACATCGGGCTTCCTGCTCAGCGGGGAGCCTGCTTCTCCCTTTCCCTCTGCCTGCTGCTTCCCCTGCTTGTACACTCTCTCTCTGTCAAAAATAAATAAAATCTTAAAAAAAAAAAGTTCAGTATATTAAGGAACAGGAGCTTCTGTTTTCCTCGGTAGTCTCAAAAATTAGTAATGTTAATTTCTTTTAAAAGCTTTCATGTAACAGTCCTTTTTTCTCCTATCTAATTAAGCAAGAGTTGGTGGGCAGGTGTATTTTTCCTCTTGATTTTTCTCTACAATGATAGAAAACAAGGATCCTGATTTTACTAGCTGGTTTATTGATTTATAAATGATGTCCCCATTCTTTAGAGTATTGTAAGAAATTATAATTCAGTCAGTATGTATTTATCGAATGTTTTATATGAGCCAGGGATTATTCTGGAAGCTGGGATTGAATCAGTGAGACACATAGGAGCCCTACTCTCTGGAGATTATATTCTTATGGGAGATCAAGCCATAAACAAATAAATGAGGTATTTTTAGATAATGATAAATGCTTATGAGACAAAAAATAGGAGTTAAATGATTAAGAGTTCCTAGTAAGTGAGAGCAGGAAGTTTAGATGATGAAGTCAGGGTCAAAACCCGGAGTATTGCATTTTTGCCTCTGAAGGCATAGAAGCCTTATGTTGTGGGTTACCACCCTATTTCCTGGAAAATACATTTCCCCAAACCCCCCAGCTCATTTATACCTCTGGGTAGATAAAACTTGGATTAGCACCCAGAAAGATGGTTTAGTAGAGGAATTTGAAAAAATAGTACTTTAAAGGTGACAGAAAATGAAGCAGTATATGTAATCCTTAATGTATACAACCAGAAGATTTCAGTTAATCACTTCAGAAGAAGTGAAGTATAATTTTAAGGAGAGTAGATTATTGGTCATTCTTTGGAACTTGGATTCTTATAGTAGTCTTAAATGAGAAAATAAGGACATTAGGAAAATGTAGTTTCTAAGCTCTATATTGTAATTGAAATGCGTATTTTTCACATAAAATTTTATTTTATTTTTTTACAGGACTGGTGTTATTTACTCAAGCCTTTAGTTGTGCTGTATTGTTTATTTATTTTACCGCTTCCCCTAGTTGTGCTATATTTCTAAGTTGTATTTAGGTATTTTTTTTTTAATGTTCTGTTCTTTATGAATGGAAGCATAACATGTGGTGTAGTATAAAACATGTCACTTCTGTGGGGGTAGGCGCTGGACCACACAGGTCATCTAACATATGTGGAGGGGGAGGCTGTTTAGTAGTGAACCAAATGGTACCTCTTAAGATACAGTGACTACTTTACTACAGAAATTTTGATTCAGCATGAAGAAAAGAATCCTCATTTGTTCTTACACATTTTGGATTCTTCTAGTATCAGCCAGACAGGTCAGAGGCTGGGATCTATCCTTCTAGCTGTCCATTCTTCCTTCCTCTTTTTTTTCTTCTTGGTCTCCTTCTATAGAGAAAAAAAAATGCATACACCGTTAAAAGTAAACAACCTCAAAGAAGCCCAGACTAAAAGTGACAAGGGGTTTTTGTGTCTAGGAGTGTTTAAAATGCTTCTGCATGCTTCACAGTGTACTTATTGGCTGTAAACTCCATGTGGTTAGCATCCATGATTGACACCTTTTGTTATATCTTGCACTTAGAACTCAAGGAGTGTTTGCAGATGATGATAAAGAAACTTGTTCTTTCATGCTTTCCCCCTCCCATTAATCCAGTATTAGTAGTTATTGGGCATCTCCCATATGTGCATGAATTTTTATTTTTTGGGGGGGCAGGAATTACTGTTTAAAGTAGTAAAAATAATTTTCAACTCAAGTAGAAATAATATGTAGTGGTATATACAGGTACTAAGGAAGCTTTTTTATAAGGTCAGGAAAGTCTTACAGGTGATATCTGGGCCCCACTTTAGAAAAACCTGGACTTTGTTACAGGCCAGTGGACTAGAGCTGTGATGCCCTGGGGCTGCCCTGCTCCTGGGGTAAGAGTTGTTAGTCCAGCTTTGCTGAGCAGGCTGTCATAGCACGTACTGTCTTATGCCAGGCCAGTTAACTTGTCTGGCCCAAGAGCCTCAGCTTCACTGGCCACAGTTACTTGACCCTAGCACATCATCTAACCAAGGTAACAGAAAGAGAAAAATGGCAAAAGTGAATCAATAGTTTAGAAAACATTTTCTTTACTGGACCTGCCATACAAAGCGCATCTTCATATAATGGAAAAAAGGAAAATGATTTTTTTTTACAATTATTCTCATAGTCTATGGATTTTCTCTTTCACATTGTTATTTACTAGATGTTTCTTGATTTATGGTCCATAAATTCAAAAATAAGCAATGAAGTCATGATGATCAGAAGGCTGATACAAGAAAGTCCACAAAAGTAAAGTGCTTAGTAGCATATGGGAAACCAAAGTCCACTGCTATATGAAGAAAACATTAATGAGAGACTTTCCAAAGTTTAAGTAGATGGAAGAGTTCAGGTGGTTGATCAAATCTAATTAATAGGCATTTACTGGATATCTGCTGCATCTCTGCTATTAGGATCTTATTAGATCACTTTTTGCCTAATTAGTTGCTGAGTGCCTGAGCCCGGGACATAGTAGGCTCTCAGTAGATCAATTTTGCCTGAATAAATGGATTATTGTTTGAGACAAGACAATCCTACTGCCATTTTTAATCAAAATTTTAATCCCAGCATCCTAGAGAAGGGTCAGAGCCTTGCAATATGTGTTACCATGAGATTGGGAAATTGCTCTCTGGAAATGCAGAGCAGTGTTGTTAGTGTTGGGGAGGATTCAGAGATGAACAAGAATCTCCCTGTCCCTGCCCTCTCAGGCTGAGTAGATGGGACTGATAGAGAAGACTGGACGGGAGGCCAGATGTTTATAGAGACAGTAAAATACTCACACAGCAATCCATGGTGCCAGTTGGCTTGGGTAGGACTTCTAGAAGTCCTAAATGAGTTCTTTTACGAATACAAAAGTTCTTTGAGTAAAACAAACCTAATTTAGTTACTTGGGGGAAAAAGGAAAAAGAAACTGGGATTAGGGAGATTATATACAACCTCTTTGTGACTTTCCTTTATTATGCTAATGTGATAAACTAACCCTCAATAATTTGATAATGGATAATGGCATAATAAACTTACTGTCTTCAGAATGTTTGCATTTTAACCAGGGGATTTAAGTCAGGGTGGCTAGTGGGAAAAATGTTCTTGAGGAAGATGGCTTTTTGACAACCCCTTAAATCACAGGATCCTCCCTAGCTCTCTTTGTGGTCTAAAGGTTGTTTTCCTTTAAATTCACAGTATTCGTAATTTTTAAATTTAATTTTTTATGTAGATTATAAGTTCACATGTTTTTTTTTAAAAGCATATACAAGGGTGTACAGTGAAATTTTCTCTTCCTTATAGACAGTCATTATTGATAGTTGTTTATTCTTCCAGATATATATTATGCATATATAAGCAAATATAAATATGTATTCAAAGGGAGAAGTTTTTGATATCTATAATTTCTTGATACAAAAGCAATGATTACACATAAAGGACAGTTCTTTTTTATATCTTCATTATGAAGGCACTATTCCTTAAGCTTAGGAAACACAAGTTACATATGAATGATAAGTTCAAAGTAGGAAGATACAATACATGATTACGCCTGGAACATAAAAAAATGCTCATCAAAAACAGGACATGTATGCTAAAAAATACAGAAAGTGGGATTTGAATTTAGCAGAACTCTCTAAAGGAAGCAATATTTATTTTCATAATTTATACAAAAAATAAAGCGAGCAAACTGCTGACAATATATGTACCATTTAGGATTTGAGTTGCCACTGAGTATATGAGATGAATCACAAGAACTAAGATTGGAAAGGTAGTTTGGGCCACGTTGTGGAAGTCTTCAGTCAAGGGAACAGAGTTGGATTTTAGTCTGTAGGCTTGGCAGCTACTGACTCAGGAGGAGAAACACTATGTTAAAGTGCAGTGATAAAAAGTGAGAGTTAATGAAGCTGTGTGAATGGAGATGAGAATAAATTTGTGAGTGAGATTTTTCTTTGATGTAAAATATTGTTATCATTACAGTTAGGTTTAATTATCTTCTCCAGAGTGTTCCAACATTCTCTTTAAAACAATAAATTCAGCCCCAAAACAAAGGGTCCTCCCGTTCACAAAATGAAGACGACAGTTCCCAAGCTTGAGTGTTCGTTCTATTTGGAGCCCAAATTTTGGTCACTTCCCGGGAGGTTTATTTCTCTCTTGAATCTCAGGCCGTTTTTGTTTTTGTGTTGTTTTTGATGTCACCTTCGTAATTGAATGTTGCCTTCTTGAAATTATCTTAGGTTTCATTTCCCAACCTTATTTTGAGGTAGGGAGTACGCCCAGATTCCTGAAAATGTGTTCTTGTAGTCAGAATGGTGCACACAATTGTACTAAAATGGTGACTCAGCAGCTTTGGTGCTGAAGGCTCAGGCTTTAAGTATTAAAATAATAGCATACAAACTTGTGGTTTAAAAAAAGAAATTGCACCTTTGCTTTCGAAAGAAAAATATTGCAAACTTGGAATTTATTTTTTTACCCTTCACTATTAGGTCCCTTTCCAAACTAGGGTTGGGTGGGTGGGTGGGAATGATAGAAATGATAGGCAGCTCTTCTCAAGGGCTCTCCCGGATACCCTGAGCCCAGGATCAGGGCCTGCATCCATTACTCATTTCTACATCCAGTGTTAGTCCTGGGGAGTGTGCTTATACAGTTTCTCCACACACAGTGGAGGTTTCCAGGAAGTCCAGTGGGTTTGGGTTGTATTTTGATGGGTTTCCCAGCTCAGGTCCTGCTTTGGGAGAATATACTTAGGAGTGTGAGATATGCCTGCTCTGTCCCTGGGGCTGACCTGTGCTGGTCAGTTACTACAGGCACTGACCAGTCTGGTACATTTGTCAACCAGCCTGGGGTTTCCACGTCTGAATTGCCAGGAGCTGGATGTGAAGAAAAATGTGTATGGGAACTCCAGGTAAAATGTCTCTGAGGCCCAGGAGGAAAAAGAACAAATTGTACATTTTTAGGATAAAAAACATGAACTTGTTTAGGCCACTAAGATCTATTTAATAAGCTTTCAGTTTTAGTGTAGAATACTACTCTTGGAAAATTAGGGAGGTTTTTACAAATACTTATTCCTAAAGTAACCTGCATTTCTGTAGTTCTCAACCACCTGAATGTATGAGTGATATTATAGTGATGGTCGTAACTAAAATTTTATAGGCGTTTGCTCCTGTCTGCTCGGGCAGAACCTTGGTCTGCAGTGCCCTTAACCGCCCTTCCCAGTATTTCTGAGAGTCCATAGGCAGTGTCTTCTGTAATTGGGAATAAGCTTATTTATGGTCTTCTATTCCTGGTGCCTACAAAGCATTTGAGCATGGCTTTTCTGCCATCGCCGCTGGCAGTCTGTGAAGAAGCCCATCTCTTGTTGGGCTACTAGTGTCTCAGTCCCCTGAAGCTGGATATCCAGGTATACTTTGTGTTTTTTGTTTTTGTTTTTTGTAGTTTATAGTAGCTGAGAGTGTAGCCCTGTTTTGGATATGCTTTAAATTTTTTTTTTCACCCTTATTAAAGAAGCTGAGGAGCTGATGCTTCTGTTTGCATTTCTTGTGAAGAGAGCCCCTTTCCTTTTGTCCACCTGGCCAGGAGCAGCCCTTGGAGTCAAGCTAGAGCTTTCTCTGTCTCCAACCTTGAACCCATACATGCAAGCCACCTCCAAAAAGGCCTCTTTACCCTCTGTAAATCAGCTTTTATCCAAATATCCACCTGAGGGCTCCATGCAGGCTTTGCCAGTTTGTTAGACATGAAATTAATATTTTAACTATTCCAGAAATTTCACTGTGGTTTTTTCTGAGGCAATTAATCTCTTTTTCTTTCTGATTTTTTTCCATTTCCCTAAACCTTTCTGAGATTACAATCTCTAGATAAACTCAGGAAGTTGCTTTGTTTTCCAGATGTGAATTATGGTTGTTCTTGGTGTTTTTTTTTTATTATCTTAGGCAGTCTCACCCTTGAGCCCCCTGTAATAACCATCTCTACACGCAGGATTAGAGATTTATTCTTCTTTTTGGGCCTCAGTCTCATTTATTCAACTGCTTGACTTGGCATTAACAGTGGTGCCTGAAACTCAGCTAATCCAAGTGTCCCCATCCCTCTTCTATTGTCTTTTATGTCCATGACTAGCACCTCCTAACGTCAGGTCCCACAGCCAGAAGCCTTTGAGTTCCCTGGACATCTCCTCCTCCTCACTTTCCATATGCCATCCATCATCAAGTCCTGCTTCTTACTTCTTGAGTATCTTGCACCCATCTACTTCTTTCCATCTCTCCTGCTTCATCACAACTGCCATCATGTCCCATCTAGATGACCGCAGTAGCCTCTCACTTGGTCTCTCTGTCTCCTTTTGTTGGCATTTTAAAAATACAAACCTAATCAATCCATCTTCAGCAACATGTTTAATTAAAAATCCACCAGTAGCTTCCTGTTCTTCCCAGCTTTTCAGCCTCATCTGTCTTCACTACCTTCATCCTCATGTTCCATCCTCAGTCCTCAAAGGGTCATGCTCCCTCCTTCACTGGCAACTTTGTATATAGCTTCCTCTGCTTGGAGCAGCCCATTGCCCCCTTACCTAGTTAACTTCTTTTCCCCAGACCTCAGCCATTGCTTCTGCAGAGATGGTCTCCCTATCTGCTGTGTATATTCTCATGGCACCACATACCTTTTCTTTATTCTGTATCTATCACAACTATAATTTAGACCCCCTTGGATGACTCCTTGTCTTTCTTGATCTCCACGAAGGCAGAATCTCCACTGTATCTTTAACTTTAGCATGATTTAGTAGGTAAGTGATAAATCTTTCTTGACTGAATAACTGGGAATCAACAGAGCATTGACAGTAAGATAATCGTTTTGGAACTTGTCTGAATTTGAATCACATGGCTCTGCTCTAATAACTGTGACTATGGGCAGCCTGCTTAAGATTTCTAGACCTCAGTCTTCCTGTCTGAAAAATGGAGATAATAAGTAATTTCAAGGGTTGTTGGGAACAATGTTATAGTATTTGAAAGTGCAAATTCTAGCATTTGTAAAAGTGCTTTGAATATAGAAGGTGTTAAATGGTAGATTTTACAGTATCACTTTTGAAAAGAACTTTTTATTATAAAATAAAAAATGCAGATTCAGAAAATCACACAAAATAAATGTATAGTTGGATGAATGATCATAAAGAGAATACCCTTGTAATTTCCAAAAACCCCAGAAGCCCCTCTGTATCTCCACCCCATGTCAGCCCCTTCTCTTACACCTAAGTAACTGTCTTGACTTTATAATAATCACTTCCTTGCATGCCATTATAGTTTTATCACTCAAATGTGCATCAGTGAGCATTGTAGTTTTTTCTTGCCCATTTAAAAAATATGTTAGTTTCCCCTCTATCCTTTTCTTTCCTTTACAGTTTATCTGTGAAGAACCTGGAGCATCTGTCCTGTGGAGTATCCTGTAGTTTGGGTTTTGCTGATTGTGTGTGAATGATGCAGTTCAGCATGTTCCCCTCCTTTGTATGTCCTGCATATTAGCAGCTGGATCCAGAGGCTTGATCAAACTTGTGTTCAATCCCTTTGGCAGACTATAGATGGTGGTGTGACCTTTCATCAGGAGGCACATAACATCATCTTTCTTTTTGTTATATGAGCAACTGTTGATGCTTGATACTTAGATCCACTAACTTATTGGGGGTGACAAAATGGTAATGTTTTAATTCTGTCGTGGGGTCTGTCTGCAATACGAGCTACTGGAACCTGTTCTGCTTCCGGGCAAGGAGTGATATCCCGGGTTGGACATCTGAGTCCGAGTGAAGGGTGGTGGTCACGTGGCCCAGATTTACACAGTCTGCCAGCCCTTCTCCAAAGCCCTGGTGACCCATTATGAGAAATATGTGGATGGGGGAAAAAAAAAGGCAAAGAAATATGTGGATGAGGCTTCCAAGAAGGAGATCATTTTCATTTTCATTTTCATGTCATCCTTTCATTTTCATTTATTGGTTTGAATACTTTTTAAAAAGACACAGGTTTCTCTCATCTGTTTGGTTCCGCAGTAGTACAGTTCACACAGAAAAGCAGGGTAAATGTGAGGTTCCCCCCCAATTATTTCTAAAATAATGAGTTGATTCCCCATCATCCTCCGAAGGTGATCAATTGTTTTGTGTTTTGAAAAAAAATTAGGAACTTATGGATTTGAACACTATAGATGGGTTTCAGTCAGTTGTAATTATCTTTTTTCAAGCTTATATAATCCCATCTTCGGCTAGTGGGAGCCTTTTGAAGTTGGCTCCTGAGACCTTTCAACATGACCCTACCTTTTGATATGACCCTGATTGGTTTTTGAGAGTTTTCTTGCTATCTGGTGTAAAAGAATAGTTCAGGTTCATCTTGAGCATTTTCTGCTCTCACACCTGGAATTAGCCATTTCTTCAAACAGAGCCATGATTTCTTTTAGTGGTACATGGAATTTCAAGAACCCATTCTGCCTCAGCTCTGAGCAGCACAGCCAGACCCAGATCTAGCTGTTGGGACTTCATTTGCTTTGTTTGTAGGGTGACCAATGGACCTGATTTGCTTAGAACTGTCTTGGTTTTAGCACCAAAAGTTCTGTGGCCAAAGGGGAAAAAATAAAACCAAAAAACTCATTCTAGGTGTTAGGGAGGCTCATTGCTATTGGTTAGGTCATTGTTTCTTGGTTTTCTCTATGGAGAAATCTGGAGAAATATGTGTGAGATTGGTCTTTTGCAGAGAATTCACTCAGTTTGTTAGATTTATATACTCTGTATGTCTTGTTAAAGGCAAGTAACACTTATTTTGAACAGTGCTTTGTAATCATCTTTGCCACTTGCTTATCATAGCTTATACTGGCATTGTTCATGGGTTCAGGGAAAGAGTTTCTGTGGTCTCCATTGAATTCATTGCACTCCAATCCATGGTTGTGAATATAGCAGACAGATACGTGCACTACGGGAATCCTAATGTGAATGTTAGAGAGTGAATGCCTTAGTAATTGTTGTAACTAAACTTAACATTTATTGCACTTACTGTATGCAGGTGGATGTATGTATTACCTAATTTAATATTTATACCTACCATGTGAGGTAGGACTTTTAATTCATTTTACAGATGGAAAAACTGAGGTTTAGAGCAGCTGACTAAAGTACCCATGCCATGTAGCAAGTGGAGGAACTAAGAATTAAACCGAGGTATCTCTTACTCTGGAGTCTATACACTTAACCACTATATTACCCTTTTAATTATTAAAGGCTAGTGTCACCTAAATCAGGTTTAAAAAAACTTGAAATTCTTTGAGATGGTTCTAGTATCTGTTTAGGAATTAGTGTCACTTTAGAGGTCTCAGGATGAATAGGATGATGTCCCAACTGCCCCTTCTGTGCTCATGAAGATCATTGCTAATTAAGTAAGGCCATTTTTTTTGTTTGTTTGTTTTTCTGCTGGTTCTGGATGAGGTCT
Source organism: Eumetopias jubatus (assembly GCF_037043125.1). Classification (NCBI taxonomy): domain Eukaryota; kingdom Metazoa; phylum Chordata; class Mammalia; order Carnivora; family Otariidae; genus Eumetopias; species Eumetopias jubatus. The sequence goes on from NW_028274808.1 coordinate 16,448,530, forward strand.
CAGAATCCCTTTTTTTTTTTTTTAAGATTTTATTTATTTATTTGACAGAGAGAGACACAGTGAGAGAGGGAACACAAGCAGGGGGAGTGAGAGAGGGAGAGCAGGCTCTCCGCTGAGCAGGGAGCCTGATGCGGGGCTCGATCCCAGGACCCTGGGACCATGACCTGAGCTGAAGGCAGACGCTTAATGACTGAGCCACCCAGGCGCCCCTCAAAATCCCTTTCAACATAGTATTCCAGGCAACCACTAAATATTTACTAGAGTAGGCACATAATGTGAAACCTATCTGCCATTCTGAGTGAGAACCTCCTGGAAGGGCAGTGATTCCTCTAGATTCCCGTAGTACATTTCTGTGTCTGTATTACTGTCATCACTTTACTATATCTTAATAGTCATGCAGTCTTCTCATCTGCTCTGGTAAAAGCCACTTTTCTAAACTATGATCCATAAATACTTAATTCTGAGAGATGCTTTTAGGTATACTGCAAAAACAAGAGGCAGGATGAGAGGCTTGTTTGGTCACGTAATTTGAAAAACTAAGTTCTTGAAGCTTTATTCATTAAAAAAGATTTTATTTACTTATTTGAGACAGAGTGATAGAATGTGAGAGAGAGAGAGAGAGAGAGAGAGAGAGAGAGAGAACGCACAAGCTGTGGGGGGGAGGCAGAGGGAGAGGGAGAAGTGGACTCCCCACCGAGCAGGGAGTCGGACACAGGGCTCAATCTCAGGACCCTGAGGTCATGACCTGAGCTGAAGGCAAATGCTTAAGCGATTGAGCCACCCAGGCGCCCTGTTCTTGAAGCTTTATAATGTGCATTATTGTGTTAACGTTCTGAGAAATCCTGTCGTAAAGGAATCTGTTAAACTGTACTTAATCCTTGTTTTCTACACGTGACCAATCCCTATATCCCACTCTTTTTTTTTTAAACAATAAAGAAGGTGTATTAAGAAATCATATAAAATCTGGAGGTAGGACAGGCCCAGTCCCCTTGTGGGGACTGTCAAACCTCCAGCACCATTTCTTTGTAAATTTCTGCCCTCCCTTGAGGGGGATTAACTCTCAGACTGTGGCTGGTTGACTGTAGCAGGCTCAGGTGCCACAGCCACAAGGATGATATTTAGAGGAAGAAAGGCCCTTTTTAGAGCAAGGAAAAAGTTATTAGAAATGCCTCTGGCAATGTTCCCTTCACATCTTATTGTCTGGGTTTGGGCAGGTTTCCATTCCTAACGAATTTTTGGCAAGGGGGATGGGACTTCTGTGAGTGACCCAAGCGGATCCTTTAGGAAGCAAAGAAATAATAGAGTCAAAACAATGAGCATTTCACTTCACCTCACAGGTCTTCGTGACTAGGGCCAACCTCTCTTTTTAGCCTTCCACTCATTCTTAAAGCTACCTTCTGTTCCTGAATTTACCTTTGTGTGGTGGATGTGTGAGTGCCCACATGCCCCTGGGGAGGCCACTGCCTCCATTTCTACATGGTCACTTCTGCTTGTTGTTAAAGGTCCATTTCAATTGCCCTTCCATTCAGTCAGGTTTACCTGCCCTTTGGTTCTGCCCAGTAAACATTTATTGCAATGAGGAGAGGGCAAAGTCTAGGTTAATTCCAGGGTCTGGCATGGGTGGATGAATGGCTTCAGGTGCCATTTGTGCAGGTTTGGAATGGTGGAGGTAATGGGCTTTTGCCATGTAGATTTTGAGAGCCCCGTGGATATGTTGAGCCTGCAGTTAGGTATGCAGGTCTGCAATTTTAGGGAGAGGCCAAGATGAAGCAAGTCAGGATACAGGTGGTAGCTAAAACTACAAGGTGGGTGAGGTTAGCCTGTAATGGTTGAAACCAGGGAACCAGAGGGTGGGCGGAGGAGAAGCCGCTCACTGAGGTGTGAGAGGAAACATTCCAGGGCAGTGAGCAGGAGAGAAAAGCCCAGAAAAGCAGGGAATTAATGGCAAGTAGCGTCCGGTGTAGCAGAGAGGTCCGGAACGAGGACCAAGAGGTGTCCACTGGCTTTGACAACTGGGAGGTCTTTGGAGACTTGTGCCAGTGGTGTTTGGGGAGGCAAAGGCAGATGTGGGGGCAGAAATGATATTCTTGTGGGTAAAGAGTGAGCAGGAGGTAAGGAAGGAGAGACAGTATTTGGACAATGCTCTTTATAACCTTGGCTGAGGAGGAAAGAAGAGAAGGCAACATTTATAGGATAGTGTGTGTGTATTTGGGGAAGTTTTTGTTGAGTGGAGAGATGTAAACCCATTTCTGGGTTAAAGGGGAATCTTGAAAAGTAGAGAGGAAGGGCCTGAAAGTCTCCGAGCTAGCGGATGATTGAGAGGGCAGTGTCCAGGCAGACAGGACCAGAGCGCTGGTGGAGGGCTGAGGCTTGAGACTAGCGGGAAGGAGGAACAAAGGGGAGGGTATAGGGAGAACCTCATAGCAGGTTGACAGGAAATTCAGATGTTTCAAGCTGAACCCTACTTTCTTGGTAAGTAGGAAGTAAAATTAATGGTTGGTGGTTAAGAGGATGACAAATGTAAAGGATAATCTTAAGAGGTGGTGAAAAGGTTTGGGGGGAGGAAAAAACAACCTATTGGAGAAAATAACAGCAAAAACATTTGTTGAGCCCGTAACTGTTGTACCCGGGCCCTATACCAAGTACATTCTCATTCAGTCCTCGCAGTAACCCCATGAGATAGTTACTGTTATCCCCATTTTATGCGTCAGGAAATCATTTTAAAGAGGTTAAGTGACTTGCCAAAGGTCAGGTTTTTGAACCAGGGATACAGGCTTTTTCTGACACTGGAGCCAGCCTCTCAATTTTTATGCTCTACTGTCACACAGGGGAGAGGAAGCCTAGCAAAAATAAGTCGACATATTGTTTCAGAGATAAGGGCAAGATGTGGGTTGGAGGCCAGGAGAATGTGGTGACACCCACGGGCACGGTTGTGATATTTTTGTAGGAGGACCACTCAGCTCCTGCAGTGGAGCCAAGAAGGAGCCAGGCTGTGGAACAGGCCAGGGTGCAGGAATCCTTGATGAGAGTTGTTCAGGTGTCAGCTAAGCCAAGGAAGGAACAGAGGCCAGGAGGGAGCTTAGAGAAAGGGGGAGGGTCAAAGAGATTGTCAGTCTCCTAATGGTCATGCCACAACCTTGGGTGTGGCCACAAGAAAGGGGGAGTGGTGAGGAGGGTCCTGGGGCTGAGGAGCCAAGACATTGTGTTGTGGATGTGATATGCCCTGATGTTTCACGCTGTTCATCTTCCTATTTCTCTTGTGACTGAAGGAGTTGCCTTCAGAACCTGTCTGGTAAAATGTCTGAGGAGAAAGCTTGCATTATACATTATGAAATCAGAGACAATGGGAGAGGCGAAGGGTGGGGAGAGTGGGGTTGTTGTGTCTTGACTGTTTTGCCCAAGTCCAGCTCTGGCAATACCAGTGTCCTTCATGGCATTAGCTTGGAATTATACTTGGGCGATTTTTGCCAAATAAATGCAATAGAAGTTAGGTAATAGAGTTGTTGTTTTTCTTTAGAAGAGTATGTTTTAGCCAAGTTAAATTTCCAAGAATGGTTTCATTCAATGCCTGTTCTCAGTGTAGACCATTCTAGGAATACAAATAATTTTTGATTCAAGAACTGCATTTAAAACTACCTCTTATTACCTTAACTGATTTTTCTTGTCTCTTAAAGTGATTAATGGTTTGATAATATTGTGGAATAGAAATTCTTTGGAGAAAGAATTCTTTGAGAATACAAATGAAATATTGTAATTATCATTTCAGTTAACTGAGCAAAGTCAAAGTTAGGAGTAAATCTTTTGTGATTCTGCTTCCAATTAATGTAAAATGATTGCTATACTCTTAAAATCTTCTGAATAGTAAAACACTTCTTAGTTTTTTTCAGGGGTCATAACTTTTGTTATCACGACTATCATTTAGCATTTCTTAAAGTGTAGTCTAAGGGTCCATAAGTAATTTAAGAATTTTTGTTAAAAATGCTCTACTTATTTCAAAGACACACCTTACACTTTCTGAATTAGGAATCTTGGAGGATGCAACCTAGAAATCTGCATTTGAGCAAATTCCCCAAGTGATTCTTGAAAACTGAGTTGGTGTGTTTTCAAGCAATGGATAGTGGCTTCTGGGTGTCAGCAGGGGCAAAGGAAACTCAGAGCCACATGTGGTATTCGTATATGTTTATATACCTACGCACCAGCATGGCCCCCTTCTCAAAGATGGAATGACTACAAAGGCCTATCTTTAATACTATGTTTCTTTTCAGAAGAAGTTTTAGTCTTTGAATTTCAACCTTTATTTTAGATAGGAATGGAAGAAATAATTTGTATGATCTAGATCTAGGCTGAGACAGTTAACTTTTTACTCATCTGTTAGAAGGGATTAAAAAGTCAGCCTCTGAGTAGTTTCCATTTAATTTCGTTTTCGATTTTGTATAGCCAGTATTTTTTATGGCAATAATTCATCTCCTACATTTCAGTATCTTGTATATATTTGTTACCTGGGCCACTCTACATGGAGCTCAACTTTTTGCTTTAAGGGAACTGTGGAAATAGAGATCCTACTGAATCAAATTACTAATGTGATATTTTCCTAACTAGGTATGTACTAAATATTTAATCATCAGTTTTTATTTAAAAGCTAGCCAGCAAATTAATAATGGTATTATGGTATTTCAGGACAGTAATGGAATATTAAAAAAAATTGCTTTCATTACTAAAGATCTCTGAAAAAAGCAATTCTACATGACTCATGTATTTGTTGAGTTACATGAAGCAGAGGTAATCACTCTGACTCCTTTATCATTTGTAGTGAGTGGTTTCAGTGAGAACTTTGATGAGATGAGAGTCATTCTTGTAATATACTTCAATATGTATGAACTTCAAAATTCTTACGAAATGATTTCCTGGGTGGACTGTATATTGAGTAACTCCTCCATGACCTGGGCTGGAGAGCAAAATGTAGAGAAGATACCAGGCTAGAAAGAATATTAGAATTCCTCAGCATAGCCTCCCTCTTTAAAACGGTTTCCTGATCCATAAAATGGGAATAACAGTAACTATCTCATGGGGTCACTGTGAGGACTGAATGAGAATGTACTTGGTATAGGGCCCGGGTACAACAGTTAAGGGGTCAACGAATGTTTTTGCTGTTCCGTTCTCCAGTAGTTGTCCCCCACCGCAAACCTTTTGCTACCTCTCATTTGATTGTGGGCTTCCATTAAGAATAGATTAAGGCCCATGAACCCAGAGAGTGTAATTTCTTTACCTTTGTCTCTGTAGTACCCACCTAAGTGGCAGCAGACACACAGGATTCTCAGTAAATGTTAGATGATTGAATGAATGGATGGAAATGTGTGATTCATATCATGGAAGCCTGTGATTTCCTGCATGAACTCAAAATTACAATGGAAGCCAGTGATAAAATGGTTACAGAATTTTTATTACACAGACCTTTTCAGGAAAGCCCAAAGCTTATGTCAGTTTTCAGTTACCCTTCCTGAGCCAGTTTGCTTTTCCTCATTCTCCTCCTTCCAGCCCTAGTGTCTGTTCTACACTTGCCAATTTAGGTAAACTGCGGCTGCCTGTGTGCTTTCAAGTGCATGTTAGAATTTCAGTTTCCAAATCTATGTCTGATGTGAAATATACTTAAATTTCTCTTAAAATCAAGTAAAGTGTGTTTTCTAAGGATCTTCAGATTTAAGTCCTTAACGTTAGAAATGAAATACATTTTTCTTCCCATTAGTCTAATTCTTCCAACTGAATGGAAAAACAATCCTAAATGTATTAACCTACCTCAAAATCTACCTCTGTTGATCAATTAATAGAGAAATATTCATTTTTCTCCTGGAAAGTGGATTATTAACCAAGAAATCTGCTTGGGACAGTAAGACCTGAAAGCATGAAAGGTTGTAATACTAATCACATGTAATAGAACTCATAATTATTTTGGGGGGAAGGAAATTAACATAGTAAAAAATAATTAGACCATGACTCTTGGAACCATAATAAGAACCTGTATTTGTAAACTGTTTTATAATTTTAAAGCACTTTCACATGCATTATCATTCTTGCAATGCAGAATAATCCTTTAATAGAACAGAAATTATTTAAATTGAATCGAATCTCAGACAGGTGGATATGTTCACTAGAACTCAGCAAGAAAATGGCAAAGAACCAACTACAGCCTACATTTTCTGGGTATTAATTTAGTGCTCTTGCCACTGTAATGTAATGTCCTATGCTTTTGCCATAGTAATAACAGGGGGATTGTGCCCCAGCATAAAGTATATTTGAATTTCATTCTTGTTCAGAGAAAAGATCTGATTTCATACTCCTTCATAGGATCTAGTCTCAGATCCATCCCAACTGAAGATCTTTCATTATAGAAATATAAACAGAACCTCGATTCCTACATTTGATGCATACAGGCAGGGTTGGCCTTTAGCCTGACACAATAATACTCTGACAAATGGTGTAATAAGCTACAGAAGCTACTGATAATCTAATCTACCATTCATCTCTTGCCAAGTTCATTTTAGTTAAAATTGTGATGGGGATTTATATTTCTAGAGGTCCCGTTGGCTTTACTGTCTAAGTATTCCTCAGGCTAGAGAAGGCCCTGACTTGCTCCTGCCTCTTTAATTCTTCTGCATTTCCCTGTCTGGAAGTCCCCTGCAGCATTGGGCTTTCAAGGTACAAAGTTTAGGGTTGGCTGAAGAGGCTGGAAAGGGATATTTCCGGTTCACCTCTGCATAGTTTGTGCTTCAGAGCATCCCCCAAACCCTCCCACCGTGCCCTGTTGTTCCTTCAGTTTGTTCTTAGCTGATAAGACCCCCTGAAGCACAAAATTCTTGAGGTATACAGTCCTTTGAAGGAAGTCAGAGTCTAAATCCAACTGTATATTTAATAGACACTTAGTATTTTTTTAGAATGTGTTTTGGTGGTACTACACTTAGATCAATAGCATAGAAATGAAAATATTTTTTCATTTAAAATAGGAAAAAAAATAATGGAGACAAAGTAAATGTACAAAGTAAATAAGAGAATAGTCACATTGTGGTATAAGTCATTCAAAACAATATATTCCAAATCTTTTATTTCATAAAAGATGCTCATAATGTAATATTGAGTATGAAAAGTCAGTTCCAGAGCTGTGTGAATACTGATCCTAATTTCTATTAAAAAGTATGAAAATGAAAAAAGTACCAATAATAATTTGTAGTTATTATTGCGTTACCAGGCACCCTTGTGCTTCATGTGTGTCAACTCATTTAATGCTCTCATCAACCCAAAGAGGCAGGTACTATTATTATGTTTATTTTAGAGATGAAGAAATTGAGGTACAGAAAAATAAGTTACCCAAAGTTACTTAGTAAGTGTTGGAGTCACCCACTAAGAGGAAATACACCAAAATGTCAGTAATGATTATCTCTGGATTAATGGTGTTATAGGTCAATTTAATTCTTTACTTCTATAATGTAGAATGTGTCTCTGCTCTTTATGTTATTAGAAATAGCATTTTAAAAAGAAATTAAAGCATGTTTAGGATCTTAGAAAAACAATATGAGAACATGTGTAGGTTTGAATGTCAAAGAACCTTTTTCTATTATGTCTGAAATAGAAATTATACTTGGTTAAGGGGCGGGGGAGACACAGATACTACTTCTTTCCGTCAGTACAATCTCCCTTAATGATAACGTCTCAGTGTATGTGTTTGATAATTTTCTTTTATCAATAAAGAAGATGAGACCTTTTTGAGTTCATGATTAAACATTATAAAGCACAGTCCAGGAAACTGGCTTCTGATCAGATCAGACCAGGTTTTGTTTGAATACTCAAATACTTCACCAGTAATAGAAAGTGTAAAGGCACATACACTGTAGAACATCTCCAGGAAATGTACACTTTCCTCCTTTTAAAGTATAGCCTCAAAGGCAAAAATATTTCAAGAACAATGTTTTATTATGTTGTGTCTTATTTTCCTGTTACTTGACTTTTCCAGGCCTTCTTCTTACTTTCATTTCTGCCGTTCTTTTCCTTTCAGAAAACCAACCAACAAGCCATCCAACCAACCCACTGATTAGCCTCAATCTGTTGAAAGTTGGTAACATTCTGAGTTTTATTAGTGATAATAGGTCTACTTTGCTATTAGGTGCCAGGCACTCTTCTAAGTGCTGTCTCGGAGCCAGCAATTACAGAGTAGAGGCCCATGGTTTCAATGTGGCTCATGGTTTTTGGCCCCAATGGTGTAAGCCCACAGTGTTTGGAATAAGAGAATTACTCAGAGATAACATTTGAGCTTTTTGATTTACGTTTTTTGTTGAAAAGAGTTGGAACATCTAGCTGTACAGTGTTGGCAACTCCCTTAACTCATTTATATTCCTTACCAGTCTCCTGTTGTCTTTTTTCATTTTTGGACCTCTGATAGTAGTTATTTAATCCCCTGAGATATTCTAAGCCTGCTGAAGCTAGAGAGGGAAGTGGCTGGGTCAAGGTTCTACCATGAGTAAAACGCGCGGTTGGACGGACTGGAGAGCCCATGTTGTCTCTACTCTGCCCTGCTGCCCTCACAGCTGTGTAACGTGGCTACTCAGCTTGGTGTTAGGCATGACTTTTATTGCTCATGTCACAGTCTTTTGTCAGTGTCTTAGTCAAATGAGATGGATTTTCAAGTTTTTTATCCTTTTTTTTTTAAGATTTTATTTATTTGACGGAGAGAGACACAGCGAGAGAGGGAACACAAGCAGGGGGAGTGGGAGAGGGAGAAGCAGGCTTCCCGCGGAGCAGGGAGCCCCATGCGGGGCTCAATCCCAGGACCCTGGGGTCATGACCTGAGCTGAAGGCAGACGCTTAACGACTGAGACACCCAGGCGCCTCTTTATCCTATCTTCTTGAGATAGCCTTTCAAGTTTCTTAGTCCCTTATCTTCTGAGGAAGGCTCTGTCTGATTCTTGCATTTCTTTGGTTTTGGAGAAATTATTTTTTGAGTCTGAGGCAGAAAATGATTGGCTTGAAAGGAGTGATGATTTTGAAAATAACATAGTTTGAGAATGAGAGTATTAGTCATGGGATCCCAGGAGTAGTTGTCAGTTGCTGAGAGTACTTGGAAAGACTCAGCCATGTGACAGGTCCATGTAGTTAATGGTGATGATCAGGAGTTTGTGTTTGTTTTCCTAAGATAAATCACTATTTCGGTACCTTATAAGAAATTATACCCATTACTCTTTCAGCTCTGTGCAACTGTTTTTCTTTTTAAAGTAGACTAAAATGCATTAAAAAATTGTTTTCACTGTATAAACATATACTGAAGGAGAACAAGGAGAGTGGCACTTGTTTATTTGAGTAGTCCAGGTAATGGGCATGAAAGCATTTCCAAGTCATGGGCTGGTGGGCCTGGCCCTGTTTGTGCTCCCTCAGGAAGCAACACAGTAAGTAAGCAATGTCATGCTTATAAACAATGGACAGTGAGGTACTTGTCTTGGCTGGATTCCAGGTGGTTTCTGATTGTTTAGTTGCTAATGATGGCAGAGTACCCAGGTCTCTCCACGTGGATTCTCTCTGGATGTTGCTTCCTCCCGTGAGGGTGTCTGTAGCTCTGACACAAAGGCAGTCAGGGTGTATTTTGGCTATAGATTAAAAGCTCATCTTCAGAAGTGAACAGAAAGCTGATATGTACTCAATAAAGGGTTTATTGATATGGTATCTGCTCCTTGATGCTGGAGGATTTAGTCACATATATTAGAAAAAAGCTTTCTGGTTTTGCCCTGTCTTTGGAAAACATTTTTAAAATGAGCAATTATATGTTGGGACCTCATCTTCCCTCCAGAGAACTCACCGAGTGATTAAAAATGAACTTAGGTTCGTTTTAAGCTAGATTTAAATCTTAAAATGAAGACAGAGTTCATTTATTTCAATTACATAAAAAACAAGGTGTATTTTTTACATGACAGGGGTACTGGTTAACCAAAAGCTCTTATGAGTTAATAGTGTGGTATGGATACTAAAAACTTTAATGAGAGCTGAGGGATCAGACTACATTCAAAGTCCTAATTTCTGGACTTGAAATCTTACTGAAGATTTATTTCTAGCACTTTGCTGCAGTGGGGAAGGTACAGACATTTTGATTTCCTGTTTCCCAGTCCTGGCATTTTAGGAAAGTGGCTGTCAGGAAGAGGTAGGCTTTCCTTGGGGAATGAGGCCTGTGACAGCGCAGATAGGGCAAGTTAACATTTGCCTTCAAGAATAAGTCTTTTGGGGAAGTCTCTGCCAGGCGGAGTTTGTTTTTTCAAACCTATAAATAGAAGAGAAATGAAGATAATTTTGGCTCAACTGTCTTCTGAGCCACAGGAATTTATTCCAATTTTGCATTTGTTGCAGCTAGCTAGCTTTCTCCCCTTCTCCTCCCTTCTTCCCTTTCTCTTTTCTTTTTCCACCTTGGGATAAGGATTAGTAAATTGCATATTTGTGATCTAAAAGAAATAGGGTATGTGTGATAGTGACTAACTTATACGTGTGTAGTAATTTAGAGATGAGGAGATTCTGGCTCCGTAAACATTAAATCCTTAAAAAAAGGAATTTTCATGCATGGTTTCTCAGTTATTTTGAGCCCATAATTTTTTTTTTTTTTTTCAATCTTCCTGTTCCTCTTACTCAGATTGTCCATCAGGCTGTGGGGATGAGATGGGGATGAAGAACTTTTTTCTTTCCAGTAAGGGCCAGTAACCCCTGGGGGATGGGGTGTGGGGAAATCCAGAATCCCAGATTGGAAAAACAGATTGAAAAAGTAATAGAGATTTTACTTAAAGAGCCAAAATAGAGAACATTATTCTCATACTCCTTTTAGATTAAAGAGAGTAAAGGACTTACTCAGCTACAGTCAGTAGTGGCAAACATGTTTATAATACTACAGATTATATCTAAGTATGAAGCAGAGGGAGGAGGGTATGTGGACAGATGGCAAGAAGTAGTAAAGCCATAATTAGGGACAAAAAAAGAGTAAAGGTAAGAATGAAAATATTTAAGTTTTGGAGGGGCGCCTGGGTGGCTCAGTCGTTAAGCGTCTGCCTTCAGCTCAGGTCATGATCCCAGTGTCCTGGGATCGAGTCCCGCATGGGGCTCCCTGCTCTGCGGGAAGTCTGCTTCTCCCTCTCCCACTCCCCCTGCTTGTGTTCCCTCTCTCGCTGTGTCTCTCTGTGTCAAATAAATAAATAAAATCTTAAAAAAAAAAAAAGAATTTGTAAAGATAGACACATAAGCAAAGAATATGCCTAAATATGTGTGCTGCCTGTCAGTCACATTCATACTTGCTTCTCTCCCGGCCCTTAAAGACAGCTTCTATTTTAAGAGCCCAGATTCAGGAATGTCTGAAATAAGTGTTGTTTGGCTTTGGTTTTATCATCCAACTAGTATTATGTACTAAAACTACCATACCTATATTTGGGAAGCCAAAGGCTTGAGAAATTATGATTATTTATTAGAATAGTGCTCTAAAAGTGTTAGCTCAAAAAAACTGTCCCCCAAAATGTGCAAGTTTTTAAATAGCTGATATTTTAAGAATTGCTGGAACTTTAAAATTCCTTTTGTTTCCTCAATTTTTTTCACAAAATAAATTTAAAAATTACAATAAAATATACTTTTAATTTTATAGCAAGCTACTGAGAGACTAAAATATAGTTTTAAGTGGTTGAGAGTGTATTTCTTTCATGCAATTAATGGCTTCTGTCAACAAGATGATTATTTAACGTTGTTTTTTTTTTTTTAAATTCCTTGGGAGAGTGTTGAATGTTATGTTAATTTGTAGCACAAAAGGATTCTTTTCTTTCATGACTGCAACACATACATCTTTATTTATTTATTTATTTATTTATTTATTTATTTATTTATTCAAGAGAGACAGAGACAGAGTGGGTGCATGGGGGAGGGGCAGAGGAAGAGGGAGAAAAGCAGATTTTTCACTGAGCAAAGAGCCTGCCTGATGTGTGGGCTCCATCTCTTGACAGGGAGATCAGGACCTGAGCCAAAACCAAGAGTCAGATGCTCAACTGACTGAGCCACCCAGGCCCCCCTCATGAGTGCAACACATACATCTTAAGGCTTTTAAAGGTAGTTCAACTAAGGAATCTGAAAACTGTGGCTTTTTGTTTTTAATAACAAAAATGGATGACACTCTTGGCACTTGACCCGTGAATAGTGTGAAACTAAGCTAAGGACTAGAAAGTCTCCGCTTTCAGGTTGGGTGGCTCAGGGCCATGGGGTTGATTGCAATTGTGTTGGGCGGGCCCACTTTAAGAACAAAGTGGTTTCAAAAAAAAAAAACAAAAACAAAGTGGTTTTCTCATACTTATTTGTTGGTTGAGCGTGGTAGTGATATTAGCCATTTGGATCTCCTTGATGTGGTAATGCTAATCAAGCACTTGTAATATTTCCCATGCACAGAGAAGTATTTTACATATTATTGATATTACTTTAGTTTCTTTTTATCCTTCAGAACCAGTAAGTGGGCCCAATCACATTATACATGTTTTTGGTCACTTTAGTATGTGACCAACTAAAAATATTTCCCCTTTAGTAAAGTCTTACTAGCCAGATAGTAGGATTTTAATTCTTTACATTGTTTCTCCCTGTTTTTTTTTTTTTTTTTTTTTGCCAAGTAGTGTCTTTATACAATTAAAAATTTTAAAACTTACTGTTACACAGACATATATGGAGTAAGAAATTAAAATCTTATGCTTCTGCCTAGAGGAAACTACTTTTATTTTTTTTTAAAGATTTTATTTATTTATTTGACAGAGAGAGATCACAAGTAGGCAGACAGGCAGTCAGAGGGAGAGGGAGAAACAGGCTCCCCACTGAGCAGGGAGCCCGATGCGGGACTTGATCCCAGGACCCTGGGATCATGACCTGAGCTGAAGGCAGTTGCCCAACCAACTGAGCCACCCAGGCGCCCTATGACAGGATCTTTTAATTTCTTTTCTTGGTTTTTAGTTATTTTTCTGAGGAGCTCTGTATATGTTAAATAATCGTCCTTTGTTATATATATGTTGCAGATATTATCTCCTGCTCTGTCATTTATATTTCTTAGTATCTTTTGCCAAACAGGAGTTTTCTATTTTATATAGTCATATTTGTCAGGTTTTTTTCTTTAAAACTTTCGAATTTTGTGTCTTATTTTAGAGATGCCTTTTCCATCCCAAGATTATACACAGCTTCTCCCTTATTTCCTTTGAGCACTTTTTTAGTTTAAAAAAATAGTATGCTCTTTATCAATTTGGAATTATTTATGTATAAGGTATGAGGCAAGAATCTAACCTTTTCTTATGCATGAATATCAAGTTATCCCAACACCACTTATTCAATAGTCAGATTTTCTTTTGTTCTTAATTCTCATATGTAGATACATTTGTTTTTGTACTACTCGTGTTCTGTTGATTTGTTTATTCTTACTCTGGCATCATGTTGTTTTGATATCTGTAGGGAAAATCCTTCTTTTTCAAAAATTTCTTAATGTCAAGCATTTATTTACTTTTCCAAAAGAACTTTATAATCTATTAAGCAATATCTTAAAGCTTATTTAAATGGTATTTCATACTTTGGTTTTATTTTTTATATATAATTTATTCATTCAGTAATCTGTGCCTTTTTTTTCCTTCCTTTTTTTTTTTCTTTACATTTCAGAGTCCTGTGTATGGAAACTCACATGAGTCAGTTCAGTCTAGAAGGATAGTAATTTCTCATAATATGGACAAAGCTCTGAAAGAAGGTAAGGATTAAATGAGAGTGTGTGATTACTATGTAAAGCTATTCATTATGTTCTAAAGGGAAAATTGTAATCTCTAACAAATTTACCTATCCTTCTTGTCTGTGGGTAGCATTAAGAATTTTTATGATGACTGAATAAATACATCCATATTTTAGTTGAATGGATGGGATTTAAATATTTACTAAGTAGGATTTCCAGGTCACATGAAGCTAACTGGCCACATGGAGCTAATTCCACTATATGAAACAGGGATCTGTTTTCTGTTACCTAAAATAGGTCTTAGGAAATATTTTTTCTTTTAGATATAACCTAGAGGTGTGTTGGGGATAGGTGCACTTAGGCTCACTCATCAACAAATCAGTTAAGCAAATTAAGGGGTGTAGTGGTCAGCCTTCTTAAAGAATGAAGGATATGTCAGTAGAACTGGTATTGAGCAAGGTTGAAGGTAGGTTGCCGAGGGCATGGTGTTGTTACATGTAGAAGTGGAAATCAGCAGGTGTAATTAGAAATATTAAAGTTGAAAAGATATATTTTGATGATCAAATTAAAGTTCAAACAATATTTTTTAAAATCAAATTTCTAAAAACACAATTTCAGTTACAAGTGCAGAAAGTCCGAGTTTTTCAAGTGAATATGGGGTGTTAGATATGAAGTGGAGAGAACTGAATAAGTGATAAGTACATAGCAAGTATGTTTACTTTCATAGTTCACAGAAATCACTGTATTTAAATTTGAAGTTGAGGGGCGCCTGGGTGGCTCAGTTGTTAAGTGTCTGCCTTTGGCTCAGGTCATGATTCCAGGGTCCTGGGATTGAGCCCCACATCAGGCTCCCTGCTCCGCAGAAGCTTGCTTCTCCCTCTCCCACTCCCCCTGCTTGTGTTCCCTCTTTCGCTGTGTCTCTCTCGGTCAAATAAATAAAATATTTAAAAAAAAATTTGAAGATGAGTACTATGTAGGTACAGAGACAGTCTGAAATTGTGTGGATTTGTAGAATTTTAGAACTTTGGGAACTAATTAAACTTTTAAAATATTTGTATTAGTAAAGTATGATGACTTTGATAAAAGCCAAACTTAAAATCCAATAATTTTTATTCATAATCTCAAAATCATGGTTTAAAAATAATTAATTGCTTTTATTGAGGTAAAATTTACATACTTGGAAATGCACAAATCTTAAGTGTACATACAATTCACTAATTTTCATAAATGTGTATAACCATGTAATAACCAGCAACCCTGTGAAACTAAGGAACATTTCTATCATTACAGAAAGCTTGCCTCCTGTACCCCTTTAATCAAACCCACCTTCCCTTGTTCTAATTTCTATCATTATAGATTAGTTTTGCCTGTTCTTTTGTTTTGTTTTTTAAAGATCTTATTTATTTATTTATTGAGCCCGATGCGGGGCTCGATCCCAGGACTCTGGGACCCTGACCTGAGCCGAAGGCAGACGCCCAATGACTGAGCCACCCAGGCACTCCTAGTTTTGCCTGTTCTTAAACCTTATAGAAATGGAATCATACAGGATGTAGTCTTTTATGCCTGGCTTCTTTTCTCAGCATGTTTTTAAGATTTATCAGTTGTCTGTCTCAGTTCATTCTTCATTATTACTACTGAGTAATACTCCATTATATTCATATGACTGTGTCACAATATATTTATCCTTTCTTTTTTGGACATTTGGGTTGTTTCTAATTTTTTGAAACACACTGGATAAAGTTGCTATAAATAAGTATTTTTGTGGACATATGTTTTCATGATGTTTGTTCTTACTCTGGCATCATGTTGTTTTGATACCTGGTATTTGTTGGACAAATTCCAAGGACTAGAATTGACAGGCCTAGGGTAAGCTGTGTGTTTAACTTTATGAGAAATTGCCAAATAATATTGTAAAGTGATGATATCTTTATTTAGACTCTCACCATGTATGACTGTTCCAACTGTTTTACATTATCACCAACATTTTCTGTTGTCATTCGTTCTATTTTAACTATTCTGATAAATGTAAAACAGAATCTTACTGGGACCTTAAATTGCATATCCGTGGCAACTAATGATACTGAGCATCCTTTCATGTGATTATTGACCATTTCCATATCTTCATTTGTGATGTGTCTGGTCAAGTCTTTCTTTTTAAAATTTATTTAACTTATAATTTCTTTGTAGGAATGTTTTTAAAGATTCTGGATTCACATCCTTTGTTAGATATAGATACAGTGAATACTTTCTCCCAGTTTGTAGATTGCCTTTTATTTTTTTAATGTCGTGTTTGAGCAGAAGTTTTTACTTTTGATGATGTCTAATTTACTAATTATTTTTTCTTTCTGTTCTCTAGATAGGATAATTTTTATTCATCTGTCTTCAAGTTCACAGACTCTTTTTCTGTCATTTTTAATCTATAGTTAAATGTATCCAGTGAATTTTTTTATTTCAAATATTGTACTTCTCCTGTCTAGAATTTCTTTTTTTTGTTTTTTAAAGATTTTATTTGTCAGAGAGAGCGAGTGAGCGCGCACAAGCAGGGGGAGCAGCAGGTAGAGGGAGAAGTAGGTTCCCCTGGATCCTGGACCCTGGGATCATGACCTGAGCTGAAGGCAGATGCTTAACCAACTGAGCCACCTAGGCGTCTCCTGTCTAGAATTTGTTTGGTTCTCTGTTGAGATTTCCCCATCTGTCACTTATGACCATCTTTATCTTTAATTCCTTGAACACACACACACATATATATATAGTTGCTTTAAAGTCTCTGTCTGCGAAGTCCAAAATTGAGGCCATCTTGGAGTTGATTTCTATCCATTGGTTTTTCTCTTATGTATGTGTTACTTTTTTTTTTTTTGGTTTCTTCTCAGGTCTTATTTTTTATTGTATCCTGAACAATGTGGATGCTACTTTCTAGACATTCTAGTTTCTGTTATCTTCCTCTGAAGAGTGTTGGCTTTTGGTCTAGTATGCAGCTTAATTTTCTGACTGTTAACCTTGAGGATACTTGGTTTTACCCATATTTTTAGGACAGTTCTGCCTGGATTTTGTCTAAGGTAAATCCCTCAGTCCTGGGACACAGGCTTAAGTCATCTAGTTCATGTCCCTTACAGTTTCAGTGGAAAGTCCATGGTCACACCTCTAACCGACCGGGTAGGACTTTAGCTCCAGACGCGGTCAGAGTACCTGCTCAGCTCTTCCAATTTTCTACCTGTTGCTGTGAGCTGGTCTCCTTGCGGTCTTGCCTCCATATGTGTGTAGGACAGAGTCGGCTGTGGGTTTGAGAGCTTGTAATCCAGATTTTGTGGCTCCGTCTTCTTTGTATTGCCTGCCCTTATTTCCGTCTGCTTTGGCAGTTCCTAACTCTGTTTTCTGATATCTTATATTAAAAAAAAATACAGATGTTCAGTCTAAGTTTGAACTTCCTTGTGCCTCTAGGACCATCGAGTGCTTCAGGGGAAAGTTACATAAATGTAGTTCATACTAGCACTAGTCCCTTCTATTAAGGGTAGGTTTTCCCTTCAGTTTCTCTTACTTTGCTCTCCAGTGCCTTTATGTATTTATTTAATTTTTAAAATTTAAAATATTTTCTTTATTTATTTGACAGAGAGAGGGACAGAGAGCACAAGCAGGCGGAGCAGCAGAGGGAGAGGCAGGCTTCCTGCCGAGCAGGGAGCCCGACGCGGGGCTCGATCCCAGGACCCTGGGACCATGACCTGAGCCGAAGGCAGACGCTTAATGACTGAGCCACCCAGGCGTCCCTCTCTCCAGTGCCTTTAAATAGTTCTTTAATATTTTTTTTCTAGAGTTCCTAATGGTTTTCTGTAGGAAGGTTAGTCTGATATAAGCTATTCCACCATCCCTGGAATTGGAATTCTTCTCTCTTTTTCTTTTAATTGTTGTAGAATACATATAGTGTAAAATTTACCGTCTTAACCATTTTTAAGTGTACTGTTCGGTAGTGTTAAGTACATTTTCATTGCTGTGTAAAGTCTTTAGAACTCTTTTCTGAAACTCTGAACCTATTAAGCCACAATACCCACTCCTCTCTTCCCCCAGATTCTGGTAATCACCATCTACTTTCTATCTCCATGAACTCGACTCTAGGTACTACATATAAATGAGGTCATATACTATTTGTCCTTTTGTGGTTGGCATATTTACTTAATATAGTGTTCTCAAGGTTAATCCGTGTTTGTAGGATATGTCAGAATTTCCTTCCTTTTTAAGGTTGAATAATATTCCATTTTATGTATATAACCACATCTAAAAAAATATTTATTTTTTTAAGTAAGCTCTCCACCCAGTGTGGGGCTTCAATTTATAACCCCTTGATCAAGAGTCACATGCTGTAGTAACTGAGCCAGCCAGGCTCCCCCTATAACCACATTTTCTTTATCCATTCATCCATTGATGGATGTCTGGGTTGCTTCCATCTTTTGGTTATAGTGAATATGCTGCTATGAACATGGATATCTCTTTAATTTTTTAAGACTGTGAAGTTGCTCTGTAACTGAGATAGCATGTTTACTTACCATGGACCAATTTGTTTCAGAAGTGTCTATGGAAAAAAAAAAAAGATAAGGGTTGAGGCCTGGTTGACAAAAACCCAAACAGAACAAAACCAAAAAACCCCCAAACCACATCATCCTCAGTCTAATTTCTGTGCAATGATTTATTTTGAAAGAACGGTATTATCCAAAGCCTTTGGGTAAGAGCTTTAGTTAATTACACTTTGGTGATAATTTTTTTCTTTTCCACTGTATTCTTAATGTTTACAATTTCCTCTTGTTTTAAGCAAAATGATTTTCAGTGAAGTTGAATATTATATCATCTACCAAAAGAAGAGCTAAAGGCTGCTGTAAAGTTGGTTATGAGAGTAAAATATATGCATCAGGCAGTCGTTAAAAACAACAATAAACTAAAACCAAAATTGTCTTCTAAAAAATTTTAGACATTTAATTTAATGAAGAATTGGAATCTAGAAATACATGTTGAGAAAGTTAAGAGGTTTCATAAGTATTTAGAAAACCTGTAGTGATTATAATATGCATCTCTGGAGTATGTTAATTTGCATTTCTAAGCCCTGGCACCAGTATATTAATTGAAATTCTGAATGTCATTAGCTAACTATAGTAGACTTATATTGATAAAATTGAGGGTCTCTTGGTATGCTTGCAAAATTTAATAGCAGGTACACTTGTTAAGGCTGCAGTAACTTGAGTTCAGTTGATATGAAGTGTTTATGACTATTTAAAAATTTCCCCCTAAAATTAGTTTGAAGTAGATAACATAATTACTCCATCTTTCCTTTATATATTTGTTTTATTCCATTTAGAATACACATTTTTTTTAAGATTTTATTTAATTTTTGACAGAGACAGCAAGAGAGGGAACACAAGCAGGGGGAGTGGGAGAGGGAGAAGCAGGCTTCCCGCTGAGCAGGGAGCCCGATGCGGGGCTCAATCCCAGGACCCTGGGATCATGACCTGAGCCGAAGGCAGATGCTTAATGACTGAGCCACCCAGGCGCCCCTAGAATACGTATTTTAAAAACAGATTTATTCAAAGAGTTGAGTAAAATACAAGGTATGTGTGTGTGTATGCCTGTATAAATGTTCGTGGGTGGGTTTTTTTTTGTTACTAAAGTATGCTTTTGTTGTAGCTCAATATAAATTAGGACTTGGTCTTAAATCTCTATAGATTGAATTACAAAGAAGAGAGAAGTAATATTTAAAAGTGCAGCTCAAAATAATACAGTTCGGCTTTCTGTGAAGCAGAAGAATTATTAAAGCTACGAGGTGTGCCTGGCTGGCTCAGTCGGTGGAACATGTGACTCTTGGTTTCAGGGTTGTGAGTTTGAGCCCCATGTTGTATGTAGAAATTACTTAAAAATAAAATCTTCAAAAAAAAATTACTAAAGCTAAAAATGCTGGAAGTTGAACGGCATACCCAGGGAAGATGACTGAAGTGTATATTATTGCTGTGCTTTGTTAGCCAATTTTAAGTGTAAAAACTGTATTTTAGGGATTCAGATATGGTATGAATGAACCATATGTTTGAGAAGTCAGAATAGCCACCTTTCTATACCAGATGCTCTCAAAAGTTTCTCCTAAAGTTACATTTCCAGGAAGACTGACAGGAGATAACTTTTGAAATCTTTATGAGTATTAAATCTCAGATCTATAGCCTAATTTTTACTAGGCTACCCTGAATTACCTCACTAATGTGGATCAGAGAATATAGTTCAGTAATGAGTACCTGCTATTTGCTCAGGAAAACTTTCAATTTAAATTCTTGAATTGAAAATATAGTTCTTTGTAATGTTATCTTTTTTGAAGCATTGAGGATACTGACCTCTGCACTTTGACTTGTAAGATGTTGTCCAAGTGTCTTATAAATACCATTACTTCCATTACTTTTTGGAGTATCCTTCACAAGTGCAATTAATATTAATGTACATATCCAGATGAACATATTTCTGTTAGTTTTGATTGGCTCTTAATACTTTTCTGAATTTTCGGGGTAATTGTGCCTATAAAATAAAGTGTCCAGGTTATACAAAAGGCCATAACATGAACGATCATGATAACAGAAGATATTACAAGGTCACTATCCAAGTATAACAGAACTTTCAGTTTCCTTGGAACTTGTCTTAGATAAGGTGAACCTGATGTGGTAATCTCTTTTACTAGGCTCTCTGTGGCCATTTCCAGACGATGGTAGACTGTAAGAATTAGATGCTGACACAGAGGGAGCAGAACCTACACTTGAAAGACCGTGACTCTCCCACCTTCCACTCCCACCCCTAACCTCCGTTAGGTTCAACTCTTCTAGTTCATGACTCTACCCAGTGATGTGAAATATATATACATTTTTTGTTGACTGAATGAACACCTCAATCAGTGACATAAACTAATAACCCTAAATTTTCCCAGAAGTTGGCTTTCCTTCCACACATAGACAGTGATTACTAATTGCATTTTAAAAACTTTGCAAACTGCAGAGTGCTATCTGTATGAACAATGTTATTATTATTGTTCTTATTACCATTAGGCCAATTCCTGGTTGAATGAGCTCTCTTTCTTTGTTCAAAGGGACTCAGGTCATGGATGTTTATGACCCTTGGGGCCTTACCTCTTGTGCAGGGAAGACTATCTTGAATTGGTCTGGGGAAAAGGCAGAGGTAGAAGAATGGCTCTCATGGAGCTCTCTCTCCTACTATTTCCTTAGTTTGAGTCATTCTTTGTTCTGAAAATTTATAGGTAGAGATTACCTAATATCGCGTTATCTAGACTAACATGGTAGCCTTTTAACTGGTCTCCTCACTTCCAGTTTTTTCCTACTTTGTTACCCTAAATCCTCTTTTTTACATTAATCCTACTCAAATCAAAGTTCCAAACATGCTATTCCATTCTCTGTAATCTGCAGTGATTCCTTTTTACCTGCTTATTTCATTGAGAGTAGTCTAGAAAATAGATTTGATAATAGCACTTGAATTTTTCTTGGCTGCTATTATGTGTTTAGAAGAAAGACTCTTTGCTTGGCAATGAGCATAAGTGTTCTTCCATTTCTCATTGGGGTTTGTTATATTATTTCTGCTTATCTCTTAGTAGAGACCATAAAATAATTTTATCATGAATTTCTGTGTCTCTTCAAATTGATCCGTATATTTTAAAATATTTTGTTCATATGTGCACTTGTATATAAATGAGTATATGTAGCTACATAATATATACTTGGAATTATGGCTCTGTTTTATACTTTTTTTTTTTTTGCCCCACATGGAGCTCAAACTCATGACCTGAGATCAAGAGTCACATGCTTTACGGACTGAGCCAGCCAATTGCCCTTGTTTCACATTTTTTATATTTGCTATATTTTTATAATACTTAGGTTAAAGGTGTACTGATAAGCTATTGATAGAGATTTGTTAGTTCCAGGTATATCTTCTATTACTGAGGGTTTTTTTTTTTGAAGATTTTATTTATTTGACAGAGAGAGAGTGTGCACACACAAGTAGGCAGAGCGGCAGGCAGAGGGAGAGGGAGAAGCAGGCTCCCCACTGAGCACGGAGCCCGATGCCGGGCTCGATCCCAGGACCCTGAGATCATGACCTGAGTGGAAGGCAGACGCTTAACTGACTGAGTCATCCAGGTGCCCCTGAGTTGAGATTTTTACCAATATTCATTTTTATCAATTCCTAAAAAAATGTAGTATTGGAGGAGTATTTTAGAGCTGTATTAATTAACATATGCAGTGTGTGGTTAACAAGCGTAATGGGAAATTATGTAGATGAATATGCCCTTCACATAAATCCTTTAGTGTGCTAAGAAGATCTTATTTTAAAGCTATTAAGTCTCTTATAATTGCTTTTAATTTCCTTCTATAATTTGAAACTAAATTTTAACGGAAGGAAAAATGCTTCTATTTCCCAAACGTTTTGGGTTATAGGTTTATTTGCTACTAGTTAAAAATTCTGTGGTATGACAACTTTGTTTAATAAAAGAGTAAGGGAGAAAGAATTGCAAATGAACAAATTAGCAGTGCTTTGTAGTCAGGGTGGCTCTTACCAGAAGAAGGATATAAAAGCTTTGCAGATAAGAGTCTGTGGAGATTATATAATTCAGCCCCCCATCTCAGGAAGTAATTTTTTCTAGGTCATCCTTGTCCATTGGATATCCAGCTTGTTTAAAAGTTTCTTATGGTAGAATATTCACCATTTACTGTGAATCTTGAATAGCTTTAATGATTTTATTCATTATGTTGAACAGAAAAAACAATTTCTTATGACTTCCACCCATTGGTCCTATTAGTGCCTTCTAGGACAATTTTTAGCATATTTTTTTCATATAAATATTTTAAACAAGCTGGATATCCAGTGGAAAGGGCCACTATTCAGATTTCTCATGTTTTTTACTCATGTGACTTGTTCCACCTTCATGCAGGACTACAGTGTGCTGAGTAGGAAGAGTGTTTGATTGGCAGATAGGACACTTGGCTTTACCACTTATTTGACTTTGAGCAAGTTATTTCACTTCTTGGAGCCTCAATTTCTTGAGAGGATGTAACGCAATTACTGTGTAGGAACTGTGGTCTATTTTTTGTCAATGAGTGAGATTATGGAATTAGCCTATTCCTGTTTTTGCTCTAATTTCTTAAATATCCAGGTCAGAAACCATTTCTGCTTTCTTCTAAATGGAATAGTCCAATTAGGAATGAGATGTGGCTACTTTTTGTAAAATCTAGAAAACATAACCATTTGTTCAAATGAATATTTGGAAGTGATCAGAAAATAGCCAAAAGGTTTAGGAAATGATTTATTTGTTGGTTTTGCTTTTGTTTTGCCTTTTCATTTGTGTCCAGCGGATATTTATTCTACCTTGTATACTGGAAGCCTTACATACCAGAATTAAATGCTTATTTAATGAAAAATGAAAGATTGAGGTAGTATCTCTTTTTTTTTTCTTTTAAATGCCTGCCCCCTGGGCACCTGGGTGGCTCAGATGGTTAAGCGTCTGCCTTTGGCTCAGGTCATGATCCTAGGGTCCTGGGATCGAGCCCCGCATCGGGCTCCTGGCTCAATGGGGAGTCTGCTTCTCTCTCTCTCTTCCTCTGCCTGTCCCCCTGCTCATGCTGTCTCTCTCTCTGTATCTCTGTGTCTCAAATGAATAAATAAAATCTTAAAAAAATAAATAAATGCCTGCCCCTTAGTCTTTGGCAAGTAATGGTTCTCAGCTATAAAGCTTCAGCTATCTTAAGTGTCTTATCCCACTACTGAGGCCAGTGGAATCACTTTGAGGATGAGCTAAACCTTTGTGTCTGTGAACAAAATTCTTGATGATTTATGTATGTTTTTGACCTATGGGATTTAAGATGCCATTTTGTGAATTATTATAAAGCTGCAATGCAGAAATTCTGGAAATGTGGAAAAGCATTGGATAATACTTTCACAGTTGATATTCTGAGAAAAAAAGCCATCACAGAATATTAAAACAAGAACGGTGCTTTCCTTGACTTGTGGGCTTTTGCACATATATGGAATCCTTACATAAGATGAACTCTGAGCTGGAGGTTCCATTTGCTATTCAGTTTTCTAAGAACTATGACCTCCCTCCTGCCACCTTCCCATCTCCCCCCATCTCAGGAAGTAATTGATGAATAAAGATGAATAAAACAAGATGAATAAAACAAGCACCCAATCCTGGCCTGCAGAATTATTTGAGAATTATGGGTCAGACATTTGTGGGCCAGGTGTGCAGTAAATCAGGATCCCAAGTTACGTTTTGTTCCACAGGATTCTTGGGAGCAAAGCAAAGCAAGAGGATAGACTATTTATCTGAGACAAAGTATGGTCATATCAAAATTAAGCTAAATCAAGTGGTATTTGAAGAAGGAAAGAGAAAACCTTGAGAAATAAGCAGTGATTAAAAAATAGTACAGGTATCCTTATGCTGAAACATGGATATGGGGCTGTGTTTTTCCTCCCTTGGGGAAATCACGACTTTAGTCCAATAACATTTTTATTTTTCAGTCTTCATCTTCTATGTGGACTTGAGCTGCCTTGAGCAACAGAGAACTACTGTGTACAAGTGGCGATTGAGTAATGTGGCTAGTCCAAATTAAGATGTGCTGAAAGTATAAAATATATACCAGTTGGTGAAGACTTAGCATGGAAAAAGAATCTCACTAATTGGGGTGCCCAGGTGGCTCAGATGGTTAAGTGTCTGCCTTCGGCTCAGGTCATGATCCCAGGGTCCTGGGATCGAGCCCTGCATCGGGCTTCCTGCTCAGCGGGAAGCCTGCTTCTCCCTCTCCCTCTGCCATTCCCTCCACTTGTGCTCTCTGGCTCTATCTCTCTGTCAAATAAATAAATAAAATCTTAAAAAAAATTTCATTAATTGATAGTCTTGATTATGTTTTGAAATCATAATATTTTGGATATATTAGTTGAAACATATTATTAAAATTTAACCTGTTTCTTTTTTCCTTTTTTAATGTGGCTACTAGACACTTAAAATTACATATGTGACTCTCCTATTTCTGTTGGATAGCACTGCTCTAGAGCTAAGGGTTTTTATTTCCAAGGCATAAAATTGATCCAGAATTAAGAAAAGAGATACTAGAAATTTTCCAAAGAAGGTTGTCAGCCACAGATGCTGAGCCTGGTGTGATATCTGACTTAGGGGATTCTTCCTGCATTAGTTGGGGTCTCATTAAGAGACAGAAACCACATAATACTTGAACAAGAAAGTTTAAAGAGTGATTAACTTGCCAAGGGACTTGACTACTGAGGAATAAAGAGAACTCCAAAGAATATAGGAAGAGCAGATAATGGGAGCAATCACTACTTCTGGGGCCATGGCAGAGCACTTCAAGGAGGGATACGTTTGGGAGCGGGTTCCTTCTTCACCCCCAAGTTGAGATCCAGGTCTCACTGGAGAGGGCACAGGTGTGGCCCATGTAATGGTGAAGATTTGGGGAGATACCACAGGCTACGGGAAGCCACCCCCAGGGTACTAGCAGACTTCTCTGGGGAGCTGCCCTCTGAATGCCATTAGAATCTGCGGGGGGTGAGGCCATCTGATGCCCCCCCTGCTGCTGCCCGCCGCACACTGCAGGAGCAATCAGAGAAGAGCACACAGGAACCAGGACAAGAAGAAGCCCCTTCCTCCTCCACAGTCCCCCCCGGCATCCTCTCCTGTCAAACTCTAACATGGTATGAGTTGGCAAAGAAATGTTTACATGGTCTGTCTCCAGTATCATAAAGTAGGGCAAGAAAGGGTGAATTTGGAAGCGAGAGGCAATAAATTGATGACTGGCAGACTCGATAAGTGTGTTGCCACTGTGTAAGATGCTCTGTTTTTGGATAAATTTAGATAGTTTGGCCCCAGGATAGAATATTTAAAAATTGGGCTGTCCACAAAAATTCAGGACATATGGTCACCACACCTCCAGAATTTTAGTTAGAATCTTTTTATTTTCAAATATTCTAGGGAAGATTATGTCTTCTCTTGTGTTGTTATCTACTCTTTATATTTTAAACAGTGAATATTAGATAGTAGGTCCTCAGTGTCCAGTAGAAATGCAGTCTTGGTATATGCTTCTTTCATCTAAGATTTACTCATTGCTTTGTTTATTCCTGGTAGTGTTTGACTACAGTTATAGAGATTACGTTCTGTCCTGGTATGGAAATCTCAGCAGAGATGAGGGACAGCTTTACCATCTGCTCTTGGAAGACTTTTGGGAAATTGCCAGACAGCTGCGTCACAGACTGAGCCACGTGGATGTGGTTAAAGTCGTCTGCAATGATGTTGTAAGAACTTTACTCACTCATTTCTGTGACCTGAAAGCTGCGAATGCCAGGTAACTGTTCAAACATGAACAACTTCCCCCACTTTTTTTCCACATTAAAATATTTTTCTTATACAGAAAGTGGTCAAAATCAAGATGAAACTAGAATTTTCTGCCTCTTGCTGGCACTTGGCTTGAAATATAGATTTATTGAGGGAGAACATTTATAGTGTTCTGGTAGAGTAGATTTTTTTTTATAACTCTCTAATAGAAAACCCCTTTATGGACTTCTTTAATTTTGTGAAAAACTTAAACAATGCAATGAATTTTACCGAGCCAGCACTGTCATGAACTTGTTTATAGAATCATGAGTACCTGGAAGTAGAAAATTTAAATACAGTGTCTTATACTGTGAAGTGTCCATGAGTTTACAATGTTTAGAAAGGTTTAGAATTTCTTTTTGTTGAGAGCTCTGTTGCATCACCATATCCTGAAAATTGACTTTTAAAAAAGAACTCAGTATTGGGGTTTGTGGGCTGTAATTAGAAATGTTTCATTGTGAAAATTGTGAATATTTAGGTTTGTTAGCTCTTTGTACTGTTCCACTCACAAGATCTGTGCCTATGAGGTGACTGCCTTTGGAAGGAAAACTTCAAGGCCATTTCTGAGCTTGTAACAAATCCTTATGTTTAGAGGTTTGCCGGTAGGATCTTAACTGTATGCCCTACTCCTTTGTGAGTGTGAGAATGCTGAATTACGGCACTTCTAACTTGCTTATAAAAGTCATCTTACTGAAAGAAAGGAGTAGTCTTCTGCCTGTTTGAATAGGGGCTCAGTAGGAGAGGCGCTCCTTGCAGTTACCGTGGCCTATTCTCAGTGCTGTTCTTCTACCTCTACTTTCAGGGGAGAGAGCGGGTATCTGAAAAATACAAATGAGGATGGAGAAGCACTGGCATCCTTATTGGGCAGGTGGTGACTCCTGTTCTCTTCTGAGAAGCCCTGCCTAGTGAGTTTGTCAGCGGGCAGTCCCTGTTCTGCCCTGTGCTGTTGTTGCTCAGGGGGCCTGCTTGCTGAATGTTCTTGTGCAGTAGCAGCTCCCTGTTCTTGGCTGTATTGCCTCTTTCCATCAATCATTCGCTCTCCATCAATCATTCTCTCTCCCAAAGTCTGTGTCGCACAGGCTTGTGAGATCAAAATGTACAGAGCCATCATGTGCCTAATGTATTCCAGTTTGCTGCCCCTAATGTTTTGCATTTTTTAAAAACTGTGACTCATAGTAAGAAAGACATTTTATATCGTGACTCAGTTTCATAAAACAATACTCTTATTACCTGTGATAACTGATGTGTTAACATCTTTTTAAAATTGGTGTTTGAGATGAACTAAATTTTATTTTATTCCTTGTGGGTCACAACCCATGATTTGAAAAAAATTGCTGTAGAGCAATGGTTCTCAGATTTTTTTTTGGTCTCAGGATCCCTCTGTACTCTTAAAAGTTGTTGAAAACCTGAAAGCTCTTTTTTTCTTTAAGGTTTTGTTTTTAAGTAATCTCTATACCCAGTGTAGGGCTCAAACTCACAATCCTAAGATCAAGAGTTGCATGTTCTTCTGACTGACCCAGCCAGGCTCCCCCAAAAGCACTCTTGTTTATGTGGGTTCTATCTTGTGGGGTGCTGGAACCAGCTTGTACTGGTTTGCAAGAGCTGACTGTGCACATCCCTTCCTTACTTTGAGATCAGGAATATCACCTTGCTAGCTTGTCATTGGCCATGGTGGGAGTGTTTACACTGTGCAGTGGGCGAATGCTACAAATCAGCTGTTTTTCCCCTTGGGGATCCAGTTGTTAAATGTATACCACCTCACCTCTTATTATATTATCGATATTTACCATGTCAGCTGTTAGAACCAAGACACTTTTAAAGGGCACGAATACAATCCACTTCCCATTAGCCAGTAGAGTGATGGTGTAAGCACACATTAGGTAGCCTCTGGAAACTCCACTCTGCTGGTGAGAACAGGAATGGAAAAGACAAGTGACATTTTGTCTTACACATAGGGGTCCCCAGGCTACTGGGGAAAACTGCTGTTGGGAGAGAAAGCAACTTCCCGGAAGGGAGTGTGTGAACTTATAAGAAAAGGGAGAGAATGACGACTCTAGGGTTATACCCCTGGTGTCTCAAGAGCTTCAGCCGCTCTTTTCAAGTGTTCAACCCCGAGGAGCTCCTGCTGGTTTGCTGTAATATCTGTTGTATAAAGGGCTCCTTGCTTCTGCCCGCCAGATACTGTCCAAGACTTGTCTGAACTCAGTGGAAGCTCATTTTAAAGTATTTAAATTATGGTTCAATGAAGGACAGTATTTTAAATCTATGTTTTATTCCAGTGAGAAGACTGATGGATTTAGGTTTGGGAGAAGAGCAAGTGGTTAGAGAAATTTAGTATTTTTATGATGATCTAATTTGAACATGAGCATATATTTTTCATGGAGACATTTACCAGCTTCTGAAATTACTGCTTTTGTGACTAATATAAAGATATTATGGGTAAAGCATCACAATAATAGAAACAGATAATTGATTCCATTTTAGAAACGCCTTCCCTCTGGGCTTCTAGTTTTCTTATACCAATGGTAGATTTATTTTGCTGATATCTGGGCTATGCCTAGAAGCTCTAGTTGATGATTCTTATTAAAGAAAAAAAAATCTACCGCTGTACTCTGGGATTATAGATATTTGAAAAAGTGCCAGTAGGTTACTGATGTTTTGCATATAGATGATTATGCCCTAGAAGTGAACCCTAGAGAACTAATGTCTGTTAATGCATTATCTTCTACAAATCACACAATGAGACTGGCAGACAGTGTGTCTAGGTTTGACGGCTGTGTCTGCACTTGCCTGCCCCAGGTAAATAGTGCCCTCATCCTAGAAATCTCCATCCGTGTGTGGATATCTGTTGGCTGCAAAATGACTTTGGCAGCCTGGGAAGCACCCAATTGAATTGGCCACTGTCAAACAAGAGAATAATAAATTGCATTAATAAAAGCAACACATACACTGGTTGACTGTTAGGCAATGGTGTGGAGGCAGCTTTCCAGTCAGCTTGTGTTTATTTCCAGGCTGACATTCTGCTGCTGCTTTAAACCCAGTCCCCAGATCACATTTAAGTCTTGCCTCTGCTTCCTCTTCCTTTGTCCCATCTGTCTTGTTCCAGCATGTTTCAGGAAAAGCTAAAACTGATTCTTTTTATGCTGTTTGATCAGTAGCATCTTTAATTTCATAGTCTCCTTCTTACAATCTCTATGTGTTTGATTTACTAGTCAAGTACAGGCATGCTGTTTAAGGGGAAAAATAATGCTTTTTATTCATATTTTCTCTCTTTATCTCTGAATTTTCCCCCCTTTCATCTTTGTGGTCTTTGATTATGGAGTAGTGTAGAGTCTGGACTTGAGAGTCAGGCTGAACAGGAGAGTTATTTCTACCATTTATTACCTCTGACTTTGGACTATTCGCTAACCACTCAGATCCTCAATGTTCTCATCTATGAAATGCTGCTGATGATACCTGCTTCTTGTAGGTGTGAAGATTAAGTCTTGTTGTACATGTGAAATTTACAAGAGGTGAATGTTCTTTTGCTCACTAGGAATGAGAACCCAGATGCAAATAGTAGGACTTGGAGTAAACAAATGATCCATCCACACTGGCAGAAGGAGGATGCTGCCTGCGTGCAGGTGCATGGACACCTCCTGACCCAGAAGCAGCCATGTGCCTCGGGATCTTTTCTCGGGTTCTGAAGCAGTAGATGTTCATGAACTAGAAGGCATCATAGGAGTATCCTGCTTGGAGTGAGCAGAGGGATTCCAGGGAAGCACTGGCCTCTCCCTTTTCCTTAGATGGAGTGCGTTTGACCAGATATCTTGTCTTTTATGCTCACTCAGAAAGTTTTTCCCTAACTCAGTTCTAGGAGGGAGATGAACTTGTAGAAGTCTGATGACCAGGCTCCTTTTATCTGCCTTCCATTGGAACAGAGAAGGGATTGTGAATACTTTGAGAGGATTTTGTTATTATAGAAAGAAGCTTCTGTCGTTAGTTTTTTGGGGCCAACTTTCCCCAATAATTGTTAACCGACTACCTATTTTAAAGTTTTATCCTTAAAAGTGCTTGATGAGACGAGTAGCATCTAGATCTTACTATACTAAAAGATCATCTCTAACTGGCAGCATAGCTAGAATTTCAAATAATTGAAGATGCCATTTTAAATTTACTTATTTTTTATTTTTGTTTTTTTTTTTTTAAGTAAACTCCACCCCTAATGGCCTGAACTCATGTCCCCCAAATCAAGAGTCTCATGTTCTACCAACTGAGCCAGCCAGGTACCCCTGAAGATGCCATTTTTAAAGAGTCAACATGTATCACTATATATGTAAAGGGTTATTCTTAAAATCTGTTTCTTTTTTTGGCTTTTCATATTAGTATTGAATTTTTCTTGCTTGTTGTAGAAGACAAAGAGGAAGTCTTTCTGTTTTAGAGTAGAGTACCTACTCTGGAAACTAGTCTTCATTCTCCAGTGCAAAAAGAAATTGCAATCAACACTCCAGAGGTGCTAGTTGTAAAAGGCACTAATATGTATTTGTTTCGTTACTATGTAGCACCTGGTATGATTCCTTCCGCTCTGCGTAGTGTCACCCCTTGCCCAGGATTGGCCACTAGTTAATATAAGAAGTCCATAAACGTTATCTCTTATCTGGAAGGTATTAGAAAAATGAACTTCCCAGTCTTTCCTGAACTACTCCTATCAAGGTACTGTGGGAAAAGGAGGTATAGAAAGTTCTACTTTCTACTCCTCTTCACTCAGATCCTCCAAATTAATGGTCCTGGGATGAGGATAGGGTCAGTGCTGATAGGGAAGCCTGTGACCACGGTTGGCAAGACTCTTTAGAAAATACCTGGGAACTTCACAGAAGGCAATTTGCCACCAATTTCTGTAGCATCAAGTAAGTCATGGACCCACTCTTCGGTAGAAAACCCATAGCATTTTTATCCCATGATTACCTAGTCAGGAAAGCTGTGTAGTGACCCTGGTTATGTTTTCTTAGGTTTTTTTTGAAAAATGAAGCTGTAGATCACATTTGAGAAGACGTCTAGGAGACTTAAAAATAATCCAGTTAAAGAAACACTCATACTTTTCTGGATTGTTGCTGTGATTTGGGAGTTATGTGTTAATTGTTGATGCTACTTAAGGTTTGAAATCCTGAAAGGGCATGCATTAGCATTTTTCTAAATTAGTCTGTGATTGAGAAAATTATTAGCTATTGACATTTTTGAGGAGTGGACACAATTATGAAAACATATATTGTCCATTTGAGATATTTTATACTTAATGATACATAACCAAATTGTTTCCAGAAATTCTTTCCTTCCTCTTCCCTCTCTTCATTAATTTCTTTTAGACATGAAGAACAACCAAGGCCTTTTGTGTTACATACATGCTTGAGGAACTCATATGATGAAGTGAGATTCCTACAAATGTGTTCTCGGGTTCTGGTGTTTTGTTTCCTTCCCTCAAAGGATGTCCAGTCTCTCAGCTTACGTATAATGCTTGCAGAAATACTCACAACAAAAGGTAGACTTTTATAAATAATTCATATTACTAATGTGATAGCAAATATGCAAACAAATAATATGCAAACAAATGTTCTACATACTAATGAGATAACACTTTATATATACCTATGCAGACCTTGTATATCATGGGACATATGGGAGCTAAGATATTTTCAGATTTTCAAATGTGAAGTGTCACTTAAAGACAGTATTATTTGGCCATCCATGATAAACAAGTTTTTTATGTAACATGTTGCCAAATGCATAGTCCATTCTGTTGTTTATTTTGACACAGGATAATTAGTCCTTATGTTCTTCACAGGGAAGCATCCCTTTAGGGTAGCTTTTGAATTATCCAGGTCAATAATATATTCATCAATGAAAGAATACCTGTACTCAAACTCTAGTGTGCATTTACTTAAAATACTTTTAAGGTAGAAGATTCATTGATAATGCCTATATGTAATTTTGTGAACTTGGAATAAACAAAAAAGGAACTGTACCCACAGTATAGTGTAATTACTAAAGGAAGTATAATGAGGGAGATGCTTGGCCAGAATACAAGAAATGGAAGAAAATATGACCTAAGAGAAATTTCTCTTACCTCAAAATCTCAAATAACATTGCATTTGATATGCATTGATTGATTGTCTCATTTATTATCTGTGGTCATTAGTGGATACCAAACAGAGAAAAGGGAATTTTTAAATTTATTTTTATTTTTTATTTTTGGCTTCACGACCCTGAGATCAACAGCTCAGCTGAGCTCAAGAGTTGGTTACCTCACCAACTGAGCCGCCCAGGCACCCCAGAAAAGGCAACTTTTTTTAAAAAGATTATTTATTTATTTTAGAGAAAGAGAGTATATGTGAGCATGTGTGTGTGCAAGTGGTGGCGGGGAGGGGCAGAAGGAGAGGGAGAGAATCCTCAAGCAGACTCGACGCTGGGCTTGATCCCAGGACCCTGAGATTATGACCTGAGCCAAAATCAAGAGTCTGATACTTAACCAACTGAGCCCCCCAGGCACCCCGAAAAGGGAACTTTTTAACCTAAATTTGGTAGGATGAGTTTGTAGTCATATCATTGACTTTTTAACAACTTCTTCCCTGAGGTTTTCATTCACCAGTTGGGAGAACATTCACTTTCATCTTTTGGCAGACAAAACCTATTGAGCCTTATAAAAAAATAAATAAAAGGAAAAAAATCAGTGTACTTAATTTTGATGTCTTTGTTAGGAACCTGGGTTGCAAATGACTTTCTTTCATTATTCCTTTAAACTTAAGTCATTTGTTAAATCAACCACTAGATTGTGGCCATAGTTGGTAGCATACCCAGAGGAAGCTGTATGTACACGCACACACATTTTTGAATATTTGAGTTGTTTGTATTTTCCCCATTTGGGTAGTTTGAAAACGTTTCCCAAATGTGGTTTCAGTTCTGTAAAAGAAAAACAATTCCTTTAAAGGACAATACCTTTCTCAGTGGTGCTTTCTTCTTCTTCCCACAGTCTTGAAGCCAGTAGTGGATTTACTTAGTAATCCAGATTACATTAACCAGATGCTACTTGCCCAGTTGGAACGCAGAGAACAGATGAATGAACATCACAAGAGAGCCTACACCTATGCTCCTTCTTATGAAGAGTTCATCAAGCTTATTAATAGCAACTCTGATGTTGAGTTCTTGAAGCAGCTAAGGTATTTGATCTTTAATTATAGCATGACAGTAGCTACTAATTATCATCCTTGCCTAGTTAGGTACCAAAAGAATGTGGTTGTCAGGGAGGCAGAAATAAAGAAGTCCATAAATCTTACTACTCAGTGACAACTAAATTTATCCAGCTTCTCCTTTTGCAGAGGAATTAGTGTTTTTGTTTTTTTTTTTTTTCCCCAAGGTATCCTGTTTTTCAAGTAATTAGGTTATAATAGATTGAAAGCTGTTTAGTGGTAGGAGTAACTACTTAGCTGCTCAGATATTTCCTTAGAAAACCATGGGAAGGAGATGATGTGTTTTTTAAAATGACATAATAGAACATTGCATTGATCTTCATTTTTCTTAGAAAATGCAATCCCAGGTTTGGGAATCATGGGTTCTTGACTAATTATTTTGAGAAAACACATTTGAAATATACCCTAGGAGTCTCTTTGATAGGGGGGTGGAATCTTCCTTATCGTACTTGAGATATCTTAGGGGTAAGTGTCTGTTTTTGTATATTTATTTTTTATTTTCATAGTATATGCATAAACAGTATGATTATATAGCAATATATAGTTCATGGATTTTCTAGGCTTCTGTTTCTGTGGTTCCTCTTCAGTTTTAATGTCCCCAAACAATAATACATGGGGAAGAAAGGCAACTCCATATGTCCGTTTTGCTTCTGGTAAGTAATTTTGATAAATTACAGATGGAAAATAAAATATTGACTGAAAGGGTCTTTAAACTCATTGAGGATTTTAGATTTGTCACATTTGCCTCTGAACTAGGGTTACCATTAAGGTGAGCTGTGCTGCTTAGTTTTCTTATCTGAATAACACAGTATTGTAAGAGGTAGACATTATGGAGGGTACCATGTTCTTGTAAACCATGTCCTGTATTAATCTAGGTCCTGCAAATGTATAATGATGGCTTCACTTGTTTGATTGTGGTTACCGATAATTTAATTCTTAGGGGATGTAATCTCTGGAGATTTATTTATGCTTCTCTTTTCATGCATAATCTTGAATAAGCTATATGGTACTCATTTATTAGAGATTTATAATCATCTGTGTCTGAACCTAGAAATTCCTTTTTGATCATTGTGACCCTTGAGCTGTGGAGAACCCGAGAGTCAGTATTCCTGATTTGTTATCTGGGGCTTACAGGTTATACCCACTCAGAGGTCATCCTTATCAGGACTTGCTTTGAAATTTAAAAGGAGTTTAAAGCGTCATTCTATAGAGAGTGAAAGAGCTCAGAAGGACAGGCCTTGTTGCCTACACACACACACACACACACACGCACACACACACACACACACACACACACACACACACGTGCTAGTACTAGAGACGCTGTTCAAACCCGTGCTCCAATATTGCTCTACCTGCCTCCTGCTATACCTGTTGTTGTCGTGTGACCTTGGTAACGTGATGATCACCCTCTGTGGAATTAGTAACATTGTGAACAGATGGCACCTCATGTAGATAAACTGAGGAGGCATTGCATTCCTAAGTACTTTTTCCCTGTTAAGCAGTCTTTCACAATACAGTCAGAAGTGGGTCACTTGGTAACTTCAAGGAAGTCTAAGATAACAATCTAGGATCAATAGTGGCAGATAGTTCACTGAATCCATATTCATTCTACTTCCAGACTTATGAATGAGTGTTCTGTTTTGTGTATCAAACAAAAGATCTTAGCACTGCACACGTGTTGACATAGTGGTGTAACGAAAAGGTACCGGAAGACTTTTTGAAACAGAAGTCATTATTTTGAGTGATCAGCCATTGGTACTCTAACACAGTTCTGTAGTATGAGATGAATAAATCTTGATTAGAATTAATGGCTTATCTTTTTCAAAATGTACTGGTCCGAGGCTCAGGACTATCTGAAATGCTATAGAAATTTTAATGTTGGCAGTTCGTCATCTGCTAGGTAAAGAAGTAACTCAGTCAGAATTGACCTTTAGAAAACAAAAGCCCCAGGATAATTGGATAAGCTACTTTTGTCACAGTAGGGGCATTTTGGATTGCTTTCACCTGAGTGGCCAAAGAGGACACTAGGAATCCTGATTTGACGCTTTTCCCTTTAAACATGATGAAATAAAAATGGTATGAGCGCTTAAATCTTTCTGTAAGATCACTTCCTCTTGATGTCATAAATAGGGCACCACTGAAGTCTAACACACTGCGTGTCCTGAGAGGCAGGCCCTTTGTTGAGCGTGGAGAGGCTTATGGGGCAGTGGAAATGCTGAACTAAAGAGATACGGCTTACACCCCATTAAATTCACCACTTTAAAGTATACGATTCAGTGGTTTTTAGTGTATTCAGACTGTGCAACCATTACCTCTAATTCCAGAATATTTTCGTCATTTTAAAAAGAAGCCCTGTGCCCATTAGCATCACTCCCCATTCCTTCTCCACCCCAGCCCTTGGCAACCACTGATCTGCTTTCTGTCTCTGTGGATTTGCCTGTTATGGACGTTTCATGTAAATGGAATTGTGCAACATGTGGCCTTTTGTGTCTGGCTTTTTATACTCAGCATAATATTTTCAAGGGTCATCCATGTTGTGGAATGTATCAGTACTTCATTTCTTTTTTTGGCTGAATAATATTCCATTGTATGAATACACCACATTTTGTTTGTTCTTTTGTCAGTCGATGGATAATTTGAGTTGTTTGCATTTTAAAGAATGCCTTTTGAGTTATCATTGAGCATCTTCAGTAGTATTATCAGAAAATTCCTAATCTCTTGCTAACCACCCATTTCATATATATTCCTATTGCATATATTTCTGTTCTCTTTTGTGTCCTCCATGTTACTGTTGGGTTTTCTTTCCAACAAAGTTCATAGAGTTCATGGGGAGGACATTTGGAGGTACTCTGGTGATTAGATTATCAAACTCTTAAAGTGCCCACTCTATTAGGAAACAATACATTTTCAGATTTAATTAAGTTGATGTAATGACTGAGTGCAACTAAAATGACCTGTTTTTCTGACCTCTGTCCCTTTATGAACTTTGAATTTTGTAATCTTGGGAAATATGTTGATGACTTCCTTTGGAAGGGCTGCAAATTTCTCTGATAACAAGAAGTCGTATACATTAGTCAGCATCAGCTATGGGATCATGGTAATCTTGAAGAATATATAGTTCCCGCAACAGCTTGGCAAAGAACCTTGGGAGAAAATACTGTGAAGGGCATTTTCTCTGTGAGACCATTCCTTGGCCTTTGCTGTAGATAAAATTTCAGGCAGTTCTGTTTGATATTGTACTGGTATATCTTGTATCCAGGGGGCAATGTCCCTATTCATTGTATCTTAGTGTAATCTGAGGGCTAACCTTATTCTCTGCTTCTTGCACAGATTGAACTAGAAAGGCTACCAGGAACAACTCTACAGTGGTAGAGGTTGATCTTTTTGCTCAAAAGAAGTGATGCTGCATAAATTATCTGGTACTGGCTACTTATTGTTTATCTGATAGAAAAATTGCTCCCTATTCAGGGGTCAGGCCTACATACTGTTAACTGACAGGCAAAATTGCTTTTTTTCAGACTCTTGTCTAAAGCCAGCACTGACGAAGTTTATCAGCTGCCTCGCACTAATGGAGTGGCTTTCTTCCATCATAGTCTGAACTATTTCGTTTTTCTTGTACAATTAGAGTACTCCACTGTCTGACTTTATTAGCATTTTAGGTCACTATCTTCAAATTGCCCTCAGTAAGATTTTAAGATAGGCCACCTAAGCTAGGAATGTGTCTTATTTAGACTTAAGCAGTTGATGAAACCATCCACTTTTATTTCATACATATTTGGGAGATAGATGCATATTTTCTAAAGGAATAAAGTCTGCTGGGTTGGAATGCATTAAAAACAAACAACCAAACCAAAAAAACCTTGAACATCGTATTTGTAGTTCAGTGACTGTTTGTTTTTTTCGGAGTCAGCATGAGCTGCTTTGACAGTACGATTATAGAGCTAGAAATGCTCCCTTTGAGTACACTAAACCAGTGGTTTTTGACCTTGGCTATATATTAGAATCACCCAGTCTTTAAAAAAAAATTACAGCTGGATATCTCACTGTCCTTTGCAGCTACTTCCTTTTTCTTCTTTTCTGGCATCCAAGATGTCGAAGTGAGGATGTGGTGGCTGGACTGGTATAACATTTTGAATTTTCCAGCATCTTCTAGTGGAAGCAGTGATCCACTCTGCTAATGAGACATGAGCCAGAAATCTGAATGTCCTGTTGTTGCAAGATATTAAAGGACAACTGAACAGATTCCCACTACCCGTCTGGGTGGTGGGGTGGTGACCACCGTCAAGCAAGGCAAACCAGAGGTCAGAGCAAAGGCGCATCCGTTAGGGAGACTCGACAATTACAGCCGTACTAGAGAAAGCGCTGTGTGTTCTTTTATTCTGAAGAGAAAGAGGGAGTGGGAGTGAACATTAAACAAAGGGGAAATGAAAGGTTCTGCCCTTATAGAACCTCCCAGGAGGGAGCAGGCAGGTCATGGCCCAGGAATACCCCCTATTGCCTGTGTTGTGTAATTTCTCCGCGTGTTTGCACAGAGTGCTCTATGGAAGCAGTTTGCTCCTCCATGAGAAATACACTTGCCTAGGCTTCACCCCCAGGGATTTTTATATAATTGGCCTGCAGTGGAACCCGGGCATTAGTGGTTAGCCCTCCAGGTGATTATAACGTGCAACTAGAATTGAGAATCTCTTTTAAATGGAATATTCTTCCACTTGCTACCAATCTCAAGTCTCGGCTAGATGTCCTATAGTTGTTATATTCTAATTCTTTGAAAACTCTTTATCACTG
Source organism: Eumetopias jubatus (assembly GCF_037043125.1). Classification (NCBI taxonomy): domain Eukaryota; kingdom Metazoa; phylum Chordata; class Mammalia; order Carnivora; family Otariidae; genus Eumetopias; species Eumetopias jubatus. The sequence goes on from NW_028274808.1 coordinate 16,486,670, forward strand.
TTTGTGAGAGATAGTAACTATTGAGAAGAATATTGATTAATCCAGACGCCTCATTCTTCTACCATGTTTATTGTAATGAATAAAGGGCGTTTTATCACTGGTGATCCTGAGAGATGTATTTAACCCAAGGTTTCTCAGCCTTGGCGAAAATGCCATTTTGGCCCAGACAATTCTTGGTTGTGGGGGCGGTTGTAGAGTAGCTACAATATTACAGTGGCTACAAAAACTACAATATTAGTTGTGGCTAATATTGTAGAATATTAGCATCACTAGCCTCACCCACTGGATGCCAGTACCACCTCCGTAGTTGTGACAACCAAAAACATCCCCCAGACATTGCCAGATGTCCTCTGGAGGACAAAATTGCCCCTGATTAAAAAGTATTACTTGAATCCCATGAAAAGATTGGAAACTTACATTAGGATTAGATTTAGATGAGGAGGCTAGAAAACCCACAGAATAATGATTACTTACCAAAGTCCAGAGGGTTTTTTCTTTCTTCTATAAAAGAAGTCGGGAACAAGCAGTCTAAGACTGGTAGGAGGGCTCTAGCCTCCTCAGGGACCCAGGCTCCTTCCAGCTCACTGCTCTGCCATCCTAGGAATATTCCAGAGTCCTCATGGTTCAGGGTGTAGTCTAGATTGCCATTCATCATATCCTAATTCCAGGAAGCAGAATGAAGGCAAGAAAAGATGGTGGCAAAGGTCATGCATTGACTGTCTCTTAAAGAACTACCTGGAAGCTACTACATGACATTTCTGCTTATATTTTTTCCATCAGATATAATTATTCTGGGAAGCCTTAGGTTCAGTTAAAAATGGAGGATTCTATTACTAAGGAAAAGGGAAACATAGATACAGAATGGGCACGTCGCCATTTTTGCTACAGTGCTACGTGTTGTATAGTTATAGCAAGGCAGGATAGTGCTACTTCCTGCACAGACATTGGACAAATACTGCTTTCCTGGACTAGACATTTGCCAAAGTTAAAGAGATGCCAAGCAAATGCCCAAGAAGGGGAAACTTCTTTGTTTTTAAGCTACCATTTGTTGAATATCTAATATGCATTAGGTACAGTGAAATTCTTACCATCTGATTGTTGTAACAACTATGTGAATTAAGTATTACTATTCTCATTATGTAGTTGAGGAAGGTAAAGTGACTTGCGCTGGATCACTTAGCTAATAAGGAACAGCTGGAATTTGAACTCAGGTCTGTCTGACTTGAAATCCTACATGTAAAGGCGGGTAACCGGCTAGCCAGGTGGGCAGAAAAGAGCAGCGACACATGGCCCCAGCCTTGTGGGACTTCCTGCAAGTGTGGCGGCCAGTCTCTACTGTCTAGGAGCCTTGCAGGCACTAATCCTTGCTTGGAGAACAGTACTGCCAGAAGTGCCATCATCTGTTAGTGAGACAGGGATAGGCTGCCAGAGAAACAAGTCATAATAAAGAAAATCGGGGTAGCCTGTTACTGCCATAATTTCATTTGCTGCCAGTCCGGTCTTTATTAGATTTTTTCAGTTCTGGATTTGTTTATTTCTGACCCCTTACTTAAAGAGCAACATGGAGAATCTAAAAATAGTAGAGAGGAAATGCTAATAATGAATAAAAGGTTTAAAATTAAAAATATTAAGAATTATTTCGCTCGGAGAAATGAAGGAAACCTTTTATCGAGTGTGTACTGAGATGGATGTGTTTTCTGTTTTGCTAGGATAAAGCAAGAGGGAATGGCCATAATGAATAGGTTAATTTAAGAGGTCATAAGGAGCAGTGGAATGGGTTACTGAGGGAGTTTGCTAAATGGTTTTTCTTCAGATATTAAGGGGATGGATTTCATCTCTTAATTAGTTCAGGAGCATTTGCATATGAAGATTAGTACACTAAAAATACTAAAATTCCTAAAATTGCATGCTTCTGTGTAGGAGAATTTAAATTATTTGAATGTTTGGTGCTTTGAACAGTGATTCTGAAGATAGATTTTGAGTCATGAGCAGTAAAATTGGATTACGTTTTAGAGGAACATGGAAAAAGAAATCAAGCATACCTTCAGACAAACTGCTCCACCATGTCAGAAATCAGTAAGCACATATAAACTGCGAAAGAAAGGTTAACGTGGGTGGGCAAGGAGATGAGAAATCATGGAGTGTAAAACAAAGAGAAGCCTGGCAAATTTTTATGAAAAGAATAAATGAATATAAATTTAGTTTTAAAAAAACACATTAAAATGCAAGGCTGCTTATGGAAAACCTTCAAAAAGATCTTTCAGTTTTATAAAAAGTAAAAGTACATTGACTTCAGAATTTAATTCCTTCTGTTTGTGTCTGAGAAATAGCAGAGGGCACAGAGGCGGTAGTTAAACATATGGGAGAAAACAAAATATCTTCATTTAGGAGGAAAGATAAGTATTGATGGCAATGGAAAATTTGATCTAAGAAGGGTGGGGGGATGGGTTAGCCTGGTGACGGGTATTAAAGAGGGCACGTTCTGCGTGGAGCACTGGGTGTTATGAACAAACAATGAATCATGGAACACTACATCAAAAACTAATGATGTAATATATGGTGATTAACATAACAATAAAAAATTTTAAAAAAAGGGGATATTTGGGTGCTCGCTTCGGCAGCACATATACTAAGAAGGGGATATTTGGGATAAAGATGTTTATGATCTCTCTGAAATTAAAGAATTCATGATGCGCTTATAATTGGAGCAACACTGGCATGATGGGTAAGGTATATCTGCTGTATGAATGACCATGAGGACCATGAGTCCATTTGTGTAAAGCACTCAGCCCAGGATCTGCATATTCCTAATTGTTAGCTTTTGCTATGGTTGTTATGATCTCAGACCAAGGATTGCAAGTAGATTTAATTTCATTGTGGACACTGATCACTTACTTGTGGCCCACTAGAGTGCAACATTTTATTTGGGGGTTTGAGGAGGCCCAATAAATAACAATGCTTCTCTCTCCAGCCTGAGGTCTGAACCACATTAGGGCTAAGGAATCAGCCAAATGAAGGCCAAAAATTTTGCTCTTATTACTGATAGATGATGGAGAATGTAGTTTATATATGCAAGCAATGACTCTCTAAAATGGAGTCTCAGAATCAGACATTCTTTCCCAGCTGGCTTTGTCCCTGATTCTCCCTCCCTCCCCATCTTTCTGGCAGGTGTGGAGTCCATGTGCTGGCTGTCCTTGGAGGCAGAGAACACATGCTCTGAAGAGGAGGAGAACAGAAGGGCTGTGCTTCACATGCCCAGTTCCTCCTCCTCTGTGGTCAGATTAAAGACCTCTTCCTTCTCTAGAGCATAGAGGAGAAGAGAGAGAGCTGGAGAGAGGCTGGGAGTAAATCCCCTTATACTTAGAACAAAACATCAAGAGGAGGTGGTGGGGTGGATGGGTAGTGCTCTTTTTTTGGAAAAAACAAACAAAAGTGGTGGTACTGCATATCTACTCAATAGAGAAGGATTTTATGATTCACCAGGTTCACTGAAGGAATGGTAGTGAAGAGTATAGAAGTGGTACGCTGGTAATTTTTAAAAACTGGCTATTTTGGGGAGGGGTAAGAAACCCTGACTTGTCGCATCTGCTGGTTTCTGTGGTGTTAGTACTAAGCTGTCAGGATGACCTCACTGAATGGGAAGTTGGGAAGAGATTTGCCACAGCACACCCTCCTATACATAGTGTCTCCACCATGCTGACACAGTAGACGTGAGTAACCATGAACATAGGTACTAGCACAATCCAGTTATTAGGAAATGATGAGTTTTAAGTACTTTCACCTTTTAAAAAGTACAGTTTAATCGCAAGTTTGTACCATTTTAATAATGGTAGATTTTAATTCCTGAAAAGTTAACAGCTGGCTCTCATGAGCTGACACAAGCCTTGTGAGCTGGCTCCAGCACATTGCTGAGTAATGGCCATACATGCTCTGTCTTTTGATGACCCTGCACTACACAGAAATGCAGTTCTCCTAGAGGTAGATGAGGGTTAAGAACAAAAAGTCACCCTATAGCGACCAGTCTTGCATCTGAAGTAGACTACCCACAGACATGGGCTCGAGTCAGATAGGCTTGGATTTTGCAGACCTGGCTTGCACTTGGCTTCTTTTCTTATAGGTGGTGTGGCCTTGGCAAGTCATATACGCTCCAAGCCTCAGTTTTAACTGTGAAATGGAGAAAATAGTTCCTATTTCATACGACTGTTGTGGTAATTAAATGAGATAATGCATCAGCACAGTTCTGAGGACAGACCTGCTAGGATCCCAATAAAGAGCTAAAAATATAACCATGAGCAGGAGAAGGCAACAGAATTCTCAGATCCTGACTTGAATAGGGTTAATGAATGAGATAAGGCAACACAATCTCTTATGTCAGAAAAACTTCAAAGTGTAGGAGAAAGTCATTAGGACATTTTCAGTACAGAACATAAAGCTAGGCAACTAAAGATGGTATTCAGTAAGCATTCTGAATGAAAATGCCTCAGGCAAGAATTGAGAATGGACTATAACAGCAGTGGTGCTATACATTGGTCTATAAATAAACACTTTATGGTGATATTAATAGTTGGTATAAAAGATATGAGAAACACTAGTAGAAACGAGGTACAGGTAGCAGAGAGAAAAATTTTGGCCTCCTTGAGGTTAACTGAAGGACACCAGCTAGCCAGTGGTGACATAACTTAGCTTGCTTTTGTAACATGTAATTTCCATAGACTTCTGGGAACTAGAAAATGAATATATGGTAACGTTATTTTAGGAAAATTTAAAGATCTAAACCAGATGAAGAAAATAGAAGCCACATTGCAAACACATGACAATACTTGGTATTTTCCAGGTTATTTTCTGTATACATAGCATCAATTGTGTACGTGTGTTTATGTAAGTTCGGGATACCGCAGGCTGCTCTGGTCCAGAACTTTCTAACTGGTGTGACTCTAATGTATAGGTGTGTGGGGATAAAGGTTTCCTCAGCCCTCCAGGTGGCTGGGTAGGACCTGGGATGGTGGTTCTGTTCAAATATTATCATTTGCCATGTGTGCCACGAATGGAAAAAGCTTAGGAAGCATGCCTTAGTCTTTCTGTGGAATCGGCTGCCTTCTACACACTAGAAAAATGGAAAACTGGTTTAAAAGCCCCATTAGAGGAAAGAGCCTCTGACTACTCTGAGTCCTGACCGAAAATACTTCCCCAGTTTGTGCTACAGCTCCCTGGCACTTTCTGCTTAATACCATTAAACACACCCCGTGGGAAGATAGCTCTGAACCTTGTTGTTCTCCTCAGACAAAAAAACTAACACGACAGACTTTCCTTGGTTCATAATATTGGCTAAGATTAAATATTGACACCCAGGGTTGGCAAGGATGTAGGAAAACAGACGACCTCATGTCCTGCTGGGAGGAGTATGAATTATTGCCTTTCTGTATCAGAGTTTTATAATATGGAAAGCAGGTCACAAAATGTGTATTCTTTCTGATACAGTTGTTATTCATAAGCACTTATTTTAAGGAAATAATCATGAACGTGTGAAAAGATTTTTCCAAGAAAGTTTCTTGCAATTTTATTTAAAATAGAGAAAAGCTTGAAATAACGGAATGCCTAACCATTAGGGCTTAGTGAAAAAAAGGTGTCGACACACCTGTACAATGGAGTGCCACTTAACAATGGTGCTGCATCAGAGTATTTAATAATATTGGAAGATGGTATACATTGAAAAGGCTCTAGGGCCTTTTATAGCATAAATCCAATCTTAGAAAACAAAAAAATTTGTTTGAAGAGAAGTCTGTAAATACTTAACGAGTGTTAAGTGTAATTGACTTTGAATGTCGTGCTTTGTATATTTTCCCATTTTCTTCAATGAATATATGTTACTTTAGAGAAAGTAAAAATGGGTTCAGCCTGAGGAAGTAAAATCGGCCCAGCCATTTATCAGGTTGGAATAACAGATACTAAAACCAGCTACAAAGTTAACAGGAAATGATATTTTTTTTCCAAGTATACATAGCAGCTGTAAAATGTCATAATGATAACCTTCTTTGAATGACTACTGCTTTCTTATTCACTGAGAAACTTTGCTCTCTAAAATCTTAGATTTTGCCATTTGAAATTATTTCGGTAAGAGTGACACATCCTATTCTTGCCTGGAGACACAGAGAAGCACCTTCATTTATATAAGTCAGAAGTAGAGCTACAGATAAGGGGTTTTCTGGACTAACCATTCCATGTTTATTATAACTTTGTAGTTTCCAGGAAAGTGAGACCCTGGATCTAAGTGAAATGACGATTTACACACCTCTGCTTTGAACCTGTCAACATGCTGCTTCATTTAAAATTTCATCTACACTCCATACTTCCCCAGAATTCCATCGAAGCTATATTTTCCTTGGTTTGGGGAGACACCCCATGTTTCTTCATGCTTATTGAAATGAGTCAATAAACCTGATTTTGTTGTACTTCAGTGACCTTGGTGGCCTTAAATTGATTAGGCTGAGATACTTTTATAATCAGAAGAAAAGTAAGGCTACCTAAAAATTTTTTATATATATTTTACAAACATGCACACACAGGGTGCCTGGGTGGCTCAGATGGTTAAGCGTCTGCCTTCAGCTCAGGTCATGATCCCGGGGTCCTGGGATCGAGTCCCGCATCGGGCTCCCTGCTCCTTGGGAGCCTGCTTCTCCCTCTGCCCCTCTCTCTCTCTCTCTCTCTCTGTCTCTCATGAATAAATAAATAAAATCTTAAAAAAAAAAACATGCACACACATCATCTCCTTAAATACTGCGTATCTAAAGGGTCAACCAACAGTGGTGTTAAGGGACAAAAATAATAGTTAATATTTATTAAACTCTTGCTGTGGGTTGGGCACTATTCCAAATATTTTAAAGGTGTTATCTCATTTAATATTCATAAATGCTGTTACTTTTGAAATAATTTTCAAAATAATATTTCAAAATATTCAAAAATATGGTTAGTCTTTTTACAGATGAGGACTCTTGAGTTTTAGAAAGCTTAAATAATTTTTTCAGAGTGACACAGTAAGTGTTGGAAGCAGGATTTGAACACAGGCCACCTGGTGTCAGAGCTCACATGCTTGATACTCTGCTACACTTAGCTGGGAAACAGCTTTAGTGTAGCCAGCTGAGATCACCATGTCTTTATTTCTTTTCAAATGTTGTAACTGAAGTCCCTCTAAATGAAAACACTGTCCCTAGCCTAGCACAAAGTAGCCTATAGCAACTTTGAAAACATTTTTTAAAAAAGTTTTAAATTTTTTAAAAACCTGTTTATGTATATGGTATTCTAATCTATGTTATTGCTAATTTTATTTTATTTATTTTATTTGTTTTTTAGAGAGAGAGTGTGTGTGTGTATAGGGGTGTGTGTGTATGTGTGTGTTGTGCGTGCGTGTGCGCAGTAAGGAGGGGCAGAGGGAGAGGGAGAAGGAAAAGCTTAAGCAGACTCAGTGCTGAGCATAGAGCCGGACATGGCGCTCAATCTCATGACCCTGAGATCATGACCTGAGCCAAAATCAAGAGTTGGGATGCCTAACCGACTGAGCCACTCAGGCACCCCTGTAATTGCTAATTTTAGCATAAAACCTATTTTAAACCATTTACCATATTGTACACCTGAGGGTTTATTCAGCTTTTGACTCTCCTAAGACATTCCAGCACATGCACATCCAAGACAGCTCTAAAATAGTAATTTTTAAAAAAAAATTGTGTAAGATGTGTGTAGAGAATTGAGACTAATATTTGTGTGTGCGTGTGTGTGTGTGTGTATAAATAACTTAGAAGTCAATTCTAATAGAATTCCAAAGTTCTGAACAATTGACAGTAAAAGGCAATAAATGTATATATTTCGAAGGTGATTATTTTGAAGACTAATTTTGTAGCATTTTGGGTGAGTTTGAGATGGTGGGAAGACTTCAGAAATACAAACCTGCCCTGAAGTCTTTATTAATGTAGCTGAGTGTTCAAAACTAAAGAGAGGTGAGGTGATAACTCGGGCAAGAGATGTCTGTCTTCATGTGACCTTTCTCTTGGCCCTGGGATAAGAGATACTGGAGGTAAGGTCTCACCATAGCTGGAAAAGAACCAAATTCTTGTTAATGGCTTCCTCTTAATATTGGAGTTTACATTATCATTTTGGAAAAACACGTACTTGTGCACTTCTGATCAAGAGGATGTTCGCAAATAACAGTCCTACAGATTCTTGAACCAAACTCAGCACCAGCAAGGCCATGCACTCCTCTGGATGAAGAAAGCCGAGTGAGTGCTGACTATCCCTGAAGAGCTGGGTAGATAGTCCTCCCGGAGGACTAGGAAGCCTGTGCCAACAAGGATAGCCGCCAGCATTTGGATGTACAGTTGACCGTTGAAGAGCATAGAGTTGGGATTCTAATCCCTAGTGCAGTCAGAAGTCCGCGTATAAATTTTAACTCTCCTAACACTTAACTACTAATAGCCTACTGCTGATTGGCAGCCTTATCAATAGCATATACAGTCAATCAACACGTTTTATATGTGATATGTATTATGTGTACTGTATTCTTATAATAAGCTAGAGAAAAGAAAATGTTACGAATATCATAAGGAAAAGAAAATACATTTATAGTACTATACTGTATCGAAAAAAATCTGCATATATAAATGGACCCACATAATTCAAACCCATCTTGTTCAATGGTCAACTGTATGTTGTGAGCTTTTGTTGAGAATGAAAGTCACTCATTTCCCACATCATCTTTTGGTATCAAGCGAAGGTGAATTTTACAAATTCAATAATCATCTTCAAATGCCTATTATGTGCAAAGCACTATGAGGAGGATTTGGTGTACATAAAGATAAATTAGTTGTGGGTCCTTGGATTTATTCCCCTGCTGTCGAGGTGTTAGTAGTCCAGCATAGGAGACCCATGTGGGTATAAATTGCTAAAGAGGAAGCAAGATATTAAGATCAGAAGTGGAGTGCAAATTGCTGAAGAAATGGATAGGAGCAAATACTTTGTCCTGTAGAAGAGAACCCTGAGAGAAGAATGCTATGAACGGATATTTAGGAACAAATAGGATTTCAGCTGATAAGGGGGAGAGGTTGTGTGCAAGAGGGAGAAGAAATAGAGCAAAGGCTGGGGGTCAGGAAAGAGCTGAGTGTGTGTTGGGGTATTGCGTGCAGTCTGGTTTGGCAGGGAAACGGTATCCAAGAGGGCTATAGAAGGCAGTGAGATGCAAAGATGATCTGGTAGTGGCCATGCTTGTATGCTTGGAAGGGCCTGAGACAAGATAAACATTAACCCATATTGAAAATTAGGGCAGCAGGAAAGTGGTCAAGAGCATGAGCTTTAGAATCGGCAGCCCCAGGTTATCATTTTGGCTCTAGTACTTAAAAGCAATGAGGCCTTGTATAGATTTCTTGATCCACCTGAACAACTTCTTCCTCTGTAATGTGGGGGTGGTTACAGTAGCTATTATGAGGATTAAATGAGAGAAAGAAACAGGTACCTGGTACTGAATGAGAGCGATCTGTGTAAATGTTAGCTGGTATTTCATAATAATTTTATGGATTCATTTAAGAAATTTAACTCTTCACTCAAATAGCCTGTGTTTCTTCAGGACCATTGATGACTCATTTGTTCCAGAGCATGAACCACCAAGAATATCAAAAGAACAGATTGTTCAGAATATTACTTGTACCTGCTTAGTTTTACAGATGTTATTGTATATTAATGTAGCTTCTTGTCTTAGTTTGGGCTGCTCTAACAAAAGTATCACAGGCTGGTGGCTTAAACAACAGACGTCTTATTTCTCACACTTCCGGAGGCTGCAAAGTCCAAGATCAGGGGGTTGGATGTTGGGTGTCTGGTGAGGGGCACTTCCTGGTTTATAGAGGGCCTCCTTCTCACTGTAACCTCACAAAATGGAAAGAGCTCTCTGGGGTCTTTTTTTTTTTTTTTTAAGATTTTATTTATTTATTTGAGAGAGAGAGAGAAATAGAGTGCATGCACAAGCCCGGGGGAGAGGCAGAGGGAGAAGCAGACTGACTCCCTGCTGAGCAGGGAGCCCAATGCGAGGCTTGATCCCAGAACCCTGGAATCGTGACCTGAGCCACTCAGGCATCCCTCTAGGGTCTGTTTTATAAAGGCACTTATCTCATTTGTGAGGGCACCACCTATTAGGGGTTAATCACCTTCGAAGATCCCAGCTCCAAATACCATCACATTGGGAACTAGGCTTCAATGTATGAATTTTGGGGAAACAAAACATTCAGTCCATAATATGCATTAATATTTACTGAGTGCCTGTCATGTGTTTAGTGCCAAGCTAGGTTCTGTAGGAGAATACAAGACACAATCCCTGTCTTCGAGAGGCTCATGATTTAGTTGGGGAGAAAAAGGTAGCATATCTTTCTTATAGACAAAGCCACAATTTTATCTTAGGCTCAGGCGTGTTATTTCTTAGAGGAGTATTAGGCCCTGAAAGGACTGGGCATACCATTTCTTAGGTGCACAGCACTGTTTGTGGAAGTGGGACTCTTTAAAACAGCAATATAAAATAGTAGATAAATAGGTACTGTTTTTTTTTTTTTTTTAGATTTTATGTATTTATTTTTGTGAGAGAGAGAGCCTTGTGTTTTACTTGATTAGTACAAAATAGTCTAAACGTTATCTCTGAAAACAGCATTTTCTAAATACTCGATCTTTTCTTTTTCTCTCTTTTTAAATATCAGGTATCAAATTGTAGTAGAAATAATCCAAGCAACTACAATTAGCAGCTTTCCCCAGCTGAAGAGGCACAAGGGTAAGAACCAATTTGTTTTCTTCATTTTGTACATTCTAAAGGTTCTCGGTCTACCCCAGTCTTCTCTTTTGTCAGAATGTTGGCAAGTATGAGCGTTCTTCTGGCTTATATTTAAATATTTTCAATTTATTAAAATAATGGTATAACAGCAGCATTAGAGAAAGTAAATATAACTTCATGCTAACAAAACCCCTTATTTGTATTTCTGTGTTTCTTTAAACTTTATTCATCTGTAGTCATAATTTTTCAAAGGCTGAAATCATTGAATATAGAGTGCTTGTTTTTAAAGTAAGCATGATTTTACAGTTTTTCTCATTAAAATTTAATCTTAATATTCATAATATTTCTAACTTGAAATATAATCTTGATAGTTATTTAAATGACTCCAGTGAGTTGATGTTTCATAATTTCCTTAACCTTTTCCTTTAGTTAAGATTTGTATTGTGAATAGCTTCTTTCCTCTTTCTACGTTCAAAAAAAATGTTCTATTTTTTTCCCATTTGTTTCTCTTCAAATGAGATTTTTACCCAGGCATGATAGAGATAATTAAGGTGTAAAGCTGGCTCTCAACTCCCTTATAGTTGGCCTGGGGCTAGCATATCCCCCGTCATATATGAAGTTGAAGGTCATGTCACTGTTTAGAGTGCAGGTCTTGATTTGTGGCTGAGAGGCAGCAAACACCCCTACCTTGTAGGCTGGCCTTTCTGTGAAAATCTCCAGGCCCACTCAAGTCCCATCAGGGAGCAGAGTGTTAAAAGAGGGAAGAGTTGGGCCAAGGCCTTAAAATGTGCTCCCAGGTTTCTAAGTGGTGCAGAGGCAACAGGAAGCTTGGCCTGGGGACTATTCCTTGTGTCTGAGTCACTGACTGAGGTAGGAGCTGGGTAAAAAGTAGATGAAGATACAGACTAGGAAGAGGCACTAATTCTTAATCTCTGCCCAGGGGGGAAGATTGTACAAATTTGTTCATTCAAAAAATGTTTACTCAACATCAGCGAGGCGATGATGATACAGTAGCGGACAAAACAAAATCTCTGCATTCATCAAGCCCCAAATTGAGACTGGGAGGCAATCAGACAATGAGCAAATCAAATAAACAGTATTTTAGATGGTGACATGTACCCTGGAGAGAAACAAAGCTGTGAGGTGGGGTGTATAGAAGGGAATGCTGGCCCAGCTGGAGGGGGAGGAAGATTTGCATTCAGATAGGGTCATCCGGGAAGACCTCACCTACAGGGTGACCTGGGAGCAAAGACCTGGGGGCCTGAGGGTGTCTGGAAGGACAGGTGAAAAACTCTGAGGCAGAAGCGCACGGGGCTTGCCTGAGTTGCCTAGGTGGCTGAAAAGGGGTGAAATCCCGTTCCAAAGGGCCTTACTGGTCCTGCTGGGACTTTGGCTTTTAGTCGGCATGAGGAAGGAAGTCTCTGGAGGCTTTTGAGCAAGGGATGTGGGATCTGATTGATTCCTGCAAGACTGTGGGCTCTGTTCCTCTCCTTTTTTTCTTACTGTTCCTGCAGAGAAGATGCTTCATTTCGGACATATTTTTAAGAGGATACTAGAGAAGGAATTCTAGTTGCCGCCATTATCTTTCCTCATTGTTCCTCCTTGATACTTGAGTTTAGTCAGAGATACCTTTCCTTATTTTGTGGTGTTGTATTTGTTTACTAGGGCTGCCATAACAAAGTAGCACAGACCGAGTGCTTAGACAACAGAACTTTGTTTTCTCACAGTTCTGGAGCCTGGAAGTCCGAGATCAAGGTGTCCAAGGGGTCAGCAGGGTTGGTCCCTCCTGAGGACTGTGACGGAAGGGTCTGTTTCAGCCTCTCTTCTTGGCTTGTAGTTGGCCTTCTCCCTCTGTCTTTACATTGTCTTCCCTCTGCCCAGGTCTTTGTCTAAATTTCCTGTTCTTGCAACCCTAGTCTTATTGGATGAGGGTCCACACTAATGGCCCCATTTTCACTTAATCACCACGGTAAAGACCCTGTCTCCAAATACGGTCATTCTGAGGCCCTGGAGGTTAGGATTTAATGAATTTGAGGGTGGGAGGGGGGCACAGATAAGCCCATACAATGTTATTAAACATTGTCAGTGACACTTACTACTTTCATGCTTCTATTTGCCATTTGAGCTGCTCTCAACGTTCTCGGGTATCCTGGCCTCCCTCTACGAAGCATGGGGGAAAAGGCAGACAAGCTGAGCTCACTTGGGGCCTTCGAGCTATTTGGCCTTGAGACAGAAAATAGAGGAGACCGGTTTACTTCTCTGAGGTTACTGGTTAACGGTGATTATCATCATGTCCACAGAGTGTAATACTTAATTGGATTTTAGTCTTATTGCTTTTTGCAAAGATAAATTGTTAAGATTAGTCTTTTATTACATACTTAGTATTTAACATGAACATTTAACACGAGAATGTAGGCACATTGTAGGTATATAAGGACAAGTTAATTGCTAAGAATGTATTCTTAATTTGATGTATTCTCGTTGAATTTTGATTATAACTTAAGTATACAGTTTATTATATGTATTAGTTTCCTAGAGCTGCCATAGCAAAGTACCACAAACTGGGTGGCTTAAATAAGAAAGATGCATTCTTTCGCAGTTTTGGGGGCTAGAAGTCCCAAGCCAAGGTGTCAGCAGGGCCATGCTCTCTCTGAATGGTCTCGGGAAGAATCTCTTCCACACTGTTCTCTTAGCTCTTGGTGTTGTCAGCAGTCCTTTGGCTTGAACACATGTCACTCCAGTCCCTGTCTCTATCATTACATGGTATTCTTGTGTCGGTGTCTCTTTTTTTCTTATAAAGATACCAGTCATATTGGATTGAGGCCCACCTTAATTAAAATGAGCTCATCTAAATTTAGTACATCTGCAAAGACGCTATTTCCAAATAAGGTCACATTCACAGGTACCAAGGTTTAGAACTTCAACATATCTTTTTGGGGGACACAGTTCAACCCACAGCATTATAACTGATATGTTCAAGATAGCATTGGAGTGACTTTTTTTCTGAAAAAGCTAGAAACATTTATTTTCAGTAAGCTCTCTGACCACATTACGATGTGCTGCATTACTCTTCTTTTGGGTTAATTCTGGTACCAGCAGTTAGCTTTTCTAAATTAGTCTCTTGGGGCACCTGGGTGGCTCAGTCAGTTGGGCATCTGACTCTTGATTTCAGCTCAGGTCATGATCTCAGGGTCCTGAGATTGAGCCCAGTGTCAGGTTCCATGGTGAGCAGGGAGTCTGCTTGAGATTTTCTCTCTCCCTCTGCCCCTCCTCTAAGGTAAATAAATAAATCTTTAAAACAATAAAAATAAATTAGTCTCTTTTAAGTCTAATAGGGTTAAAAGTAAGAAATAAAATCTCAGCAAAAAGTAGGATAGCTGAAACCATTACATGATTTCAGCCACAGTGTGTCTTCATGTCCAGAACAAAGACAGTTTCCATGGAATCTGCACTCTGGCAAAATGTGTGGGTCTGTGTAAGAATGAAGGGAAGCATAGTAGGGGGAGGAGGGAGGTAAAGTGGATTTCATTAGAAGTTAAAAACTTGTGTGTGTCACAAGAAAGTAAAAAAGACAATCCACAGACTGGGAGAATATATTTGCAACTCATATATCTGATTGTATCCAGAATATATAAGGAACTCCTACAACTCAATAATCAAAAGACAGTGTAATTGAAAAATGAGCCAAGGATTTACATAGCCATTTCCCTAAGGAACCTATACAACTGGCTAATAAGCACATGAAAATATGCCCTACATCATTCCATACTAGGGCAATGCAAATTAAAGCTAATAAGGGATACCAGTTACACTCACTAGAGTGTAAAAAAAAATTGGTAAGGATGTGGAAAAATTGGAACTTGTATATGTTGCTGGAGGAGATGGAAAATAGTCTGGCAGTTCTCCAAAATGTTAAACATAGAATTACCATGAGATCTAGAGTTTCCACTTCTAAGTACATACCTAAGAGAAATGAAAACATACGTCCACAAAAAAACCTGTGCTTGAATGTTTGTAGTGGCATTATTCATAATAGCCAGAAAGTAGAAACAACCCAAATGGCCATGAACAAAAGGTGGTATAGCCATACAATGGAATATCATTCAGCAATAAAAAGGAATTGATTCATAAAATACATAAATAACTATTAATACATGCTACAGCATGGATGAACCTTGAAAACATTATGATAAGTGAAAGAAACCAGTTATAAAGGCCACATATTGTGTGATTCCCTTTATATGAAATGCCCAGAATAGGCAGATCTGTACTGACAGAAAGTAGACTATTGGTTACCTGGGGCCATCAGCATAGAGTGAGATGAGTTGGCAGGGGAAGTGAGTACAAGTTTGAGTACGAGGGCTAGTGGGTACAAGTTTTCTTTTGGGGGGAATGCAAATGTTCTTCTACATTCCGATTATGGTGATGGTTGCACAACACTGAATATACTAAAAACCATTGAATTGTATGTGGCAAATGGATGAATTTATAGTATGTGAATTTTATCTCAGTAAAACTGTTTAAAAAAAGGAATGAGAAGGTAGAGACTAAAAATTAAGCTCGTGGCAAAACTAATTTAAGTGTGTGGCTGCCACATTGGACACTAAGGAAATAATCAGGAATTTCTAGGAGTTTTTAGCATTTATTCAGTTCTACTAAATGAAGTAGCATGTTCAAGTGTCTAGGCTGGTCTCTGTAAATGCTTAGTAAAGTTGAACTTGAATAATAAGTAAAGTCTTATTTTATAAGAGCTTTTTGATCAAATGTATTTCTGTTTTTAAGTTTATTCTAAATTCTAATTGGATCATTCTGGTTTATCTGGTTTGGCTTTGAGCCAGAGAATCTCTTTCTCAGAGTCTAGGACTCTGCTTCTTGTGTATGCAAAACTAGCTTGAAACAACCTTACAGGCTTAGAGTTTGGGAGAATTGATCTCCATTTGAAGGGGACTTCATGTGGGCTTAGAGAACAGAATGTATGCTAGAGAACTTAGTGGGGAGAACCAGCTTTGGTATTGCTTCAAAAGCAAACTCTCACACTTTATGTAGCCACATGTAGCATTTAATAGTGGGGAAGTAAGTGTGACCAAAACAAAGATTTTTATAATTACCTTTCCAGGTTAGTCTGTGTATCACTAGAATGTTTTGATAGAATATTTACATTATATTTTTATTGACTAATTCCATTTAAAAAGGGTGTTCAATATTTTTATGTTATTTGAGTTATTAGATTTTCTAAATCTTACAAAAATTAATTTTTGATAAATAATTAGAAATTTTCTCCCTAATTGTATTCGGGTTATGGTTAATGGCAGGGTTAATAATTCAAGTCTATTTATGTTCATATTTTTATAATAAAGAAAACATTTCAGTGTAGTGCCACTGGACATTATAGCCCTAACAAGGTTAGAGAAACCGTATAATGCACAATCACATATAAATGGAAATAGAAAACTTAAAGTTGATTATTTATGAAATCTTTTTTTTTAAATATTTTATTTATTTTGAGAGAGAGAGTGCAAGAGTGGGTAGGGGCAGAGGGAGAGAGAATTTCAAGCAAACTCCACCCTGAGCATGGAGTCTGAACTGGGGGCTCAATCCCACGACCCGTAGATCATAACCCAAGCCGAAACCAGGAGCCAGATGCTCAATCAACTGAGCCATCCAAGAGCCCCTTAGAATAGAATAAACTTATGAAAGGAAATCTTTTAAAAGTATTTTTGGAGTATTCTGACTAGGAGGGTGATGCAATGTCTGGGAATGAGGTATCCCAGTCTGGGACCTGGATAATGGTAGTACAAGGACGGGATTGATAAAGAAGACTGTGAAGGAAAAATAGCCTACTTGGTGACTGATTGGGTATAAGGAAGAATCAGATGGTGGGAAATTATCCTGCTGGTACAACGTGCTGACTTTACACATGAGGAAAACAGCTATCTGGAGAAGTTCAAGACCCTAACTTCTAGTTCACAGTTGTTTCTGTAATGTCCCATTGTTTCGGGTTGGTGAGGTGGTATAGGATAGAGAAGAAAGTACTAAGGGCAGTGGTTAGGAGACCTTGTTCAAGTGAGCTTCTCTTACTAGCTTCCTAATGAAACCTGGACATATCCTTATATTTCTCTAGGACTCCATTTTTTCAGTCTTTAGATTGAGTTCTCTAGATGGTCGTACAGGGTTTCTCAGTGAAGACATTGAAAGTGTTAAGGAATGTATATGGGGGACTGCTCTTGGGCGTTCTGGATTTGCAGGCCTGGAGGATAGAAGGGTACCTGTTTGACTGACTTATTTCGCTTAGCATCTGTCAGAGAAAGACAAATACCATATGATTTCACCAAATGTGGAATTTAAGAAGCAAAACAGATGAACATAGGGGAAGGGAAGGAAACAAGACAAAATCAGAGAGGGAGACACACCATAAGAGACTCTTAACTGTAGGAAACCAATTGAGGGTTGCTGGAGTGGAGGTGGGTGGGGGATGGGGTTATTGGGTGATGGATATTAAGGAGGGCATGTGATGTGATGAGCACTGGGTGTTATTTGCAACTGATGAATCACTAAACTCTACCTCTGAAACTAATGATACACTATATGTTAATTACTTTATTTTAACTAAATAAATGTACCCGTTTGGCATTTCTAAACCTAAACCTAGATTCATGCTGTGAAGAAAGAATGCAGCCATGCAGAGAAATATTTGCAAGTTACCAGTGTAGAGATAATAGTCTTCTATTTATGCTGTCTCCAAGTCACTTATCTTTGCAGAACTGATGCTATGTTCTCCATTATTGGAGGAGAACAGTGTATACCAGTTTGAAGTGACTTCCTCTAATTCATAATATCATCTGCTGTCTCACTGTTTAAGTTCATTATGTAGGTGGCTTCCATTTTAAATAATTAGGTTGTTATTAAGTGCACATACTTCTTTATAAAAGAGGAAGATCAAATTTAGCATTCCCCATTGTCCTTACTTTTTCTTTTAATTGAATATTCAGTAACATCTTATAGGAAGTAGTTATTTGTGAGATTTGGAGTTTTAATGTGTGGCTGGCAAATAAAAGGTTACTTTAAAAACCGGTTCTAGATAGCTACCGTATCATTCCTTAAACTGATCTTTTCAAACAAATTTGTGTGTTTATTTTCCTCCCTATTAGAGTCATTAAGGAAAGTTAAATTTTTAGCATTAAAGGCTCCCCAAAACATAATTGTCGAGTTGTTTTTAGTGATCTTTGAATTTTAGGGATAGTGTGCTTTAGTGAAAATAGGGAAAGAATCAGGGAAAAACCTCGGGCAAAGAATCAGGGAAAAACCTCATTCTGTCAATCTCTTGCCACAAGCCTGGCTGGCCTGCATTGGTTTCCTTAAACCTGGAAAATCAGGCTGTGCTCATTTATATCTCTGAGTGACCATGTAGCAATGCAACCAGGTTATGTGTGCGACTGTAAGCACTTTCATTTCCAGTACTGTTTCTCCTTATTTCCATGTTATTTCTGTGAGTGGGAAACTGAAGTTTTAAAAAAGAATGAACAGATGGAAGATCCTAAGAATATTTTAGGATTCAACCTAGAGATGGGAACTTTATTTATGAATGTAGTGATATATATGTACTATAAATATAGTTTTGTTTTTACATATAAAGATGTTTCTGGCAAGTCTTTTTCTTTTTTTTTAAGATTTATTTATTTATTTTAGAGAGAGCGACGTGAGTGGGAGGGACATAGGAAGAGGGAGA
The DNA here is from genome assembly GCF_037043125.1 of Eumetopias jubatus. Classification (NCBI taxonomy): domain Eukaryota; kingdom Metazoa; phylum Chordata; class Mammalia; order Carnivora; family Otariidae; genus Eumetopias; species Eumetopias jubatus. The sequence goes on from NW_028274808.1 coordinate 16,505,188, forward strand.
GACAATCTCAAGCAGACTCTGCGCTGAGGGCGGAGCCCAATGTGGGGCTCCATCTCTCGACCCTGAGATCATGACGTGAGCTGAAATCAAGAGTTGGACGCCCAACTGACTGCACCCACCAGGCACCCTCTCCTTTTTTAAAGATTTATTTACTTATTTGAGAGAGAGAGAGCGTGTTCACGAGAGAGAGCACGCGTGCGTGCAAGCGGGGTGAGGGGGAAGGGCAGAGGGAGATAGAATCCTGAAGTAGACCCCCCCCGTCCCCTGTTGAACGCGGAGCCTGGTGCAGAGCTCGATCAGGACCCTGAGCTGAAATCAAGAATTGGCTGCTTATCCACTGACTCACCCAGGCACCCCAAGTCTTTTTCAGTCAAAATCACTGACAACTAAGAAATGTTATGCAATTGTGAAAATACCTTGAACATTTAAGGAAAAAATGTATAACAGGTTGGGAGAAATTACCTGACTGCACGCTCTCTGAGACCTTAAGGAACCAGCCAGCTAACTCAGGGTGACAGAGGAGGGCCTGGGGACTATTTTACTTTGTATATTCTCGAAGGGTCAAAATAAGGCTTTTTTGAGGCTTCAAAAAACTCCAGCAAATTCACATAAAACTCTGCATGTGTTTTAGATTCACTACTCTGCATGTGTTTTAGATTCACTAATCACTTTATTTTTTTTTTAAAGATTTAATTTATTTATTTGACAGAGAGATAGAGAGAAAGCCCAAGTAGGCAGAGAAGCAGGCAGAGGGAGAGGGAGAAGCAGACTCCCCAATGAGCAGGGAGTCTGATGTGGGGCTCGATCCCAGGACCCTGGGACCATGACCTGAGCTGAAGGCAGCCGCTTAACCGACTGAGCCACCCAGGAGCCCCTGACTAATCACTTTAGATTAGTACATCATAAATGAGGAACAAATTACTCTCCTTAACAAAGTAGAAATTTTAATTTGATTTTTAATGGCTTTTGGGGGGGAGATTTTTATCTTTTCAAGAAATAAGGTATCAAATGATTTTTGACATCTTTACAGAGCTTCAGTGGTTTAATTGCTGACATGATTCTAGGGAGAATAAGTCCTAGAAAAAAAATCATATTATCAAACTCATCTCCTTGTATTACAGGTAAGAAAATTTTATTAGGTATAATTAGGGGAAAAGGTCTTAGAGAAAACTTATAAACACTAAACAATTTGAAACAATTAGTCTCAGAAGATTTAGTTTGTTCACAAAATTTTCTTGCCTCTGACCTTATTTTATCATTCATCCTGGCCAAATGTATTGACTAAGGCCTGAGTTTTCCCCACTAATAACCTTAACTGTGTATTGGTCATGGAATTTAGGAAGTTTAGCCAAGTCCAACTAGCTAATTTCAGTGAACTTTTTTCAGTCCTCATCTTCTTTGACCATTCGGTACATTTGACATCGTTGACTATATTGGCTAACGCTTTGTCTCATTCTTGTTTGTTCTTCTGCTTGCTTCTCTGTTCAGCCTTTAAATGTTGGAGTTTCTTAGTATTTGTTTCTAAGTCTCTCATTATTTTATACCTGCGTGGTCCAATATAAGAGCTATTAATCATTTTTGGCTATTTAAATTTAAATTAATTAAAAGTAAATACAAATTTAAAACTCAGTTTTTTTATCATACCAGCCACATTTCAGTTGTTCAGTAACCATATGTGGCCACCATATTGGATAGCACAGAAAGAATATTTCCATCACCATGGAAGTTCTGTTGGGTAGCACTGCTTCTACCCTTTCTTTGGCTACTTTTCTCTTTCCCTTATCTATATGCTGGTAAGTCTCCAAATTTCTCTCTATAGAACGTCTGTGCTCTACTTTTCTACTTACTACTGCTTACTCAGTGTTTTTATTTGGATATCATAAAGGGACCGCCAAATGAAAATGTCCAAATTAAAGTACCACATAACCGGTCACCCTCTTAGTTTCTTTTTTCAGTGAATGGGATCACCATCCATCCATATGTCATAAACTAGGAGTCATCTCTGTTCATTCCTTCTTCATCATGTACTATGTCTATTCCATTATTGTCACACAGATTGACCTCCTAAATATATCTCAACTCTGTTCTCTTTCTATACACAGCCATCTTTCACGACCAGTCTCTCTTGAACGATGGTAATAACTTCTTAATTGGTCTCCTTCTATCTACTCCTGCCCCTGTTTAATATAGTTTTTCATACTAAAGTCACAATGATTAAAAAAAAAACATGCAGGTGTCATCGTGTTACCTCCATGCTTAAAACCCTTCATTGTCTTCCCACTGGTCTTAGACACACAGCTCACAAGGTCCTGCTTGCTCTGGCCCGCGTATGTCTTCAGCCTCATCTCTTGCCGTTCCACTCCCTCTCGTTGTACTCGAGCCACACCAGTGTTTCTTTTTCCTCGGCTCACCCTGATTCATCCTGCCTCATATTCCCTGCCCATTTTCTTGATTCTTCTTAGCATGCCACCCTCCTCTCAATCTCACTCTGTCTAGGTAATTCCTACTTATCTTTATATTTTATCTCAGATGTCTCTTCTCTGATCACAACCCACTTCCCCTGATTCTGGGTAGGTAAGAAGACTCTGGAGTTTTTAGGACCCCTCATATCATTAGAGAGTAATGTACTCTGGAGGAAGTCTTAATCACCAGAAGTAGGTCTTTAGACATTCAGCAAACATTTTTTTGAATGCCATTATGTGTTAGGCACAGCTGTGCAATGAGAAAAACTGTCTCTGACCTTATGGAGGTCATAGTCTAACAGGGAGACAGGGAGATACACATACAAATTATAATACAATTTGATAAATGTGGTGAGAGTTACATTTTCAGGATTTAGTAGTGAAATGGATGTGCGGGGCAGTCAGCTCTACCTGGAACAGAGGTCAGGAAAGACTTTTTCTTGAGAGTAGCAGCATTGAGTTGGAAAGATTGAATGGCCCTCATTTCCTTCTGGGCTTAGCAGGTGGATATGGATAGATGGTAGCACATGTCCACAGACAAAGAAGACGGTTGTGGAATGGCCTCTTGTGTATAAGTTATGTCAAGTGAGACACTGTGCTGGTGTTTGGCATGTAATGGAGAAATAAGGCTTAATAGGAAGACAGGAGCTGAAACTAGAGACTTGTAAGCTATCCTAAGAAGTTTGGACTTAATCCTGTAGAGCAGTGGTTTTCAAACTATCGTGTGCATCAGGATCACCTGGAGGGCTTGTTACAATGCAGATTCCCAGGCCCTACGCCAAAGGTTCTGATTCTGGAGATCTGGAGTGGGCCTTAAGAGTTTGCAGTACTCACAGGTTCCCCAGTAATGCTGATGCTACTCATCCAGGAACCACACAGAGCCACTGCTATAGATAATGAAGAGCCATTAATGTATTTATGTTTGTATTTTAGTAGCCAACTCTAGCTTTTTATTTACAATTAGAACAACCAGAGTAGTTGAGTAATAGTCTATTGAAATAAACTGACTGCTGTGGTCTGAATGTTTGTGTCTCCCAAAATTCTTACATTGAAATCCTAACACCCAAACATGATGGTAGTAGGCGGTGAGGTCTTTGGGAGGTACTTACGTCATGAGGGTGGAGCCCTCATGGATGGGATAGTGCTTTTATCAAAGAGGCTCCAGAGAGATCCCTAGCTGCTTCTACCATGTGGCAGAAAGGTGGCCAGGTGCATCCTGGAAGAGGGCTGTCACCAGAACCTGCCCATGCTGGCACCCTAATCTTGGATTTCCAGTCTCCAGGACTGAGAAACAAATTTCTTTTGTTTATAGCTGCCCAGTCTGTGCTTGTAGGTGCCTGAACGAACTAAGACATGGGCCAAGTATAGGAATTCTAAGTAGTACCAGGACATAAGCTAAATTGTCCCTGCAGCTTGGTGAGAATTAAGTCCAGGATTACAGCTCCCTTTTTAAAGCCTTCTTTTCTGTTCTTCTGTTCTGAATCCTGAAATGTTATGAAGAACAGTTAAGGTGATTCAAGAGTAACATTTATTCATCTGACTACAACAAAGGACATGATGTTGATTTGAGTCTGCTAGAAACTGCAAAGTATTAATAGTATACCCTGGGAGTAATATGCTCATAGTATAGATGGGCTTTGGTCAAGTTGTGCATCTTCTTTAGAGTTCAAGTAAACAGTTTTAGAACTGCATATATCAAGTAGAACTATAGAAGACCTTCAGAAAATACTGCATATGTATATGGACCCAGATAGTTGCTGATAAGGACCATAATGATTTCCATTAGAAATTATTTTAATAAAGATAATATGTACCTTCTTTTTCTGATCTTGCATTTAAAGGTGCCCCTGCCTGAAAGAAGGGAGCTAATCTTTAGACTCTAGTGGACTTCTCAGTGTCCTTCCTTGTGCTTTGATATGATCTGATCTTCTAGCATTGCAACAAACGGATACAAACAGTTCCTAATTTATGAATGACCTAAACTTAGAAGACACCTCAGCCCATGGCTGCAGGGGCCCTTGCCGGGGTTGCTCCCTGCCCAGCCCTCCTGCTGTGAGTACTGGAGCCTCTGGCACCTGCATCCCTTCTCCAGCATCCCACCTGGCTCCCTGGTCCCCGCCCGGCATCTGCCTGGAGGGTCTAAGGGCTCAGGGCGCTTCCGCTACTCTCTCTATAGTCCTGTAACATTATAGCCAGTCCTCCCCCCACCTCTGCACCCCAGGAAAACTTTAATCATCATATATTCTAACACCTGCATTTATACGAATGAAGTTCAGGTCCAGAAATGGTAAATAATGTACCTGGTGTAACTAGAACTAGTCAGTCACACACAGATCTGGAACTTGAACCCAGGTATCCTGATTTTTAGTCCTGGTCTCTTCCCACTACACTGCTCATTCACATGGGTAGATGTTATGACAGTCTTGTTCAAAACTTACAAATTATTGGGCTGGATTTGTGTTCTAAGTGTATGTCTCATGCCTGTTCAACGCATGGTTCCAGTTTGGGAGCAGGACTCTCCTAGCTATTGTGTGGATTTAGTTGATACAACATTATTGCTTTAACAATGTATTGCAAGGATGTTGGAGGGCTTTAAACCAAAGGAAGTGCGGGGAGTTTCAGTACTTGAGACATTTAAAGGAAGGAAGAAAAGGTGTACTGTAAGCATACCTGACCAGACTGGGCCAGGTCAGACTACCAGCTCTCTGTACTCTTCTCCATTATAACATGAGAGCTTCCGCCATCAGCTCCTGCTGTGGTGTCTGCTTATTTCTCAAGTATGCGTTCTGCTAAAGTGGAGTGACACTTTATACTGAAACTCAGGTGTTTGATGTGGTAAGAAAATCCCAGGTGTTCTTTTTGAAAAAGAACATACTGGCCTCAAGTTCCTGGGCAACTTCTGAGGTGATTTTCAGATAATTTTGAAGAAATTTGATGATTGGTAACTACTGGGAATTGCTGTTAGTTTCATGTTAAAAAGTGGAGCACCATTTTTCATTTTGAAACTTCACTAGTCCCTAGGTAAATACACACCCGTTCCTTGACTCCTCCTCTCAAGAGGGTTTATTAAAACTTCTATTTACATGAACAAGAAAGTTTCAAAGGATTGTTAGTTTGTCACTATGGACACGAGTTGAGGAATGGAGGCCCAGTATTTTCCGGTGAGGAACTCCTTTAATTCCTTACCTCGAGGGCCTGGGCAGGGGGTCCAGGGCGGGGCGGGGGGGGGGGGGGGACGGGAGGGGAGAGCAGGCCTGTGCCTCCCGGGGAGGAAAGCCACATGTTGGGGAGTCAGGGGAAGGGGGCAAGTGTGCAGCCTTGTCTCCTGAACTGTCACAGAGTTTGTACTTCTCGGTGGGATGGGAGTACAGGACACAGTTTGGCCCCCCCAGGGTGCCTGGGGCATTTGACAGTGTCCAGAGACCTTATTGGGTGTCCCATCTGGGGGAAGGGATGCTGCTGGCATCTAGTGGTAGAGGCCAGGAACGCTGCTCAGCATCCCGCAATGCACAGGACGGCCCCCATGAGAAAAATTTATCCAGCCCAAAATGTCAGTAGTGCTGATGATGAGAACCCCTGCTCTGTTACCCATCGACTCCCCCAGTCAGCCTGCCGAGAGTGCTGCCATCAGGAGATGTCTTGGGATTTGGTAGCGTGCTATGAGAAAAGAAAAAATACTCTGCTCGTGACATTTTCTAGGACCTGAAAAAGAAAGTAGTGCCATGTTAATCCACTTATACTCGTGCTATTTCTGGAGTCCTTAGTTTACACTGCAAATGACTTCACTCTCCTTTGCTTCATTAGACGTCGTACCTAACAGTTCTCCCCAGTGTTTGTACTTTACTGATAGACACTTCACTTGCTTGAGGAAGAACTGTATTGTGGGCAGAAAGTTTAAAGCAAAAAGCAGTGCCAGATGTTGTCCGTAGGTCTCCTGCAATGTCTTCATAGCCAAAAGCATTCACCCAATGTCTAATCTGAATTTCTTTTTTCAGCAGAGGAACCCAATGCACCCATTTCCTTTTGTTGTGGCCTCAGTAGAATCTGGACTATTCAGAAGGAAGAACAGTAAATATTTATAATTCATTGCTTTAGAATATTCTATCACTTGTGTGTTCATCTTGGCACCAGTTCCAAGAGCCACTGCCATTCAGTGTTTCACCTGCCACTGTTTATCTTCTTGGCTTCTTTTTAAAGCTAGGTCAAACAGTTGTGTGATTCACCGGCTTGTAACAATGCCCAGTGTTCCCTAACGCTCGAAAGAGAGCCAGCCATGTGAATCTGGCTTGAGCTGGGCCACAGTGTGTTGTCACATGCCCACTAGCCTATACTTTTCGTGGCATAAATACTTCCTGACTGAATGGGTTTTCAGGTCACAGAGCATATTCATCTGCATCGCTGGACTTACAAGGATTTTGGCACGACACACACGCGGGCTGCATAAGTTCCATGTTAGTCATTTAGCAGTGAACGTGGTATTAGTTTTCTGAGGCAGAAATAAACAGAATTGCCTAAGCTACAAGCTGCTGTCAAATTCATTAGCAACAAGCTTTGTGATCAGACAATGGCATTGTATTCACGTGAGCAGGCGACATTCAAGTAGAACACGAGAATATTCTTCTCAGCCCTGCAGCTGGGTTTTAGATGAGGGTTTATTCTCTTTCTTCCTTCCTTTTGGAATTTGCTTCTAGTTTTTGTGCTTTTAGAAAAGTTTTTATGCTTTCTTAAGGGAAGAATTTGGTTGTTGATAAATGTGTGTCAATTTCTTCCTATATATGTGTCTTTACTAGCCTATTTTAACCCCAAATTAAAACTGTGGTCTAGATTTATTTTATAAAAGGCAATTATTTTGTTCCCAAACTTTAGGGTATTTTAAATATGCCTAAAATAGGGATGCCTGGGTGGCTCAATCTGTTAAGCGTCTGCCTTCAGCTCAGGTCATGGTCCCAGGGTCCTGGGATCAAGCCCCACGTCCGGCTCCTTGTTCAGCGGAGAGCCTGCTTCTTCCTCTGCCTGCTGCTCCCCCTGCTTGTGCTCTGTCAAATAAATAAATAAAATCTTTTAAAAAAATGTGTAAAATTTAGATTTTAAAGATGTATGTTTTAAAAATGAAAATATTTTTTCTGAAAAGTTAGCTCTTCCAAGCATGTGTTTGTTTCGGTACACACAGAAAGCATCCTAGTTTGTCCTAGACTGATTTGGAGGCAGACTTACATTTACCTTTATCTTCCCACTAAGGGGACTCTGAATTACTATTTTTTCCCCTTGAGATTATCCTCATTATTATTATTAACATTGAGTTAATGAGTTCCTTGGTCCGGGCCTATCAGCCAAGCATAGGACAAGTTGAGAAACTATTATTAAAGTCAAATGAAAGCATCTCCTCAGCACACATACAGAAAAGTCATCCTGTAATATCTGACAGACCCTCTGGAACAAAGCCATCTGTTGACCTGAAGTCTACCTATTACCCTCTGTGCTAAGTACAGAAAAAATCTGCTTCTGAAAGATAAAATGTTTTGTGGTACTCACCGAAGTTTTTCAGTAATTTGTTCAGCTTGCCTAGGTACTGTTTTAGGCATGTGCACAGATTGACTAAGTGGGACATGAGAGAGGTAATGATCATCCTAGAGATTGGAGGTCTCTGGCAAAGTTCTCTAAAATATTACTTAGTTCTATAAAACATTACAAAGTGTTCTATAAAACAGTTTGAGGGGCACGAAGAAGCAGAACCCAGACTCCCTTCTTTAATATGGGTAGTTCCGATCTAAGCCGAGCACATTATAACTCACCTTCAGAAGGTGTGATCTACCTGCCTAGGTATATTTATATTTATCTAGTGGTCACTTAGGCCCTGAACATTGCCTGAAACAATCTCATTGTTTCTGAAGTGAGCTTCTCCTCTGCGTTCCATAGAGGATTTCCCACTTCCCCACTTTGTGCAGGCCTCTGACCAATTGCCCTTTTTACTTATCTCCCTGTAAGCAGATAACCTTACTCACTACTTCAAGGAAACGGAGACCATATGAGGGGAACCGCCCCACCTTCCAACCACCAGTCTTCAAACTTGCTTTGTATGTATCCCCTCTCTTCTGCCTTCTGTGTTACTGTGGTGGAGGAGGTGGCCTCTTTCCAAAGCTGATCCATTTACCTGTCTTCTGGATGCCTCTCTCCATCTGTCACTTCTCCTTCTATCTTAACTGATTCCTTCTCATCAGCATTAAAACCAGGTCATCTCTCTCCCATTAAAAAAAAAAAAAAACCTTCCCTCAATCCCAATCCTGCCTCCATGTTGTGTATGCAAAGCCTGTCCATCCTCCACAAGGAAATGACTAAACATTTAGTCATTTTTGGAAATTAATATTATGTAAGTTTTTTGTTTTTACTTGAAATTGTATAATGCTAACATAAGGAAACATACCATTATAAATGTTTTTGAATCAAATCTTAAAAAGCAAATTCTTGCTAAGACCGTGTAACTCCTAAGTGACACAGCCAGAATTCAAATTTAAGTCTGATTCCAGACGCTACTGAAAACTCTCCACTGTATTTAACATGGATGTCGTCAGTGACTGGCAATGGCAGATTTGGTGGGGAGAAGGGAGAGAAACCATGTTGTTGCAGTAGAGTGAAGAATGGGAGGTGAGGATACTCTGTTTCTCTCCTTCAGAGCCCAAGTTCTAGAGAAGCACAATACCTGAGACATAGAAATAAGCACTTAGTGAAATGTTAGCTCTATGGTTGTTGACAGCTCAGGAATACTTGACACAGCTCATTCATCCATTTCAACAAATATTTAATGAGTTTCCACTGTGTTGCCAGGCACTGTTATAGGTGCTGGGGATATAATAGTGTATAAATAAGCAAAATGCCAACCTTGATGACGACCTACTTACAGGATAAATAAGTCGAATATAAGTGTGGTTATAGGTGCTATGGAGAAAGTAAAGCAGAGAGGGAGAAAAGCAGTGTTGTAGGCTGGGGGTTGCAGTTAGAAATAGGGTACCTAGGGAAGGCTCCCCCGAGACCTGAGCTGAGGATCTGAGGGAGGTGAGGAAGTGAGCCCTGCAGATCCCGGGGTGGATGAAAGGGCCTCCCTGAGGGAAGGCATGAGAAAGCCCTGAGTAGGGAACCACCAGCGTGTTCAGGAAGCTCGTCACCAAAGACCACGTATTACATGAAATGTCCAGAATAGGCAAATCCATAGAGAAAGCCCCCATAAAAATGCCCAGGGCTGAGAGGGTTGGGTGACTGCTAATGGGTACCTGGCTTCTTCCGAGGGTGATGAGAATCTTCTAAAAAAGTGATTGTGGTGACGGCTGCACAGTCTGTAAATATACTAAAAGAAGTTAAATTGTACACTTTAAATAAGGTGAATCGTATAGTCTGTGAAGTGTATCTCAATAAAGCTGTTATTTAAAAAAGGCAAGAGGGGCGCCTGCGTGGCTCAGTCGGTTAAGCATCTGCCCTCGGCTCGGGTCATGACCCCAGGGTCCTGGGATCGAGCCCCGCATCGGGGTCCCTGCTCCGCGGGAAGCCTGCTTCTCCCTCTCCCACTCCCCCTGCTTGTGTTCCCTCTTTCGCTGTGTCTCTCTCTGTCAAATACATACATAAAATCTTAAAAAAACAAACAAACAAACAAAAAAACAAGAGCCCGTAAGGAAACCGGTATGTTTACTGTGGAGAGTCAGGATGAGGCTGGAGTGTGTAGGGCCTCTGTCTCCCTGAAAGAGCCTCGCCTTTTGCTGAGGGTGAAATGGGGGCGTGGGGGCAGGTTCTGAGCAGGGGAATGATGTGATCGGGTTGGTAGGTTAAACAGGTTAGCCTTGGCTGCCGTGCTGACAAAGACTGAAGGGGAGACGAAGGAGACAGCATGGTGACCAGCTGGGAGACTGTGCAGTAGCACACACGAGATACTGTTTTTCCTGTGTTGCTGAAATTCCTTCTTTGGCTTCTCTGTAAACCACACACTCACATTCTCCTGTCTCTCCTTCACCATCTCCTTTGCTAGCTCTGCTTCTTCTTTCTCACTATTAAATGTAGGGTTTACATAGATTCTGTACTGGGACCATTTTATCTCCTCCTGGGTTGTCTCACCTACTCCTGTGACTTGAGTTACCATCAACCGATGCTGAATACTTCTCAACTCCACACCTTGCATCTCTGCTCAGGTAGCCAAATGCCCTCAAACTCAGTTTGCCTGTTCTTTTGCTGTGTAACAAAACCACCCCAAAATGCAGTGTCTTCAACAATAGTCATTTCTTTTGTACACAAATTGGCAGTTTGAGCAGGTTTGGCAGGGATGACTCTTCTCTGCTTGACTGTGGCTGGATGCCTCACCTTCAAGATGGTGTATGTGCATGGTGCCAAGCTGGTGCTGGTTGTGAGCCGAGGTCCAGCCAGGGCTGTGGTCTGGGGGACCTCTCCATGTAGATCCCTCCAATGACTGATTAGGCCTCCTCAAAGCACAGAGGCCTCCTGGCTGGTGGACGATTTACCAGGTGGCTGGCTCAGGGCTTCAAGTGCGTGGCCTTTTACGATCTAGCTTCGGAAGTCATGGGTTCACTTCCTCTGTAATCACAAACCCACCTGTGTTCAGGAAAACGGAACACATACCCTCCTTCTCAGAGGGAGATTGTCACAGTAACATTGACAAAAAGAGCAGGTGAGATGAGAGATCTTGTGAGCACCTTTGGCAAATATCATCTGCCACATTGTCCACAGCTGAATTTAAGATCTTTCATAAACCTGTTTTTTTCTGTAATGTTCCCTGGTTCATAACTGGCCCCACCACCTCCGTGGCTGCTCATGGCAGAAACTTGGGAGCATCTTCGATACCTCTGTTTTCTTTACATTCCTCAGCCGCCTACCCTCTCCCCTCTCTGGTCAATCACAGGGTCCTGTTAGTTCTCTTTATAAATCGTTCTCAGATCCTTCCAGTCCTCTCTCCTGCCGTTGCCGTGACCCTGGTTTAGGCACCTGCCTCCTGGGTTACTGCAGGGGTCTTCAGCTGGTTTCCCTTCTTGCAGTCTTTTGCCTTCCAATTATTTATGTTTTTATCCTTCCTGTATAATCTTTAAAAATACAAACCCGTTTATGACATACTCCTGCTTAAAACCCATTAGAAGCTGCCCAGTGCTGTTGAGCTAAAGACCGAAGTTGTTCCTATGGACTAAATGGCTTTGTGTCTCTTGGCTCCTTTCTCCTCCACATTTACTTTGGATCACTATCTCCCCCTTGCATCTGCTGCACGGGTTCTTCCAGGTCCTCCTAGGCTCTCTCCTTCCTGCCTCGCGGCTTTCACTTTCACACTTGCTGCTCTCTCTGGGCGCCACATTCCACTCCTTCTTCATTTCATTTGAGTGTAATTTGCTCAGGGAAACCTGGGTCAGAAGCACTGGTCAAACAGCTCAAGGATACCTGCACATTTTCTTTGTAGCCTCTATCTGCTCATAATTGCTACTGCTGTCTTTGGATTTCTGCCTTGGCTAGGCTTTAAGTTCCATGAGATTTTAACAATTGGTCTTGAGTCCCAAATGCCTACTAGCCAGTGCCTGACACACAGTGAGCACTCACTGCATGCTTGGGAATGACTCTGCGTACATGATACGTACGTATATTTAAATACACATACACACATGCACATCGATTGTGAGTTTATGTGTACAGGTGAGGTTTTTTAAAAAAAATGTTTTATACCCGAGTAGGATTTTTCACTGGTATGTTTAGAAATTAATGGTACTTCTCTTTGAGGGTATATAGATGTGTGTGTGTGTGTTTAGCATGAATTCTCTTCTTTAGTATCCACTGTTCAAAATTTACCATGTCAGACACCAGTCTCGTTCAGAGTTGTTACGTTCCCCTTTTTCTACCTTGTCCTCTGACTGGGTCCTGTCCATCCACCCCATTCAAGGTAAAGAAACTGCTGCAATGAAAGCTGATCTCCTAAGGGCCAGGAATATGAAAAGGTACATTAACCAACTGACTGTGGCAAAGAAGCAGTGTGAGAAGAGAATCCGAATCCTGGGAGGTCCTGCCTATGACCAGCAAGACGAGGGGGCCTTGGACGAGGGAGAAGGGCCTCAAAGCCAGAAGGTAGAACTTTGTGGTTTCTTGTTTTGACCATTTCATGTTAGTTATAAACAGTCATGTAATCTCCCATCCAGTCTTTTAACTTTTTGGTATTTAACATAAGACCTATGTTCCAGAACAGAGACTCACATGTTTGCTCACAAAGAGCTATATTACTTGGTGTCCTTGACTTCTGTGAATGGTAATAGGTAAGATATGTAGGCATGGAGGGTGTGTGTGTGTGTGCCCGTGTGTTTTTTCCTAACCCACAAACCCCGAGGCACACACTTACACTTACAATGACCCAATTGAGTTGCCCACTATCAGCTGGATAGAACTAGCCACCTATGGAATAGAAGGTATCTTGTAAGTTATTTTACTTAGCTCTCACCACAATTCAATGAAATTTGAATTTCTTGATATTTCCATTTTACAGGTGAAGAAGCACAGTGGTTTAAGTAAATTACCTAAGGCCAGGTGGAAAGAGGCAGAACTAGATAAAAACCCAGATCTAGTTGCTTCACAATCTGAGTGCTTTCTCCCTGAGCCATAATATGTCAGCAACTGTTTTTACAACAAAACTTTGGACTGTCTCATACGGGGTCCTCAGCTCATGGAGCTTAGGAAAGTGTCCTAGCCCTACCTCAGTACCTGTTCTTACTCTCAAGGACTCAAGCTTGTCTTCCAAGACCCAGGGAATGCTAGGACTGAAGGAAACAGCAGCGGTACCCGCTGAGGAGCTTGTTTGTACCATTGGGAACAGGATTTCAAGGCAGTCTCCAAACTTCTCTTTTTTAAGATGGCACTTAGCCACAAAGAGGCTACCATCAGTATAATTTGACTTTGGCTACAGCCTCTAACCTCACTTGTTTGGACTTTTAGTCTCTTGATCTTTTCTCATTCAGTTCTTGGTTTGGCTTCAGATGCCTATGTGTGACTTTTCCCTTCCTCCTCATCCCAGAGATGAACTTTGACCTTTTTTCTTATTTGTGGCCCAGTCTCCATTAGAGTCTCTTCAGGATAGTTTATGCTTGACCTTGGACCAACTCTAACAGAAGCCATAGTTGTCTGCAACATCTTGGACAAGTGGCATGAATGCAGCCCCAAGTAGCTCTTGTTTTCTAGAAGGGTCTCTCCTTACCGCTGGAGATCTGTTTATTTTGCTCTTAGCAAATAAACCTTTCTGCAAGTTTGGCTTTGTGGTCCAAAGTGAAAAATTTTACCTTTTGGTGAATGTTGGCAAGAGAGTGGATTTGGCAGGTCGAATATTGTCCTTCTTCCCTTTTCTCCTCAGCCTCTGGACTCTCAAATAGATTTCCAGCCACATTTGTCACAGAAAAAGTTCTCTTCTTGTGTCCTGTGTATTCATTCATTCATTCATTCAGCAGACATTTATTGAGGGTCTACAGTCTCTCAGTTACAGTGCAAGGTACTAGAATACAAAAGGAATAAGATGGAGTCCCTGCTCTTAAAGAGTCCTATGTAATTATAAAATAGAAAGGAAAGTGATCCAATAGAGATGAGAGATATATACCTAGAAGATGCTTCTGATATCTTGCTATGCAGTCAAAAGATGATGTGGTTTTAGATCTTATGGTAGAAGAAAACCTTGAGAAACATAAAAGAAGATCATTTTAACACTGAATGTGAATTCAGTACATGTTATCTGGCAGTATTTACTAGAAGTAGACTTAATCTGATTTTAGCTCCATTTTGACTTGTTTCTTCAGATATTTAGGAAAGGAGCAACCTATTGCTGTTGCAACAGTGTAACCTCAATAAAATTATTTCAGTTAGGCTTCAGGCTGAAAGCCTCAGATAATATTACAGAATTCTAATGTTTATGATGGTTTGCTAGTCGAAAGGTAAGATTTTGGTTAGTTTGGGGCCATAAATGGGTAGAGGAGTTTTGCTATAACCTAATCATGTTTGATCCAGAAAAATCACCACCCAACTTTATTTCAGAACCTAGTCTTCAAAATTAGATGAATCCCCCAATTCAAAGAAAGAGATTAAGTAAATAAAAAGAAGGAATTATATGCCGTCTATAAGAAACTAAATATTAAGGAACAGATTGTAAGTGAAAAGAGGGGAAAAGACATGCTTACGTAAACACAAAGCATAAGAAATCTAAAGTAGTTAATATTAACATCAGATGAAATAGACACCAGAACAAGGAATATAACCAGGGATGAAGAACATTTCATTATGATAAAGGGGTAAATTCATCAAGAAGGCATGATAATCCTAAATTTGTATGCAATCAGTGAGATCTTTAAAATGCAGGAAGCGGGGCACCTGGGTGGCTCAGTTGGTTAAGCGTCTGACTCTTGATTTCAGCTGTCATGATCTCAGGGTCGTGAGAGTGAGCCCTGAGTTGGGTTCCATGCTGGGCATGGAGCCTGCTTAAGATTCTCTCTCTCCCTCTGTCCCCCCTCCCCACTCACTGTGCTCTCTTCTCTCTCTCTTTCAAAAAAAAAAAAAATACATGAAGCAAAAACTGACAGAACTGAAAGGAGAAAAAAAGATCCACAATTATTTATAATTGGAAATGCTAACACCTGTCTCTCAGTAATTGATAGAAGAAATAAACAAAAAATCAGGATATAGAAGATGTGAACAACAGTAATAACCAATGGGAACGAATGGACATTTCTGGAACATTCCACCTAGTACCAACAGAATACACATTCTTCTCAAGTGTACATTGAACATTCACCAAGAAAGACTATATTGCTGGGCAATAAGACAAATCCCAACAAATTTAAAAGGTTTAAAATTATACAGATGTTCTCTGACCAAATGGAATTGGAAATCAATAATAGATCTGGAAAATTCTCAAATATTTTTAAATTAAACAGTATATCTAAATAAGGCTTGAGTCAAGAAATTATAAGGGAAATTAGAAACTAGTTTGAAGGGAATGAAAATGAATGTACAACATCTTAATGTTTGTGGGATACAGTAAAGACTACTTAGAAGGAAACACTTTTTTTTTTTTTTTAAGATTTCTTTATTTGAGAGAGAGAGAGAGACAGAGCAAGCATGAGTGGGGGGAGAGGGGAAGGGCAGAGGGAGAGGGAGAAGCAGGCTGCCCACTGAGTGAGGAGCCTGATACCGGGGCTCCATCTCAGGAGTCCGGGATCCTAATCTGAGCTGAAGGCAGACATTTGACTGAACCACCCAGGCTTCTCAGAAGGAAACACTTTTTAATGCTTATGTTAAAAAAGAAGAAAGGTTTAAAATCAGTGATCTTCCTCCTTAAGAACCTACAAATGAAAACTAAAATAACTAGAAGGGAGGAAATAGTGTAACAACAGAAATCAATGAAATAGAGAACAGAAAAACAGAGAAAAATCAATGAAAGTGAAAGGTAGTTCTTTGAAAAGATCTATTATACACTCTAGTTAGACTGACAAAAGGAAGAGAGAAGGCACAAATTACCATTATTAGGAATGAGAGAGGAGGCATCACTATAGATCCTCCATGCATTAGAAGGAGAACAAAGGAGTATTATGAACAATTTGAAGTCAGTAAATTTCACAATTTAAATAAAACAGACCAATTCCTTTGGAAATACAGATTACTAGAACTGACTCAAAAAGAAATAGAAAATCTGAGTAGCAATTATAAATGAATTTATAATTTAAAACCTTCCCACAAAGAGAACTTCAGGCTCAGATTATTTCACTGGTGAAATCTATTAAACATTCAAGACATAGATAAGATCAATCTTTTTTTTTATGTTATGTTAATCACCATACATTAAATCATTAGTTTTTGATGTAGTGTTCCATGATTCATTGTTTGCATATAACACCCAGTGCTCCATTCAATACGTGTCCTCTTTAATAGCCATCACCAGGCTAACCCATCCCCCCACCCCGCTCCCCTCTAGAACCCTCAGTTTGTTTCTCAGAGTCCATAGTTTCTCATGGTTCATCTCCCCCTCCAATTTCCCCCCCTTCATTTTTCCCCTTAACCACATATAAGTTTTTATTTTATTTCCAGTTAACATATAGTGTTATATTCGTTTCAGGTGCACAATATAGTGATTCCATGATTCTACACATCACCCAGTGCTCAACTTTTTAACCCATTCCTGCACCTCCCTTCCCTCTGGTAGCCATCAGTTTTCTGTTTCTTGGTTTCTCTCTTTCTCTGTCTCTTTTTTTCCTTCCCATTGCTCACTTGTTTTCCACATAGGAATAAAATCATATGGTATTTGTCTTTCTCTGACTGACTCATCTTACTTAGTATTATGCTCTCTCGCACCATCCACGTCCTTGCAAATGGCAAGATTTCACTCTTTTTTTATGGCTGAATAATATTCCATTATACACTCGCACATGTGTGTGTGCGTGCATGCGACTCACACACACACACACACACACTACTTCTTTACCCATTCATCAATCAGTGGCTACTTGGGCTGCTTCCATATCTTGGCTATTGTAAATAATGCTGCTATAAACATTGGGGTGCATGTATCCCTTGAATTAGTGTTCTTGTATTCTTTGGGTACATACCCAGTAGTGCAATTATTGGATTCTAAGGTAATTCTATTTTTAACTTTTTGAGCAATCTCCAAACTGTTTTCCACAGTTTGCTCTCCTACCAGCAGTGCACTAGGCTTCCTTTTTCCCCACATCCTCATGAACACCTGTTGTTTCTTGTGTTTTTGTTTTTAGCCAATTTGACAGGGGTGAGGTGATGTAGTAGTTTTGATTTGCATTTCCCTGATGATAAGTGATAAGCATCTTTTCATGTGTCTGTTGGCCATCTGGATGTCTTCTTTGGAGAAATGTCTCTTCATGTCTCTGTCCATTTTTTAATTAGATTATTTGTTTTTTGGGGTGTTGGGTGTTTTTTGGGTGACTGTTGAACCACCCTTGCAACCCAGGAAGAAATCCCATTTGATTGTGGTGGATGACTTTTTTTTTTTTTAATGTATTGTTGAATTCATTTAGCTAGTATTTTGAGCATTTTTCCATCTGTGTTCATCAGGGATATTGGCCTATGGCTCTCCTTTTTAGTGGTGTCTTTATCTGATTTTGGTGTCAGAATAATGCTGTCCTCATAGAATGAATTTGGAAGTTTTCCTTCCTGTTCTATTTTTTTGGAATAGTTTGAGAAGAATAGGTATTAACTCTTCTTTAAATGTTTGGTAGAATTCACCTGTGAAACCATCAGGCCCTGGACTTTTGTTTTTTGGGGAGTTTTTTGATTACTGATTCAATCTCTTTGCTGGTGTTCAAATTTTCTAATTCTTCCTGTTTCAGTTTTGGTAGTTTCTATGTTCCTAGGAATTTATCCATTTCTTCTATATTGTCCAATTTGCTGGCACATATTTTTTCATAATATTCCTTGTAATTATTTGTATTTCTGTGGTATTGGTTATTTCTCCTCTCTCATTTGTGATTTTGAGTTCTTTCTCTTTTTTTCTTGTTAAATCTAGCTAGAGGTTTGTCAATTTTGTTGATTTTTTTTCAAAGAAACAGGTCCTGGTTTTATTGATCTGTTCCATTGGTTTTGTTTGTTATTTGGTTTTTATTTTGTTTTTGTTTTAGATTCTATATCATTTATTTCTGCTCTAGTCTTATTTCCTTCTTCTGGGTTTAGGTTTCATTTGTTGTTCTTTTTCTAGGTTCTTTAGGTGTAAGGTTAGGTTGTTTATTTGAGATTTTTCTTGCTTTTTGAGGTAGGCCGGTATTGCTGTATATTTCCTCTTAGAACTGCTTTCGCTGCATCCCAAGGTTTTGAGCTGTTGTGTTTTATTTTCATTTATTTCTATATATCTTTCTTATTTCTTCTTTGACTTCCTGGTTGACTCATCCATTGTTTAGTAGCATGTTATTTAACCTCCATGTAATTTTGGTCTTTACAGATTTTTTCTTTGGTTGATTTCTAGTTTTAGCAGTAGCATTTAGCATAGCATTGTAGTCAGAAAAGATGGATGATATAACTTCGATCTTTTTTTTGAATTTATTGAGACTTGTTTTGAGGCCTAATATGTGACCTGTTCTGGAGAGTGTTCTATGTGCTCCTGAAAAGAATGTGTATTCTGCTGGTTTTGGACGAAATGTTCTGAATATATCTGTTAAATCCACCTGGTCCAATGTGTCATCATAGCCATTGTTTCCCTGTTGATTTTATGATTGGATGATCTGTCCATTGATATAAGGAGGGAGTTAAAGTCCCCTACTGTTACTGTATTATCATCAATTAGTCCTTTATGTTTGTTATTAACTGTTTTATATATTAGGTGCTTCCATTTGGGTGCATTAAATATTTACAGTTGTTGTATCTTCTTGTTGGGTTGTCCCCTTTATCATTTATTATATAGTGTCCTTCTTTGTCTCTTGTTACAGTCTTTGTTTTAAAGTCTAGTTTGTCTGATATAAGTATTGCTACTCCAGATTTCTTTTGACATCTGTTTGCATGATAGATATTTCTCTGTCCCCTCACTTTCAATCTGCATATGTAATTTTTTTTTTTAAAGTAGGCTCCATGCCCGGTGTGGAGCCCATTGTGGGGCTTGAACTCATGACCCTGAGATCAAGGCCTGAGCTGAAATCAAGAGTTGGATGTTCAACCTGGCTGAGCCACCCAGGCGCCCCTCAGTTTGCAGGTGTCTTTAGGTCTAAAATGAGTCTCACGTAGGCAGCATATGGATGGGTCTTGTTTTTTTATCCATTCTGTCACAGTATGTCTTTTGATTGGAGTGTGTAGTCCATTTACATTCAAAGTAATTATTGATAGATACATATTTGTTGTCATTTTATTTCTTTTGTGGTTGTTTCTGAAGATTTTCTCTGGTCTTTTCTTGTCTTTCTCTCTTTCATGGTTTCTGATTTTCCTTAGTGATATATTTGGATTTCTTTCCTTATTCTTTGTGTATTTATTAGTGGTTTTAGATATATGGTTACCATTAGGTTTGTGTATAACCTCTTCTGCATATAGTAGTCTATATTAAATTCATGGTCATTTAAGTTGTACCCATTCTTTATTTCTCTCCTCCCCATGTTCTAGGTATATGTTATCATGTTTTACATCCTTTTGTTAGTTCCTTGACTGGTTTTATACTGAAATACTCATTTTTACTGCTTTGGTGTTTCCTACCTATCTACTGTCATTTTTGGTCTCTCCTTTCTATTCAAAGTTTGCCTTTTAATATTTCTTGCAGAGCTAGCTTAGTGGTCGTGAACTCCTTTAGTTTTTGTTTGTCTGGGAAACTCATCTCTCCTATTCTGAATGATAGCCTTGCTGGATAGAGTATTCTTGGCTGTAGATTTTTCTGTTCAGCACTTTGAATATATCATGCCACGCCTTTCTGGCTTTGAAAGTTTCTGCTGAAAAATCCCCTGATACCCTCATGGGGTTTTACTGTCTTCTTTTGTCTTACTGCTTTTAAACTTTGTTTTTTATCACATGTTTTGCCAATTTAATTACAATATGTCTTGGTATGGATCTGCTTTTGTTGATTTTGTTGGAGGTTCTCTGTGCCTTCTCAATCTGGATATCTGTTTCCTTCTCCACATTCAGGAAGTTTTCAGGTATTATTTCTTCACATAAATTTTCTGCCCCTTTTTCTCTTTCTTCTTCTTCTGGGACTCCTGTAATACAAATGTTACTACATTTGATGGAGTCACTGAGTTCCCTATTCACTTTTTGTGTAATTCTTTTTTCTCTCTTTTGTTCACCTTGATTACTTTCCATCACTCTGTCTTCTAGGTCATTAATTTTTTCCTCTGCTTCTTCCAGCCTGCTGTTCATTCTTTCAAGCATGTTTCTCATTTTGTTTATTGAGCCCTTTATTTCTGCTTGTTATTCCTTATCTCTGTGTAAGACATAAAAGACACTCATGTCTTCCACTCTTTTCTCAAGTCAGTGAGTATCCTTATGATCATTGCTTTAAATACTCCAAAAGACATGTTACTGATATCTGTTTCACTTAACTCTCTGGCTGTGACTTTGTCCTCTTCTTTCATTTGGGATAAATTTCTTTTTTTTTTTTTTTTAAGATTTTATTTATTTATTTGAGACAGAGAGAGAGAGAGAGAGAGAGAGAGAGAGCATGTGAGTGAGTGCCAGGGGAGGGGCAGAAGGAGAGAGCAGACTCCCTGCTGAGCAGGTAGCCTGATGTGGTGCTCGATCCCAGGACCCTGAGATCATGACCTGAGCTGAAGGTAGATGCTTAACTGACTGAGCCACCCAGGCACCCTCTTTGGGATAAATTTCTGTCTTCTCATTTTGTCTACATCTCTGCCTGTTTCTCTCTTTTAGGAAAGTCACCTATATCTCCTGTTCTTGAGGGTAATGGCCTTCTGAAGAAGAGGTCCTATAGTGCCCTGCTATGTAGTCTCCCTTGTTCCCCAAGACCTGGTGCTTCTGGGAGTGTCTCCAGTATGTGGTGTGTGTGTTCTGTTGTTTTGTCCTGGCTGCTTTATCCTTCATGCCAGTTATCTGGAGAGGCTCTCTTTGCCTGTTGTGGGCAGTGTTTGGTCCCTGCCCTGAATGGGGTACATTTTAACCAGGTGTGCTCGGTCTGCTTGTGAAGTGAGACCTGTCACCACTGCCAACAGAACTACAAAACTGCTGAGTCGGGGCACATGGTGTGAGCAGGGGTTTGGGCTGGCCTTCTGGGGGAGGGGGCCTACCGTGCTGGGACTGAGGCAAGCATGACTGGGAGGGGCAGTTCCACTGCAGCACAGGTTTGAGGGGTGGTTTGTGTAAGCAGGTTAGGTAGTGAGTGTGGGAATAGTGCTCGTTCCTGCAGGTGGCCCTGCACTTACGCTGAGGGGTCGGGGAGGGAGATGCATATGGCCAGTTCCTTTGTTCCCAATGTGGTCTCTCCATGAACACTGCCTCTCTGGGATACACTCCGAAATGAGTGAATAACCTCCCCACTATGTGCCCTGGGTGCTCTTCAGATTTCTGTTTCCATTCTGTACGTCTGCAGGTTGTTTGCTGGCCTTCTGAGAGCAGCACAGCCCCCTCCAGGCTCTGTCCCAGCCCAGTCCACTTTAGAACTCCAGGTTTCAAGCCCTGCTGGTTGCCAGAAGTCACGAAATTTGGCCCCTCTTACTTTCTAAGCCAATTACTATGGGGATTTGTTTTCCCCCGCTCTCCCCTGTCGTTCATCCTTGTCTGTGGCCCTGGCTTCTTCCTCACCACAGCACCGGGATCCATTTCTCTCCCAAGCAGCATGTCCACATTTCCTACCTTCTTCAGTGTGACTTATTCTCTACCTTTAGTTATGGACTTTGTTCTGCCAGCCTTCAGGTCAGTTTCTGGGGCATTTAGGATGATTTGAAAGTTATCTAGTTTTGTTTGTGGCACAAGGTGAGCCTGTGATCCTCCTACTCCGCCCCCATCTTCCAACCCACTGTCTAAGATCAGTTTTCATATCAATTTGTATTTGATCCAAGACCCGTCCAGAATGAACACCATCAAGTGTAGCTCAGGACTCCGCACTTGAATATGAAGATTCCCTGACTTTCTGTTTCTGCTGGAGTTCTTGTAGAGCATCTTTCCTAAATTCGTCTTTCCTTCTTGAATTCCATACTATTTGTAGTTTGCTACAAACACAAATTGGGTAATTTCTTAAGGAGAGGAACTGTTTAATTATGGTTGAGAAGTTGTGCTAGAGTTGGAAAGCCTGGCTTTCAATCCTATATCTACTGGGATTGACTGTGGACAAGTTCGCTTCTTTGTACTCCATTTGTAAAATCGGGATAATTTTATGTACCCTTTGGGTGGTGACCATTAAATAATGCACATAATGGGATATGTACACCACATGGTATATGAGTACTCACTAAATATTATTACTGGCATTGATTATTATGGGAGTATGTTTAGTGATGATATAGATGTAAGAAAAATCCAATTGTAATCTCTCCTTTTAGGATAAAAACACCATTCCCAAGATCCTAATTCTACGTATTCTCATTAGTATGCTGGAGGTAGTCTCGGGAGTATATTGTGGCTGTTTGTAACTAGAGAATCCTGGTCCTGGGTCACTCTTGGTAACATGTTGGGTACATTAGGAGCATATTTATTCCTCTAAAGCCCTGAGGTACTTCTGAGTGCTTTTCCTGGAGAAAAATTAATTAGCTGGGTAAGAGGTAGTAACCCACACAAAACACAGAACCAAGTTTGCAAAATATGCATGATGAAACCAGATCAAGTTGGACTGGGAGAGACTGAAAAAGCGTAAATAAAAATTCCTGAAGAGGAATAGGGAATAATCTGCCTTCCTGCCTGAAATGCTACATGGCCTTTCATACATGTAATGTCTACTAGGACAGTATTTTGTCTCCTACGTAGAGACCATTGACTGTGGTAGCATCCCTCCCAGAATTACCAGGGGTCTTAGGACAAAAAAAAAAGGGCTGAACTAACAAATAAATTAAGAGCACAATGTTTGCTGTATGGAAGCCCTTAGTGAATGTTAATTATATCATCTATAGTTTAAAAAAATGATTTTAGTAGTGGTGTCAAGTTTGACCTACCCACCCTTCTCTTTGTACTTTTACACAAAAATCTCAGAATTACTGAAATTAGTTAATCTCAAATGAATTGAGATTGAGTTAATCTCAAATGAATACATTTGACTGTGAAGTATACGATCTACTCATCCTGTTCACCCTGACCCACACTGTTAGTGTAGGTGTTACACAGTGAGATGCTCTTCTGTCTTTCAAGAGGAGAGAAAGAAAACAAATGGAGCAGAGAATTTGGTTAATCCATCAGCCAAAGTAAGAGATATATCAGATGTTTAACTATTCTTGAGATATATTTGCTATCATTTATTTATATATATTTGTACTTTCAGAACTGAGCGTAGACTAGTCATAAGATACAATAACATTTTTATTTTTGTTTTTTTAATTTATTTTTATTTTTTAAGATTTTATTTATTTATTTGAGAGAGAGAGAATGAGAGATAGAGAGCACGAGAAGGAAGAGGGTCAGAGGGAGAAGCAGACTCCCTGCTGAGCAGGGAGCCCGATGTGGGACTCGATCCCGGGACTCCAGGATCATGACCTGAGCCGAAGGCAGTCGTTTAACCAACTGAGCCACCCAGGCGCCCGATACAATAAAAATCTAAAAATGGCTAATATTTTAGAAGATGTTTTGAACTTGGTTTTGCAAATATGGCTTTGTATCTAACTTAGAATTCATTTTGATCCAAGGAAAATTTATACTGGGAAGCCTTCCTTAGATTTCGTTGAATGCTCTTTCTGCTTGGCTTCTTCCTATATGAGAAATCGGTAACTCTCTGAGTGATCTGTTATCCCTAGCCAAAGTTGATATGGGTTCCTAGAAACCTCTGTGTATCATGTACAGTTAGAGTTTGTGCTTCAAAATGCTTTACTGGTAGGGTTTACATAAATACATGCTGTGATCTTCCAAAGTTAGTAAACTAACTAAATACTAATTATCTGAAACATTTATGGACTCTAATTGTTAGTGATCTGTAGCAGGGGATGGCTGTCTTCTTTAATTAGTCACCAGAAGTTGTTAGAAAAATGCCTGAGCCTTTCTGTTCACAAAACCTCTTGAGGGTTCGCTGTCAGCAGAAGAGTTGAATCTGTATTGATCATGTGCCCTTGATTGTAGAAAGATCTTACTGATAACATTTCCAAAAAAATTCCAATTGCCACAATTTAAATTTTAAGAATCTTAAAACATAAGTTTTTCTTTTATTGCATTTGAGTTATACTTACATGTCTTTTTTTTTTTTTTTTTTTTAAGCCTAACTAAGAGCTAAGGATATGGGGCTTCAGTTCCTTCTAAATTAATTTGAGGCATTTCTCGTAACGAATTGAGTTATGAATAATTACAAAGGTGATCTGCTTTCTCCTATTGTGGCAACCTATGCTCAAGATTGTGCACGCTGTGTCTCCAGATGTGGTTTTTCTTTTTCTGTAAGCATGTAAAATGGTAAACAAAGGAGTAATTTTGGTACATGCATACAGTGTAATATTAAGAACCAATTAAAATGATGCTTACAAAAGATTTTTAAAATAAATCTGAACGAGGCTGACAGATTAGCTAATAGTACTGTGTTGATGTTTATTTCCTTATTTTGATTATTATACGTTGTTTACATAAGAAAATATTCTTGTCTTTAGGAATGCGGGCTTTATCCAATGGTAAAAGGCTGATCTTGTCTACAGCTTACTATTTTTTTTTTAGTATGGTTGTGGGGTGGTGGTATGCACGTATGTGTGTGTATGTGTGTGTGCATGTGTAGCAGGGAGAGAATGTGATTTTAAAAGGTGGTAAAATTTGGGGAATCAGGGTAATAAGTAAAGTTATTTGTGAAAAAAATAAATGATACTGTAAACGAACAAGATATAAAATCATTTTCCTCAGCTGTATAAAGATCGGATGGAAGGCAAAAATGCCAAATTATTAGATTCTAGCCTCCTGGGTTTTTTTAGACATTTCTTTTCAATTTTTCTGTTATGAGCATCTGTTACTTTTAGCAGTATATCCCACAGGGCAAGGATTTTTGTCTGTTTCATTTCCTAGAAATGTGCCTGATACAGAGTAAATGCCAAATAGATCTTTTGCTGAATGTGTGGATGATTAATTTGAAAATTGGTATTTATTGAATATGTACATTTTGAATCTTTAATAAACTTTTTCCATTTAAAATTTAGGAAGTGGAGAGATACCATATTATACTGACTATGACCTTAAAAAATGAGGTTCCCCTCCCCGATTTAGAGACTAATCCATTGGAAGTTAAAGTAAACTGATAATAAAAACTTTTTTCTTGAATTCCCTTAATAGATTCTTCAGTTTGAAGATATCTTGGCTAGTACTTTCTACCGAGAGCACTTTCGAATATACATGGAAAGGATGGACAAGAGAGCTCTGATTAGTTTTTGGGAGTCTGTGGAGTATTTAAAGAGTGCAAACAAGGTAGTATATATAGCATCAAAGGAATATTAATCACTAGCTGATGAAAACGTGCATGTTACATGCTGTGTCTGTGTTTCTCAATGAAGCTGTAAGATAAGTATACATTAAAAGACTCTTTAAAACCAAACGTAATAATGGAATTATGTTCTAGCCCCTAACAGTAAATGAAATTAGATTTTATTTTACAAAAAAGGTGCTTTTGAATGTGTAGTCAAGGGAAAAAGTGGCTTATAAATGTACCAAAATATTGAATTTATTTTCAGGCAATTATTTTTTTAACACATTATAAAAAGACATATATATATTCACATTGCTGTTATAATGAATTGATCTTGTCATCTGTACCTCCATCTCATAATCTTGTTATTTTAATGTCATCATGTGCATATTTTACACAACTGTTCTTTTAGTTCATTTAAAATATGATTGAATTAATGGGGCTTAGGTGGTCCAGTTGGTTTAGTGGCTGACTCTTGGTTTTAGCTCAGGTCATGATCTCAGGGTCCTGGGATCAAGCCCCACGCTGGGCTCTGCGCTCAGTGGGGAGTCTGCTTGTGGATTCTCTCTCTCAAATAAATAAGTAAGTAAATAAATAAATCTTTTAAAAAATAAATAAAATATGATTGAATTACAAAACACAAAAGAACATTTTTCGTTATAGATGCCTCTTACAATGAAAACCCCAGCAGTAAGCATTGTGTTTTGCACTCGACAAGGTCTCAGTACATTTAAGGATTAAAGACTGTGAAATATGTATGTTTATATGTGTCTATAAATATACATATTTGTATATTTATGTATAACATATACATATATTTTGAGAGGCTTATTAAAATAAGCACAAAGGTACATTAAATTACTATTTGCACTTTATATGAGTGTTGGCAAAACTGAATACCAACTTAAAATACATCATAAATCACAAACTACCTTGTTTTTTGTTTTTGTAAAAGATTTTTATTTATTTGAGAGAGAGAGGGAGAGAGAGAGAACATGAGTGGGGAGAGGGGCAGAGGCCGAGGGAGAAGCAGACTTCCTGCTGAGCAGGGACCCTTATATGGGGCTCCATTCTGGGACTCTGGGTTTATGACCTGAGCTGAAGGCAGATGCTTAACGCACTGAGCCACCCAGGTGCCCCACAAATTACATTGGTTAAGGAATTAAATTCACTCTCATAGTATTTTTAAATCTTCTTAGAAGATTTTGCTTTTCATTGCTTTTTATTGTTAATTTGTAAGCCACAAATTACCTCATTTTATCAAATACTGTTTTTGCCTACTTTATTATATATTCTATTTACTAGACTTGATTCCAAATGACTTTTGGCTGCTCTCAAAGGAATGTTGCAAACAGCAATCTAAAGAACTTTTCTAAACTACTGAAAACAGTTTGAAAGATTTCAGTGGAATAGGAGCATATAGCTTTGTCAAATGCAACACTAGCTATTTTGACCTGGCAACACTGATTTGGATGTAAAAGTCCTGGAATGTTTGTTGAATTCACAGTCTTCATTTGTTAAGTTGTTTGTCTTCATTTTTTATTTTTTATTTTTTTTTAAAGATTTTATTTATTTAATTGACAGAGAGAGAGACAGAGAGAGAGGGAACACAAGCAGGGGGAGTGGGAGAGGGAGAAGCAGGCTTCCTGCCGAGCAGGGAGCCCAATGCGGGGCTCGATCCCAGGACCCTGGGATCAAGACCTGAGCCGAAGGCAGTCGCTTAACCAACTGAGCCAGCCAGGCGCCCCCTGTCTTCATTTTTAAAAAAAAGATTTTATTTATTTTTTTTAGAGAGAGAGTGTGAGCAGGGGGAGGAGCAGAGGGGGAGGGAGAGGGAGATAATCTCCAGCAGACTCTGTACTGAGCGGCAGAGCCCTAAGACCCAGAGATCATGATCTGAGCTGAAACCAAGGGTTGACGCTCAGCCACCCAGGCGCCCCTGTCTTCATTTTTCACTCCTGTTGAAGACTTTGTATAACATTCCTGGAGTTAATGAAATGTGTCTAGAGGAAATATAAATATTATGTTAACCAGAAGAGATACTTGAATTTGCGAAGTAGGCTGGCTATGACCTAAGTGTAACGTTTAAGACTAAGCCATCTAATATAAGCTTGATTATAATGCAATAAATCATCATTCTGAAAGAACATTTTTCTTGTTTTCTTAAATTATACAATACTGACTTTTTTTTTTGAGTGAGAAATGGCACTTCCAATGATTTATATTAGATTTTAAAAAGCCAAATTGAATTTAGCTGATATTTGAGCTGTGGAATTCAGATTTACGAGAAGGAGTCCATTGCAAGAAGAGAACTGTTGTCATTTTTCTCCTTCCAGCATTTCAAAGAAATTACATTTGTTAACTATTCAACTGAAGTGTTCATTTGAAGGAGCCAGTTGTCTTTTGAGGGTCTGACTCTTACCCCTTGGTTCTGAATGTGCACACGAAAGCCAGAGACCCCCACTGGTACCAGTGTGCATTCCACGTCTTCCTTCCAGCTTTGAAATGTAGAGAATTCTGAAGATAATCCTTTTTGTCAGAGATGAAATTTCTTACCTTTCTTGTTCTTCATCCTTCTGTTTTTCAGAATGAAATCCCTCAATTAGTTGGCGAAATTTACCAGAATTTCTTTGTGGAAAGCAAAGAAATACCTGTGGAAAAATCACTTTATAAAGAAATCCAGCAGTGTCTTGTAGGAAATAAAGGTATTGAAGTGTTCTGCAAAATCCAGGGAGATGTTTATGAGACCCTAAAGGATAGGTATTACCCGTCATTTATTGTCAGTGACCTATATGAGAAACTGATGGTAAAAGAGGACGAGAAACATGCCTCACAGTTGATTTCCAGCAAGGATGAACTGGTGAGTCACCTTTCACTTTCTCCTCCCTTCTCAGTGGTTAAGCTTCGAATATGATCGGGTGGGCTCATACTGTATAAGCCGAATTTGGTGCGCCCCTTCACCTTTTAATGTACAGGACTGTAAGTGGAGCTCACACACGCCTCCCCTTGTTCTTATAAACAGCTGACTACCACCACCTGCTGTTGAGTCAGAGACCTCACTGCCCCCTCCCTACCTGAGACATACCCCGAAAACGTGAAGGCAGAAAGCCTGTGGGTGGGACATTTGTGGCTTAGGCCAGGTAAGAGAATCCACAGAACTTAGTGCGGCCTGGGAATAGTCAAAGGATGGGGAAATGAGGAGAGAAAGAGAATGTGGGAGGAGTTACAGGAAATATTTTGGAGTTTAAAAAATCAGATGTAAGTAAGATGTTCCAAAGAAAACCTTGCTCAGCCACACCTGAAGTCTGATTTTCTTAAGTGTACTGTCATTTAATGGGAGAACCCCAGTTGCCACCTGTCATTTACTATCAATGATTTACGTGAGTTTTAAGATTTATGAAGATGCAAAGAAAAACAAAATGTTTTAAGTCACCCTACATGGAAAGATGATAATTTATCTTGGGTTTTTTTCTGCCCAGTGATATCTCAAGCCCTGAGGAATCAAGTGCTTGCTCTTGATGGTATTTGAAGTCAGTATCTGAACTGTTGTTAAATTCATTCCTTCAGAGTTTTTTTTTTTAAAGATTTTATTTATTTATTTGAGAGAGAAAGAATGAGAGATAGAGAGCACGAGAGGGAAGAGGGTCAGAGGGAGAAGCAGACTCGCCACTGAGCAGGGAGCTCGATGTGGGACTCGATCCCGGGACTCCAGGATCATGACCTGAGCCGAAGGCAGTCGCTTAACCAACTGAGACACCCAGGCACCCATTCCTTCAAAGTTTTTAAAAGATTTGTTACTTACTTCTTTATATTTTCAGTGTATAACACCACCGAACTGATCCAAAAATCATTACTCATTGCTCATGAGTAAAACCTATCTTATTTTTTAAGATAGGTCAGTTTGTTTAATTTTTTAATTACTTATCTATTTATTTATCTATTTATTTACTTAGTTATTGGTCAGTTTGTTTTAACTGTGTTATCTCTCCCTCAAAAGTTAAAATGGTTAATTTGCAAATGCCTTAAAAGAGGTTATTCAAATTGATTAAAAATGTCAATACCCAACAGATAAATTGAATAAGGTCTTGAACTGACAGTTGATCTGTAAGGTAAACAAACATGAAAAATTGTCCAACTTCACCTGGGACTCGAGAGTAATATGTATCACTGAACTTTTGAAAGCTCTTACTCTTTTGTAACAATAATCCTGCTTCTAGAAATTTATCTTAAGACAATAACTAAAGGGTAGAGAAGTTTATGTATCATGGAGTTTGTTTTAGTACATTTGGGATAGCAAACCAGCAGAATCAACCCAGAGCACGAGCAGCAGTAGGAGTATGTCTCAGTGTACTATCAATTGCTAGGATACTATACAGCCATAAAAATTAAAAGTTTGAAGTCTGTAATTAATACCCTCAAAATAAGCAGCATTGTAAATTATATGGAAAAGACAGAATACATGTATGTCTGTGTATACAAGGTGTAGAATTATGTCATATGTACACTCATGGACAAGGATTTGAAAGACCGGACAAAAATAAAAACAGCTTTTTTTTCTAGGATTATTAATACTTTATTTTTGTTTGAAAAAATGACTGTTACAATTACTAAAAATTGGAAGAAAAAATTCTGTTAGAACATTAAGGAGTATAAACAAAGCAGAAGACTGTTCTCAGCCATTCTTTCCAGTGCCCCGCACAAATCTGTTTTATATGCCATCTGTTGGTAATCTATCCAGATTTTTCAAAGTTACACAGTTCTTTATGAATCTTAAGTCACTTTGAAATGCTAACCATTTTACTTGTAAAATGACCTACCTGTTGATTTGTAAAATACATCTTCAAGAGAAGGGCTGAACAAAGGGTATACCAAAAATACTTTCACTAATAGGAATTTGGAAATTTTATTTTAAAGGGACACGCATGAGTTTTCTGTAATATTCTTTGGAGCCTGAAAGGAAGCCAAATGTGTCTCAGTGTCTTTGTCCAACATTAGGCAGAGATCATTCGGGTTGAGCTGGGTGCAGAACTCAGTTGCCTTCCCTTGTTCCAAGCAGATTCCCTTGGGTGTACCATTTGGAAGATAATGGTATGGAATCCACCCCACGACCTCATCTCCACCCACTTTTTTGGGCTATTAAGTGTCTTTTCTCACTGCAATCCTGAACACCAGTTACTTTGGTTCCAAATAATTTTTACTTGTTACATTGCTGAGGCAAAGTAGCCTGCTCCTGGGTTGTTACCACAGAGTCTTTCCTTAGTGGAATCTAGTCCTTGGGCACAGTGTAATGATAGAGAGCCTATACACTAGGTAATAATGGCTGACCAGTCCAGCATCAGAAGATAGTGTGGTTCTCCCATCCAAGTACTAACCAGGCCCGACCCAATACCGGCCACCCCTGTCTTAATCAGTGGTGGAAGAACGGTCTCAGAACTGTTTGTGTCAATTGGCCATTTAAGTTTAATAGTAAAAGACTGGTTAATGATAACAATGCATCGTAAAACCTTCAGAAGGAAAGGAGAATGTTTTGTGGACCATTTGTTTTTGTGTGTGTGTGACAGTTTTAAGTTATTAGTTTTTTAAATCAGTACTTTTTAATGGAAACAACTTGACCAAAAATCTGTCACAGAATTTTGAGACCCATTAAAACAAAAGTTTAATGAGAAAAAAAAAAAGGAAGAAGATAGTGTGGTTCATGTGACTTTCTCCCCCAGGGCCCGGGAGTCGAGGCTGGTGAGGAAGCTGTAGATGAAGGCACCAGCCGGATTAATGAACAAGCCAGCTTTGCTGTAAACAAACTACGAGAACTAAATGAGAAACTTGAATATAAAAGGCAAGCTCTAAGTTCTATTCAAAATGCACCAAAACCTGACAAGAAGGTAACTCTTTTGCTTTTAAGGTTATCTTTGAAAGTTTCCATTTTTCCAATTTGATAAATAGTTTTCAGTTTATGTTGCAAAGCATCACAGTTTCCTTAAAAAGAATTTTAACCTTAAGTTCCATTGTTACATTTTTGCTTCTAGTATAGAATGAGAAAAGCACTTGATTTTAGTCTTCCATGGTCTGGGGTTCTCCCCCAGTCATCAGCAGTGAGTAGCTCCGAGTTCTCTCACCTGGCTCGCCTACAGCAGCTTTGCAGAACAGAGCAAAACATTTCTTTGTGCCAGACTCATTTCTGGAAGTAAATTAAATCCACGAGGACAATCTTTTTAATTTCATTTTTCTTTCAAATGCTGTGAGTCACAGTTTAGAGAACCTCACAAAATTACGCAAGAAGTAGATTGTTTTGCTAAAAGCCAACAGAATTGGAAAGTTTAAAAAGGTAAACAGCATCTCCCTAAGTGGCATTTTGTGAACCCAAGCAGTGGTGTGGCTTTTTGCTTTGTGGTTATGCCTCTTCAGAGTCCAACAGGGAGGCGTTTCTAATATAACCTTGGTCGATGCTCTTCGGTCTGCCAAATTGATCTCCTCTGGCAATTTCTGAGTGCGTGTTCAGCAACATAAGTGATGAGTAAATGCATGATGCTGTGCCAGTCCCTGTGGGGAATCAGTGATATACAGAGCCTGACATGTGCCCTTTGGGAGCAAACATGGTGATGGTGGGACTAAAACATACCCACATGAAAATGAAGCAGATAGTCTCAGGCCTGACTGATGATAAAATGCAGGAGGAGGTTTAGGCTGGGAGTGCTTCTGTAGGCTTTTTGAGCAAGGAAAGAGTCCTTGTAGCCTTCATGTTCAGGAGAGTTTCGGAGCAAAACTTCCGCCTTCAAACCACAGAATTATATATCCTTATAGGTTTTCTTATGAAAGAGATCCATAGCCTTTTTTTTTAAAAAAATAAAATTACTTATTTTTAAAAAATTATTGCAAAATATACATAAAATTTATTACTACTTCAACCATTTTAGGTGTACAGGTCAGTGTCTGTGCATTCACACTGTTATGCAACCATCACTACCATCCATCTGCAGGACTCATTTCATATGCCAAAACTGAAACCCTGTACCCATTAAATAATACTTACCATTCCCTGCTCCCCATTCCCTAGCAACCACCATTCTACTTTCTATCTCTTACAGATTTAGCTACTCTGAAATACATTGTGAGTGGAATCATACAGTATTCATTCTTTTGTGACTGGCTTATTTCACTTAGCATAATGTCTTCAAGGTTCATTCATATTATACTGTGTGTCAGAACTTCCTTCCTTTTTAAGGCTGAGTAATTTTCCATTGTGTGTGTGTGTGTGTGTGTGTGTGTGTGTGTGTGTGTATAGCATTTTGTTTATCCATTCACCCATCAGTGGACATTTGGTTTGCTTCCATCTTTTGAATATTGTGAATAATGCTGCCATGGACATGGGTGTACAAATATCTTTTCAAGATCTTGCTTTCAGCTCTTTTGAGCATGTACCCAGGTGTGGAATTGCTGTTTTTAATTCTTGGAGGAACCTCCATACTATTTTCCATAATGGCGGCACCGTTTTATACCTTCTCACCAACAGTGCATGTAGTTTCTAATTTCTGTAGATCTCACCAATAACTGTTTTTCAGTTTTTTGATAGTAACCATCCTAATGGGTGTGAGGTGGTTTGGATTTGCATCTCACTAATGATTAGTTATGTTGAGTATCTTTTCATGTACTCTTTGGCCATTTATATATATTTTTTTGAGAAATGTCTATTCAAGTCCTTTGCGCATTTTTGAACCAGACTGTTTGGTTTTTGTTTTTAAGTTTTAAGAGTTCTCTATATATTTTGGATGTTAATATCCTATCAGATATGTGATTTGCAAATATTTTCTCCAATTCTGTGGGTTGCCTTTTTACTGTGCCGATAGTATTCTTTGCACAAAAGTTAAAAATTTTTTTTCTTATGTTAATCACCATACATTACATCATTAGTTTTTGACGTAGTGTTCCATGATTCATTGTTTGCATATAACACCCAGTGCTCCATGCAGAACGTGCCCTCTTTAATACCCATCACCAGGCTAACCCATCCCCCCACCCCCTCCCCTCTAGAACCTTCAGTTTGTTTCTCAGAGTCCATAGTCTCTCATGGATCGTCTCCCCCTCCGATTCCCCCCCTTCATTTTTCCCTTCCTGCTATCTTCTTCTTCTTCTTCCTTTTTTTTTTTTTAACATATAATGTATTATTTGCTTCAGAAGTACAGATCTGTGATTCAACGGAAAAGTGTAAAATTTTTATGAAGTCTAGTTTTCCCATATTTTCTTTTGCTGCCTGAACCTTTGGTGTCATAGCCAACAAGTCTTGCTAGTCCAGTGTTATGAAGCTTTTCCCCTATGTTTTCTTCTAATAATTTATAGTTTTAGCTCCTATGTTTAGGTCTTTTATCCATTTTGAGTTAATTGTTATATAGGATATTAGGTAAGGGTCCAACTTCATTATTTAGCATGTGGGTATCCAGTTTTCTCAGCACTATTTGTTGAGGAAATTGTTCTTTTCCCATTGAGTGGTGTTGGCACCCCAGTCAAAATTCTTTGACCATATGTACAAACGTTTATTTCTTGGCTGTCTGTTCTAGTGCAATGGTCTACATGTCTGTCTTTATGTCGGTACCATACATTTTGATTGGTATAGCTTTGTAGTAAGTACTGAAATCAGAAAGTGTGAATCCTCCAACTTTGTTCTTTTTCAAGATTACTTTGGCTATTCAGTCTCCCTTCAGATTCCATATGAATTTTACAATGGATTTTTCTATTTTTGCAAAATACATTGGAATTTTTATAGGTATTGTGTTCAATCTGTAGATTGCTTTCGGTAGCACTGACATCTTAGCAATGTTTAGTCTTCTAATCCATGAACATTGGAGATCATTCCATATATTTATGTCTTCTTTAATTTCTTTCATCAGTGTTTTATAGTTTTCTTTGTAGAAGTCTTTCACTTCCTTATTTAATTCCTAAGTATTTTTTTTTTATTTTTATGCTATTGTAAATGGAATTGTTTTCTTAATTTCCTTTTTGGATTGTCCATTGTTAGTGTAAAGAAATGCAGCTGATTTTTGCCTGTTGATTTTATATCCTACTACTTTGCTGAATTGTGCAGCATTTCAAGTGGTTTTATAACTCTCATGATGTTTTCCCTTTGGCAGATTGTTTTCAAGTTGAAGGAGGAGATAATTCTAATGGAGAAAGAACGCACAGACCTACAGCTGCACATGGCAAGAACAGATTGGTGGTGTGAGAACCTCGGAATGTGGAAAGCCTCCATCACCAGTGGAGAGGTAGGTCTGACCCCTTTTCCTCCCAGTTTATTTTAAGAGTATGACTTTATATGAGAAGACTTTGTCCTAGAGAATTAAGTTTGAGGGTAGAAAGCCTATGTTTGTTCGTGTAGACTGCATTTGTCCTTCCTTCTCCACTGTTTTCACTCTGTCTCACCCATGACTGCGAGCTGTAGGGGGGCTGCCTGGTATAGACCTGATCTCACTCCACTGCAGGTTGTCCTTATTCACTGGCCTTATAAGCAACTTTCAGATAAGGATACTTAATGTCTCCGAATTGCCATTTTATTTTTTCATTGAGGACTGAAATAAAATGGAAGGCATTATTTGAAATTTGGTGGTGACAAATTAAAAATTTAAGTGTTTTTCTTTTTTTTAAATTTTTTAAAAAAATTTAAGTGTTTCTGATGGCTCCATTCTGCTGACTTCACTTACTTAAATCTCAGTTGCTGTAAATCTTCAATAATGAATATTTTTTCCTTTGAATTAGAAAATATTTTGCTGTTCTTTGAGGGATACGGGTAACAATTTTCAGAATATGCTGTATCCCTTTTGTCTTTGAAAATAATTTCTTTTCAAAGAGAGATGCATATGGGCATTTACATTGTTAATGTTGACAACTTCTTCATTCCCACCTGCCCTACTATCAGTCCTGTGGAAGTCTGGAGATAAAGGTCAGGTCCACATAGATAACGAGATCATGAGTAACATAGTGTTAATGTTCACACTCTTACTGTGGTGTGGGGCGGGCTTGAAATTCACAATCTTAAGTTCTCCTCTAGATTACATAGCAGACAAAGCGTGTTCTCCAAGAGCTACTGTGAAAGCACACACATTATGTGAATGCTTAACCAAGTGCTTCACCAGGTCTGTGGTACCTGGTAGCACTCCCATTAAGGTAAGCTGTAGGAGTTTGCTGTGGCACCTTGGTCACGGAAAAGATAGTGGACATGGACACTGAGGAGTCCCCTGACCACCAGAGTTCACAAGGCAGTCCCATGGGGAATGTGTGGAAGATGTGTCTGCCTCATGCCAGATTCTCCTGAGTTCTGATCCGGGCTGACTCCCTTACTAGACATGTGATCCTACGATAACCCGGGGACCCTGTGTGTGCCCTCACCTCCTGCATCCTCACAGTGGAATAATGGTCCTACCTCACGGGGCCCCGTGCATGCTCTGGGAGTCTTGTGTCTCTTTCCTTTGCCTTTCTTATTGACTCTTTGTCTCTAATTCGATTTGTGATACTAATTCAAGCTTAAATTCAGTGTTTTTTTGTTTTTTCTCTTAATCTATTTATGTTAAGTATAACAATGGCCTGTCTGAATTGTGATATTTTATGTATCTGTGTCTGTGTTAAGGAGTTATCTAAGTCAGGAGGTAGAGGAAATTATGTGTTTCAATGTAAAATTTCATAAAAATTGAAATCCTGGTTTGTTGAATCCAGAAATTAACCCGGGGAAGTCTTTATCCTTTCCTGAGACAGGTTTTGGCATATCTTGCACTTGTTTGCTTGCTGTTCATTTGTTTTTTCAAAGGAACACGCTTAAGATGTTAAGTTTGCTATATTAGTTTTCTTTTGATGAGTAACAGATTACCACAAATTTCATGGCTTAAAACAACACCCATTTATTAGCTCACAATTCTGTAGGTTGAAAGTCCAACCCTGCATGACTCTCTCATTCTCTACTCATTGTGTCATAAGGCTGAAATCAACGTACTGGCCAGACTGAGTTCTTGTCTGGAGACTGGGGAAGAAATCCTCTTCCAGGCTCATTCAGGTTGTCGGCAGAACTCAGTTCCATGTGGTTGTTTACCTGTCTCTGCTCTCTTGCCATCAGTCGAAGCACCGCCACACACCCCTCCCCCACCCCACGCGCCCCTCTCCTTCATGCTAGCACCACGTGTGCAATCTTTCTTGCACTTCCAGGCTTCCCCACGTCCTCTCCTGCCACCAGCCCGAGGAATCTCTCTGCTCTTAAAGGGCTTGTGTGATTAGGTTAGGCACACCCAGGTAATCCCCTGTGTTAAGGTCAGTGGTTAAATGTAACGTAACCTAATTGCAGGAATAGATTCTATGGTATTCCCAGTCTCAGGGATGACGCAGGGCATGTACACTAGGGAGTGGGAGATCTTGGGGGGTATTTAAAAATCGTGCCTACCATATCTGCTCAGCACCCTTTTTGTTGCGTTTGTTTTTCCCAAGGTTACAGAAGAGAATGGTGAGCAAATGCCCTGCTACTTTGTCATGGTAAGCTTACAAGAAGTTGGAGGACTTGAAACTAAGAACTGGACCGTCCCCAGAAGGCTCAGTGAGTTCCAGAATTTACACCGGAAACTTAGTGAGGTATGAATACTCATGAACACAAGGTGTAGAATTACTAAGCAAGAAGATGTGTAAGAGCTCATTTCAATTTTCTACATATAAGGAAACTAATTAACCTTTCTCCTTTGCTGTGGATACTGGCAAAGTGGCATTTTCAGCCTGACATTTGGAAATTAACCCATAGACAAACCATTTAGTGTAAATCCTTCAGGACAAAGCATTGTCTGATCTCCATTGAGCCTCATAGAACCCCAGAGCTGAAAGAGGGCTAGGGATCATCTAGGGCCACTGGTTTTTGAAGCTACCAGTTGTGACCTTTTAGTGGGAAGCGAAATCAATGAATGTTTGCAGCAACAGGAAGACCATAGAACATACTGGATTTCGGCACAAAGAGTAAGGGTCATAATGTGTCGTGGTTGAGAGCACAGACTCGGGAGCCAGACTGCTTGAGTTTGGATCCTAGCTGTCTTGTTTAGTAGCCATATGACCTGGGACTTGTCACTGTCCTCTTTGTCTCTCTTCTTCTTCATCAATAAAATAGAAATATTGACAGTGCCTGTATCTCCTATCTCACAGAGTTGTTGTGAGAATTAAGGGAATAAATGCATACAAAGCATTGAGAAGAAGGTGTGGTACATAATAAACACTACCATGTTGGTGGTGGTAGTAGTAGCAATGAGCATTGTTTCCTAGAACCCCTTAGTTTTATAGGTGGGTTCTATTTTATATGTGGATACGCACGTATGCATGTGTGGATTGCAACACAGCATGGATTTCCTACTGTAAGTTTTAGTTAAAAATGTCAGAAAGCTTCTAATCTAGGTCAGTTCTTTTATTTTAAGAGGAGAGGAGCTGACCCCAGAGAGTTTGATCGATTTATCACGGGGCGTGTTCCTCATGGCCCAACCTGGATTGGCGTCCGGGCCATTTTATTTTCCATTCCTTATTCTCCCATCTTTCTCAGGAACTGTGTCCTCTCTAGCTCTCCTCCTTCTAGAGATGACGGCCCTCCTCCCTGGCAACTGAGACTCTCTTTGGTCACTTCTCTTGTTTCTGTTTATTGTTGTCTGGCTCAAAATGAACTGATGCTGGTAAAATCCTGCGGTCACCTATCAGACTGCTCTTCTGCCAGTGAAATGTGTCTGTTTCCTTTAACATTTTCTCCTAAGGGGATTTTTTTAAAATCCCTTTAATCACCAGCTTATGAATTCTATACCTTCGTCAAGTGATTTTAAAAGGATAGTGGGGGCACCTGGGGGGCTCAGTCGTCGGGCGTCTGCCTTCGGCTTGGGTCGTGGTCCCAGGTCCTGGGATCGGGCCCCGCGTCGGGCTCCCTACTCGGCGGGGAGCCTGCCTCTCCCCCTGCCTCCCCCCCTGCCTCTCCCCTGGCCCCCCCCCGCCTGCCGCTCTGCCTCCCCCCCTGCCTCCCCCCCTGCCTCCCCCCCTGCCCCCCTCACCTGCCGTTCTGCCTACTTGTGCTCTCTCTCTCTGCCAAGTAAGTAAATAAAATCTTTAAAAGGGTGGTGGCCCAAACCAAGTACCCTACTCCAGTACTTCTCAAAGGGACTGTGGTCACCCTGGCAGCGTGGAAAGCAAAATCTCTCTCTTAACAGAAGATGACATTTTCCCCAAAATGTGTGAGTAAAATGGACACTACGGAAAAGTGTGTCATTTGCCCTGTGACAAACCATTGTGAAGCCGAAGTTTAGTGTCCGTCCAGTTGCTGATAAAAACGGAAGGAGAAAAAGGAATTTAGAGGAGATTTTGAAATAAAATGTATGTGGAAAATGTTCTTTGAAAATAAAAAAGCAAGTAGACTGAAGCCTTAGAGGAAGTAAACCTTACAAAATTCCATGTCTGTCTCATTTTTCCTTATCTGTAGCTGACCCTTGGGGTTCTTTTCTTACCCTTAGAATTTACTCTCCTGTGACTTTTCGTTTTTGGGTGTAAACCCTTCCTGTTGACAGCTGGGACAGGAAGCACCTCTTCAGGTCCCTGGTGAATTTTACTCTTCCCTTCTGACTCTCACTGCCTGTTTTATTTCTTGAAAATTATACCCCGAATTTGAGCCCTGATTTATATGTCTCCTTGGGCACATGCCATTGTACCCCTGGTTCTTCAGTGGGCTGTGTGGGAAGGGCTAGTTTCTCCTTACCCAGCACCCAAAGCACCTGCATACACTTATTACAAGTGACTTAGCCCATGCCCCCTCATGCTGTGGCCAGGCCAGCAGGCACTCCCGTGACCCTCCTGTGCACGGAGGGTGACACCAGCAGTTAGAGTGGTCACATAACAATTTTTGTATTGTTATGTTAATCACCGTACATTACATCATTAGTTTTGGATGTAGTGTTCCATGATTCATTGTTTGTGCATAACACCCAGTGCTCCATGCAGAACATGCCCTCTTTAATACCCATCACCAGGCTAACCTATCCCCCCACCCCCCTCCCCTCTAGAACCCTCAGTTTGTTTTGCAGAGTCCATCGTCTCTCATGGTTGGTCTCTCCCTCTGATTTCCCCCCCTTCATCCTTCCCCTCCTGCTATCTTCTTCTTCTTTTTTTCCTTAACATATATTGCATTATTTGTTTCAGAAGTACAGATCCGTGATTCAACAGTCTTGTACAATTCACAGCGCTCACCATAGCACATACCCTCCCCAATGTCTATCACCCAGCCACCCCATCCCTCCCACCCCCCACCACTCCAGCAACACTCACTTTGTTTCCTGAGATTAAGAATTCCTCATATCAGTGAGGTCACATGATACATGTCTTTCTCTGTTAATCCTGATCTTTAATTGTCTCATATGTGAAAGAGGAATGATAACAATTGCCAACTCTTCGAGCTGTTATTTCATGTGCCGAGCTTCTAGCAGTGTCTGGCAGAACGTAGGACTCAATCCACAAAGGATCTGTTATTATTTATTAATATATTATTATTAATGTACTTCCGTTGTGCAGTTTGCCACTGAAGGGCAGTAATAGAGCGACAAGCTAAGTTACTCCTTCTTTCCATTGTTTTATCAACGGGGATAACTTTTTCACAGAGGTGTTGTAAACAAAGCACATTCTAATAGGAAGATTTTCTTCCTGTGAGCCAGGTATCCACACCTAGAGCCTTGTGCTTTGCGCGTGTTGTGCGAACCCACCTGATCAGCCTGGCCTCTGCATTGCCCAGCTCTCAGGCATTCAGGGTCCTAGGGATGAGCTTTAGCTTTTTTCATCAAATGTCCCCTTCCTCTCAATTCCGTGAGCCTGATTAGAACAGGCAGGTTTTCAAGGTATTAAACCTCAGAGGAACAAGTACAGGAGGAAGATACTTGGTTTGTTCTAATTATAATTCTAAACTTTTTTTTTTAACATGAAAATATGATATGATTAGAAATGCTAACATTTAATGTTTTCCTCCACAGTGTTTCCCTTCTTTAAAAAAAGTCCAATTGCCTTCTCTTAGCAAGCTGCCTTTCAAATCTATAGATCACAAGTTCATGGAAAAGTCAAAGACTCAATTAAATAAGTTTTTACAGGTAAGCAATTGAAAACTTTTTGGATACGAGAAGAAAAATTAGTTATTTGGAGTTAAACTGTCATCATACTAAGAGCTTGCTTGTTTGCTTCCTTGTCTTAAAGGTCATGCCAGGTCCTCAAAATGTCTTTGGTTTGTTGGTTTGTTTGTTTATAATTAAAGTATACTATACACACAAAAAATATAAAATATAACAAATATAAAATATGTACAATACAGATACCATGTGTGCAGCTTTGTCCTTTTCCACACACTCAGGCCACCCTGTAAATAGCACCGAGGCCAGTACGCTCCGGCTTCTTCCCCATCACAGCCCCTGGCCCAGGGTGGTCACGATCCTGACTGACAACTAGCCACACAGATACAGTTGTTTCTGAACGTCCTATAAATGGAATCATGCAGTGTGGACTCCTTTGTGTCTGACCTCTTTCACTCAACAGCTGTGTCCAGGGGATCCACCCACAGTGCTGTTCTAGTTGCAGATCATTTGTTGTCACTACCACATAGGTATTTGATTGTGAGAATACACTACGGTCTATTCATCCCATTGTTGATGAGCATTTGGGCCATTTCCAGTGGAGGCTATCATGAAGAAGGTTCTGTAAACTTGTAGTACTTGACTTGTGGTGAATCTGTGTTACGTCTGGGTTTCTTCGTTTGTCCGAGTGGTTGTGGCAGTTTTTACAGTCACCACAGTGTGTTGGGTTCTGATGGCCCCCCCACACCTCCTCTTCTCTGCCTGTTTCTCTTTAGCCCCTATCGGGTGTGTGCTGGGGTCTCCCCGTGGCTTCAGTTTGCATTTCCCTGACGGCAAATGGAATGGAGCACTTCATTATTGGCCACTGGGATAGTTTCTCTGGGGAAGTGTCTGGTCAAGTTGAGTCTGCTCTTCCGTCGTGTCGCCCATCTTTTCCACACCGCTTTGTGGGAGTTCTGCATGGGATTTGGATGTGAGTCTCTTGTCAGACCATTTATGTTGCAGATATCTTCTCCCTTTCTGTGGAGGGCCTTTTCACTCTTAGTGATTTCTTTTCATGAACAGAAGTTCTCAATTTTAATTTAGTCCAGTATATCAATTTTGTCTTTTATGGTTATGCCTCTGTGCCTGTTAAGAAATCTTTGCCTCCCCCAGCGTCCTAAAGCTGCTCTTCTAATTTCCTCTAAATGCTTTATTGTTTGTCTTCCGTCCATTTTTAGAGAATAAGGCCAAACATACCCTATCCTTGATAGCAACCACTATTTATTTTTCCTTAGCTGGGCCCTCTGTATTCAGGGGATAGTTAAGTTACTCAAACCACGTACCCTTGTAGTTTTTGGAGGCATGGAACTTTGCCTCATGAAACACTCTTTGCCTATGTAGTGGTAGCTAGAAGGCCTGGGATTTTAAATGATGGATGTTGCCAAATTCTTAGTGAAGGCTTTATTAACACATAGTTGTTCACGCAGAAGTACGGGTCATTGTTAAAACAGATTTGTTTAAGTCAGAGTTGCTTTGAAAGTGTTAGTCTCTTTTTTCCACCTATTCCTCTCCCCCCCCATATATATATGTTTGTATGTCTATATGTATCCTAAAGCTTTTCTAAGGTGCAAATTATTTTATTTCCTGAGGGAAACTTTTATTTTATAATATAATAATACATAAATTTGTGTGTATATGTAATATATAGTGTAATATAATGTAAATTTCCCTCAGGAAATAAAGCAATTTATACCTTGAAAAACTCTGAATTTAATTATGGCAGAACTGGATTAGAGAATCGTCAATGTTTAAATGCTCTTACAAGAGAATTTGAAACTGAAATACTACCATTTTGTTGCTGATTCAAAATGTCTAGGAAATAATTAAACCCACTCCAACACAGTACCTGCTTAAATCATCTGGATGAACTAAACATCTCATTTGTGAAACAGATGTGTATTGCTCAAAATCCAGGATTTTTAAGCTTCAGGTGTGTAGCTTTGGAACTCTCCAGCCAACTC
Source organism: Eumetopias jubatus (assembly GCF_037043125.1). Lineage (NCBI taxonomy): Eukaryota > Metazoa > Chordata > Mammalia > Carnivora > Otariidae > Eumetopias > Eumetopias jubatus. The sequence continues at coordinate 16,547,744 of NW_028274808.1, forward strand.
TCTTGTTTCCTTCCAGTCCTCTGCTGGGGGCGGTGGGGGGGGGTTCTCTGTTTATTTGACCTTTCCTGTTGCCACAGATACCACACTCTGGGCCTGCGCTTTTGGGGGCGCAGAGAGGGCGCACATGTGCCTTTATTGGATTGTTGGTCATGGAAGTGGGTTAGTGAATTCTGTTGTGCCGAGAGAAATCGCACTCTGAGACCCTGCCGATAGGTCATGTGGACATAGCCGAGAGCAAGAATAATCTGCAGCTAAGCCAGATGAAACAGTGTGTCTAGTGACCTTTTGTCTTTTTAGTCAAGAGGATTTTAAGTCAGGAAGTAATGATTTGGATTATTTTTCATTTCCTCAAGGATTGTTTGATAAAGCCATAACCATTGAATGTAGTTAGATAGGTTATACAGCATACTGTTGTTTGAAAGTATTATCCCACCAACCGCAAACAGGAAAAAGGTGCAGAATGCTTAGTCTTTTATTGGGTCCACAGGACCTTCCAGAAAAAGGGATTCCACTGAGTGTATGTTTACTTGAATGTTTATTTATGACAAATGGTTCCCTAGTGAAGCATACTAATTGTACAGATATTTAATAATCTAGCTACTCATTCCTAGCCATACTGTTGCTTATGTCTTTCTTCATTCCTGCTTACCACCTTCCCCATTCCTGCTCCTATACTTACACCACTTACCCCAGCCATTCCCCTCCAGTGGCGCTCTGTCCTGCTTCTGGGTACGCATGTGCTGTGTACTCTTCTTGGAATGCCTTACCCCTTTCTCCATCAACCCCTGAATAGTCATCTGAGATCTTTACTAGAATAGAATAACATGCTGTAAGTGTTTGGAGGGAAGGAGTTGGGAATGGGATGCCATCCCCAGAGAGCTTAAAAATGATAAAAACCCCAATTATATCTTGCCCCACAGACAGCTGTGAGAATTTCTAACTTACCGTATGTACTTAATTTGATTATTTTCCTTCATAATAGAATATAATTTAGGCCAAAGTCTTATTACCCTTAATGATCACTTTATTTATGTTGATTGTAATAAGTTTGAGACTTATCATTAGTTATCATTTCCTACTGTTTTATAAAATAATGCTGGTGTATAGATTAGCTAAAGGAAATGAAGTTGGGAGGATATCTGCTGCCTTCCAGTCCATCTGTATGTAGGACTGAATGGCCGATACTCTGCAAAAGGAATAAAGGCCTATTTATGGGGCTCCGGGGCTGGGGAAGGCAGTAGTGACATCAGCTCCCCATCCCCCTTAATCTCCTTCCCTCCATCTGAGGCAGAACTTGCCCATTTCCAGTCCGGTCTTCTGCAGGACAGAGGAAGCTAACAACCACCGGAATGTTGGTCATCCCCTTTGGAGCCCTTGTCCCCAGTGTGCCAGTATTGGATGTTCTCACAGGTGCTTATTCTAGGGAAGGTCATAGAGTTCATTGGATTTCAGCCTTCGCCTGAACAGATGTAATGTGACTGTCCTGGACCAAGTCCTCTGAGACTAGATCTTAACCTCTTCTGCCACCCCAGGCTCTGACATGAGAAGCACTATGTGCTCCCAGTGTCCCTCTCCCCCAGGGGATTACATCATCAATGGGGCACTGTTTCCCACTGGTCTCCTTACTCCTAAACGCTGCATCTTTTTTTGTTTGTTTGTTTCAAGGCTTTATTTAAATTCCAGTAGGTAACATACGGTGTTACCTTAGTTTCTGGTGGACAGTGTAGTGATCCAACACTTCCATACAACACCCGGTGCTCATCACGACAGGTGCCCTCCTCAATCCCCAACACCTCTGTCACCCATCCCCCAGCCCCCTCCCCCCTGGTCACCATAAGTTCTTTAGACTTAAGAGTCAGTTTTTTGGTTTGCCTCTCTCTCCTTTTTCTCCCTTTGCTCATTTGTTTTGTTTCTTAAGTTCCACATATGAGTGAAATCCTATTAAACCCTGTATCTTTTAATGCTAGACATTTAGACATTCTTGTGGTCATGTTGTTAATCTTACTGTCCTATCAGTAGCACTTGCTTGGACATAAACTTAATTTATGTTCTTCTTTCCTGTCTTCGGAGGCCAGATAAGTACCTAAAGAACTTGAGGACATTTCCAGTTCAAGGGCTCATAAAAACGGTTCTGTAATTATGTAAGCAAGCTTGGAAGGTGGGAGCATGGGGAGAAAACTCCTGCCTGGTGTAGACAGTGCCATGTGACAGCTCAAAGTGCCTTTTTTCAGCTGATGTACAAAGTCTGAACACAGCCATAAAAGGGTGGTTGAGTGGTCTCCTTGTGCAGTGTGCAAATGTGTAAGTTGTTCCAGTACCACTGGATGGAGGTGAAGTTGACATTCCAAGGCAGTGGTCCCTGGATCTGTAGGCCATGTGCAAAGCCGTTGAGCTGAGCAGCTGTCCACATAGCTTCTCCCACAAGCAGGATGCCTAGGGTGCTCCAGTTAACCTGCAGGGGGTTGCTTGCGATTAAAATCATTGGAATTCCTCTGGTGTGTTCTGTTTCAGGGGGAGAGGAAAATGGTTTTGGGTTCAGAATTATGAAAATAAATCCCCAACACAGTCCTTTGCACCTTGCTTGCCCCTATTTGTGGTGGTTTCCATCAGCACAGACTTATTCATAACTCCGTAAGAGTAAGCACCCTCTTTCCTTCCCAGAATCTGCTGTCAGATGAAAGACTGTGTCAGAGTGAAGCACTTTATGCCTTTTTGAGCCCTTCTCCTGACTACCTCAAGGTTATTGATGTGCAGGGGAAAAAATCCACTTTTTCATTATCCTCATTTTTGGAAAGACTTCCTCGAGACTTCTTCTCCCATCAAGAGGTGAGCTGTTGAAAGGTCATGCCATTTTTGCAACAGATTTAGGGGAATGTCTTTTTGAAGGTTTCTTGAAGTTCCAGATATTTGTTGAAAGCATGCTACTTGTAGGAGGGGAAGTGAATACATCCATCTTCAGCTGTTATCACTGTCATATTTTTGGGACACCTGCTTGTGCTCCCCTACAAGCCACTTGCAAGAGTTAAGATACAGAAAAAAGTAATAACAAGGTCGGTAAGTGAAATGTGGGTGGGAAGTTATCTGGGAGCCCCAGTAAAAGTGGTGGACAGGCAGTGCCCCGCGATGGGGCGGTCATCATTAGGGGGAGCTGGAGCTCACTTTGAAGATTGGGATGGGAGGGACAGTCAGTAGGTCATTGGACTGGAGAGGAGAGTTTCAGGAATGGGCTAATGGAAGGTTAGGCAAAGAAGGGAAGTGGGGAACGAGGTCATGCCAGGCTGAGGAGCTCAGCATTTATTCTCAGGAAGTAGAAGGTCATGGGATATTCTGAAGCAAGACGAATCTAGGAGCGACATTTATGGGTAAAGATGCAAATAGAGATTGCAGACATTGTGATTTCGTATTCTGGACCTCAGGCCTTCCTACAGAGTGAGAAGCCCCTTCTTTGGCTCTTCCGCAAATTGCACAAGACTATCTCTGAAAATGGGCGTCTCCTTATGGAGATGTTCACTGCCTCCTTGGCGTTCATTGTTAAAGGCCCCTTGCTCTTCAGCAGGATCGGTTGAAGGAATTTGGACAGAAGGAGCTGATGATGAAAAGGGGCATGCTACTTCACTGCATCCTGAGCTGGGAGAAATCTGTGCACAGCACAGAGCACGTCCATGCCAGTGCTCGGGGCTCTTTGTAAGCCTGCTTCCCCCACAAGGGTCTCTCCCACCTCTGCCCCGCAGGCCTGTATTTGAAATGTCTGGCCATATTCAGTTAGCTTGCCTTCATGACCTCTCATTTATCCTTGAACCTCTGGGAGTTTACGTTATGGTTTGGCCACTCTATGAGATCATTCTCTGAAGGTGAGTGCCGGTGGCCAGACCCAGTGGCTTCCTGTCCTTGTTCACCTCTGTCCACCTCTTTTGCAGCATCTGATGTTGCTGTGAGGTTTCGGGAAATCCTACCTCTGTGACTTCTCAGCCCTTTCCTCTGCTCATCCAGTCCCCCACAGTGCTGTCATTACCCTATGCTTGGGCCGCGACCTCAGCTTTTGCCTCTCTGCCCACATAGAAGGAGCCTGCTCGGCTGTCCTTCCGCTGCCTCTGTTTGGGCCTCTGACAGCGCTTCACTCTGCTTGCGGAAACAGCCATGCGCCTGTTCGTCAGCCTCCCCAGATCGCTGTGGGCCACTGAAAGTCTGGATCCACATCACACCAGTTTGCACTAGCCTGGTGCCTGGCATAGAATGAGTTTTGAACTGAAACTTGCTGATACGCTGATCAGGAAGTGAGAGGAGCTGAAGTACAGAATCAAAGCTTGAGTCAGAGCTTTAACATAATGACGTTATTTTGAAATATACATGTTTTTAAAAAAACAGTGAATTTTATTTATTTTATTTATTTGAGAGAGAGAGAGAGTGAGAGTGAGAGAGCACAAGCAGGATGAGGGGCAGAGGGAGAAGCAGACTCCCTGCTCAGGGAGCCTGACGTGGGGCTCGATCCCAGGACTCCAGGATCATGACCTGAGCCGAAGGCAGACGCTTAACCGACTGAGCCACCCAGGGGGTCCCAAAAAACAGTGAATTTAAAATCATTTAAGTTAAGAAAACCTTACTTGGGGCACCTGGGTGGCTCAGTAGGTTAAGCATCTGACTCGATTTCAGCTCAGGTCGTGATCTCAGGGTTGTGAGATCGAGCCCTGTGTTGGGCTCCAAGCTCAGAGGGGAGTCATCTTGGGGATGCTTTCTCTCCCTCGCCCTCTCTCTGTCTGCCTGTCTCCCATGCACTTGGGTGTTCGCACTGGCTTTCTCTCTCAAATAAATCTTAAAAAAAAAAGTTAAAAAGCCTTACCTTTAAAATTCACGATGGCTAGAAAACTATTCTGTTATCTACTAATTTACTCCTTATTAATACAGTGATAGAGGTTTTTCACAATTATTTTAAACCTTGAATAAGGCTTTAACATCAAGCTTTTTCCCTGAGGTTAGACACACATTTTGCCCTCTGTTGAGAATGCATAGATCTCTGCATGCAGGAAAGTTGAAAGAGTATTTAAGGTTGAAATGTGAGCACATAGTTTGGAATTTACACTTGAAAGAAAAGAACAACTCTACCAACTTTCTTGGATAAGTGATCTGCTTCCTTTGACCTTTCTGTACCCCCAGGAGGAGACAGAAGAGGACAGTGACCTGTCAGATTATGGTGATGATGTGGATGGGAGGAAAGACGCCTTGGCCGAACCGTGTTTCATGCTGATTGGGGAGATCTTTGAACTTCGAGGAAGTAAGCTTCTTTGTTATTATTTAATGGTAATTGCTGTTAAGTGGTTACACACACACACATACACTCATAATATCCCTTTATTCCTGAATCAGATGTGTATTTATGTCCATTCACTCAACAGCAAATACTTTTAAAAGCCAACCAGACACCATAGTAGAATCTGAGGCCACGACCTTAAGACAGATAATTATCTCTGGGTCCTGAGTTACCCTATACCATGTTCCTCTGAATACAGATAGAATGCTTTGAATTTCTTTTATGTGATTTAGCATAGCCTCATTGCTTTATCACCAAAAGGAAAACAAAAAATAATTTTGCATAGCCAAGGAAGGAGCCATGTTGTTCAGGGTGAGGTTTTGTTGCTGTTAGGGTGTACTATGGTCAGGGACACGGGCAAGCCTCAAACTTGCCTTTCACCTACACCTTTGTTCCCATAGAGGAGTGGTTATCCCTGGAAGGGCGGGGGAATTTTGTCCCTCAGGGGACATTTGGTGTTATCTGGAAACATTTTTGTTTGTTACAGCTTGGGGATGGTGTGACTGGTGTCTTGTGGGTAGAGGCCAGGGATGCTGCTAAACTTCCTACAATGCGCAGGTCAGCCTCCTACAACAAAGAGTTGTCCTGTCCAAAAGAGTTAACGCCAAGGTTGAGAAATACTACCCTAGTAGTACTTGAGGAAGATGTACTTAGATGAAACAAGAGCAAAAAGAGGATTAAAATACTCTTGTTAAGACCCACACAGGTGCTTCTCTCCCAAAGTGGTCCTTGGGTAAAAGGTCAAACTGTAATGCTTGGCCAAGTCTTGAGTCCTAAGTAGGACCCTCTGCCTACACACACCTGGCAGAGCCTCAGGACTAGCTAGAGCTAGGACAGGTGCCTCAAGGCACACCTCACCACCTAGAAGAGGAGGTGCATGAGGGGAGTCAGGGTTGGCAAAAGCACAGCAGTGCCACCAACCAGTACTGTATATGTTGCCCTGTGACTGACTGTCCAGTGCTCTGTCTGCTCAGATTAGCATCTCTTCCCTTGGGGTAAAGAAGGTGGGCTAGGAGTTTTAAGTGCCAGAATTAATTATTTTGGTCATCAATAAGCCAAAGCTAAAACAACCAGCAAACACTTTGGGAGCCTATGTTTTAGATACCACTCTGTAGGAGAAACAAAAGTATATCAGATGTAGATTCTTCCTTCAGTGAATTTACAATGCAGGGGTTCCAAAAATGTAATTCACGTTAAGCAGTAGACCCAATTCTAAACTACAGGCAGAGATTTATACATAAGGGTGTTCATTTTAGCATGATTTCAATAACGAAAAGTTGGAACTAAGCTGAACTTTAGAAATGAGGGATAGTTAAATTAAGAAATAAGCATGAGAGAATATCATCCAAATGCTAGAGATGCTTTCAGATGAAAAAGCTGTCCCTGTTCCATATTTTAGACTAAGATATATACTGATGTTTGCCTTGGTTCAATGTAGGCAGAAACAACTCGTTCTCCACCCAAAGTCTGACTCTTCCTCAGTGAAATCTGGCCCATTAAATCATGAATCCTCCCTGTTTCCCATAGAGTTGATAAGAATGAGGAAGCAGCATTTTAGTCTTTTGGCAGTGTGCTCTTTGTGATACAGAGATTGAAAGACAAAGTCTTGTCTTTGCAGCGTGGGTTTCCTCCATCATGTGCCTGCTGAGAAGCATATTTGGTTTTGCCAGTGACATTTCAGAGGGGAATAAATAGAACATCATTTATAATGAGATGTGATATAGTTGCCATCAGCAAAAATCCTAGCGTTGCTGCAGCTGCTTCTGTCTCTGAACAAATGAGTCTTTGGAATAAATACTAGGGCTGTTTCCTGTGTGGCTTGGGGACTGGGGACCGGGAGAGGCTAGGAAGAAAGTAGTAAAGGCATATATCAGTGATGAGAGAGAATTTGCCCCAAAGACATTTTTGGTTCCTGCTCTAGTTCAGTGTACAAAAGGGCATCAGTAAGACAGCCTTTAAAAAATTAACTGTCACTTGTCTGTCAGGCATTCTTCTTACAGCTGCTTATGTCGTCAGACCATCTGCATGTGAGCTGCCTCGCTCCTGCCCTAGAAAGCCAGAGTGAAGTTATCAACACTGGCAGGCATGCTCCTCCCAGCCTAAATGCCTGCCTAAAATTAACATGTCTGCGTGCTATCAGCATGCTCTGAATTCCATAAAATTTAAAGGCACTTTTGAGGCATGGTTCTGATTCCAAGACTTAACTCTTACTTGAAAGATTAATAACACTACTTTAACTGGGCGCATAGGTCCATCTAAAAAGTTAGAAATGACTTTAGAATGTTTTCAAGTCTGGTGCCAAGTCGGTGTTAATTGTTGATTTTGTTTGGGTGGTTTTCCTTGTACAGAAGGGTTTGTGAATTTAGTCCTTTTAGGTTTTCCTACTGGACAGGAGCCCTGAACTCAGCCAAGCCCGAATTTCTCATTTGCTTATGTGTGAGTAGCTAAACATTTCAATGAATGGATGTGAATTTATATAGGTGGAAAATTTCGTTTAGATTCCAATTTGCAGAACTAAAATATCCTCATAGCATTTCTTTGCCTTCTTTTGGTTTATGTTCATATTCTGGACCTGTAAAGAAGATATCTCTCCATGTTAATAATAACAGTTTAGATCTGTAGAACCTTCCACAACACTCACATAAAACATCAACAAAATCCTTAAAGTAGAAGAGCACATGTTACTCTTGTCTTTGAACAGATGAGGAGACTGAGGCTCCGAGAAGGTGGTTTGTGCCAGGCTGCTCTGCGAGGTGGCCCAAGAGAGTGCTGAACCCCCCTCTCACTCAGGGTCCTAGCTCTTCGCAGTTCACCCTTCTCCCAAAGACATAAAATATATAAAAATATGCAGTGATCTGCAACCTGCTATCCAAATGGGAACTTAGACCCACCCATTCATTTTAATATTTCAAAATATTTGTCAATATTGGACCACAGATGTTTCTCATTCAGAGCAGTGTGTGAGAAAATTGGGTTCCACAAGCCAGAGAGAAATCTAAAATAGGCATTGCACTGTCTGCTAGCAGAAAACAGACATGTAAGTAGCCCGGGGACATGTGAAATAAAATATTATTTCCACTTGCTAGCTCAGCTGTTGTTCAGGCATTGAAAAGCTATAAAAACTCTTAGGTTTTATCTCCTCAGTTGCTATGTAGAAAACGAAAGCTTAGGAGAAATTTTTGGGGCAGAAGTTTGTGAACCTAGACCCAGATTCTGCAGATATCATAGTTTTGACTTGGTGTCAGGACTTGGATTGAGTCAAATGGTAAGATTTATGCTTTTTGCAGCTGTGAAAATGTCATAATTGTGATATACTGTGCTAATTCTTTTTCTCTGATTTCTATTTCAGTGTTTAAATGGGTGAGAAGAACATTAATTGCTCTCGTTCAGGTCACTTTTGGAAGAACCATCAACAAGTGAGTTGCATGACATTAGTTTTTGAATTTATGCCTTACTCTTTGCCTTAGTAGTCGAATTACTATACTCGTGGTATAGTAGCTGGTGATCTCTCTAGCTGAAGGTTTTGTATTTTCTCATGTTGTTCTGCTATGATTCTAAGATTGGATAGGGAGACAGGTTTCCTAAATAATTTCTCCCATAGAATGCGTGGTGAACTAGATGATCAAAGCTTGAGCTAGCTTCAGCATTCTGGCTGAAAGGGTCAGAAAATGCTGTTCTGTAGGGGCACCTGGCTGCCTCAATTGGTGGAGCATGAGACTCTTGTGGTTGTGAGTTCAAGCCCCATGTTGAGTGTGTAGAGATTACTTAAAAACATAAAACTAAAAAACAAAAGCAAAAACCAAAAAGTTCCATAAAGTTCTCTTGATCACGATGACCAGTTTGAGTATCTTGGGCACAGTGTTTTTATGTTGTATGATGGGCATCAGTTTTAGGCTTAGACTCTAACCCAGAATGCAAGTAGGATGAGCATCACGTGACAGGTATTTATTTGGAGGGAAATGCAAACCATATGTTTTTTTCCAGGTTGGGGTTACATTGAAATGGTAATTGCTCTGATTAGTTAACATCTCAATATCCATCCGTTGAGATATATATGTATTTCATATAACAGTATTGTAAGCCATATGTATATTTGAAGCTATAGTCCATTATCCATATACACGAGAGTTTAACTCTCTATCCAATACTCTTTCAAGAGATAAACATTATGACTTCCTGCACAATAAAAACATGAGTCATTTATGCTAAAAGATAAGGGGGAAGAAACCACTTTTTTGTACAGCAAAATATTTTCAAGATGAAATTATCAAATTTTCCCAAGTGAAAGATTAGTTGTTAAAACCATCATAATAACCTTGTATGTATGTTTATCACATAGATCATAAATTTTTAGGGGAACATAGTGAAGAACAGATTATCTTCTTACTCGTTCACAAATAGAATATATTTTCCTTGTGGTCATAAGCAAAAGTTTACTTCAATTTCTAAGATCTTTAAAAAATGGTATTAGTGGCTTATTTAGTTGACTTAGTATCCTAGGCTTGTGTTTTAATCAGAAATATGGCCTGTATAACTTACCGTTTCAGTCTAACACAGACCTCTTAACTGTTAACATGTAGACAGGCCTTAGATAAAGAAAATTCCACAATGGCCCTATATTCCTCAGTACTCCAGACTTGCTAATTTATTTTCCTTTTCGGTTTCAGCAAATCATGCACACTTTCCTTGCTCCTATCTACGATAGTGTCTCTTACTTATAAAATGAGCAGCTGCGGTTCGTGAGCAGTGAATCCATTTGGCAGTTACTTCCATGGGACTTGGAGGAGAGGCATCACGTAGAGGGTTTTCAGGCTGTTCATTTCAATGGGCTTTTTATCAGGTAGAGAAATGATGGAGCACCTGGCCCTTTGCTATTTTTGCCTTTAGCAGAGATGACACATCATAAAATTAAGCAGCAGTACAATATGTGCCTCTTGCCTTGTACCAACTATAATTTCACATGCCAGAATTGATTCAAAAGCTTCCTATGGTTTTGGCTAATTGAGAGTCAGACTTAAATTGGTAGAAAATAGTTAGGTGATGGCCTTTTGTAAGAGTCACTTACCTAATTTTAAATTGCAAATTGAATACTTAATTTCTTACTTAATTTCTTCATGTAGTGCCGGTGAGTAACTCAAAGCAAGACTACAGAAAAAAACCAGGTGTCTACATTTTTTTTTTTTTAAAGATTTTATTTATTTGACAGAGAGAGAGAGAGAGACAGCCAGAGAGGGAACACAAGCAGGGGCAGAGGGAGAGGGAGAAGCAGGCTTCCCGCAGAGCAGGGAGCCTGATGTGGGGCTGGATCCCAGGACCCCTGGATTGTGACCTAAGCCAAAGGCAGATGCTTAACTGACTGAGCCACCCAGGTGCCCCTGAATTGCCCAGTTCTAAGCAGTATAGGGAAGTATCTTAGAAGACATGCAGTTACAAACAGAATTAACATAGTTTTGGTTCATGGTGGAGTTTAGACATCAATAGTAACTGATTCCTGTGCAAAGTACTAGGGCTTGAAAACTCTATTTCAGATCCTGTTTCTGAAAACCTTACATTGTCTCTTTAAATGGTTGGGAAGTCATATTCTTGAAGGGCTTTTTGATTTATTATTATTATTCATGAATTGAGTTTGAAATTTCAAATCTTTCTGGCACTGTCAAGATGATTCTTTCCCCCTTCCCCCTCACCCAACCTCACAACTGCTCTTGGGCTTTTTGAGCTGTGTTGTATCTTGACAGCAGAAATCCTGGAATGGGTTAGCATTTCACTAATGACTAATGAGATAGGGTTATGTGAAGAGCTGGATAACCAGATAAAAGCCATTTATTTGTAACTGTGGAAGTCAAATGTCTGCCCAACTTTCATTCCCAGAGAAACGTGGAATACCTAGATAGCAATGTATCTTTTCAAAGGCCTTCACTCTAAGGTGAAAGGTAGTATCTTGGGGCACCTGGGTGGCTCTGCCTTCTCTTGGGTCATGATCTTAGGGTCCTGGGATCCAGCCCCGCATGGGGCTTCCTGCTCAGCGGGGAGTCTGCTTCTCCCTCTGCCTCTGCACTGCACCGGCTTGTGCTCTCTCTTGCTCACTCTCTCTCAAATAAATAAAATCTTTAAAAAAAGAAGAGAAAGAAAGTATCTTTTTTCCCCTTGCCTAGTGAGCATGTGAAAAGCTTACTCTGGGTCAGAGCACTCTGCCCAGCATGATCTGCCATAGCAACACCAAGAGACAGCTAGTGAAAGAGCCAGGTTCTTCCCCCAAGACTTCAGGAGCTCAGGGAAGCTCCCCAGACCACTTTTAACAGTCTTAAAATACATTTATGTTTTCAGTTTATACCACTTCATGGAGAAGTTAGTGTACTAAGTACTGTGCACAGTTAGAGTAGGTGCAAGCTTCAGACCAGTCGGTCTCCTCTAGGTTCTTGTCCTTGCATATTGCAGGGTACTACCTGGCAGGCAGATATTTGGAGAGGTTGGTACCAACGGAAATGTGAGCTCACGGAATGAATGGTCATCCAGTACTGCCAAATGAAGAATATCTTTCAGAGCCAGAGTTTAAAAATCCAATTCCTAGTTTATTCATCAAACATTTAGATCAGGCTGTATCTTCACCTACCCATTGATAAATGCCTTTTGAGAATAGAGTATACAACTTTTAAAAACCTCATCCAAGAAGTATTTTTCTCTTAAAAGACAAATTCGGGACACAGTGAACTGGATTTTCAGTGAGCAAATGTTGGTTTACTACATCAATGTTTTCCGGGATGCTTTTTGGCCAAATGGGAAATTGGCGCCACCGACCACAATCAGAAGCGAAGAACAAAGTCAGGCAACAAAACAGAGGGCACAGCAGAAGCTGCTTGAAAACATTCCAGGTGAGGCCTGGCTTCTGATCCTGAAAAGTAGAGATAAAGAGCGAATGTTAACCCTTTTAAGGCATTTTTCACTTATAACTCTCAGGAAACTTTATTTACAACAAGAAAAATGATCACACTTTTTTCCTTTTAAAACATGTCCTTTGCTAAGAAATTATACTGAGAACCTTAATAAGAACAGTAGTGGTTATAAAATGCTTTAACTAGAAAAATGTTTTAGGGTAGATAATAAATTTTGTACTTTAAAAATCCTGCTGAAGTATACTATTTAGAGAGGTTAATTTTTAATTGGGTAGCAATGTATAAAAATTGTAGTTTGTATAAATGCCTTCTGTTGAAAAATTCTAAATAAACTTGTTTTCTCTTTAAATGTTTGAAAGAACTAATCGTTCATGTTCCTCATGCCCCAGTGCCCTTTATCTTGTGTACACATCATGTACTGTCTCCTTCACTGGATATGCATGGATTGTGCACTTTATCAGTAACAGCACAGAATGTAAACTTAATCTTCCAGATATGCTTCAGAGCCTCGTTGGACAGCAAAACGCCCGTCATGGTATAATAAAAATATTCAATGCGCTGCAAGAAACAAGAGCCAATAAGCATCTGTTATATGTGAGTAATTTAAAGCCAACCAGAGGATCAGCTATTAATTAAGTTTTATGTTTCTTTTCACATATGGGGGTTGATTTAAACCTTTGCATAGTTAATCATTCTTGTTACTTGTAACTCTGAACCCATTTATTTACTCTGCTTCATCTTTGTCTGTCTGTCAGTTGTTCAGTTTGGTAAAAGAAAAAGAGAAAAGAGTGCTTCCAGCGTGTGCAACTTTCTCATTCTCTCATGTGAGAGATGCATGTGACATTTTTGCATGACTGCTTAGTTTTCTTATTTCAGGAAAGCAGACTGTTTCCCGGCCATCTGTCTGATTATAATTAGCAATGTTAACTATTGTTGATGGTGTGATAATGGCAAAGAGACCATGAAATGAGTCAATCTGATATTAAATGGAGTTTTTGTAATAATAGTTCCATTCATTCGAGAATAGCTTGTTCATGGAGAATCATCTCAGACCTAAAATGAGACTTTTCTCTTAGACATAAATATTTTGAGTAAATCCTTAGGAAAAAAAAAACACATTTTCCTACTTTTTTTCTTCTTTTTTGGTTCAGGTGCTGATGGAACTGCTGCTAATTGAGTTGTGTCCTGAGCTGAGAAGTCATTTAGATCAACTAAAAGCTGGTCAAGTTTGAGACTGCACAAATAAACCACCAGAGAAATGTCTGTGTAACAATAGACATGAAATATTTCCCTCTTTTCCACAGAGGGCTTGATTGAGAACCATATTGATTTCTATGTTAGTTACCTCCCTCTAGTTTTGTGTGATGTGAGCAGAATTGGTTGGAGGGGGGTACTTAATGCTGTCATAGGCAACAGAAAAACACACTTCTGTTATTATTGTTTTTATTTTAATAATAATATAAATAAAGTTCAACATACTGATTGAAATACAAATGTTAATATGTGATAAGAACCTAGGAAATATTTTAAATATTTATGAAAACAGTTTTGTTTTAAAATGAAGAACTATGACTATTGTACAGTTACTTTCCTCACTGAGGACTCTGAACATTCCTATATTATTTCATGTGTATTGAAGAACATTGTTGTGCAATGCTTTGTGGAAAGTTATTGTGAAAATTTTATTGTCTTTATTTTTACCAAAGATTTCCCATAGTTTGAAGCATTTGAAGCAATAAAATATAAAAAATGAATCACTGAGGTGCTTACATCTCAAAAAACGAGGTTGAAACACTTTGGGCAGTTCAAATATTTATCACATACCATTTTTTTTTTTTTGTAAAAAGCACTATGTACATAAATAATTCTGCAAGGAAGTACAAAGCTGGCTGTCTTTCTCCAGACACAGAATGAATATGTGAAAAATACTATTTTTAATGTGAAGGAGAAGAGCCAAATTCGTCCTTGAAATGATGTGTTGGGAGAGTGGGATAGGAGCTGAACTTTGAAGGATGGGCAGCAAACACAGGTGGGAAGTTACTTCAGGGACACGAGGGACTGGATTTGTCATCAAGTCTTGTGGACTCCTTGGGGTGTTGGGCGAGATCCGGGCTACAAGTGTCATTTTGTTATTAGTAGTGGGGCCATGAACAAGTCAATCAGTTTTCACCATCTATTATGCAGTGATAATAATAACACTTTTCCTTCTGTAACTGCCCCCCCTGCCAGGAACATTGAAAGCAAAACTAACAGGCAAAAATTCAGGCTGAAAGTCATGAAAGAACAATACTGTATCTGTACTAAAGTGGTATTGATGATGGCATTGCTAGATCTACCTGCCAAGTCCTTGTTGTGGAATGTACGTTCTGAAAGGTAAACAACTGAAAATTAGAAAACCAAATTTTATCTTTGGGATTTTTTTAGTTACAGCTCTTTGATCCTTTTTTCAAACCAGGATGATATTTTACACTTCAGGAAAAAAAAAAAAACAAGTTCGCTGTTTATATGAATAAGAATCACCCTTCAAAGGGATGTCGAAAAGACACATTCAGATAAGAGAAAAGCAACGTGAGATCACCGAACCCTGGGAACTCATCCTAACAGTTACTGGTAATGTCCACCTTACGTGCAATTAAACCATAGCTGTTAAAAGTTTATATTGCACATGAGAAAAATAACTATTTTGAGCCCACAGTCCTTGAAGATAAATTTTAACTTTTTCATGAGATACCAGCTACAAGCACCAGCTTTATGGTGACTACAGTAAACTGGAATTTTAAATTTTATGTTGGATTCAGTGAAGATAGGTAGGCGTAGCATAACACCTGTCAAATTCCTACATCTGGGATTTCTCAGACCTATGTTTTAATGGCAGTTACAGACGTGGTCTTGACTTTGGGATTAAGAAAGACAGCATATCTATTTAGTGTGCAGTTAAAGCCAACAAGCTCCGCCTTATTATGTTCCTATTTTAGGATTCCTAAAAGCTTAAGGGACTGGATTCAGTGTGGAGAAAAGAATACTGGCTGGGAATTTAAATCATCAAATGGTTGAATATTATATATGGATGGTATTAAGAGAACAAGAGTGAAGCAAGCGGGCTTATATTGTAGAAGGAGATTTAAGCAAGGTATTGTGAAATCTTAGTCATGGACTTGATATATTGAACCATTAGTGGGGGAGAATAGAGAGTCTTGAGGAGAGGTTTTAAAAGAAAAGGATTAGTTTTCAGGGATGGTTTAAGTTTATATGTCTTAAGAGATTTAAGGGAGAAGTATGTGATCCTTTGAGGGTATCACACAGATCTAAGTCTATGGAATAGAGACAAAATGAAGTTCAAGTAATAGAGAAAAACCAGAGCACAAAACAAGAAACAAGTAATTTTCTGCCATACAAAAACTTCTTTAGTGACTGGTACCTGCATATTAATTACACCAAGATGAGATCTTGTTTAGATCCTCTTTTGGAAGGGATGATTGTGATTTATAAAATAAAGCCACATCAGCTTAGTTATGTCCACAGAGAAGGTGTTGTGAAGGTATCTTTAAGACATTGTTTCCAGTGTATCCGTTTGACAGAAGTACACTGCTATACTATCTTGTCCATCTGGATCCTACGATTTATATTATCAACTTTTATCTTCATAGGTCTCATTAATATAAGGAGCCGCTCGCTAATTAAATTTTTAGCATATTCAGTTACGGTTCTTATATTGATAGATGATTTAATTGAGATTTTTTCATATTTTATCTTGCTTTGAAATGCATCTAAGGTTTTTTAAATCTAGAAAATGAGTCTAATCACAAAGAAACATCTTGCTTAACTGATTATCTTATCAGGAATATAGCAGTGATTTTACTCATTAAGATCTCTAAGGGGAGATGTGGAGAGGCAAGATTCTAAGCAAATTCTTAAATCTACTTTTTTTGAAGTTTATAATAAGTTAACCAATTACCTGTAAGAATCTCTTTTAAGAATATAAGATGTCCCAAAAGACTTCGTGCGGTCTTAGCTTTAATTTCTTCAGAAGTATAAATGCTACATGAATTTATTTAAAAACAGTATTTGAAAGTTTCTTTATTTAAATTTTTTTATTTATTACTTTTGTGAACAAAAAGTGAACACAACAAATAAAGGAGCCACAAAATGAAAAAATAATAATCTATCCAAAATTCACAAAACTAAATAAGGGTGAAAGAAATTAAAGGAATTAAACTTGCAAATGGTGTTTTTAATGTTTGTAGCATTTATATTTCTGAAGGAATTACAGCTAAGACTGCACTAAGTCTTTTAGACACTCTATTTAAAGAAAAGAAAAAGATATTTGCTTTATGGAATGGTTTTCCGTATTTGAGGTGATCTAGGCCAGTTTGTAAGCTAAGAGCTGGGTCTTTAAGGACTCTTTTTGCAATCTGATCCTATAGCTAGGTTTCAAGTTGCACAATTAAGAGATTTAAGAATGAAGGTAACATGTCATCAGTAAAATACCCAGGATAATGTAACTTGGGATTCAGAAGATAACGAAACATAGCTCCTATAAAAATACACACATTCTGAGGTGTTAGGGTTGATGATCTTTGTTGAAATGCGTTATGGTCTAAATTCTTTGACGAATAAGTAAACAATGAAGTTCATCTGCCAATGCAGGATTCAGACGACAAGCCTGAAAGTCAAAGATAAAGAGTCAGTTATTTAGATACATTTTGAATTGTTAGGTCTTACTAAAACTTTAAAAAAAGGTTTTGGTTTGTTTTTAAGAACTACAGTGAATTTCAAGGGAATGTCTTATAACACATTTCTATTTTGATTTCTTGATAAAGGAAGTTCAAATTAGCCTATGCAAAAAAGATCACACTGAAAATAACCATGTTACTGTCACATGAAAGAGAAAACTTTATCAGTGCCAAAGGATAAAGGGAATTTACACACTGATGATAGCGTTCTGGGTTATGAATTATTAAAATAACATGGAAAACATTGGCATTTGGTCTCAAACTTGCTATTATCTTATATGAATAGCAACTATGACAATTTTATTTTAAAATAACATTTTATTATGATAAAGTAAATAGCAAGAAGTAATAGTGAATATAACTGCATAGAACGTCAAGAACTTGAAGAAGACATCGGAGGTTATCTCATCCACACCTGACTCCATGTAGTAATTGTCCCTTCAAGACCCATGACAGTTGGTCACTAGATACTTGCTTGGTTGCTAAGTTGCCATCTTATAGGAAAAACTGTTGTTTTTGTTTATTTCCCGAGCAGTTGTATTAGAAGATTTTTCTTTACACTAAGCTAAAATTTCCCTCTGTGTACTTTAGAATCAATGAAGGGGTCCTAGGAGAATATATGAAGCTGGTTTCGTGGAGACCCTGAGAGGCAAAGTAGTTGGCAGTCACCTCATATGACAGGATTCCAGACCCTCCACTGGCATGCTACTTTTGAATTCTCTACATTTTTAAAAGCATCTTCTGTAGAATACAATGGCCAAAATTGAGTAATGGGGATATTATCTCCCACAATGTGGAAAATAGTTTTAAGATTACAGTCTGTTTGGATGTTTTATTTGGGATGAATATATACCACATTTCAGAATATTTTTGACCGAGAATTTTCTCTGCTTATATTTATTTAGAAAGGCTATGATGGATAGCACAGAATCTGAAATTGACTTGGATTGGAAATTGATATAGAGCATTTAGATTTTTTAAAAAGTTAAAGACAGCTGTTTTTCTTACTGGTAGAATGGTGTAGTGGTAAATCTCTCAAACATCAGTTGTATTTGTGTACTGTGTTCCTGTATTTATGTGTTGATATGGGCTTAATGCTCTGGAAATTTTAATTTTAAACAATTTAGGGTTTCCAAAGTTGCCTGCACATTGGAGTCCCCTGGAAAGGTCATGATTTGATTGTTCTGAAATAAGACTTGGGCTTTGGAATTTTTAAAAGATCCCCAGGTGATTTTATTTTATTTTATTATTTATTTTATTTTTTAAAAGATTTTACTTTTTTTGAGAGAGAGAGCAAGAAAGAGCACCAGTAGGGGGTGGGGGGCAGAGGGAGAAGGAGAAGCAGACTCCCTGCTGAGCAGGGAACCAGGGTGATCCCAGGACCCAGGATCATGATCTGAGATGAAGGCAGATGCTTAACCCACTGAGCCACCCAGGCGCCCCTCCCCAGGTGATTTTAATGTAGACAAGTGTGGGAACCACTTCGGTACTATGGTTAGATTCAGGCAAAGGACTTAGAAAACTGTTCCTTCCCTTGTTCACCTGCTCCAGCTAAACAGCTTGTGTACCCACGAATTGCTTTATAAATTTCATGAAGACATATTTGTAGTTTGGACTTCATGGATGTCATGGACCTAAGGCATGCCCGGTTTTTATTGTATTTATTTTTTTAAAAACTTTACTTGCAGTTACTATTCATAATGATTCCTCCTTTCCCCACTTTTTAAGTTGCGTGATTTTAGATGTGAAATTCATTTGGAATCTAAAGCACATGAATTGAAACATGAAAAGTCTTACTTCAGCTGATTACATCAAACTCATGAATATTCCTCCTAAGTGTGGTAGATGTCATACATAATGTTTTTAGAAAAACTATATTTCATTAAGGTACTAGAATGAGAATAGATTCAACATTTCTGGGTGGAAGAAGGCATGAACATTCTGGCTTTAAGGTCTTGGTGCTGGGCCTTAGGCTATAGAGTAGCAGAGTGAGAGGGAATAATTTGCATCAAAATGGGACTTTTATCATCTGAGTTTAATTATGCTAATAAGAATCTGGCAGAATTGGGGTGCCTGGGTGGCTCACTCGGCGTCTGCCTTCGGCTCATCATGATCCCAGGGTTCTGGGATCGAGTACCTCTTTGGGCTCCCTGCTCAGTGGAGAGCCTGCTTCTCTCTCTCCCTCTGTGCTCTGCCTACTTGTGCTCTCTCTCTCTCTCTCTCTGTCAAATAAATAAATAAAATCCTAAAAAGAATTTCACAGAATTGTCTGCAAACAATCCATGTGTCTGAAAACCTCTCCTAGACGGGTTATCTGCACAATAGTTAAGTAGGGGGAAAAAAATACTTATCTATAAAGATGTTAAAGTCTTAACTAAAAGCTCAGAAATTTCTATCTGGGTCCATTTATATAGATTTTCAGACTTACTTACTTTAGAATAGTAGTGTTTAGCTGTTGCTTCATCCTTTGTGATACCCAAGCCAAGCTGAAGGCATCGGGCATGGTAGAAAGATGCCATGGCCATGCCCCTGATGATGAATTCTGGGAGACAGTCTGTGACCTGGGCTATCATGGGGATGTCATGAACTTCATCGTAGTCAGCAATCCTGTTGTGATGTTTAATTGTTGAAATTAAAAAGGACATTGTTTTGATTTACATTTTTACAAATGACATGTTTAGAGATTGTCCTTGTGCCCAAAGTGATTTCCTTATTTCTCCCCGTTTGAGGACTAAGTTGTTTGTTTATATGGTGAAGGGTAAATATAACAGTTAAAAACCAGGAGAAGACGAACTACCAGAGTGGTTACGACAGCTTCTCTGTGGTAATACTTGTCAGGCTTAATAACCACTAGAAAACAAAAAGGTTTCTTTTTTTTTCTTGTCATACTAATATTTTAAGCTTAATATCACTTTGCAGATTTAAACAATGGGGAAAAAAGCATCTTCTGTTTCTTTGGATCATTTATTCAAACATTGACCTGAAATTTGCACTTAAGTCACATAGGATCAGAAAACATATTAAGTAACTAACACATCCATCTTTGTTAAAAAATGGGCAGTACAAAGAAGTCCTCCTTTATCACCCTGACACAAGTATGGAGAATTGTGTGAGAATGAGATCTACCCGTAATATTATGGGGAACAGGAATGTGCATAATGGAAGTCTGAAAGATCTTAAGAACTGTTTAAAGTCTTGGTGTTCACCAGATGGCTACTTGGAGATTTGGGACTTTGGGGAATCACACTTTTAAGTGGCCATGACATTGGGGGACAGAGGGTGGAACCAGGCTCTTCCATCCTACATTGTAGACGGCTGCCCCCCCCACCGGGCTAGCGAAGAGGGGGGCCAGGAGGTGGCTCCATCGGCATTATTGGGAGGGAAACACACTAGCATGGCCTTATAGCCTCTCAAGAGGACATCCACATTTGTTTTTCCTGGTATGTTGCTTTTGTAAAGTTATGAGCAAATAAATGTAGGAAAGTACATGGGCTCAGAGAAGAGAAATCTCCTTATAAGATGTTAATGTTGACATCTTTTAACCAAACGCTCATTTTACAATCTTTATCAAGCTATTTTGCAGTTGTGCAGTTATAGAACATGTGGCTGAAGCGTCTAGGAAGAAATTAAAACATTTAATAAGCATTTTTGATATGCTAAACTTTGTTAAGTACTTTATTTTTTTTTAAGATTTTATTTATTTATTTGACAGAGAGAGACACAGTGAGAGAGGGAATACAAGCAGGGGGAGCGACAGAGGAAGAGAGGGAGAAGCAGGCTTCCCGCCAAGCAGGGAGCTCGATGCGGGGCTTGATTCCAGGACCCTGGGACCACGACCTGAGCCGAAGGCAGATGCTTAATGACTGAGCCACCCAGGCGTTCTGTTAAGTACTTTATATACACTATTTTTATAATGCTGTGGAAGCATGTTGTTCTTTATGAAAAAGGAAATCGATGCCCCAAAAAGTTAAATTTGATTAAGATCACTCAGCTGGCATATAGAGCAAATAGAAATCCTGAAGACTGATGGCATAGAATTATACTATTCAGTATGGTAGCCACTAGCTACAAATGGCTACTTAAATTAATTAAAATCCAATGAAACGTAACAGTTGAGCCCTCAGTGGCAGGAGCCTCATTTCCAGTGCTCAGTAGCCATCCTTTTCAATATTGCAGCAAGTTCTATCGAACAGACCTGGCATAGAACATCTAGTAGGAGGTGTTGTAAATACTTCTGTCCAGCTTATTTACCTTTTGGAAAATGTAACACACTTAGTAAAAAATTTCATCTTATAGTAATACTCCACGAGATTCCCTTGAGCATAGACATTTCCACGTTCTGCTGCTTCCCGTAAGCACTGCAAGGCGGCTTCAGTATCCTGGCGGATGCCTTGTCCATAAAAATACATTAGTCCAAGTGCACCCTGGGACTCCAGATTTCCATTGCCACATGCTTCTGAGTGCCAATAAAATGCCTAAGAAAAAACACAATTTCATCTTATTTATTATTCACCGGGCAGAATTACAAGGGAATACTGGAAAGAAAAAAAATCTCTCATTACAAGATAGTACTATTAATTAATTAATCTCTAGGAAATAGTTCTAGCACCTTGAGTGTGTTTCAGCTTAGCACCAATTTCACATACCTAGAAGAGAGTGCTAAGGTGAGCCCACCTGTTTTCTACCTACAATGTAGGTTAGTTCACTAGACACTTCAACTGTTTCAGGATTCAAGATTTTTACATTTTTCCAGAGGAAGGAACGGAGGGTGTAAGTAGGAGGTAAGTGTCTGTCTAGGCGTTGAAGCACACCAGGAATGAGGCATACCAGGGAGAGGAGAGTTGCTGATGCTGAGGGACAGTCAGCTCCAGGGGAATCTCAGAGATGGTGCCAATCGAGATCAGAGTCCACCAAGTTAAAAACTGTGTGTGGTCACAAGCACATTTGCTCAATATGCAACTACAGTGAATTTGAATTAGTTCAGAAAATTATTTCCAAGTGGCTGCTCAGTTATCCGAAGAGGGTCTTGGTTGCTATGTGTTTCTTGTAAGTTTAATGCCTCCTACAAGTAGGACTTGGCTCTACATTTCCTTCTCCCTATAGGATTTCTTGGAAAATGCCTCAGTCATTGATGATTAAAGAGATTATATTTCTATAAAAATCCTAAATGGATTTGTTACTACATTTTTGTGTGTGTGTGTGTTGTGTGTGTGTATTTTACTTATTAGCATCGTTACTTTCTCAGAACAAATTAATTTTAATTTATTCACATGTAAAAGGATTTGGGCTATATTTCAGGACTCTCAGTTTTCATGGTATAATATTTTGTATGTGTGGCTTTTTATAGCATACAAAATGCTCTCACATCTGTGGACTCCTTTGGTAGAGGTGAAGATGAATAAAGCATGAAATGAGCTTTGAAATCCTCAAATGTGAACTTTCTTTACATTTTAAAGAATTATAAGAGATCTTTAAAACTAAATACTCATTCCTCACCACCCTCCATTCAAAAAAGAAATAGTGAAATATTAATCTACATGTGGTGCTAACATTAAAAACAGATCAGTGTTACCTTTTCTAAGTCTTTAGGCTCTTTTGTTGAATAATACAATCCTAGGATACTTTGAGCCTTCACACTAGCTTTTGGATTTCCATTGTCTGCAGCAAAAAGCCATAGTCTAAAAAAGAAAGGCAAGGCAAGTTATTCTTTGTGTCAGCATTTGATTTAAAAAAAAATCTTGTTCTCAGGTAAAACTACCTTTCAGCTTCCTCATCTGATCGTTTGACGCCTTTCCCTTCATAATAAGCTCTTCCAAGGTTGTAGGCAGCTGCAAACTGTAAGTGTCTTGCTTTGGGACATGGAGAATCAACAATTTTCTTCATATATTCCACTCCTTTTTCCTTCCACAAAGGAAAAGAACAAACAAAAAACCCTAGTTTTTAGTTTTACCCAAACTAAATTCTTTCTCCCAATAATATTTTAAAGTGTTCACCCTCTGACATGATGTTTGATGTCAGCACTCTGTGCCCAGACAGCATGGTTGTGCTTTAGTCTGCAGAGCTGGAAAGGAAGGGGGCAGGGGGGATACATCTCCTGAGGAGGCATTCCCAGAGCTCCAGGATATAAGGTGTTTCCCTCATTTTATAGCTTCCAGAGTTGCATTATGTTTCAATATGGTTTCTTTTCTTTCTTTCCTCCCTCTAACCTTAGAGCCCTTATTCTGCATGGGCATAGATTTTAGAACTTATCAAAATACAGGAAGAGCTGTAACTTCTTCCACATTTATACTTAGAGTACATTTGTGAGCTGCAAACACTGTTTTCTCTCTTTGAGCACACCAAGCGTGCTCAGTGATAATTTACACCCAATATGCTCATCTTCATAGGACATCTGTATAGTCACAAAGAGCACACAGAAGACATTGCCACCTCCAAAAAATCCATCAGACACAAACTTTCAGACATCACTCCAAAGAAGAAAACGTTTGACCATCAAACATGTTTTCTGTATACTACATTCTAGCTTTTATCCTTCACTGCTCTCTCCCAAGTTCTGTTGCTGGCCGAACACCACAATAATAGAAGATAAAGGTGTTTGCCTTCTAGTGAGTCCCAATTTATAAGGATTTATTTTTGTGAATGTGTGACATGGGTATCTGCCTTTTTTCCCCAAACCTAATAGTAAGAGGGAGCTTACTGGTAGTCAAGTGATGTGATTGTGTAAATCCTTCCACAGATAGCAATGTCTAAATCTGGAGTGAACATTAAAAAATAACCAACTTTTTAAAGTAGGTTCCCCAAAAAACCCCAACTTTTTAAAGACACTGGAAGTTTACCAGACCACACACAAGTTGGAGGAGAGATTCCTCTTAAAAACTGCAAATGGAAGGGATCCATGAAGTTCAGTGAACCCCAGCCTGGATAAACAGTAGCTTTCAGGCATATATCATAGTCAAACTGCTGAAAGCCAAAGAAATCTTGAAAGCAGCCAGAGAAAAATGACACATAATATACAGGAGAACAACTATATAATTAGTGCATCTTTTCTGACTACAAAAGAATGAAACTAGAAATAAATCACAAGAAAAAAAAGGGGGGGAAGACATGGAGGTTAAACAACATGATACTGAAAAACCATGGTCAAAACAAAGCAAAGAAGAAATCAACAAAAGATGTGGAGACAAATGAAAATGAAAACACAACATTCCCAAATATTGGGATGCAGCAAAGGCAGTTCTAAGAGGAAAATATATAACAATGCAGGCCTACCTCAAGAAATAAGAAAAAGCTCAAATAAACACTCTAACCTTACACCTAAAGGAACTAGAAAAAGAAGAACAAAGCCCAAGGTATGTAGAAGGAAGGAAATAATTAAGATCAGAGCAGACATAAATGATGGACTGAGAAAAATGTCAATGAAACCAAGAGCTAGTTTTTTGAAAAGATAAACATATGCCAACAAATTGAACAACCTTGAAGAAATGGATTAATTCCTAGAAACGTACAGTCTTCTGAAACTGAATCAAGAAGAAATAAAAAATCTGAACAGATTGATTACTAGTAATGAAATTTAATCAGTAATCAACACTAATAAAAAAGTCCAGGAACAGATGGCTTTACAGGTAAATTCTACCAAACATTTAAAGAAGAGTTAACACCTATTCTCAAACTATTCCAAAAAATAGAAGAGGAAGGAAAGTTTCCATATACATCCATGAGGCTAGCATTAACCTGATACCAAAACCAGACAAAGACACCACAAAAAAAAGAAAACAGGCTAATAATATTCCTGATGAATGTAGATGCAAAAATCCTCAACAAAATATTAGCAAACGGAATCCACCAATACATCAAATCAAGTGGGATTTATTCCAGGGATGGTTCAATATTCACAAATCAATGTAATACACCACATCAGCAAAACAAAGGATACAAATCATATGATTTCTGCATCTCAATAGATGCAGAAAAAGCATCTGATAAAATTCAAAATCGATTCATGATAAAAACTCTCAACAAAGTAGGTTTAGAGGAAGCATACCTCACCACAATAAAGACCATATATGAAAAGCCCACCGCTAACATCTTATTTGTTGGTGAAAAGCTGAGAACTTTTCCCCTAAGATTGGGAACAAGACAAGGATGTCCACTGTCACCACTTTTATTCAACATAATACTGGAAATGCTAGCCACAGCAATCAGACAAGAAAAAGAAATACTCATTTCGCAAATATGTTAAACTGTCACTATTTGCAGATGACATGATACTATATGTGGAAAATCCTAAAGACTCCACAGAAAACTACTGGAAGTAATAAATGAAGTCAGTAAAGTTGCAGGATATAAAATTAATACTCAGAAATTAGTAGTATGTCTATACACTAACAACAAAACAGCAGAGAAATTAAGAAACTCCATTTACATGGGGCGCCTGGGTGGCTCAGTAGGTTAAGGTCAGGATCCCAGGGTCCCTGCTCAGCGAGGAGTCTGCTCCTCCCTCTCCCTCTGCCCCTTATGCTTATGCTGTCTCTTATGTGCTCTCTCTCTGTTTCAAATAAATAAATCTTTAAAAAAAAACCCAAAAGACTAGTTCAGTTAGTATACTGAAATGTGCAGAGATGGCTGAGGAAGTCGGGTCCAGGGTACCAAAGGAGGTTTCCTAACATTGCTTATGTTGTTCCCTCCATCAGAGTGCCGTTCCTGACCTTCTATGCTGTTCTTGTCCCCTGAGAGTCAGCACGTGTCAGCTGTTCTGTGGAAACTCCCCCGCCCCCCCATTTGTGCCCAGTACGCGTATCTGTCTCAGTCCCGTACTCACAACAGCACTCATGGTTGTTCTCGGACTATGCGTTCCTTCTCATACTTATCTTTGCTTCCCCAGCATCTCAGACTGTTCCTGCCTCCTAAATGTTTGTGGAACGAAAGAGTGAGTGAATAATACAATGAACCCAACTAAACCAGAGCTGCATAAGTCACAGGAGTAAGCACGTACCTCGGGGATGGTAAGGGTAGGTGCTCACAGTGCAAAAGATAGAGACGTATTTTTTTCGCTGCTTTTGTGTCCTTTAGGGCAATTCCAATGATGACAATGACCCCCGTGAATGGTACCAGTACACAAAGAAACTCTGCTGCCTTAAGTAGTAGGATCTGTGTGTGTTTTGAGCATCGGATTTGTAGGTGAACTAGATGTGGACTCAAAGGGACCAGG
The DNA here is from genome assembly GCF_037043125.1 of Eumetopias jubatus. NCBI lineage: Eukaryota > Metazoa > Chordata > Mammalia > Carnivora > Otariidae > Eumetopias > Eumetopias jubatus. The sequence goes on from NW_028274808.1 coordinate 16,573,880, forward strand.
AGATACTTACTAAACATCTAGGGAGAGATAGGCAGTTGGTGGTATGGATCTCAGCATGAGGTTCTGGGGTGAAGACAACAACTTGGAAGTCTTTTAAAAGTATAGGTCATGTTAGCCGTGGGGCTGGATGAGCTGAGAGAGTAAAGGGGAGCAGCAGGGGCCTAGGTTCTGACACACTTCAACACTTAGAAGAGAAGCACCTAGCAAAGGACAGAGGGGCAACTATGAACAGGTGAACAGGGAAAATTATATTCCAAACATAGAAGATTGGGGCACCTGGGGGGCTCAGCCAGTAAAGCGTCTACCTTCGGCTCAGGTCATGATCCCGGGGTCCTGGGATTGAGTGCCGTATTGGGCTCCCTCCCTGCTCCACAGAAGCCTGCTTCTCCCTCTGTCTGCCACTCCCCCAGCTTGTGCTCTCTGTCCAATAAATAAAATCTTAAAAAAAAATTAAACAACAACAACAACAACAACAACAACAAACCCAAACAACAGAAGCTGATGGAAAGAGGCTTATAAAGCATGGGGGAGAGAATCTTAGACACCGAGAGGAAGATGTTTCAAGAAGGTCAACTGTGTTCAATTCACAGTAAGAGCAATGTAGTCCTGCATTCTACATGTTGTTATGCTTTTAACAGGCTAAGCTATAAATAGGTTAAAATAAAATATCTTGTATTTAATGGAAATACTCATTTCTTCATCATTTATTTCATATGCTATGATTATAAAAGAGTACAAATTAAGAATTTCAGGAATTAAAGTGTAGTCCCCATTGTTAACTTTATACAACATAAAGTCAGGAAAGAAGACACTGACTGGTTGCTACTGCCTTCTGTTACTTTACATATTGTTCAATCTCGTTGACAACCCTGTGAGTTAGGTGAATGGGTTTTATTTTGTATGCTGCCTCCAGTGGATTGAATTGGTAATGTCACCTTAAAGCTGCATATTGATTAAAATTCGGCTATGTCTGGATTCAGCTAGAAAGTGGGCCGTGATCAATTATCCAGGATGGCCATGGCCAGGGGTGCAGAGAAATGGCAGATATATCTCTAACTTAGGTTTATTTATCCTCATTTTACAAACGAGGAAACTAGAGCCCAGAAATAATTTCCCCAAGATCATACTACTTGTAAGCAGTGAAGTGAAGATTTGAAAGCCTACGACTTTTCACAAATTGTTAATAGACCATTATGGATAGAGCAGCTTTGCTAGTGAACACAGAGAAACGAACTTCTGAACATCTTTGAAAAATTTAAAATAAATTCCCAATTTTTATTTGATAGTGTGTGAAATTTCCTTGTAAGATAAGACCAAAAAAATAAATAAATAAAATAAAAAATAAAGCCCCTAAGGAATAGAAAAAATTGTAATACTGATCTCCAAACCTCATAGCTTAGTTTATTCTTTCTTTTCTCTTCAGACATGCACAGATAAATGAGGCCTAGAAATATTATATTATATAAATATTAATTATGCAGGTATTAAAATGATAATATAGATTATATTTATTGACAAGGAGAAGGACATTGAAAATACATTGTTAGATGAAAAAGGATATTAAAAAACATTATGTATAGTACGGTCCTACATTGAAAAAGTGCATACACACACATATACGTACATATATACATACATATATATATATAATTTTTTGCATGGAGCAGTACATGGAAGAATATACTTTAAAATAATAACCAGGTTCATATTTGATAGTAGAATTTGGTGATCCTATTTTTGCTTATTTTCTAACTTTTCTCCATGTTCATGTAGCTTTGGAATAATTTCTTTTTAATTTTTTTTTGTTACGTTAGTCACCATACATTACATCATCAGTCTTTGAGGTAGTGTTCCACGATTCACTGTTTGTGCATAACACCCAGCGCTCCACTCAGTACGTGCCCTCCTTAATACCCATCACCGGGCTAACCCATCCCCTCACCCCCCTCCCCTCTGGAATAATTTCTAAACATAAAGGAAAACATTTTAAAACAAAAGTGTTATTGACAGCCAATGGTAGCAAGGAGGGGGCAAAAAGATATTTTGTTTTTCACATAAATGTAAAAATGACTACTGCTATCCTTTAAATGCTATATAGGGCTCAGGTCTGGCTCAGTGGGTTAAGCGACTGCCTCCGGCTCAGGTCATGACCCCGGAGTCCCGGGATCGAGTCCCGCATCGGGCTCCCTGCTCGGCGGGGGGTCTGCTTCTCCCTCGGACCCTCCCCCCTCTCATGGGTTCTCTCTCTCTCATTCTCGCTCTCTCAAATAAATAAATAAAATCTTTAAAAAATATGTAAGTATAGACATATTAAAATATAAATAATTTTTAAGTCTATCAAATAATCCATTACAATGAGATCTTAAACACTGTGAACAAAACAGTAACTTACAGCGTCTGTAGGTGTCCCCAGCCCATCATAATACATCACTCCTAGCTGGTAAGTTGCTTGATGGTCTTTTTCCTTGATTTCTTCAAACTGTTCTAATGCTTCTTCATACCATCCCTTAAAAGCTCCCAGGAAATATTGAATTATTTTTATTATTACCTCAAAGTAGTCCCAAATACTTAATTCCCACCTAAATCTAGTTAGGAGCACCAAATATAACAAAAGACAACAAATTTATAGAATTTGCAAGTATGGCATCGACAGCAGCCAACATACTATAAAATCAATAAAATAGACCTGAATATGGCAACTGAAGGAAGTGACCAGGAAAAATCTGGGTGAGACTCTCTTTTGCTTTTACTCGTACTTTTGGATATTGCCAAACTCCCAAAATGATAGCCCAGCCCTCTGCTCAATCCATCCTGCTATATCCCCTGCCACTCCTGGAGTTTGAGAAAGTTCAGAGTTGGGGCCAGAGCATCAGAGAAAATGTGGACATCAGGATATCCACTATTATTAAATATCCGCTATTATGATGGCTCATGTCCTCCAGGGTTGCAGTTCTCCAGCTAGGGAGAAGACATGGAAAAACAAATGTGATTCTCTAAAATTAACTTTCTCCCCTACTTCCTATAGAAACCTACATATCTTAAGGCTCCTCAACAGTTCTATGATCTGATGCTAAGGTGTGAAGGACTAATGGGGCTTATATCTTAATCCACCAGGGAAAAATGCCTTGCACTAAAGACTGAATGCTTTGTAATCGTGGAAAGAAAGTCAGTTACTGAATTGGAAGGTTATTACTTAGGAAGTGCAGACCAGAGAAAAAACAACTTCTGGAAGACACAAAAGCACCTGAATTCCTTTTTTCATAAGCTATAATGAATGAACAAATTGATAAAACTAATAAAAACTGCTCCAAAATACTAAGAAATATTAATTTTAAAGAACACATAATAATGAGTTAATGACCTAGCAGTTAAGACTCATTCTCCCTTCTGGCTAATGTTTGGCCTAGATGTGAGAGCTGGAAAAGTTAGAATACGCTATAGGAAGGAAAAGAGAGGAGGTCCTGTTAGTTTTCATGATTTTCAATACTATCTACATGCTGGAAAATCTCAAATGCATACTTCCAACCCAGACTTCTCCTTGGAGATCTAGACTCTTAATGGCCTTTCTACTTTGAAACCTGTCTACTTGGATGACTAATGGACATCCAAACACAATGTGTATAAAACCTGAAGTCTTGATTTTCCTCTCAAAATTTACCCTCGCCACTCCTCTATTTTTCAGTCCATGATGCTCTTATTTGCATCTCCAAAATAAATCCAGGACCCAGCTTCCACTGCTGCCACTCTGGTCAAGACCAGCAAGCATCCTCTCTTGCCTGAAGAAGTATGATTTCTCCCCTAAACTGGTCTTGGTTCCATGCTTGCCTTCTAATCTGTTCATCACAGACTCAAAACCCTTGAGTGTCTTCTTACTACAATTTAAACAAAGCTCATCTAAAGCCATTCTCTGTCTTACTTATTACCACATTGGTCTCAATTCCTAGAGCTCACAGAGCTCCCCCCTCATCTCTGAAACATTGCATCTTCTCCCCTCTGCCTGGAATGCACTTGCACCGGGCTGTGTGCACGGCTCGTTTCCCTTTTCTTCAAATTAGTTTCAACCACAGGTCTTTCCACCCTCTCCCGAAGTTATTCTCTATCATGGTACCCAGTCAACGGCTCTCATAGTACTCCTCCTTATTTGTAATGATGTATTCATTTATTTCCTTTCCCCTAGCAGACTAAGTTTCATGAAATGGGGACCATTCTAGTCCCCTTGTCACGATAGAGTCTGAGCTTAGCCTGATAATAGTAAACACCTATAAAACACTTATTAGGTGCCAGGCCCTGTTAGTAATACTTCTACAGTGAATACATCCTCACAGTAGCTCTAGGAAACACACATTATCACCCCCCTTTTACAGATGAAGAGACTGAGACTCTAAGAGTTGAAGTCTTTGTGTCCAAGGCTACACAGTTAACAAGTAGTAGGAATCATACCTGACCCAATGCCCAAAGCTGAGAGATCATTCTCTTAACCTAAGCTAGCCTCATGGTGACAGGTGCATGATGAATCTTCAACAAATATTTGTTGCCAGAAGGAATGATGGTGCCATCAGATTTAAGAGTAAGTGGGATATAGGTTAATAGCTGCCCACATAGTCAGTGAGTGGTGAAGGGATTGGGGACAGTTGGTCCATTTTCACATCTCCCCCGGGGGGGGTGGTCAATGAAGGACTGCTGCCATATATATTGTATGCTTTGCACAGTTTCTCCTACATCTGCCCCTCAGGATGCCTCAGCATAATGTGGAGAAAGAGGGAAGTTCCCTCCTACTTCTAGAGAGGAACATATAAAGCCTCTAAGTACTAGGTAAGAATCAGGGTCTTTAGTTGTTATTCATATGAAAAAATTTTTATAAATGATACTATTTGGGGCAAAAATATAAAAATTATATATATATAAATGTATATTATATTTTTAATTTCTAGTATGAGAATTGATTATAACCAGAATGACTCCTATAAATGACTCATTAGAACGACTTTTATGGAGGAAGGTCAAATATCTCCTTAATCTTGTACTTAAAGCCACAACCAAAGCCTAGGGAATTTACCAGAATTCCCTCTGCATAACAGTGTAAGGAACTCTATGGGAAATTTTGCTATGAGCATCCAGCAACAGCATTATATGACATGAAAAACAAGAAAAATGAAATAAGATAAAAACAGAGAGGGAGGCAAACCATAAGAGACTCAACTCTAGGGAACAAATTGAGGATTGCTGGAGGGGAAGGGGTTAATTGAGTGATGGGCATTAAGGAGGGCACTTGATGTAATGAGTATTGGGTGTTCTATGCAACTGATGAATCACTAAATTGTACCCCTGAAACTAATAATACACTCTATGTTAATTAAATTGAATTTAAATAAATTTTTTAAAAAGAAAACAAGCAGGAAATGATACCTCTTCAAAATATAGTTGGCCTCGGAGGAAATATGCCATAGCATCCCCTCTTCTTATTCTTTCCTTCAAGAGCTGCAATGCCTTATCCACCAAATTCGCATGGCTGTAACGATCTGGTTTTTAAAAGGTAAAGAATTCCATCTTTATTCATACGATATGAATTTCCTCTCTTGAAGTCATGAATTATATAGAACTCATCTGGCTCTGTTTATACTAGTTTCCTTCTTAGTTCTCATTCATAAAACTGGCCTCCTTAGCTCAAAGGAAAAACATGATCACTGCACCTAACACCGTGCCTTGTATAATCATAAAATATGTGTTGATTGGTTCCCAAACCAACCCTGTTTACTACGAGGCCGGAGCTCTAGCAGTGCAGTCTGTGTGCAGTTCTTTACGCAAAGCTACCCTGTGGATGAGTGAAATTCTTAATGTGAGCCTTAATTAGAACTACTCTAACCAAATGAGCTAGTAACCATTCCCAATTTAATATTAGTAAGTCTATAGAAACAAAAGGGTAGCTTTAAATGCCAATTTGAAGTAAAGTATGGCATTGTTTTCTTTAATAGAAATGACATCTGGCTTCTCTTTTCCAGGAGGGTGTCCTAAAGTCCTAAGAGTAAAACCAGGATTGGAATCTAATTATGAGCCTTCTCCACTGATGGTTTGCTGCCAGACGAGCAGCAATTTCTCAGATTCTTACAGGAAAGCTAGAAAGGACAGTAAAGTTAACCACTTCCTCGACCGCAGTTCAGACTCCTATTTCTTGTCTTTTTTGCTCTGGTGTACAGAATTGACTTTTAGTGAGAATATTATCAGAATTTGTACCAGTCTTTTCCTTCCTCCATTGGAAGAATTTTGGGTTCTTAGCACCACCCTGGGATAGAGAGGTATAAAATGGGTTCTTGGGCAACTTCTCACTGGTCAGCTTCATCCTGTTTCCACAATGTGTAGTCTGTAAACATGAATAAAAAACAAGATAGTAGAAATGCCTTCCTCCAGAAAAAATGCAAAAAGACTCCAGTCTCCCTTGGCACTCATTATAAAAAGCAACCTCCCCGCATTTGCCTAGGGAGAGGGCGGCAAACTACCAGCTCTGGGATGTGCACATTCTTTCGGAGGAAACCAGGGCCACCCGTAGCTACGAGAGACACAAGCGTCCTCCGTGTCTGCTTCCACACCGTGGGATGAGTGATGAGAGCCATTTGCAAGTCCTCTCTGGCTGTGAGTTCACATCTGAAGTGGCTTGTGTCACCTACCACACCTGTCACTAGCAGGAACTGGGGACCCTGCCCATAGAGTTCTTGTAACTGAAGCTCATGACATTCATTCATTTCACATTAAAGCATTTATCTCTTTTACCTGGGAAGACACTTTATTTTAGCTGTGTTGTTCAGTTTTATCCTCCCATCTGTATTGTTTTGCCATGTTATAAGATGGATCACAGTTGAATGGAAAGTCAAAGCCTTCATATAAAATGTAGAGGCCACCTCATTTGGGATGAAGGAGTCCAGGTTGGCCCAGGCTGAGGGGAGTGAGACAGCCGACTTAGTTGACTTAGTTGTTGCTATGCTTTTTTGTTTACTCCTTGGCATTCTATTGTTACAGCTGACAACCAATCGGGAACAAGCTTCCAGTAAAGGTTCCTGATTGGTGGTGAGGAGAAGAACTCAGGAGTTCTTCCGTGTGATTGGAAAGCTGCATTTATACTATTATGTGAAACTATTTTGGACAATAAATCGCTTCATTAATAAGAATGAAGTGCAGGAAAGGGAACTAATTCAGTATATTAGGGAGAGAAAAAAGAAAAACCACTGCAGTATCTGTCATTTTGGAAGAACCATTTACTCTTTGTTCTTCCCAGGTTTGTTCTAGGTGCTTCACAGGCAGTAACTCCTACAAAACTATGAGCTAGGAGCTATTATGAGGCCCTTTTAGCATATGAGGACACTGAGGAGGTTAAGTAACTTGCCTGAGGTCACAGGGCTAGGAAGTGGGACAATTGAGACACCCCAGCACCACTGCACCTCATCATTATTCTATACTGTTCTTCAAAAACTGAGACTAATGTGATTTTTCTAAATGGCAGGACTCCTGTAAGAGAATATACCAAAATCTAGTACTTTTTAATTTTAGAAAATGAGATATGAGAAGATTTTAAAAAGGAAAGGTTGAGTTTATTTCTGTCAAATCTTGGGATTAGATATAAAATCATCATTTGAAACTTGACAACTGTTTGCATAACATGCTGTCAATTTACAAAATTCTCTAATAAAAATTGTAGACGTTAAATGATGATACAGAATCTGAAAGAAATCCATAATTTTAAAGGGAAGTGTCGGTGTAGTGGATGTTGTGTGTTAATTGAAAATGACTCACATCTGTTCCTTCCTTCTTTGTCCCCCTGCCAAACATGAGTCCCCTCAGTCCTGGACACTTTGCTCCCTCTTTCTTAGAGACCGGTCACTGGTGTGAGCACTTGGAAGAACAGTTCCTATTGAGAGACACAATTTGCCATGAGTCTTGAGCATTCTGGCACATTCTTGCTGGGTATGTCAAGAACACAGGCCGTGACTGCTTTTTACATGGGCCATTTCTGAGGGTTGTGTTTGCACTGAGTACCCTTGAGGGATAGGGTAGTATCTCCCCACAGATAAAGAACAGGTTTGTTTTTCTAAAAAGTACCAAATCCTCCCTGCTCCTCCAGTGCTTCGTTCTGTTCTCTTACAATGCAGCCTACTGAGTATACAGGCATCCACCACGGGTCCTTATTATGACCTCCTGGGAATTAGGGGTTGAGAGACCAGTTTCAGCATCATGCTGACACACTGGCTATTGCTTTTGCTAAGAGTGAGAAAGTCATTTATCTCTGACCCAGGAGTCTTGTGTGTTCTGCCGACATCTACGAAACAGGCTAGTTTCTTAGTTTTAAGTAGGGTAAAACCTCAGGCCCTGCACAATTCTTGGTACCCCTTTGCCTCAAGGTGAGATGAACTCAGCAATGTGTTATGTTCTCTGTGAGGTCAGAATGAAGCTAGTTGCCATCTGAGCCCACATTCCTACTTAGCATTCCCTCCTTGCCAGATTGTGCTTCTTTCACTTCCCTTCTCCTGAGAGTACCCCCAGCCCCACCCCCAGTGCATCACTTGAATAAAAATCCCTGGCTCAGACTATGCTTCTAGGGAACCTGACCTAATGCAATAGAGATATATGGAGGAAGAGGTACTTTATTCCTATTTTTCTAAAGTTGTCATAATAAAGGATAACTTTCCTTCCAATAAAATGTTAGACACAGTATACTGGGGATAGTATGTACAGCATAGTATATGAATTTTTTTGATAATATAATACATCATTGGTAAGAGAACTAAAATTAGCCTAATGATGAATAGCCTTTTTGAAAATGCTGGGTGGTGGGAAGGAAAGAATGATCTGAGGGTAGGGGAAGTCTATAGAGACAGAGATGGAAGTTACAGCTGCTCCTCTAACAGTCAGCAGAGTCGTGCAGATAGAATTGCAGGACAAGATGAAGCTAAATGGGTATTTCTTTAAGATTCAGGCAAGCTGGGACTCCTCTGTGGTTATGTCGTAGCAGGGATTTGAATTAGAATGAAAATAAACATAAATGATAAACTTGAAAGACCAGGGGAAAGAGACAAGTGTTTAGAACAGACTAGATTGTTGTACTACAAGTGAGAAATCATTACAGAAGGCTTAATTATAATGCCGAAAGACTTCTTTTTTTTAAAAAAGATTTTATTTATTTATTTGAGAGAGAGAGAGCACGAGAGGGAAGAGGGTCAGAGGGAGAAGCAGACTCCCCGCCGAGAAGGGAGCAAGCCCGATGCGGGACTCGATCCCGGGACTCCAGGATCATGACCTGAGCCGAAGGCAGTCGCTTAACCAAGTGAGCCACCCAGGCTCCCCAATGCCAAAAGACTTCTATTAAATTTTTAAAAACTGAAAAAATTAAAAACTAAAAAATTGAATAGATACAAAATAACTTTTAGATATGTGTGTAAAGAATGGAGAAAAACAATATGATTAACATCCATTGCCTGCCATTTAATGTTTAAAATGTACATTACCTTTAAGTCTCCTGCAGGCTTCTCATTTAGTCTTCTTCCTCCCCCCTCCCTTTCGGCTGCCCTACCCAAACACTCCCTATTCTCCCTGTAAGCTCCCTTTTCAGGTTTCTTAGCTATTCATGTTTTCTCTTCTGTTAAATATCTGCTTTTGTGACGTTCGTCTTGTTGAGTTGTAGTCCTTCATATGTCAGGCGTGTCTCTTATAAATAGGCTTCATTTAGATTTGTTGATTCTTTTTTATACCCAGGCTGATAATCTTTGATTATTACTGGTACATTTAGTTGTTTTACATTTATTTTAATCACTATTGAATTGGAATTATTTTGTACTTTCAGTCCATTTGCTAAATTTATTCATGCTGCTTTTTCTCTTTTATTGCCTGCTGTTGGATTTATTGAATTGACTAGGTATTTATTTTGCTTTGGGAATGTTGAACTTCCTGAATCATGGGTTGGTGTCTTTTAATAATTCTAAAAAATTCTCAGACATAATGTATTTATGTTAGTTTCAGTTTCCTAAAGCTGCTGTAACAAATTACCATGGACTTTGTGGGTTAAAACAACAAAAATTTAGTCTTTCATAGTTCTGGAGGCTAGAAGTCCAAAATCAAGGTGTTGTCAGAGCCATGGTCCCTCTGGTTCTAGGGAGGAAACCATCCCAGATTTCTTTCCTAGCTTCTGGTGGTTGCTGGCAATCTCTGGGGATCCTGGGCTTGTAGGCTGTGTCGCTCCAATCTCGGTCTCTGTCTTCACATGGCCTTCTTTAGGCGTATCCTCTATCCCTGTGTGTCCTCTGCTTATAAAAGGACACCATCCCCTGGATTTGGGGCCCACCCTAATCCAGTATGACTTCAACTTCACTTGATTTTTGTAAAGATCTTATTTTCAAATAAGGTTACATTCATAGGAATCAGGTTTTAGGACTTTGAATATATCTTTTTGGAGAGCACAGTTCAGCCCACTGAATTTTCAAATATGGCTTCTGCCCCATTCTATCCCTCTTCTCTTTCTGGCATTCCAATTAGACCTTCCACCCATGTCTCTTATTCTGTTTTTCACATTTCCCATCTGTTTATCTCTTTTTGCCACATTCTAAGTAATCTCTTCCGCACTCTCTCCCATTTTATTAATCCTTTCTTTAGCCATGTCTGGTCTGCTGTTAATATCTAGAATTTTAATATTAAATATTTAAAAACTTTTTATTGAAGTGAATATAAATACAGAAATGTATATGTAAGTTTACAGCTTGATGAATTTTCACTCAGAACAGGAAAGAGAAAATTACCAGCACCCCAGAAGCCTCCCTAGTACTCCCTTTTAGTTACTACAGAAACCTACATGTAAATACAATATTGCAGAAGTGATTTTTGCATGCCTTTGTATACCACATGAATGGAATCATGCACTCTGTATTATTTTGTGTCTGGCTTCTCTTGTTCAACGTTGTTTGAAGATTCATCTGTTTTGCTGTGTTGGTTGTAGCTTTCTACTTCTTGTTGCTGTGTAGTATTACATTGTGTGAATCTACCATAATCTGTCTCTTGTACTTGATGGACATTTGGGTAGTTTCTGTTTTGGACTTTTGAGAACAGTTCTGCTGTGAACATTCTTGTACCTGTTTTTTTCCTAAATATTTACATGCATTTCTCTGGGGTATAAACATAGGCGTAGTAATTCCTATGTCCATGGGTGTGCACGTTCAGCTTTAGTAGATTCTGCCAAATAGTTTGCAAGTGCTTGGGTACAAACTACTTTTTAAAATTAAGTGCTTGTTTTGGATCTCTGGTAGCTTAGGTAATTTATGGTAAGATTGCTTGGTTCATTTGAGTTTTCAGTTGAAATCACCCATTCAGTTAGGCCAATTTATCAGAAGTCCTGGTAGAAAGTTTTTAGTGGTCTTGACTCTGACAAGTATGAGACAGCGTTCAGTTCGGGACTTGTTCGCCTTGGATAGCTGAAACTTTGTACCTCTGCCTAACACCCTGCCATTATCTCCACTCCAGCCCCTGGTAACTGCCATTCTACTTTCTGCTTCTGTGAGTTTGACTATTTTGGATCCCTTATGTAAGTGGGATCATGTTATGTTTGTCCTTCTGCATCTGGCTTATTCCACTTAGCATAATGTCCTCCATGTTCATCCATGTTGCACAACTGGCAGGATTTCCTCCTTTTGAAAGACTGAATGATATTCCACTATATGTAAGTACCACATTTTCCTTATTCATCTGTCAGTGGACATTTAGTTTGCTTTAATGTCTTGGCTTTTGTGAGTAATGCTGCAGTGAACATGGAAGTGCAAATCTTATTTTGAGATTCTAATTTCAATTCAAAATATTCAGAAGTAGGTTAGCTGGATTATATGGTAGTTCTATTTTTAATTTTCTGAGGAAACTCCATAGTGTTTTCCATAGTGGCTACACCAACTTACATTCCCACCAACAGTGCACCAGGGTTCCCTTTTTTCCACATCCTCACCAACACTTGTTGTCTTTTGTTTTTATGATAAAGACTGTTCTAATGGATATGAGGTTTTCTCGTTGTGGTTTTGATTTGTCTTTCCCTGATGCTGAGTGATGTTGAATACCTTTTGGCCATATGTATGTCTTTTTGAGAAATGTCTATTCAGGTCCTTTGCCCATTTGTATTTATTTAATTATTTTTTTACATTTTAATTCCAGTATAGCTAACATACAGTGTTATATTAGTTTCAGGTGTAATACAATGATTCAACAATTCTATACATTCCTCAGTGCTCATCATGATAAGTTGTACTCTTAATCCTCCTTTGCCCAGTTTTAAATTGGGTTATTTTTTTATTTTTTTCTATTGAGTTATACAGACTGAAGTCCATTTTTTTTGTTTTTTTTTCTTTTCTTGTTTGTGGTTTAGGTGTATTAGCTAAGATAAAACCATTGCCTACGCCAAGGTCACACAGATTTACCCCTTTGTCTTCTTCTAAAAGGTTTATTGTTTCAGCTATAGGTTTTTGCTCCGTTTTGAGTTATTTTGGTATACAATGTGAGGAAGTCTTTTGCATGTGGATATCCATTTGTCCCAGTACCATTTGTTTAAAAGATTATTATTCCCCCAGCTTCTGTTTATACTTTTAACTAAGTAGTTCTGTTTTGAAGTATGTGTATTAAATCTTTTACAGGCAACTTTGGCTTTTAAATTTTGTGTTCTAAACAATCTAGTTATTTTGAAAGGTAGAAACTTATTTAGAGATAGAGTTAGAAATGAATTTCTACTTTAAGTGGAAAATCAAATTATTAAATTAAGAGCGGAAACTTCTATTGGTATATGGAAAGTAGTTTCCATTTACAACTTCTATTTGTATATTGTCAGTAACAGGTAAAATAGGTAACTATTAAATTTGCAAACATCTTAACAATACAACTAAAATATTAAAAATTATTTTAATTTTGTTTAGGTGAAGGTGGCCTTTATATACTGAAATAGAGGGTATCTGCCATTATGTACATACCTCATCAAACAAAAAGTGGTTTCATTTCATTTAGGAACTTGGCTTCAGAATTGTAAAGAACATGGGGTCTATATTTTCCTCATCCTCTTTGTATGATAGAAAATTAGAGAGCATGTTAAGTGGTTAATGTCGGTAAGTGGGAAAAATTTACCATCCAATACGGTCAGTAAGGTATCAGGAGACCTGGGGTGAGGAGCTTAGGAGACGAACCAGGCTACTGGGGTTGCAGAGAATAAATGTGAGCCTCAGCCAGGCTGGAGGTGTCCCCCATCTCTGATAATGCACAGCCTGGACTCCAACAAGCTGAAGGATACAATTAGGGAAAGAGGGACAAAGAGAAGGTCTTGTGAAATTGTTCCTGGGCTCAGGATGGGGAGGAAGAGAATGAAGTCTTAGATGAAAAACTGCCATAATGGAGAGTGGCTAAGCTCTGCAGTCCTTGGTGAAAATGAGAGTGAAGGCCAAATGCTGGAGGCGCACAGAGCCTTCTGGCAGAAGAACCTCTCTTGCCTGGAGACAGGTGCTACCTGGACATACAAAACAATATCTTCTCATCAGCTCCCATGTAAACGCAAAGTAGAAAGATCCTGGAATCACACATAGGGCCACTTCAACACGTTGCAGATATTATAAAAAAAAAAAAAAAATACTCCAACTGGGTCCAAAAAGCCCCTTTGGATTTTGGCAAAATCAGATTCCCTCCTTGGAGAATCTCGGGATCTCTTGCAGCAGGTAGCCCTTAAGAAAGGGCCTTTGCTTCCCTCTGTGTTGATCATACACTCAACATGGTATGTACATCTGGGTTGGCCTGCTATTTCATTCATGTAAAAATTTGGGTATTTGCAAATCCTAAATAGCAATTCTCACCAAAGTATCCCTCCCTCTTTAAAAAAAAAAACCAATTAGGTAAAAATGTACATCTTTGGGAATGTGATAAAATTGTCTAAAAATGGTTTGTAAATTTTTTATGGAATAGCAAAAGGTAATTTAAATGTCAAACTGCTGTGAAAATGAGTTTAAGAATGTTAGTGTCTCTTATGGGTTATTCTTGTGTTCCTAGGCAGAGAAGAGTGAGCACAGCTGGCCCGGGGCTGCCATCTTTAGAAGGACACGCTGACAAGGTTGGTCCTTGGTTGGCATTTGGGAACTTGACACTTGAGTTGTCCCCAGATGACAAGATGAGTTTGCAGTGTTTACGTTTATATAAACAACATGATGATGTACGGCAGATTTGTTTCCTTCTGGAATTCTGTGATTTTAGTAGTTGCTAGGCAGAGGATGCCTACACGCCAGCCTCCAATAAAAACGTTGGGTCCTGAGTCTGTAATGGGCTTCTTTAGGCAGAAACACTGCATACATGATCCTGCGGAGCACACTTATTTAAAGTTCTTTTAAAATCAAGGTACAACACTGAAGTTCCTATCATAATAGATAAAACAATGTTACTGGTACCCATGAAAATAGAGTTAAATAAGTGTCCTGGGAAAAAAATGCAAAGGCCTGTGTTTATTGTTATTGTTCATTGCTGTTGTCTAGTAGTCATCAAGAGAATAATAGTGTTCATATATTATCTGGAAGCATAACCTGTACACATATATGGAAACCTAGAATATTATGGATATTACAGAGATCTCAAAAGACAATATGGAATCAGGCAGTGGACTTGTTTTTATTTTTTTTCCCCCTTCCAGTTAGGTCTATTTGTTTATTTAAAACAAAAGTGTTTTTTTCATGCCCTGAAATGAGAAAAAAAAAAAAAAAAGTGTGGGAAAAGACAGGATGTCTTTTACTACCAGATAAGCACTGGGTGGAAGAGCCTGGTAGCTTTTTAATTTTTCTCCAATTTACCATGTTTTCTGTGAGCAAATAAACCAGTCTAGGAGAGATTGATTTGTTAAAAATCTTGGTAATTACGTGGGATTCACATGCCTCACCTGTCTTGTTCCTGCTGTGTGGAAACCTTTTTTGGCCAGTTAGGGCTACCAGGGTCTTTCCTGAGGGGATTCACTCAACATCCAAAGGTAAATGAGGGCACTTGTTATGATGAACACTGGGTGTTATATGTAAGTGATGAATCACTAAATTCTACTCCTGAAACCAATACTAAATTACATGTTAGCTAAATGGAATTTAAATAAAAATTTGAAAAAAATATAATGCATTCTCTTCAGCTACTCTCTTTATATTCCTTAAATGAAAGATATAGGTTGCCCAATAAATGCTTTTACTGCATTTATTGTGGTCAGTTAAAAAGAGTGTATGATCAGACCATATACATTTTAATTTATAACATGTAAATATATGCTACTTTCCAATCTTTTCATCTAGGGTTGGAAGCTATCTCCTTAATAGGGGCTGACCATGAGAGTTTAGAGTTGTCTTTCTTTCATAAACCATAGGCATATATATGAATTCCACTTTATGTTTCTTTCAAATGGAGTATGAGTTTAAAATGGCCATAAAACAGTCTGAATGTAGAGCTCTTTCTCATCTTTTACGGTTGACTTATCCTCACCTACTTGGGAAACATTTTTCTTAGAGACTTGGTGATTTTGAAAGCATTGAGTTTGGTTTTCTCAAAAAATTATAGCTCTCACTGTTCCTATTTCACCAGTCATGTAATATTTAATTATATTAGATATTAAAATAATCTTTATAGATGTGGAAAAAAATTCAAAGTGATGTGAGCCCAAATAACTGAGCATTCTAGAAACAGCCTGGTAAGATCTTCCAGTGATCAATGCAATGGGCACTGGGTTTTGCAGAGGAACTGAAGTATACTGGTCAGTCAGAACAAAAAAACTAAGTAGTGATTGGTTTTGAAAACTTTGTGAAATTTTTTTTGTTCTTTTGATTAAAACTAGCTTCATAATGTTTTAGGTATCTTCTGTCATTATTGTATTTGGGAAGAGGGTTACTTAAAGGTGAAACTAAATATCTGAATAAACAAAAGCTGTAATAGCCGTGGTCTTCAGAAAGAGAAAGAGTACATAATGGTTTAATTTTCAGTTGCCTCAGTCCTCTTTTTTAAAATAAACTTTATATTTTAGAATAATCTGAGATTTACCGAAAACTGCGAAGATAGTGCACAGAATTGCCCCTATTTCCTCTATTGTTTTCTTTTTTCATTTGTTTTTGCCAAATATTCCTTAACATTTTTTTATTTGAATATAGTTGATGTTACATTAGTTTCAGGTGTACAACTTAGTGATTCAACTTCACTATATGTTTCATTGAATGAAAGAGTTGTTTTTCTATGGATTATCATAATAGTCTCTAAGGACTTTCTTTTGCTTTTAAGAAGTTAATCTTCGGGGCGCCTGGGTGGCTCAGTTGGTTAAGCGTCTGTCTTCGGCTCAGGTCATGATCCCAGGCCCTGGGTCCTGCTCTCTGCCCAGTGGGGAGCTTGTTTCTCCCTCTCCGTCTGCCTGCTGCTCTGCCTGCTTTTGTGCTCTGTCAAATAAATGAATAAAATCGTAAAAAAAAAAAAGAAAATCTTAGTAACTTCAAATCTACCAACGATGACCAAAATTCTTTAAAATGTAGATATAAGAATGTGGTCTCTGGAGTCAAACGGTCTGAGTTCAGCTCCACCCCTTAATAATGATAGGACCTTAGGTAAGTTATCGAACCTCCCTAAGCCTCAATTTCCTTTCCTGTAAAATGGAACAGATAACAATACCTATCTGTATTAATCTTGGGGCATAGGAAGTGCTCAATGTCAATTTATTTTAATAAATTGGAATAGATATTAGTGGCCATTTAATATAATTTCTTATTTGTAAATCTTTATTTTACATCACTGCTGTGTATCATATTCTGCAACTAGACTGAATTGCACATAGTTCTCTTAACACTGGAAGATATTTTATACTCCTTAGAAATACTCTTCCCTTCATGGACTACCTGGCAGATTCCTCCTACTCACTCTTCCTCAGTCTACGTTATCTTCCATTCATTTGGTCACTTAGTCATCATCCAACATTTTTTAAAAACATTCATTCTAAATGGCATCCTCTTTCTGGAAACATTATCTACCAGCAAATTAAACATAAATAGAATTAACACTGCTTAGAAGAGTGCCCGTTGGATATGCATCTTAGATCATTTTCCTCTTTAGAAAACTGACCCCCCACGGTACATGTTCAGTAATAACTCCAGCTGCTTGCTGGTAAACAGTATTTCTTCCCCACATGTATTTCTTCTGTGTCTTTTTGTGCTCCACCAGCTTTGTTCATTTTTAGAAAGCTTTTCGGCCCATTACTAACAGTAAACCAGATACTTAGCTGAGACATATTATTTTCTGAAACATTGTCAGCAATGGAGAAGTAGGAAGTGATTGAAAGGAGAAAAGCTTTAACAACCATTCACAAAATTCCCTATCCTTGTGAAACTCACATATGTAACAAGAAGTTAACACTAATTACCAGACTGAACACTTGCTGAATAGAATGTTGTTTTAAATAAAAAGGATGTAATACGGAGGCAGATTCATCACACCAATATGGCATTGCACAGGTTAACTGCCATTTCTGTTTAGAACTCTAAGAACTTCTCTGATAATACCTTGTATCACTTCAGAATTCCTGAAAATGGATTCTTAAATTAATTTTCATCTGTGTGAACCTGAAGCTTAATTATATTCTTTAAAAAACAGTGCTCACCTAACTGATAAACAGGAGAAAAGGGCAATTGTCAGCGATCATGTGTTCTCACAGATCTCCGACATTCTTCAAATATCATAAAAAAGGTATTTTGAATAGTTTCAATATAAAAAATACAGAACACAAGCATGATTCTGTTTGAACATATATATATATATACACACACATATTTATGTTCAGGTATACACAGGAGTAAGAATGTGGAAAACTACCGCTTGGGTCAGTGCATGATAGATTCATTATTGTAAAATTATTTTATGGCTCTTACTACAAAATAAACAAGATCCTGCAACCAAAATTAGAACTAAAAGTCCACTCATTGAGCTTGTCCTCCAAAAGCATAGTAATAAACACTATTTCCTCATGGGTCCTGCTCTCAAAGGTATGAATAGGAAGAAGGAAATCACCGAGGAGGTAAAGGAAAATGAATGTATGGCTCCAGCTTTAGCTTCTGGCAAGACCGATGTGGAAAAAAGCGTTCAGGAAAAGACAGGCAAGAGGTGATAGGTGTGGTGGGCGGCTACAGTGTGAGGTCCGGAAATCTGTCTCCCAAGCGGCGCCGCAGGGAACGACTCCAGCAGGACAGTACGCAGGCCGCCCGCCCCCCTCCCCCAGCCACGCGCCCCCCGCGCTTTCCCCTCCGCGCGGCCGCGAGGGAGCGGCGGCCCCGCCGGCGAAGAGCCCCTCCGGCCACACACGTCCTCGGTCTGCGTCCGACTCTCCTTGAACCCCCTCCTCCGCCCGCCCGTCAGTGTGCGGGCTGACACCGTGTCCTCGTCCTTTATGCAAGCTCGAGGTTAACAGCCCGGGCCCGCAACCTCTCCCCAGGCGACGAGCCCAGCGGTGCGTTAGCCAGTCCGCAGGAGGGGACACAGTAGAGCGGTTGGCCGGATTTTACCGGATTCCCCAGTACGGGCGTGGGGTCACCGAAAGGGCCCGGTGTGAGAACTCGTCTAGTTTGGGGGGCGGGGGGTGGTCAGCGCGGTCCCTGTGCTAAAACCTTAGTTCACGTTCGCCGCCCCTCCGCCCCCGCATTCATCCCTGAAAGTCCAGGGCGTCGGTGACAGAGGCGAGCGGGGGGCGACTTTGCACGTGACGCTAAAGGAACGCTCATCCTTCCTCCGGGGCTGGAGGGCGCAGAACACGGCGCCAGCACCACGCACAACGGCTTCCAGAGGGGGCGTTGCCAGAGTTCTCTCGTTTCCTGCTTACGTGCGTGCTAGCAGCAACGAAAACCTTCGCCCGCGACACCCGCTTCTCCACAGGGACCAAAGGGCCGGGCACGCTAGTGTGCGACGTGCCAAACTCAGCGCGCCTCATGGCTGCCGCTGGAGCACCACCCCCCCACCCCGCCCAGCACCCTCGGCGGCGCACGCGCACTGCGGCGCCGCCGGGGCTCCTTAGGGCCCCGCCCCGAAGTGGGCGGGCCTGGCGCCTCCCGGCTGGCCAATCGGCTGGCGAACCCGCACCTTCGTCCCCAGCCAGCCTCGCGGGGGCACGTGCCGGTGTTTGTGTACGTGCTGCTCCCGCAGGGCGGGGAAAGGCCCGGCAGCCGGCGGGGCGAGGCTGCTGGGGCGCGGCCAGGGCTGGGGCGCGGCGGCGGCGGCGGCGGCGGGGGGCCGGCCCCCTGGCCCGGGCAATCTAAATCCTCCCGCACTCCGGCGGGCTGTGCACTCTTTCCTGCTGGTCCCTAGCGCCTGCTGCCCCGCCGCTCCGCACTCCCAAGGGCTCCCGTCCTCTGCTGTAGGCGGAAAATGCTGTTGCTTGATTGCAACCCGGAGGTGAGACGCGGGCCCCTTTCGTCCTGCAGGCTTACTTCTCCGGGTGTCCGTCTGCTCGGGAGCACTAGCGAGGGGGACTGACCACTGAGCGCTGCCGAGGCAGGCCTCTTCAGAGTTAGATTTGGGGCGTGGGGGAAGATTCTCGAGCGCGGGGCAGGATACAGGCAAGAGGGGTGCTGGAGCTGTTCTCCTCCCGCAGGTGGAGAGTCTGAAGCATCTGCTGGAGGCCGGCGCCTCGGTCAACGCACCCCCGGATCCCTGCGAGCAGTCGCTTGTCCATTTGGCCGCAGGGGGCGGCCTTGCTTGCTTGCTTCTGTGGCAGCTGCAAACTGGCGCTGACCTCAACCAGCAGGTAACTAGGTTACTGACTGTTGCTGTGTACAACCCTCCCCTCCACCCAGATCCGCACAAACGTTTCGCAGACGCCAAAATACTGTTTCCCTTGCTGTAAACATGGCTCTCGCAGAGATGTCTGATAGAAATATAAAGGGAGACATTTAAGAAATGTGGAATCTAGTAGCCACATTAATGAGATGAAACATGAAATTTTATGATTTAACTCAATATTTCAGTAGGTAATCAATATAAAGCATTACTTATATTTTCCATTTTCTTTTCAGACATCTCAGTCTGGTTACATTTACAGCCACGTTTCAACTCAGTCTGGCCACATTTCAAGTGTTCATTAGCCATCTGTATGGCTCCTGGCTAGGATATTGCTCAGCATACGTAGGTCTACAGTTTATTTCAAAAGGAACAGTTGCTACATTACCAAATTAAGTGTCTCAGTACAGTAATTACTTAAATAACAGTTGTGAGGCAAACTCAACAACTATTACAGTTTTCTACAGAACTTTCTTATGGTAGTCTGCATCGCCCATTGAATATTAAAGTAGGGTGAGTTTAAATTGTAAATCGTTTTACCTTTGTAATACTCTGCTTTGCTTCTTATTCACCTGAATTTTGATGTAGGTAGTTGTGGCTGCATGTGTTTTACTGATGAAAACTTTGTATTTAATAGAACACCAAGTGAACTTTATTAAAAAAAAAACCCTTGAATTAAAAAATTGAGTACAGTGTGGTTCTAACTGGCTTTCTTAAACAGTAATTAGACTTCCCCTACCAACCTCCACAGAAATTGTTTTGGGGAGAGACTAAAATGTGCTGTCTAATCTTTAAGGATGTTTTTGGAGAGGCTCCACTACACAAGGCAGCAAAAGTTGGAAGTCTGGAATGCCTTAGCCTGCTTGTAGCCGGGGATGCCCAAATAGAGTAAGTATAAAATCAGTGGCTTCAAATTCTGTATTTTCTTGGATTATAAGTTAATCAAACTCCTGAAGCTGAATTCTATGTGCTTTTAAAAATGTTTGCCTACCTAATTGACAATTTAGAGTTGTCATTTAATTGTTAATTTAGGCTGTTAATGATACCTAATACTATTAAATTTAAGTAAAAAATGGATCCTTAGCAATCAGAGGTGCAGTTCTGTTCATCTGTTGTGGCAATATTACATCTTAGTTTTGGTTTGGGATAATCCCTTCTATAAAAGTTCTCATTGACTTCCTTTGAGTATTCCTTATTATATTGAGCACAGAACACTCTTTCATTCAATCAGATGTCCACTCTTTGCTGAACTCTGTGCTAGCCACTTAGGGTGCAATAGCAGGGAGTATTGGAATTTCTCTGATTCCTTTACTACTTCTGTTCTGAAACCAACATTTGTATAAGCCCAAAGCTCCTTTGTAGAAGGATATATTAAGAAAAAAAAGGCTAAACAATGACCAATTTTTATGTAACTCAATTTTTGTCTTAAATTCAGTTTATGTAATAAGAATGGACAAACAGCTGAAGATCTTGCTTGGGCCTGTGGATTTCTAGAATGTGCCAAGTTTCTTACAACAATTAAATGTATGCAGACAATAAAATCGAGTGACCGATCCGCTAGAGATCATTGTGTTCCGGTGCCCAGACAGAAACGAAGTTTTGGAAGTGTAGAAAATACAGCTGGAAAGAGGAAGCGTTGGTAAGTAACTCAGTACTGTTTTCTTCCTCCTTCAGGGATTGCTTATTCAGCACAGTTAGTTGTTTCATTTAAACATCGGCAGTCTTATTTCTAGTGTGTCTTTATTTTTGTGAACACATTTTAATACTGGTTATAGTAACTACTGCTAGATTCTAGGGGCCAGAAATCATCCTGCACAATGGAAGGTTGGGGAGAAAACCTTTTTTAAAAAGTTCTTAATGTCACCATGTTTTTTAACCACAGATTCACGTTGGTCCTGAAAAGGTTTGAAGAAAGCCTTCACTCCGTGCAGATCCACTGCCCAGCCAGAAGCTATGGCTTTTGGCTCACCAGGTGTATCTCAGCTCCTTCTAGGAAGGAGGAAAACTTTCTTCTAAGTGAAGATAACATTTAAGAATACATGTTTTTACATGCCTGTAATATTTTGGTTGTGCCTGCTTTTGTCTTTTAAGTTATTAAAGAATGCTAAAGAATACATTGTTTTCTTTGTGTAGTACCTGCAGCCTTTGAAAAAAATTGTAGGTTAAACCATCAGACTACACCCAGGATTTAAACTGAAGTTAAACTTAGTCTTTATTAACAAATTTATAATACAACTTTACTACAGCCTTTGAGTCCAAGATATTTTAAAAAATATTTGGTCGCTGAGGAAGACATAAATTATAGTAAGCATCTTTGTTCCAAAAGTCTGGGCCCTTCCATCCACACCAGCCCTAGATTTGGGAGAAGGGAAAGGAAAACCTTTTACTAGATTATAGGATTACATGATCACAACTGTAACATTTTACAATCCCATTCTGTCAGCTGGATCCCGGAATAAGACTACCTATATAACTCAAAGATTTGAACTCCTATAAAGCATAGGAAAGTAACATACTTGAGTCCATTTCAGAGAGAGTTAAAAAAATTTTAACTGTATTTAATCATAGAATTGATAAAAAAGAAAAAGCTTCCTTAGGGTAACTGTTACTCCAAATATCACTTTTTAAATATCTTTTTTTTTTTTTTTAAGATTTTATTCATCTGACACAGAGCAAGAGAGCACAAGCAGGTGGAACAGTAGAGGGAGAGGGAGAAGTGGGCTCCCTGAGCAGGGCTCGATCCCAGGACCCTGAGATCATGACCTGAGCCAAAGGCAGACACTTAACCATCTGAGCCAGCCAGGCGCCTCCCAAATACCACATTTTCACTGAGTCTAAGTTTTATAATTCTGGCAGTCAATGGCAGGTAGGTCATAGTTGAATTGGCCATCTGTTTTTCTTAGCAGTCCTTTAAAGGCTGTCTTAGGGACCACGCTGTGCATCTTAGCTGCGAGGAGATGTGGCAGGGAGAAATCTGTGCTGGCCTCTTGAATTGCCCTTCACTGTCCTCAGGCTATAATCCTTCCACTTTCCATTCTTTTCCATCGTTTTTCCCCAGCAGAGAAAATTACTTTCAAATGAAGTCTCACTGTGAATACAAATTCACAACATCTCTTCTAGGGCCATTGATTTATTTTCTTAAAGACCCAGCTGATGACTAGTCTGAGTTACCTGAAATGAAATGTTTTGCTCACAAAATACTTGTGAGGAGGCCAGCTAGAACTCTTAAAATAAATACCACTGGGTGAGTGACAAGTAGTGTGGTCTTACCCCTTAGCCTAACTAACTCAGAAGCTGCTGCGTATTCTGGCAGTGACCTAGAGCTAAAGTTCATGGTTTCTACAGAAGATAGTGTGTTAGCTCTATTTTTTAGTGTGGAGGCTGGAGGGTTGAGTAGAGACGCTCTTTAATTTTTGCATTTTTCTTTCTCCGATTGCAAAAATAAGATCCACATTATCAAAGTTCAAATGAAAATAAAAAGTCCTCCATCAGTCCTATCTGCCCCCAGGTAACCACAAAATTTGTGGTTTTTTTTTTTTTTTTTGTCTTTGAGACCTGTTTCTTTATGTAAATAAGCTTTTTTATTATCTTTTTAAGCAAAACTTTTTCTAATAAATTCAATGTCCTAAAATCTGTTTTCTTAATGATGAATAAAGGCTTATACTTTCTGTTTTAATCTTTTAGGCCTTTTCCAGGTAACCAGACTCAAATTATTTTATAAAGAGAAGTGGGTAGAGAGGGTGCCCAAACCAGAAACTGATGGGAGTAGATAGGGGAGTTACGCTCTTTCTCCCCGAGGCGACTAGTCTGGGAACTTCAAACAGGAAAGTTCCACAAGAGGGTAAAGAGAGGTCAAGCAGAGGCACAACTGTCCCTACAGTCCTTGCTAGACTGAATGTTTGTGTCCTTCCAAAATTCATGTTGAAAGCTAGGAGCTAGTCTCTAACATGATGGTATTTGGAGGTGGGACCTCTGGGAGGTGACTAGGTTATGAGAGTGGAGCCCTCATGAATGGGATTAGTGCCTTCATTAAGGAGGCCCCTTCCACTTTGTGTAGATACAGTGAGAAAGACTGCTGTCTGTGAACTCGTAAGTGGGGCTCACCAGACCAAACCTGCTGGTGCCTTGGATTTCCCTGCCCCCAGAATTGTGAGGAATACATTTCTATTGTTTATAAGCCACCCAGGCTATGGTGTTCTGTTACAGCAGCCCAGGCTCTGAGACACTGCTCTAGATTCTCGAGTCAAGTGAGAGTCAATACTAGTGATGGCCAGGCCTTGGCTTCGTAGTTCCTTATACGTGCTAAAAGGGCAGAGGGTTTTCTACAATTGAAAACTCTACAGAAATCTAACTAGCAAAGAAGGACAGTACAATCCTCAGAGAAAGTAATCAGGGACAACGCCTTATTCTATCCAACTGCTTCAGAAAACCCTATCTAGACAATTCCATCTACTGCGAAGTTCCTCAAACCAGCCAGAAAGAAGTAATCATACCTCTCATTAAAATAATGAAGGCTCCTCATTGCCTCTGAGTTAAAATCTAAATGCTCTGCTTCTCGGCCTGGCTCACAGTTTTAGCCCTTGCCTATCCCTCCTCGCCGGCTCTGACCATGTCAAAACTGCCCAAACTGCCGTAGTTCTGGCAACATGGCCTGCTCTCCTTTCACGGTCTCTAAGGGATCCCTCTACTGGTCAGCCTTGTAAACTCTACCTTCGATAACCATATTTTTTCTGGGGAATACTTTTCGGATCTCTTTTGTCTTTTACAGTAGACTAAGAGCTTCTTAAAGACCTTTTTCAATAGCCCATTGCTTCGGACAGTGGATGGCATGTATTAGTACTTAATGATGAGTGAGGGACCACTTGGCTACAGAAAGAGAGTAAATACTGCTCCCATTTCCATGTGCCGGCAGAAAACATTTCATAGATTTCCAAGTCCAAATGCCTTGAAAGATAAAAGCAGGACACATTTATCTCCTGTATTTATAGTCTTATCGCTGGCAAAATAGTTTACTAAACTGGGCTATAAAAGAATTCAGCCACACACACACCAAAGCTCTTTATGTACTAAACCCCTCATTCTTAGGGCTTTGGTAACTTCATGCAGTTACATTCTGTTCAACTTCTGAAAGTGTCTCACCAATGAATTTCAATGCTAAACCACCCAAATCCCTAGGAATTGTGCTTTAAAAAAAAAAAAATGACCTAATTATACTACAACTTCAAAATTCAGAGGCGGCTTTTTATTGGTATTAATGATGTTGACTTAAGTGACAACATGAGAAAAATGAAGGGTAGTGGGTAATAGTAGGATATATTCATTGGTTTGTGGCTGAAAAAGTTGTATGCCTTCTTTGTAATTTTAATATATTTGGCAAAAAATATAGAAGTTAAAATTCAAGTTATGTCTTACTATACTTGCCTTCTAAAGTTTTAGTATGAGTTTTCACATGTGAGAATTAGCTGCCTATACATTAAGTTAAATTTATACCTCTTTTAACTGGTATTCTAAGTATCTACGAATACTCTTAAATTTGTCTCAAATTCAAATCCTTTCTAGAATGAGAATAAATTATATATAATATTAGACGTAGTCAAGCCTCCATAATGTCCAACATACTACTTATTTTTGGTTAATAATACAATTATAAAGGTTATTTAATCCACTCTATCTCAATACATTTGTTTATGCAAAGCTGTAACATCTCCAAAAGAATATATTTATAAGCTCTTTGTTCCATTATTAAGTTTAATAACTTTATGAAGAAAGTCTTCATAAATCTAATCTGAATTTTGTTCTTTGCAATTCACTTTAGTTCCCTCTGGGACCTGGATAGTGTCTCTATCCAGACAGATAGTCCTCACAGCCCTAGAATACCTCCTGATAGTGTATATCACAGCCCTTGGTTTATAGTCTGTTAATGGCCAGTTTGTTCTCCTTTGCTTCTGGGTTCTTTGCCTTGCATCTAAATTTGTGTTAAAAAGATACTTACCTTTTCCAAAATAACCTGTAGATCTTCAGCGCCTGTATAATGTGGATCTAAAATCAGAAATCTTATCTGCCCTGTAAGCTCATTCCATGCCACTCCTAGTATTGTGTGGGCCAAAACTCCTCCCCCTACAGCAAGGGAAATGTGAAATATGAGAGGGCATATATGAATCTCAACTTCTTACTCAATTTCTTTTTTTTAAAGATTTTATTTATTTGACAGAGACAGCGAGAGAGGGAGAAGCAGGCTTCCCACTGAGCAGGGAGCCCGATGCGGGGCTCGATCCCAGGATACCTGGATCATGACCTGAACTGAAGGCAGACGCTTAATGACTAAGCCACCCAGGTGCCACTCAATTTCAATTTAAGAAGATTATTTGGCCTATTAATTGATCTAACACACCATTAAAGGTGACTAGCCTATATTGTAAAAGACCACAGACAATGTCAAGTATACCCTGAGAAGATAAAAATTATATCTTTAAAATTGGAAAAATACAGTCATATCTGTACTCATATCAGGTTTCTATTCCACTACCATATCCATGGAATTACCTACAATGGATTTAGAAAGGGCTACAGGAGGATCACAATCACTGCTGTGAGGCCCTCTCTCAGCACACAGGCAATGTTGCCTCTGCTCTGAGTGCCTCCCGTGGGACAGCCCATCTACCCATTCAGGTCCTCCTGATACTCTGCTAAATCTGTTGGCCTGCGTATCTTACATACCAGACTAAGTCTGCCTTCTGTCATCTCAGATCAAGTCTTATTCTTCACAGAATCATCAACATTTAGATCAACTCATCTGATCCCCTTTACAAATAAAGCCCAGAGAGGTGAAGCAATTTGTATAATGCCACACAGCCAGCCACGTTAGAGACAGCACCAGGACTCAGTAGGCTCAACCGAGTGACCATGGCCTATTTTCTATACTGTTCTCCACTCTTTAAATATTTCAACAGTTATCACTTCTCTTCTTAGCCTTTACTTCTGGTTATTACAATCTTTCTTATAACTTTCTTCCCACCTTAAAAATTGAAAAATAAATATCCAGAGGTCAGTATGTACAGTATGAAAGCTAATTTTAAAATGTTTAAAAATGACTGATTTTATGTGACATTATTTATATCAACAATAAATTGTATATATTCTCTTTACCCAAAGAGCCAGAGATGTCCAAAACACCTTACCGATCATGACTGGAGTTCCTGCAGTCTGGAAATGATCAGCCAGCACCCGTCCTTGAGAGGCCATTTCACAACCTTGGCTAGAAAGAAACCATTTTCCATCAGATGAACGATTTCTCACACTAAGGTCAAAGAAGGAGTTTGGGAGCCAGTGTTTTCTACCATTCTGTTTTCTTTTAGTTATTGAAAAAAACATGAAATAAATTTAAATAACATTAAGTGGTAGGGAACTGACTTGAGAGCAATTTAAAGCACCATAACCTCTCAAAGTGTTTAAGGCCACTAAATGTGTTAGGAAAGAAGCAAGAAGACCTTGCTTCTTTGCTCCCGGAACTGCATAAAGAAGGATTTTTAACAGATGAGTGAAAGTGGTCACCTTGATGGCCATGGGGCTCTTATGGGTGGATCTGATTTCAAAAGAATGAGTTTTAAGTCCTGGGTTCTGTCTACTTGCCATCAGACTCAGTCTGTACCTCCTCATCTTTACACTGGGACCAATCACCCCTGCCCTGTCTACGTGACGGGAGATTTGGGACCAAAAGAGATGGTATCTGTGAGGCCAAAGTGAAAACTGCAAAATGTTTTCAAGTACAACATATTATTTTAGGGAATATTTCAATGTCCGATATGATTTGTACTTTTGTGAAGAAAGAAAGATGGCCAGATGAAGGGAGATTATTTTTTGAGACTGGAGGTGCCAGGTAGTGGCTAATCCTTAGCTCTTGCTCAGTAAGGAACGTATAAAGTTTCATTGTGCCAAAACGTTCACTTTTGAATCACCATATGCTTCACTACTTAATCTATCATTTATTTGTCAGCTCTGGTTTCCACAGACAATCCAAACTGCAATTGTGAAATCATACGTCCTTGGTCATAAGCACACGGACAAAAAAGGATAACGTTACTGTATCTATTGAGGTTATTGTAATAGAAAAAGTATTTAAAACATAAGCTCACTAATAAGGAATAAGCTAGTTACTGTCATAGAAATCAATCTTATTTAGTTAATATTTGCTCATATTTTATTTTTTTTAAAGATTTATTTACTTTAGAGAGAGTGAGCGAGAGAGGATTTCAAGCAGACTCCACACTGGGCGCAGAGCCTGACACAGTGCTCAATCCCAGGACCCTACAATCACAACCTGAATATTTGCTCATATTTTCATGCCAGACTTATGGCTAAACTGTACTGGGAAAAAAACGAATATATTATTTGGACACATTATTAGTTTATTGGCATCTTAAGAGGAAAAAGGCCAGGAGGTACACAAAAAGGGCAGTCATAGATCAACGTTTGATTTTTTCCTTTTAAGACTTTTTAAAGACTTGAGGATAAACAAAAAGTTGATTTTCTGTAACTCTAGTCAAAGTTGACATATTTCCAAGTGTTCCTCTTCTTGGCTAAATTAGGTCTACACCATGCAAGTATATATTGCAAAGTTTACTCATCAACTCAAAGCCTTCTAAAAAAATAACCAAAAAATTCAGGGTTTAAAAAATGAGATTTGTAAAGCAATGAGGCAATGTGGAGGAGAGAAAGTAAAAACAGTGAGGAGGAAGAGAAAGGAGAACAATATATAATTTTCCTCTTTTTTAATAAAATGACAAATTTGCTTTGAAATGATATCACTAATTTCTTAAAGTGTCCTCACCTGACAAACAGTATTTTTGAAGTTACACCAATCAGTTGGTTCAGTACCAGCTGTACCTCGATAGATCCAATCCATTGCCGTGATCCAACAAACGTTGCTGGTTTGTCCCCAGCATCAACTAGAGCCTTTGTGTAGTTAAAAACACAAAAAATCCACACGAAACAGCTATTAAAAACCACTTTTAGGACCTTTTCCCTGATTACGAGTATGTTTTTTTTTCCCCTTCAAAACAGAAATAAGTCCGTACCACAAGGTAATAATCATTATTAATAGTATATTAAGGCTAATGAAATGTACGATTGATTAGAATTTTAAATGGCATGTTCTGTACCTGCTGAATTTCCCTGTGTGTTGGAATGGATCTCTCTGTGTAGCCTTGGTGTTTGAACCAAGAGCAGATTGTCTGCAGAGATCGGTAAGCACAGCCCCAGCCATTGTCATCCATCCGGTCCTGCATATAGTGATGATAACCATAAATGCCCTGGACCACAAAAATCTATATAAAAAGAATATAGTAACATATTAACTTAAGATAGATGCACATATTCTATACATACATACATCCAAGACAAGTTTACTGTTCTCAGAGCCAGACTGTTACTTCCTTACAAAAATGCCTTCAGAGAACTGTAGTCGAACATGATACTTTCTTGGCTTTTTATTAAATGTCCAGAGTCGTTATCATAGGCTCTAAGGCCTGGCAAGTCCTGCCCTCTGGCCTCCTCTCCAATGTCATCTTGTACCACTTTCCCCTGGTTGTTTGCTCTGCTTTAGGTTCAGATATGCCCGGGGCAATCTGATGTCAGAGCCTAATGGTTTGCTCTGCCTAGAACACTTTTCCCAAAGAATTTGCAGCTCTGCACCCTTACTTCACTCAGGTCTCTGCTCAAATGTCAGAGGCCTTCCAGGATCGTCCAACCTAAAAATGGCATGCTTTACTCCCTCACCACCCACCTCCTGCCCTGGCTGTCACTCTATTCTGCTTTATTTTTTTATTTTTCAAAGCACCACTTGACACCTTACTTATTACTTTTTAAATCTCTGCTTAACCACACTAATAAGTGAGTTTGATAAGGGGAACTATTGTGTCTTATTTCTTTCTGGGCCTAAGCTTCTACAGTGGGTCTGGCAAACGGTTAATAGTCAATGAATGTTTACTGAATAAATGATGAAGGAAGGAATAAAGAAATGAACAAAGGGGCCATATAATGGGACATATGAAGAATATTTCTCCAATTTTGTAAACCTGCCATTGATTACAGCCCAGGTATGCTATTTTAAATATCCTTAAATAAAGGCCAAGATCATATAACTTCTATTCTTGTAGTATAATATTAAGAATACTCATGTGTTTTTTTTCCTCACAAACTGGTGTAAGGTAATATTTTTTTAAAAATTAGGTAAGTAGTATGGACAAATATAGAATCCTCATCCAACAATTAGACAATATATTTTCTTCTCAAGCACAAACAGAAAATTTTTAGCTAGAACATTGTGGTAGGTGGCAAAATGGTCCCCAAATGGTATCTATCTCCTAATCCCTGGAGCCTGTAAAGGCTACCTTATATGGTCAAAAAGCAAAAAAAAAAGGGGGGGGGGTTAGGGGAATCTCTGCAGATGTGATTAAATTAAAGATCTTAACATATGGGAAATTTTCCTGGACCATCCAAGGTGTGCCTGAAATGCAACCACAAGCATCCTTGTGAGAGAGTGGAGAGGGAAATGTGACACCAGAGGAGAAGAGGCGGCAAGGTGACCACAGAGACTGACGGGAGTGATGCAGCCAAGGAGCGCGGGCAGCCACCACAGCTGGAAGAGGCACGGGGTGGATTCTCCCCAAAGCCCTTGCCGGGAGCATGACCACACTGACACCTGATTTCAGCCTCATTCTAGGCATTTCAGACTGGTGGCCTCCACAACTGAGAGAATACATCTTTGTCGCTTTAAGCTACCAAATCTGTGGTTTCTATAGCATCCAGAGGAAATGAATATATCTCAACAAATTTCAGAATCTGTATCACATAAAAATTGTTTCTGACCAGCAGGCAAAAGAGTCAGAAATCAGTAAAAATACATACACACATACCTACATAAATAAATTCTAATATATTTGGATGTTAAAAAACACTTTGAAATAACACATGGGTTAAAGAAGAATCGTAATAGAGGTGTGAAGATACCTAGAACTGAATAAAACTAAAATACCTCAAATTAAATCAGTGAAAACAGTACTTTGCTTGAAATTTAAAACCTTAGAGAATAAAAAAGATTAACAATATGCAAAATGCCCAACTTAAGAAGTGAGAAGAAAAACAACTAATCAAAGAAGGTAAAGGAAGAAGAAAGTGAAGAGCAAAAAATTGATGAAACAATATAGAAGTTACAATAAAGGGGGTCAATAAAGCCAAAACTTAAAAAAAAAAAGGCACAAAAATGATATAAAGAATGAAAAAAAATCACTACAACTACAGAAGAGACTAAGACCTAGGTAAATAGAACTTAGAAAAATGAAAAAGGTCCTATAACCATTAATAAAATTAAATCTTATTAAAAATATTCTCACCAAGAAAATGCTAAGCATAAACTATTTTATAGGTAAGTTTAACCAAATGATCAAAAAACTATCATGCCGATCCTACAGAAACTCCTCTAGAAAATTAAAAAAATAAAAAAGGGAATGCTCCCCAACTCTTTCAATGATCCAGGATATTACTGACACAATGAAATAAGAACAATGTGAGGACAGAAATTCAGAAGCCAATCTTATTCATGAACACATACGCAAAAATCTTAAAAATGTTAGCAAATGAAATCCAGCAAAGAATAAAAAGTAATAATGAATCATGCTCTTTAATTAGTGTGATTTCTCAGGTTCAGAATGAAAATAAATGGGGATCAGCCTTTAAATAAATTAGGGAATGGAATTTCCATAGGAAAACTGTGGTACAAACTATTTCTGACCTTTTTAGACTATTGTGAATACTGCTATTTTAAGCAACGGTTATTATAAGAAACAGGTGGTAAATTTTGTTTTAGAGATGACACACATTCTGAATCAATCCTTAAAACTTCCACTGGATACACACAAAAAAATCACCACTGACACGGATCATCAATTGACTCCGTAAATAATTATTAAACTCACCATACCAGTCTCTATGTTAGGTGGATTGAGATAAGTATGTGGATTTCTAATGTAACCATCTTTGTATGGTTCATCTGGAAAATGATAAGCATTAGACCTTCTGAAATGCGGTCTGTCATGAGGCAGATTGAAGAGGTCATGTAATTCCTAAATGAAATCAGAAATCAATAGAAGAGAAAAAGTTAAATAACTCAGACTCCTCGCTCATCAGTAAACAAATTCAAACTAAAGAACAGAAAACAAAATTAACTATATATTGGCTATAAAAGTTATCAAACATACTTTTAATATAATTCACTAAGGTCGAACAGGGTGAGATTTAAACTAAAACCAAATGAGAGTTATGTATGTTTTTCCATGGATATGGGTAGAAACTGGAAGGGAACACAGAAAAAATGAGAACACAGTTGAGCCTTGAACAATGTGGGTATTAGAGGCACTGAGCCCTCACACTGTCGAAAATGTAGATTTGACTCCTCAAAAACTGAATAGCCTACTGTTGACTGGAAGGCTTCCGAGAACATACACACGTTAATGATTAATACATATTTTGTATATGTACTACATACTGTATTCTTACAATATAGTAAGCTACAGAAAAGAAAATGTTATTAAGAAAATAGTAAGGAAGGGAAAATACATTTACAGTGCTATACTGTATTTACTGAAAATAATCTGTGTACGAGTGGACTCTTGCAGTTCAAACCTGTGTTATTCAAGGGTCGACTGTAATTTGTGAGAGTGAGAGAAGTCACATAATTTCAAATTAATTATTTATCATAACACAGTCTGTTAAAATACATCCAGGCTAAAGACTGGTTTTGAAACAGCCTTGTAAAATGAGTAAATTATAATTAACAATGACAGATTTACATGACAGCATTCTGAAAAGTCACGCTTAAAGTACTTAACAAATACAAGGGGTGGTGAGTAAATTCTGGAGGAGAAATTGATGGTGGGGAACCAACCAATATGGCATCAAAATTAAAATACGCATACATGCTTAAAATGCAAAATTTTCCCAACTGTATAAAAACGTGA
The DNA here is from genome assembly GCF_037043125.1 of Eumetopias jubatus. Taxonomy (NCBI): domain Eukaryota; kingdom Metazoa; phylum Chordata; class Mammalia; order Carnivora; family Otariidae; genus Eumetopias; species Eumetopias jubatus. Next base: position 16,606,696 of record NW_028274808.1, read on the forward strand.
CCCTTCCTCTGTAAAGTCTGACATTTTTGTTTTCGTGTCTCCTAAGTACTCTCGCAGCAGGAATGGGATCATCTGGCACCTCTGCAGGTCAAGTCCACCAGCACTTACAGACAGAGCAGAGCGTTACAGGACTCCCCTCCTCCCAGGGATGGATGTGGAAGATGCTCCCCTGGTATAATTTGATGGGTGCCAGGCAAGAACACACATCAAAAATATGCACTCCAAAACCAGTCATTTCATTAATAAATCTCAGTTCTTTGAATGCTGATCATGCTTTCTTCAAAATGCCTCTAATAAAACCCAAATAACCCTGAGAGGTGGGGGGTAAAGTATTACCATAAATCCTAATTAGAATTAGCATAAATCCTAACTTTCCTTCCCTAACTGTAATCTTGTCTCTTTCACAAATCTGAAAGTAACGGAAGGGAAAAGGAATTTATTTATAAACACTCAGCAGCAGCTCAAGGCATGTAAGCATCTTTTCATTTCTGTATTTCATTATGGAAAAATTTCACAGAACATATGAACCACACTGAGTGTCTGAAATCAAAATGTTACATATGGTTTAGCATATATTTTCACTAACATACTTTTAAAAAAGTTATAGGTCAACAGAAATTGAGTAACACGTAAAAATAGTAGTCTGATTCTACTTTCATATTAAATCATAAAATAAGTTCCATTTATTAGGAATGTTTAAGTAAACATAAAATGAATGATGGTCATAGTTTTTCTAAGAATAAGTGTATTGGCTTTACTTTTCCTTCTTTCCCCCTTTTTTTTGAGATTTTATTATTTGACAGAGAGAGAGTGGCAGAGGGAGAGGAAGAAGCAGGCTCCCCACGGAGCAGGGAGCCCGACCCCAGGACTGGGACCATGACCCAAGCAGAAGGCAGATGCTTAACCGACTGAGCCACCCAGGCACTCCTTGGTATTACCTTTCTATAGGCCTGCAGCTGACCATCTGGAATTCCTGATGGATATGAAATTGTCACAAGATTTTTTTCCCCTGGCAATAAAAAGTGCAATGGTTCAGGGACCACAATAGATGTTCCTTTCATATATTTCAAAATGCACTTCTCCATATCAGTTAGCTGATTATGAATTGCATCAACTAGAAGTTTACGAACTCTGTGGAGGGAAATATTCAAGTGCATTAACAAAAGTTATAGTGGCTATGATAAATGAGAATGGAGAGTTAATATATCCTAAATACAGTAAAAAACCTGACTGGACCAGGATTATTAAGTGAAGTCTAAATTTATGCAAAATTAAGTAGGCTATATATTTCCAATGTGTAGGTAAAGGGAAAACCTCTTAGGTCTCTGCATACTTCCCCTAAATAAACATTTAATCACTAGATGACTCAGCTTAATAACAAACAAGGAATAAATCATAGTAAAAATAACAACAATCCTGGATATGTCTATATGGTATTTAAAAACGGGCTCTGATTACTCTGGGGAGGAGTGCTTATTTAAATGTGTCAGTAGAAATACAAAATACTTACTTTCCCCATGTTTCTTCTGGAGCAACAGATAGAACTGCATCAACGGGTAAAGTCATACTAATGTAGTGGTGTCCTCCGCTTTCTCTTTCAATGATGGGGGTTACGGCTCCCAGAGAGGTTGACATTTCCAGCATAAGATCTATATTTACTATCTGATGCTATAAACAGTAACAGTCAGCTTACAGCACACTGAACATTAAATATAAAGGGCCAGTGAAATGACTTTTTAAGGGCCATATATAAAGCTATTTTACAGTAAATTGTTTAAAAGCACAAATCTTATCTTAAAACAAAAAATCTCCTCTGCTTCAAAATAATCTGAGGAGAGGTGGAGAGGGAGTGGGGATGAAGATGAAATCAGACTGACCATTTGTTGATAAACATTTTCTTTTTAAACATTTGTGTGTTGATAAACATTAAAGCTGGTGTAGGTTCACCAGGATTCACATATTATTCTACTTCTGTATAGATTTAAAAGTGAAAAGAAAAAATCAAATGAACAAGATACAATAACCACACACCAAAGGAACTTTTAAACCTACATTAGAACTATAAACCCCTGGCCTAAAGGCATAGAGAACTATAAACAAATACTGAACTATGTTAGTAGGTTTGATTTTGACAGTGGTATGGAAAAACAACTCTGAAAATACTTTCTATTTTGAACAAATCTGGCAAAAGATTGAGAATACTGGAAGCCAGGTTTTTCACTGGCAAAAAGTTACGAATTCAGTGAGGTAGAAATAGAATTGGAAATATAAATATGATTTACATAGATAAATCGGAATGTACTGTGTGTGTCTCTGTGTGTGTATATACGTACACACGTATGGTAGGTATGTACACATGTGCGTGCTCCTTAGAGAAACGGCTGATCCCTGAGCTGGAACGAGGACAGTCCATGACATGCCTAGAACATCTTGTGGAAGAAGTAGGAAGTACTCGAAAATACAGTGTCCAAAGGACACTGGAGCCAGCCTGAAGCAGCTTTCACTGGCCAAATCTTGGAAAACGTGAGCATCCAAATAACGAAGGAGAGTAACAGACTGTAACTCACCGCCTAAAACAGGAACCTATGCTTCCATGCATATAATAAATAAAAAGGGAAAAACAAAGCTCTTCCTTATGGTATAATGTCATCTAAGAACTGCAGAAGGAAATGACAGAAAAATCACCACTTCGTAACCATCGGGTTAATGCTGGATTCAGAAAAAAATTATCAGGTGATACTGGAATTGGTGGGTAAAACTTTGGTGAAGAATAGGACAGCCTCTTACCATGCGACACTTACTACTTACGAGGGAAAAAATAGTGCCCTCACCCGGAGAAGAAAACCAGCAGACACCACGGGAGGTCAATGATCAGAGCTAACATCACCAATGCCAGAGGCCAGCTGATAGCATACGCCTCTTTAACATGATGTGCTAAGGAGGACATGGTATTACTTCGGCCGTATTCCTATCAACAGTGCAGCACCCGAACCTAGTCATGAGGAAGCCGACAACAAACCCCAACTGAGGAGTGTTCTACAAAATAACCGACCCGTACTCCTCAAAATGTCAAGCTCCAACTACTTGTAATTCTCAGATCATCTGATCCAGAGCCCACAGGTTCTCTAAATCTAACAGCTACCAATCGTAAATTTAACAGCTCATGTGGACATCTCACTGGTGTCTCAAACGTGACCAAAACTGACCTCCTATCTTCCCCATCGCCCATCTTTACCCAAGCAAGAAAATGGTCATCCCATATCCAATTCATTTCCAAGGATCATCCATTTTATCCCCTAAATATCTCTTGGATCCCTTCCCTCCTGTGTTAGCATAGCTGCTGGCTTAGTTCTGCTTCTTCTGAAGCGGCCCCCGCCTCGCTCTCCAACCTCATGTCCACCCTATTTTCCCGTAACAGCCTAGAAAAACACGGTAGTGTATTAACTTCGTACAACTTCCTCCCCTGAAGTAGCTCCAATTTTCCTCTCCAGTATTTGCCAAGTCTGTGGCATATGGCAGGCCCTCAATAACACTGGTTCAAAAAGTACCAGAACTAAGAACGAGGTGAAGAGAAGTAAATCATTTATTATTTACTACCTCACGGCATAATGTGCCTCTGTCATGTTTCAGAATGGTTCCTTTTTATTTATTTTTAAGTAATTTGCAAACATACTCGAGCTGTGTATTTTTGTGGGAGCACAGAAAGCATCCCAAAAAAGGTATGTATTAAGATATGTACTTATATGGAACAAAAGCTTAGACACGTAAAACAGAGATACAACCTCTGACAAGTCATTTATTCTTTCTGGACCTCAATAATCTGATCTGTAAAAAATAAGAGAGTTGCATTAAATAATCTCTAAGATCTCACTCCAGTCCAAATCCAAGGATTATAGATCTTTAGCACTAAGAAGACAGGTGATTTGCTTACCATGTTTGATAACTTTTTGTCTTTCTTTCTCATAAATTTTCGTTTGGTATCTTCTTCCTGTTCAAAGCTAGATGTTTAATACACAAAGATGTTTATAATATGAGATGACATTTTGAAAACATTTCTAGCAATTTTCAAACATACTCACTGAATAAAGCGCATTATGTTCTTACAAGCAGAATTATCACTCAGTTCTCCTGGAATGGTGTTTATGTCACTGTTAGGCCATATGTACACTGAACTGTGGCCAATTCTGAACACAAGTGCATTTGAAGAAAGCTTGGTTGACAGATCACTCAGCACATGTTTTAGTGCTTTCTTGATAAATATTTCTAAATTAAAAGCAAATAAACAGAAGTTAATGAGAAAAATCTTAAACTTTTTCAACATGAATGATTCCAAGCACACAAAAGTAGAACACAGTAAAATTGACTCCCAGATAACTATTCTGCAGATTCAATATTGAAAAAAACATTTTGCCTTTCTTTTTAAAAATTGAGATAAAATTCACAGACCATGAAGTTCATCCTTTTAATGTATACAATTCAGTTGCTTTTAGCATATTGACAAAGTTTCACAATCATCACTATCTAATTCCAAAACACTGTCATCACCCCAGAAGAACCCTATATTTATCAGCACTCATTCCCCATTCCTCCTACACTGACCCATGGCAACCACTAATCTACTTTTTGTCCCCATAGATTTGCCTATTCTGGACACATCCTATAAATGGAATTGCACATTATGTGTCCTTTCATGTCTACCTTTCACCCTGTATAGTATTTCCAAGATTCATTCATATTGTAGCATTGATCAGTACTTCATTTCTTTTTATGGCTGAATAATATTCCCCTGAATGGATACAACACACTTTGTTTATCCATTCACAAGCTGATACATATATGGATTGTCTCTTTGCTTTCTGGTTATCATGAATAATGCTATGAACATTTGTGTGCAAGTTATTGTGTGCATTATGTTTTCAACTCTCTTAGGTGATCATGCAGGAGTAAAATTGCTAGGTCACAGGGTAACTCTATGTTTAACCTTTTGAGGAACTGCCAAACTGTTTTCCAAAGGAGCTGCACTATTTTGTATTCCACCAGCAACGTATGAGGACACCAATTACTTTCAAAATACCATATAACTTATAGCAATAAAACTGTTGAATGAAATTCAAATTTCCTTCATAGACATTGGGGAGGGTATGTGCTATGGTGAGCGCTGTGAATTGTGCAAGACTGCTGAATCACAGATCTGTACCTCTGAAACAAATAATGCAATATATGTTAAAAAAAGAAAAAAGAGGAAGAGGAAGAAGAAGATAGCAGGAGGGGAAGAATGAAGGGGGGGAAATAGGAGCCGGAGACGAACCATGAGAGACGATGGACTCTGAAAGACAAACTGAGGGTAGCGGGGAGGGGGGGAGGATGGGTTAGCCTGGTGATGGGTATTAAAGAGGGCACGTACTGCACAGAGAGAGCACTGGGTGTTATACACAAACAATGAATCATGGAACACTACATCAAAAACTAATGATGTAATGTATGGTGATTAACGTAACATAATAATAATAAAAAAAAATTCAAATTTCTTTGTAGTTCTTTTTCTCTTTGGACTCTATCCCACTAAGAATACAGTACAACCAAAGTACTGTATTCTAAAGTCAAAGTTTTTTCTGTGTAACGTGTCGTTAACCTGACACTTGTTTGACTTCATTTTCAGGGATTTCTTTTTAGTTTACAATAACTTTTGGAATATGTAAAACATTTTCATGGTTCAAGAAGATTTAAAAAAAATTTTTTTTTTTAAGATTTTTATTTATTTATTTGACAGAGAGAGACACAGTGAGAGAAGGAACACAAGCAGGAGGAGTAGGAGAGGGAGAAGCAGGCTTCCAGCCGAGGAGGGAGCCCGATGCGGGGCTCGATCCCAGCACCCTGGGATCATGACCTGAGCCGAAGGCAGACGCTTAACGACTGAGCCACCCAGGTGCCCCAAGAAGATATATTTAAAAAAGACAATATATACTTATTTTAGCTTTATATTCTTAAATCCTAAACCTATTTAACCTTGTGGTTAAAGTATTTATTTAACTATCATACTGATATCTTGATAAATAAATACCTTGGGGTTGTGGCAGAGAAAAGATTACTTACAACAAGTCAGATTTTAAGACATCTTGATATGTTTCAGAAGGCCAAATTTAAAGATTTTCAGCTATACTACAGAAGACAAACATAATTCCTGGATTACCTTGTTTATCCCTGAAGGACCAAGAGGTAAACTAATCTGAAAAAACTGTGATGTCTTTAAAGTTAAGCACCTCTTTCCTCTATATTTTCTCATTAATGATTCCCTTCACTGAATGTTTGAAAGAGTTTGATATTGTAGGAGTAATATAATCAAGTCAGAAGACAAACTCAAATATGTTAATTACTTGGGAAAAGTATTGCAGTCCTTGTTTACATTTGAAATTATATTATTATATCTACTAATGGATTAATTATACTTTGCAATAAGTTCATAGTAAAGTATAGCTTCAATTTATATGGAGTTGTGAAATACAAGGCTTTAACCACACAAGTTAACGTGTTAGAGAACTACACTTTACTAATAAGATAGGCCTGGAAATGAGTTTGATTTAGTCTTTGTAAGATGGTTCTCATCTGGATGGCACATTAGAAACACCCAGAAAGCTTACTGATGCCTGGGTCTCTGTCCCAGAGACTTACTTTCATTCATTTGGGAGTGGGGATTTGAATGGACCAAGACTGAGAGCCATTTTTTTTTAGCATAAAGGGATGAGTCAGAAAGAACATTCTGCATTCTCTCCCTTCCTATTTCCACAGGGCCAGGAAACGATGGCCAGCTAGTGACCTCCTACAAGGAACTTGGCACTTTTCATTCCATAACTTTCTGAACTTGTCTGTGGTTTCTGACACCACTGATCATACTTTTCATGAGTGATTTTATTTATTATCACGGTGTTAATGATCATCCTTCAGAGATATTCTTTCTCTCTAGTCCTGACCACCCACCCTCCCCTAAATTTCAGATACAAATCACCCAATGCCTGCTGGGAATCTGCACTTGATACACTCTGGTATCTTAAATGAAACACCTTTCAAACACAACCCATCTTCCTCTTCTGATATTCTTTACTTCTCTTTGTGGCCTTAGCCCAAGTCAGAGATAGGAAGACATCCTAGAATTTGCTTGATACAAACTCTGCTGATATTTTTCCCATAGAATTCTTATACCATTCCAAAACAACCTAACTTTCAAGAGTGTGGGCTCTAGAGACTCAGGGTTATGTACAGGTGCAAGTCTGCAATGTACAAATCTACATGCCTTGTTTACATTGCGCTCATTGTGGATATTTGTATTTATTGTGACAATTTTCTGCCAGTGGGCAGTGAAGCTTTTTTAAGAAAGGGGATATCTTTTTCTAATTTGCACAGAGAAGCCTCACAGGCTAGCAGTGGTGCTGGAACACAGTGCCTGTTTAAATCCAATTTACAGAACTCACTAACCACATGATTTGAGTTTATCCTCACTCAGTTTCATTTGCAAAATAAAGAGGATCCCAGTATATTTCACCATCAATTTTATAATAAAAAAGGAGAATTTTTTTGGTCAGACCTACCATTAGCAGTAGCTAGCTGAAAAGCTAGATCAAGGCCTCCTCTTATTCTGAAGAGTATATCCCTAGTCTCTGAAATCACCTAAGACAAACAGAACCAAAATTCCATTGTAAAACGAAACAAATTCATCCTCATACAAGTGAGACTCAATTCTACTTCTGGAAATTTGTTCTAAGGAAATAAAGTTCAGTAAAAATTTAACTTTAATAAAAAAAAAATTGGAAACCACCTAAATAGTTATCAATAAGAAGTCAGTTAAAGAACAATATTACCATACAAATATCAGGCAATCACTTGAACAATCTGCACTATGAAGAGTTCTACAGTTGCCATGTGGACAAAAAATATTTAATGACAATGAAAAATAAGAAGACAAAAGTTAAAAAGGCAAGAGCAATTTAACGAGGATAGGGCTTGGAGGACCTCGCTGAGCAATCAGGAGGGAAACCGGGGGAGTGCGACATCACCGGAGCTAGGGGAATAGAGTCTCTGAAGGAAGTCACTCATATCTTTCCCAGGCCCAATACTTCAAATCTTCAAAGACGCCAAATAATCCCTCGTTCCCAAAATGCATTCACAAGGAGGAGGCGCGGGGAGCACAGGTCCTAACCGCGGCTGAGCTGTGCGGGGCAGTGTCCCTCCGGCTCTACCAGGGAGACACCGAGAGAAAGGCGGCCCAAACCACCGAGTTCGCAGCTGCCACTGTGGGCCTCGGCAGTGCCAGCTCCTTTCAAGGGCTTGGACCCACGGCGGCTACGAAAGTCCGAGGGGAAACGCAGGGGTCGACTACCAGCGGAGGTACTCACCATGTCGGCTACGTGGCTATGTCAGGGGCGCGGACGTCCGCGCAAGGGCTCAGCACGCTGGCCCGGAAGTGGCGTTTCCAGGGCGGAGCCTGGGAAGGCTGACTACAACTCCCAACATGCCCCGCAGCAACGTTATGGGGCGTACTTTACCACAGCTCCTCGCGGATGGATAATGGGGCGGGTAGCAGAAGCCTTTTCTTAGTAAATCCTATTGGTTGAATCCTTCGCATTCTACCCACACTCTTAAGTCTTTATGTATGTTTCTCGGATGCGGCTTCGAAGTCTCCACATATCCTTCCGTAGCGTACCTTGAAACGAGCTCTCCCGTACCCGAGGCAACGCGTCACAATAAACACCTGCGGCCGCAGTCAGTATCGGCAGTGCGCGGAGCGTGCGGAGGGGCTTCGCAGCGAGGCCTCGCGCGGGAAGCGCTTGCGCGAGGTGGCTCGTAGCACCTGTCGCTCCTGCCGCTGAGTTAACCCGGACCCGACCTCAGACGACCTGGTCTCGGCTGTCGGACCGGGTGTCCTTCTGAGAGGTGACTTGGTCCTCGGGGCCGCAGGGTGTTGGCCTTTAGATACCTACCTACTCCGAGCCTGTTTCCTTGATGGGAAGTCTTTTTCCCGTCGCCTCAGCCGGACGTTTTCCGCCCCTTCTTCACCGCCCCCTCCCTTCCGCGCTTTAAGCATGAGGGACCTTACCAAATTCTCTTGTGTTACACTGACTTACGTACTCGCCTGCTTAGACTGTAAGCTCCCCGGGGCCAGGATCCATGCCCTTTGCAATGTTTGCCTAGCTTCTGTCAGCGAGCTTTACCCAGAGGAGGGGTTTGCCAAGTGTTTGTTAAATGAATGAACGATTCTGTAAATGTCGCTCAAGAAGAGTTAAATAGTGGAAAATTTCAAGGCGGGAGCTTCTTTCCTTTCCTTCTCCCCTCCGTGGCTCGCTTTGTTTGTTTGTGTGCCGGGCGCTGCGCAGGCCCTGGAAATGCGGCGGGAGGGAAGACTCAAAACGCAGCCCGGTTCCTGCCTTCGTGGAGCCCACAGTTTAATGGGGAAGAGAGCTGTTAATTAAAGGATTCCCACGCGTTGTATGTGAACTGATAACCCATTAGATAAACCATGGCGAGGGCCTGGAAAAAGTAGTACATGGTATGAGGTAATTAAAGAAGTGATCCCTGCGCCACACGATCCGAAGCGTCAGTGTTTAACTGGGGGAGCTAAAGGAGACAGCACGGGGAAGTACTCGCCTGAAGTGAAAACAGCGCGTGCCACGGTCCTGTGGCTGGAGCGAGTCTCTTCTGAGAACTGAAAGAAGACAAATGGAGCCCAGGGGCCGGGGAGTGGGGTTCCCCTGGTGACAAGTGTGGGTGATAGCGGACCTCGTGAGCCATTTAAGGCGTCTGAGCCCCTGTAACATCACAGGAAGCTCTTGTGGTTGGGCAGTGGGATGGAGCTTTGAAACAGGCCGCAAATGGAAGTAGCACATCCCAGCTGACGGACGTGTGCTTTTAAAACAGACCTGATCAGAGGAAGAGCTGGAATGGGGGGAAATGGAAGCGTATCTTCTTACGCTTTAGTTTAAAGGAGTCTTCACTTGCGCCTTTGATATTACCCGTTAGCAAGGTTGATGCTCAGATGAGCCACAGTTCCAAAGAGGCAAGTGTGTTTAGTGTCACTGAAATTCAAGGCAAAGGTTTCTTACCTTGGATTATAAATTGGGAAGCATAAGCCAGCGTTTGTTTTATTCAGGAATGTATGCCCAGTGCCTAGATCTAGTTGGTACTTGAAAAATATTATTGGGGCGCCTGGGTGGCTCAGTCCGTTAAGTGACCCACTCTTGATCTCAGCTCAGGTCTTGATCCCAGGGTGGTGCGTTCAAGCCCCCCCCCCCCCCCCCCCCCGCTTGGGGCTCCACGCTGGGTGTGAAGCCTATTTAAAAATGTATGTATTTTTTTTTTAAATATATATATAATGATGAAATCGAGGCAAATATTCCTTAGCTCTTTTGTCTTCCTTTCCAGAACATGTCTAATTAAAAAAAAATCTAAATACTTGAATGTTTAATGTGATATTTCAAAAGAAAATTCACAATTGCAGTTTAGCCTTTAACAAGTACTCTTAATTCATTGTGCATTATCATTTGTTTTGTTGTTCTTAGTTTTTATCTTGCCTGGACAATTGTCCTTTCCCATCCAACCCCTTTGTGAACTAATTTCGCCAGTGACACATTTCTTGTTTTCATTTAAACTTGAGAAAACTCAAGAGCATAGGATAACACATAATAACTCTATGTGTTGTGCATTGTGAAAAACTGTTGTAATTTCCCACATGAGAGACAACGCAGTGTGTTTAAATCATTCGATCTAAACTGAAAGTGCCCCCCACCTTATGTAAGTATGATTTTTAAATCTACTTTGAACTTCTCAAAAGAAAGGTGCTGTTTACACAGTATTTATACTATACTATACAGTAATAATTTGATCATTTACAACAGATGAATGGTAATGAGACAGATGCTGTCATACACATGTCTGTGGAATTTGTGGATACTTCACCCAGAGAATCCAGGGGAGGGTTCATGGTGATAATTTTGAATGCTGTTACTCCCCTTCAGCCCCACAAAGTAGATTATTTCCCCACATAGTTTGGGACCATTGTTTTATAATGAATGCTAATTCTCAGACTGAAAGTCATTTGGACTGAAATTTAGTAATTGCCTTTTTCTTAAAATTTTTTTTCCTGTATTTTTCAATGTAAAGTAGGATTTTGCTATAAAAGAAATAGCCATAAAGAACACTTTGAAGTTGTCAATATAGAGAATACCACCACAAGAAGCAACCATGCCTGTGGAAGGAGGGAAAACTGATATGGAGAGGATTGGCCTCTTTAGTGAGATGGAATATGTTACTGTTGGTGATAAATATGTGTCATCATTTAATCGTAAGTATATCTGGTTTTCTTTACAGCCTAATAGTGGATATTTTATATATGAAATTTTGGATTTAATATTTAGGTTAAGTGGTATATTTTAATGCTCTATATTTTAGAGGATTAAGTTTAAAGTTGAATAAACTTAAGAAATTTCGATAGAATTGAGACAACTTAATTTTATAAAAGCTGGAAGCTCTTTTCACTGGGATACCCTTCCTTTGTATATTCTCATCATAGGTAATTTTACTTCTTTCCAAAGGTGCATGGCAGTTTTCTCTCAGAATATTTTGTTTTTAGCTTATGGTTTCTCAGATGGGACACTGTGTTATGCAAGCAGCATTTACATTTGCATCCCAAAGGGCCATCCATGATTACTTTCCTGAAAAGTAAAATGCTAAGTGAATAGCTGAGGGATTTGTAGAAGAGTCATAAATAGTAAAGAGCTAAAGTAAATAAACAGTTTAAATGTCTCAGTTAAACTTTTGGCTATTCAATGACTCCTTTGTTACAAAAAGAATACACTGACATGAAACATTTCCAAGATATACTGTTAAATAAAAAAAATCAATGTACAGAATTGTTTATTATATATTATGCTAAGCATCAAAGATGGAAAAGGATGTATATGAAAATATTCATTGGGACATGTTTAAACATTCTCTGGAAAACAAAATATCATGATTTCCTGTGGGAGAGGAACTGGATGTACGAGTGTGGGAGGAAAATTTATTGTAAAAACATGTTACTGAATTTGGAACCCTGTGAATATATTACCTTTCCAAAATTTAAGTTAAAAAAATCAGTAATACAAATTCACATTTAAATAACTGGTTGATTTAAGGATTGTTTGCACTTCAAAAAAATTTTCACATTGCTGAAGGACTTCTCAAATTGAGCTCTCCTAGATCTAAATTATAAAAGAAGCTCTAAATACTTATAAAAACAGCCTTCTAAAAAAATTACTGAGCTACTAGTATTTCATTGTATAAATATATCACGTTTATTTATCTGTTCTCTTGTTGATGGACATTTGAGTAGTTACTTGTTTTTGAATATTACGAATGAAACTGCTGTGAAAATTCTTGTTCACGCCTTTTAGTGAGTATAGACACTCATGTGTGTTGAGTATATATCCAAGAGGGGAATTGCCTCAGTTTGAGTATGGAACACCCTTCCCTTCAACCTCACACACACACCCACACACGTACTTGCTGATAATCTCACACAGTGTTTTCTAGTATATAGATGGGGAAGCATTGGATTAAATGCTTTTCAGGGTCCCTTCCAGCTCTAAAATTCAGAGTCTATAACCAGGACCTAATTATTAAAATGATTTAATGGCAACCTCTTAGGTCTTATAGTCAATATAATCTGCAACACAGAGCTTTCAGTGAACATTTTGAGACAGCATTTTAGAGCTCAAAACTCACTGGCCCCAATCCCACAGTTTGAAACTTTTCTTAGTTATTTTTCATGTTAATTATTAGCTCAAAGTTATGATATTCCTAATTTATTTTTAAAGGACCCTTTAATGAGGCTGCAAGCAAAAATAAACAGATGCTACCTGGGGGATCCAAAGAAATGTCAAATCTCCAGGCAGGTTATTTTGATCCCCATTTTGTAAGGATATTTGAAGGTGAAGGCTATGTAAGTCTGAATCAAGTGAGGAGACGGCATATGATGGAAGAAGCCAAAAAAAATCTAGGCAAAGCCTTCCTCCCTAGTAGTGGAGATAAAAAGCCGTAAGTGTTTGGGGGAAAAGTCATAAATACATCTCCTGCCCATTTCTCTCCTCTAGCCCAAATTGAGTCTTTCTCTGGAGGACTTAAGTATGATTCATTTTTTAAAATATGATTTTTAGGATGAACTTGTCTTATTTGGAGACAGTTATATTGGGTGATATAAGTTAACAGGGAGTTTTGATTAAGTAGATCCTCATCTCATTAAATTTTTGATTATGTCATTGCTCTCTATTTATGTAATAAAAGCTAACGAAATAATGCAAATACATTTGTTTGAAAACCTTGAAAAAACTGCCTTGGGTCATCTGTGCCCTTTACTCTTTTTTCTGCTTTGTAAAAACTTAAAAAAAGTATACATAAAAATTATTAAATTAGGAGAAGCCTTCTTTTGATAAAGAAGGTAATTTATCAAGACATGTTATTTAAAAATCATTGTGAAGATACATGCATGGAGTTTAACATTATTTTAGCTGTGACAGTTGTAAGTCTGAAGGTTCATTTTTTTTTTCTTACCTTTAAACCACTAAACAAAATCATATAGTCTGTTACATTATATAGCTGAGCTTTATGATACGACGTTAATGCAGTTTTTTCAAGGTTTTCAAACAAATGTATTTGCATATATTTATTACATAAATAGAGAGCAATGACATAAAACTCTGTAATGCTGACTCTGTAGAATTTATGATGGATGAGGATTGGTTGAAGGCCAATTTTGTTCTTAATTGTGCTGTTTTTTTTTGAGGTTAGTAAAACTGCAATCTTCTGAATTAATGGAAACTATTATCACTGCCTAGGGATTATGAAATTTTGTTTATGTGGAACATTTAAAATAAGCATAAAAAAACATCTCATCTGAAAATTTGTGACTTTGGAAAATGGGGGAAATTAGATTAAGAACTAAAAAAATTGGTTGCTTTTTTCTTACTAAAGTTAGGCAAGTCAATTCCATTGCATGTATTTCTTTCCTTTTTCAGTCATTTTTTATAAATTGTGATCAAATATGTATAACACAAAATTTGCTGTATTATTTTGCCTCCTTTTTTAAAAACTGTATTTAAGATGTGGTTTAGGAAGCTACTATGGAACATTAGGTGGTCCCGTGCCATTCTTCAGTGCACAGTCAAAACCCAGAGAAAAATATGAGGCACCTGGAAAGAATTTATATACAAACCCAGGAAAGAAAGGAACTGGATATGGGTAAGATATTTTTCATACTTTCATATCACTTATTTTAAACTTAAAAAAATAAAATTTAAAATTTCTGAATCCTGAAATCACCATTACTTAATTTCCTTCCTTAGCTATGCAAATATTACCATAGGTAAACAGTTTTCACACTCTACTGATTTCTACGATGCACCCAAACTAAATTATAAGGTAAAATAATCTATTTTAACTTTCTTCAATCTTTCTTTTAGTTGACCTAGAGAATTCATTTGTGATCTGATTATGGATTGTTTTATTTTATCAGTATTTGTATTACTAGGGCAATGGTAAACTGATGTTAATGAATTGTGATAATTTCACCTTTTTGATATTGGATTTCCATATCTTGCTGTAGATCTTCTCACCTCTTCCCAGGGTGAGCTTTTCTCTCCTGCTATGGTTTACCACATGCACCTTATATCTCTCTCAAATGGCTATGAGGCTTCTGTTAACTTGGCCTGATCAGCTATGTCCTATTTTAAGTAGAAGAGTCATGTCCTAAGCCTTAGCTATATTCCCACCACACCCTAATATCTTGTGGCTAAGACAGTAGTGGTAGTACCTTTGGCCTAATCAAGCCATTATGATCAACGAATGGAATGCAGGAGTGATAGGGAGAAAGGAGAAGGTGGAAGGTACAGAATGGATGAATACCTACAGAAAAGAGAGTGGTAGGAGGAGAGGAAAGTACTCTATTAAATGACAGATATAAAAGCTAAATGTTACTGGTATATCCTCTACACTCATTTTATATAATATTTGACTTTGAATGAAACGTAGTCGCTTATATAGACAAAGCCTACATGGGAATGAGTAGAGGAAACCTTATAAATTTTGGAGCTGTATCAACATAATTTAACAATTTCAATATAACTTAAAGGAAACTGGCAAAATGAAAATGGACATTAAGCAATAGAACTTAAGTGGCAAGCATTTTATTAGTTTCAGGCATGCAGTCTTCAACAATTTTGCTGTGGTGACTTTAAGCAGCAGCGGGGCCACAAGATAGAAGGATAGTAGCCATTTTTGCAAAGGGGTGTGTCCAAACTCAGGAAAAGTTTTCTATTAAATTGGGCAGAAACCTTGGTCATTTAATAAGCATCTTTGTTTCTATGTATGGATTATTACAAAATTATGTATAAGCCACTTTTCATCTGTAGGAATAGTATTAATAACACATAACATATAACTACACACAAGACAGTTTTATCGGTGACTCAGTAATTAGTCTTTTTTTAAAAAAAGATTTTATTTATGTATTTGAGAGAGAAAGAGAGAGCATGAGCAGGGGGGTGGGGAAAGGGATAAGTAGACTCCCCACTGAGCAGGGAGCCTGACAGGCCCCTGGGATCATGACCTGAGCTGAAGGCAGACACCTCACCAACTGAGCCCTCCAGGGGCCCCAGTAATTAGTCTTTTATCCTAAACTTTATGTGCATAAAATACTTTTCTCTCCTAATAGTAAAGTTCTGTTCTTATTTTCAAAACTTATTATTTATAAGTCAAATTTTATATATTTTTTTAGAATTTTAAAGACATTACTCCGCTGCATTCTTGCTTGATTGTTTTTGACAAGAAATCTGCTGTCATGCTGATTTCTGTTCTTCTATAGGTACTTACTGTCCTTTTTTCTCTAGCTACTTTTAAGATTTTCTGTGTTACTCATTTAAGCAATTTGATTATGATGTGCTTTGGTGGTGTTTTCATCTTGCTTCTTGTTCTTGGGGTTTATTGAGCTTCTTGGATCTGTGGGTTTATAGTTTTCATCAAAGTTGGAATATTTTCAGCTATTATTTATTTCTTCAGTTAATTTTTCTGTTCTATCTTTCTCCTCTCCTTCAGGACTCCTATTACATATGCATTAGATCTCTTGAAATTGTCCCACAGTTTATCAGTGCTCTGTTTGCTTTTTTTTTTTTAGTTCTCTTTTTTCCTTCTCTGTATTTCATTTTGAATTGTTTCCTTTTCTAGGTCCTTAAGGTCACTAATCTGTTCTTCTGCAAGGTCCAATATGCTATTAATGCCATCCTTTGTATTTCTAATCTCACACATTGTGCTTTTGCTCTCCAGAAGTTCTACTTGAGTGTTTTTTTAATTCTCTACTTTTTTAATACTCTACTTGAGTAATTTTTTAATATCTTGTATGTCTCTATGCAGGTTTATGAGCATATAAAGTACAGTTTAATTATTGTTTCTATTTCCTTCTCTGCTAATTCTGACATCTGTGTTAGTTCTTGGTTGATTTTGAATTACTGATTTTTCTTCTTGGTAGAGGTCATATTTTCCTACTTTGTATTATTAGTGATTTTTGATTGGATGTCAGGCACTGTGACATTTACTTTGTTGAGTGGTGTATATTTTTTTGTATTATAAAAATTCTTGGGCTTTGTTGTGGGGTGCAGTGAAATGACTTGGAAATAGTTTGATTTTTTTTCAGGTCTCACTTTTAAGATTTGTTAAGTGGGACAGGAGCAATGCTCAATCTAGGGCTAATTATCCCTGCTACTGAGGTCACCCCTTTCTGTGTGCTCTACCCAGTGCCCTGGGAGTCATGTTTTCCAGTATAGCTGATGGAATTGGAACTCTTGCCAGCCCTGTGGTAAGAGTCAGACACTGTTACTTCTAGTCTTTTTAGGCCATTCTTTTTTTGGCTTTGAGTAGCTTACTCACATATATGCGCTGATTTGTACTCAACTGAATACTCTAGGGCAAGGGTTGGCAAAACAAACACAATATTCTAGTAAAAGGTGACCATACTCTAGCAAAAGGTAATCTTTAAAGCATTGCTTTATGGTAGCCTGTATCAGCATCACTGGGGTGACTGATAAAACTACAGATTTTGGGGCCATCTAGCAAACCAAGAGGATTAGAAATCTCTGAGAGAAGAGCTTGTAATATGTATTTCAAATAAATTATCAAGGGATTCCTATGAAAACTAAAATTTGAGACACACTGCCCCAAAGGATAAATGGAATGGTTAAACTATCCTTACCACTGTGGTGTGGAAGAGGAGATCTCTTTTGTATCATAGAAACAAAATAACAACTGAATGTTTTAGAGAAGTGAACCTAGTGGTATATATTTTAAAAATCTACATGGTTGTGTTAAAATATAAAAGAAAATTTAACTGTTACTTCTAATTTGAATAATTTATGTTATGTAATTTCAAACTCTGATTTACAGAAGGAGAATGAAGAACACCATCGTTTAGTTAAAGGAACACCTTTCAAGTTAAACCTTTACCCAAGGGAATATTTTGATATCAATCCTTATTCGTTTGAGAAGTCTTTACCACCAATTAAAAAAACAGAGAAGAAAGAATTACTTGCACACCCCTTTAAGCCCTCTTCTCCTGGTAAAAAGGTAAGTTAAAACTTTTAGAATTAAAAATTATTACACATTATAAAGAATTGTTTTTTTTCTGTCACATCATTTTATTAGCCATGTAAATAATAAACCTCTGTTTATTATTCACATTCTTATCATGCACAGTAAGAATTGTGAAATTTATTTTAACAAAATTACGAAAAGTCACAAAGCCTGGCTAGTGTAGGGAATAATGGAGCTCTTGAAATGAAATAACTACTAATCACTTTAAGTGTATTTGAGTTTACAATGGATTTTCTCAGTGCCTCTCTAGATCTTAGGCATAGTTATTCACAGAACCATGAAAAGCCAGACCATCTTTTAGTTTTTGAAATGGTGATTAAAATGAACCCTCTCCTACTCTGCTGAGGTTTACAAGTGTGAATAAAAGTAAAAATGCTTCTTATTGTTTATAAACCTTAGTTCATACTTTCAGTCTTTTGTGCATTGCCTATTCATTTTCCCTGCAGATTTTCTATTAGGATATTTGTCTTTTTCATATTGATTTGTAAGATCTTTTAATATATTAATGATATTCTTTTGTCATTTGTGTTGAAAATAATTTTTTTAGTCTGTTGAATCTTTGACTTTAGTTATGGTATTTTGTGCTATCCAGAAATTTAATAAATTTGTAGTCAAATTTATCAATTCTTTATGCTGAGTTTTATGTCATTCTCAGAATGACTTTCTTTACCACCACTATTATAAAAATATACATTCTTGATTTCTTCTATTAGTCTTACACTTTTGCATTTAAATCTTCATTTGAAATGTATTTTGACATGAGCAAGGTGAGGACTCAGGTTTTATCTTTCTCAAAATCCAGGGTTTTTTTTCCCACAGAGATTTTATTTATTAGAGAGGAGAGAGAGAGAGAGAGAGCGCGCTCGAGCGCATGTGCACAAGCTGAGGGAGGGGCAGAGGGGCAAGGAGGAGCTCAGCTCCATCCCAGGACCCTGGGATCATGACCTGAGCTGAAGGCAGATGCTTAGCCGACTGAGCCACCCAGGAGCCCCTCAAAATCCAGTTTTTAAGGTAGGATGAAACTTTGAGGGAAGATGTGCTCTATATCTTGATTGCAATCATGGTTTCAACGGTATATACAGCTCTCAAAAGTCATAGAATTGTAAACTTTAAGTTGGTGCAGTTTATTGTACGTGAATTAGACTTCAAGAAAATTGGTTTTTTAAAAAGCCAATTGTTCCTAATGTCACTGATAGAATTATTTTTAATACCACTGCTTTGAAATTGAATTGTCAAATCAAAACTCCCATTTTTTTCCGTTCAATTTCCATTTTATTTGATGTTTATTTCTACCTATACCAAGCTACTTTTAATTACTATGACATTTTAATTTGGGATGGTCTAATTTCTTGTTACTCTTTAAAAAAAGTACATTGGCTATTTGCCCATATTTATTCTGTAGAACTTTGAAATTATTTTCTAAAGCTCTGGGGAGAAAGATATTTGGTATTTTGCTAAAAAGTTAAATCTTCAGATTTTTGGATGTATTAGCCTATTTATGATTTGAATCTTCTGATCTAGAAATAAACTACTTATAAAAACTTTTAGTTACCTTGTAGGATTCTATATTTTACTTCACACAGGTTTATATATCTTGTATTTTATTTCTATTTATTTTAAGGCTCTGGTCAACAGTTTTTTCCCCCATCATATATTCTCTTATATAATTTGTCTTTATAAAAACATTTGATAATTGGCCATTTCATTAAGTTTTCTTATGTTCTAATGGGTATTATCTTGATTCTCTTTAGATTTTCAGATATATGATTACATTCTCTGCAAATAATTTTGCTCCCTCCTTTCCAGTATTTATAGCTCTGAAGTCATGTTCTTGTGCAGTAGCTTAGGTTAGCAACAGTGGCCATCTTTTGCCTTAATCTCGAATTTACTGAATTACTTGAATTTACTCTAGTGTTTCATATTTATAGATGCCAAAAATAGGGATAAATCAGGAATGTGTGTAGAATTATATTGAATGTTTTGGTGTAATCTACTTAGACTATATATTTTTTTCTCTCTTTGAGTTGTTATAAGGTGAATAATAATAATAGATTTCTTGGGATGAATCCCACTTGGCCATGTTGTATTAATCTTTAAGTGTACTAGTTTACCTTATTTGTTAATTTTTAAAGTATTTTTTGCATCAATAATTTTAAGTGTAACTGGTCTGTACGTTTTTTTTGTATGCTTTGTTTTATTTTGTTTTAAGTAGATGTTAGCATAGATTCAAAAGGATCTATGTGTCCTCAATCTGGAAAACTTGAAATATTACAATTATGTCTTTTAATTTTCATTTATATTTGGCTTAGATACTGTAAGATAAAGAATGCCTACTTAAATGAGTTATTATAATTCTATAGAATTTTCTTGGTGACTACATATAATGTAAAGATTAAAATTGTGGCAAATCAGCTTAAAAAGTCAAAGCAATTATTTGTTTTGTGTACAGGTCAAAAAATAATTTTGATTGACTTCTCTTAATAGACTATAAGAACAGTATAAAGTAGATCACGTTTTCTTCTCACTTTCTGTTTCTCTGTGCTATTCCTGATTTTTAAAAATTTTTATTTTTAGTATCTTTAGTATCTTTAGTATCTTTTTTAGTATGTTAACCAAATATCATTGACTGATATTTAATAAACTCATGTTATGTCAGCCTCCCAGTTGGACACATCTTACCTTTGGCCTTTTCTCTGAGCATCCTCTGGTTTTGAGCCCCAACTCCTTTCTGTATCAAAATATATTTGACCTAAGTCTTATTCCCTCAGTAATAGGTTCATCCCTTAACTAGATGATAGCTTGATCTGGTAAACTCTTACTAAAATATTAATACGTGACAAGAGTTTGGAATATTACTTTCTTATAAACATTTGCATTTTAATAGAGAACTTTTGGAAATTACAGTGTCTTGCCCCATAAAATTGGCAGCAGGGAGACTGCTGGTATTTGAACAGTACAGGCATAGTTTTATTGGGCTTTGCTTTATTGTGCTTAACAGATACTGTGTTTTTTTACAAATTGAAGGTTTGTGGCAATCCTGTTTTGAGCAAGTCTATTGGTGCCATTTTTCCAACAGTATTTGCTCACTTTGTGTCTCTGTGTCACATTTTAATACTTCTTGCAATATTTCAAACTTCTTTATTATTATTATTATATTTGTTATGGTGATCTGTGATCAGTGTGATCTTTGCTGTTACTATTTTAATTGTTTGAGGGGTGACATGAACACCACCCATGTAAGACGGCAAACTTAATTGATCAATGTCATGTGTTCTGACTGCTCCATGGACTGGCCATTCCCCCTTGGGCCTCCCTCTTTCCTGAGAAACAGCAGTATTGAGATTAGGCCAATTAATAACCCTACAATAGCCTCTAAGTGTTCATGTGAAAGGAGGAGTTGCATGTGTCACTTTATTGTTATTTTTTTTTTAGAGAGAGGGAGAAAGAGACAGAGGTGGGGAGAGGAGGGACAGAGGAGAGGGAGAGAGAGAATCTCAAGCAGACTCCCTGCTGAGTGTAGAACCCTACAGCGGCTCAATCTCACAACCCTGAGATTATGACCTGAGCCAAAATCAAGAGTCAGAAGCTTAACGGACCGAGCCACCCAGGTGCCCCACATGTCTCAATTTAAATCAGATGCTAGAAATGATTAAGCTCTGTGAGGAGGGCATGTCAAAAACAGAGATAGGCTGAAAGCTAAGGCATCTTGAGCCAAACAATTACTCAGGTTGTGAATGCAAAGGAAAAGTTCTTGAAGGAAATTAAAAGTGCTACTCCAGTGAACACATAAATGATAAGAAAGCAAAATAGGCTTCTTGCTGATAGAGAAAGTTTTAGTGGTTAGATCAAGCCTGCCACAACATTTCCTTATGCCCAAGCAAGGCCCTAACTCTCTTCTATGAAGGCTGAGAGAAGTAAAGAAGCTGAAGAAGAGTTGGAAGCTAGCTGAAGTTGGTCCGTGAGGTTTAAGGAAGGAAGCCATCTCCATAACATAAAAGTGTAAGGTAAAGCAACAAGTGCTGATATAGAAGCTGCAGCAAGTTACAGCTAAGAAGACCTAGCTAAGAGAATCCATGACGGTGGCTACACTAAACGACAGGTTTTTAATGTAAATGAAACAGCCCTTTATTGGAAGAAGATACCATCTAGGACTTTAATAGCTAGGGAGGAGAGATCACTGCCTGGCTTCAAAGCTACAAAGGACAGTCTGGCTCTCTTGTTAGGGGCCAATGCAGCTGGTGACTTTAAGTTGAAGCCACTGCTCATTTACCATAACCAAACTTGTAGGGCCCTTAAGAATTATGATAAATCAACTCTGTCTGTGTTCTGTAAAGGGAAAACAAAGCCTAGATGAAAGCACATCTGTTTATGACATGGTTTACTGAATATTTTAAACTCACTGTTGAGACCTACTGCTCAGAAAAAAAAAAGATTCCTTTCAAAATATTGCTGTTTATTGACAATGCATCTGGTCACCCAAGAGCTCTGATGGTGATGTAAAATGAGATTAATGTTGTTTTCATGCCTGATAACACATCTGTTCAGCAGCCCATGGACCATGGAATAATTTCAACTTTCAAGTCTTATTGTTTAAGAAATACATATCATAAGGCTATAGCTGCGGTAGATGGTGACTCCTCTGATGGATCTGGGCAAAGCCACTTCAAAACCTTCTGGAAAGGATTCACTATTCTAGATGCTATTAAGAATATCTGTGATTCATGGGAAGAGGTCAGAATATCAGCATGAACAGTTTGGAAGTTGATTCCAACCCTCATGGGTGACTTTGAGGGGTTCACACTTCAGTGGAGGAAGTAACTGCAGATGTGGTGGAAACAGCAAGAAAACGAATTCGGAGCCTGAAGATGGGACTGACCTGCTACAATCTCATGATAAAAGTTTAAGGGATGAGTGGTCACTTCTTATGTCGGAGCAAAGAAAGGGGTTTCTTGAGATGGAATCTACTCCTGATGAAGATGCTGTGAAGATTGTTGAAATGACAATGAAGGATTTAGAATATTACATAAACTTAGTTGATAAAGCAGCAGCAGAGTTTGAGAGGATCAACTCCAATTTGAAAGAAGTTCTACTGTGGGTAAAACATTGTCAAACAGCATTGCATGCTACAGGGAAATCATTCATGAGAGGAAGAGTCAAGCAATATGGCAAACTTCATTGTCTTATTTTAAGAAATTGCCACAGCCACACTAACTTTCATCAGTCACCACCTGGTCAGTAAGCATCCATTAACATCAAGGCAAGAACTTCCCATCAGCAAAAAGAGTATGATTAACTGAAAGCTCAAATGATGTTTAGTATTTTTTTTTTTTAGCAGTAAAGCATTTTTAAATGAAGGTATGTACATTGTTTTCTTAGACACAATGCTATTACACAGTTAATAGACTACAACATAGTGTAAATATAACTTTTATATGTACTGGGAAACCAAAAAAATCATTTAACTTGTGATATTCACTTTATTGCAATTGTCTTGAACCCACAATATCTCTGAGGTATGTCTGTATAGACAACTTTCTTTAAATGTAAAACCAACTCTATAGACAATACACAAATATGTATGAACTTCTTCACAATCTAATTTTGTTAGAAGCCTTTTAAAAAACTACATTAAATTGTCTCATTTTTATTTGTAGGCTGGTGGAATGAAGGCAGGAACATTTGACCCTTACCCTTCACATTCTGCTGACCCTTATGTGGTTAAATTGGGAAACCAGATTTCCAGCAAAGGTGCTAAGATTTTCCACCCACCAAGTGGACCAAAGAGCAGACCAATTGAAAGTATAATGACCTTAAATGTCAAAAGGTAGTAGGAATATGTTACCTTAGCCTGTAAACTAAGAAAAATTGTTTTTGACTTTTTGATCCCTTCAAAATAATATCTCCTATTTATACATACTTTAAACAATGACAAATCTGGATATCTTTGAAAATCCCAGCTCCTTTTATATAGAAGCTCTTCCTTGTAGAAGTTCTTTCTCATGTTCTGAAATTTCTAATTGAAAAAGCTTAATTTATCTGTACAGACTATTCTGTTCATAATTTTTAAAGCAAATCTGTAGTATCTTATTATGAGTTGTTTGAGACTGTTTAGATACTTATATTTCAGTTAGCAGTACAGGTTAACATTGTTTGTTTCTCAAAGGGTGTTTTTGATCTTTGTTAAATTATTATCTTTATGTGGGCTCCAGGCTCTCAGTAATTATGAAGAATTCTGATGACATTTGAGACTTCTCTCCTTAAGTTTTATTTATTTTTTTAAATAATTTTTTATTGTTATGTTAATCACCATACATTACATCATTAGTTTTTGATGTAGTGTTCCATGATTCATTGTTTGTGCATAACACCCAGTGCTCCACACAGAGTGTGCCCTCTTTAATACCCATCACCAGGCTCTTCTTAAGTTTTAAATAATCTTTTATGAAATCTTCTAGGAAATATTTTGGTTAGTTAAAAAAGCTATTAACATCATTTTATAGTACTTTGAAGAGAAGTATCTTGCTAAAGTATTTTAAAAGTTCAATTTTGCCCAAGGTTTGAGTACTCTCAAAACTGAAAAGAAGTTCTCAGGAGTTCAGAATGTAAATTAGAAAAGGATAATCCATCATTCCTTTTTTGTGTGTGCACAAGATCATGAATAAGTGGAAGAATTCATTTGATTACCTTTCTATCTATTCATTGAAAAAGTTTTAATACCAATTAAGCTAATTTATGTATTTCTAACTTCAGTGTAATCATACACTAGATTAGGTAAAGGACACCAAATTCACATTCTTTTCTTTTATTAAAACATCTCAGTACATCTGTATCACTTGTGAACAGTGATTATAATACCAATCTTACTATCCTGTCCCCAAAATAAGACTGCTCATCATTATTTATGTAATTTAACTGTTGTTAAGGCATAATATTCTAAGGGGGCTAGTTGGTGGAAATGGGAATATATGGAGTCTTCTTTTCATGTCCTCTGATCTTCATCCTTTGGCAAGCTCCTTATCTATCAGTACTCTGCCCAACTCTATCTATGTAATATAGAACAGAGAGTAAAATTAGAGTTTTCTTCACCACACTCACCCTCAAATAGATGGGATTTTTGGGGGGAGTGAGGGGGAGGGGTAGTTTCAGCTTTTCTGAGTGTTCTTTTCTATCCAGAAAACAGACCTGAGAAAGTTCTATGATATATATGTTTGTAGCAGGGAAAAGAATAACTGATTGCTCTTTTGGATAATCAGAAGTTTATCTTCTGTTTAGTAATTTTGAGTTTATTGATACTTTTTATATTATAGAAAATATTATCCTAAAGCAAGTTATAGCTTCTTTTACCCCAGTTTTATTTATTTATTTAAAGCTTTTACTTACTTATTTATTTTAGAGAGAAAGCATGCAAATAAGGGCAAGGGCAAAGGGAGAGAGAGAATCCCAAGCAGACTGCACCAAGGATAGAGCCTTGATGCAGGGCTCCATCCCACAACCCCAAGTTTATATGACCAGCCAAAATTAAGTCAGATGCTCAACTGACTGAGCCCCCCAAGCACCCCTTACCCTAATTGTAAAACTAATAAACCTCTGGGTGGTATTTAAAATTGGTCCCCCCAAACCAATTTTTCCTTCTTAAATTATATTTTAAGTGATGCTTTTTAATCTGGTGACAGAATTTTATTTTGGATGATTAGTGTTTTTATTGCAAAACTTTTTTACAAGAATGTACAGATATATTACCTGCACCTAAAAAATTAAATGTGCATTTATTTTCCAATTTTAGGGCACTAAATATGAAGAACTACAAGACTGCTTCAGTACAGTCCTATTAGCATTTGGAAGACAAATAACTTTCTAGGTTGTGACTACCGGTAATTCATTATGGAGTGCTAATTATTTGCATGAAACATAAGATGTGGAACATATCTCAAACATTTAAAAGATAATTAAGCCTGCAACTCTAATATTCTTCCTTGTTTTAGTACTATTACTTAATGAATAAATAGTATTTGCTAATAATTTAGTATATGGTTGTTGATCTTTGTTTAGATCTCTGTTCTGGGGAGAAAATAATATTTAGACATTTCATAAAATCCTGAAGTGTTGTCTATCATTTGAAAGCTTACTCCTAATGTTGAAGAATTGCAGGCTCAGAGAGCCAGAGTGAAGGCTGGGGCTGGAGGGATAGAAAGAGCACATTAAGTTCTTACCTTGTGTTTCTTCTTAGAGGTATTTGAAAATTGGATTGATAGCTTATCCAAGTGTCATAGCCCATTAAAGCATTCTTAACATCAAAGAGAAATATGGATCCACTTATATTGCATAGATTCATGTATGCACATTATAGAGTGAGGCAAATATCTCCATTTATGTGGTCTCATGCCTTCTACTTATGGCCTGTGTAAAGCTTCATATTAGCCAATGGCAGCCGCAGGATGAGTTGGAGGAAGGGAGAATGGGGAATGCCTTTTTAGTTGAGTATCTTACAAAAACACAAAGTTACAAGATGGATGGAATTTGTCTTTGGTGTCCTCTTATGCACATTTGTAGCTGTCCAAAGCTGCCTCTCCTGGAACATCCCCCTCTAGGTCTTATTCTCTTGTTCCCAGATTATCTCTTTTTCATTTGTCCTACCGCTTTAAAACATATCTGTTCTTAAAAGATATGATTTAAATACATTACTGTAATTCACAGCGAGGTCTTTATCAAACAGTCCTTATTCAGTTGGGGGTGGTGGTGGTAGGATTTAAAAAGGGAAATTTATAATATCTATTAATGTAATATATTGGGGAAGTTATTTTTGATCCATGGTGACTTCCTTAGTACTTGTCCCTTTGCTATTCTAGGCTTCTCAGAGCTGGAAATCAGAATGTATAGAGACGGCAGTACTCTTCTTTCCAATTTGTTTTTTTTTTTTCTGGGTGGGGGAAACTATGTCAATTCAGATGTATCTGGATTTTAAAAGGATTAAAGATGGTACACAGAATTTTTACTATTGTAAAATATAGTAATATATATATAAAATATATATATTTTTATATCTCATACTATTTACTTTTTTCTAAAAGAATATTTAAAATCTTTATTTCCTATGCAAAGGGCAGTGTAGAATGAACATCTTAAAGATATTATCAAGGATATAATGTGATCCAAAGGGAATACGTTTGTCTTTAGGAATAATTTTACCAGGTGCACATAACTGAATAAAAGTCATATATATTGATAAGTGTTACTAAATAAGCCTTATAAATGTATGCCTTCTTTTGAGATGAGGTTTATATTTTCAGATTTTATTAAAATTTAAGTAATTGCTCATTTATACTTATGCCTTCATTAGCTATAATTAATTTTTATTGATGTGCCTCTAATAACAACACACACTTCATATAATATTCATAGATGGGAGTGCCCATCTAATGCCTTACTGGAGGGCATAAGAAGCATTATGACAATTGGCAGAACTTGTTTAGAGTTTACATAAATGCGCAGTGTCAATTTACAGAAAAGCAAATGCAGAAACCAGTAACAGGAATAGTGAAGCCTATAGAAAAACTAAGATATTTGAAGTGATAATAGAGGAGCACACACACTTGACTTAAGGGGCATAAACTATTTATGATATCCATTGATTATTTTTTTTCTTTTTTCTTTCTTTCTTTTCTTTTTAAGATTTTACTTATTTATTTAGAGAGAGAGTGCATGTGTGTGAGTAGGAGGAGGGGAAGGGCAATGGGGGAGGGGAGGTAAAGGGAGAGGGAGAGAGAGAATCTCAAGCAGACACTGCGCTGAGCATGGAGCCCCACTCGGGGCTCCATCTCACAACCCTGAGATCATGACCTGAGCTGAAATCAAGGGTTGGACACTTAACCGACTGAGCCACCCAAGTGCCCCAGCCTTTTGTTATTTAAATTGTCTTGATCATAGAAAAATATGGAAAGAGTTTCAGTTTATTTTATGAGGCTAGTATAACTGGACAAGGATAGCTAAAAAGGAAAATAATATTTCTAACTCATTAAAAAAACCTCAAAATCAACTATCAGCCAATAAATCCACATTTTAAACGATCATAAAATAAGATTGATTATTCTATGACTACTACAATAGCTTAACATTAGTGGATCTGTTATAATTAGCTTAAGTAATATATTAAAATGGAAAAAATACATGTCCCCCCAATAGATTCCGGAAAGCCATTTGACAAAATTAAATACCCTTTCCACTTAAAACCTCTTAGGACATGAGGATTAGGAAGAACCTTTCTTAATTTTTATAAAGGATATCTACCAGAATCATAACAAACATTAAGCTAGAGCCATCAACAACTCTTAAAGCTGTGCTTTAGAAAATACAGTTAATGCAGTAAGACAAGAAAAAACCCTGAGGGGAATAAAGGTTACAAAAAGAAATACGACATTATTCCTTTCTGGTGATATAGTTACCTACCTACAATGTAAAAAGAAACTGTTGTAATATTAGAAATTAAAATAGTCCAATTAACAGGATGTCTATATAGTTATCTGCAAAAGAGTTTTTAAAAAATATGTCAGGAAGTGTGAAACTATTCTGTGTACAGTAGAAAAAAGCTAAGGAAACTTAGGGTTAAAATGAAAATTTAAAGAACAGCCTGAACAATATGCCATGTTCTAGGGAGACTCAATATTGTAAATATGCTATTTCT
Organism: Eumetopias jubatus; assembly: GCF_037043125.1. Lineage (NCBI taxonomy): Eukaryota > Metazoa > Chordata > Mammalia > Carnivora > Otariidae > Eumetopias > Eumetopias jubatus. The sequence goes on from NW_028274808.1 coordinate 16,635,035, forward strand.
CTTTACTACATCAATAGATTCAATGCAATTCAATAAAAATCTCTACAGAATTAAAAATAATAAAACTTGACTAGCTACTTCTAAATTTTATTTTGAAGAGGATATTTGTCCCAACCAAAAATATACTATAAGGCTATTTATAACATAATTACAACACTAATATATTAGGGGATTCCATTTAAAACTGGCAGGCAGAACACATTTATTTGCTGGCTTTCTTTCTCTGACACTAAAAACAATACTAAAATAATGAGCCCAGAAAAGTGAATAAGGGGATCATCAGAGAGTTAGAAGTTTCAAAAAAATACAATAGACCAAAAATAAATAATAAAAAATAAATAAAAAGTAAGAATAGAGCTAGAAACATTTAATTTAAAGTGTGTTGAGGAAAGACTTTTTCAGTCTATTTCTTTTTTCTCCTACCTCCTTCCTATTCTCAGTACTTTACCAGTTTGGGCAGAATTTTACCCCCAGATAAAAAAGAAAAGATCTTGCCTCTAAACATCTGGAAGATCTATCTAAGGAAAATTAGGGCTCCAAGAGTAAGGTTCTTATTCTGGCATTATTCTCATAATAATACTTGCCCTGGTTATTTTATTTATTTATTTATTTATTTTTGGAGGGCTCCATAGCCTAAAGTGTGGCTCTCTACTTATACACCTTAAAGTGAAGAATGGCTAGTCAATAGCCCTGTACACACATACCCATAGTCACAGGCAGCTTTTCTAGAGATGAGGGAGATTCAGTGAGAAAACATTCTTACAATTACCAGCTACCTAGAAAGATTGCTGCTATGTTCTGTCCATTCATAGGACTTTCTAAATTTCCCAAACTTGACTGTCCCAAATTGGCTTCTAGCCGAGATAGAGTAAGAGGGGCTGGACTTATTCTCCTTCCTTAAACAATTGAAAACTGTACAAAACATACACAACCACTCTTCTTAGACATTGGACACAGTGCAGGACCGTCATCAATGAGAAAGAGGAAACAACTGAGGTGAGTCCTGCAATTCCTTTTTATTTGGAGGCACTTTCTGGACTAGAGAGGATAGAGGGGAATCTCCAAGTATGGTAGCCTTGCTCATATGAGACAGAAATTGGAACTCAGAGAGTCTAAAGTGTCTGGAATTGTGGGGTAGAGTTCTAGAGAGGAAAGAGCTACATAGGAAAAGAGTTCAGAATTGTGCGCTGGAGTCCCCTTAATTCCGCTGACTGCTAAGGCACCCATAGGGTTAAATTCCATGAAGGAAGGCAAAGGACAACTGGGGACCTGTCAGTTAACTGGTTCCCACAGCTTACATAGGGCCAGGAATCATCTGAAGATGGGAAGTTCCCACCAGCCCATGGAGGGTCTTTGTCAGTCTCTTAGGGCATTCAGTGGAGATCCCGGAGGATCTAGACTACACTAGAGGTTGCGCTAGACCCACCCTAACAACAATTTTAAAACAAGCCTCAAAAGGATCAGATTGAAACAGAAGTAACTAATCTCGACAGAACTATCCCATTTTCCGTAGAGGAAAACAAAACAAAACAAAATCTAGCAATTAACAATATGAAATTCACAGTGTTCACCTTCCAATAAAAAGCTACTAGACATACCAAGAAGCGGGAAAATGTGACCCATAACCAGAAAAAAATCAGTCATTAGAAACAAGCCCACAAATCGCAGAGATGGAATTAGCAGCAAGGACATTAGAATAGCTAGTATAACTATGTTAATGTATTTAAAGGAAAATACGAGCACAATGAGGAGAGAAATTGAAGGCATAAACAAGACCAACTGGAAAATTTAGAGATGAAAAATAAAATATCTGAAATGAAAATTTTCAGTAAATGGGAATAATAGCAAATTAGACATTGCAAAAGAAAAAAAGAACTAGTGAACTTGATGATATAAAAATAAAAAATATCCGGGGCACCTGGGTGGCTCGGTCGTTAGGCATCTGCCTTCGGCTCGGGTCATGATCCCAGGGTCCTGGGATTGAGCCCCGCATCGCGCTCCCTGCTCTGCGGGAAGCCTGCTTCTCCCTCTCCCACTCCCCCTGCTTGTGTTCCTGCTCTCGCTATCTCTCTCTCTGTGAAATAAATAAAATCTTAAAAAAAAAAATAGAAAATATCCAAAGTGAAACACACAGAGAAAAAAGACAAAAAAGAAAATGAAAGGAATGTCAGTGAGCTCTAGAACAGTATCAAGTATCATATGTGTTACCAAGCCTTAGAAAGCGGCAGAGAGAAAAAGATTTGAAGAAATAGTGGCTGAAAATTTCCAAATATGAAGAAAGTTAAAAACCCCTAATCTAAGATGCCCAAGGAATAATAAGCAGGATAAGCATAAAGAAAATGCACACCAAGACACATCATAATAAAATTATAGGAAAGCAGTGATAAAGAGAAAAATCTTAACATCTGCCAGAGAAAAAAAGACTATGTATGATAATTCTTATCAGAAATGATGCAAGTCAGGAAAAGAATGACATCTTCAAAGAATTCAAGGAAACTGTCAATTCAGAAATCTATTTTCACTGAAACATATTTTTCAAAAAATTAAGGTGAAATAAAGACAGAAAGAGAAGAGGTGGGACCTGCATTACAAGAAATGTTAAGGAAAGTTTTTAGGTAGAAAAAATGATCAGATGGAAATCTGATCTAAAGGATGCTAGAGGGGCATCTGGCTGGCTCAGTTGGTAGAGCATGTGACTCCTGATCTCAGGGTTGTGAGTTCAAGTCCCATGTTGGGTGTGGAGCCTACTTAAAAAAATAAATAAAATTTTAAAAATTAAAAAAAAAAGATGCTAGAAATGATAAATAGAAAAAACTTTTTTTCCCCTCCTGGTTTAATTTCTTTAAAAAGTTAGAGATAACTTATTATTTATAGTAAAACTATTAAAAATTTGTTGGGTTTATAACATATATGAAAGTAAAGTCTAAATAACAGTAGCACAAAGAATGAGAGGAGGAAAATAGAGATGTTATTATAAAAGTCTTCCATTGTATATGAATTGCTATAATATCATTTGAAGAAAATCAGTAGTAAACTAAAAATATATAACTCTAGAGCAGCCTTTAAAAAGTAAACAGAGATTTCTGATAAGACAAATTGGAGAGAAAATGTAATCCTGGGGCGCCTGGGTGGCTCAGTTGGTTAAGCGACTGCCTTCGGCTCAGGTCATGATCCTGGAGTCCCAGGATCGAGTCCCGCATCTGGCTCCCTGCTCAGCAGGGAGTCTGCTTCTCCCTCTGACCCTCGTCCCTCTTGTGCTCTCTGTCTCTCATTCTCTCTCTCTCAAATAAATAAATAAAATCTTTAAAAAAAAAAGTATTCCTAATAATTAAAAAAAAAGTGTAATCCTAAATACTTAATTAATCCAAAAGAAGGCAGGAAAAGATAAAAGGAACAAAATAGATGGGACAAATAGAAATCAAATACATAGAAATCAATTACATTAAACATTGATAATTACATTAAATGTAAATAGCTAAACACTGCAATTTAAAGGCATAGATTGTCAGACTGGGTAAAAAGAAAGACCCATTTATATGCTTTCTAAAATAAACCCACTTTAAATGTAAACACATAGATAGGTTAAAAGTAAAAGGGTGTAGTTTTTTAGTTTAGTTGTTTATATTGGCGATGGTTTCAACACAAATATTCTATTTTGTAACTGTTAAGTCTCACAGTTCTTTAATCTTAGTTCTGTATTTAATTGAAACAATGCTCACCTTCCTTTACTCCTTTTTTCAATATCTGAATTCATTCTTTTTTTGCCATTTATATAATTTTATAATAAAGGAAAATATGAGACCATAGTTTTTCACATTTGTAAGCATCAATACTTTTTTAAAAATAATTTTTATTTGAATGTAGTTGACACACAATGAACATTAATGTCAGGTTTACAACATAGTGATTTGACAAATTTAAACATTATGTTATGCTCACCACAAGTGTAGCTAGCATCTGTCACCCACACAATGCTGTTACAATATCATTGACTATATTTCTTATGGAGTGCCTTTTATTCCTGTAACTTATTCATTCCATAACTGGAAGCCTCCATTTCCCACTCCCCTTCACCCATTTTTCCCTACCCCCCTGCTCTTTCTCAAGATTACTTTGGCTATTCAGGGTCTTTTGTGATTCCATGCAGATTTGAGTAATTTTTGTTCTAGTTTTGTGAAAAATGGTGTTGGTATTTTGATAGGTATTGCATTCAATCTGTAGGTTGCTTTGGGTAATGTGGACATTTTAACAATATTAATTCTTTTAACCCAAGAGCATTGGTTTGTGTCATCTTCAATTTATTTCATCAATGTTTTATAGTTCTCAGTGTGTAGGTCTTTTACCTCTTTTGTTAGGTAAATAATATCCTAGATATTTTATTCTTTTTGGTGCAATTGTAAATGGAATTATTTTCTTAATTTCTCTTTATGCTACTTCATTATTAGTGTATAGAAATGCTGCTAATTTCTGGGTATTAATTTTGTATCCTGCAAATTTACTGAGTTCCTTTATTACTTATAGCATTTTTTTTTTTTTGGTGAAGTCTTTAGGGTGTTCTATGTATAGTATCATCATCTGTAAATAGTGATGGTTTAACTTCTTTGCAAATATGGATGCTTCTTATTTCTTGTCTGATTGCTGTGGCTAGGACTTCCAGTACTATGTTGAGTAAAAGTGGCAAGAGTGGACATCCTTGTCTTGTTTTTGATCTTAGAAGAAAAGCTGTCAGTTTTTCTCCATTGAGTAAGATGTTAGCTGTGGATTTTTTAAAAAATGGCCTTTTTTATGTTTAGGTATATTTCCTCTAAACCCAGTTTGTTGAGAGGCTTTTTTTTATCATGAAATTATATTGAATTTTATCAAATGTTTTTTTCTGCATCTATTGAGATGATCATATGATTTTTATCCTTTGTTTTGTTGATGTGGTGTATCACATTGATTTGCGAATATTGAACCATTCTTGCTTCCTCAAAATGAATCCCACTTGGTTGGGTGAATGATGCTTTTAATGTATTGTTGAATATGGTTTGTGATTTTGTTAAGGATCTTTTTTTTAAATATTTCATTTATTTGAGAGAGCGAGCGAGCATGAGTGGGGGAGGGCAGAGGAAGAGGGAGAAGCAAACTCCCTGCTGAGCAGGGAGCCCGATGTGGAACTCAGTCTCAGGACCCTAGGATCATGACCAGGGTTGAAGGCAGACGCTTAACTGATTGAGCCACCCAGGTGCTCCTTTGTTGAGGATCTTTGTACCCATGTTTTCTTTTTTGTGGTGTCTTTGTCTGCTTTTGGTATCAGGGTAATGTTGGCCTTATAGAATGTATTTGGAAGCTTTCCTTCCTCCTCTATTTTTTGGAATAGTATGAAGGAAATAGGTTTTAACTCTTCTTTAAATGTTTGGTAGAATTTACCTGTGCATCATTCCGGTCCTTGACTTTTATTTTTTGGTAGTTGATTACTGATTAACTTTTGTTAACAGTAATTGGCCTGTTTGGATATTTATTTCTTCCTGATTCAGTTTTGGAACACTATGTGTTTCTAGGAATTTATCCATTTTCTAGGTTGTCCAATTTGTTGACATATATATAATTTTTCATGGCATTCTCTTATAATCCTTTGTATTTCTGTGATGTCAGTTATTACTTCTGTCTTGTTTCTGATTTTATTTATTTGGGTCCTTTCTCTTTTTTTCCTTGATGAGTCTGGCTAAGAGTTTATGAATTTTGGTTATTTTTTCAAAGAACCATCTCTTGGGTTTCATTGTGTGTGTGTGTATTTGTCTGTCATTTATTTCTGCTCTGATCTTTATTATTTCCTTCCTTCTATTCACCTTGGGTTTTGTTTCGCTTTTTCTAGTTCCTTTAGGTGTAAGGTTAGATTGAGCCTTTTCTTGGTTTTTTTTTTTTTTTTTTCTTTTTTCTTGAGGTAGGCCTGTATTGCTATATATTCTTCGAACTCATTTTGCTGGGTCCCAAAGATTTTGAACCATCGTGTTTTCATTTTCATTTGTTTCCATGTACTTTTTTATTTATTCTTTGATTGCTTCATTGACCCACTGGTTGTTCAGTATCGTGTTGTTTAGCCTTCACATCTTTGTGTTTTTTCTTGTGATTTAGTTCTAGTTTCATACCTTTGTGGTCAGAAAAAATGCATGGTATGAATCCAATCTTCTTAAATTTATTGAGGCTTGTTTGGTGGCCTAACATGTGATCTATTCTGGAGAATGTTCCATGTGCATTTGAAAAGAATGTGTATTCTGTTGTTTTTGGATGGAATGTTCTGTGTATGTTGTGTCTACTTGGTCTAATGTGTCATTACAAGACAGTTTCTTATGGATTTTCTGCCTGGATGATCTATCCACTGATGTAAGTGGGGTGTTAAAATCCCTTACTGTTATTGCATTACTGTCAATTTTTCTCTTTGTTAATATTTGCTTTATGTTTAAGTGTTCCTGTGTTGGATGTGTAGATATTTACAATTGTTAGATCCTCTTGTTGGTTTGATCCCTTTATCATTATATAATATCCTTCTTTGTCTCTTGTTACAGTCTTTGTTTTAAAATCTATTCTCTGTGATATAAATATTGCTACTCTGGCTCCCCCCCGCAACATCCATTTGCATGGTAACTGTTTTTCCATCCCTTCACTTTCAGTTTGTATGTGTCTTTAGTTCCGGCAGGGCAGCTGAAGCTGAAGTAGACACAAGCCAAAGTGTCTTGAAAGCATGGACCAGTGCATGGTCCACAACCCAAGATTCTTTGTGTTGATGGCACCCTGACAGGACAGCTGAAGCTGATGTGGGTATAAGCTGGGGTGCCCTGGGATGCTCTGAGTAAGGTGTGCCCAAAGCTGGAGGGGAGCTGAAGCCTAGGTGATTATGTTAGGCCAGCAGGTCCCTGAGCTCACTGCACAGAGGATGCCCTGGCAGGACAGCTGAACTGAAGTGGAGGCACGTGGTGGGGGGCGGGGCACGGTGGTTGGGTCTCTGTATACAGAGGATACCTTGGCAGGATAGTGAAGCTGAAGTGATATAAATGGGTGTTCCAGGACTATCTGTAAAGAGATAGCTAGAGTTGAGATGGGGTACAGGCCAGGACATCCTGGGATGGTCTGCATTGGGGGTGCCTTCACAGGACAGCCAAAGCTGAACTGGGTGTAAGCCAGGTGCACCAATGTTCTCAGTGTGGAGGGTCCTCCGGCCAGGCAACTGGAACTGCGTCTGGTACAGGCAGGTGTGTTCTGGGGTGCTTTGCACCCTGTCTGGTACAGGCGGTGTCCTGTGGGGTGGCTGAAACCAATGCAAGCTACTGGCCAGGGTTTCTAGGATGCTCTGTGCAGGGGGCACCCTGTCAGACAGCTGGGTCTGAGGCAGACATCAACTGAAAGCTTCTGGAGCACTTTGCACCTGGGGTGCCCTAATAAGCTGTTTGAAGACAAAGTCGTGTGGGCCTCTTGTGGTCTAGGGTGCTTTGCACCTGTGTCACCTTGGTGTGAAGGGTGGAGCTGTAGTGAACGCTAACCAGGTGTGTCCTGGTGTGCACTGTCCTTGGGCTGCCTTGGTGGGATGGCTGGTGCTTATGTGGGCTACGGGTCTAGGGCTCACTGAGGCGGCAGGTCAGCTAAGGTACCTGGACCATGCACTGGTCCATGCTTTCAAGGGGGAGCGTAAACTATATCCACCAGACCCTCCCACCCAGAGAGTGATTCCAGCAGCTCCCCTAGTCATCTGGTGGAGTTCGAGTGCTGGCTCTTTTATATGCTAGATGCAATTTTAAACTTTATCTTTTTAAAGAAAAAAAGGGAAAACGAGGGGAAAAAATAGAATAGAAAGAAAAGGCAAAAACAAATATAAAAAAGCATTTTTTTAATTTAATTTTTCCTCCCATGCCCAGGTGCAACTGGGGCTAGTGTGGGCTTGCAGTTCCAGGGTTTGCTGAGGTGTTGAGCCAGTCCCTCTGATCCAGGGAGTGTTCCTGCAGTTCCTTTGCCCTTTTACTTTATTTTTATTTTTATTTTAGAGAGAGACAGAGAGCAAGTGCTAGTGTGGGGGGGAGGGAAGGGCACAGGGAGAGAGAGAGAGAGAATCTCAAGCAGACTCCCCACTGAGCACGGACTCCACATGGGGCTCCAGTCCAGGACCCTGAGATCATGACCTGAGCTGAAATCAAGAGCCGGCCGCTCAACTGACGGAGCCACCCAGGCACCCCTCCTTTTCCCTTTTAAGCCATAGCTTTTTTTCTATGTCCCAGCACAACTGGGGCTGGTGTGTGCTTGTGGTCCCAGGGCTTACTGAAGTGGCGAGTCAGTTATGGCAACCAGACTCTGCTCTCATCTGTGCTTTTAAGGTGGAGAGGGAATGTAAACCTGTCATTCTTCAGTCCCTATGACTTGGAAAGCATTCCCCCAGCTCCTCCATGGGTTGGCAGAGTTCTAGAACTGTCTCTTTTATATGCTGGTTGCTCTTTTACACTGCCAGGTTTTTGTTGTTGTTTTTGTTTGTTTTGTTTTGTTTTTTTCTTCCTGTGCCCAAGGACAGAGGAATCAGTTCTCGGCCCCTCAGCATCATCCCTTCCACTGCAGTTTGCAACATCAGGGGTGAGGTTTCCCTTTGTTACCATGTCTCTATCTCTCTTGCTGTTCCCTACTGCTGTTCTCTTTTGTTGTGCAGAAGCTGTTCAGTTGACCCTCAGTTCTTCTCCAGGAGGAACTGTTCTATAAATAGGTTTAATTTGGTGTGTTCCTTGAAGGATGTGAGTTCAGGGTCTTCCTACATCACCATATTGGACTGGAACCACCCTCATTATGTTTGATTTTCAGGATTTTGTCATCAGTTTTTCATGGCATATATTTATGATCTGACTATGAAAAATTTCTACTATAGACTCACCATTATAAATATAAAAGTAAAATGAAGCAAAAATACTAGGCAAACACAAGGCTAAAGACAACTGGAGGGCCTATATTAGTATCAATGGAAGACATTAGAATAAGGAGAATCACCAGGGATAAATGGGCTCATTTTGTAATAATAAAGGGATTAATTCACTAACAGGACATGAAAGTATACACATAAAAGAACTTTAAAACATATGAAACAAAAACTGATAGAATGGACAAACCTATTTCTCTATTCTTCTATAGTAATTATTGGAACAAGTAGAAGATCAGTAAGGATATAGATTTTATCAGCACTGTCAACAGCCTTTCCTTAGTTGACATTTTTATAACACTCCACCCAACAACAGCGGAATATACATTCTTTTCAAGTTAGTGTGAAACACCGACCAACACAGACCATATTCTGGGCAGTAAAATAAGTTCAATAAATGTAAAAAGTTAAATTGTACTGTTCTTTGATCACAATAGAATTAAATTAGAAATCAGTAACAGAAAATACCTGAAAATCTCCAGAGTTGGAAATTTAGCAACTCGCTTCTAAATATTCCATTATGTCAATAAGTCATAAAGGAAAGAGAAAATACTGTGAACCAAATGAAATTGAAAACATATTAAAGTTTGTATGATACAGCGAATGCAGTGGTTGGAGGATAAGTTGTAGCTTTAAATGTATATTATAGAGAAAAATAAATTTTCCAAACCAATAACCTGATCTTCCACCTTAAGAAACTAGGGAAAGAGCAAATTAAGACCAAAATAAAGAGAGAACAGAAATCAATGGATTAAAAATAGCAAAGTTAATAGAGAAAAATTAATAAAAACTGATTTTTGAAAAAAGCAATAAATTCAATTGAACTCTAGAAAAACTGTTCAAGAAAAAAGGAGTATCCCTAAATTACCAATGTCAGAAATTAAAAATGGAACATGACTATATGTCCTCTGGACATTAAAAAGATAATACAGTCTTTTGACCAACTTTATGTCAATGTGTCTGAGAACATATATGAAATGTACAAATTCTTCAGAACATACAAATAGTCAAAATTGACTCAAGAAGAGATAGAAAATCTCAATAGTTCTATATCCATGAATGAAATTGATTTTGCAATGTAAAACCTTCCTGTTTAGAAAACTCCAGGCTCTCTGGTTAATTCTATTATGTACTTAAGGAATAAATAATATCAATAACCAATCCTACACTAATACTTCCAGAAAATGGAGGAGGAGGGAACCTTTCCCAACACATTTTATAAAGCCAGATTTTCCTGATACCAAAACCAGGCAAAGACATTAAAGAAAATAACATAGAGACTAATATTCTTCTGAATGTAGAAGCAGAAATCTTTAACAAAATATTATTGAATTGAATCCAGGAGTATGTATTAAAAGGGTAATACATAACCTAGTGAAGTTTATCCCAGGAATGCAAGGTTGGTGTAATGTTTTAAAATTGATAAATGTAATTACCAAATTTACAGATTAAAGAGAGAAAAAAAAACACATGATCACTTCAGTAAATGCAGGAAAAGCATGTGACAAAATTCAACCAGTTTATTTGTATAGCAATCAGTCTTGGAAGCTAAAGACAGTGTCTCCTCTGGAGCAAGGACAAGTATGGTAACTGTCCTGTATAATAAGGGTAATGTTTCCATCAAGAGCAAAGGGGAGGCATAGGCATGCTTACTGCACTCATAAAAGATTTGGGCCCTAAGTTCAGAGTTCTCTCTGGTAATGCAACATGCTGTGTGACCCTTTTCATGCTGCGTATAGGAATTGGGGCTTGGAGAATCAATGCAAAAGTGCTGGTGTTCTGGCTACTGCTATTGCTGTGAGTAACAAACTGTTCTTTATCCCTGACCCAGGACTCTCATGTCTTCCACTAGAATCCATGAAACTGTCAGACCAACACTAGCTTATAAGTTCAGTGAAATCTCAAGGCTGTTCACAGTTCTTGACAATATAAAACAAATACCTAATTGCAGTTTCTAATTAAAAAATTACTCTAATTTCAAGGTAATTATAATCCTATGTAAAAGTGAATTTAAAATAATTTTGTGGAGGGGGCACCTGGGTGGCTCAGTCAGTTAAGCATCCGACTCTTGATTTCAGCTCAGGTCCCACATTGGGCTCCGCTCTTGGTGGGGAGTCTGCTTGAGATTCTATCTCTCCCTCTATCCTTCTTTGCACCACCCCCATCCCCCCAAGCACTCTCTCTCTCTCTAATTATTAATTAAAAAAATAATTTTGTGGAGAAAAAAGTACTGGACAAAGGATTTTGAAACATTGATTTTAAAAATTTATTTACATATCTTGGATGGAAGCAATTGATACAGTTGACTTGGAATTCCTGGAAAAAAAAGAATTTTTTAATGTGGGAGTGCCAAGTATACTTTAGAAAACAAAAACAAAAACACTGCTCCCTGCCAATGTTTCTGTGTGCATATACAATGTATAGAAGTAATATAAATAAATAAAATAACAACATGAGTTTTATCAAGAGTAAAATTCCTTTTTTTTTTTTTTTTTAAAGTAGGCTCCATGCCCAGTGTGGAGCCCAATGTAGGGCTTGAACTCATGACCCTGAGGTCAAGACCTGAGCTGAGATCAAGAAACAGACACTTAACCAACTGAACCACTCAGGCGCCCCAAAAGAGCAAAGGTCCTAAATAATTCCAATAGATGATACATTGGATACAAATCTTACAAGAATAAATTATATTCATCTTAAAAGTTTCCTTCTTATTACTGTACTCTGGCTAGTGCCCAATAGGTGAAAAAAATCTTAAACACATCTCTACTAATCCACCGCAATATTACATACCTTTCAAATCAGGAGCCAAAGGCCTACTCCTAGGACCAGAGGTGTCTTCATAAGTATCACAGTTGTCAAAATGGAATTTCTCTCTTCTTGAAATATAACCCTTTTTTGATAGGTCACTCTGTGGACTACAGATTTTTTCACTTAGATTTAAATAATCTCTTTGAAGATTCCGCATCTCAAATTCTAAGGTATCCCTTTCATTTTCTATACTTCTTACATAGTTTTCTAAAAGTATTTTATCTTCTGCAAGTCTACTGATGCTGTTTTCAAATTTTATATTTTCTTTACTATGTTTTTTTAGTTCTTCTTTTAGAATCTGATTATCTGTTTTAATTTCCATTACCATTTTTGATAACATTTCACATTCACTGCCCATTTCTGACAAACTATTCTTATAAATACTTGCTTCTGATTTTGCATTTTTAATTTCTTTCAGGAAACTCTCCTCTGCAGTGGATTGGTATGTTTGAATATTCTCAATTTCTCTTTCCATCATTTGTCTAGCAGCAATGGATTCTTGTAATGTTGTTTCAAGGTTAAGTTTTTCACTTTTAACTGTTTCTATTATTTGAAGAAGTGTCTCTTGTTCAGTTTTTGCCAACCTTTCTTTCTCTTTTAGCTGCATTATCTCTAGTTGGTTTTCCTTCAGTTCATTTTCAAGTGAGCTTCTTTCCTTTAGAAGCTGGTATGTTTTTTTCTCTAGCATTTCCTTTTCATCTTGTATCAATAGAATATTTGTTTTCATTGATTCCATTTCTATACTCATTCGATTATTTTCATTATTGACTATGGCCATATCATTTTGAGTTTTGTGTTCCTTACTTTTTAGTTGATCTAATGTTTCTATCATTTGTTGCTTCTCCAAAGAAAGTTGACTATTTTTTTCCTCTAGAGTTTTATTTTGTCCTACAAGAACATTATATTTACTAATTATTTTTTTCAATTCTTTAAGACATTCTTTACCATCTTCTTCTGTTTTAATCAACTTGGACTGAATAGCATTCTTTTCTTCAACCAAATTCTTAAGTTGCTTTTCATATGTTTCAATTTTCTGTATCAGAGACTGTGTAGTAAACACAAGAGGTTTTATTTTGGTCTTAAGGGTTAGATTTTTATTCTCCAGTTCTGTTACTTTTTTCTGTATCTGCATAGATTCTTTTAGGTAATTCTGTAAGTACTGAATTTTTGCAACACACTGCTCAGTAACAGAATTGACTTTGGATGTTTTCTCATTTTCAAACATTATTGGTCCTTGTTTTGATATTAGTGGTTGTGTTTCTTTGTCTTTCATTTCATATTTTGTTGGGTCAAAGAATGACAATGTATGTCTTGGAACTCTGGAATGGAATTTTAAATCTGTAGTATTCTTGCCAGTGATAGGAATTTCCTTACTGTTTTTCTCATTTCTCTTTCCCCTGTGCATTTCACTCTTGGATAACCTTTTACATTTCCTGCAAAAATTCACGTGGAATTTTGACACTGTTTCCCTGAATGGTAGTAATTTGTTTACTAATGCTTCTAATTCTGAAATTCTCTTTGATTTTATATCTTCATTTAAGTTACTTTCTATATTTTCTTCCTTAATAAAGTTAATTTTTTCCTTGTGACTGGGGGACAGGTCATATTTACCATTTCTTGGAACATTTGTATCAGTTTTTAAAGTTTGAAGTTCATTTGTAAGTGCCAGTTCTCTATCATGTGACTTTTGTAGTTCTTCCTTCATTTGTTTGATAGAACGGCAGATATCGTCTAAATTTTCACAAAATCCATGCTTGAGGAAAGGCTCGGTAATTTTGGATTTATCCAGAATTACTCTATCAGCTTGAGGCATCATATTTTGAGGTGCATGAGGTAGAAAACTATAAAGGTTATTATAATTCTTCAACATGTCAGAATTTTCTGAAGGGTTCATAATTATGTTTGAAGCTGAATTATCTGTTGAAGTTCTCTGAGTTAATAGGTCCTTGAAATCTATCTGGGATGGAATATCTATACCTTGACAGAGACTGTTAACAATATCACTGCTGAATTTTTCTTCTGTTGAATGAGTAGTGTGGGACTCCTCAAAATGATGAATTTTCTCCATAGAAAGGATTTCTTTTTGATTCTCTATAGGCTAGTGACAATAAAAAAGCACACTATAAATGTACTATCATTTGCCACATGACAAGCAAATCAAGAAAATATTTTGTGGAGGATTTATTTTTACAACCCAAATGAATATTTTATCCATTTCTACAGGCAAAGAGGCCTAATAAATATGACTCATTTTCTCCAGAAAAATCTAACAACAATTATTTTGAGATCTGTAACTCTGGTCTTCACAATTTGCTTAGAAATTATACTTATTTCCCCAGAGTGTGACATACATGGGACAACTGTTCAATATCAGAAATAGAAATTTAGAATCCCTTAGGAGACCATTGTGGATAGATGGGGAAGATAGAAGCAATAGGTCAAATGCAATAGGAAGTTTAAGGGAAATGAATATTTCCACTTCCGGGCTGTTTGTCAACCTTAGCTTGCATTCCTATTTCAGATGATTCTAGGGCTGTGACTATTCTAGAAATGAGAGTTCTAATCAGTGTAGACAGAGTGACTCTGGTTCCAGCCTATTTCTAGAAAATTCACCTCAGGTCTTGGTCAATCCTAAAAGAAAAATTCCTACGTGGATAGACAGGCTAAAAAAAAACTGCCTTATATTTCAATTTACTTGGGAATCTTTTAGGTATTCCTCTGACAGTCCATTTGACCCCTGAAGAAGGTTGAGAATGTAAAGGTGAAGATAAACTGGTTTTAGTAACATTTTTGAAGTGACTAAATAAAGAAATGGTTTTGTACAGAATAACATACCAGAGCTTTTTCAATGCGTGTGCCAAATACTAGATTTTTTTCTGAGCTATATTGTGGGTTTTCTACTTCAATAATACTTTTGTTCAAGATTTCACTGATTTCAGACTGTACCTTTAAAAGATAAATTGATAATGTTAGAATTCGCTTTCAGGTTTGTAAACTTATGAATGTATAGGAATAATAGATACTATAATTCAAAGATACCTTTACATTTCCTGGACATAAAAATTCTTTTCCATCATGTAGAATATAAAATACATGTATTTAATTTATAATCTCTATCATTAAAGGACTTTTTAAAGAAAATTATGTCTTTATTATATGACTGTAAAATCAGGAAAACTTACTTTAGTAAAGCAATAAAATTTTATGAACTATATTCAAGTAATTTTGGATGTTTGATTTTTATATTGTTGAATAAAGCAGGGATTTTGATCTCTGTCATCAGAACTGAATCTATTCGATCACCCTCAGGAGGAGTTTGTCTTCTCTTGCCACTTCTCTGCACCTGCTTTTAGTATAAGAATATTAGGATGAAGTTTATATTGGGCTTTAGTGAGTATGTGTTGTGTTATGTACCACCAATATCCATACCCTATCCTTCTGTTAATAGTATCCCTTATTTGTTCTGGATAAAGTCCATGTGCCTTTGGTGATCCCACTTCCAGCTGCACGTGACTGAGAGCTAACCAGTCAGAACACTGCCTTCCTTTCAACAGTGATTTGTTCAAGGATTGCATATGAACCAATCTCAGGCAGTCAGAATCAGTCCAAGAACTTCAGTATAACTCTTAAGGAAGAAAAGAGCATGGTCTCTTCGCTGACTGGAATCTGGAAGGATAAAAGCCTAGCGCTTCTAGCAGCCCTTTTGCTACCACATGGAGTCTGAGGATCCAGTATAGTGGAAAGCAAAACCAAAATAAGGAGTGAGATGGGTTCCTGATGACCGAAGTCCTGATCATACGGATTAAGCCATCGCCAGGTGAACTGTCCCTAGGGTTTTCAGTTACCTGCACTAATAAGATACACTTTTTCCCTAGGTGGATTTGAGTTAGATTTCATCTCACTTGTATTATAATTGTAAACTATATATAGATAGCACTTTAAACATACATTTAAAAAAAAATCAGTGAGTACTATTTCTTTTTGGCTCATATCCAAATTCAACGATAATAGAATGTAGTTTCCCCCAAACAAATTTTGAGCCTGGAATATTTTTATTTTATTACATTCTACATGGACTAATCAGTTGGCTGGTGCTCATTAGCTTAGAAATGTGGGGTGATATCTTAAGTTTGGATATTTCCCATATAGAGATTAAAAGAAACATACCATGCTAACATTCTGCAAAGTCTGTATTCGGAGAGCCTGAAATGATTCCAGTTGATGCTGAAGGGCCTATAATAAAATTAAACATGGTATGAAATTGAACCATTTTGAAATTGCTATTATTTCTTTTTATATATCTCCCCCAAAGTTGCCTGTTACCAGAAATGATCACATGAGGGTCAAAGGACTCACATTCTTAGTCATTCTTGCTAATTCTCCAGTGTATTTTCATGAAGATTTTTGTGGAAAATCCACGTGAATTTTGGAAGTATTTATTCTGAAAGAGATCAGCCTTTACACAGGTATTTGGAGGAAAAAAAAAGGAATTAAAATGAACTTACTTTCAGTGCTGATTGTGGTTGGATTTCATTTTCTGATTCTGATATGCAGCCATATTCTAAAAAGCAAAATTGAAAAACCATATGATCTAATTCTTAAGTTTTATTTTTAAACAACTGTAATAGAAAGTAGTCCCTAACTTTCTTGGATAGTGAGACAGAGATAATGAGAATTTTGATGTTCACATTAGGAAGAACCCAATGCTAGTCACATAATAGGATCAAGAAATAATTTTCCTGTTTTTTTTAAAAAAAAGATTTTATTTATTTGAGAGACAGAGAATGAGAGAGTGAAAAAGCATGAGAGGGGAGAGGGTCAGAGGGAGAAGCAGGCTCCCCGCTGAGCCGAGAGCCTGATGTAGGACTCGATCTCAGGACCCTGGGTTCATGACCTGAGCCGAAGGCAGTCGCTTAACCACCTGAGCCACCCAGGCGCCCAAGAAATAATTTTCACTTGGCTTAAATAATTTTCACTTGAGATTGTGATAGTGGTTTTACTTTTATAATAAACCATTAACTTGTAATGCCAAACTTGGAACTCTCAAAAACTCAATTATCTTTGTTTCTGCAATATAAACTGCATTTAGAAAAACAAACAACTAATAATCCTGTTGTGGGAGACCTTTGACAAAGTACTGTGTAGGTCTCAGTGTCTATGAAATGGCCATGTGCTGTTTTTCCTCATCATGGAAAACAAATTGGACTTACAGAGCATAATTTTTGTAATGCTCTTAAACAAAATACTATAAAAATCCATGTGTTCCTTCCTAGAAAACAGATTAAAGGTATGTAACAGGGGAGAGACTATAAACTGTTTGCAAATTTCCTGACATATATCCCTCTTTGTCCAAATAGGTTTTTTGCTTGCTTTGTAAATTTTTATTAAATAATTTAAAAAACACTCAGTGTCTCAAATGAAATGAGAGTTATGATGGAATGTTCCCCTAGGCTGACAATTTCTGCCCTAAGAGAAGTTTTTAAAAGAGGTCAGCACATCTCTCATTTGGAATGACAGTCTGCCAGATGTTATAGGAGCTGGTTGCAAAGTATAGGCACCCCCCCCAAACCCCATTTGCCATCTGGCCCTTCAACACTGACAGAGCAACTTTGGTTCAGAGCTTGGAGCTAATTTGGTCAACTGAAGAATCCCACCTTCATTGGAGGGCAGGGAGGGACAGTGAGTCTGTTTGGGTATTGCTCAGCTTTGCATCTTACTAGGAATAAAACAATAGTCTGCATTGTTCATCTCAGAGAGATTTTTAAAAAAAGTGAGATCTGGACAAAAGCAACAAGGTATCCCAAAGTTTTTCAGACTCTAAGACAACTTCTAAATGAACTCAAATTGCAAATCGAAACCAATAATATATTACCTAGACCCCCACCACCCAGAATTAACCATTATGAATTTTAGGTACTCTCCTTTCAGTAAGCTCTCTATGCATATATGCAGAAAAAAAGAAATTATTTTAAAACAGTGGGATCATATTATACATGTTACTTTTGATAAGTAGTATTAAATTTGTGTTTCTTTTAATAGAATAAAAACTGCAATTAGTTGAAATTATCACTATTCAGATTTTTTCACTACGTGAAAGATTATTTCCTATAAGATCCCTTTAAGCTAATGGAAATATATCATGAGGACTAAGAGATTGGAATTTTTATGTTTTTTAATAATGTGTACTTCCATTGTATTCAGTGTTGAGTTAGTCCTTGCCAGGAAGGGGAGTAAATGATGAGAAAATTAGTATTATACTTGCTCTCACATTTACTTCCCACTTTTCATGATATTTGCTTATTACATTATTTTTACACTGTGATGTTTTACATTTTAAACACAAAGATAGGACATTACTATTATAAATATTTTCAGCTGTCAACTTTATTTTTAATGGATTTACTGTTCAGAATTCCATCTCCTTTCTGCATCTACAGCACCAGCTTCCCTTTCCCACACAGGTTTCTTTTGTCTCATTAGGAGGACTTGCAAGTTGAAGTTAAGTACAGTGTTTCTTTTGCTAAAACTGAGTACAAAGTATGGGTCAAAAGAAATTTAAAGACTTGGTAAAGGGATATAGCAAATACAAGATTTTAAAGAAAGAACATGAGGTTTACATACTGCTTCTACATATATTTCCCTCCCTCCATCTCTTCCTTCTTTTTTGACCATAGTATGATTGCAGTTACCATGATGCTTCTTTTCATATGGCTCAGTGCAACCCGAGCAACTCTGCTCAGAATTTGTTTTCTTTGACATACTGTAGATGTTTTCTCTTGACATTCTTCTTGGAGTCCATTGGTCTTGTCCCTCTGAAATATGGTTTCAGGGCCAGGGTGTTTTACTATCCATTTTCTATAGCCTAAAAATTAGGTGAGGGGGTCTGGGGGAAAAGACATCATTTGGAGCCGTGTGAAGCCTCCATTGGAGGATGTGATCTCTGCCATTTTGTTGTTGTTCCCTGAGACTGGTTAGAAATCTAGAGGAGATATATCTTATGACCCTAGGGAGATAGTCTCTTGATTGGGATCATTCTCTTAATTCAGTATGGAGTCCCTGGAACTAGGACTGCCACATAAGATTGTAAAGGTTGTTCACTACACAAGGGCTCCTGGCCAAAAGACACATGTGGGCTGAGATGTGTCCCATGCTCCACTACGCTCAGCTAACTGGTACCCTATGTGGGTTTGCATATACCTAGAGTCAGATATACCTTTCTCTAATCCATGCAAAGGCACCCCATGAGCCAATGGCAACCCTACTGAGAACTTCTTTCCTCAGAGCAAAGTAAGTCCCTGTTGATCAGTGTCCAGGTTTACTTATCTATTCTCCTAGCTGCTCCTCTCTACCCACCTAAAGCCCAATCAGCAGAAAGGGAGACACAGGTATTTCCTCTTTTTGAATTCACATTTTGTATTAACAGTGGGAGGGTCATTAATGAGTATTTTCAGGATTTTGACTTGTTTTATTGCTTCTGAAAGTCAGAAGCCCGTCAGTAGTTTGTCTTGCCAGAATCTTCTGTCTTTATTTTTGGCCTCTATTTTCCAATTTTATGTCCTTCAGGTGCTGCTGGTGAAATTTTTTCTGGTTTTCTAATTTTTTTTTCTTTTGTTCATTTCATTTGGTACTGGAGGAAGGAGGTCTGGGGTCTTCCTTGGCTCTAAAATCTCTATCTGAAAGTCTAGAATAATTTTTAAAAGTTAATGATTTAGGTTTTTCTTGTTTGTTTCACATTTAGTGATTCATTCCTTCAACAACATCACTCATTCAAACATTGAGTGTCTGGTATGTGGTATGCCAAATTATAGGTACTAGAGACACAGCAATAAATAAGACAACCAAGGATCCTGTGGTACCTCTTGCAGTACCTACATTCTGGAGAATGAACAGAAAATAAGAAGGAAACAAAGAAATAAACAAGATACTTTCAAATAGTGATAAATAACACAAAGAGGTTAGGCTAATGTGAGAGGGAGGATGGGGACAGCACTGGAGAGAGTGGTTGGCAGAGGCCTATCTGGCCTGGTCCGTGGCCTGAATGTGGTGAGTTTTAGCTAGGTGTGCTCTGGACTGCGCATCTGACCTCCACTGGAACTGAGCCCTGCAAAACTCTCTGGCCAGGAAACATGGTGTGGGCAGGGGTTTGCGCTGGTCTTCTGGCGGAGGGACCTGCCGTGCTGGAACTGAGGAAAGCATGTTTGAGAAAGGCAGTTCCACTGGCTTCAGCCAAGATTACCATATGACAAGAAGAGGCCAGCCATGTGAACATCTGTAGGAAGAGATTTGGAGCAGAGGACATGACAGAGTCCTGAAGCATAACATGCTTATCTGTGTTTGCAGAACAGAAGGAAAATCAATATGGCTGTGGCTTAATGAGCAGATGGAAGCCCATTATGATTAGAGGTCAGAAGGGGAGACAGGGCTAGATTATGTAGGACCTTGTGGGCCAACTTGAGTGGTTTGTCTTTTATTTTAAGTGAAATGGGAAGCTTTAGAGGGTTTCAAACATGAGAATGATTTGATCTGAAAAGAAACATTTATGGTCACTCTACTGCATGATAATGAATTGTAAAGTGGCAATAGCAGGGCCACTATGGTAATCCAAGTGAGAGACAAAGGTATCTTGGACTAGAATGGCAGAGGGGAAGATGGAGAAATATAGGTGGATTTAGAATAGGTTTTGAAGACAAAGCATTGTTAGGTGGTTAAATGCGGCCAGAAGAGATGAAGGAAGGATGACTCCTGTTTTTTTTTGTTTTGTTTTGTTTTGTTTTGTTTTTGGTGAGAGCAGATGGATGATGAAATCTGATGTTCTTTAATAAAATGGAAAAGAATGGAGTAGGAAGATGTTTCAGGGAAAACTTTTAGATATGTTAAAGTTTAGCAATCCTGTTAGTTGTCAAACTGGACATCAAAAGGCAGTGGGATATTCCCGTCTCTGGTTCAGGGGAATGGATATGAACACTATATTGGAAAATACAGATGTCACTGCTGGCCTAGACAAGGGCAGTTTCTGTGCGGTGACAGGCACAAAAACCCAAATGAAGTGGCTAGAGAGAATGGAAAATGGAGATTTGTGGGCATTGACTATAGGCAACTCTTTTGAGTTTTACTGTGGAAAGAAATAGGGTGCCTAGTGGAATAGGGTGCATGTTAGAAGAGATGTGAAGGTCAGGAAGAATTTTTTTTTTAAAGATTTTATTTATTTATTTCAGAGAGAGAGAGAATGAGAGATAGAAAGCACGAGAGGGAAGAGGGTCAGAGGGAGAAGCAGACTCCCTGCTGAGCAGGAAGCCCGATGTGGGACTCGATCCCGGGACTCCAGGATCATGACCTGAGCCGAAGGCAGTTGCTTAACCAACTGAGCCACCCAGGCGCCCCAGGAAGAATTTTTTAACCACGAGAGATTCTAACACGCCTGCTTCCTGCTGGAATCATGTAGTAGGAAAGGAGAAGAGTAATTCTGGAGGATGCGGGAGGTTAATTGCAGAAGCCGAGTATCTGAGAATTCCAGGAAAGCTAGGATAAAGAGGAAATGAGCTTTGATTGAGCAGGGACAGTTCTTCCATTGAAACTGGGGACGGCAGGAACAGGAGCAGGAAGATGGTGGTGGAGTAGGAGGTACCTGGGCTCACTTTGTCCCATGAATACAACTAGATAACTATCGAATTATCCTAATGCCCCAGGAATCAACCTGAAGACTGACAGAAAAGACTCCACAACTAAAACAAGAAAACAGGCCATATCAAAGAAAATAGGAAGTGTGGAAATATGGTTTAGGGGAGAGACAGATCATAGCTGCTATGCAGGGGAAGGAGTCATGGTTGCAGAGAAGGGAGGGAGAGAGAGAGGAGCACACAGGGGAATGCACAAGGAGAACATTTCTCCAAAGCCATTGGCTTAGAAAATGAGCGGGGCTGAATTCATTGAGTTTTTGCAGTCAGTGGGGCTTAAATCCTGGAGTTTTAAACATCAGCAGCCTTGGCTGGGTTAGAGCCCAGACAACACTGTGCTGCTCCTAGAGAGAAGGCGGGCAAACAACAAGGGGGCAGACAGTGTGGAAACAGCCATCTGAAGAGCACCTGGGGCACACAGTGAGGAGATTATCTGCTCTTCTCAGAGCATGTCCCTGAGAGGCAGCATTCACAGAGACAACTCTGAAGGAACAAAGGAGCTGGCCAGTGCCATTCCTTCCTCTGCCCCTCAGCATAAACACAGAGCCACCTGTGGGAAGCAGTGCAGCACAGACACTGGCTGCCTAACTTTCTTTCTTTCTTTCTTTTTTAAAATTTTGTATTGTTATGTTAATCACCATACATTACATCATTAGTTTTTGATGTAGTGTTCCATGATTCATTGTTTGTGCATAACACCCAGTGCTCCACGCAGAATTGGCTGCCTAACTTTCTTACACCAAGCCCTACCGCCCTGTGCTGCAGTGGAACTGCCCTTCTCAAACATGCTTGCCTCAGTCCCAGCATGGCAGGTCCCTCCCCCAGAAGAACAGCGCAAGCCCCTGCCCACACCATGTCTCCTGACCAGAAAGTTTTGTAGGGCCTCAGTTCCAGTGGAGGTGGTGACAGGTCTCATTTCACAAGCAGTCCAGAACACATCTAGCTCAAACTCACCACATTCAGGCCAGGGACCAAACACTGCCCACAGCATGCAAGGAAAGACTCTGCAGATGACTGGCCTGAAGGATAGAGCAGCCAGAACACAACAGCAGAGTGCACGCAGCACACACCAGAGACACTCTCTGAAGTGCCAAGCCTTAGGCACTACATGACCTCTTCTTCATGAGGCTATTACTTTCAGGAGCAGAAGACATAACTGGTTTTTCTAATACAGAAAGAAGGCAGATACTTAGATAAAATGTGAAGACAGAGGAATTTATCCCAAATGAAAGAACAAGATAAAGACCAAAGCCAGTGGTCTAAGCAAAACAGATACAAGTAACATGCCTGATGGAGAATTTAAAGCAATGATCATAAGGATACTCACTGGGCTTGAGAGCAGAATAGAAGACATCAGTGAGACCCTTACCACAGAGATAAAAGAGTCTCACTGATGATCAGAAATGAAGCGTGCAACAAATGAAAATAGAAACACCCTTGATGCAATGAACAGCAGGCTGGAAGAAGCAGAGGAATGAATTAATGACCCAGAACAGAGTAATGAAAAGTAATCAAGTTGAACAAAGGAGAAAAAAATTGTGCAAAATGAGACTAGATTTAAGGAACTCAGTGACTCCACCAAAGATAATAATATTCATATTATCAGAGTCCCAGAAGAAGAAGAGAGAGAAAAGGGGACAGAAAATTTATTTGAAATAATAGCTGAAAATTTGCCTAATCTGGGGAAGGACAACATCCAGATCCAGGAGGCACAGAGAACTCCCATCAAAATCAACAAAAGCAGGCCAACACAAAGACATATTGTAATTAAATTTGCAACATATAGTGATAAAGAAAACCAGTCGTTAGGCGTCTGCCTTCAGCTCAGGTCATGATCCCATGGTCCTGGGATCGGGCCCCGCATCAGGCTCCCTGCTCGGCGGGAAGTCTGCTTCTCCCTCCCCCAACTCCCCCTGCTTGTGTTCCCTCTCTCACTGTCTCTCTCGCTGTCAAATAAATAAATAAAATCTTAAAAAAACAAAGAAAAAATC
This sequence comes from Eumetopias jubatus, assembly GCF_037043125.1. Classification (NCBI taxonomy): domain Eukaryota; kingdom Metazoa; phylum Chordata; class Mammalia; order Carnivora; family Otariidae; genus Eumetopias; species Eumetopias jubatus. The sequence goes on from NW_028274808.1 coordinate 16,658,434, forward strand.
TTAAAAGCAGCAAGACAAAAGTAGTCCTTAACACCTATTCTTCTCAAACTATTCCAAAAAATAGAAAAGGAAAATTCCAAATTCATTCTATGAGGCCAGCATTACTCTGATACCAAAACCAGATAAAGACAGCACTGAAAAGAGAACTACAGGCCAATATCCCTGATGAACATACAAACAAAAATTCTCAAATATTAGCAAACCAAATCCAACAATACATTAAACAAATCATTCACCAAGATCCAGTGGAATTTCTTCTTGGATTACAAAGGCAGTTCAATATTCTCAAATCAATCAACATGGTACATCACATTCATAAAAAAAAGGTTAAGAACCATATGATCATTTCAGTAGATGGAGAGAGAGCACCTGACAAAGTACATCATACATTCATGGTAAAAACCATCAACAAAATAGGTTTAGAGGGAACATACCTCAACATAATAAAGTCCATATATGAAAAACCCACAGCTAATATCAACCTAAATGGGGAAAAACTGAGAGCTTTTCCTCTATGGTCAGGAGCAAGACAAGGATGTCCACCCGAACCACTTTTATTCAACATAGTATTGGAAGTCCTAGCTACAGCAATCAGACAACAAAAAGAAATCAAAGGCATCCAGATGGGCAAGGAAGAAATGAAACTTTCACTATTTGCAGATGACATGATACTCTATATAGAAAACCTGAACAAATCCACCAAAAAACTGCTAGAACTGATAAACCAATTCAGTAAAGCTGAAGAATACAAAATCAATGCACAGAAATCTGTTGCATTTCTATACATCAATAATGAAGCAGCAGAAAGAGAAATTCAGGAATCAATCCCATTTACAATTGTACCCCAAACAATGAGATACCTAGGAATAAATTGAACCAAAGTGGTGAAAGACCTGTACTCTAAAAACTATAAACACCAATGAAAGAGACCGAAGGTGACACAAAGGAATGGAAAGACATTCCGTGCTCATGGATTGGAAGAACAAATATAGTTATATGTTTGGGTAGTTATACTACCCAAAGCAATCTCCACATTTAATGCAATCCCTATCAAAATACCAACAGCATTTTTCACAGAGTTAGAACAAGCAATCCTAAAATTTGTATGGAACCACAAAGGACCCTGAATAGCCAAAGCAATCCTGAAAAACAAAAAGCTGGAGGCATCACAATTCCAGACTTCAAGTTATATTACAAAGCTGTAGTGATCAAGACAGTATGGTACTGGCACAAAAGTAGACACATAGATCAATGGAACAGAATAGAAAACTGAGAAATAAACCCACAATTATATGGTCAATTAATCTTCAATAAACCAAGAAAGAATGTCCAATGGGAAAAGGACAGTCTCTTCAACAAATGGTGTTGGGAAAACTGGACAGCTACATGCAAATGAATGAAACTGGGCCACTTTCTTATACTATAAAAAATAAAATTCAAAATGGATTAAAGGCCTAAATGTGAGATCTGAAACCATAAAAATCCTAGAAGAGAACACAGGCAGTAACTTTTTTGACATTGGCCATAGCAAATTCTTTCTAGGTATGTCTCCTGAGCCCAGGGAAACAAAAGCAAAAATAAACTATTAGGACTACATCAAAATAAAAAGCTTCTGTACAGCAAAGGAAACCATCAACAAAATTGAAAGGCAACCTACAGAATGGGAGAAGATATTTGCAAATGACATATCTGAAAAGGACTAGTATCCAAAATATAAATTTTTTAAAGCTTATAAAACTCAACACCCCAAAAATAAGTAATCTAATTTAAAAATGGTCAGTTAACACGAATAGACATTTTTCCAAAGAAGACATACTGATGGCCAATAGACACACGAAAAGATGCTCAACATCACTTATCATCAGGGAAATGCAAGTCAAAACTACAATGAGACGTCACCTCATACCTGTCAGAATGGCTACAATCAACAACACAAGAAACACCAGGCGTTGGTGAGAATGTGGAGAAAGGGGAATCTTCTTGCAGTTATTGGGAATGCAAACTGGTGCAGCCACTGTGGAAAACGGTATGGAAGTTCCTCAAAAGTTTAAAAACAGAACTACCGGGCGCCTGGGTGGCTCAGTTGGTTAAGCGACTGCCTTCGGCTCAGGTCATGATCCCGGAGTCCCGGGATCGAGTCCCGCATCGGGCTCCCCGCTCAGCAAGGAGCCTGCTTCTCCCTCTGACCCTCCCCCCTCTCATGTACTCTCTCTCTCTCATTCTCACTCTCTCAAATAAATAAATAAATCTTTAAAAAAAAATAGAACTACCCCACAATCCAGGAATTGCACTACTAGGTATTTACCCAAAGAATAAAAAAATACTAAATTCAAAGGAATACATGCACTCTGATGTTTATAGTAGCATTATCTACAGTAGCTGAATTATGGAAATAGCCCAGGTGGTTCATCTATTGATAAATGGATAAAGAAGAAGTGGTACACATATACAATGGAATACTACTCAGCTATAAAAAAGAATGAAATCTTGCCATTTGCAATAACATGGCTGGAGCTAGAGAGTATTATGCTAAGTGAAATAAGTCAGAGAAAGACAAATACCATATGATTTCACTCATATGTGGAATTTAAGAAACAAAACAAAGGAACAAAGAGGGAAAAAAAGAGGCAAACCAAGAAACAGATTCTCTAGAGAACAAACTGATGGTGACCAGAGGGGATGGGGTGGGGGATGGGTGAAATAGGTGATGGGGATCAAGGAATGCACTTGTGTGACCAGCACCAGGTGTTGTATGGAAGTGTTGAATCACTATATTGTACGCCTGAAGTGAATATTACATTGTATGGTAACTAAATGGAATTTAAATAAAAACTTGACAAACAAGAAATGGGGGACAGCAGATAATATGGGTACACAAGCAGGTAGGTCAGCAAATTTTAAGTTTGAGGGTCAGGGAGTTTGGGTCTGACTGCTTCTTTTTTTTTTTCATATAGTGTGAGATTATGTTAATGAGTTTAGAGGTAGTGGTTGAAAGGTTTTGGAGATTGAGGAAACAGTAAGAGTGAAATAGTTACCTTGGAGAAGTTTTGAAAAAGCATTTGCTGGGGAAATAAAGTGTTCCAAGGAGCACTGAGATCCATGTTATGACTCAGAAGTGAATGGCTTTCTCCTGCAATGTTCAGAGGATTCAGTGAAGATATAGAATAGGCAGAGAGTTGGATTTATTGGTTTTTAATGGCTTTTAAAATAACTTTTTGTTTTTTTATGAGTTTTGGAGACATTGGCTACTACTTATTCCCAAAGGAAAGCTAATCTTAAAATTCAGCAATACTTAATCAACTACATAGAATTATGTGATTCTAGAATTGGAAGGGAAATTACCAAATAGGCACAGGAAGGGGAACACCATCAAAGGTCATTATTTATTCTTTGCTAAACATGCACTATTGAGAGGTATGTAGACGAAGTGGAAGATAGGGTTCCAGTCCTGAAGAAGCTGATACTCTACTGGGAATGCAAGAAATAGTATTCATATTACGTTCAATTAAATTCTCTAGCTGTCTCATATTTAAATGTGAGGAGTGAAAAACAAGATAGTTATCAGTGGGATGGCTTTTGAAGTAATTAAAGATATGGGGAATTTATTCTGAAATCTGCAGAGGATTATGCCATTAGTCAACGTACAGGCAAACCTCGTTTTATTGTGCTTCACAAATATTGTGATTTTTTTTTACAAATTGAAGGTCTGTGGCAACCTTGTGCCGAGCAAGTCTGTTGGTTCCATTTTCCCAACAGCATCTGCTTACTTTGTGTCTCTGTGTCACATTTTGGTAATTCTCACAGGATTTCAAAATTTTTCGCTATTATATTTGTTATGGTGATCTGTAATCAGTGACTATAACTTGCTGAAAGCTTAGATGATGGTTAACATTTTTTAGCAAAAAAGTATTTTTTAATTAGGGTATGTACGTTTTTTATAAGTAGACATAATGCTATTGCATGCTTAGTAGACTACAGTAATATAAACAAATTTTAATATGCACTGGGAAACCAAAAAATTCATCTGACTCACTTTATTGTGACATTCTCTGTATTGCAATGGTCTGGAACCAAACCCACAATATCTCTGAGATATGCCTGTATTAAGAGCATACCTGTAGCTAACAGACAAAGGAGAACAAATGAATTTTTTAAAATGTAACATAGTAATGATTCCATATAGGATGTTAGAAGATACTCTGTAGGGCGCCTGGGTGGCTCAGTTGGTTAAGTGACTGCCTTCTGCTCAGGTCACGATCTTGGAGTCCGGGGATCGAGTCACACATCAGGCTCCCTGCTCAGCGGGGAGTCTGCTTCTCCCTCTGACCCTCCCCCTCTCGTGCTCTCTCTCTCTCTCTCAAATAAATAAATAAAATCCTAAAAAAAAGAAGATACTCTGTAGTCAAAGCTTTGTCATTCTCAGGTTCAAGTGTTTTACTATGACAATACAAATTCATTCTTAGAAGGAACTGTTTTACAAAGCCTAATGAGGTGTGACACTGTCTGCATGGGGCTTTGTCATGGAAGCTAGAGTCAGGCTGTCTGTGCTTGAATCCTGGCTTTGCCATACACTCGCTATGAGTGATAACACAAGTAGTTATCTAGTTTGTAGGTAAAGCCCTTTGCAGAATGCATGGCACAAACTAAATGCTCAAGAAATATTTATTGTAATCACTACTGCAGAGACAAGGGTATTATCAATATGATGACAAGTCAATAAATTTCAAATTTCCAGTTGCAATGGAGGGGAGGGATGGCTGCTCGAAACTCTTTAATGTTTCCCATTTTGTGCAGAATAACCCCCCAGATCCTTAGATGGAGCTACAGTGCCCCCTTCCCCAATTTCCTTTCTGATCTTACCCTTCCCCTTACTCATTCTGGTCCAGTCACACCAACTGTTCCTCAAACGTGCCAGGTATTCTCCTACCTCAGGGCACCGTTGCTGTTCTCTCTGCCTGAATGCTCTTTCCCTAGAAATCTGCACTGATTACTCCTTTACCTCCTTCAGGTCTCTGCTCAGATGTGATCTGCCCCATAAGGTCTCCTCTACCACCCTATTTAAAATCAAATTGCACACTCCCCATCCACCTCTGACACTCCGTATACTCCCCCACTCCCTCTGTGCCTTACTTTTCTCCATGGGATGTATTACACACAATCTCCTTTGTTCCTTCCAGTAGAAGGTAAGCTTCATGTGAGCAGGTATTTTGCATATTTTGTTTGCTGTTGGATCCCCAGCACCTAGGACAGTACTTGCTCAAAAATATTTGTTAGATGAATGAATGGATGGATGAATGAATGAAGACTTGGATAGAACAGGGGTGCTAAAAACAGCACACTGGATGTCTCGAAGTCTCAAAGTATCCTTCACATCTCCTTTCCAATCAATCAAGGGTTACATAGGCTAACCACTTTTTTAAAATTAAAGAGACCCCAGGGCGCCTGGGTGGCTCAGATGGTTAAGCGTCTGCCTTCAGCTCAGGTCATGATCCCAGGGTCCTGGGATCGAGTCCCGCATCGGGCTCCCTGCTCTGTGGTGAGCCTGCTTCTCCCTCTGCCTCTGCCTCTGCCTCTGCCTCTGCCTCTCTCTTTCTCTTTCTCTCTCTGACTCTCGTGAATAAATAAATAAAACATTAAAAAAAATAAAATTAAATTAAAGAGACCTCAGAAATACTATAGGGTTTCTTGTAACTCAGCATTATTTATGCAAATGAGGTTACTATTCTGTTTGTTAGTACTCAGGGAATGGATCACATGGTGGCAATGCAGTGTAGATAGGAGAACAGAAAAAGGAGGTGGGAACAAAGTCATACCTCCTAATTTTGCCATCCAAGGCAGTACCCCAGCTCAAATCTATGCTACTAAAAACCTGCCCTTGCTAGGCCCTGCACTTGTAACCCGTCTGCTTTAGCAAGATAGACTGTGGCTCTTAAATAAGTGTATGTGCTCTTTCCCATGTAACCTCATTTTCTGTCATGCTGGCATCTTTCCCCAGAGCCCTAAATCTTACTCATGTTAGAGAACACATGATTTGCCAAATTAAAGTACCTCAATTTCTTCTCACCTTAAATGCTTTCTTTGAGGTCAATATTGAGCTGACACAACCTCTAAACTCTCTGTGAAGACTCTTACTCTCTGTTCAGGTTTCCTGTTGCACAAGGATGCCTGCATATCCTCATGGATGGTGGGTCACAGGTGAGTGGGGCATTGGCCAGTCAGGGCATTGTCCTGCTGGCCTCCTTGGAGATGCTGCTTATACTGATGGTCCCTGGGCATCCAGTTGTCTTTGGTCTACTGAGACGTGGTTGCTCTAGCTCTTCTTGCAGGGCCCTTGACAAGGCACGAGTGAAGGTCCTGGATTTAGAGAGGTGCAGAAATCCTGTGCTGATCTCAGGTCACTTCTCTCAGTGCCTCCGTGTCTGGATTCCCCATATGTCACGTGTGGGTTTTGGGCAACTGGGGGCCTAACTTGGTGCATCACTCTAGATACTGCCTTCTACCCAGAGTGCTCTGTTCCTTCCCTGCAATGTCACACTGACCACCAGGCTCTTCCAAGAGGTGGGTAATCTCCTTGGGCTTCTCTCAAGGAAGTGAGAGTCCAACTTCAGTATTCTCAGGATGATATCCCTAACTGGGTATTTAGACACATCTTGTTCATGATTTATGTGGAGCTTGGAATTGGAGCACTTTGTTTATTTCAAATATCCTCCCTATACAATATCCTATAGTCCACAAATACTGTAAAAAGTAATTTCTTTTGGAAAAAGTATGTATCTTTTTAACATCTGCCCCCAAATATTATCTGGTATTCAGAGAAGCAGTATCGTATAGCGTGGTGGTTAAGGTCTGGACTCTGGAGCCACCCTGCTGAATACTGGCTTTTTCATTTGCCACCTATGTGACCTTGGGGAGTTAATCACTCTGTGCCTCAGTTTCCTCATAAAATGTGGGTGATGGTAGTACCTACTTCATAGGGTTGTGGTGAAGATTAAATGAATTGATACACTTAAGTATTTGGAACAACATCTGGCACAAAGTAAGTGTGCTGTGTTAGCTATTTTTAGTACCATAATAATAGTTACCCGGAGTGCCTATGCACCGGAAGTGCACCTGTCGGGCCGGTGGATTTAGGCAAGGGACCCCTTGTCTATAGTAAGAGGGAGAAACACCACTGCCGTGGAGATTTTACCTGTTTCACTCCCACCACTTTCCTTTACCCCGTCAGAGGAATTTAGGATCTTGGACGCTGAAAGGAGAACGCAGTCCACTTCGTCCTCTTCCTCCTGGCGCTTCTCTGTAACAGAACCGTACGGCGGGCTTTTAGCTTGGTTGGGAGAAGGGAGGCGAAGCGTGCGATTCGGGCCGCGGGCGCCGGAAGCGGCCACGGGAGGGCGCGCTGGGACCACGCAGCGCGGCGGGACCCGGTGCCCCGGAGGCTGGAAGCAAAGGCAGGGCGTGGGGATGGAGGCGGTGTTTTTCTCCCCGGGGAGAGCAGGGGTGTGCGGCTAGTCGGGAAGGTCGGCACTCCAGAAGGGACCCGCCTTGGGGGTGAAAGGGTCGGGGTGCCGGGGTGGGCGGGGACAGCGCCCTCTCCTAGCCGTCTGCTTTCCAGGGCTCTCCCTCAAGAGACCCTTCCCCAGGCCGGCTCTCTCACCCGGGCTCATTCCTGCTGCTCAAGGTCTCCTCCCAACTGCCTTCCCCCACGCATTTCGCCCAGTAGCTTCGCGCAGGGGCAGCCCGTTGCCTGGTAACGGGGAGGCCGGCCGCCTCGAGCAGCGGCGGGGCACGCGCCCGGGTCCGGGTGTCGGGAGGCTGGGGTGCGCGCTGAGGTCCTGGGTCCGGGGGCCGCGACGCTCGTCCCGCCAGCGCCGTGCCTGGGACAGCTGCGGTTTGCGGTGCCCTCCCAAACCAGGGGCCCGTCTCCCTGGGGGCATTTTTCTCCTGCCGTCTTCGCTCACCAGAACTTGATCTTGATCGTACGTAGTTGGACACTTAAGACAGCACCTGTTGGACCAGAGCTGTGCGGACAAAGGGCAATGCTTGGAGACAGGCAAACACGTAGGAACTTTCTCCGTTTTTTGTTTTAATTTCATTGTTTGTTGATTTTGCTTCATTCCTCGTTTTTCAACCTATCTGCCGGAGTAGTTCTAGCGTTTGGGGATTTGAACGATCCAAAATCAATAGTGTGAAAGGACTTTTGCTTGCTGTGGTTAAAAGAAGACCCCTATTTCCAATAATGATCTTAACATAATAATGAAATGTATGAAAATGTACACATTAAAGCTGTCACAGACTCACTGATCTCCATATGTCAAAGCATGCTAATTTCCTGTGCACCTGCGCAAACCACTTGCAAAAGACGGATGTTGTGTTGGAATCTGGAACTCGTTCAACGAAAGACTGTTTGGCGTGGCTGCAAGCAATACTTTGTGCAGAACAGAAAATGGTGCTTTTTTTTATTTTTAAATATTTTATTTATTTATTTGAGAGAGAGAGAATGAGAGATAGAGAGCACGAGAGGGAAGAGGGTCAGAGGGAGAAGCGGACTCCCTGCCAAGCAGGGAGCCTGATGCGGGACTCGATTCCGGGACTCCAGGAACCTGACCTGAGCCGAAGGCAGTGGCTTAACAAACTGAGCCACCCAGGCGCCCCGAAAATGGCGCTTTTTAAGTAAAAGTTATAATGAATATATATATATTTTTGCAATAGCAACCATTACAGAGAGAATATAAAATAATTGAAATTTCAAATTGTAAGTCACAATAAGGAATTTAAAGTCATGATACAATAATTTATTATATAATAATTTTATGTTTTGCTTTCATGGAAATGAAACCCATTATGATAGTCTCAATGTTTACTTGCTATCCTTTCTTGTTTCCTATAGAGATGGTCTCTAGAAGATTTGATAGTCTTTCTTGTGGCATTGTAGACAATTTAAATAAATTGTGTTTTTGAGAATTTATGTTCTCCATTGATGTCCTATAGTGACAAAGCTAACTGCCCCCCCAGCGCTACAAGTTTTTAGCAATGTGTCTGTTAAATTACTACTCTAAATAATTTACAGTATATTGAAGTGAGGGTGTAGATAAAATACCACTTTAATAAGTTAATTTCTATACTAATGAAATTTCCATAACAAATACTATATTTTATGTAACATTAATATCTAATAATATGTTAATAGAATGTAATGTTCTCTAATAAGTTTAATTTGTCTATGTAATCTATGTAGATTATGATGGCAAGTAAATATTGATTATTATACAGAAATTTCTTGGGGATTTAAATGGGAGGATTTTGCCACACCGTTTAGTATAGAATATAAAAAGCAAATAGTAAGTTACAATGTCAAACTCAAATTTAGCCAGTGCCCTAATCTCAGTAGAGACATACTTAGATACTTCCCAGCAGAAAGATTGTCAGAACTGTCAAAAAGGCAGTTCTTTACTTAGAAGGACAGTTTAGTTGAGAAGTTAGTTCAACAAGGCCTTTGGATTTCAAACATTTTTCTTTTGTAAACTAAGTCATGTCTATATTCTCAGAAGAAAAAATAATTTGTGAGAAAACTTCTTGTAATTAACATAAAAAAGCCCATCTTTGGAGCCTACAAAGTTATAAAAATTAATACATTAAGAAAAATGTTTTAAATGAGAAAGACGTCTATGATATGAGTGGCATCCCCTCAGAAGAGGCCCTTGTGTAGGTTCTCCCACCAACAGTTACACACGGAGACCCTCTTCTCTGATGAGAGAGAATCTGAAAGTTGTAGTAAGAGAACGTGTCCCTAAAAAATCAGGGTGGATGGTGAACATAGTTCTTTGGGGGCATTCACTACATTTGTGAATGTATGTTGAGGAAATCTTATCTGAATACTCGGGATCACTTAAAACCATTGTCACCTATCACAGCCTATACTTGAAACTCCGTTCTGAATTTAGCAGTGATTCAATGACTTGCTCTATTTGAGCATGGGTTTACTTATCTATGCAACAGGGCACCAACAAGATTGTTCTAAGGATTACTGGGACCCTGTGTCACAGGTCCACTGCAGTAGGTTCAGTAGCTACATAGGAGGCTGACCGTGAACGGCAGCTCTAGACCTCAGAGTCTAAGGTGAGATTTCGTAAACAGTGTTGATATCTTTCCCTTATTTCAAAAGATTTGATACTTCAGTTGAAAAAGATTCAATGATTCTAGCTCAAATATCAGAAAAAATTTATATTTTAAAAAGCAGAGAAACTGTGCTGTCTAATTTGTATTGTATATCCACTTTGTTGATGAATTTGCCAAACTTCTAAAAATTTCACAAGCTTCTAAGTAAATGCACATTTAGATGACCTGTAAAATGTGAAGTCCTCCTTATGTTTTATTATTAAATTATTTTTTGATAAATTTAATAATAATGGAAAGTGCAAAGACAGATGTAACTAACCGTTTGCTTCCATCTCCCAGAATTAACAGTTATAACTCTATTGACATATTTGGCTTATATTTGTTTGGAAAAATTAAAACATTACATAGACGTGAACTCCTTACCACCTCCTACCCTGTTCCTCCTTCCCCATGTCCTCCCACAAGAAACCAATACAATGAATTTAGGGTATAGCCTCACAGTCCATTCTTATATTTTTATAGAAATTACACGGGTATTCATGAGTAATATAGATGGTTGCTCTTGTTTATTTTAAATGTTTTCATAAATGGCATCATAATTTTGTTTTATTCTGCAGCTTGCTCTTTTTACTCAAAATTACATGTTTTTTAAGGTCTCTCTGTATTAAAAAATAGGTCTTTAATTGAGTTGTAAAAGTGGGCTTGAAATATCTTTCAGTTCTTTCAGAGTTTTTGACTTTTTGGTTTCCTTTTCATTTATTTATTATTTTAATTTTTAAAAAGATATTTACTTTTGAGAGAAATGAGAGAGAGAGAGAGAGAGAATGAGTGGTGGGGGGCAGAGAGAGAGGGAGAAGCAGGCTCCCTTGAGCTCGATCCCAGGGGCTTGATCCCAGGACCCCCGGATCATGACCTGAGCCAAAGGCAGATGCATAACTGACTGAGCCACCCAGGCGCCCCGGTCCCTTTTTTTTTTTTAATTTTTGAAATCATCACCAACTTATAGTAAAGTTGGAGCTACATGTTTCATTTTTTCTTGAACCATTAAGAGGGAGTTGCTGACATGGTGTGTCATCAGACCTGAATGCTTTAATATGTATCTTATAAGGACATTTTTCTTTCTTGCTTGCTTGCTTGCTTGCTTGCTTTCTCTCTCTCTCTCTTTCTTTTTCTTTCTTTCTTTCTTTCTTTCTTTCTTTCTTTCTTTCTTTCTTTCTTTCTTTCTTTCTTTCTTTTTCTTTCTTTCTTTCTTTCTTTCTTTCTTTCTTTCTTTCTTTCTTTCTTTCTTTCTCTCTCTCTTTCTTCTCTTTCTTTCTCTCTCTCTTTTCTTTCTCTCTCTCTTTTCTTTCTTTCTTTCTTTCTTTCTTTCTTTCTTTCTTTCTTTCTTTCTTTCTTTCTTTCTTTCTTCTTTCTTTCTTTCTTTTTCTTTCTTTCTTTCTTTCTTTCTTTCAGATTTTATTTATTTATTTGACAGAGATAGAGACAGTGAGAGAGGGAGCACCAGAAGGGGTAGTGGGAGAGGGAGAAGCAGGCTTCCCACTGAGCAGGAGCCCGACGCGGGGCTCCATCCCAGGACCCTGGGATCATGACCTGAGCCAAAGGCAGACACTTAATGATTGAGCCACCCAGGCGCCCCAGGACATTTTTCATTATGAGCACAATACAGCCATTAAAATCCAGAAATTAGCACTGATACGTTACTACTATCTAATCTTCAGACCCCACTCAAGTTTCACTGCTTCTCCCAATATTGTCCTTTAGACAAAAGTGTCCAGTTCAAACTCTCGCACTACATGTAGTTGTCATGACATGTATCTTTAATCAGAGTCTCATGGACTCAGAGTTTCCTATTTTATTCAGTGGGTTACAATGGATTATCTTCTGTTGCTAACATGATCAATATTGTTGCTTAAATTGTCCTAGAGGAGTCAGTGAGAGTTTCTTTAGCTGGCTTCTGTGTACTTTTGACATGTCTCCTTTATTCCTGGAGCATTTCTTCATTTTTTTTGCCTGGACAACCAGATATTCCAGTGTCATCCCATACTTTTCCTGCCCTAGCCTTGAAATCAGCCTTTCTCCAAGGAGCCTTGGTTTGTTTTAGAAGACAATGGTATTTAGAAACCAGGATGTGAGTGTTAGGTTTGAGTGTTGCTATCTCGGTATAGCTGCTCCCAGACCATCTTAGTAGATAGAGCTGGGGAATGTCTAGATATACATGTATACATACATATAGTCATCTATATCCATATATACATGCAAACACATGGACATTCACGTCCATATTCTGTTCTCTATTTCTACATATTGAGAACTATGAGTTCACGATACCTCCAATTCCAGTCCAACATCAAGTGCTCTTTCTAGTTTTCTCTCTTTCCATATTTGCAATTTCCCTTACCAACAGCGAGAAAGTTGACTCCCATTATCTTTTATATATTTATTTATATGAGCAAATATCCATTCTCTCAATGCCAGTCTCTCACCAAGTCCCCATGTGGATGCCCTTGTCATCAACTTAGGTTCCAATACCCTCCACTGCCTCTTCCCTCCTACTTTGCCATTGACTCTGAATCCTGTATTGGGTCTATTCTCCACTTAGGTTCCCTCTTCACCTTTCTTGGGCTCTGTCACCCTATGCTGGGCCTCCTGTCTGTGTAGAAGACTTCCACATTCCCCTGAGCTTTGACACCGTGCACCAGCCAGTTCCACGCAGAGCCACCCTCCTTACCCGGTTCAGGCTCTGACGGCTTACTGCAGCTAGTGCTCCCCCCTGCATGGGTGCTCCCCTGTCCCTCTTTGGGAATGGACACCCTGTGTCTGCTTTTGCAAGGCTGTGAAATGATTCATCCATTTTTTTCCCCTAAAAGCTGGATTGTTTTATCTTTCATATTTAGATTTGCTAATTCATCTGGAATTATCTTTTTATAGAGTGTGAGGTAGGTGTCAATATCCATTTTAAAAATTGTGGCTATCTGATTGACCCACCATTTATTGTAAATAACATAATTCCCCACAAAACTATATACTTTAATATATTTTAAAATGTATTTTTCTTATATGTGCTCTCATTCTACCATCTTGACCCTAAAGTTCTTCATTGCCAAGTTGCTAAAGTCAAGTAAGATGATTACCTGCTTACCCAGAACATAGATCAGAATTAGATAAAAGGGATAGTATAATGAAATTTTCTTTAGACTTCCAAAATGGGGAAAACCTAATTCTCCTGAGTGAGACCAGGATGGCTGATCCTGTAAGATTCTCGTGGGCTCTTTGGCTACTGTTGAGCACTCAGTGTCTTCTACAACACTCAGATTTTCAATACATAGAAATGAAGGGTCACTGATACATGGAAAAATCTGGCAAATTATACATTATGCTTGCTGGAGCCTACCTGTCCCTGCTCCTGTTCCTGTGATGCTGAATGGCTCATTATCCCCTTTGAAAGTGGTAAACAAAGTTTATAATCCAAGCACTTACTCTGAGGGATGTTAAATTTCCTCCCTCCCTAATGGATTTATCTCCCCAACAATTAAGCTTTCTGTGAAATATTCTTACTTATACTTAATGGTATTGAGAATTGTGGAACTTTATGGAGAAAATTATTTTCCAGATTGGTAGGGGAAAACTGAAACATGGGAAGGTTTAAGAACTTTTTAAAAACTCTGTAAAAATTTCATCTAAATTTTACAGAAGTCTAGAGGGAGTATAAATATAATTCAAGCTAGAGCTAAAAGTTCCTATTTCCTGCTATGGTATCACAGTTCACCTGTACATTCTCAGTGCATTGAGACGGTTTCTATTTCATTTTGCCTTCTGTCAGATAGACAGTGAAGCATATTCTGTCAGGAGATATGCTTTCTCTGGTTACACGTGTCAGTCGATTCAACAACTTCCCTGAAAATGTCTGATTTTTTTTTGATTGTGAAATTCATTACTAAAGGACAGAATTAGAATCTGTGCTGACAATGAAAAAAATCTGTGAGTCACAGTATTTCAAAATCTTCTAAAGGCATCTCCTCCTAGAGAATCCACTTTCACCTGTTGACTAACAGCTGCAGTTTCAAGAATCTGGAACAAATTCAAGAGCACTGCACAAACACAAGCTAGCTAAATCTTTTCTTAGCAATCTATTACCAGACTAAAATACTTCTTGTTTTTTTTAGCCTCAGAACATCTTTTTTTTTTTTTTAAGCCTGAGATCACAAGGCTATCAGTCATAGCTGAGATCTACAGTAGTGTGAAAAAGTGATCAAACTTCTCCTAGGATATAACAAATTTGGATAATTTTCCTAAGGCAAGGGCTATGGTCAGAGAGCAGGACCTATGTGCTGGCGACTTCGGAAGTCTACCATGCGTAGTGGGCCTTTGACAGCTCAAAGCTTGCTCCAAATGCAAACACCTCCACTCTGCCTTCTCTAAGTTTCTTTTAACGTTGATTTTAACCTGATTTCACAGAATGAAGAATGAAGCCCACAACTCACTAAGGATGGCCACTAGCTTTGGCTCTTAGGAAGTTGATGGCCATTTTAAGAGGACTTATTAATAGTGGTAAGGTGGGGATACTGAGAAAGTAGGGTTGGTCTAACTCTGGGAAGTTTGGTGTGCTAAAGGGATAGATGTAGGTCACTATCAAGGTAGCTTGAGAAGGAATATTTGTTAGGGAAAGAGATATTTTTAGGATGGTGTATAGTACTTGAGCACACTTGCAGGCTGGGAACAGTGACGGAGAGAGACAGAGTGGGAAAAATAAGTTGGGAAGAGTGAGGAATAAAGTAATGGGCATAATTTGGACCAAGAAGAAGACAGAGGACCAACAGTGTCTTTGAACATGTGAAGGTTTGGCCATTTTGTAGAGATGATATAGATCTTTCTTCCCTCTGACAGAGGCCAGCAGTAAGGAATGAATGCTCTCTCTCTGGAACCAGGCACTTGGGGCAGATTAGCACTCTGTTTGTGAAGCTTGCTGAGGGTGAATAGGTATTCATCGGTTTAGGTAAGTTTAGAGGTAGTGGTCTCTATATCCTTTGTTAGGTTGGAGAGTCTAATTGAGCTCACTCAACTCTGTGAATGTACTAAGAACCACTGAATATACTAAGAAACTTCAAAGGGATGAATTATGTGGTATGTAAATTATATCTCAATAAAGCTATTATTTTTTGAAAGGACACTATTAAGGGACCCTTGGGTGGCTCAGTCGGTTAAGTGTTTGCCTTCAGCTCAGGTCATGATCCCAGGGTCCTGGGATCAGGTCCCGCATTGGGCTCCCTGCTCAGTGGGGAGCCTGTTTCTCCTTCTGCCTGCCACTCCCCCTGCTTGTGCTCTCTCTCTCTCACTCTGACAAATAAATAAATAAAATCTTAAAAAAAAGAACACTATTAATATAAATATGTATTTGTCACTAATCAGTTAAATAGATTCTTAAGATAAAAATGGTTAGGACCAAAAGAAACAACATGGGTAGGTAGGCTCAGTGGGTTAAGCATCTGACTCTTGGTTTCCCCGCTCAGGTCATGATCTCAGGGTCATGATCTCAGGGTTGTGAGATTGAGCCCTGTGTCGGGCTTGTCCTGGGTGTGGAGCCTGCTTAAGATTCTTCTCCCTCCCTCTCCCTTTGCCCCTCCCCCTCCCTCTCAAAAAAAAAACCCCATCATGGGTAGAAATGTTTCTACTTATTTAGATGATTCACAAATTCCTTTTCTGGAAAATGCTTGATCAATGCTAAAATAATAGCAATAGCCAGCACTTACATGGCTCTTGCTATGTACCAAACACTGTTGCAAGTGCTTTACATGTATAAACTCATTCAATCTTCCTAGCGGCCCTGTGAGGTCGGCATTCTTTTTCTTCCCATTTTATAGATGAGGAAACTGAAACACCAAGAGGTTAGGCTAAGTTTCTCCTATAGTAAATGTTGGAGACAGAATCTGAACCTGGGTAGTCCGGTTTTAGAATCCATGCTCTAGAATAATGCTTCACATTATTTCTGCACAAGAGATTTAATAGCTTTTTGTTTAGGATGATTTTAAAGCTTTCATGGGACAACAAAGCCCTTAGTAAGCTTTGTACAAATTATCTCCTAGATTCCATTTCAATATAAATGACTCCAGGTATTAGAACTCGGTGGTTACAAAAATGAGCTCTGGACACTGGCAAAGCTGAACTGAAACTAGCTTTACTATCTTCTAGGTGTTAGCTACAGAGAAATCATGAAATCTCTCCAGAACTCAGTTTTATCAACCATAAAATTAGGATGATGATCCCTACTTTACAGGGTTGTTGTAGGATCAAATTAAGTAATTCATATAAAATATCTGACACATTTCCTACTAAGTAATATGTAAACCCCTAAAAATGGTTTTTATATATTTTTAAGTGTTTATTTTTTATTTAAAGTTTTTTTTTAATTTATTTTTTTTAAAGATTTCATTTATTTATTTGACAGAGAGAGAGAGACAGCGAGAGAGGGAACACAAGCAGAGGAAGAGGGAGAGGGAGAAGCAGGCTTCCCGCGGAGCAGGGAGCCCGATGCGGGACTCGATCCCAGGACCCTGGGACCATGACCTGAGCCGAAGGCAGACACTTAACGACTGAGCCACCCGGGTTCCCCTATTTAAAGTTTTTTTTTTTTAAAGATTTTATTTATTTGAGACAGAGAGAGAGAGAGAGAGAGAGAGAGCATGAGCAGGAGGAGAGGCAGAGGGAGAAGCAGGCTCCCCACTGAGCAGGAGCCCCATGCGGGGCTCCATCGCAGGACCCTGAGCCAAAGGCTTACCCAACTGAGCCACCCAGGTGCCCCACCTAAAAACTATTATTATCTATGCTTTTCAGTATTTAATCTCAAGTTCAAAATGGTGTTTCTGTGACTTCTAATTATTCTTTGGTGTCAAAGATCAAGAGCCAATTAAATGAGCACAGCTGTATCAAGCCAAAAGATTCAAGAACTGGATACCTATTCTTGATAGTCCCAGGAGAGTTGACATTTCACACTGAGAAGGATCAGATTCATGAAGTTCACTGGAACTTCTCTTCATTTGAGGAGGGTAATTTTAAAAGCTTGAGTTCATGCAACCTGACTTCCCCAGAGACTCCCTGACAATATTCTGTTATACCCAATGGTAAGTTCAAAGCAGTTCTTATATACTCTAAGGATTTAGAAGACTAACAACGGAATTAAAGTTGAACCCAAGTAAAAAATCTGGTTCCTCAAGCAAAGGCAAAGAATGATAACAACAACTAAAACTGTAGATTATAATCTTGTAGCTATAAAGAGGACTAAGGTCCCTTTACTGACTCTATGTATTTTTTTGAATGTGTAGATTTTTAACTGAGTATTTACAAAATTCATGACATAATACCAGTCACATTTATGTACTAAGAACCACTGAATATACTAAGAAACTTCAAAGGGATGAATTATGTGGTATGTAAATTATATCTCAATAAAGCTATTATTTTTTAAAAGGACACTATTAAGGGACCCCTGGGTGGCTCAGGGGCACATTATTTCTAATCCTTATGACTTTGCCAAATAAACATTTTACAGATGAGGACAAGTATCCGAGAGCTTAATTTTTGTACAAGGCTACACAATTAGAAAAAATCCCATTTAAACTCACTAATATTCCCTAGGTAATAAGTAACAGATTTTGGAAATCTTTAAACCTATGAATTCTTTTTTTTAAAGATTTTATTTATTTATTTGACAGAGAGACACAGCGAGAGAGAGAACACAAGCAGGGGGAGTGGGAAAGGGAGAAGTAGGCTTCCCATGGAGCAGGGAGCCCGATGCGGGGCTCGATCCCAGGACCCTGGGATCATGACCTGAGCCGAAGGCAGATGCTTAACGACTGAGCCACCCAGGTGCCCCTAAACCTATGAATTCTAAACACTATTATATTTCTTTCTCTCTGTAGTTTTGTTTATTTATATCAGTATTAACTTTAAGTCCATGTTTGTTCTCTTTATAATAAAAATCATCTCTTCCATAAGTGTTAGGAAAAGTAGTGTGGAATAATAAAAATATTACGTAATGATTTTATTAAGTAGTAAGTAAGGAGGTTGTTATGGAAAGAGCTCTGAATAAGGATCTGGATTCTAACTGTAGCTCTGCCCCTGGACTTTAACTCCTTAATCTTCAGAATAAGGAGGTAGACTGGATGATCTCTGAGACTTCTACCAGCCCAAATAGTCCAGACCTGCACTTGACATTGTCTTTATCACTGTTAATCGGCTGGCCATTCCGTTCATTGAGGGCATGCTACCAGTGTGGCTAGGTTCTTGGTTTAGTTTAGAAGTTTCATTCTGTTCCAATGGTCATGGACACCACCTCTGACTCATGTCACAGCTCATAGCTGAAGTCAAGCAAGGAATATGGGTTTCTTGATGCAAATCCATTTGTTCAGTTGGAAGTACACGTTAATGGTATCTTCACATAGCAAAGGAAACATATTGTTTTTATATCGTGACCAAGTAGCCCTCACCAGGGCAGCTCCATTAGTGTCCAAAAACCAGAAAGCAGTTTAGCATCAGGAAGAAGGGGGTCACATACTTTGAGGAATGAAAAGCTTTGTAACATGAAGTACTGTTCTGGAAGGGTCATGGTTGGGAGCTTTGGGAGCTCAAATAGCAGCAGCTGGAGTCCAGATGCATGAACAGGTAGGCTGAGCAACCAGTTCACCTATGGGCAAGATTGAGCCTAAAGCAGGCTCTTCATCCATGTGACCTTGGTTGCATAACCTCGGTGCTTTTGTGAACCAGAGATATGTGCACACCTTGGCACATATACATGTGATGGCTAATCCACATACCTGTGTTTTTCAATCCCCATACCTCAGACAAGGAGACAATGGGAATTTGGACTCATGAGAGGTCGTTCTCAAACTCAACATAGTTTTGCTTTTGGTGCAGAAATAATAACTTGCGTTACTCCTTTACCAGGTGAAAAATTGAATAAATAAATGAGTAGACTAATTTTCATCCCCAAATATTTGGCATTTCATATAATCTAAATTTAGAATCCATTTATGCTTGATACTTATGATAGGGGTAGCAATTAGGATTTAAGAGCAGATATTGTATTAGATTTGAATAATGGACAATGGAATTGTGCTTTGGGTTTTCATAAATTAAAAAATGCTGACCCGCCTTATTCCTAGAGAAAGGAAAACATGTTGTTGGACATTCTCTGCATATTTAGACAAAGTTTTCAGGTAATTAAAAAGGTAATGTTGATACCTGATTCTTCTGAAATGAACGTTGGATAATATTACTAGAAAATTTAAAAAGAAATAATTATAAGCCACTTCTTATAGGTGCTTTGTTTTAGAATTAAGCCCATGAAACATTCTAATTAGCTTAAAAATGTCCATTTGTAAATGTACACAAAGTATTCAAAAGTCCATATTGCTATGCCTCATATTTAACATCTCTTACTTGGTAGGTTTTCAAATAAATATTTATTGAGTGCTTTCCAAAATGAATAGACTTGAGAGGATTGTCTTGAAATGGTCATTTAGAGGAGATAAATGATTTATTTACTTGAATTATCTAAACATCTCATTCTTTTTTTGAATCGCCTTTTTTACGCTTTAGATTCAGATGGCACAGCATAAATAGTAAAAGAACATCAGGTTCTGATGACATGATAATAAAGAGTAATGCTTATAGTAGCAGTTTTCTAGGATGGAAATAAAATCTGTTCAAAGGTCAACTTGACAAACTTTTGTAACTCAAGTTGTTAATAGAAGAGACTGAGAGTTGCATTCTGTTTATCTTGGAGTGTTCCCATGTTGGACAAACTGGAGATTATCTTATGGAGAGATGGGTAAACTCTGTGTCACATTAACCATTATGTTTTACTCTGCTTACATAGGTGCAAGCACATGTGATAACCAGGACTGTTTTTTATTCAATCATTCATCCTATTGGTAGAGAGCATAGCAACTCTATCCTGTGTTTACTCTGAAAAAAAACCTGTACTTTAGTTAATCATGAGTCCAAAGTTCATAGAAGCCCAGTTCTTAATCTTAATGGATAGTTTCATTGATCATTGTTAGCTTTAATAAGCTTGTAAATATAAACACAGTGACTAGTCTGTTTACTAAGAAAATATGTTATTCTGTGAGCTAAGTCAAAACTGGTTGGCATTCTTTTTTGTGGCATGAATTCCTATGTAGAATCTGGTGTGAACTTACTGAGAGACAAAATACTAGTATGGGGGACAGAATGTTTTCTCATTTTTTAAAAGTTTTAATTCCTTTTCATTTTAAACAGTGCCATTTTTATTTTGTACTTTATATATTTAAAAATAATTTTCATATTGCATTTTCTTTTTTTATTTAGGTTTTTATTTTAATTTCAGTTAGTTAACATATAGTGTTATATTAGTTTCAAGTGTACGATATGGTGATTCAACACTTCCATACATCGCCTGGTTCTCATCACAGCAAATGCACTACTTAATTCCCATCATCTATTAATCCATCCCACCCCCTCCCCTCAGATTATTCTCTATAATTAGGAGTCTGTTTCTTACTTTCTTTCTATTTTTTCCCTTTGCTTGTTTTGTTTCTTAAGTTCCACATATGTGTGAAATCATATGGTATTTGTCTTTCTCTGACTGACTTATTTTGCCTAGCATTATACTCTCTAGTTCATCTATGTCATTGCAAATGGCAAGATTTCATTCTTTTTTATGGCTGAATAGTATTCCATTATCTCTCTCTCTCTCTCTCTCTCTCTCACACACACACACACACACACACACACACACACACATCTTCTTTATGCATTCATCAGTCTATGGACATTTGGGTTCATTCCATAATTTGGATATTGTTGATAACTCTGCTATAAACCTTGGAGGACATGTATCCCTTCAAATCAGTATTTTTGTATCCTTTGGATAAATACCTATTTATACAAAGTGTAATTGCTGGATTGTAGGGTAGTTCTATTTTTAACTTTTTTTTAAATTAACATTGGCATCAGGGAAATACAAATCTATTTTTAACTTTTTGAGGAACCTCCAAACTGTTCTCCATAGTGGCTGCACCAGTTTGCATTCCCACCAACAGTGTAAGTGGGTTCCCCTTTCTCTGCATCCTTGCCAACATCTGTTTATTTTAGCCATTCTGACTGGTGTGAGGTGATATCTCATTGTAGTTTTGATTTGTATTTCCTTGATGATGAGTGATGTTGAGCCTCTTTTCATGTGTCTGTTGGCCATCTGGATGTCTTCTTTGGAAAAATGTCTGTTCATGTCTTCTGCCCATTTCTTAACTGGATTGTTTGTTTTTTGGGGTGTTGAGTTTTATAAGTTCTTTATATATTTTGGGTACTAATCCTTTATCAGATATGTCATTTGTAAATATCCTCTCCCATTCTGTAGGTTGCCATTTATTTATGTTGATCATTTCCTTCACTGTGCAGAAGCTTTTTATTTTGATGTAGTCCCAATAGTTTATTTTTGCTTTTGTTTCCCTTGCCTCAGGAGACATATCTAGTAAGAAGTTGCTATGGCTAATGTCAAAGAAGTTACTGCCTTGTTCTCCTCTAGGATTTTGATGGTTTCAGATTTCACATTTAGGTCTTTCATCCATTTTGAGTTTATTATTGTGTATGGTGTAAGAAAGTGGTCCAGTTTCATTCTTTTGCATGTTGCTGTCAAGTTTTCCCAACACTATTTGTTGAAGAGACTGTCTTTTTTCCCACAGGATATTCTTTCCTGCTTGGTCAAAGATTAATTGACCATATAATTGGGGGTTTATTTCTGAGTTTTCTATTCTGTTCTATTGATCTATGTGCCAGTATCACACTGTTTTGATTATTACAACTTTGTAATAGAACTTGAAGTCTGGAACTGTGATGCTTCCAGCTTTGCTTTTCTTTTTCAAGATTGCTTTGGCTATTCGGGGTCCTTAGTGGTTCCATATAAATTTTAGGTTTGCCTGTTTTAGCTCTGTGAAAAATGCTGTTGGTATTTTGATAAAGATTGCATTAAATGTATAGATTGCTTTGAGTAGTATAGACATTTTAACAATATTTGTTTTTCTCATCCATGAGCATGGAATGTTTTTCCATTTCTTTGTGTCATCTTCAGTTTCTTTCATCAGTATTTTATAGGTTTCAGAGAACAGGTCATTTATCTCTTTGGTTAGGTTTATTCCTAGGTATCTTATTATTTTTGGTACGATTGTAAATGGGATTGATTCCTGAATTTCTCTTTCTGCTGCTTCATTATTGGTGTATAGAAATGCAACAGGTTGGGGCGCCTGGGTGACTCAGTTGTTAAGCGTCTGCCTTCGGCTCAGGTAATGATCCCAGGGTCCTGGGATCGAGCCCTGCATCGGGCTCCTTGCTCAGCAGGAAGCCTGCTTCTCCCTCTCCCACTCCCCCCCTGCTTGTGTTCCCTCTCTCTGTCAAATAAATAAATAAATAAATAAAATCTTAAAAAAAAAGAAATGCAACAGGTTTATGTGTATTGATTTTGTATCTTTGACTTCACTGCATTCATTTATCAGTTCTAGCAGTTTTTTGGTGGAGTCTTTAGGGTTTTATATATATATATTATTGCATTCATTTCTATTTATTAATTCTCTACATGTTAAAATTTCTAGATTTAATTGTTGAAAGAATAATTTTTATTAACTATAATAAACATGCAACTTCAGGGCATGCTTCACAAGCCTTGGTCACATGGTCTGAATTACCAGATTTAAGCCATATCTCTCTCAAATTTCAGATTAGAACTATACTATTTTTTTAAAAAAACTACACTACCTTATTTTTTAAAGATTTTATTTATTTATTTGAGAGAGAGAGAGAGCACGCATGAGCGGGGGGGATGGGAGGGAAGGATAGAGGCAGAAGCAGACTCCCCACTGAGCAGGGGGCCTGATGTGGGGCTTGATCCCAGGACCCCCAGATCATGATCTGAGCTAAAGGCAGATCCTTAATTGACTGAGCCACCCGGGCGCCCCTACACTACCATTTTTTTAAACTCATTATTAAACATGTGAACTTAAGCCATTCATTATTATTCTGCCATATACTAATATATGATGTACATTAATGTACAATATAATGTACACTTTTATCATGAATCTTTCATTCTTAATTTAACCTCTTCTTAGTACAGTACACATATCCTCAGCTGTGCTTCCTGACTCCAATTGATATGTTGCTTAACCTTCTACTGATAATACCTAGCAGACTACCACTGGGAAGGGCCATGAGGTGTAAGAGAGGAAACAGCTCTGGGGATTAAATACTTCTCAGACAGATTCTACTTGCTCCTCCTGATAGTCACTCCACCTTTATCTCCTAGTCCAGAAATACCAGTGCTGTTAATTTCCACACCTTTGCAAGATTCTGGAGGGTGTATTGGGTTGGTTTTCAGTTTTCTCCACTGCTGCTTTGCATTTCAGCTTTCTTGAGTTTTCTAAGTCAGTTACCATTTATTTTCTCCCGGGCTTCCAAGCTTTTAAGTTTATGTCCTTCCCAGAACAAAATACTTTAAAATAACATCTGAACAAAAAATATAGTCTATTTTGGATACATTCATTTCTTTGATCTCTAAGTTTCTTATTTATTTTATTTTAATGCCTCTGTTAATGAATTTGTTTTGGTGCAAGGGGCTCCAGTTGCAATCTCAAATGCCTATGGGGCCAGGTAGGTGTTGTGGTTCCTCTCACTGGATCCAAACCTTAGACAGGTCAGGGTCAGAAATAATTAGTTAAGTTCGGGGGAATTCCAGAGCAATACAATGTGTGCCCTGTTTTCCATTTGAGACAATAGGAGATTACTTGCTCCAGACCCACAGGGTAGGGTATAGATGTAGAGGGTAGGATAATAGGGTAGAGATGAATTTGTGACCAGGGGTGAGACAAAGGGCCCAAGACAGTACCTACCTCCCCCTCTCCACATCCTGCCAGTTTCCCATGGTTTTATGTGGAGGGGACATTTTCAGAAGTTTCCCATGTATCCCCAGTGAGAGCATGGGAAGTAGGTAAGACATGCAAGTTAGGGGCATTGCTATGTGACCACCAAAGTGAGAGGGAAGGTGACAAGACAGAGCCAGGGGCTAGATGGGGTTCACTGAGATACAAGGATCCAAGCCTCCAGGGAAGAGCTGAGACTTCTGGAGATGATGCTGGAGGTGGGTTTGTTGCCTGCTCCCAACCATGTGGAGAAAACAGACCACAAATGAAACCATGGATTTTAGCAATGGATACAATAGGATCCCAGGAGACTAGCAGCCCCTCCCTTCCTCAGGAGGGCCCTGAAACTGTCTCCTCTTGGAGATGCCATCTTGGGAAGGAGGAGGCAGCAGTGGTGAAATTTTGAGCATAAAGAAACAGCCTTGAGGGAGGTCTGAGCCTCGAAGTCACTGAATATTTTGTCTGAAAGAAACATTTATAAAATGAAAGAGACCATTTCAAAGCACAAGAAACTGTTTTTATGGGAAAGGGACTGAATTACCTTTAGCAAATTTAAATGTCCCTCCTATCAGCAGAAATTGTGGGCTCTTAAGAAAAAGTATAGGAAACTAAAGAAGACAAATTTTTCTTAAAATACCCGAGTTGTTATTGTACATGTCAAGATATGATTGGACCCTCTTGTTGGAATGTTGATTTTATTTGAATTCATTGAATGCCACTTCATTAGGTATTTTAAAAATATTTTATGTATTTATTATGTATGTTGCATCTGGTGGTATAATGGTTTGAATACGAAACTAGAGAAACCTAGGGAATTTCTTTCTGACATGCACTGTAATAGTTAAAACAGGTAATAGGCAATTGCAGGTTGTGTTAGAATACAAGATTGTCGTTTGGTATTTACTACAATTGCAAAATCAGCTTGTTAAGGAAAGATAATTAGACTCCCCCGAATCTCTTGATGTCACAATATAAATATAAATTGTGGGGTATGACATAGAAAAAAATTAGTGCCTTCAATGTCCTTAAGTTATTGCTAGCGCGAGAGAGAAAAAGAGCTGCAAAACATAGCTAAGTGTATGTTTCCGAGTACATTTATAGCAGGCATTTGTCTCCCGCTCCCTGTTCTTCAGTAGCAATAAGATAAACGTCTAAAAGCCTTGATTTTAGATTTGGAGCCAGCCGTTTGCTATACTTCTGTCCAAAGCCACCGATATCTTCGTGTGTAAGTGCGCGTGAGTGTGTGCGTGCTTGGGTCTGTGTAAGGCTTAATTAAGCTTTGGGATAGAGAGTAACCGTGTCGTAGCCCTCTGGGGGCCTCGTGCGAGCCCTTGCGTGGGTTTCGCAGTACAGCTCCCCCTCCACGAAGAAGTAGCCCTTCTGTTTGAGGTTGAGGTTACAGTCAGCGCACACGAAACACTCCGGATGCCGGTGCTTGTCCCGCGCCTTCACAACAGCGCCGCTGTGGAGGAAAAGACGAGATGGAGTGAAAAACACAAAGCCAAAAACCTGATGCAGAGGGAAGCAACGCCGCAGATACGGCAGGTGCTGTGTGTTTCATGTGCAGGAAACAGCCCCCAGCTGTAAAGCCAGCACAGCCGTGAGACTGATGTCACCCTCAGGGCGATCCGAGACAACCGCAGTAACACCTCACGGGGTTCTCTCGGAGGTTGACGCGTGACTCTGTTTCCTGTTTTTCAAACAAGTCGCTTCTATAAAAGTTATAGGATCTTCCCTCATGATCTATGCCGATTGTTTCTTTGAAAGAGGAAAACATGGTATAGATACGGCAAATACCTCCGCAAATTCCGATTTGACATAGCTTGCCTACACATCTGCAAGTCCCTCTGCTTTCTGTCTTGGCGCCGCCGCCTCTTCTATTGTATGGAACCCAGAGAAAACAGCACAGGGCAGGGGTGGAATTTCCACGGGTGGGCAGACTCACCTCTGTTGTCAAAACGGTTGACTCCAACTTAGGAGCAGTAATTGCTTTTGGTAACATCATAAACTATTGTGTTTTCTGAGATCCTCTTTGCTCCTGAACTGCGGGTCCTGCTTCTTTCCTTCCTACCTTCTTTCTTTTCTTTTCTTTTTCTTTTCTTCTTTCTTTCTTTCCTTCTTTCTTTCCTTCCTTCTTTCTTTCTTTCTTTCTTTCTTTCTTTCTTTCTTTCTTTCTTTCTTTCTTTCTTTCTTTCTTTCTTTCTTTCTTTCTTTCCTTCCTTCCTTCCTTCCTTCTTTCTTTTCTTTTCTTTTCTTTCCTTCCTTCCTTCCTTCCTTCCTTCCTTCCTTCCTTCCTTCCTTCCTTCCTTCCTTCCTTCCTTCCTTCTTTCTTTCTTTCTTTCTTTCTTTCTTTCTTTCTTTCTTTCTTTCTTTCTTTCTTTCTTTCTTTCTCTCTCTCTCTCTCTCTCTCTTTCTTTCTTCCTTCCTTCCTTCCTTCCTTCTTCTTTCTTTCCTCTCTCTCCCTCCCTCCTTCCCTTGCTCCCTCCCTCTCTCTTTCTCTCTTTCTTTCTTTGTCACCTTCCCCTCCTTGCTCTAACCAGGCTTCTCTCCCACTGTCCTCCCAGGATGAACCCGGGATCATTGGGCAGATGGTGCCGCAGTGTGTGAGCTGATAGTAGAGGCAGAGAATAAAGGGGTGGGAGAAGGGGCCATGTGGGGCATTTGCGGTGGAGAGATTGAAGTGACCGGGGTCACTTGGAGATTTGAACTAGCAAGTGTGGCTATGCAAACACAAGGACCCTTGACATGGAAGCTGACTGTATTTTTAAAAGTTATACTTCAATATTTGTGCAACCTAAGGAACCGAGTAAAGATAATGTGTTTTCATGAACAACCTGATGACCCTCATATTTGGTTTCCTCAGTTTATACAAAAGAGGAAGTATTTAAAGGCTACACATTAACCAAGGGAAGGCTTTTTGAAGTGAAGCTATGCTTCTCGGAAGCAATTTTTTAAAATACGCTTTGAGGACAGTTTTTTTTTAAATGGGAATATATCTGAAATTATAAGTCCAGATTGTTGCTGACTCACATTATATGCCAATTTTAGGGCATGTTGAAGGAGTTCTGGTCAAAATGTGCTAAATGTTGTGGACATAGTTCAAGTCACTGACTAGAAACCGAGAGTGGATACCGAGATTTAGAGTGAATGCCTGGGTTAAAACTGGAACTTACACGATGCCGCTCCCACATTTGTCACAGATTGGCATCTTCTGAACGCCGCCAGCACTGCCGTGGGCTTTGGTAACCGGAGCTCTCACACTCCGAGTTCCAGCAGGACGGTCATCTGAAAAACAAAGTGTTTCCATTTATGGCAAGCGGACAGCTGGCTACAGTTTGTACTTCGCTTCTATTTTAAGGTGTGCACTTTAACCTAAGGAATTCTTAATTTGCGCCAGAACTAGTGTCTCAAAAGGAGGATCCAAACATCACTTGTGCTGAAGTAGGGCCTTTCCAAAAAGGATTTAAAAGTTGTCGTCGTCGTTGGGGGGAGCTGTTATAAAACGCCGAAAAAGATCAGAGAGCCTTTGGCATTTTTTTTCTTTTTCTCATTGTGGTAAAATATACAGAACGTACGATGGGTCATAATGACCACTTTTCATGTGATTCAGTAGCAGTAAGTACATTGACAAGGTTGTACAACCAGCACGGGCAGTTCTTTCCAGAACTCTTTCATCATCCCAAACAAAAACTCTGTACCCATTAAGCAGTAACTTTCCATCCCCCCTTCCTCCCAGATCCTGGTAACCTCTACTCTGTCTTTACGACTTGCCTATTCCAGGTACCTCATAGGGGTGGATGCGGGCAAGATTGATCTTTCTTGTCTGGCCTATTTCCCCCAGCATGTTTTCAGGGTTCATCCATATTGCAGCATGTATCAGAATTTGATTCATTTTTGAGGCTGACTAATGTTCTGTTGGATGGATAGACCATATTTTGTTTATCCATTGATCAGTTGATAGGCATATGTGTTGTTTTCACTTTCTGGCTATTGTGGATAAAGCTGCTATGAATATTGGTGTATGAGTATCTCTTTGAGTTCCTGCTTTCAATTCTTTGGGTATATACCCAGGAGTGCAGTTGTTGGATAATACGGTAATTTCTGTGTTTAACTTTTTGAGGAACCGCCATCCTGGTTTTCACAGTGGCTGCACCATTTTGCATTCCCATTAACCATGAACAAGGGTTCCAGTTTTTCCACATGCTCACCAACACTTGTAAGTTTCTTTTTTTTTTTTTTAATAGCCAACTTAGTAGGGCATTTTGCATTTTTGTGCAACTTTTTTTTTAAGTTTTTATTTATTTATTTATTTGACAGAGAGAGAGACACAGGGAGAGAGGGAACACAAGCAGGGGGAGAGGGAGAGGGAGAAGCAGACTCCCCGCGGAGCAGGGAGCCCGATGCGGGGCTCGATCCCAGGACCCTGGGATCATGACCTGAGCCGAAGGCAGATGCTTAACGACTGAGCCACCCAGGCGCCCCATTTTTGTGCAACTTTTACAAGACTGTGTATATCTTTTTGGGGTAGAAAAACATTGATAAGATTATGAGCCTGGAGGACAGCAGGAGTGCGCTAGAGATTCAGCCTTGCTTCTTACTGGCTGTGTCTCTGTACAAATCCACTCTCTCTGTGTGTCAGTTTCTCGTTTGTTAAAAGGGAAAAATAATAGTTCCTATCTCACAGGTTATTGGGAGGATTAAGAGATCAAGTATGCAAGGTACTTAGCACAGGGTTTGGAACATAGTAAGGGTCATTTCAGTGTTATTTTAAAATTTTGATGATGATGACACCCTGGAGTGGAGGGAGGCTGAGAAATTTTGCAATATCCATTTAAAATTCTAACTTATGATTTTTGAGCCAAACTAGCCCCTTGACTACTATGGATGGAATTTGTCTTTAGTGCCCTTTATCACCGGGTTGGTGGCTACTTGGATACATTCTGGAAGCTCCTTTTCTAAACCAAGCGCCATCCAAATCTTTCTGAGGAAAGATTCATTTGATCACTGAACTAAATCAATTTTTAGTCTTTCATTCCCAGTATGTTTGCTCTCCTCTCCTCCATCAACACTGTTCCAGCAGGGATTCATGGCTGCTCACCAGGGCCATCATTCACTAACTCCTGGAGCACCCTGAAGGAGCCCGACTGGCGAGGCTGAGCAGGCTCATTCCGATTGTCATGGAGCATCCGGTACACATCTGACTTGGGGGGCACCGAGGCTGTGGGTTCGCTGAAACACAGGATGGCATGTGAAGCAGTGTCAGGAGCGTTGTGAGGCATGGAATGTGCAAGAAGCCACAAGACATGGATAAGCAATAATCACTATATTTGCAGTAACTCCTGAGCAAAGGTTCAGGATTTTCAAGTTAATCTCTATACAGTTAAAAATATGATATGAATTCACATGGGTCACTTTCATGATGTCATTCATTAAACTGGGAGTCACATCAGCACTTCTCCATCTGGCAGAATACTTTAGAGGGCAAGTACAATGTGGCTGTTAGGGAATAGTGATAAAAAAATAACACTCATGTCTGATGGCTATATAATTATAAGTGAACAAAATTAACTTTTCTCATAAAAGAGACAATATACACATGGTAGGAAGTGCAGGAGTGAGCCCGGTCTGATTATTCTCCGTCATGAAATTGTCAATAAAGTTCAGATTCATTTCTGATATTAAGCTGAAAGGTATGGCTTAATTTTGTTTTTAGGGTTAATTTGTTAACTCCTGAAAACAACAAAGGTATAATTTTGCTTATAAATTGAAGAAATGCAACTTGTATGTGAAAATACACAATGTAGAAACCTTCATAGATAAGTCAGTTATATTGACTACATTATGTTTTTTAATAGGCACATTATAATTCACTTATAACAATGATAGCAGCTTTATTTTAATATTCTACAAATATAATTCATGATGAACAGTAAGAAAATGCCTCAGTAATACTGCACGTCAGGCACTAAATGCTTTATTATTTTATGTCATTTGATTGCATTATCTAGAAAAGGTAGTTGCTATCTGCACATATTTTTACTACCTATATCATATTTTAAAATCATCATCTTATATATCTGAAATTCTTTGCAAAAAAGTTTTGAGATACATTACACATTTATTATCTCATTGTATTCGTCCCTAGAACTATTTTGGGATATAGTTACATAGTACTCTAAAACATTATAAAATTTTAATTTTATATAATTATATAATGGTTATATAATACTGAAAGAAGTAATAAGTTTTTATCTTATAAGTCTTTATTTGAAAAAAACTTGATGGCAAAAGTACTTTGAGCAAATATTCATAATAAAGAAGAAATTAGTCAAAATAGGGACCAATGGAAATTAAATATTTACATTAATAGCTTGAGGTTATAAAACTTTATTCATGGTAAAAATTCTAAATGGAAAAATGATTACCTCTCCACAAGCTACCATTAAAAGAGACAAGAGGTGTCATCTCTTAAAATTCCTCTGAACCGCCCATTCCTTTCCCAATTTTTGACCCCCAAAGAAGAAGCATAGAGTATACTAGATTCTAAGTCACTTTTTTGAGAAGTATTGTACCAGACATTTGTAAAGAACACTGTGGCTTTCTAAAGGAGATAGACATTTGTTCCTTCCCTAATTTCATTGTTTTGTGCTCTGTCACGGAAAGCTCTACTTAGTTAATTCTTGAAATCGCTTTTATCTTTAGGTCTAGATATTTGCAATACACCCCTAGTATTTTTTTCTTTAAAGCTTTCCACATAGCTTTCTTTCAATTACGACAATGTTAAAAGACACCCGTAAAGTTGACATCGCCCATGTGTTTAGTTAATATGCCCATGGTTCAAAAAGACTCGCATTACCTCATTGAGGGTGCTTCCCCTAGAGCTGTTGAAACCTGACCCTGAAGTGTTTCCATAATATTGTCATCTGAGTACAACTGCATAGGTGTATTAAACTGAGCATGTACAATCTTCACACCGGGAAGTTCCATTTCCAAAGGAATGTTAGGGGCCATCTTAGCAGCAACTTTCAAGTCACCTGGGCAAATAGTACTAAGAGTACTGACAGAAGAAGGGGTGCTACGTCCGCTGCTGCCATCAATACCGGACGGAGTACTGCATCCACTGTGTTAATGACCACGTGACACAGAGGTGACACAGGATTCAGAAAACCCAGACAGAACACAGAGAACAAGTACAGAAAGGTTAAAAGGAATTGAAGACAGAAAGTAAGATGTGAATTCAATCAAATTCAAATGAAATGGTTACTTCTGGCTAGGATGTGTTTTACAAAGGGAAGACATTTCAAAATTCCTGATTGAACAAAGTGCAAGAAAATTAAAAACTACAGGTGATATTGCATTTTTTGGCTCTGTTCTACCAGGGCAACATGTTGAGGGTTACACACAGAGTTGTATGTGAGGTAGAAAAGATGCAGCTATCTTTACTTTTTTAAAAATAGGCCAAACGATTTTAAACTGGCCCACGTCACAAACAAATGATGCAGGGAAATGACATTGGCTGGATGTCCTTTTACATTTATGAACTGCAGTATGTAAAAATCAAAATATTCCTGAATGATCCTTCACAATTAGGAAGGGACTACGCAGCCTGAAGACCCAATCAGATATTTAGGCTAAACGTTTCATGAGAAGTATGTTTCCGAAATGCACTTATGCTTTCATTGAATAGTAACTGGCAACTTGAAGGTTCTGTGATAAAGATTATGTTTTAAAGCTGTTTTGTAAATGTCTTACAGTTAAGATTTTAACTTTTTCTACTTTTATTCTTTAATTTTGTGAAGAATACACATTAATAAACTGTTCAGTGATTTAAGACAGGCTCTAGAAACAGCCAATAAATGCTTGTCACCTTGAAATTAATTGATTAGAGGGCAAATAAGGTGGTCTTAGACTCTTTGGAAACTACGTAGGGCTAAGCTATATTTCTTTCATACATAGCTATTTCATGTAACAATTTTGGAGGCACACATGTATTTCCATGCATAGTTCTCATTTCCTTTTAAAGATCAATTGAGGAGACTTATTATTAAAATAGGAGAAAAGCCAGTCATGCAATTTCAAGAACAACTAGGAAGATTTCATATTCTCTATGAATCTGGATAAGAGGCTAGTTACAGCTGACGCACCAATGACTAAAGTCATTTTTCTACATGCATTTTAAGTGCAGCGTGAGAAATGCATTTTACAAGAAAATGGAATATACTGAGATTTTTTTAAAGCACAGTCATTTAAGACTAAGGCAAAAGAAATGTTAGTATTTGAAGACTTCTATCATGCTTGCAGGTTAGTGTTGCTATAAACTCCAGACAGAGAACAATTTATATGATGTGTTTATCTCAAAGTCCATTTTCTCTTAGGGCTTAAGTATGACTCTTGCATTTACTCTCTAGGGCTACTAATGCTAACCTTAGCCCCATGTAGACAGCAAAAACCAAAAGGATATTGGACATTGATTTTGTTGACTTCATCAATGTTGTAGCCTGCTTAGTCTGGACAACCCATGTCACAAAATGGATTTTTAAATTTTTTTGTCTTGTGTTATCCATTTCAACCACCTGCATGACCTAAATGAGGCGAGTACATATGGATGTGCTCCTTCACTTCCTGGCTGTTGAGAGCCTATTTAAAACCTAATCTCTAAATTGGTTAATCACAACAAAATGCCCAGTGGCTTATTTACCATTTTTGTAAGCTCAACACTTTACTAGCTCTTGAAGTCGACCTCAGTTGGTAAAAAATAAAAGTAAATTTTCAGTTATAGGGCAGTTTACTCAGGATTATATTGATTTATCCTAAGTGCAATGAAGCATATTAAATTGTAATATTGGGATTTGAAACACTGAGTTAAATCTTGGGAGAGTTGGGCTTAAAATAGTGAACCTTGTCAGCAAGAATTTATAGCTACTCTGACCCTACTGTGTGCCAGGCATAGAGCTAGACGTAGAGTAGATAGATAAACTATGAGCAGTCAGAACTTACAGATAGGCCTTATTTTGTAGTTGTAATTAGTAATCTTGTACATAGCATGTTTGTGTATATAATTTTATTTAAGCAAGTATTGTGTCTTCTATAGCCTCGCTTCTTTATCATTCTATTTAGGGGCCCATAGTTATTGACGAGATAGGAAGTAAACCCTAAGCAAACACGAATGACCTTTTATAAATTTCTGGGGCAGTTTTACAAGATCTCTTGAACTGATGATTTAAATAAATAGTTTTCATGGACTCCAGTCACTGTGGGTAGTATCATGGGTCACCATGACCTATTCCTGTGACTGAAAAGGTAGGTACTAATGAGATTTCTTGACTTTGACTTAATGACTTGGCAAGACCACTTGTAAGCTTGATGATACACTCAACTACTTCTTGCCTCTATAGATCATCAGACAGAGAACTAATTTCCCTGGCCTGTATAGGCTTTTTGGGATGAACTTCTTGATGTGACCTGTCCAAAAACCACTCACAAGATTCTATTTTATCATTTGGATCTATAAAATAAAGTTTTTAAATTTACATATTTGCATATGAAAATACTGACTTTCTAATATGATTCAATTATGAAATAATTAAAAGAACCATAACTATCAGTAAGGCCCTAGGGAGATTAACATATTAACAATTTAGCATCTCCCACTTACTTCTGATTAAAAACCTGTTCATTGATGTGTAGTTGTAGCTTGGTGGATGGCCCCCTCAAATTCCACCATGACAAAAGAATCATTTGGTAAGAACAACGAATTCAGAAGCTAGAGCAAATAGTGAGAGGACACAGGAAGAAAGGAAAGGTAGTAGAGGCATTTTTACAATTCTTTAAGATTAAATGCTGGTGCCTGTCTTTCATCCCTGTTCCTCCTCTCTCCTCTCCCAAATTCAGCTATACCGAAAAGGCAGCTTACAATGACAAAAGTATGAGGGGCTTGTTACTATTACCATTTTTTTTAAAGATTTTATTTATTTATTTGAGAGAGAATGAGAGATAGAGAGCACGAGAGGGAAGAGGGTCAGAGGGAGAAGCAGACTCCCCGCTGAGCAGGGAGCCCGATGCGGGACTCGATCCCGGGACTCCAGGATCATGACCTGAGCCGAAGGCAGTCGCTTAACCAACTGAGCCACCCAGGCACCCACTATTACCATTTTTGAATTAAAATGCAAATATAAAAGAAGGCCATTAGCTACCTAAATCTGTCTGAATTATAAAAATTCCCTGAATTTTTATAAAATTAAATGTGTTACTGGTCTTTAGCAAAGGCAAGATCTGTGTCACTCTAATGCCCTCCTGAAGTCCTGTAGTTCAGATTAGTGAACTCAGAGTTAAACCAACCTCAAAAGAATGCAAGTGTATTAATTTTACGATGCTTCTTTAGAAAGTTGTATATATATTTATTCAATAGTAACATAGCATTTTTACTCTTAATCTAGTGTTATGATATCAGGGTGGGGCTGGGAAGCTATTGAATGTGGACAAATCAGGAGACGATTCAGAGGAAAATGGAATGGGAACCAGAGAATGAAAAAGAGAAGTAAAAAAGGCTTGTGCAGAATTGCATGTATGAGAGAGGGGTGATAGTTTTGTTTCTTCTTGCCATCAGAAAATATTATCAGGTACTCTTAGGATTTTGTTCCTTTATCTAATGAACATTTATGGAGCATTTAGTCTGTCCCAGCCTTGTTTCTAGGTGCTGGGAAGATGGAAGGTGCTCCATTCTAGTGGGGGAAGATGTACTTGGTAGTCACTGCCTTTTTAGCATCATCTCCTGATTTTCCACTCTATTGCTTCTGTCTGAGTCTGATATCACAAAATTGTCCAGCTTATTTTGAGATAATCCTCTGGCCCTGACTCCAGTTTATGGAAAGGCCTGCATAAGGAGATCATATATCAATTGATGACTGACCATCTAGAGCACGTATCATAAACTTGGATACCCCCAGGGGCTAGCAGGGTTACACATGTATGAAAATGGGCCAGGTATCAGGAATGATGGGCATTTTGACAGGATGGAGAGTAGATGTTCCATCTTAAGGCATTTACTAAGTTCATTTTTTTTTTTTTAACAACGGGAGGATTATGTAAAACACTGTCAATAAATCGGAGGGGCCACTGGTTTGGGACACTGGATATAGATCATTAGTCAATAATCCTAACCACCAACTTCTTTCCTCGGGGCTGACTAATGTGGCTGAGGTCAGAGGAATGGGTTTGCGGTTTCCTAAAGTCACTCTTTCCCAATGTGCTAACACAGGGCATTAATTTCCCCTCCTTAGGCTGAAGTACAATTTCTAGAGAAGATATTTATTTGAAAAGGATCATCTGAAGATGATCTCTTTCTCTGATTGACAGCCATGAAGAGCTTGCTCATTCTTATTGCAGTGTGCATACAGTTATCCATGAGGGGTAACCAACATATCTCCCTCTCTCCCAACTCTTTCCTTATATTCTCCCGCGTGGAAAAGTTCCTTTTCAAGTGGCCTCTCTTTCTTTGTAAGGATCCATAAGAATGCAGAGTTATTTTTGTGTAAGAGCTAGAACGAGTGGGATCACCCAGCAGGCTGATGGTGCAGTGAGATGCAGGTGTTGAGGTGGGCTGTTCGGAGAATGTCCGACATAGAGAGCTTCGCCAGCACTCCCGCTGGGCCCCACCTGCTTCCTTACTCCTGACTTGGGGCGGGTTTCCAGGTTTGTTTCTGCTGGCTGGGCCTTTCTGACCTGGGAATGGGGTACACCTGCCTGCTTCAAAGGTCACTGTGTTCTGGATGGGCTCCTCAGAACAGCAGGGGTATTAGTTATAAATATACGTGTGGTGATTGCCTAACTTTTCACAACTCTATAATCTTGTCAGTATTTATTCTCAGAAATGGAGGTTAGTGGCTTCCTCTGCTCTGTGAAGTGAGTTTGTTTCTTTTGCTTTTGAAATAAGCTTCAGGATGAAGAGAGTCACTCCAAACACCTATGTGTTACTCTTCTTAGTGATTAGTAAGGATTTATTAAAGAAACATGCACTCCAGACACCAAAATCTCAGAGCTTATGACCTGCTTCGGCCTGGGATTATGAAAGGTTTGGGCCGAATATTGTGCTTGTGTTCAAAGTAGTTCACATCCTGTAAAAACAAAGGGTTAAAAAGTTCCTCAGTGGAAGATAGTTTTTTTTTTTTAAAGGTAAAAGTAAATGAATGATAATTGTACAGAGAGGATTATTTACCACCAAATAGTGACATGACTAAGAAGGGTGACAATGGAACCAGAGTGATTTCTTCATTTTAAGCATCTGTTCACTAGAAATGTTCAGGAACTGGCAGATTGGACTCCAGAACATTAGAACCATGTTCTAGATGCTTGTCTTTAAGCTAAAAATCTGATCGTGCCTTCAGGAAAGTAAAAATAAAACAGCAAGAGCTGAACTTTTGAAAGGAAAAGAAGCCGTACTATCAATGTTAAGAGCATGGTGGCCGGAAACCCAGTCGGATACTTACTTTTGAGGCGAACTAGGAATGAGACCTCGCAGCTGTCCGTGAAGTGCATCTTGTATATTGCTAGTTGAATAGAGCCCAATTGGTGAGTTATAGGAAGCACTCACTACCTGTCTTTTGTCATCAATGTTTGCTGCTGCAACAAAAGGCTGGGCCCTTCTGTTGTGCGCGGTACCAATAGGTTTGAACTCCTGTACAATGGCAGACAAAATACACAGAGCCACAGAATGCACAAGAAAGCCGTTAATGAGCAAACCAACAGCATCGCTATTGTTAATCAAGGCTTCTTTACCCTACTGCAAGATTCATGGCAAGGTTAAAGGAGGAGGTGAATATAAACCTTTCTAGGTTTTCCGTGAACTTTACATGTGCTGTACTCAGCTACCAGATGGTGCAAAGGAATTGATCTTATTTAAATATTATAAAATAATTCGAACATTATACCTTTCGTCTGGCCCTAATGACTTTTTACATCTATAGCTTTTAAGAAATTCTCATATGACTCCTTTGAAGACAGAAATTCTGTGTCAGAAATGAGATTTGGGGCTTAGAATAATTATTATACTTCACATTTCCTCAAGTAGAACTTACTTTTGCTTTCTCTTCCATTAATAGAGAGCTCTTATCTTCATAAAAGTTACTCCATTTTAGGAAATGGAAGAGGGAAACAATCAGAAAGAGAGGGAGCATTTGTGAATGACTACACTGAACCACTTTAACTAACCCAAGTAAAATTTTCTTTTCTCTTAATACCTACCACAAAAAACAAAATTATTTTTTTCAAAATTTAAATTCAGTTAGCCCACCTATAGTACATCATTAGTAAAAAACAAAATTCTTAATTTGCATTAAGGTCTAACCTTAAATTTAGAACAAATAATAAGAATTAAAAGATGATTTTTCCCTATGAGAGCAGGTTTTCCAATTTTTATATAGATTTATAATTTTGTAAAGTCATTAAATACGTTTTTCTTCTAAGCAACAGAAGAAAACCGAAAGGGAAGGCTAAAATACACGCAAGCTGATTCTCTTTCCAAATCTTTTCATTTGGCAGGATCAGTAAGATAAATCTTTCCAATATTTTCACTCACACAGTCACATCGACTTCATTTACTTTTGTGAATGTGCCACCAGTTTTTCACACAGATTTCAACTAGTACAAACATTTATGAATCTTTGAAATGTTACTGAAAAGAGGCTGTTTTTATTAAAAAATAAAAAGGTCTTGTGATATTCTTGCTCATGTCATTTTTTTCCCTCCTTGTCATTACAAATGAATAAATTGTGGGATGGTGCTTTTCTGTTAGAAAAAGAGACTGTCTTCCTTTCTTAGGGGGTGGAACCAGAGTTTTGCAACACAGACTCTTGTGCTTGAGAACACCAACAAATTCCTGGAGGGACCCATGCCACAGAATGCTTCATTTTGGTTCTGAGCAGGCAGTCATCACAGATAGTCCCTGTTCCTCCATCCAGGTCTGTTGGCAGTTATAAAAGGAAGTGAGGTGCAGCTTCAAATACTAGCAGAGTCTTTGACTCCAGCTGCCCCAAATCTCATGGAACCTGAAAATCAGTGAGGTGGTGGAGAGCAGCTTTTCTCTCCACCTCAGACAGCAGAGTATAACAGCCTCTTGAACTTGAAAAGGTCTGAGTTGAATACAATAGTCTGTGATCCTAGAGTATTGTTGGCTTGACTAATACCTTACTGATTCATTATTTTTACCTCCAGAAGAGTGGCTCACTGCCTATGAGTTGGCTGGGTGACAAGATAGCTGCCGTTATTAGGTGGCAGGATGACCAAAACAACCAAATTTGGCTTTAGAAAAACGCTGAATCCCACAACCTGTGAAAATGTGTGTAGTCAAACATTGATGTAGTGGTACCATCTGGTTGTTTTGGCTGATTTAATAATGAATTTTGATTGGGTTTTTATGATTAACCATTCTGATTAGCCATTATTATGGTATGAAAAAAGTGAACTGGAAATAATTGTAAGTAATGACAGTGGCCATGATTCAAACCTTTGTTACTCTTTTTGGTATGAAAGAAGACAGAAGGCTAATTGCCTCATTTAGTTTTGGTGTATTTTAAATTTCTCAGGCTAATTAAATGAGTGAATCAGGCAGAACTGAAGGACTCAAGCTTTGTGGAATTAAAAAAATGTTTTTCTTTTAATTTAAGTATACCTTAGAGATCTTGGTAAATAGAATTAAAATTATAAAAATTAGTTAATGTCATATGATGGTTTTACGGGGAAAATGTCTCCACCCTTACTGCTTCTTAGTCTTAAAATGATAAATAAACATGGATGGTGACTGTCCTATAAATGAGGCAACTTCTCTGGAAATATTTATGCACTAGTAATCTCTAGTAGTGCTTCCAAAAAACAGCATATGAGTTAATGAGCTCCAAGCTTTTCCTTTGCTGTTTTCATTTTGGATTATATATTGCAAAAGTTACAAATGGTAATTTGTTAAAATAATAAAAAAACCTTCTATTTTCTGCACATAATCATAAAAGGATCATAAAAGGAAGTGTTTCTAAGATAGCCTTCAAACATTTGTATTTAGGCTTTGCAAAGCATTAGTTTATGAGCTGCTAGAGTCATTCCAAAAAAAAAAGCACAATGAAGTATATACATCAAAGGTAAACATTTAAGTATGGCACGGAGAGGCAACATTCTATCCAAATCTTACATCACTGTTGATGGTCAAACTGAATCAAGAGACAAAACCAATGAGAAGTTTGCTATTCCACTTTAATTCCTTTTTACTTTTTCAGGAAAATCATTAGTATCAGAAAATACCAGTAAAAAAAAAATTATATACCAGTCAATGTAGTCCAGCTCTTGTGTTTATTTTTCCCAGACAATAGCATCCAAATGATTCTCATCTCTTAGGAATTCAATAAGTAATCACTACCCCTAATTAATGCATTTTCAATAGTATTTTTTAAATGTTAGGAGCTTATATTAAGGAATAATATTTTGAATTCATAAAATCCTCGAGCTGCCAGAGTCAAAGCTAGGTAACTGGATAGAGATTTGCTGATATCGGGGAGAATGCGGGTCTTGACAACCATCTCCCAAGCCCTTAGAATAACCTCAGCAATGACAGCATTCAAAGACACATCCACCTTTCAATTTTTTACTGGAAGTAGTTGTCCAGAGATAGTCAGTCCGAGAACTGAGGCAATGCTCCAACAGAAACAACATGTTCGATGATGTGCGTATATGTATTTATGTATTTATGTATTTATTTATTTATAAAAACAGTGGTGGTGAAATAAGGTAAACAAACTATACCAAGCGATCATATACTTGACCAAGCCACACTGAGTGAGTGACAGTATTTTATCATGTTTGGAATTTACGAACAATCACCACCCCTACCTCTTGCTCACCCCTCAAATGAAAAATAAAGTCACCCTTACAATTTTTTTTACTCAGCAATCTGTTTCAAGTGTTTCCCATATATAATAGGGGGAGAGTTTGGGGAAATGGGGTTTAAGAAACCTTGTTTTCTGTAGTCCACCTTCCAGTTATCAACAAATTGCAGGATAAAGGTATATGTTGAAAATGTAAACAACTTTAACCCTCACTTGATTTTGTGTGTTGTTCCTATACATCTTTATTATCAAATCTTCTGTGGCAGGGATGCAGTCCTTTTATGGAAATAGACACAGCTCTCTTCTCTTTTAGGAAAGAATGATTTTGTTTCTGAAAGCATCTTTCCTGTATAGGATAGCTACATTATAATTTTGAGTTAACTACCATTAAACAAAGAGGAGGGTAATGTTTTATTTGAGAATGGCAGCTTTGGAGAAGGACACAGAGCTCTAAAAACATACCTTTAGTCTAGAGCAATAATGCTTTGTATAGGAAAATGCATATGTCTGCTCATAGGCCGTGTTCAGGATTGTATAGAAGGCATTTATTCAATGGCTGGGAATAACTTTTTATATATAAATATATAACTTTTTATAAACAGGTAACATTTATTCAATGGCTAGGAATAACTTCTGAATAACTTCTAAGGTTCTATTTAAGCCTAAGATTCAAGTCTATACTGATAAAAACAAAATCTGAGTATTTAATAAAAACATGGACAAATAAAAAAAACTGGGGGTTAAAATTTCATGTCAATTATTACTATAACTGTGTAAGAAAAAGTTCCCAAAGCCTAAACCTATGCACAGGGAAAAAACTGGAAAGAAATACACTAACATTTTGTTTTGTGGCTGGGTTTAAATGGTAGGATATAATGAGTTTTTCCCCCAGTGGACATATATTATTTTTAAAATGGAAGAGTATTATATTCCAATAGCAAAGGTCACAAAACTTGCAGTTAAAGTTTTACTTGGGTTGAGAAACAAGAACTCAAATATTGTATTGCTCAATGGCCTTTTCTTTTCATCTACAGTAGCATCTGAAAGCATGATATATTAATGGCATGTGTTTCTCAGATGGACACATCTTTGTTGCCCAGAAAGTTGCTTCATTTGCAGAGTTCCCACTTTTGGGGTGGGGGTGGGGGAAGACCTCTCTTTGCAAGACCTCTTTTTGCCTGGCTTGTGTTAACAAAAAGATAAAATAAGAAGACAAACGTAACCTCAGTTTAGCTTTTCTCCACTCTCATGCTACAAGTTAAATTCACTGTTTGTATTTTTTTCTTTTAATCGCTGCCTTTTGTTAAGTTCATGCTTTGGTGCTTCGGATAGCAAGGGTCATGCTGGAGTTTAGCTATGTTTGTAGGGCATGTCCGTTCTGAAGTGCCGAGTTATGTGAACTGATCATGCAGAAACCTGGCCTGAGGATCCTAAGGGCAGGTATCCTTTGGCCCATTAGGGGAAGAATTGAAATGGTTCTTATCTCTGAGACCTTCAAACACAGGCCTCTTTGGAGGAGGTGCCAGTAAGAATTAGTCATGACTCAAACTAAAGGAATGTTCAAAGGCTCCATCTGACTGGCTTCTGGAGACTTTAACCCAATCTTCACCTTTTTTTTTTCGAACCTATCTCATTCTCTATCTTTTCCCCATTTGTACTATCATACATGTCCATATTGCCTAACCTCAAAATATAGGACATGTGGGCTAATACATGATTGATGAGAGGCCAGAGGACTTAAAATTGGGGCTATTTTTAAAAATCCAGTTCTTGGGATAATCATGGTCATACGTTAGTACTTGTAGATTGATAAAAGGGGTTTCTTCGAGAATGAAACTCAAACAGTTGGCCCTTAGACGCCAATTCTGGAGAGATGTTAGCAAAACACAGGCTCCCATCTTGGTCTAAGCTCAGCCCGTGCTTAATACATACTTGCTGAGTCACCCACATGCCAGGCACTGCAACATGGTCAGGGATCACTGGGGATCTGGTGCTTTGGTCAGATCTGTCTCCTTGACCCCATATCTTAGCATCTCATGTTGGTGAAATTGAATTTTAAAAATTAGGAGAAATTTTGAATGAATGAATGAATGAATAATTTGCAAAAGGGTGCAGTACAATTTTGGATGTGTACTATATACAGCAAGGAAATTCAGAATTTTATCCATTTTGTCCTGGTGAGAATAAGAGATTGCGTAGTCAATTAATGCATATGTATGAGCCTTAAACTTTCACTTCTTCCCGTTGTTTTTTAAAACACCACATGATCTCTTTTTCTCATGTGTTGCCTCTAAGTGATGAGTCAGTGAAGGTGGGAGGTAGCTGGTGGGCTTGGGCATTACTGCAAAGGACAATCTGCAAGTGATAGCTCTGCCTGGAGAGCTTTGCTTTTTCTCCTTCCAGTTTTTCCTTCTATCAAAGATAATGTTGATTGGAGGTGTTATTGTTCACCAATCCACCTCAGATGCCAGGGGGTAAGCCACCACCAGCATTCAGACCCCTTTCACCACATTTATTACGTGGCTTGTCTATTTTTATCTTTCACTCACTCTTCCTGAAGAGCTGAGCTCTGACCTGACCTAAATCGCATTCAACCTGCACTCTTACCATGCAGCAGCGGGGGCTGGTGGCAGCCGAGCACCATTCTGAGAACTGGGTCCCAGGGGTGGTCCTGGGCAGTGTTAGAAAATGCAGTTTATCAGTAGAACCTCCAGTTCCTTTCACTCATCAGCTATTTATTGAGCGCTTGCTATGCGCCATGCCGGGAGACTCCCGAGTAAAGAGAACAGACAGACACAGCAGCTCCCGCCTTCACGGATAGTCCGTACTCTGCTCACTCGCTTTGGGGCCTGTTTTCTCCTCCTTTGCTCTTAGTGATTTTTAGGCTCAGCCTCCTCCTTTCCTCCAGTCAAAAGTCTAGGGCAAGGATCTAATAAACTCATGCCCTCTAAAGGTTAAGCCACTCAGGATGTTTCTTCTCCTGGGGGGATGTTATCTGAACTGAAAGTAAAGTTTTAATCCAAAGCAATTTGTAAGGACCCATGTAGTAGTAATGTGGAAAGCATTCCTGGTGTCCAGGAAGTCCTGTCACATGGGCAGCCTCCCATTTCACTGTCAGGAAAGGCCAGCCTGGTGGGAGGGGGTAGGTACCATACCAGTATTACCAAGAGCTCCCACAAAATTGAGTACCTCTAGGAGAAATTCGATGTGCCAAGTTCTTTTTCTATAGAATTGTATTTGAATCTTTGAGAAGCCCTACGAGATACAGGTACGTGTTACTCTAAGTGTATTTTATCAAGGAGAAAGTAGAGGTAAATTTATGGAGAAAGTGGAAAACTGGAAGAACAAATTCAGGAGTTGGTGATCCTGGATAAGGGAAATGCTGCTGAAGCATAAGTCACAAATATGTTCTCAATGCATTTTCAATAGATATATAGGAAAACTACAGTTTGGGAATATTTAATCCACTTAGCATGAATACTTGTTTAAAAAGGGATACTCAATTTATATATCTGTCTCTCTAAACTTGGGAAACTTCTGGCTAAGGAGAGGTTCTAAAATCCTTGTCTTAATTACATTTTCCCACACAGCACAACTGAGGGTTAGTTTCATTTCAGGGTGTTTTTTTTTGTTTTTTTTTTTTTGGAGCTTTTGAAAGTAGACATCATCAGATAAGCATCAGATTATTAGATTAATTTAGCTCATTAGAACTGCCTCAAGGGAAAAATCCTCTATCTTTTGTAATTCTACTGCATGGGCAGAATATCACCATGATTACATAATGCAAACCCCTTTTTGGTAGAGTAAACTTAATTATAGAACGCCAGAACTGAGAATTAAAAAGGGATGTA
Organism: Eumetopias jubatus; assembly: GCF_037043125.1. Taxonomy (NCBI): domain Eukaryota; kingdom Metazoa; phylum Chordata; class Mammalia; order Carnivora; family Otariidae; genus Eumetopias; species Eumetopias jubatus. Next base: position 16,702,207 of record NW_028274808.1, read on the forward strand.
AAATAAGATCTGGATGAAGACCTCAAAGAATTAAAGTTCACAATAATTATTAGATTAGAGACACCTGTTTCAAATGGTAGACACTAATTTTGTTTTGCTTTAACATGTTAAACTTCCTGGATTATGTCATGGTCATTTGGCAGAAGTCCATCATAAAGAATGAAAAAATAAGTAGACTGTACATAGATAGCGCCAAATTTTTGTCCTGAGAACATATTCGTCTTTTAACAAGGCACTTGCCTGGGGATACTTCTCTTTTCGCTTGATATAAAAAGACATGGATAATATAAATTAATCTCACAGGGTAAAGATAGACAATCACTCCATCAAGGTGGCTTATTCTGATTTTTTTATATTTGTCATTTCTTCCTCTTGGAAGCATCCGCATCATTTAAAAAGGAAAGATAATGTGAATATCATTTATTCTAAAATTCATACCTGTGGTTCTGATTCTAAGTTGATTTTGAAAGGGTGAGCCTTCCCATCTTCAGATACCTGTGGAGACCATAAGCGAGTTTCTGCCCTGTGAATAAAAGAAATTTTGTAAACTCTAAATTCTAATGGTACTTCTGGTTTTAGTATAATTTAATCTACCATGACGTGTATGAAAATACTATCAAACCTTGATAATTTAAGCAAAAACAATACTTCATGCTCATTATTCTGTATTCTCCCATCTAATTTGTTTTTTGGGTACTTTTGGGGAAACTTGAATGGATAAAAATGGCACAGAGGACTACTAGAGACTGAAGTTTATGTACCGCCCCCCCCCAAGTTCCTATGTTGCAAACTTACCCGCCAATATGATGGTTTTTGGAGGTCTCTGGGAAGTAATTAGGATTAGATTAGGTCATGAGGATAGAGCTGTCATAATAGGATTAATGTCTTTATTTAAAAGAGGAAGAGACATGCGATCTCAGTCTGTGTGTCCACATACCAAGAAAGGCCATATGAGGAAATAATCAGGAACCTGACCATGCTGCATCCTGATCTCAGACTTCTGGCCTCCAGAACTGTGAGAAATAAACTTTCGTTTAAGCCACCCAGTCTATGGTATTTTTGTTACAGGAGCCCGAACTGACTAAGGCAAAGACATTGTACGGTTTCTGGAGAGGGTAGGTCTGCAGTACCTGCAGGAAATAGTACAGGAAAGGAAGATTCTGGAGGCAGATGACCACAGGACAAACTCCCTAGGTTTTCTCTACTTTCCTCCCATCCTACCCAGGCCACCACAGGAGACAGTGAGTGGTATGCCAGGGGGATTTGCTGTTGGCATCAAGGAAATGAGCTTTATCCAATCTCATGTCCTTCTCATGTATCTGTTTGGGACCATGTGCTCCTAAGGGACTGGGTGCTTGGCAGGAACACTAATTATGCATAAATAGGGAAAGAGTCAGTTTCACCCCTGAAATGGCAGATTGGCTGATTGATTGGGCCTTCTGAACCACAGCAGGGAAAGTTGGGAATATACTAGCAACAGGATAAACACACACTAACAACCACTATAACAAAACATTATTTTCACAATTCAGCTTCAGATCAGGCCTATGATGGCAAAAGATCAGGTTCAAGTTCCTTTTTTTTTTTTTTTTTTGGTTAGAAATGTCTCATTTCTAACATTCTCACTGCATGCGCACCCTTACACCTTGTCAGATTCTTCTGGGCTGAATTCTGTACAAAACAGCCAAAGGCATACAGGCTATTAGAAACCAGTTTTCAATATGCTCACATTTTGGCAAGTCAAGGGGTTCTTTTAGGAGAATCTTTAAATTCCATTCCATTCTCTACCACATTTAGAACAGCAGTACAAGTAGTTGTACGGTGCAATGTTTCGGTAGACAGTACCGTTAGTGGTTCTATTTTCATAGTCAATTAAGAGGAAAAAGAATTCTTTTAGCCTCTTTCATTATTCTGACATTCCAGAGAATTCTTTTCAGAAATAGTTCGTTAACAATTACTAGATTGACTGACATCAGTGAAGAACAGACCAAAGTGGCTGATATACTAAAAAAAAAAAAAAAAAAAAAAGTCAAAATTCTAGGTTTTGTGAAACTCTTTCTCATTGGGAGGATGAAATCATTTATAGTTCTGGGTCGGGTTCTCCTGTAAAACAGATCACATTTTAACACCATTAATTAAAGAGCACCTGTCAATTTTGAGACACAGCTGGTGTGTTGCTGCTTTAATCCTGTCCTGTGCATTAGCATGAGTCATGGACTCTGTACCAAAGCCATCAATAGCCAGGATGACATCTCCAGGACATAGGTTAGCAGCTGCCGCCTTGCTTCCTGGAGTAATCTGGAAGAAATCATGGCATCATTTAAAAAAAAACAACATTCTGCAATATCTTGACTTTTGTGCCTGACATTTATAATTCAGCTTGGTAATATTTTAAATGTTTCACTGGGCAGGGAATTTTATTTTATTATTATTATTATTATTTAAAGATTTTATTTATTTATTTGACAGAGAGAGACACAGCGAGAGAGGGAACACAAGCAGGGGGAGTGGGGGAGGGAGAAGCAGGCTTCCCGCTGAGCAGGGAGCCCGATGCGGGGCTCGATCCCAGGACCCCGGGATCATGACCCGAGCCGAAGGCAGATGCTTAACAACTGAGCCACCCAGGCGCCCCAAGGGCAGGGAATTTTAAATCTAACTTAAAATAATTCTTAAATGATCAATTGTGTTAGCTCTATTTTTCCACCATGCTAAATAATTTTGTCTCTCACTAACCACATTTCATCTATCATGACATCTCTTATTCTCTTCTAAAACATCTTCCTTAACGCTCTATTTTCTTTGTTTTGAACAAAGTAATTAATTCTTTAGGTTTTTTTTTTTTTCATCCGTATCTCCCTTTTTGGGAGTACAACCTCACCACATTTAGGGAGCTTTTATATTTGAATTGAAACTACTGTAGCATCCCTATAAGTAATGATCTTTAAAATTCACATGAAGGGGCATCTAGGATGTAGAGAACTGGAAAGAGAATCACTCCTGTGGTAATAAGCAGCCATATAATACAAAATTATAACTTTTCATGAACTATTCAGAGAGCTAAAGCTGCAGGGCAACCAACTAAGCCTGGAATCTAAGGAAAGACAGGTACCTCCAAGGAAAGTCAAGATGTAAGCAACTTGTACCACTTGCATCAGAGCACAGAGGAAGATGGGGGCACCATGTGGGTCATAAAGAGTTCAGCTAAAATGATGAACAAATCACTAAAGTTAACATTGAGAGTCTAGAACCCCTGGGGACTGCAGATATAAGGGAAGTTTGTATTTATACACAGTGTCTTCTCCATGAATGAAAAACAGATTGATCAAATAAAAAGCAACTAACAAGATGCTAGGTTTTAATGAAAACTTATCAGAAATTACATTAAATGTAAATGGTCTAACACATCATATTCTGTGTTTTAACAGAGATTGTCAAAGTAGGTAAAAAAAGGTCCAATTTTATGCTGTCTACAAGAAACCCACATAGATGTCTCTTTTTTTCTTTCTTTCTTTTTGGCAGGGTGTGTGTGGAGGTGGATGAAAGGAATACTTAAGGATATGGGAAACATGGTTATTAAATGTTTAAAATATAGCAAATTTGAAATTATCAATTACTATGTTGAGTATTCAGTTTTTGATCTCTATACATACTCCTAATTTTTTTGGGTAAATCCCAATTATTTACAGCTGCCTAACAGTCTTTACCTGGTCTTACCCTACCTACTTCTCTACTATTCCTGCTCCCCTCCACCCACTGTGCTATATTCAATTTCCTTTCAGTTCCTCAAATACACCAAGCATGTACCCTTGTCAGGGTTTTACATGCACTGTTATTTTTGCCTGAAATATTTCCCCCACTCTTCACCCAGTTGCTCCTCTTCATCCTTTAGGTCTAGGCTTAAATGTCACATTCTCAAAGAGACTTCCCCCAACATCTGAAGTAACTTCTCCAGACCCTCCCCTCATCATTCTCCACCATTACATTTTGTTCATTTCCTTCCTGAAGACAAGTTGTACTTTAATGTTTGTTTATTTGCAACTAGACTGGAAGTTCTTGAGGATATGTATAGTATTATGTATATTTCTAATGTGTCACAGTTTGTATTCCAGTATTTGGAATAAATGGATAATTGAAAATGAATGAAAGGGTTATTTAGAGCAGAGCTCATGAGAGAAAAAGAGCTACTCCCTACATACCCAAAGATTATAGCTATTAATGTCAACCTATCGTTGTTGCATTTGCAAGTTCCTACTGTTTAGAGCAGAAGAATGCACGGGACTTGACTTAAACCTCAAACTCCTCCAGGAATAAACTAGATAGTTCCTAATATTTTACTTGAGGATCATTCATTCATTTTTTTCTCTATTTGCTTAATTAATCTAGCTATCGATTCTATTTAACTTTGTGGCTCTAGGGGATAGCCAAGATTCATCTAAATGAATAAAATTGCGAAGGTAATAAATTCTCATATGTCTGAGATCTTCAGTCTAATCACTAAAATATATATTGTACTCACTTCATTTCTGTGATCATCTCACTGTAGTGATCATGATTATTTTCTAATAGGAACAGTTGATAAAAGCTTGGTGAAGACAATGGGGATTATTGGGCACCTGGGTGGCTCAGTTGGTTAAGCAACTGCCTTCTGCTCGGGTCATGATCCTGGAGTCCCAGGACCAAGTCCCACATCGAGCTCCCTGCTCAGCGGAGACTCTGCTTCTCCCTCTGACCCTCCCCCTTCTCATACTCTCTCTCTCTCTCAAATAAATAAATAAAATCTTAAAAAAAAAAGACAATGGGGATTATTATAGCCCAGCCTTTGGGAGGCATTTCATAGCTGTTTTCCATTTGGAAATTCTCCCAAGCCCAGAACTGTTAGAATAAAAGTTTCCATCCCCAGTGTGACTTGCAGGGATAGAAATAATCTTAAACTTTTAGTCTCCTCTAGCTATAGTTTGTCAAAATCAGTGCTATCTATTTTTGAACTTCGGAGACCAGAAGTCTTTTCTTTGAGTTAAAAAATGAGAAAGAATGGATCAATATGTTTGCTTTTAAAACCTCACCTAGGTTTTCTAACATACTTAAATAGATTTGTTATATAATGCTCAATCTTGATTTAGAAAAACGTAACATCATTTTTTAGCTCTGGTTGGGATAAGTGGAAGGTAGGGTTGTGTGTGTGTCTGTCTATATCAGTTTTAAACTGAGACATCTGGTGTGTGTTGAACTTCAATACTGAACTTCAATACTGAGTTTCATTAAGAGTATTAATACATAAGTATTAACACTATCTTATATTTACCCCAAATATCGTATTTGCAAAGCTCTTCCTAATAATTTTGACCATTGCAACAACTTTAAGACAAGCTGGATGATGAAGACTGTTTTTTTCAGAAGAGGGTAAATGTCCAAGTAACCTGTGGCTTCCTACTAAGATGGGAACAGCTGTTTGGCTATGTCAGCAATGGTTTCAGAAGTCAAATAAGAAAGATGGTTGGGGAGGTCTTGGTGGCTAAGTCGGTTAAGTGTCTGCCTTGGGCTCGGGTGTGGTCCTGGGGTCCTAGGATCGAGCCCCAAGTTGGGCTCCCTGCTCGGCGGGGAGTCTGCTTCTCCCTCTGCCCCTCCTTGTGCTCTCTTTCTCTGTCTCAAATAAATAAATAAAATCTTAAGTAAAAAAAGAAAGGTGGTTGATGGTGATGCCAGAACTCACTTCTGATTTTGCATTCAACCTAGTGATTAATGTCCTTGGATCTCTAAGGAGGGAGTTGATAAGAACAAAGAAAAAAGGATGGAGAGAGAGGAGAACATATGGTCCCCTCACTTCTTCTAGTTCTTAAGTTCAGCTAGGCTAGTAATGAGAAAATGACCACTAAATTGGTCTGGTTTTAGTAAGTTAAACTATCTGTTTAGACATACAGATATATTTCCCAGCATTACATTATTACTTTATTATGTTATCACTTTATGTTATTGCTCATAGTTTATTATTAACATTTTCCCCCAAATCAGAAGAGAGAGCTACAATGAGGCAAAGAGTTTTTCAATAGAGTATTTATTATAAGGCTCATTGGAGTCTCAAGTATCAAAAGCATTAGAGAAATCATTGAAAATAGTACTGCCATATCATTTAGACATGTTTTCAACTTCTCTAATTAGAAAAATCACATGGGGGTCCTTGCTGGACATAAAGACTCCCATTATACTCCAGATGCCTGGAATCACAAATCATAAGCTCTAGGAGAGGACCTAGGGAATTTGTGTTTTAACAAGCAACTTGGATGACCTCTCTTATTCACATCAACCTATTATTTGGGTCCATTTGGAAAAAAAGAATTTAAATCACAGATAAAGCATCTATAATAGTCTACTTACTCGGGGAGACACGAGGGAAGCCCAAGATATGGCCCTGGTGAGACTTTTTTTTTTAAAGATTGATTGATTTGAGGGGGGGAGGGCAAAAGGGAGAGGGAGAGACAGAATCTCAAGCAGACTCCCTGCTGAGTGAGGAGCCCGATGTGGGGCTCCATCTCATGACCCTGAGATCATGACCTGAGCTGAAATCAAGAGTGGGATGCTTGACTGACTGAGCCACCCAGGCCCCCCTGGTGAGACTTTTATGTTAAGAATAAAAATGAAATAGTTATGGACAAGTATACACTGAAGGGCTATGCTGTGGGGCATGGATCGAAATAGTGAGAAAGCCCATTGTTCAGTTGTTCTCTGTTGCCTACAAATAAACTCCAATGCTCCACCTGGCATCTAAAGCCCTCTAGTGCCTGGCTGTCATCTGCATTTCTAGGGCCATACCTCATGTCGGTTACCTCAGATCCTCTGCAAGTAGCACCTGGGCATTGATAGTTTCCTATGTCATCTGGGTGAATCTAATGTGTAGCCAGGGTTGAGAACCATTTGTGGTATTGTTATTATTATTGGCATTGTATTCCTGAGAATTATTATCTCACAGAATTCTCAAGACACTCTTTTAAGATGAGAAAACGGATGCTCTCAGAGTCTAAGAAACTTGCTTAGGGTCACACATCCAGTAAAAATCTGCATTTCCTCAGAGGCCTAACTCTGTAGCTCAAGCTCTTCCACTATCCTACAATGCCACTCCTGCAGGTAATCTCTGCCCTGACTCCTCCTATCTCTTTGGCCATACTTTTCTTATGGAATCCTGGACAGGTTATGTCATGGTAGTTTATGTACATGTATGTCCCTTCTCTTCTCATATTTGAGTGTCTCAGGGAGTAGAAATGTATTAAGTTATAATTGTACCCCCACAGTGCCTTCCACATTCAGTGTGTTCTGCACTTAATAGATATTTGTGAGATATAGGACTGTTATGAACATATGAACCAGCATTTCCATGCAGACATCTTTGGTAGAATAAAATTAAATAGGTTTTCCCATCAACCTTCCTACTGCACTTGAATCTTGGTGAAGGATTGCATTCAACTGTAAACACTTCTTTCTAAAAGCTCGAATTTCAAATATAGTTTATATTAAAGTCATATACTTTTCTATGTTCAAGCCTGCAAAACTTAAGAATACAGTAACATTTTCTATATTGGTACCCATATAACTGAGAACCTATATTGAGAACCAATATAGGTTCTCAGTTATAGTGACCTTGGCCCTGAGTGTGCTCTGAATAAGAAAGAAGGAAGAAGAGGGGGAGAAGGGGCATTGAGTGGGAAAGGACATGTCAGCATCAGATGTATATAATAATCTTACATCATACACACAAAAGAAACTTGTACTTTATTCCAAATTGGACCATTTGTGAAAACAAACCATCTGTAACTTGGCTCTGATGGTAGATCCACCTTCTGGGTGGTCCAAACACTTAAAAAAGAAAGAGTCTCCTTAGAATCTTCTTGGCAGAAAAAGAAAAGCTGCTCACTTAGAGATGTGAACCTCAGATTTATTCTGTGAAATGTGGAAGCCAGTTATATATGGTGTTTGAAGTAACAACCCTTCCACATCCACAACTCAAATTTATATTGCACAAAGTATCACACACCTATTGCCTAGAAACCATTATCCTACAAAATGTGTGTATCACAACCCATTGCTGAATTTTTTTGAGAATGTCCGGTGTTTGGTTTACCTTGCTTCTGGTGTCTTTTATGATACAGATTCACCCGGCTGATTAATTGGATTGTAAATTATTTCTACGGTGGGGACAATTTGTCCTAATTTTGTGAATTGTAATTTCAATTGCTGGAGAAAGTTACATTTGTAAACCCCTCCCCCAACTCTGGTGGAGTAGAGGTCCACTGTCTAGGAGCATTTGCATTTGCAAAGTGTGAGGCAGGGAGGGAAGGTGATAGTTTGCAAGAAGACAAAAATTGATTTGACTTAAGGAATGTATCTCACAGGAATTTTTGTGGTATTAAGTTCAGGCATTAGTTTCTCAATTCTTTGCATACTTAAGATCTTACCTAAAACAGATCAATGAACAATAAAGCAATTTTCTTTTTTTGTTGTGGAATATCTTTGAGGATATAATCTGCACCTATTATGATAATAATAGTTATATAAAAAGTGAAAATTTAATCAATTATTCACATTGTGTCTGTATTTCTGTAACACAGATGATGCTCAGCACTGAGTAGATCCTAAATTTAAAATTCCTGCCTTAAGGGAGCATGGAATTTGTGGGATACAGATGTTCTCAAATAACATCTGTGATACAAGACATGATGTAAGGAGAGGTTGTAGGGCAAAAGCTTGGTAATCAAACGGATGAAATGCTTATTACGAGAAGAAGCCTAGGGGAGTGGTATTTGATTGAGTTTCCTAGCAGAGGACCGTGGGTTAGGTGGGGAGGAGAAATCTGGAGAAAAAGGATAGCAGGTGTAGACAGGTAGAGAAATCATAAGTCGTCTGGGGTGGTGACACGACCGCTTATCTACGAAGTGAGAGGAGGAAAGGGAGAGAAAAGGAAGAGAGAGGGAGGAAATGAAGTTGGAAACATGAATTGGGAAGAGGGTGAAGGCTGTGAATGTGCTCAGAGACCGCACATTTTATTCTCTCTAAACTGGTGTTGCCACTGAAGGATTTTTAAGAATGGGGAGGATAGAAGCCACCTAGCATTTCCCAAAGATGGCTGGTCAGAAATATTCAGAGTGAATCAGAGAGGGGAGACAAGGAGCTAGGTGTGAAGTAGGAAGTGGTAGATCCTAAAGATAGAGAATCAATAGGACCAGATGATGATGAAGTGTTTGGCACAAAACACCTATTTGGCAAGATCTGTACAATAAACAGGTTTTTTTGTTTTGTTTTGTTTTGTTTTACACATGTAGACTTCAGAATGCAGGCTTTGGAGGAAGGTAGAACGAGTGTCACGTTCTGTCCCACCTTTTGTGACCATCAGCAAGTTAGTGGAATTCTTGAAGCCTCATTCTCTCATCTGCAAAAAGAGGTATTACTACCGCTACTATTTTGGAATTATTGTGAGGTTTAAGTGAGTTAGTGCATATAAAGGGCTAAGAGACGTTCATAGCAAGCAAAGGAGTACAATAACATACATACAATCTTACTCACTACCTTTTAATATAATACAACAATTATAAAAGTAATAGAATTTTACTATTTAATTACAACACTGGTAATTAGTTTTGTAAAAGATCTTTTAGTCTTTTTACAAGTGATTTTTTACTGTTCTTATAATTTCAGTGGAAACACTCTCAGTTAGGTGTTCACTAAGACAAAAAGTTCAAGGGAATAGGCTTTCATATATTCAACATGAACCGGTTATGTGCATGGTTTGGAGGACACTTGGAATACAAAATAGTTGAATTTTACCTGCTATTCTCGAGTTAAATTAATTGAAGAGAAAAGGCATAGTCAAATGAAATCATCACTGTGGCCATGCATTATTATTGAACTATGTCAAAATGAGGCATATAAATTAGCAATGAATTAGAAATTCAAATAAGAACTGGCTTCCCAAGTAATAATTTTCATATCAAATACATTTGCCGATAACTCCTGTAGTCCAACTGCAATATGTAAGTACTGCTTTAAAATAAACATTGTTTATAATGTCAACAACTCAACATTTCAAACATAAGATTAATCATATTGACATGTTACACAGTAATAGCAAGATATTTCTTTTATAAATCACTTAAAAGGTTTTGGTGACAAAATTATTTTTTTAGGATTTACTATAAATATGATTTATCCTTTGTTAGGATTCAAAAGCTTATTTTCCTTTAGTCTAAACAAAAGAAAACTATACTTCAGAAACTTTAAAAATATTTCTTAGTAGAGATAATGGAAACTGGGTTGGTAAATTCATAAAAGGCATTCATTGCTTGGCCCAGATCACTGAACCATTTTCTCCTTAATTTACTTAGGAACATTTTGAGGGTATGTTAGGTTTTCATGTCTCATACAAAAACACATGTCAGATGTGTTTATATGTTTTTGAAAAATGTAAAACAAAGCATGAAATGTTCCGTGGTATGTGCATGTGCAGTACATGTTTTGAGATATTTTAAAAAGACATTGGTTCCCAAATCTCATATAAGTAGAGCAGAATTTAAAAGGTATTACCTTGTTCAAAAATCTATATGAGTAAATCAAATTATAAAGCATACGTTTATAAAATACAATATAAGCAGTAAGGAAGAAAGAAAACATAAGGCAAGTATAATATTCTGAAAGTTTATGCTTTTAGATTATGTTTAATATGCCTTTTATTGATAACTGAAATAACAATAATTTTCTGTTAAGACAAACACTTGTGTTAGAAAAAAAAGTCAGCTAGACCAACTAGGAATCTACTGACAGCACAGAAATCCCCAAATTTCCTTTTTCTTCTTTTCTTTTTTTCTAATTAGACAATACTCCAGGGAATATTAAGTAAGGAAAACTTGGCTCTTACAGTAAAGTACTGTTTTTCAGAGTTATTATGCTGACTGGTGACTTTCCATCAGGTAAACTAAACTATCTGACGCGTTTTCCTTTGTAGTTTGAGTTATAGGTGATGATTCCTAAGCCAAATTCCCAGCTTTGGAAAATATTTTTTTCAAAATGCCTGGAAACCTAAGAAAACACATTAGTAATATTTTCCCCGTCTGGGCTGATATGAGCGGTTCCAACTTGGCCGACCCAGGTTGTGCCCTGGGATCAGCACTGTGCTGAAGTTTTCATCCATAGGAGAAAAGCGCTCAGGTGCGCGTCTAGCTCCGAGAAACAACCGCCAATGTCAGTCATTCCTCCCTTCTTCCTGGGACCTCATTTCTTTTGTTCCTGAAAGGAAACGGGGCGGGGGGGTGGAAGGCAGAAGGCCCCCCCAGCCCTCGCAGCCTAGCCTCCTCTGAGCCCAGGGGAATCACGCTGTCAGTTCACCTCTCCTCGAAAGTTGCTGGGGACAGAGAGGATGCAGACAGAGACCATTGGAACTGACTTCGTAAATTCTCTTTAAGTTGCTCCGCATCCTCCCAGCTTCAGTTTGCCAAGTTGCTGCCGCCCCTCCAGCTGTGAGCCCGAAGCGGAGGACCCACCCAGCACACCCGGGGCTCACTGGCCACTCTCCAATCCGGGGAGACCCGCCGCACGCCAGCCCCCCACCTGCAGCGAAAGAAAGGAAAACACCTACCCTGGTGATGACCAAAGGCTGGTTGAAGTCTATGCCCCCCGACAGTCTGAAGCCCCAGGGCGCAGGGCCCGGGAGGATCACGTTCTGGGGCATGGTGCTTTTGGCGCGGCCTCGAGCCGGAGCACCTTGGCTCCCAGGGACTGGGGCCCACCGCAAATGTCCCCGAACCGGACAGCCGCTCCGCTCCCCAGAAAGCGCCCTCGCCCAGATTGCGGCCGGGGAGATTTATCCCCGCTCCCGAGTGACGTCACTGGCCTACCCTCCTCCCCACCCCCTCCCACCAAGGAGAGCTCCAACTTTGGAAGAAAGAGACGCACCAGACCCGCGGGAGTTTACAGACCAACACCGGCTGGGTGCAGGCTCCCAGACCTTTCGGCGGGCGCTGGAGGAGGCTTCGGGTTACAACCTCCAGTAGTCTCTTAAAGTAACACCTGTCCTCCTGTTTATCTTCTACTTGGAGCTCAGCAGCGCGCTCCATTCAAAGTTAAAAGCAGTGAAACCACAGCTTCCATGCTTCCAATTAAAATAAAACAAAAGCAGTTAATTATTTAGCAATTTTGAGTGCGCTGATATTTACTTATTAGCTGTGTGACCTTAGTGAAGTTACCTAACGTCCTTAAGTCTCAGTTTCTTCATCTGTAAAACAGGAGTACTCATTGTACTTCTCTCGTAGGGTTACACCTTGAGAACTCTCAATGAGCTACTTCTGCGCAGTGCCTGGCACAGCATCAATAATTATTAAGCGTTTCTGCAAGTAAGTACCTACAGTCACATATATTTATGGGTATATATAATATACATTAATACATATACGAATATATTCAAAATTTATTTTTTAAAAACAAAACAACGTAAAAGTGAAAATGTCATGCTCGATCCAAGGAACCATCTAAAAGTACACATGAGAAGATGATTCATCATTATACTCAAAAATATAGTTTAATTTGGGGCGCCTGGGTGGCTCAGTTGTTAAGCATCTGCCTTCAGCTCAGGTCACGATCCCAGGCTCCTGGGATCGAGCCCCGCATCGGGCTCCCAGCTCTGCTGGGAAGCCTGCTTCTCCCTCTCCCACTCCACCTGCTTGTGTTCCCTCTCTCGCTGTGTCTATGTCAAATAAATAAATAAATCTTTAAAAAGTATATATATAGTTTAATTTTCATTGGAGCAATTGTCACCTCCCTCAAATTCAGTCTCTAAAGTTAGTTTTTGACACATGGGAGGTGAGTGTAACAGAAACCTAGAAGGTGAGAGTGTCCTGTGTGTGCCTTCAGACAGCGGGAGGGTGCTGAGTGGAGCAAGGTGGTCCAAGAGGACCCCCAGACCAGATGAAAGCACATGGAGGAAACAGAGGGGCAGGCGTTCACTGAGTATCTCTGGGGTGCAGGTGGTGTGATGATTGCTGTGCTGGTGTCACCTTACCTCATCCTCGTGACAAGTCCGTTAGAATGCTATTATTATTCCTATTTTTTTCCTCCTCAGGTGAGGAAATAATTTCTTAGAAGTTGAGTAGTTTGTGTAAGATCACAAACCCACGTTTGCCTGATATCCCTGTCTGCCTGGTGGAGGTAGGTATAAAGGTCAGAAAAGTCTTTTTTTCAGAAAGAAAAATATCAGACAAGATATTTGGCATGGTGTAATTGCAATAATCAATCTTTTATATCGCACCTCACATCATTAGCTGGCTTATATAACCAGTTGATTATATGCTTTTTGTTTTCTGCCTTTTTACGTGTCATTTTGGTGCCATTTAGATATAAGCAACATCTGTACAACATTAATATAATAGCTGATGAGTTCTTCGGGCTTTGCAGAGAGAATGGAGATCAGGGACATGAAATGGGCGGTTTTCCCCTGAGGTCAGCAGGAAAGTGTTCAGAGGTGATTGTCGGAGTAGGAGTGGGAATAGCTGTGAGGGAGAATTTTAAGGAAGAAGCAGTGGCCCAACCCTAATCACTCTCAGACGTTTCTGCCTCTGGTTTGGGTACTATTCTAAGCAGTGCTTTCTGGATGACCCTTCCATATATTTTCTTTTTATATTTCCCATTTTTAAGAATTATGATAGTAGAGATAAAAACCGAAGGACCACTTGAAAAAAAAGGGATTACAATAAACAATTTATGGTTCTGTTAAATATGGCTTTCGTGATTATTGTTTTAAACCAGGTTTAGAAAGTTCTTGAACATTTTCTTTTTAGAGAAGGGTCAATAAAAATTGTTCATTCTACTCTTATATAACTGGAAAACTTTTCTCTTGGTAAAAAAAAATCATCTTCTTAATTTAATTCTCAAGCCTACAATTTTAACCTTGAACTCTCATCAATTTTCTGATCTTGTTTTTCTAACCACCTACTGGTACATATACAATCCAACTTGTTCAAACCCAAACCCATCATTTTCTTTACTCACCTCAAGCTGATTTCCTGGTCCCTTTCAATGCCTTTCAATTTTCTCATTTCTGTTCATGTTTCCACTACTGTTTCAGGTTTGTAGGATAGATGCTGTAAATTTTTCCTCTTCTTTATTTTCTATATGCCGAATGTCACTATGTATTGTGGTTTATTCATTTGTTTGTTCATTCAACAAGCATTCATTGGGCGTCTCTGACATGTCAGGCACTGGGAATGCAATGATGAGTAAGGCCCACTTTCTGTCCTCTAGGAGTCAGTGATAAAACAAGGGAGGTGGAGATGTAAAACATGACCGCATTATGGTATACGTACTGGGACAACGTTCTATACACTGCTGAAGAATGAAGTAATCAACCCTTTTTAGGGACGGTGACAAACAGTGTTTCCAGAAGAAGGGATATTAGAGCTGGATTTTGAAGGGTAAATAAGAATTTTCCAGGTGACTGGGAATTGAAAGGAGAAAAAGGAAGGAGGACACTCGAGGTAGAAAAAACTGTATAGGCTGTGCGGCGGCAGGGAGGGAAGAAACAGATGGCAAATTAAGAAGTGGCAGGTAACTTAGTATGGGTAGATCTTATCATTCTGGGTAGGGACCGGAGAAAAGGGTCATAGTAGTCAGGGACCATATCAGAGGGATGTCATCTGTTACACACTGACATTTTGATTTTATCTTATTGGGATCCTTTGAAGAGTTTTAAACAACATGTATAATAATCAGAGTTGCATTTTACAAACATCATTTTGGACATTGGGAGGATGAATCACAGTTGCAAGAGATCCGAAGCAGGGAGTCCAGTTAAAACTTACAGAGGAAGATGTGAATTTGGGCCGTGGGGGTGGAGACGAATGCGCAGACATGGGAATCATTAGGAAGGTTAATTGATGCAATCTGAGGACAGATCTCACGTGGGGAATTAGTGAGGTTAGGTCATTTGGGTGGCTCTCAGACTTCTTCATTCGGGTATTATGTGAATGTTTGAGTTATTAACGAGGAGGAAATATATTAGAAGTACAGCAAGATATTTTTATTTTAATGAGGGTGTGGCAGATTGAAGCAGTTTTGGTAATGCTGGATTTGAAATACCTGTGGAATATCTGCTATATAGTATACTGATGATAAAACTAAAGTTTGGAACCAGACTGCCTCAATGATATCCTTGCTGCATGATCTTGGGCAGATTATCTATCATCTTTATTAAAACGATGATTATCATAGTACTTGCCCCCTGGAGTTATTATGAGGTTTATATGAGTTAACAAGTACAAAATACTTAGAATTTGCAGTTATTAGGTCTTTACAAGGTTATGTGTTGACTGGTTGATGAAACTGTTGTGACCAGAAGCTCATAGGAACCTAACCCTGTATTTCCCATAGGAGCAGTGGTTCAGTATTTGCTAATTTGGTGTTTGCGGCAGCTTTGTAGAACATAACTAATGTGAATAATGAGAACTGACTATAATATCATAGAAGTATGATGTGTATCATGTCACAGATGTAGCCATGTGTAGTAGCCCTTCTGTGATGATAATTAAGGACATCCACAGCATCCCCTGCTCACCTAAATTCCCAAAGCTCCCCATTTGGAGCCCAGGGTGAAGAGATTGACGCATTTATCCTTTTGTCTCTTTAATTTGTTTGTCCTGATTGTTGGGAAGTTTAGGCATATGCCAGTCTCTAACACTTGTTTTTGTTTTATTTAATTATTTTTAAACTTAAAAAAAACCCAGTTCATCTGTTCTCCCTTACCTCCCTACTCCCTGCCTCCAGCAATCACTAATTTGAGCTTGGTTTTCTTTCCTTTTTGTTTCGCTTTGTTTTGTTTTTTAATTCCAAATATAAGAGGGATCATATGGTATTTGTCTTTCTGTGTCTAACTTACTTCACTTAGCATAATGCTCTTAAGGTCCATCCATGTTGTCACAAATGGTAAGATTTCATTATTTTTTATGGCTGAATAATATTCCATATATGTATATATGCACACACGCATATCAAAATTTCTTTTTTCATTCATCCACTGATGGACACTTAGGTTGCTTCCATAGTTGGTGATTGTAAATAATGCTGTACTGAACATGGGGTAGCAGATATTTTTTCAAATTAGTGTTTTTATTTTCTTCAGATCAATACCCAGAAGTAGAATTTCTAAGTCATAAGGTAGTTTTATTTTCAACTTTTTGAGGCACCTCCATACTGAGTAGTTGTCCCAATTTACATTCCACCAACAGTACACAAAGCTTTCCTTTCTCCACATTCTCACCAACACTTGTTATTTCTTGCCTTTTTATACTACCCATTCTGAATGGTGTGAGGTTGATATTTCACAGTGGATTTGATTTGCATTTCCCTGATGATTATTGATATTGAGCATCTTTTCATGGAACTGTTGACTGTCTGTCTTCTTTGAAAAAATGTTTTTTTAGATTTTCTGCCCATTTTTAATTGGATTACTTGTGAGTTTTGTTTGTTTGTTTGTTTTTGCTATTGAGTTGTCTGAATTCCTTATATATTTTGGATATTAGCTTCTAATCAGATAAATAATTTGCAGTTATTTTTCTCCCATTCAGTGGGTTGCCTTTTCATTTTGTGGATGGTTTCCTTCACTGTGCAGAAGCTTTTTGGTTTGATGTAGTCCCACTTGTTTATTTTTACTCTTGTTGCTTTGGCTTTTGGTGTCAGATTAAAAATCATTGCCAAGATCTAGGTCAACGGGCTTACCGCCTATATTTTCTTCTAGGAGTTTTATGGTTTTAGGTCTTATGTTCAAGTCTTTAATCCATTTTGAGTTAATTTTTGTATATGGTGTAAGGTAGTGGTCCAGTTTTGTTCTTTTATGTGTCACTGTCTGGTTTACTCAGCACTGTTTATTGAAGAGAATGTCCTTTCCTCATTGTATATTCTTGATGCCTATATCATAAATTAATTGGCCATATATATGTGGGTTTATTTCTGGACTCTCTATTTTGCTCCAAGGATCTGTGTCTGTTTTTATGCCAAAACCATATTGTTTTCATTATTACAGCATTGTCATATAGTTTGAAATCAAGGAGTGTGATGCCTCCTGCTTTGTTCTCCTTTCTTAAGACTGATTTGGCTGTTCAGGATCTTCTGTGGTTCCATACAAATTTAAAGATTGTTCTATTTCTGTGAAAAATACCATTGAAATTGTGATAGGGACTTCATTGAATCCTTAGATAGTTTTGGGTAGTATGAACGTTTTAACAGTATTAATTCTTCTAATTCATGAGCATGGAATATCTTTCCATTTATTTGTGTCTTCTTCCATTTCTGTCATTATTGTCTTGTGGTTTTCAATATATAGTTCTCTTACTTCCTTGGTTAAATTTATTCCCAGGTATTTTTAATGCAATTGTAAATGGAATTATTTTCTTACTTTCTCTTTCTGATAGTTCCTTATTAGCATAAAGAAATACAGATTTTTGTGTATTGATTTTGTATCCTATAACTTTACTGAATTTGCTTATGAGTTCTAACAATTTTTTGATGGAGTCTTTAGGGTTTTCTATATGTAATATCATGTCATCTGCAAATAATGAGAGCTTTACTTTTTTGTTTGCTATTATTAGTAGTGATAATAGTACAGTAAGCAATTTGATATGTAAATATAGAACAGTTGGATATAAAAGTCTAGAGAGCTGCGCTTGAGATGAGTATTTTGGAGTGTTAGCAGAATCTGTTGCTGTGAGTGCCGGACATTTTTTTGACATTCTTCATTTTGAGAGGTGGAGTTTGTATCCCAACCTCTTGGAATTGTGCAGACGTGTGACTCTTATATTTCTAATAAAATAACGGTGGAAGCAACATTGTGTGCCCTCTGACGTGAGGTCAGGAAAGGTGATGTAATTGCTGTCTTTCTACTGATTTTAACACTTGGAACAGAAGTCTTTAGCTGCCATGTGAAGGCTCTGAGGTGCCATGCTGTGAGAAAGGCCAAGCTACAAGTCACATGTTGGGACTATTATTGGTAGCCCCAGACAAGACACCAGATATGTGAGTATAGATTCCTTCTTCCAAAATGGATTCCTAGAAACACACAATCTTCCAAAACTGAACCAGGAAGAAATAGAACATCTGAACAGACTAATTACTAGTAATGAAATTGAATCGGTAATCAAAACTACCAAAAAAAAAAAAAATCCAGGACCAGATGTACTCACAAAGCCAACACCTATTCTCCTCAAACTATTCCAAAAAACAGAAGAGGAAGGAAAGCTTCCAAATACATTCTACAAGGCCAGCATTACCCTGATACCAAAACCAGACAAAGACACCACACAAAAAAGAAAACTATAGGCCAGTATCCTCGATGAACATAGATGCAAAAATCTGCAATAAAATATTACCAAATAAATTAAAAGGATCATTCATCACCATCTAGTGGGATTTATTCTGGGGATGCAAGGATGGTTCAATATTCACAAATCAATCAACATGATACACCACATTAAAAAAAGGCTAAAAATCCTTTAATCATCTCAATAGATTCAGAAAAAGCATTTGACAAAATTCAATACCCATTCATGATAAAAAAAAAAAAACTCTCAACAAACTGGTCTTAGAGGGAACATACCTCAATGTAATAAAGGCCATCTATGAAACACCTAATGGGGAAAAACTGAGAACTTTTCTCCTAAGGTCAGGAACAAGACAAGGATGTCCAGTCTCACTACTCTATTCAACATAGTACTGGAAGTCCTAGCCACAGCAATCAGACAAACAAAAGAAATAAGAAACCTCTTAATGGTAAAGAAGAAGTTAAACTATCACTATTGGCAGATGACCATGATACTATACATAGAAAACTTAAAGCCTTCATCAAAAACCTGATGGAGCTAATAGGTGAATTCAGTAAATTTGCAGGATACAAAATTAACACCCAGAAATTGGTAGTATTTCTATACACTAATTTACAAAGTAGCAGAAAAGGAAATTAAGAAAACAATTCCATTTAAAGTACACCAAAAGTACAGGTAGAAAGACCTGTACTCTGAAAACCTTAAAACAATGATGGAAGAAATTGAAGATGACACAAACAAATGTAAAGATATTCCATGCTGAAATGAGATCTTGCCATTTGCAATGATGTGGATAGAACTGGAGGGTGTTATGCTGAGTGAAATAAGTCCATCAGAGAAAGACATGTATCATATGACCTCACTGATATGAGGAATTCTTAATCTCAGGAAACAAACTGAGGGTTGCTGGAGTGGTGGGGGGTGGGAGGGATTGGGTGGCTGGGTGATAGACATTGGGGAGGGTATGTGCTATGGTGAGCACTGTGAATTGTACAAGACTGATGAATCACGGATCTGTACTTCTGAAACAAATAATGCAATATATGTTAAGAAAAAAAGAAGAAGAAGAAGATAGCAGGAGGGGAAGAATGAAGGGGAGTAAGTCGGAGGGGGAGATGGACCATTAGAGACGATGGACTCTGAAAAACAAACTGAGGGTTCTAGAGGGGAGGGGGGTGGGGGGATGGGTTAGCCTGCTGATGCATATTAAAGAGGGCACATTCTGCGTGGAGCACTGGGTGTTATGTACAAACAATGAATCATGGAACACTACATCGAAAACTAATAATGTAATGTATGGTGATTAACATAACAATAAAAATTATAAAAAAAAGATATTCCATGCTCAGGGGTGGAAGAACTCATATTGTTAAAATATCCATAGTACCCAAAACAACCTATGGATTTTTTTTTTTAAAGATTTTATTTATTTATTTGAGAGAGAGAGAATGAGAGAGAGAGAAAGCACATGAGGGGGGGAAGGGTCAGAGGGAGAAGCAGACTCCCTGCTGAGCAGGGAGCCCGATGCGGGACTCGATCCAGGGACTCCAGGATCATGACCTGAGCCGAAGGCAGTCGCTTAACCAACTGAGCCACCCAGGTGCCCCAACCTATGGATTTAATACATTCCTTATCAAAACACCAACAGCATTTTCCACAGAACTATAACAAATAATACTAAAATTTGTATGGAATCACAGAAGACCCTGAATAACCATACCAGTCTTGAGAAAGAAAAACAAAACTGGAGGTATTGCAATTCAAGATTTCAAGATATAATACAAAGTTGTCATAATCAAAACAGTATGGTACTGACACAAAACGGAAGTTGGTCAATGGAACAGAGTAGAGAGCCCAGAAATAAACCCACACTTAAACTGTCAGTTGATCTATGACAAAGGAGACAAGAATATACAATGAGAGAAAGACAGTCTTTTCAATAAATGGGGCTGGGAAAACTGGACAGCTACTTGCAGAAGAACGAAATTGCATCACTTTCTAACACCATACACAAAAACAAACTAAAAATGGAATAAAGACCTAAATATGATGAGATCTGAAACCATAAAAATCCTAGAAGAGAACACAGTCATTTCTCTGACATTGGCCATAGCAACATTTTTGTAGATATGTCTCCTAGGGCAAAGGAAGAAAAAGGCAAAATAAGCTATTGGGACTACATCAAACCAAAAAGCTTCTGCACAGCAAATGAAACCATCAACAAAACAAAAAGGTAACCTACTGAATGGGAGAAGATATTTGCAAATGATATATCTGATAAGGGGTTAATAACCCAAATATATAAATAACACATACAACTCAACACCAAAAAAAAAAAAACAAACCAAAAACCAAAACAAAACAAAACACAAACCCACAAATAATTTTATTAAAAAAAAATGAGCAGAAGACCTGAATGGACATTTTTCCAAAGTAGACATACAGATGGCCAACCGACACATGAAAGGATGGCTCAACATCGCTAATCATCAGGGAAATTCAAATCAAAACCAAAATGGGATATCACCTTACACTTGTCAGAATGGCTAAAATCAAAAAGACAAGAAATAAAGTACTGGTGAGGATGTAGACAAAAAGGAACCCTCGTGTCCTGTTGGTGGGAATGTAAACTGGCAAAATAATTTCACTACTAGGTATTTACCCAAAGAAAACAAAAACACTGATTTGAAGAGATATATGCACCCCTGTGTTTATTGCAGCATTATTTACAATAGCCACATTATGGAAGTCATCTAAGTGTCCACTGATAGACAAATGGATAAGAAATAAATGGTGTATATATATATATACATACATACACCACACAGGCACATGTGCACAATGGAGTATTATACAACCTTAAAAAGAATGAGATCAACCCATTTGTGACAACATGGATAGACCTAGAAGATATCATGCTAAGTGAAATAAGTCAGACTGTGTAAGACAAACACTGTATGATTTTGCTATGTGGAATCTAAAAAAACCCAAATGAATAGATGAACAAATAAAAAGTAGAATCAGACCTGTACATATAGAAAATAAGCTGATGGCTGCCAGAAGGGAGGGAGGGCAGGAGGGAGGGAGGGCTGGGTGAAGGGAAGTGGTAAATACAGCCTTCCAGTTGTGGAATGAGTAAGTCATGGGAATAAAAGGCATGGCACAAGGAATACAGTCAATGATTTTGTAAATGATGAATTAGGACAGATGGTAGCTACACCTGTAGAGAGTTTACCATAATGAATAGAGAAGTTGAAACACTATGCTGTAACCCGAAACTAATGTAACATTGTGTGTCAACTATACTCAAATTAAAAGAAGAGTTTTTAAAAAGTTTCCTCCTTCTAGTCCCCAGCCTTTATGGCACCCCAGCCTCCAAGTCCTCCTAGCTCAGGCTGTAGACATGGTGGAGCACAGAGGAGTCATCCTCACTTGTACGCTTTCCAAACTGTTGACCACAGGTTCTGTGATAAATGTAATACAATGGTTGTTTTAAGCCTCTAAACTTTAGGATAATTTGTTACACAGCAATAGTAACTGATACCGGATGAAATCACCCAGGGAAATTAGGTGTGTGAAGCAACACGAAGATGGTTAATGATTAAACTTAGAGAAACAGCAGAAACAGTTAACAGTTCAAGGGCAGGAGTAGAAGGTGGTTTTCCTCTTACAAAATGTTTAAAGAAACCATTTAAAGGTGACATGGAAGACAAATGAGAATTCAAGGATAGACAGCAAATATCACAGGGAGGTAGGGGGTAGAGCTATGGTGGGTGCTGTTAGATCTGGTAATTGTGATTTTCTGGGTCTCAGAGGAAGGTCAGAAATGGGGACACAGAAGCAGACTACATGGTTTGAAGAATAATGGGAGGAGGGTGTGAATACAGAATACCTTTTCAAGGAATTGGTGAATGAAAGGTGTCAGTGGAGGGAAGGCAGGCCAAGAGAAAGAACTTTGTTACTATTTTTTTAAATAGGAAGCTTACTGATGTTTGTTGAAGTCAGAGGGAAGAAGATTTGGGAGAACTGAGGGAGAGGAATGCGGGTGAAGCACCACTGGGGGATTGACTCAAGAGGTGGAGGTCTAAGTCTTGAAGAGGACAGACCCCTTTTCTTCTGAGAGTAGATGGCATTCCCATAAATTAAGGTGTATGAGCAGTCCAACTGATTATCTAGTTGTCTTCATTTTAAATGCTGCCTGAGTATTTCAGGCTCTCAGTGCCTTCACCTCTTAATGGTGGTAAGTGTTCTGAGATTATCTCCTTGCCAAAAATCTCTCCCATTCTCTCTACCTCAGAGACTACTGCCAGATTGAAATACTGTCACTCTCTTGGTTAGGAACCTGTAACAGGACTTTCTTATCCCTAGATAGAGGCCAACTTTCCTAATGAAGGGCTTGGAGGGCCTTTTATCCTGTGACGTGTGTGTGGTTGTATTCAGATCTGGTTTCCTCATCGCACAGGAGTCACTGCAGAGCCTGGCCAAGTGGACCCTGACTCGCCTTCCCATCTTGGTTCCTACATTTCGATGTTTTTCCTTTCTTTTTCTTCCTTCCTTCTTTCCTCTCTTCCTTCCCTACCTCTCTTCCTTTCTGCCTGTCTTTAAGGGAAGAGTGTGTCTTTGTTAAGTCTGAGATCACCTTAGCCAGTGGTTCTGCATTTTGATGAGCATTAAAAGAGCCTAGGTGCTTAATAGAAATGTAAATTCTGGGTTCCACTCACAAGATATTTGAATTCAGTTTCTGAGGTCAAATCCATTGTGGGTGGTCTATTGACCACACATTTAGAAAAAGTAATTAAATACTATATCTTTATATGTGTTGTTCTTCCTTTCTGAAATGTTCTCTTTTCTCTATCACATTCCATTCCCTTTTCACATTTTCTGGAAAGACATGGTTGACCACCTACCTCTACATCAAAGTTTGTTTTTATTTAATACTTCTTTCTAGTCAATATATCGCAATTTTAAACTTAGCTATTTTCCGATTTAACTGAGCTCCTGGCAGTGCAGTGGGTGCTGGGGTTACACAAAGCAACAGGGCATGGATCTGAACTTTGAGAGGCACCTAATCTCACACGGGTGACATTCTCATGGAGCTATTTTTGCATTGCCGACTAGACAATAGGCTCCTCTAGGACACGGGCTATATTTATTTAGAATCCACCACCACTGCCATCCAATGCTAGGCACTGAGGAAGTGGTCAGTTATTATTGGTAGGTAGAAACAGGTTTTGGTCTTGAGATCTATTGGTTGGGGAAGCTAGCTCTTCCTTGTAATTCTTTCTTCTAAGTAGTCCTACCAGAAGCACCTTCCTTGACAATTGCCATTATGTCCATTGTTTACAGTTTCATCTCCCTCAGCTTTACCTTGCTGTTGCTGTATTTGCATGTACTTGCTGGTTTGGCTGTGCAAAGCAACGCATCCAGGGGCCTGGGCAGTCAGCCAAGTGCTCCCAAGCCCTTCCACACATTGTGTCTGACTTCCTCTTTGGTAGGAATCCGTGTGATTTTCATGCTTTGGAGGATTTGGGCCCTTGTGAAATCTCTTCTGGTGAATTAGCCACACTGAATTCCATGCTTTGTGTCTGCCTTCAGTGCTGGCAGGAGCCTATATTATTTCATTCCCACGTCGTCACACTCCTTGGGACGAGGTGATGGTTCAGCTCAAGTTCATTTGGTATTCCCTTCTGAAATGTCACTGAGTTTTCCCACTGCTTGCACTGAATTAACTAATAACAATCAAGGGAATCATTAGTATGCTGGAAACATGAACCCAGGCAGTGTGGGCTGAGCATCAAATAAAGCCCTCTCTTGAGCACCCGCCTCTGTTACTGCCGATGGCCGCCATTTTAGTGCTAGCGCTTTTGCAAACTGCAGAATCATTTAGACAGATGGAGACAGAGAGAGGAGAGAGAGAGGGAGAGAGTGTGTTGGTCAGAGTAGGGGAGAGCTTAACATGTTTGCCTTCGAAGCAGCTTAACGTGAGCATTTTCATCCTTACTGGATTGTCTTCTGGGTGGACTTCAAGCTGAATGAGGGCATGTTGCTTCCTGCCACTGGCGGGTTGAGTAAGATGCTTCTTTCTTCGTGCACTAATCACCTGTTTTTGATTCTGGGAAAGTAAACTTGATCAGAAGAGCTACCATGATGGGTCAGGCACTGCGCTGAACATTTAACATGCTAATTATTTCTAATTCTTAAAACAGCTCTGCAAAATAGATATTATTATCCTAGGCTCTCAGCTCTGTGAGAGGATAAGGAATCTGCCTGAGATCTTACATCCAGTAAGCGGCAGAGCTGGATTCAAACCTAGATCGGCCTCTTTCTGCCTCTTCCTGATTCTTCTGGTATTCCATGTTGCCTTTTAAGGCACATTTGCTAAGGTTTATTGACCGCAGAGTGCTTCTGACAACCTCTGTGGACTGTCTGAGGTCACTTCAAGGCCAGCAGCTCTGTTCACACTGAAGTTTCGTTTTCCATGGGGACTTACGTAGCATCACAAAACGCGGTGGAAATGGACTCCCCAGAAAGCTGAAGTCAGTCTTACTCACTGCAGCCTGTTAATGCTGCTTTCTGGAGCCTAGAAATTCCTGCTTAAATGTGTCTCAGGAAATCAAAGGCCTTATTTTCAGTTGAATGGTATTTTGCTTGATAGGGTTAACTGCCCTCAGTTTCTCTGTAGATGTACCTTCATATTTTTAATGACACTAGAGAGTAATCAGAAGAGCCAGGATGCATATTTACAATAAAAACACATCTGAACCTATTCTTGAGTAACAGAGAACATGTGTTTTGGGGCTTTTCTATTTGGAGTCAGTTTATCATCCCTATAAAAACATTTCAGATGAGAATGGAGTCAGTGGAAACCCTGGGGACTGTATAGGGAGCTCTAGATTGAGATGGCTGAATGCCTGGCCTGGGTTTAGTCACTCAGGAGATTTGAAGTGAAGCATTAATGCTAGAATGTAATCTATCACAGACGCCTTGGCCATCTCCTTGAGCATTTCCACCTGTTTCACCACTGGGAGTCATGGCTCGTCTCCTAACAAATAAAACGTGTGTGTTCTGTACTCGACATGTCAATTAAGTCGAGAGAACTGGGTCCCATATATAGTCATCTTAATGGTGTCTGGTTTTCTTTTTTTTAAAAAATTCTTTAACTTAAGATGAAAAACGGGGATAAATAACTAAAGAATAATTTATGTAGTGCATATTTAAATTACGTGGAAAATATTTTCCCGACTCTAAAATAATGGGCTCAGCCTCCTTTGTGTGGGAGACACATTGTGGAGTGGAGGCAAAGTAGTACTTCTGTCTTATTTTCCCCAGTTTTTGGTGACACCGTAAAGGAAATGAACATTGTAGATTCTAAGTCCTGGCCCAGGTGATAATGGTTGGAGGGAAAGTCTTCAGTCTATAGGAAAGCCATCTGTAAGGAAAATACACTTGCTGTTCCCCTAGAATAATGAAATCACTAAGTTTAGACATAGACTTGGATGTTCATGGTACAAATTAAAATCAAACTCAGTGAAGTTTCTGGGTCTAGGTGTTCTGTTAAAATGGTTCATCCTCCCTGCCATACCAACAATATTCTGGATTTTCTCTGACGTGGATCACTGGATATTACTTCTTAGTTCTTTCGAAAGGCCCCTTTTATAACTGCCTCTTAAATGTCAGTGAGGTTCGTGCAATGTTTTGGAATCTCATTAAGTGTTTTCATTAAAACCCATAGCTTTTTCTGCTTAAAAATTAAAGCCTACCTCCCTCAATCAAATTTATATCTGATTACTACTATTTTTCTGGATGTGAGATCCAGATATTGAAGTGTCTGTTCAACTCTTTCTCTCAGAGAAACTCAAACTCGACTTGTCCAAAATTCAAATCTTTTGCTCCTTTCCCTTCCTCTGTCCTCTTCTGATGAAGAGCAGCATCATCACCAGGGGAGTTATTCGAGGCTCACACCTGAGCGTTGTCTTCCACTCCTGCCCTCAACTACCACCCCTAATGTATGACCGTTCACCAGTCTCATGGATTGCTTCGGTACATCACTAGCTCTTGTATCAAAACCCTTGTCTCTAGGTCTGTTCCTTTAGTTCAGGCACCTCACATTCTTCCTGGGATGACTAGGAAGGATGATTAGGATCACTTCTTTCCTTGTCCTTGGTTTCATGACCTCCAATTCACTCTGCAGACTGCTGCTGAAGTGATCTTTTCTAAAATATAAGAGTAATCATGTCCCTTATTTAGCTGTTTAAAATTCTTCAGGGACTCCCCAGTTGCTTCCAGGATAAATATCAGACTCCTTAGCTTAGCCCACAGGGCCTAGCTGCTCTGCCTCAAACCAGATCTCTGGCCTCAAATTCCACGCTCTTGACCAGACACCCTTTCTCCAGCCAAGTAACACTTCTTGACTAACGGAACTCAACAATCTGCTTAGTGTTGATACGTGTTTGACAGTGATGCTTCTTTGGCCTAAAATTCATCTATTCATTCATGTATTAAGTAATTTATTCAACAAATATTTGTTAAGTGTTTATTCTCTACCAGACACCATGACACTTATTGCGGACACAGCAGTGAACATGAACATGACAGACAAAGATCCTACTCTAATGAAACTCACATTCTACTGGGAGAAGACAGTATAAAGCAGACAATGAATTGCAGATAGTTTTGGAGGTTATGAAGGCAGTGAACCAATGTAACGAGATAGCAAGTACTGAAAGGTATATAAGAAATGTGTGGGACTTCTTTAGGTGGGGTTCTCTGGGAAGGTTCTCCTGAGGAGGTCTATTTGAAAACAGATCTCTGCTGGGCAGGAACAGCCATCAGGTCTGGGGACAGCATATGTAAAGGCCTTGAGCTGAGAATGCCCTTGGCATTTTTAAGGGATAGTAAGAATCCCAAGGTGGCTGTAGTTCAGAGATTGAGGCAGAGAGTGGTAAGAGATGAGGGTGAAGAGGCAGGCAGACACAAAATAGTGTTGGACCTTGCAGGCCATAATGGAGAGTCTAATTTTTATTTTAAACAGAGGAGTGATATGATCAGGTTCATATTTTTATTTATTTTATTTTTTTATTATGTTATGTTAATCACAATACATTACATCATTAGCTTTTGATGTAGTGTATGGATATATCATATTTTGTTCATTCATTCATTAGTTGGCGGACATCTGGGTTGTGTCTATCTTTTGGCTATTTAAATAGAGCTCCTATGAAGGTTCATGTGCAAGTTTTTGCTTGAACACCAGTTTTCAATTATTTGGGGTATACTTAGGAGTGAAATTGCTGGGTCATATGGTAACTCTGTAAAGTCACTTACTGAGAAACCGTCAAACTGTTTTCCACAGTGGCTGCACCATTTTATGTTATTTCTAAAATAACAAGTGTTGGCTGGATATATAAACATTGGAAACCTCAATTACTGCTGGTGGGAACATAACATGGTGCAGCCACACTTTGATGGTTTCTCAGTAAGTTACTTCACAGAGTTACCATATGATCCAGCAATTTCACTCCTGAGTATACCCCAAATAATTGAAAATTGGTGTTCAAGCAAAAACTTGTACATGAATATTCACAGGAGCTCTATTTAAATAGCCAAAAGATAGACACAACCCAGATGTCCACCAACTAATGAATGGATAAACAAAATATGGTATATCCATACAATGGAATATTATTCAGTCTTAAAAAGGAAGATAGTACTGATAAATGCTACAATATAAACGAACCTTGAAAATATGCTGATTAAAGAAAGTCAGACACAAAAGGTCACATATTGTATGATTCCATTTATATGAAAGTCCAGAATAGGCAAATCCATAGAGACAGAAAGCAGATTAGTTGTTGCTAGTGGCTTAGGGTACGAGAAATGGGGAAAGACTATTTAATGGGATTTCCTTTTGGGGTCATGAAAAGATCCTGAAACTAAACAGTGGTGATGGTTCTACAACTTGGTGAATACGCTCAATGCCACTGAATCATACGCTTGAAAATTGTTAAAGTGTTATGTGTTATGCCATGTGTATTAGTTTGGGCTACCATAACAGAATACCATAGACTGGGTGGCTTAAACAACAGAAATTTATTTTCTCACAATCCTGGAGACCAGGAAATCTAAAATCAAGGTTCCAACAGGGTTGATGTCTGGTGCTCTCCCCTTGGGTTGCAGATAGCTGCCATGTGTTCAAGTGGCCTTTCTTCAGTTGCCTGGGAGAGTGAATGGGCTTTCTGATGCATTCACTTATAAGGACACTAATTCTATTGGATCAGGGTCCCACCTTTATGACCTCATTTAACCTTAATTACTTCCTGGGCGCCTGGGTGGCTCAGTTGGTTAAGCGACTGCCTTCGGCTCAGGTCATGATCCTGGAGTCCCGGGATCGAGTCCCGCATCGGGCTCCCTGCTCCGCGGGGAGTCTGCTTCTCCCTCTGACCCTCTTCCCTCTCGTGCTGTCTCTCCCTCTCTCTTTCTCAAATAAATAAATAAAATCTTAAAAAAAAAAAACCTTAATTACTTCCTTACCTCAAATATGGTCACATTAGGGGTTAGCACTTCAGCATATAAATATGGGGTGGGGCGGTGGGGTGGCGGAGGGGGACCATAATTCAGTCCGTAGCATTGCGTGTGGGGCTTGGATTTTAGTGAAAGTAGGGAGACTAGTTAAGAGGCTAGTACAGTAATCTGAGTGAGAGATGATGGTTTGATCTTAGGGTGGTGGTAGAAAGGAATATGTAGTCTGTACCCTTCTTATTTTCATGTGGAGAGATTCTCTACTATTCTCATCTTCCTACCCCACTCCTTACTCTTCCTTTTCCCTTACTGGTATTTGAAAGCCATTGATCTGCATTTCTTAATTTGGTGGAGTTATTCTATTAACAAACTCCGAGGATTGGGGATTCCGTTCCTTTTCTTCCCTCTGCTGTCATGCCCACTGTGAGATGGTATTCCCATTCTGTAGACCCCAAATTCCCTCTGGAACACTGTCAGTGCCCAGACTGGGGTGGCATGGGGTGTGGGGCAGAGAGTAGCAGCAAGTTCACTTGACTACAAACCAACTCTGTTTCTCTAATGAGCTTCATCATAATGTGGGTGATACTTTTGTTTCCGTCTTCATGGCTCATTTAGCCTCCTCCACGTAGCCTTGGAATCTGAGTATTACTTTCTCTGGGAAGTAGTGCCTGACCATCCCCACTTGCCAGGATAGGTTATATGCCTCCCTTCTGTTTTTCTATAGGACCATGTGCATTCCCCCAGTTTAGCACATACCAACCATACCACCATCACTTATCGAGTGTCCTTTCTGGGAGAGGCAATGCCACTGCATTCCAAACACACGTTGTATTTCATACTATTTTAATGCAGGGCTTCTAAAGACATCAAGCTTCTTAAAGGCAAGGTCCATCTTAATCACTTTCCATTTCCCATGTTTGATAGGAGATCTGACCCGTAGTAGGTGCTAATAAATGTTTGTTGAGTACACAGCTTCAGCAAAAAAGTTAATGTTCCTACTTCACCTTTCTTTATAAGAGAGCCAGAGAATATAAGAGAGTCTCCAAATCTTGCTTGCTATCAAAAGTTGACTTACTATCAAGTAGTTGACATTCTTAAAAAAAAGATGAGTGTTGGAGAAAATGTGGAGAAAGTGGAACCATTGTGCACTCTTGGTGAGAAGGTAAGATGGTACAGACTCTGTGGAAAGTAGTATGGTAATTCCTCCAAAAATTAAAAAAAAAAAGAACTACTATACGATCCAACGATCTGCCTTCTGAATATATGCCTAAAATAATTGAAATCAGGATCTCAAAGAGGTGCATGCACTTCCATGTTCACTGCAGTGTTATTTGCAATAGCCAAGTTATGGAAACAATCTAAATGTCCATTGACAGCTGAATGGATAAAGGAAGTGTGGTGTATACGTGCAACAAAACATTATTCAGCCTCTAAAAAGAAGGAAATCCTGCCATATGTGACAACTTGGATGAACCTGGAGGACATTATGCTAAGTGAAATAAACCAGTCATAGAAGGACAAATACTGCGTAATTCCATTTATATGAGGTATTGAAAATAATCAAACTCATAGAAACTGAGCAGAATGGTCATTGCCAGGGGCTGTGGGGAGGAGGAAATGAGGTACTGTTCTTTAATGGATATAAAATTTTAGTTTTGCCAGATGAATAAGTTCTAGGGATCTGCTATTCAACATTTAATTTAGCAATGATGTAGGCTTAAGAATTTGTTAAGAGGGGGGATCTCATATTAAGTGTTCTTAACACAATAAAAAAATAGTTAGCTTCAATCATGGGCGAGGTTGGATTCATAATTCATATATAACTATTCAAATTACAGAATATGTCCAGTGAGGCAACCAGAGTTCTTTCATGTTTTGATACTCAATTGGAATTTGTAGTCTTCTCTGAGGGTTTTCTGAATTCTTACAGTCATGGAGTGATACCGTCTTGGCGCTGATTGCCTGAAAATCATCTGGGGACAGGAAGTTGGTGTGTGTTTTCAATTCTTGGGATAGTGAAAGGTAGCAATGTTCTTGGGGTCATCTCTCTTCTCAGAAAATTGGAAAAGGTAGATATAAATTATACATTTTCTTTAGATGCAAAAATGAATGCCTGTCAAGAGGTTATGGACTTTGGGAAGTTTTCTACCAATGGCTATGGGTTTTTGCTACTGTGTACATATATTCCCATCTAGTTTCCCTATAACTAGGGACCTGCATCCTTTTGGTGTTTGGCTGGCCTCGGTGCTGTGGTCTGAGGGCACGAAATGGGTTGAAGCCTGCTTGTTAATATGGCAGTTGAATCCTTTGGTTTGCATTTTTAAAATTTCCATTCTTCAGGTAGAAAATTGACTTGCTACAGATTACTAATTTCCTGAAAATTAAACTGTAAAATGATTTAAAACCTATTTTGAGATGTCTCAGATACCTTGAAAAATGTTAGTTATATATTTCTTAAGATAGTGTGCTGCCTAAAAATATAAGTAAAATAGTTGGAACGTTATGCTAGTTGGCAATTAAAACATAAATAATAAATTGTACATTTATCTGGCAGCATGGTACTTAAAAGAAGCTAAGATTAAAAAGAAAAATTTGTATCTATGCTATTCATGTGCCATGTGTGAATCTATTTAGTGGAGACATGCTTTGTCCTAGGCAAATTCTATGTTGTCTCTTTCTCTCATGGGTTAAATTTAGCCCCCTGCCCAACTTACAGTGTACTTTGAATAACACAGGACCTCATTGGAAGCAAGATATCTTTTTAGCTAAATATTTTTTGAAGGTGAATGAGATGGTGATTGACTCAAGAGGTTGGTAGGAGGCCTAGCAGGCATTCCTAGAATTGCAGGCATGTCCAATTTCATTTTACAAACCAGTTTAAAATAGAAGACACAGAATTAGTCTGTCTAGGAGCTTTAATATTGCCTGGTCATCCAGCTGTGACGTGGAGGCCAGAGCAGGGGCTACCAGGACATTTAGAGTCCTCGGTGGTATGTCTTCTTATGAGTCTTTCACTGAGGTCCTCAAATTAGAAAAGCTGTCTTTATTACAGAAGTGTTTAGAGAGTCTTAAGATATTTACGTTGTTATACCCAGTTAGGAACTTCAAGTTTAATTGATTACCGCAGTTTTAAATGAATCATCAGGAACAGGGGAACTTCTTTTATTGATGTTAGATTTCTTTACCATCTTCTATTATGGTTTTAATGGGTTGTCTCTCAGGATTAAGACACAGATTTTTAATTTACTTAAAGAAGATCATGGGCTTATTTCTAGGGACACAAAGAAAACGAGAAAAACAAAGCAACCAAGTTGTTCAAATAGAGCGGATAGCCTGTGCTTTTTGCTTTCAAGTTTTGAATTTCTAGGTTTCTTTACCACTTGGCATGAATAAAGATTAGACCAGTTCTCACCGTGTTTGAAGTAAGTACTTCAGTGAAAGAAAGCCCATATTTGCAGCAGGCATGCCTTGGGATCCAAGATTATCTGGGCATGAATGAAGGACCTGTCAGCCCACCAGGTACTAACTGGATATTTAAATCAGGAGTAACCCCCACTTTTTAAAAAGATTTTATTTATTTGACAATGAAAGAGACAGCCAGAGAGGGAACACAAGCAGGGGGAGCGGGAGAAGGAGAAGCAAGTTTCCCGCAAAGCAGGGAGCCCAACGTGGGGCTTGATCCCAGGACCCTGGGATCATGACCTGAGCTGAAGCCAGATGCTTAATGACTGAGCCACCCAGGCACCCCAGAAGTAACCCCTTCTGAAGAAATTGATCCTAAAAGAAGAGTCCACGGACTGCTTTAAAAGGGGAGGAGTATATCCAGTAGTTATCATTCCAGATTGGCCATATAAATGTATTTCTAAGCCCTAAAGCAAGGAGTGATTTCATGAAAATATCTATGCGATTAAAGCACACATAATGTTAGTTACCCAAGTGCCAGCAACTGGTATTTTAAGAGGGCTACTTCCTTAGCCAGTAGCACCCTCAACACTGGGCATGGCTAGCTGCTGGGACTTGTAGACATTAGCAGCAATACCATTGCCTCTGGGAAGGAGCACATTGGTGTAGTCCCATTGCCCACGCCCTTGGGAACTGTTCTCAGGACCAGTGACTTCAATGGGCGTAGGCAGAAGTGATGGCAGCTTCTCTGAGCGCTGGTGATTTTGGCTTCATCATGTTTCATTGGCATACACTGCCATTTTCGGTGTAAACAGTTGTTGGAGCTGGACCATGCAAGAAGGCATGGTGGAGTACATGTGAGATAGTCCTGGGGAGGTAGGGGAGAATTGGGGAGTTCAGGGGAGGTTGGAGGGCCTATGGAATTGTTGGGGCAGAGCCAGTATTGTAGTCTTAAGCCTTTAATTCTGACCTTCTTTTTATCCCAGGTTAGAACGACCTGGGAATAAGATTTCATTAGTCTGGGCCAGATATTCAGCTTAAATTTTGATGTGCTGAAATGTTAGGTGTTGAGAGGAAACCAATGAGTAACCAAGAAAGGAGAATTATAAAGCACTCCTTTCTTTTCTGTTTTCTTTCTATCTTTCTTCTATTCATGTTAAGATTTTTTTCAATTCCCTTAATTTCAAGATTTCCAGCTTAATTTTGCATTAAAAGAAGCTTTTGTAAAAGTAACCATTCCGTTTACACTCTTCCCACAAATGTAAAAAGAATGTAAATGAGGATGAGTTTTATTGAAGCCCAACAGGCCGGAGCCAACTGGAAAGATCCTTTAAAAATCCACGATGGCTGGTAACTCTGGAAATTGAGCATCATTATTGTCCATCCTGTCATTTACTCTTCAGTAGCTCAGCTCCATGTTGATCATTGGAATCAAGCGTCATCTCTGAGTTTGGCAAACAGCTGCCCTGTTTGGTTTAGGGCTAAAGCCTGTACTGGCAAAGGTGGATCTACTCATTCCAGATGAGAAAGTTTGGATGGGAGCAGTGTGGCCATCTGCCAGAGCTACAGGGATCAGAATGAAGGCTGCAGTACGTGTACCTGGTGACCTGGACCCAGGAGTGCGGATGAAACCTATAGACCTGGACCCAGGAATGCAGATGAAACCTATAGACCTGGACCCAGCAGTGCAGATGAAACCTATAGACCTGGACCCAGGAGTGCAGATGAAACCTATAGACTCAGAGCCTATGTGCTAGAGGATCAAACTTTGAGCTCTCAAGACGGCAAAATCCAATTATGGAACAACTGCACAGCCTTGGATCTAAGTATGTCCCATCACATCCCCTGAAAATCCTTACACGTGGTAAAGGTCAGTTATGTCTCAGTTCTCTTACCAGAGGATATATTAGCCTGGTCCCTCATAAAATTGCTTGTCCATATGTCATAGAAATAGTAATTTAGTATCACTACTAGAAATATTCTGGATAATATTATATTGGATTAGCCCTTAAGTAACCATTATGAATCTACCAGCTTCTCGCTTGTTTAATAAACTTCTGTCTGTAGCATTGAGTAATGGCAGATAAAAATGAAACAAGAAATGACATTCCCTGACCTTGAGAAGACAAGATGTGCTTGTATAAAGTAACCTCTGGGGAATACATTGGTAGAATGAGGGTTAGCAGTTTCAAAAGTTAAAGACAATTCTGAAAAAAAAAAAAAATTGCAGGGGTTAGAAATAGTGAAGGCAAGATACCTGAATGTTCTGCACATCACAGAGGAAATGTTTGATCTTAGTTGGCAGAGAAGAGAGGATTTAGCTTTGTAGTCTGGTAAACATGAGCAAAACCATGTAGGTAGAAAAAAGCATCTTGTATGGATTGCAAGTAAAGGAAGAGGCAGTGAGGAGCTTGGATAATGGTTGTAGTAGTAGGGGAAAGACTGAGGAAAGCTAAGATTGGCCTTAAGTGTTCTTGTTAAGGTTGTTGGAAGGAAACAGACAGGTTGGGCGGATCCATCTGATGGAGGCTCTTAAACATCTGGCAAGGGCCCTTGGGTTATCATTCCCTCATTCGCTTATTCATTTATCAAATGTTTATGTGTTTGGCACTGGACTAGACATTGGGGATGAACGAGACTGAAGCCTGAAGGAATTCACATTAGGGAAAAGAGGCACATGAACAGCCATACAACATAATGGTTCTAAAGAGGTCTGTAGAAAGTAGTCTGGTAACGAAGCAGATTAATTTTGCCCAGAATGGAGGCAAGGCTAAAACACCTTGGTAAAAATGTATGTTCTTAAGCAGATGGAACGGATGGAAAAATTCTGAAGCAGATGAAGCTGATGGAGCAGGCTGTAAGAAGCTACTGTGGAACAATCCAGACACAATCAGAAGAGCATCAGGGCAGTGAAAAAAACTGCCATGGGAACCAAGGAATAAGGAGGGGAGCAGGAGTACTTTGAAGGTGCAACGAAGCTTGGGTGTGCGGTAGACCTAGGTTTGGGCGGCCGGAAAACAGGCAGTGATGCCGAGCAGCTTGGTGCTTACCACGAGAACTGCTTGCTGACGTTGGAATCGTGTAAGTAGCCCCACACTATGTGGGAAGACGGCTGGCTCCCACCCAAGTTCCCTGTCATGGGGCAGCATTCTCGGTCACTTTCTTTGCTGGTCCAGTAATACCTCAGGGATTTTTTTGTGCCTCTGAGTCTATGACTATTTCCCTCCCATGTTCTTCCACCCCCCCAGGTGCCCTTATTCCCCTGGTGAAATCTTATTCACCCTCCACATGTCACTTCTCTTGTACCCCGAGGAATTACTCCTGTAGGTAAATACCTCCACTTTGTATATAACTCAACTTTGGCACTTATCTTATCATATTTCATTGTTTACATGCAGATTTCCTCTATAAATGGTTCATTCCTTGGGGACCGGGATTGTGGCTTATTTATAGCCAAAGCAGGATTGGCTTTGAATCCCTGCTTTACCACTTACTAGCTCTGTGAACTTTAGAAACATGGTTAATCTCTCTTTACCCACGTTCTTCATTTATAAAATAGTGCAAATAATATCTACCTAATAAGGTTACTAGTTAAAAACTAAAAGAATATATGTAAAGCATCTGTTAGAGTGATTTGTTTATAAAGACTCAATAAACATTCATCTTTTTCTTCTTCCATTCTCATCGTTCATATTCACAATGCTTAGCATAGTGCCTGGTATATAGTAGGAACTCAAAAACTGTGGTTGAATATCCAGACTTTAAAATTCACCGAGTGCATATCACATTCCAGACACTGTTCTAAGCACTGTGGGTGTATATGAACTCCTTTAGTACTCTCCATAACACCACAAAAACATCATTAATATCCTCATTTTACTTATGAGGAGACCAGGACACAATAAGGTAAATACTAACTCAGGGAAGCCTTGAGTATATGGAACCCCGAAGTCCATGCTCTTGTCTTAACCTTTTTTATACAGATTGATTCTATGTAGTTTACATATGATGTGGAGCCTTCTGGCGATTTTCTGCTGGTGATGATCTGGCCCATTCAGTGAGCTCCAAAAAGCAGGACTGCCATATGTCTTGAATAAATCCATTCCTAGTATACTCTCACAGAGACTTCTGAATGCTTTTAAATTCTTCAGAAATTAGTTCCCGTAAGAAAAAAGAGCCAGTTCTTTTTTTCGTGGAAACTCCTCCACTAGTATGGTCATCCATTCAAATTAGTCTGTGATGTAATTAAGTAACATATTCGTCTGAGTCCTACTTAGCGGTTGCTCAAATGTCAGGCTATAGATTTATAAGACATGGTAGTTGCCCCTTGGTGAATATCTACTGCCACCACCACCACAAGTACCATCTTGTGAGCTTCTATCTGGCAACCCTAGGAGTAAGTTATAGCTTACTGCTATAACTCCATTTTGCAGCTGAAAACCAAAGCTCGTAGAGGTAACTAATCTGCCCAAGGTCATAGAGCCAGCATGTTTGCACTCATGCCTTCCCGATTCAGGTTTTACTTGGGGAAATAGAAATGTAATTAGAGAAGCCGGTGATGGCTTCAGAGCGGTTTGTCCTTGGTTTGTCTCAAGAGGAAAGAATTGAATGTGTATTATCAGTGCTCTCCAGGGTGGAGTTTTCATTATCTGTGTGGCATTCAGGAGAACCTCCTGCTATTTCAAGCTAGCAGCAGTGCAGAAGAGGAGAAAAAAGCAAAAGACACAATGTACAATGTCTTGGGTTTGTGGCTGGTTTCCCCACTCAAGTCACCTAACTCCTCTATTTATTACAAAACTAAGAATACTAATGGCACTCACCTCAAAGCGTTGTTGTGAGGATTATAGTTGGCATTATGATGGTACTTCACTAAGTTAAGTTGCTTATAAGTCCATCTATTTGTCTGCCCAGCTTCTTTGAGACAGAGAGAGGCATTCAATCATTGGTGGAAACATAACTAGAAACAATATATAGACATGAAGCAGGAGGTTCCTGAAGAAACCACGAGGGAGCCATGAGTAAGGAGCCAAAGAGCAGAGAAGAGAAGATGTGGGCTGTTTATTACCAGAATGGTGGGAATTGTCACCTTTTTATCCCTGAGAAGCAAGAAGGTAACCCAGTGTATTACTTTTCTATTGCTGAATAACAATGACCACAGACTTAATGGCTTAAGACAAACAAACTTGTTATTTCACAATTTCTGTGGGTCAGAAGTCCAGGCATGGCTTAGCTTGGTCCTCTGTTCAAGCCCAACAGGGGGGATTTCATTCCACTTTTCTACTGTGGTATCTTCTCCAACAGTGTAATCAAGGAGCAACTATCCCACCATACTCACAGTCTATCCCCATTCAAGGGGAGGGGTTATACAAGGAGTGTACTGTGATGTTAATCTTGGGAACCATCTCAGAATTTTGCCTGCCACACCCAGGCCCATCATGGCACCCAAATCTTCCAGTTCTTGAGCTTGATTCTAGCTTCCCAGACTCTTTGCACAATTCCTAACTCCCTCATTGCTAAATGCTGTAATTCCTTGAATGAATCAATAAAACTCTGTTTAATACACATAAAGAGGGAAACATGAGAAAAACTATCTTTTCTGATCTGTGAAATGAACATTTGTAGTGAAAAAGAAAAAAAACTGCGCTTCAGACATTTTCTTTTAGTTATTCCTGATAAGTATATTAACACTGAATTTTGATTTGAGCAAAAGCGTGATTACATGGCCTAAAAACAATAGTTACTCTAAAGTCAGACTTTTTTCGTTAAGAAAAGTAGGAAGCTTCAAAATCAATTCATTTTCTGACTTGTATTAGATGGAAGAATATTTTTCTATAATAAATTTCACTTTAACATTAGTTAATGAGAGGACAATAGTTTTCTCTTTTTCCTCATTCACTATGTAATTTTTCAATTTGTGGGGAAGCCAGAAGATGAATTTCTTTGTTGAAAATGAAGCATTATATACATATTTCCTCAGAAGAGGCCCACACAGACAATACTAATTACAAGTGATGAAATGGCATGACCTTATGACATCTAATTTTGGTTGTGTTTTAGTGTATTGATTGATGGAATCCAATTTCCTTTTACTTTATTTAAGCCCATCTTATGGTTCAAAAAGCTTAAAACTGAGCAAACATGATAAATAAGACTAATGTGCACAAAGTACACATTCCTTTCCAAACTGGAAATTACATACATTCCGTTTTTCCCCTAGTTGGCCAGCTAAGCATAGACTGTGCTTGTGATTAAGTCAAGAATAAAGTCATAAACTCCAAGTATGCAATATTAAGAATTAATTGATATATGTGACTTCTCCCTTAGACAAGATTGCTTGGGAAGTCAGTATTGATGCTAAGCGCAGAAATGACTGTGGCTCTGTTCCTTGGTTTGGGTCTCCCTGGGACCCTTCTTCCCTGTTGCCATGAATGTGCTGCAGGAAGGAGTCAACTGGCTGGAAACGCCAGCAGCCTTCTGGCGTTTGGAGGAATGTGGAGAGGACAGGCTCCAAGGTTTCCAGTGTTATTGGTGTTGCAATGGGTCTGCGTCTCTTTCCCTCAGACACTGACTCTCAACACAATAGGACCGGTCTTCCCAGTTTGCTCTTTTGTGGTCTCTTCCTTTCAGCCTGAAGGCGGTCCAGACACAGGTGAGGAGAGCACACCTTCTTCCGTTTTCCTCCTAGGGGGATAGTGGTCCTTAGGTGACACATTTAAACAACAGGTAGGCCCATAGAGTTTTTGGGAAGATGGAGCCTCAGAGCTAGGTGTGAGCACTTCTGACCCTCTAAGGCTGGCTCTGCACCTTCAGGTCTCCCTGGTCACCAGCATCTCTGCCTCCCTGTGGGTCGCCAAGGGCATCAAATGGACTTTCTACTCCTGGTGGTCCCTCATGCTCATGCTCAGCCAAGAACATCCCATAACAAAACTCCTGGGTCCCAAACCTACAGCTCTTGGTGACACATCTCTTTCTATTACCATGTAACGCCATTTGCCTTTTAGCATGTACACCATGATGAAGTGACCAGACAGTTGTCTACCCAAACTCCTCCCCTAGCTTTTTATTTTTCACGCTAAGCAGTATTCTATCATATGAATATTCTGCAGTTTGTTTATCCATACCTGTTGATGAATATTTGGGTTGTTACAGTTTTTGGTTATTATGAATCATCCTGCTGTGAACATTTCTGTATAACTGTGTGAACTTATGTTTTCTTTCCTTTTGGGTGAATACCTAGGTTTAGACTGACTGGATCCTATGGAAGGTGTATATTTAACTTTTTAAGAGACTGTAAAATGGTTTTTCCGAGCGGTTGTACCATTTTGCATTCCTACCAGCAGTATATGAAAGTTCCAGTTGCTCTACGTCCTTGCCAACACTTGGCATTGTCAGTATATATGCATTTTCTTAAAGTGTAACTTCATGTAAATTAGTAGTTGCAAATGTGTACAATTATGTGTATTACAAATTATCTGGAGAATTTTTGTTTTTTAGTGACCGGAAAAGTTTTGGGACCTCTCTCTTCCTTTTTTTTCTTATGTTACATTAAATTGGGTACTTAGGAAAGAAAATTCATATTCTTCTAGACACCAGGGGCCCTTTAACCCACTGTAGCTGAGGTTAACAACAGGCACAACTTTTAGTATTCTGACAGGAAGAAATTTTATTTCTTAACTCTCTAAATTACAATTGGGAGGAATGGAGAAGAAAAAAAAGTGATTAAAAACTGTATGTGGGAGAGGGGGAAATAGGTTGGAATATGGTGATTTCCACAGTAGTTCCAATTATATGTGGTCATATTGATGTCCTCAAACAAGAGCTCTACCTCTAGATTTCAAAGGCGGGGCAGCCAAATTGGGCCTCATCACAGCTGTTAACCTCTAGTATGCTTTCTCCTCAGTTGTCCACTTTCTATTGTTCCTCAAGCCATGTTGACAGGGCCTCCTAAGACCAAAGGTCATAAGAAGTTGGAAGCAGCCTTGACTCATTCTCCAGTTTGCTCTGTAGGCCATTTCTGCCTTACTATTCAGTTAGCAGCCCATAGAGCAGCTGGAGTGGGGTAAAGGGGTAGAAGTCCTAAGTGGGTAGGAGGACATGGGTGGGGTGGTCACTGAAGTACCGTCTGGCCCTAGTGAGTACTTCAGGGGGTCTTCAGTTCTTGAGAGCTCCCCCAGACATGGTGATGGTGTATAAGAATGTGTGGTGCTCCAAGATGTCCGTCAACAGATGAATGGCTAAAGAAGATGTGGTATATATATATATATATATATATAATGGAATATTATGCAGCCATCAAAAACCCCTGAAATCTTGCCATTTGCAATGATGTGGATGGAACCGGAGGGTATTACGCTGAGCGAAATAGGTCAATCAGAGAGAGACATGTATCATATGATCTCACTGATATGAGGAATTCTTAATCTCAGGAAACAAACTGAGGGTTGCTGGAGTGGTGGGGGGTGGGAGGGATGGGGTGGCTGGGTGATAGACATTGGGGAGGGTATGTGCTATGGTGAGCGCTGTGAATTGTGCAAGACTGTTGAATCACAGACCTGTACCTCTGAAACAAATAATGCAATATATGTTAAAAAAAAAAAAGAAGATAGTAGGAAGGGAAAAATGAAGGGGGGGAAATCAGAGGGAGAGATGAACCATGAGAGACCATGGACTCTGAGAAACAAACTGAGGGTTCTAGAGGGGAGGGGGGGTGGGGGCATGGGTTAGCCTGGTGATGGGTATTAAGGAGGGCACGTACTGGAGCACTGGGTGTTATATGCAAACAATGACTCATGGAACACTACATCAAAAAAAGAAAGAAAGAAGGAATGTGTGGGGCTCCGATGTAAGGCGAATGGGTAAAAGTGGAGAGAGAAAGGAGAAAAGAGGATGAAGGAGAAGAAGAGAAAACGGAAGGGAAACATTTGTGACCAAGGAAAAAAGCTTTTCATTTTAATTTTTTATTTGTATTTTTAAGAGCTTTTTAAAAGTATAAAAACAGTATGCAATAAAGTTTCCCATTTTTACATGAAAAATACCCACTGTGACCTCTGCCTAATCCTGCAGTGGCATTTGGTGGTGGAATACCAGCACCATAGGAGGGAGCTGTTATGCCTGGATGTGTCACTGCACTGTTACCTAAATCACAGCCTGTGCAGGATGGAGAATGGGGGCAAGGATGGATGAGTCCTGGCATGAGATCAGAAGCCTGGCTCTGGGTCTAACCAACCTCAACTCCTCAGGCCTCAGTTTTCTCATCTGTCATGCAGCAGTTAACACCCTTATTAAAGGGTTATTGTGAAGATCAAAATGAGATGATGTGAAAACTGGCACTCAGTAAATACTGAGTTGCGATACTTTCACGTTTTTCAGGTTTTTCTAAAATATTTAATTTTTTTATTTTAGAGAGAGAGAGAGAGCATGTTTGAGCGGGGGGTTAGGGAGGGGCAGAAGGAGAGAGAATCTCAAGAAGACTCTGCGTTTAGCATGGAGCCCAAACCAAGAGTCGGATGCTTAACCGACTGAGCCACCCAGATGTTCCTCACATTTTCCAGTTTTGAAGCAATATTTGTGAGAGCTCAGTTCTGAACAATCTCTTGTCATATGTCTTCAATGGCATAATGGGAATATAGAATTGAGAAAAGGTTCTTCTGGTTGTCTTTCACTTTTACTGTTTTGATTTTTAGCGATGCTGATACTTGCAGACAAGCAGCACTTGAAAGATCATGGCTTACAAAAGTTTAATTCTGTCCACTTAATTACCAAAGCTTAGCATATTTTAGTTATCCTTGGTATAGGTTTCATACTATCCAGCCTCACAGAATTGGACCAAATCTGTCCTTCCCGCTTGAGGATTCCCCACAGTTTTTCTCCATTAAACCCTGTAATGAGGCTCGTTACCAAGACATCTGCTGTTTCCATGCCTACAAGTCCTGTTTTCCAAACTAGCTGTCCTCGGGCTGGCAAGAGTGAACTGATTTAACTCCAGAAACATTTTTAACTTCCTGAAAGATTAAATGGCCAGAGGTGCCCCCACAGATCCTCTGCAGTATTCTCCTTTAAGGTCAAGGTTCATGCTTTCTTTAACAATACGATTTTGTGTAGTTGTCCAAACAATAACAGCCATCAGAGACTGTTCTGCGGCTCTCATCCAAAAAGTCTGTCTTGCCACTGCCCCTCCTTTCCAGAATCTCTCAAACGCTTTGATCTCCAGCTGCTTTTTGAATGATGTTGGTTCCCAGAACTTTTACCTGTTCTGGATGAATGTAGAATCCTTGAGCTGCCTTGGCAATGGCTTCACATGGCGTCTGACGCCGAAGACTAAAAATAGCGAGATGAAGCCCAAAGCATTCTCTAAGGAAATAAAATCGAGCCACGTAACCGGATTATTCTTGGTTATCTTGCAGATATCGGTGTGACCAGACGTCGGCAAATGGTGGTGAGATCATTTCTAGTCGCCTTTTAATCTGCTGGAAGCTGGCTTCTGAAAGCTTCTTGATAGTTCTTTTCTTCCCCCCAAACCAAAGGCAGCCAGCAGTTTGGAAACTTTCCACGTTGGTTTGTCATTTTGACTTTCACGAGTAACTTTGGAAGGTTCATTTTCCTTTCTTTCTTCATTTCAGCCTGGTTTTTTGGAGAGGGGGGAGGGGAAGGCAGGATTCTACTCGTTCACAGTGGTTGCTAAGAGAGAATCTTCTCTGTTTATAGGCCCCTAACAAATAGTGACAGCTGAGAGACAAATATGGTGTTGTGTTTGCAGGAGGAGGATGGAAGGAGGCCAGCAATTAGCAGCCTCCGAGCACAAACGCTCACAATGAGGGCTTTGAGAGGGTTGACTGGCATCATGCTTCCACAGATTGCTTGAAATAATTTAAAAAGGTGTTTGCCTCATGCTTTCAATGACAAATTCATTTCCAGAAATCAGCGTTGAATACCTTGAGAGGATTGTAAAATGACATAGTCTTTTCTTTCTCAAAGAAGCTTTTGCTTAACAGGAGCCAAATCTCAGCAGGATTTGTATCCATTTTCAGAATAGGATTCTTTCACCTTTGGGTCAGAGGCTGGAGTGTCACAAACCGGCAAAGGGAAGCCAGGAGTACCTGGATTCATGTTCACCTTTCTTGACTCTTTGGGGGGATTTACTCCATTCTGAGGGTGGTGCCCTAGAGCAGGATGATGTTGATTGGGCTGGAGCTTAGAAAAGCATTATGCAAAGAGAAAACAAACTCATCTTTCTGCCTAACACTAATATAGAAGTGGGCATTTGAGTCCTTCATTTCATAATTCCGGTATAAAAGAAACAGTTGCCCAGGATGAAATAGAGGGCTATGACATGATGCTTATTGAAAAGGAGGTTTCGTGGAAGTAGGATGGGCATTTAGTCTTTACTCAGAGATAATGTTGAGAGGTTAGAGTTAGCAATGGCTGATGCCAGGGACAATGGTGGGGCACTTTTCTAATGTTCTCTACATTGTATCAACACATGTCGTCCTCTGCACAGCCCCAGCAGGTAGGTACTATTATAAACTCAACTTACAAGGAAAGAGGGCATGAATAACTTGTCCAAAATATGCAGTAAGTGGTGGAACTCCAGTCTGAATCCAGAAAGCTCGGTTCAGAACTAGTGCTCACAGCCGCTGCACCGTGTTGTCTCTATTGGGATGCCAGTGGTTCTCAAAGTCTCAACTTCATTCCCCGTCTCTCAACAGCTGACCAACAGCTCTCCTGGCTCTGGGGAGACTGCCCTGAAAAAGTTTTCTCGCTGACTTAGTGGGGAGAATGCCTGGCTTGCCTCCCTCCCTTTTTCCTCCACTTCCCCTAAGGGAGCATTATATGTGTCGAATCTGGAAATGACTTTGAAAGGAACACGTGGAACTTCGATGTGAAAAGAATGGCAAAGGTTTAAGGTTAATTTTTTTTTCTCTTCGGTACACAGTACAAAATCTGAACTTTTCAGTTGACTACCACTACTCCACATTTTCTGTCTTAACTCAGAAGTGCTTGGATTTATTTAATCTGGGGTCCAAACTGTGTCAGAAATGATCCTTACGTACATGGCGTCAGGGGATCAACCCATCATCAGTGGAGAAAAATTTAAGATCCTGTTGGAGAGAGTTCAATCCCGTTGAAGAGCTGAGATACCTATATGTCAACAGA
Organism: Eumetopias jubatus; assembly: GCF_037043125.1. Taxonomy (NCBI): domain Eukaryota; kingdom Metazoa; phylum Chordata; class Mammalia; order Carnivora; family Otariidae; genus Eumetopias; species Eumetopias jubatus. The sequence continues at coordinate 16,746,618 of NW_028274808.1, forward strand.
AAACCGAGGAAGTAAGGCTTGGCCTTGCTTTCAGAGTGAAATTCAGACTGGCAGCCCACATGGGCCCTACTCACCCATCCATCCTTCTACAGGTGATTCTGCAAAGGTGATTCCCTCTGCCTTTAATACCTTCTGCAGAAGGTTGTAAGCACTGGTTCTGAATGAACCAAGTTTCCTGGAGTCAGGCCACAGCTCCACCATTTACTAGAAACTTCTAGTGTAAATTTTCCCTCCTACTAACTCAGGTGATCACACCATACCAACTTGTTTAAAAACAAACTCGAGGGACGCCTGGATGGCTCAGTTGGTCAAACCACTGACTCGATTTTGGCATAGGTCATGATCTCAGGGTTGTGAGATCGAGCCCTGAGTCAGACTCCGTGTGGAGCGAGGAGTCTGCTTAAGATTCTCTCTCTCTCTCCTTCCTCCCCCCTTCCTGCGCATGCCCTTGCATGTGTGTGTATGTGCTCTCTCTCTTCAAAAAAGCAAATAAAAAATAAAAAAAAAAACAAATTTGAGGAAAAAATAAAAAATGAAACAAATTTGAAGAGCAAAATGCTCAAAACGACTAAATTTCTATAAACAGGAGCCTACTTAAAAGTGGGGGGGGTGGAGACTTTGCTCTCTTTTTATACTCACTTGTGGTAAAATTTACATATTATTTTAAAAAAGAAATCTAGCTAATTAGAAATAAGAAAGCTTCAATGACTTTTAATGTTTTCTAGTTAATGAATGAATGCTGATTAACACTGATTAATTAATATTTACCAATTGATTGATTAATAATATTGTTTATGTGGCAGGGCTCTGAGGGAGGCCTTGAGAAGCTCCTCACCTGGACAGTGAGGGAGTGCTGGGATTTATCACGTATGAGAGATGACATGTGTACAGTGGGTTATAATGTAGCTCAGAAATGCTCCCGTGACATCAAAATTCACTTGTTACGAGAGCGTAGAGCAAGCAGTTGGGGGTGGGGAAAGGTCGGTGTACTAAGAAAGGTTTATAGAAGAGATATTTTGGCTGAATTTTGAAGGATTTATTCACCCATTCAAAAAGTGTTGTTGAGTGTTTACTATATGCTAGATTCTATGACAGGTGCAGCATGTACAGTGGGGAAAAAAGGGCCCAGGTTCACCCTCAGAGTGGACGCAGAGGTGCTGAGAGGACTGTGAGCTGGCAGAAGCCTGGAGTTGGCAAGAGGAGGCTGTCATGGGCAGTGGTCTGGATTGGCAAGAGGCAGTGTAGGGCTCCGGTGTCAGCAGCGAGAGAAGCTATCATCTGCCAAAAGTCCTGTTGGGACCAGTTGTCCTGAGAGGGGCACTGATCCAGAGCCCAGGATTGTCAGGCCACCACCCTGCAGAGGCCAGCCCAGGAGGGCAGACCACCCTCCCACCATTGCTACGAGGACCCATAAAGTTTCCCCTGTGCCCAGATCAACTTGGGAAGGAGGAAGGAAGGGGAGAAAGAAATCTGTTAGCTTACAAGCTTTCTGAGTCTTTACCAAAATTAAATTGTCTTAAATTAGAGACATCTGAGATATTATTGGTTGCTAAATTTGAGCTAAAGTAAATTTTTACTGCCACCCAATGGGGTTGGAATTCATAGGGGCGGTTTGGTTGGTTATACAGTATATGATTCAATTGGTATGAAATATCTAAAATAGGCATAGGCAGAGAGACAGAAAGTGGATTAGAGGTTGCCGGGGGCAGAGGGGAATGGAGAGTGGGAAGTGACTGCTGAGGGGTGTGACGTTTCTTTCTGGAGTGACAAAAATGTTCTGGAATTAGATAGTGGTGATCGTTGTACAACTTTGTGAATATACTAAAAACCACTCGATTGTACACTTTAAAGGGATATGGTATGTGAATTATATCTCAACAAAAAATACATGGAAGAGATTAGGTTGGATAAAGAAAATAAGGAAGCTGTGAGTTTTCTTCACACATCTGAGCAGTGGTATGAGTAAAGTCCCCTCCATATGAGAACCGTTAATCAAACATTGATTTTCCAAACATCCTAATCTGGTACCATGTTGTATAATAGCTTATATAGAGTGGCGTATTGTTTTATCAAAATAATAAACTTCATAAAAAACTCAACTGGGGGTCAGAATGCAACTGAACTACCACTTGAAGCAAAAAGTACTTCTTAGATAATAATGCAATAATAAAGTGATCCACAACATATATGAACTCAATGTGAGATGACATGTGGAAGTTCAGATACTTTTGGTTAAGTGGTATGCTTTTTTATTTTGTTCACCCTTTGAAGATAAGATAGACATATGTTCTAAATCAGAGTACTTGTTGAAAACATATGCATTGTACTTCTTACTGCCATTAAATATACTTATTCAGGACAAAATTTTGGATTTTTAAAATTTTCCTTCTTTCCTTTTTGGTCTCCTTATTTTGCTACAACAGAAAACACATATGCGGAAAATAAATTGCTGTCATTCTATTTTAAGAGCAAGACTGAAAATGGGCCGTTTCTTGTAATGTTTTTATCATTCCTCTGGTTGGCTTGGCTTGAAGCCTCATAGTCATTATGGACTCCAACCATCTCCTTCAATCCCTACATCCAATCAGTGGCCAAGTTTTGCTTACTGTATTTTTGTAATCCTTCTCTCATGTATATCCCTGGATCAGGATGGCTGTTGGCTTCTCGGCTTCCATCTTGATTCTCTTAAAACCCCCAGAGTCATCTTCTTAAAGCTTCATGCTGCCCGGGTCCCTTCCCCCACACTCTCTCACCAAGGCTCCTTTGATTGAGCCATCATTTCCTTCCACACGTTGGTTTATCTTCTTCACTAAGCTCTATCATTTCCAACATTTCTTTCTCTTCAAATTCTATTTTGTCTGTGTGAAGGAGGAAGTTTACATCCTTAAGTGCCTTTTTAAAGAAGAATCATTCTTTTTTTGAAGCTCCCTAACTATTTTTCCTGCAGTGTGAGAGTGATCCCTGTTAGCTGCCCGAAATCCTTTCTGAAACAAAGAAGTAGAGAAATGAAATATGGACTTTGGTGTCTTGATTATCTTGCTCTCCCAAAAGTTTAATGCCCACGGCAGGAAGAGAACATAACTAGTTCTCTTTGAGGTAACTCGAGTGTATAGAGAAACAGTAAATATTACAAATAAAAATAAACAAGACATTTTCATTTTTATCTCCCAAACCTTCTCTGTATTTTGCATTGGTTTTTCTGAATTCCCTTCCTTATGTTTTAGCTTCCAAGTGTCTGTTTAAGCCTTTTTCTTTTTTTTTTTTTAAAGATTTTATTTATTTATTTGAGAGAGAGAGAATGAGAGATAGAGAGCACGAGAGGGAAGAGGGTCAGAGGGAGAAGCAGACTCCCCGCTGAGCAAGGAGCCCGATGCGGGACTCGATCCCGGGACTCCAGGATCATGACCTGAGCCGAAGGCAGTCGCTTAACCAACTGAGCCACCCAGGCGCCCTGTTTAAGCCTTTTTCTCCCTCTCCTGGTGTCTCGCTGTTTTATCTAGGTGTATTTTAGGCCAACTCTTTTTTTTCAAATAACTTTATAATGGAGATAAAGTTCTAAAATATTTTCTTTTTTGCTTTATTGAGTCAACAACCTTTGCTTCTTCTGCCCTCAGCGTTTATTTAAATATGAATTTTCATAGACGTGCCAGGACAAAGACTAGGGTAATATTCAATATTAACATTATGTGATTCAAAACCAGAATGATGTAAACTGTTACCTTGCAAGCTATTTCTTGAGAAAGGCTTCCTACTTCCCTTTATCAAAATAATAACAGAGCATAGAGGGCACAATTCAGAGTGTTTTTCATAATGCAGAGAAGAGACCCATGTATACTTAGCTGGAGTAGGGGTAAGAGAACCTGGGGTATCATAGAAGTAAAAGAAAAGCCAGGCAATATTCTGTCATGGGAAATGATGGAAAGATGGAGAAGGAGAGAAAGAATGAAGAAAGTGGGGTGTCTCTTGTTGTCCTCCCTGGAAGCCTCTGCTTTAAGGTGAATTAAATTCAAGAGCAATGTGGACCTCAGCTACATCAGAATAAGCTGGACAAAGTAGTATGGTCAGGCAGAAAGGGGGCTCTGGGATTTAGCTTTTCCAGACTGCCTTCGTTCTTTATCTCATGGGGATGTAGAATTGAGAAATGAAGAATCTATAATGGTGCACACGATGGCAAGGTGAGGTGACCCCACTGCAGAGTCTGGGTGTGTTTGCTTGCTGGGCCAGAGGCTGGAGGAAGGACATGGCCGATGTTCAGGAGTCCGCAGCCTGCAGGGGCTAACATGAGGCTGAGTCAGCCAGGAAGTGATCATTCCTGACCAAACCAAGGGAGATCAGATCACCAGTTACACCATCCTCAGATTTCAGCCCCAAAGGCCAGTAGACACCCAGGGGATAAGGGACACAGCCCTGGAGACCAGAAGAGGTAGAGGACGTTGTGCCATATCCACCAGATCTTTCCCACCACCATGAGGATGTTAAGTTCTCCTTCCCGTTCACTTGGGAACTATCTTGGGAAGGAGGCATGGGTGAGGAGGCAGTTCTGAAAGACCAAGTATTTTTATCCTAATGAGTGATTCATTCCTAATATGAGGCTTAAATCCTTGGAATGGATTACACTGAAACAGGATTACACATTTGGTTAACGATATATACATTATATAATTATATATATCATATATTTGGTTAATTATATATGTACATAATAAATATATTGTAAGTAAATATTACATGAATTATCTATAATATGTATTTCTGTTAACCAGAAGATGGGGATTTGGAAGCTAAGAAATGACATATTTTAGGCTTATTTAACTTGTATGTAATTAAATATTTGACCTCACTATAATTTTATCATATATCAGAAGAAATACATCTTAATTATAAAGAGTTTGAAAAAAAAAGTATCCATAATCACTAAGATATGGTCATAGTCAACATTTTTGTGAATATTTTTCTAGTCTCATTTCAATATCTATGTATTGGTGTATTAGGTTGAACCCGATGAAGTGATTGTTATTTGACTATTTTTGACTTAAAAAATTGACAATTTCATAGGGCCAGCTTAATACATTTGTTCTAGGTACACACACACACATACACACACACACACACAACCTTCTATTTTCTTGGTACATATACATATATGTAAAAATATATATTCTTCTCGCAAAAACAGGATCATATTGTTTTGTAACTTTTTTTTTCACTTAACAATGTATTGTGAACATGTTTATACATCATTAAATATTGTTCCATGAAGTCTTTTAAAATGATTACATTGTATTTCATAGTAAGAAGTACCACAGTTTATTTAACAATTCTTATTGTTAAATATTTAAGTTTTTAAAAATTAATTCATGTCAAGAAATAACATGACAATGCATACTTGTAGCTAAATATTTGAACACATTCATAATTATTTCTGGTAAATATATACATGGAATATATAGAAATAATATATAAAGATATATTAGAAATATATAGAGTAAATATATAGAAATGACATTGCTGACAATAGATTTATAGTATTTTAAAGTTTTATGAATTGTCAAATTGTCATCCAAAATGTTATCAATATTCATTCCCACAAACATGATATGGAGATAAACTTTTGCATAGTTGCCAATTTGCTAGATGAAAAATGATCATTTATTTTATTTTATTTATTTATTTTACCTATTCTATTTTTTATTTCTAAGGTTGTTTAATTATTCATATGCTTAGTACTTTCATGTTTGTTTTGTCTTTATCTGTTAAAAAACCAGTCTCTTCATGCCCTTTGTTTTGTGCTGTACTCTTCACTGAACCTACATGGGTAGAGACTGAGCTCACAGTCTGACCTCTAGTCCCCAGTTCCCACTCCCACTCCATGGCAGGATTGCTAGCCTCAGAACCAGTGTTTATGAATTTCCACTTCTTTGAGATCCATATCCAGTTGCCACTGAGTCTTCTGGTCTTTTTCCTAAAATATTTTCTGTAAAGATTTCTTGGGCAGTATAGAAATGAAAGGATCTTGATGATTCAGTTGACTTTCTCTGTGTCACCAATGATAATGTTGACATTTTTGCCATTCCAGTAACTTCTTCATGTCACAGATCATATGAGGACAGAATTCAGAGCTCCATAATGCTGGGCTCCAGTCTTCTGGTCTGGTTGCATATCTTATCACCCCTCAGTCCTACCAGGGTTTCCGCTGCCTCTACCATAGACTAGATCTATGTGTTGGAACCATCAAAAGAACCAATGGCTGGTAGCACTTTATCTAATTTTTCTGCTTTGTTCCCTCTCCATTTCTAGTTTTTAACTCCATTTTTATGTCACTTCCTTCCTTAGAACTGATTAACTTATGATGAAAAATTACAACACGTGTTTTATACAATACAATATTTTCTTTGAAAATCTTATTGGCTTCAAATGTATTTTTAGGGGTGCCTGGGTGGCTCAGTTGGGTAAGCGTCTGACTCTTGATTTTGGCTCAAGTCATGATCTCAGGGTCATGAGATGGAGCCCTGAGTTGGGCTCTGCACTCAGCGGGGAGTCTGCTTGGGATTCTCTCTCCATCTGCTCCTCCCCCTGCTCTCTCTTTCTCTCTCTCAAATAAATAAATCTTTTTAAAAGTGTATTTTTAAGTGCTGTATTGTGATTGTCCTCTTCAAACGCCCCACCTCTGCAACTTGGCAGTGTAGCCAAGAGGAGTATCGAACAGTAAATCCAAATGTTTGATGCTAATTAGAATCAGCCAAAATGGTAACTTCAAAAGGAGAAAAGGTCATGGAACTAGCCTTTATTTAGTGCCAACTATGTGTTAGATTCTGCTTTTATATTTTAACTCATTTACTTCTCAGATAAATGCTATGTGATTTTTAAAAATTGTACCCATTTTACAAGCTAAATGAAGTTGTCACCAGGTCAGGGCCACTTCCTTAGAAACCCAAGTAGTCTGCATTTGAAAAATATGCTTTTCTGTTTTATAGGATTGGAGTTAGCAAAGCAAGGCATTCACTCTTTTATACTTACTCTTCTTGTAAACGAATTCCAGAATGATCCTCAAATAACATGTCATTATCAGCACCCATACACAGTCAAGAAGGAAGCTTAGACATGTTTGGATTGGAAGTTTACATCGTGCCCTTGTTGTTTTAAATCTTTTCTTACAGGGAAACTGTCTCCTGAGGTAGGAAGATTATTTATGACCCCATTTAGGAAATAGGTCATCTCATCTGTGCATCATCAGTGTTGAGAGTATGTTGTGGTTTTCAATACAGCTGTCTAGCAATTTATCTTTGATACTGAAAGAAATACCATGCCTATTAATCCATGTGCAGATGTCTGCTGAGCTTGTTTTCAGATCATCTGACAGCTGACCAAAGGCATAACTGTGTGTGTGTTGAGGGATATCGCATGGGTGAGAGGTCTAGATAGCACTAGCTTAGAGTTCATGAGCATTTTAAGATCCCTCCAGTAGGAGACAGAAGAAGAAAAAGAGAGGGAGGGAGAGGTAGAGATATTATTTTAGAGGCCTTGTTGTAAATACTTTGAACAAATAATATCAGTGCTTTTCCTAGGGAGTAGATCAAAGATAAACTTGCTATTTCCAACTCATTTCTGTCTGCCAGTAGGTATGTTTCTTTGCTGTAGGCTTGGTGGGGGGGAAATGCCAATAATTCGATGGAGAAGCCTATGCTATCAACAACTCTGTAAGCAAATCTTTTGTTTCTGGGCTGATCCATGGTGACATACACAGGTTGTGAATAGCTTGATGTCTGTGTGTGTATTTTCTTCTGTTTTGAATCAAACATACTTTATTGACATTGAGTCACCAAGAGGAGAGCAGTAGAATTATCTGAAAGAGTCATGACTTGCTGTGTCAATAGCTTTGAGTGTCACCCTCCAGGGTGCTTAGTTGAGATGTTGGTGGCATTCAGTCAGGAATCTTCAGGCTGGAATGCCTTGAGTGCCAACTTTGTGTGGAATTTTGGTCTTGAAATCCTATTCCTTGTATCAAAGCTCATCTGCAGGAAAAAACCAGTGGCATTGGCTCAAATATAGTCTAATGTCTTTGAGCAATGACAATAAAAATGTGCTACTGGGTGGTATTACATCATGGAACCAATAGCATCAGTATTTATGCCAATGTAATTTTGAGAGCAATTTTACTTGATATGAGTAAGTCATTAGAAAAGTCACACTGATTCCAAGGGAATTTTTCTGGGGTAAGTATTATCTACAAATTCTTGAGCTTATAACTCATCATGGCCTTAATACTTGTACCCTAAGGAAGAGAACACTGATGTTTTGTGATTATCCAATTAACAACTTCTGATATTAATAGCTGTCAGTTTCTATCTTTTCATATTTTAATGCTGTCCATAAAAAGATACACATATATCTCTCTTGTATAAATATATATGTATTTACACATTTGTAAATGTTTACATATTTATATATATTTTATATACTCAGTGGCAAATAGGAGTTGATGAAATGTTTCATGCCATCCTCCATTCCTTGTGGAAGGGAAATTAGCAGACTGCTGACACTTCCCTTGAAGGCTCTTTTGAGTATGTATTTGAGATGACTTCTTGAAGCATCGTATCAAGAATATCTGGTGATACAAAATAGGTCAAATAGCCTGGTCTTGTGGAATTAACTGCCTGCCAAAGACCTCAAAAGAGATTTAGGGCTTGAGGTATCATCTGAAACAATCCAGGCACCCATTTATTTATTTTGTTTTGTTTTGTTTTTTCCCCTCATCAGCTCACTCTTTCCAAGTTGTCCAGTTATCATTAGAAATGTGTACCCCATGGAGGGGGTAACCATCATGGCAGCACCCCTGCAAAACCTGGGGACCCAGAGTTCTGAAAGGCTAACAAAGAGAATAATCCAGAAATCCCTGGAGCTTGTGGAGACATAAAAGTCTTTGAGTAGCTTCTCAATAGACCTTATGCAGACAGCTTTAACCACAAAGATGAGTTCAGCAAGTTTGCTGAAATGAGATGGTGCTTCAATACCTGGTTTTACATTCTCAAGATTCAGCAAAATGCTGTTCAATGACCTATGACTCCATAAAGTATGTTATTACTGAACCTTCCAAACTCCCTGCAGGTACTCAAGTTCTAATTGATGTGCAGACATGTAAAAGACAATGGAGAAAGTTCAGATCAGAGTCAGGGACCCCTTTCCCTGTGAAGGATACCGCCACTGACTCAGATAGAGCCCTATGCCGTAGGGTGAGTTGATGGTGGGTTTTCTTGTCAATGCAAGTTGATGTGTAATTAACAATGAGTAAGAAGATCTTGCTAAAGTTTTACCCCCTGGGGACCTGGTATTTTCTTCCTGCATTACTGGAAATACCACTGGCTATTTTTTTAAGTTGGCTCTGAGTGTGTGTTTGTGCACATGCATGCTCGCCAGGGGAATGGGGGGTCTCTTCTCTCGGTGAAGGCATAGGCCAGAACTACTCAATAGTTATCCTTTGTTATATCTTGTTTCTATATGCAAATTCCAAATTGAGGACAGGGTTAGGAGGAGGGGGAATTGCAGTTGTCACCTCTGGAGCAAGATATGTGATCTGCATTTATCGCCCACTGAGAATTGAGGAGCACAGGAGAGGCCCTGAGAGAAGGCCTGGATTATTTTTGTAGCGCTGCCATAATAGGGTACCACAGACCGGGTGGCTTAAACAACAGAAATTTATTTTCTCACACTTCTGGGGGCTACAGGTCCAAGATCAAGGTGTCAATAAGTTTAGAGTCTTCAGAAAGTCTCTCTCCTTGGCTTGTAGGTAGCTGTTTTCTCCCCGGGTCTTTACATGGTCTACTTTCTGTGCACATTTGTGTCTAAATCTCTCCTTAATATAAGGACACCAGTCATATTGGATTAGGGACTACCCACATGATCTCATTTTACCTTAATTACCTCTTTAAAGGCCCTACCGCCAGATACAGTCACGTTCTGATGTCCTGGTGTTTAGGGCTTCAACGTATGAATTTGGTGGGACATAATTCAGCCATACCAAAGCCTGAGCTCCTGGTCTTGTATTTAAACAGTCACTATTACTGTAGATGCTGACTAGAGATGAGAATATTCCCACTGGTGTGAATGCTTAGAGGGGCACAAGTGGATGCCCCAAGTTAAGCCTCAGGAGATGGCATTGTCCAGGTTCCCACTGAGAGCCCAGGCTAGCCTTGTCATGAGCTCCCTATGATCTGCACGTCTTCTGGAAGGAGGTGGAGTCTCTCTTCTCCAACCAGGAGCCCTATGAACTGCTTATTAATAACTGAACTCATTTCACCTCTTGACAAACCTACACTGTTCTATGAGAGCCCCTGTAGGTGAGGGTGTCCTCTGCTCTAGATGGGCTTGAGCAGCAGACACAGATGCTTTCACCAGTTCATGTTTCTCTGTCAGCACTTGTTTGATTTGCACCTCATCAAATCTCACCTAGTATCTTACTCCATATGTACTTTCATATGTATTTTGTTCTTACCTGCAAAATTTGGGAGGAGGGACTGCTTTCTGCCAAAAGATCTGGAATTGCCAGATGTAGGGAGAATATAGAGACCATTAGGTCTCTGGCTCTTGGTTCTTTAATTCTGGATTTAAAAAAATGTTTAACAAAATGAGTGGTCGTGGGCGGAGCAAGATGGCAGAGGAGTAGGAGACCTAGATTTCGTCTGGTCTCGAATTCAGCTGAATAGGTATCAAACCATTCTGAACACCTACGAACTCAACAGGAGATCGAAGAGGAGAGTAGCAACAACTCTCTGAACAGAGAAGCGACCACTTACTGGAAGACAAAATGACAAGACGAAAAAAATCACCTCAGCAAAAAGAACAAGAGGTAGTACTGTCAGCCAGGGACCTACTCAATACGGACATTAGTACGATGTCGGACCTAGAGTTCAGAAACATGACTTTAAGGATACTAGCTGGGCTTGAAAAAAGCGTGGAAGTTATTAGAGAAACTCTTTGGGAGAAATAAAAGAACTAAAATCTAACCAAGTCGAAATCAAAAAGGCTATTGATGAGGTGCAATCAAAAATGGGGGCACTAACTGCTAGGATAGATGAGGCAGAAGAGAGAATCAGCGATATAGAAGACCAAATGATGGAAAATAAAGAGGCTGAGAAAAAGAGAGAGAAACAACTACAGGATCACGAGGGCAGAATTCGAGAGATAAGTGATACAATAAGACGAAACAACATTAGAATAATTGGGATCCCAGAAGAAGAAGAAAGAGAGAGAGGGGCAGAAGGTATATTGGAGCAAATAATAGCAGAGAATTTCCCTAATGTGAGGAAGGAAACAGGCAGCAAAATCCAGGAGGCACAGAGAACCCCTCTCAAAATCAATAAAAATAGGTCAGCACCCTGACATCCAATAGTAAAACTTATGAGTCTCAGAGACAAAGAGAAAATCCTGAAAGCAGCTCGGGAGAAGAGATATGTAACCTACAAAGGTAGAAATATTAGATTGGCAACAGACCTATCCACAGAGACCTGGCAGGCCAGAAAGGACTGGCATGATATCTTCAGAGCACTAAATGAGAAAAATATGCAGCCAAGAATACTATATCCAGCTAGGCTCTCATTGAAAATTGAAGGAGAGATAAAAAGCTTCCAGGACAAACAAAAACTAAAGGAATTTGCAAACATGAAACGAGCCCTCCAAGAAATATTGAAAGGGGTCCTCTAAGCTAAGAGAGAGCCTAAAAGCAGCATAGATCAGAAAGGAACACAGACAATATACAGTAACAGTCACCTTACAGGCAATACAATGGCACTAAATCCATACCTTTCAATAGTTACCCTGAATGTAAATGGGCTCAATGCCCCAATCAAAAGACACAGGCTATCAGATTGGATTAAAAAACAAGACCCATCCATATACTGTCTGCAAGAGACTCATTTTAGACCCAAAGACACCGCCACATTGAAAGTGAGGGGGTGGAAAACCATTTACCATGCTAAAGGACACCAAAAGAAAGCTGGGGTGGCAATCCTTATATCAGACAAATTAGATTTTAAAACAAAGACTGTAATAAGAGTTGAGGAAGAACACTATATCCTACTTAAAGGGTCTATCCAACAAGATCTAACAATTGTAAATATCTCTGCCCCTAACATGGGAGCAGCCAATTATATAAGGCAATTAATAACAAAAGCGAAGAAACACATTGACAACAATACAATAATAGTGGGGGACTTTAACACCCCCCTGACTGAAATGGACAGATCATCTAAGCAAAAGATCAACAAGGAAATAAAGACTTTAAATGACACACTGGACCAAATGGACTTCACAGACATATTCAGAACATTCCATCCCAAAGCAACGGAATACACATTCTTCTCTAGTGCCCATGGAACATTCTCCAGAATTGATCACATCCTAGGTCACAAATCAGGTCTCAACCGGTACCAAAAGATTGGGATCATTCCCTGCATATTTTCAGACCACAATGCTTTGAAAAACTAGAACTCAATCACAAGAGGAAAGTCAGAAAGAACTCAAATACATGGAGGCTAAGGAGCATCCTACTAAAGAATGAATGGGTCAACCAGGAAATTAAAGAAGAATTTAAAAAATTCTTGGAAACCAATGAAAATGAAAACACAACTGTTCAAAATCTTTGGGATACAGCAAAGGCAGTCCTAAGAGGAAAGTATATAGCAATACAAGCCTTTCTCAAGAAACAAGAAAGGTCTCAAATACACAACCTAACCCTACACCTAAAGGAGCTGGAGAAAGAACAGCAAATAAAGCCTAAACCCAGCAGGAGAAGAGAAATAATAAAGATCAGAGCAGAAATCAATGAACTAGAAATCGAAAGAACAGTAGAACAGATCCACGAAACTAGGAGCTGGTTCTTTGAAAGAATTAACAAGATTGATAAACCCCTGGCCAGACTTAACAAAAAGAAAAGAGAAATGACCCAAATCGACAAAATCATGAATGGAAGAGGAGAGATCACAACAAACACCAAAGACATACAAACAATTATAAGAACATATTATGAGCAACTCTATGCCAGCAAATTAGATAACCTGGAAGAAATGGGTGCATTCCTAGAGATGTATCAACTACCAAAATTGAACCAGGAAGAAATAGAAAACCTGAACAGACCTATAGCCACTAAGGAAATTGAAGCAGTCATCAGAAATCTCCCAAGATACAAAAGCCCAGGGCCAGATGGCTTCCCAGGGGAATTCTATCAGACATTCAAAGAAGAATTAATACCTATTCTCCTGAAACTGTTCCAAAAAATAGAAATGGAAGGAAAACTTCCAAACTCATTTTATGAGGCCAGCATTACCTTGATCCCAAAAGCAGACAAAGACCCCATCAAAAAGGAGAATTACAGACCAATATCCCTGATGAACATGGATGCAAAAATTCTCACCAAAATACTAGCCAATAGGGTCCAACAGTACATTAAAATGATTGTTCACCACGACCAAGTGGGATTTATCCCTGGGCTGCAAGGCTGGTTCAACATCCGCAAATCAATCAATGTGATACAATACATTAACAAAAGAAAGAACAAGAATCATATGATCCTCTCAATAGATGCAGAAAAAACTTTTGACAAAGTACAGCATCCTTTCTTGATCAAAACTCTTCAGAGTATAGGGATAGAGGGTACATACCTCAATATCATAAAAGCCATCTATGAAAAACCTACAGCCAATATCATTCTCAATGGGGAAAAGCTGAGAGCTTTTCCCCTAAGGTCAGGAACGTGGCAGGGATGTCCACTCTCACCACTGCTATTCAACATAGTATTAGAAGTCCTAGCCACAGCAATCAGACAACAAAAAGAAATCAAAGGCATCCAAATCGGCAAAGAGGAAGTCAAACTCTCACTTTTTGCAGATGATATGATACTGTATGTGGAGAACCCAAAAGACTCCACCCCAAAACTGCTAGAACTCATACAGGAATTCAGTAAAGTAGCAGGATATAAAATCAATGCACAGAAATCAGTGGCATTCCTATACACCAACAACAAGACAGAAGAGAGACAAATCAAGGAGTTGATCCCATTTACAATTGCACCCAAAACCACAAGATACCTAGGAATAAATTTAACCAAAGAGGCAAAGGATCTGTAGTCAGAAAACTACAAAATACTCATGAAAGAAATTGAGGAAGACACAAAGAAATGGAAAAATGTTCCATGCTCATGGATTGGGAGAACCAACATTGTGAAGATGTCAATGCTACCTAGAGCAATCTACACATTCAAAGCAATCCCCATCAAAATACCATCCCCTTTTTTCATAGAAATGGAACAAAGAATCCTAAAATTTGTATGGAACCAGAAGAGACCCTGAATAGCCAGAGGAATATTGAAAAAGAAAAGCAAAGCTGGCGGCATCACAATTCCGGACTTCCAGCTCTATTACAAAGCTGTCATCATCAAGACAGTATGGTACTGGCACAAAAACAGACACATCGATCAATGGAACAGAATCGAGAGCCCAGAAATGGACCCTCAACTCTATGGTCAACTTATCTTCGACAAAGCAGGAAAGAATGTCCAATGGCAAAAAGACAGTCTCTTCAACAAATGGTGTTGGGAAAATTGGACAGCCACATGCAGAAGAATGAAACTGGACCATTTCCTTACACCACACACAAAAATAGACTCCAAATGGTTGAAAGACCTAAACGTGAGACAGGAGTCCATCAAAATCCTAAAGGAGAACACAGGTAGCAACCTCTTCAACCTCAGCCACACCAACTTCTTCCTAGAAACATCGCCAAAGGCAAGGGAAGCAAGGGCAAAAATGAACTATTGGGATTTCATCAAGATAAAAAGCTTTTGCACAGCAAAAGAAACGGTCCACAAAACCAAAAGACAACCGACAGAATGGGCGAAAATATTTGCAAATGACATATCAGATAAAGGGCTAGTATCCAAAATCTATAAAGAACTTATCAAACTCAACACCCAAAGAACAAATAATCCAGTCAAGAAATGGGCAGAAGACATGAACTGACATTTTTCCAAAGAAGACATCCAAATGGCCAACAGACACATGAAAAAGTGCTCAACATCGCTCGGCATCAGGGAAATCCAAATCAGAACCTCAATGAGATACCCCCTCACACCAGTCAGAATGGCTAAAATTAACAAGTCAGGAAACGACAGATGTTGGCGGGGATGTGGAGAAAGGGGAACCCTCCTACACTGTTGGTGGGAATGCAAGCTGGTTCAACCCCTCTGGAAAACAGTATGGAGGTTCCTCACACAGTTGAAAATAGAGCTACCCTACGATCCAGCAATTGCACTATTAGGTATTTACCCCAAAGATACAAATGTAGGGATCTGAAGGGGTACGTGCACCCCAATGTTTATAGCAGCAATGTCCACAATAGCCAAACTGTGGAAAGAGCCCAGATGTCCATCGACAGATGAATGGATAAAGAAGATGTGGTATATATACACCATGGAATATTATGCAGCCATCAAAAGGAATGAGATCTTTCCATTTGCAATGACGTGGATAGAACTGGAGGGTGTTATGCTGAGTGAAATAAGTCAATCAGAGAAAGACATGTATCATATGACCTCACTGATATGAGGAATTCTTAATCTCAGGATTAAGAACAAACTGAGGGTTGCTGGAGTGGTGGGGGGTGGGAGGGATGGGGTGGCTGGGTGATAGACATTGGGGAGGGTATGTACTATGGTGAGCGCTGTGAATTGTGCAAGACTGTTGAATCACAGGTCTGTACTTCTGAAACAAATAATCCAACATATGTTAAGAAAAAAGAAAAAGAAGAAGATAGCAGGAGGGGAAGAATGAAGGGGAGTAAGTCGGAGGGGGAGACGAACCATGAGAGACGATGGACTCTGAAAAACAAACTGAGGGTTCTAGAGGGGAGGGGGGTGGGGGGATGGGTTAGCCTGGTGATGGGTATTAAAGAGGGCACATTCTGCGTGGAGCACTGGGTGTTATGCACAAACAATGAATCATGGAACACTACATCAAAAACTAATGATGCAATCATGGAACACTACATCAAAAACTAATGATGATTAACCTAACAATAAAAAAATTTAAAAAAAATGAGTGGTCGTATGATTCCCCTAAGCAGTATGGGTCTCCCCGGGCAGCGGTTCTGAACCTGAGCACATAGACAACTTGGGCTGGAAAATTCTTTGTTGTGAGGACGGCCTGTATGTTGGGGGAAGTTTGGCAGCATCGCTGGCCCCTACACACTGGATGCCAGTAGCAATACCCTGCACCCCGAGTTGTGGCAAGTGCAAATGTCTCCATACATTGCCTAATGTCCCCTGGGAGAAAAACCAAATTATCCTGGTGAGAAACACAGTGCTAGTACATTATAAAAATGCTTTTGATCTAACTTATCTATAACATAACTACTTTCTAAATAAATTATTATCTGTTCTGTCAAATTTTGATTCAAAACCCGTGCACTTTGCTAACCCCCAGGTTGGTTTGGATGTTGTATCGCACCACTCTGCAGTTCATGTATATCTCAGTTTAATATCTCTCTTCCTTTAGCCCCTCCTTAGCTATAAAAACGCCTAATGCATGCGATGGCTTATGGTAGGGAGATAATAAATATTATTTTCTTTTCCCTCTTTATCTTTTCTTTCCTTCCCATAGTAATTCCTCAGATTACAACAGATTTTCTAGCTTAGTGGTAATTCTGTAATTCTTGCTTCTTGGCTTTGAATTAATTACATGTTCATAAATCCTGGGGATTGACTTTGACTTTTCCTCACTCTTTTTATAAACCTTGGTAATGACAAATTAACTTAAAAACCTGATTTATTCTTTTTTTTTCAGAGTCCTGCTCAATATTAAGTGCAGGTTATAAAATAGTATGTTCAATGTGATCCCACTTTTGCCTACATACTATGAAAACACCCTGGAGGGGTATGTTCCAAAGTATAATCTTTTTTTTTAATTTTTAAAAAGATTTTTATTTGTTTATTTGAGAGAGAGGGAGAGAGAAATCATGAGCAGGGGGAGGGGCAGAGGGAGAGCAGATTCCGCACTGAGCAGGGAACCTGACGTGGGGCTCTATCCCAGGACCTTGGAATCATGACCTGAGCTAAAGGCAGGCGCTTAACAGACTGAGCCACCCCAGGCATCCCCCAAAGTGTAATCTTTAACTTAAATGGGCCTGTTAGTAATTCTTTGTTTCTTCTTTTTGCTCATTTATATTTTCTCATTTTTTCTATAGTGTCTGTTGCTTATGTAATTTAAAAAAGAAATACAGACTATGGATTCTGAAAAACAAACTGAGGGTTCTAGAGGGGAGGGGGCTGGGGGGATGGGTTAGCCTGGTGATGGGTATTAAAGAGGGCACGTATTGAATGGAGCACTGGGTGTTATACGCAAACAATGAATCATGGAACACTACCTCAAAAACTAATGATGTAATATATGGCAATTAACATAACGAAATAAAATAAAATAAAAAAATAAAAAAATAAAAAGAAGTCATTCTCAAGCTTCCTGTAAAATCAGTGGAAGATTTGACACTTGTCTACTGCTGGTGTTAATGGTAGCAGGAGTTTTCTTTGAAATGGCACTTATTTTTAGAAGATGCTGGGACTACTACTGAGTCACCCATCGTATTTTAGGGAAAAGGATGAAACAAGAAACCCCAAAAGAACAGGTGAAGATTTGCTAGGCAGATTTCTGTCTTGTACTGAAAGTTTTTTGGGTCAAGATATATGTATGTGCATGAGCTCAGATGGAATTTTCCTGAGCCGAGTGGCTGAATTTAGCAGTGAGCTAAGGCTTAGCAAGTCATCCAATGGAGAATGGCTAGTGTATCCTGGGACTTAGGATATTGAAAAGACATCCAGTAAGCACACTGTGTTCCTAGAGCATGCTGGGCTTGTCTGTTTCCAAGCGGCTCAACAATACCAAGCACTTCCCAGAGCACCGCGGAGCAGGCTTCCAAGCAGTCTCCTCTAGGGCCAGAATGAATCACAATGAATCACAATGCATGGACAGGCTTATGCTCAATTAAAACATGTCAATAATCAAAGTTACATCCTTGCTGGTTACTGTGTGCTTTTAGAAACCAAAGTTAGCTTTCCTCAGGGAAACACCGAGCACATACATCTCCCTTATCATCTTGTGCACCACAGGGTGCTGTTATGGGTGGCTGGCTGCTCATGATGGCAGAGTTTGTGAGAATGGTAGGGAGGAAGGAGGTCAGTGGATGTAGCTGTTTAACTCTGGGTGCACCATACTTGGATGATTTAGAAGAGAGAGCACAGGCTTGGGAGATAGATAAACTAGATTCTGAATTTAATTTCCATCACATATTTTGTATCAACTTCTTGGAGCCTCAGCTTCCTCACCTATGAAATGGGCACAAAGCAGATGTCCTCTTAGATTTGTTTGAGGATAAGTGGAACACATGTAAATTACCGCTTGGGAATATGGCAGATGCTCAATATTCCTTTCCCTCTAGTCAGTTTTCAGGTTTGTTGCTGGCAATTGGCATAGACCAGGGGTTCACAGCCTTTTTCTGTAGAGAGACAGATAGTAAATATTTTAGGCTTTGTGGGCCAGGAGGCAAAATTGAAGATATAATGTACATACTTATATAACAAAGAAAAAAACCAAATTTCTACCAATTAATTGATGAAATTCAAAATACAACAATATCAAGGTAAAGTTTTTATAATACAGATCTACCAGTGAAAAGAAAAGGATTCTTTTTCTGGGGAGACAACATTTCACTTAATTAAGGTTCAAAATTAGTGTTCCCTATCACCAAATTGATAGCACCTATGTATCTGCACAAACAATGGGAATAACCATGGTTATTCCTAATTCGCAAGCCACAAAAAAAACAGGTAGCAAGCTGAATTTGGTCCACAGGCCTTAGGTTACCAATCCCTGGTGTAGACCATTTATTAATAATGCCAATCTCTGCTTGTGCTCTGACCCAGTCATTCACGATGCAGAAATAATTTGAAACCATGACTGATACATAAGCAACTGTTAGAAGTCTACAATCTGGAAAGGAGGATGAAATGATTAAATCTTTAAATAAACAAGCATTTGGAAGCTGAGGGAGTACTTAGTCTTTTTGATTAAATGGTTCTTTAAAGAATATCCCTTTTTGTGGCTGAAATCTGGAAAACAGTAGAAAGAAATGATCAGGCCACACAAACTGACCACCTACACAGAGAGATCAAGCAGACAAAGCTCATGGAAACAGTTACTCAAACAGGTTCTTTTTGCTTTCCATCAAATAAGAAATGGACATGCCTGCTTTTTAGCGAGAGTGTAGCTAAAGGAGGGATTAAAATTTGGCCCATCAAATACCATTGGGTCCCTTGCTGCTACTCTTCCACTGACCTGTGCCAGCTAATGCTCAGATGTGAGTCCATAGCAGACAGAGGCAGATAAGTACACAGTGCTTTACAAGGCCTGGCTGTATGGGGTTCGCAACAATGGGTCTGGCTCCACCTATGCAGGCGGAGGGAGCAGGGAGGACGGAGACTTCAGTAACATAAATGAGATGCCTAAAGTAATTTGTGGTGTATGCTGATGAGAGTGCATTGACATAAAATCAAGCAAAATACGTTACTAAGGATTAAACAATTCTAAAGCAATAAATAATTCAATATTCCATCCAGAATGCTGACATCCACAATGAGAAAGCATGGCAGGATGGTCACAGCATGGCTGCCACTGCTCCAGACCTCGTGGCAGTATCTAGTATGGCTGTGACTGAAGTCTGGGCAAACCACAAAGGTGTTGAGGGGTTCCTGAGCTCAGGAAAGCTTCTGTGGCATCTCAGTAGATTTTACAGAGAAGCACAAACGATTAATTCTCCAGTAGGAAGAAGAAATCTTGATTTTGACACATGTGTTTTTAAAATCCCAGATATGTGTTTTTAGAATGCTGATCATTTTGCAAGAGATTCACTGGAGGAGAGCAAAGGGGAGCAACCTGAGTACACAAACAAGCATCCCAATCTTATCCGATTCTGATTTACCTAGTTAAATGACCCACAAATGTTCTGATGAAAACATGTACAAAAAACTATTCTGGGGCATACTCTTTACACAAAGGGAACACATTTTAAAGATTTTATTTATTTATTTGAGAGAGAGAGAATGAGAGATAGTGAGCACGAGAGGGAAGAGGGTCAGACGGAGAAGCAGACTCCCTGCTGAGCAGGGAGCCCGTTGTGGGACTCGATCCCGGGACTCCAGGACCATGACCTGAGCCGAAGGCAGTCGCTTAACCAACTGAGCCACCCAGGCGCCCCAACAAAGGGAACACATTTTAATGAAAAGCTAATATACAGTGGAAATTATCCACTGAAATAGAAGGGATCAAGGTGGGCATCAAGGTGAAGCAACATGGCAAAACACGTCTGAGAACTGAATTGCCACCAGAGAAATGTGTTTCTGAATATGTGAGACATAGATGTGGGAGAGGGGCAAAACACATAGAGCCACAAGGGTCCAAGGTCTGTTAGAAAGGATCCAAGTAGGATAAAGAAGATGTGGTGCGTGTGTATATATATATACACAAATTATATATATTTACATATATATAAATTATATATATTTATAGAAATATATAATGGAATTATATATAATGGAATGGAATATATTTATATAAATACATGTAATAGAATATATATAAATATACAACGGAATATTACTCAGCCATTAAAAAGAATGAAATCTTGTCATTTGCAACGACATGGATGGAACTAGAGGGTATTAAGCTAAGTGAAAAAAGTCAGCCAGAGAAAGACAAATACCATATGATCTCACTCATATGTGGAATTTAAGAAACAAAACAGATGAACATAGGGGACGGGAAGGAATAATAAAATAAAACAAAAACAGAGAGGGAGGCAAACCATAAGAGCCTCTTAATCTCGGGAAACAAACTGAGGGTTGCTGGAGGGGACGGGGGTGGGGGGATGGGTACCTGGGTGATGGGCATCGAGGAGAGCACGTGATGGAATGAGCACTGGGTGTTGTATGCCACTGATGGATCACTAAATTCTACCCCTGAAACTAATGATATACTATATGTTAACTAAATTGAATTAAAAAAAAAATTAAAAAAAGGAAAAAGAAAGAAGAAAGGATCCAAGTAGGAAATCTAGCTATTTACTATTTGTGTGAGAGAAAAGCCCATAATTTGAATTCACTGAAAGCTTGTGGGTATTACCAGAGACTGCCATGCCGGTGGTGATAAAGCTTTTGAGGGCAAGAATTTTTAAAATTTAAGGTGATTGAATTGAGAAAGTGCTTGCAACTTCTTGTAATTAACTTCTTCTTGGAAAAATAGCTGTTTATGAGGCATAAATACTTTTAAATGTGTTGTTTAGCTGAGTAGTAATTTCCAGCCAGAGAGTATTTAGCAAATGAGCTTTAGTGGCAGGTTTAAAAAATATTTCTTCTCGGAGCTGATGCATATACATCTTTTCTCCATTTGTGTATCAAGAGAACACAGAACAAATGCATTTTCTCTTGGTTTATCGAAGAAATTGGGGTAAACTACACAATTTTCTTAAGGATAAATGTCAAAAAGAAAAAACTGAAGTATACTTCCAAGCAAAATTTATTAGGTGTCTATTCAAGAAAAACACAATGACCTTCGCTTGTAAGAATTCGAAGTCAATTACCTGAAAGCCAGGTACGAATATTTTTTTCTTTTAAAATCAGATACAGAGAGTAGAAACAGTAATTTTTCTTAAATATGACAGGCAACAGATATTGAAATCTTTTCTCATAAATGGCATCGAAGATAATTATTCATTTATCAGCAAAGCTGCATGCAGTTGACTTAATTTCAAACCCAAAGCCTTTAAGTTATAAAGCTAGTTGTGAACTTGACAGTTACCAAGGTAGGCTACTCAAAGATGTTTCTTTACCTTCTTACTAATGAAACTCCTCTGTAATCAGTACACTTCAGTTTGGCTGCTAAGATCTTTTAAGTCCATAAACTTTTGCATAAATGCTATCTTACAGAATTGCACAATCAAGGCGTGCTTGTGATCTGTTGGATACGTAAAGGATAACCTGTTGGAAAGTGTTTTAGCTTAAAGTGAAAGATAAAGACCAAATTAAGAAATTCCCATTGTTTTGACAACTAAATAGTCTGTACAAAAAAAGCGCAAACATATGTACAAAATTCTAGAGTCTACGTACATTGTGAAAAGATCAATTACTGTCCACAGAAGAAAGCCATAAAAATTTTATCTATAAGGTGTTCAAGATCCAAATATGAATAGTTCTTATGCAAAGTCATAAGAAATACAAAGCTAGTTCTCAAAGTATGTGTAATTCAGGCACTGCTAGCCACATTAAATCTTTCAGGTCCCAAAGCCATTTTGTAAATTTCTACTTCAGGGCAGAAAATATAACCTGAATGATTTAACATTGCTTCTAAAAAGTGCCTCATGGATTCCAAGGAAATATTTTACACACACCAGGAAAATCAGGCTCAACATATTCCTGTCCTCAAATGTTGCCAGGATTCTGAGTTCCATAGAAGAAAAATAACTATCATAGTAAAAATAATTGTATTGATCATAATCCTTGCTAAAACCAGCCTTAATACTTGTGATGCTTCTGAAGTACTCTATTTCTATAAAATAACGTGTGGGATTCCTTTACATTTCCATAAAATGTACAACATACCATATGGATTGTCTGTTCTTGCACAATCTCAAATGTATATGTGTGCACACAGTGAAAGCTTACTTATGAATATTGCTTACAGATACTTTCAAGTGTCTACGTTAGAATAATTCTTTGCACCTCTCACTAACACTGCTTTTATTAAAATTTTACCAGATAAATAAAACACTAAGAGCTCATTGTTCATGATGCTGATTATTACATTTTAATATAAAATAGCAATGCAACTTTACAACACAATAGGTTTTTGCTTGCTTTTTGTTTTGTTTTGTTTTGTTTTTTGTAGTCTAGCTAAACCTCTTATACTCTCATGATTATTACCAAAGGCTCTTATTCACTTACGGTTTGCACTTCTAAAAAGTACAGAAAAAAAAACTGCAAGAAAAGACTCCTATTTGAAAACTCACATTCAATCAACAAAATCACACTCATCCGAATTAACTTTCCTACGCTTGCTTTAGATTTTGTAATCACTGTGCGTATTACAATATATAAGTGCAGGCAAACAATAGCCAAAGTACAGTTTTCATGTCGTGTAAACCAGGACACTAGGCAAACTCGTGAAAGGAAAATATACTGCCAAGCTAAGAATGTGAAAATGCAAACCACAGCATTTAGGAATAAACAATCTCTGGTTGCCTGAGGGGAGAACATCGTCGTTCAAAGTGGACTAGAGAGATTCTTGAGATATTTCCCTTTTTTTTTTTTTTTTGCCTCAAATACTTAACCCTTTCTAACTATAATGCTTTTCTTTCTGATCTCGCATAGCGACTTTTCAAAGTTTAGAGCAGAAATCAGGAATATGCACGTTCACACGGAAGCAAGTCTCCAGCCTCCCCCCGGGCTCGGCAGCGGCGGTCCCTTTGCTGGTGGCTTGGAGGCAGGTAGAGATGGTGAGGGGTGGGTGACTTCTACAGGAGACTGCAAGGCAGGGCAGCAGGAGGCTTGAGGGGCTCTTTTCGGGCAAGGTTATGCAGATGTGGTGCTGAAAGGCGGCATAAAAAGGAGGGAGAGTGATTCACAGCCTCTTGACATAGTTTCCGGGAAAAGTACCAAAGAATTTGGTTCTTCTTGAGGTTCCTGAAAATAGAAGCAATCAATGAAATGAGCAATGATGAAATATCAGTTTATATATGTGGGCTTGAAAACTTTTCACTTTCGAGAGCCCTCACGAAGAAAGCAGCCTTGCGGGCTTTGGAAAAGAAAGAAGGCTCACATTAAGACCCTAGGAAGACTAAGGGAGCAGTTTCCTCTGTACTGCCTGATGCCTTCATTGCCTCTCAAGCTTAAAACCTGCCCTCCCACACACAACCAGGCTAAACAGAAAAGCTCAGCCTCTCAGCCCGAAGGGAAAGACCATCCTGCTGCGGAGGTGGGTTTTTAACGTAATGATACTAAGTGGGACGATGCTCCATCGTCAAGGCTGCTAGACAAGAGTGAGGACCAGAAAAGCTCTCGAGAAGTGACGTTCTCAAGTACAATCTGAATCAAGTCGAGGCCGAGCAGTGGAGCCCAACAGCAAGGCTCAGTGAGCAAGGGGTCTGTCACCCTTCTTCAACAGGGTGTAACGTGTCCCATTGTATGATCTTGTCTACAAATGTTTTCTCAGAAGAGCTCTAGTCTTTCTTTTTTTTTTTTAAATCTTTATTTATTTTGAGAGAGAGAGAGAGAGAAAAAGAGTGCATAAGTGGGGGGAGGGGCAGAGGGAGAGGGAGAGAGAGAATCTCAAGCAGACTGCCACTGAGCTGGGAGCCTGATGTGGGTCTCCATCTCATGACCCTGAGATCATGATCCGAGCGGAAACCAAGTCAGCCGCTCAACCAACTGAGCCACCCAGGCACCTCCTATTGTTCTTTTAAGAAGGTAAGAACGGGATTGTCTTTTAAGTGGTAAGAATGGAACTTCTCTCTACTTTTACCAAAAATTAAAATGAAGATGAATCATTGAACTTTAGGGTATTTAACATCGGACCTAGTAAGTAGATGAATTGCTGACTTCATTTTGTTTTCTCCAATTAGATCCTCACGGCTGACACCTCACATTGCCCACTGAACAGAGTGTTAATATTTCTCATCTAGGAAACCCTGTGGTTATGGTTCTTAGATCTCAGTCTTTCCTGGTTGGTGCTATTCAAAGAAATTTTCTTCTCTCCATTGAATTGGAAATAAAACCAGCAGAAAATCACATATGCCTGAAGCAGTAAATAGTAAACCATATTAAAAATGCAGGGGTGCCTGGGTGGCTCAGTCAGTTAAGCGTCCGACTCTTGATCTCAGCCTCAGGTCTTGATCTCAGGGCTGTGAGTTCAAGCCTTGCATTGGGCTCCATGCTGGGAGTGGAGCCTACTTAAAAAAAATGCAATGCAATGTTGCTTTGGGATTACACGGTGCATATGTAATGTGTGGAAGATCAGAGGCATCATGAAATCAAAGAAAGCTTTACTATCACAAATGAGCAAACACAAGCAAATTATAAAATGGCCAAAGGCATCTGAAAGTAAGTGTCCACATACCCACAAACCATCCATCGTCACACTTTTCCATCACATCAATGACATCACTTTCTCTGAGTTCCAGCTCATCTTCATTCCTAGGAGTATAGTTATACAGAGCCTGAAACCTTAAACAGGACAAATGGATGTGTTTAAAGACAAATCTTTACACCTTTGTGAAACTACAGAAGATTGTACATAGTCATTTTACTTTGAACATTTCTATCCTTATTAACGTGAAATTAGATAGTGTAAATCTTTGGTAAGCATGTAACGTAAATAGAAATATTTGGATTTTCATGGGGCTTAGACCCACTCTGATAGCATTTCAAAACTACAAGAAGGAATATTTGTTGTAATATCCACAAGTTGGACTAAAACATTTTGACATTTATAAATCAGACCTGTATTCCAATTGTCTAGTGATAGATATCATGAGGACATTAAATAGTACAGATTATAAAAGAAGTCATGTGTGCATTATTCAGTGATTAACAATGAGAAGGGATTATTGAAATAATTTTATATCAGAAAGAATTACTGATAGAATGCCATCACTTTCCTTTCTCTGCCTGAATTCATGGAGAGCCTTTATTTTGGTGACATTGATCACTAAAATCAAATTTGTGGTAATAAAATAGTATTTATTTTAATGCATATTAATGTGGACTGGCATTTTGGAAAGTGAAAACACAAATTCTAGCAGCTACACAGCTCAGGAAGCATTTGATATGCAGGGAACATGAAAACTTCATATTATTACCAAAATTTTACCAGTATCATGAGGGGGACTTAAAAAAAATCAGTGAATTTGTTTTTGCTGTGTCTTCTAACAGTTATGTAATTCTGCCATTATACGATAATAAGAACCACATTTCAGGACACTCCGGATTTTTTAAAGTCAAGTTTAGAAAGTAGATAATGTTGAATACTGCTGGGACAATGATTTATTTCTAATTACTTTCTTCAGTCAGAAAATGACATTTTGGTGGAACAAAGCTTTCCTATCATTTGAACTCAAACACGTCATAAATCAGGGACATGGCTCCGTTGGCTTCCCTCTCTGTCCATGAAATTTTTCATATTGGGGGACCCAGATAAAGCTGACTTCTGGCAGGTGTTTGGCGCGGGGGTAGTTGTCTGGGAGAGAGCTGGTAAGGTGTGGTGCCTAACGTCTCCCGGAATACATTATCTGCCCCCGCGGACACCAAACCCTGAGATCACACGGGAGAGATTTCTTTCCCTGTTAATATTTTGTCCTCCCAGAAAACGTTTTCTGCCTCTTGTACTCTTTTGAAACTGGGCATCTGATGTCTTCTGTTGAGAAAGGATTCTGATTGTGGAGAAGGACAGAGAAAGGTAGCCAGATTCCCAGAGCAGTGGTTAAAAAAAAAAAAAAAAAAAAGACAGGGAAGGGTTGAATACCAACACTGCTTAATTTGGGTGTTTGCATGGGGCCAGCCCTGATTGGAGTAGACAGATTATTCTGTTGTTTGCTTTAAAGATTTGATTTTGAGGCTGCTTAGGTGAAGGGATGGTATCTTTTGTATATTCATATGGGGAAAGTTGATTTCAACCTGGTCCCTTTTCTGATGTCACAGTCATTCCTGGGCTGCTAATTCAATGGATATACATTGAAGCTCTCACTTGGGGAAACACCGATTCTCTGATTGAGCTTTACCGGCTTTGGCCTCCTTTCCCTCAGGCACTTGTCCAACCTCATATGGAGAAAGGCCTATTTAAGGCCACCAAACCCCAGCTGCTTGAGGAATCTCAAGGTCCCAAGAGCTAAAAAAAAAAAAAACCCCACCAAAATTGGCACAAACTCCTACTTCACTTTGGTATGACAAAAGCCAGTGTGCTTGTCAAAATTTACTTACCATTCGGGTTTAATTAGGCCACACACAAAAAAGAAAGAAAGAAAAAATTGGGAGTTTCATGGAAACATAAACAAACCTTCCGGAAATCCCCCCCGCCTCTGTTGGCTTTCAAAATCAGTGTTGCACGACAGGAAACGCAGCCGAATTACAGTTAAAATGCTATTTTGAAAGATGTATTGGTGAGATGAATGATGGTGGGGGGTCAGGGTGCTTCAGAAAGAAATTTGTCTTTTAAATAAGTAATGCTCAGCCAAGCTTGAAGCTGTTTCTATAAACTTGCAATTTTTCCTATGACATGGTTTATCATCATTCTGAATTGCAGCAACATTATAACATGATGTCCCTATTTGCACTCCAATCTAGTTTTTAAACGAAAGAGATTTAGTGACACCCCATAATCCCACTCATTGGGTTTGTAATCAGATAGAAATTTAGTACAGAATGTTTTCTAATGTCCATAGCAGGGCCTTGAAAATGTGCCTTTTCCCACCTGTGAGCTCTGTGGTTGCATAAACACCCAAATGACCCCACGTAGAAGTATTAACTTTATAGGACATAAAATGGTATAACATAATGTACCTATCAATTCATAAACTCCTTAACAGCTGCTTAAATACAATGTGTTGGTAATGCAATAGACCTGAACAGGCCTGGAATTTATTTTTTTGGTGATGTGTTCCTATCATCTGCTTGAATAAGGAAACAAAGCAAAACTTTAGAATTACAAGTCTTATTTGATTTTTTCCCCCCCCAATTAAGTGAAGCTTTAAGTGATTCTTACTTTCAACCTGTTCTTTTCATAAGCTTTTCCCTAAGGAGCAAAGCTTTCTGGCTGTACTTAGTGAGAGGTGAGAGATGGTTTCTGAAGAGCATGCTGTTAGCTCAGTGCCAGGTCTCCGAGGAGAGAGGAGCGGGTCAGTGGTGAGGAAGGCACCAGGCCCCCCAGAAGGCCCTGCTGGCTTGTTTCACCCCAGGTGAGCAGAATGTGGGCAGCGGGCTCCAGAGGGAGGCTCTGCTGGTGCTCAGGTCAGCCTGACAAGGTTTAGTTCCCTCCCTGCTCCTTCCCAGGGGTCAAACTCCTGACTTACTTTGTCATGGGCAAAACGGAGCAGGAAAAGGCCTGCGCGCGCACATACACACACACACACACACAAAGAGAATCTTAAAGACAATGTGTGACACCTTCAATTTAAATTGACTTAATAGGTCAGAAAGGGGGGCGAATTTGAAAGTGTGGAAAAGCATTTAACTGAATGACAGTGAATGTCTTTAATACACTGCCATTTCCAAAGACCCTTGTAAGAATGTAACTCTGGAATTATGTTACTAACTTATCACTTCTGGTCTACTTTAACATTCTTCTGGTCTTCAAATAATGTGTACAAACAATGTTAGGACATTTCTGTGTCTTTCAAGCTGTGGTTACTAGAATTTGCATGGTGAGTAGAGCAGAGAGGTAGGCAGATTCATAAATCTTGGGCATCACTGGGTCATTGGAAAGTTTTTCTGATATGTAAATCAGTCTTCTATGCAAAAGCACAGGTTTCTTTTTAAAATGAACTTTTGTTCTCCGTTATGAAGGATGGAGACCATTGTAATTTCTCTTCATGGAAGAGCCTCATGTTAGTTACTTTGTTCTCTCTCACTTGCAAAGTTGTAATGGGCCTCTGTTTGGGTACATCAATTGTCTATTTTGTGAGTCAAAGTTAGTCTCGGACTTAGAAGATAAGAAGAATACTTACGGTTCCCCCCCACCTTGAATGTTTTCATGAGTAAACACAGGACGCTGTGGCTGAAATGAAATGATTTTCAATGTAATCAGTGTTTAAACCAGTACTAAGTAAAAGATAATTTGGATAATGGCATGGTACTTTTCTTGACATTTAATATTTCCTGTTGTAAAAAACCAAAAAAACAAACAAACAAATAAAGGGGTTCTGCAGGATTAATAATTCAAATGTTTTGAAGGACGCTTTACATTAAATCAAAATAACCAAGGGTCAAATGTTTTGAATATATCTACAGTCTAATCTGCTCAAGCATTAAGGAAAAGTCAGGGTGTAGTCCCATTGATTTTTCAAAGGCCAGGAATATGGCAAGAACATAGACACCAAACCACTAGAATGAGAAGTCTGGACACCTTCATACAACCTTACTCTTCAGCGTTTTCTCAAACAAGCAGAAAATAGGCCACATTTAGTCTAACAGCAAAGTATCCACATTCATTCTACTTTTCCTTCACAGACAACATTTTCACATACAGTACAGATGAAAATATAGATAGGCAGACATCCCATGCTACATTGGAATTAATACTCTGTTCTCAGTGTGGAGAAAACACATGCATTTTTAAAAAGAGAAAACAGAGAACTTTAAATAGAAGTAACAAACAATATCCAGGTAACATGTAACATTTTACCTTAGAAGAGAAATATTGGTAGAAATTCCCAGTGCACTGAACTCTCAAAAGAGTTTCCTTTCTTTTTAAACTAAGCATCAAGACCAGTATCTGTAATAGATACTTATAATATTGGAAATGACAAACCTTAGCATCCCATATATCCACATAAATATTGCAACGATTGAAAGTTAACATGTTTGTTGACTATGTAAACAACATCGTTGATACTGACTACCTAAATGTTACTGTTTTAGGAAAAGAAACACATTACAATTCATTCACAACACATTTCAAAAGTATCCTCTTCTTCTTGATGACTACTGAATCAGTTGGTAGGTCCATGTCCTGAGAAATCAGGGCCAATTGCTGGGTCCCAGAGTTATGAATGGATTACTGACAGGCTGGGAATTTTCCTCTACAAATTGTCCATAGAAATCCCGCTGGCCCAAGAATGGATGCAGAAATTTGGGGTTCCTTTCAGTCTGAGTCTATAATCTGCTCTCCTTCCTAAATTCTTTATTCACTCCCTTCCATCCAAGCTGTCTATCTAGCATAAGACTAAGTACTTTACTAAAACTTGAAGCATTCCATCTATTAGTTGGAAGTTTATTCACACTATTCTTAGAAATTTCACTCAACAGTCTGCATGGAATATATAAAGTTAAGACTAAAGAGTGGATAAAATTTTTGGACACAAGCATGACTTAAAAGTACAATACTTCTTTAAGTCAATATAAAGTTACTAACAATGTATCTATTATTAAAATGATAAGATATACTATTTTAAGAATTACGAAGACTAAACAATTTTTCTAGCCATGTTAAGGCCATTTAATTCAATGTAAACATATTGAATAATTCTATAACTATTATATATAAGTAATAAATAGATGAGTAAAAATAAATATATGTAAAATAAATACAAGTTATCCATAAGCCTGTGCCCTATTAGATTTCTTCAAATTCTTGTCCAATCATGTATACATAACTTTTATGCAGGAATAAGATACATGTATATCAACTGCTATTAATATTTTATAATAATTTTCCAGTCTTCTTTTCTCAGTCTTCATTTTCAGTTTAAATCACTGCAGAAAAATATTCCCTCACATATGTGTAGATATATTTTTTAGTTTTCTTTACTGTTCCTCTTTTTTGCTTTTGAAGTGAAGGTTGGTCTAGCCTCTTTTCACTATCATGAGCAACAATGCTATAAACATTGTTATACAGTTATTTCCTTGCTTTGGACCATTCTTTAGGACACATTTCCAGGAGTAAAATTTCTGGCCAAAGATTATACGTTCAAGCCATGTGATATTGAAAATGCTCATATTAGTCACTCAAAAAATATAAAAATGTAATTAAAAAAAATGGAAAATGCTGTATTTCGAAGCACATACCAGGACAATTGCTTCTGTCTCATGGAAACAT
This sequence comes from Eumetopias jubatus, assembly GCF_037043125.1. Taxonomy (NCBI): domain Eukaryota; kingdom Metazoa; phylum Chordata; class Mammalia; order Carnivora; family Otariidae; genus Eumetopias; species Eumetopias jubatus. Next base: position 16,777,511 of record NW_028274808.1, read on the forward strand.
CATTGCACCATTTACAGCACAGTAATCAATAAGAAAATACGATCTGATTACCTGTTCTTATCTTCAGAGAAAAATGCTTTGTAAAATACATTTCATTGTGCTCTTTCTACGTGCTTAAATCATTCTAATATTTTTAAGTTGAGTAAAAGTTTGACTTTTCATCATGGCATCCAAGGCTCGGTACCACTGGTGGGTCTAATTTCCTTGCTCTCTTATGTTAAAATGTGAATACGACTTTTAAAAAATCAGATTGTTCCTTGATACCAAACAATCTACTCTGAAATTCCATATAGTAACTTTTCGTCGTCATCATTACAATTCTACCACTTTAATTCCTTTCATTTGACTCACGTCGTAAGTAATTTAAGTGAATCACCCCTTTGACAATTCTGAACATTAGCCTGTTGCCAGAAGTATACGGCTCCGTTAATACCACAGGTGTCTACGTCTCAAGGAGTCGTGTTCCTGGGTGTGCCAGTCAGCAATGTCCTTGCTTTTATCAATCATTCTCAATATCTTTTCTTTTCCTTCACAGCCTTTAGGAGAACCCCACCCCCCACCCTCCTCTCTGACTTACCAGGTCCCTACACTCTCCGCATAGTCAGGCCAAGATTTACCCCAGCCTTTATTGACACTATTATTATGGTGACTTCTAGAACTTTTCTAAAGTTACCTTAACAGGAATCATATCCATGTGAATCTGGATAATTAGGAGCCAGTTTTGAGGAAAGATGACTAGTTACAGTATTTGAATTAATTTATTTTAAACGTATTTGGTTAAGAGATGAAAAGTAGCATTCACAGCCATTCAGGAGGGCACATTGTGTCTTTCTGGTGTTGGCATTGACAATGTAACTTTGGATATGCACCTCAGCTTCATTATCTTTATAATCAAGGAACTGGACAAGACGGTGATTAGAATCTTGTCCCCTCAGGGAATCCATGGGGGAATCCACATTTCCACAGGTATAATTCTTCTGTTATGTATAGGTGCCATCATCAACCATACCCCTCGCTTGTCAGAGCCCTGAGACAGCTCACACTGGTCAGTTAATTCTCAAGTGTCTCAGTCATGTAAAAACAATCCTAGTAACCATTCAGCTTCATTTTTCAGATCAGGAAACCCAAACCCAAAGATCATTTCTTAATATCACAAATAAGTAAAAAGAAGAAACAATTATAATTTTGACTGGCACTCTTTCTTGCATTACTCAGATGGAATAGATGGCTTAAGTTGGTTAAAATCAGCACCTTCATTTTGTCCTTTAGGCAAGGGTTTATGTTCTACATGGATACTCAAGGAAATTATCTCAGGAGACTATCTTTTGCCTTCCGCCACTCTGGTGTTAGAACTCCAAGGGCACAAACCTTGAGGAAAAGATCTGTAATGTGCCTGCACTCTGTTGCCCCCGAGTGGTTAGGAGTCGCAGCAACATGCTAATACACCTCTGGACCACTCTACAAAGTTTCTTCAGCCTGCATTCATTTTGAAAAGGTTATTTTAAAGACCACGGAGCGTTGTGGAATAGATATCCATCTGTTTTTCTGACTATGTACTTTCCTTCCCAGATTTTAAGTTTTTGAGAAAGGATGACTTTTTAGCCACCAGTGTTTTGGGTTTGTGCTTACTTCTATTTTAACTCTGCTCATTACTCATAACTTCTTAGCAGTTTTGTGATCAATATAACATATACATTTGTGACATTCAGAGAGTCTTACATGTGTCTGAAGAGTACAATAAAAATTAGGAAACCCAGTGAAGCAACATGTTGTTTTCATAGAATCCTAAATATTTAACTTTTTTCCCTTGGTAATGTAGCAATCTGTTTTAGTGTAGCTATTTTCTAAGGTTATCAAAAGTGGATACAAATGAGACAAGTTTAAACACATGCTAATATTCAAAACCAGAACCAACCTACTGCTCATAAGGGAACTGGTCTGAAATATCCTAGAATCTCTGATTTTGGTAAAACATATACTTCCCTAGCTCAGATGGGGAGATGCAGTCTGTCCAGAATCCATCTATCTATCTGTGCTTCTGCAGAGGCATCTCTGGAGGATTAGCTATATTTAGTATTCAGTAATTCTTAAGTAAGAATTGACTGTTACTTTAAATACTAATGTGGAAGAATATTTGAAAGAGTTATAAGCACTTCTAGAGTTCTTCAAATTTTTTTCCAGAAAGTGTTAGTTGTAGTATTTGCCCACCAGAATTCAATAAAATTCTCCTAATAACAATCCCATGTTTATGTTTTATAGTCTTATTTTTCCTTCTTAAATTATGATACACAACTCTGCACAAATCTAAAGAATATAGAATATTTATGTTCCACACAAACACATATAACTTAGAAGTACATAATGTAAAAATGTGGCAAAGAAAAAAACCTTGAGATAACCTAAAACATAGCATCTCACTGACCATAGGAAATCTATGGCTGGGCCATATTAATTGTGGAAAAATCTTCCTTTTTGCTTTGGCTCTGGAAGGCCCTTCAGTGAGTGAGTCTAAGAATCTCTTCAAATCAACATTCCTCTTTCTCTATGGCAATCCAAATCTCTGCCTCAGGAACAAAGTGAGGTCTCATTATGCAAGCAAAAAGCACAAAAATGGCATAAACACAGAGATATCTACATTTTTTTGAAAGTGGAAAAGTAAATTCTCTTTGCAGTCAATTGGTCCCTTAACAATTTGCAAATTATAGTCATGTAATAGACCAGGTAAGGTTAAACCAGGGTTTATCAAATAGAAATGGTGAAAAGACTGGCTTTTGCAGAGACAGAAATCCCCAAACGCCTTGGCTGCCTTCCTCAGAACTGATAGTACCATTTAGAACCCATTCATATGAAAATGTTTTTGATATTACAAAACTAAGGAGTAACAGGGAAAAGTAATTTCCCCTTTAAATTCAATCAGAGACGTCAAAAGACTGGGAGTCCCTATAGTCCAGAGTATTGAAATATCCTTGAATCTCTGGTTTAGGCTTAAAAAGGACTGTGGGGCGAATGTAACCCACATCACCAGAGCAACAAGGTATTTTGCAACAAGGGTCGTGGATTTAAGAAAAAAAGTCGAAGTAAACTGAATGCCACAGAAGCAAACATTACTGGAAGCGTGTGAGTCCAGTATACGATTAGCAACAGCTTTATTCTTTGCACTAAAAACGGTGACTGGAAGGAAAGCAGCGATTTACAGAGAACATGGAAGCATGAGACGGATGGAGAAGACAACATACGCTACACCCTTATTTGTCAAATGAGAATCTCATTCTGTCTTTTTGGCGTTTGGAAAGCTTACACATACAGATATAAAAGGGAAACACGTTGCCCAAAGACAGGAGATGATCTTCGAGTTGATCTGATTTCACAGCTCATCATCAGTGGTCCCTGCATCTCAGGGGTAATTCTAGCCCCACTTTAGGGGCAAAGCACAGCAATGACACCTAAGGAAGAAAGAACCTACTGAGGACAGGTGGCCAGGGTGCCTGGCGCAAGGCGGGGTGTTCTGACCCTACCCTGTAGGAACTGCTGAGCCCTCTGACAGGCGAGCCGCAGGATCTCCTAGACATCACTGGGCTACGCGGAGGCTTACCCAAGACAAATATCTCGCTTTTTAAGTCAGCCTGGAAAAGCCATAAGAAGTTAGTTAGTTCTTGTTTTCATTCTATGGCCTTCAGGAGGAGCTTTCCTGTTTTGTTTTTTCATGCACACGCAGCATGCCAAACTCTTGAATAGTAGCAGAGCGGGGAGGGTTTACCAGTTAGCCTGCAGACAGCTCTTTTGGCTGCTCGCGGTTTTCACACCACAGGCAGCAAGTGCTGCTTTCAGACGGAACTCAACAGGCAGAGCAGAGAGACACTTACGGAGAGAAGTTGCATCAAGAAGATGTTTGAGTGCAATGTCGATGGCTAAGAACACATACAAGAACTTGTGTGTCTTTAATAGAATGTTTAACAATGGCGTTCAAGACAGCCTCAGATCTGACCTCTTTTCTTTGTGCTTATTTGAATAGATGCAAGGTAAGATAGAAATTTCTCTTAATACCCATCGAGTTTCATAAAAAGTCTCAATCATTGGTCAGGGGCACAGTTACTAAAAAACACATAAGGAGAAACCATGGCTTTTCTGGAAAAAAAAATGGTAAAATATCATTAAAATACTCTTAAAATAGTTAGGAATATTGTCTTAACTCCACCTTGTGACTATTTTGGCCTACTTTCAAAATAACATTTTTAATTTGACAGTGAATCAACTAAGCTTTCTTGTGTGAGGATGCTTTATTTTCTTTCCACAGGAGTGGACAAGATCTACTACTTGTCCAAGGTGCTAGACAAGTATTTGATTTGCTTATGGGAACTTCAGCAGGACTTTTTAAAAAAAGCGTGTGGTTTTCTTAACTCTTATTGAGGAACGTTTTTTATAATAATTAGTAATGATTGACCTCAAATCTGCAGTCTTTAGGTATGAAATACATTAAGTATTTTTCTTAAAAGGTATGGCAGAGAATGCTTGATATTCTCCAGTATCTGTTCTCTTTTTGTCCGTCCTCTGTAGTAGAATCCTGATAGGCACATGGATGTTCTGAATAAAGTCTATTTCTCAACCTTCCTTGTATTGAGATGTGCTCATGTGGTAAGTTCTGACAGATGGGATATATGCAGTAGGAAGGGACTGCTGGAGCTGGTGCAGCCACTTTGGACCATGCAGTGGAACTTCTCGTTGAGGCAGATGATGTGCGAAAATAAAATGGAATCTCCTGGGTTTCCGGATGACTGTGGAGCCACATACCAGCCCTAGATGCCCTACATTTATGCATAAGAGAAATATACTCGTACGTTGTTTAAGCTATAATTATTTTGAGTTTTCTGTCGTGGTAGCTGCCCCAATCTCGACTAGTACAAGGGTTCTATGAATATCAAGGTTCATGGAGAAAAAACATTTAGCTGTTGGAATGATGTGGATAAACAGCTGGAAAGACCATTTGGACATATAAGGAAGAATCAGTGCTTGATTCCATGTTGGAAACTGTGCTCAAGGGGATTACTTTTGATGGGATGGTTTTAGAGTGAGGAGACTTCCTTAGGGGCCCACAATAACTGAGTTTCTTGGAAGAAACCCAAAGAAGAATCTTTCTATCTCTCCATAAAGAGCTTACACTGCAACTTGAGTCCACATGCCATAAATCTCTTAGCTGGAACGGGAAGTTCAGCTTATAGAAGAATAGAGAATTATGATAATTTTTAGTATGAAAAACCATTATTTTAAAAAAAGATGCTCAAAAGACTAGAGAAAATATCAGATTCTGATTTATATATCCTTCATAATTTATATGTACATTTCAGTTCTGTCATCCATAAAGTGTTGGTGAATTTTACTTTTAGGAAAAATTTTGGATTGTATGTGAAAGATTTACGTTGTCTCAGAAAATACTTTAAAAGAATAAAATTGCATTAAATTAGCATGTGTTAAGCAAAACAATGGTTGATGCAGTTGATAAAAGTATTGTAATGATCTCATGCATACTATACTATACCTACTAAAACATTATTAAAATTTGATTTTGTCTTTGCTCTTAGTGCAGGGTTACTTTGTAATGAGCATAACTCATAATAATCTTGAAATGGAAGAAATAGGCAGCCTTCTTAGAGGACTCAAGCCTGCACAGTTTATCAGTGTCAGATGTGGGGTTAAGCTATAATAATGGCCTAAACTTTGCTGCTGATTCAATTTGCATCTATATTTATAAGCACAGATAACTTCAACTTATATTCTTCCTATGAATAGAAAAATAGATTTATAAGGTTTTCAAAAAGCTCAGTGGGGTATTTAAAATGCTCATTTGCTCTCGAGTAAGATAAAATAGAGAAAAAACTCTTCATTTTTCTGGAGTTAGTTATTTGATGTAGTTATGAAAGTATTCTTTGAAAACATTGTTATTGTGAATACCTCCATTCTCTCATACCATTCTGCAAACAACTGAAACCTAATGTGTATATGAGATTGAGCTTGGTTCTTGCAGGAGAATAAACCTGTGTAAATCCTGGTTTCGTCCTTGATCTCTCCTCAATGGAGAGATCTTCATCGCTCTAAATTAGAGAAGTTCATGAGGCACCTGTGTGGCTCAGTTGTTTAAGCGCCTGCCTTCAGCTCAGGTCATGATCTCAGGGTCCTGGGATCGAGCCCCGCATCGGGCTCCTTGCTCCGTGGAGAGCCTGCTTCTCCCTTTCCCACTCCTCCTGCTTGTGTTCCCTCTCTCGCTGTGTCTCTCTCTGTCAAATAAATAAATAAAATCTTAAAAAATAAATTAGAGAAGTCCGATTCTAAAGTTATTTTGCCATGTGTTGACTAAGCTTAAGTGCTAAAGAACAAGTAAGGGAAAGAAAAGGAATAAATACTTTGGTCTTAAAAAGAAAACCACAGAAAGAGTGGGGGAAAGGCAAATGCTTAGTCTTAGATATTATCCAAAGTGTTATTATTATTATTTTAAAAATTTCCTAATTATTTCATGACAGCCAAAATGAAACCTTGAAGATCAAAGAGCATCTAGTCTTTACAGTATTCCATTTAAAAAAAAATTCCTCTTGTAGGTAAAATGAATTCACGTTACTGGACTATTTGGGTAGATGGAGTCAGTGATGGGAGTTTGCAATACTGTGCAGATGACATTTCTTGGGAGTTGGGGGTTAGTACTTCTTAGCACAGAAACTGGATTCTACCAAAACCTTTGTGTTTTCACTTAACTGCAGAGGCTCCCATTTCAAGTTCCAAAGACTGAATGTGAGGATGGGTTATTATTTGAAGTCTATCACCTTTTGTCTAAAGGAAGAGATTTCAGGATCATTCTGATTGCAGAAGCAGAACTTTGCTCTGATGGATTCATTTCATGCCGCAGTTGTCATTAAATCCCTTTCCAGAGCCAGCCATTAATTTCTTTGGAAGTCTTTTTACATGGTATCCTTACGGAGAATTAAAAACCAGCAGGGCTGCCAGCCTGCAAGACTTCAGAGTTGGGTGCTTTGTGAACTGTTAACAGAAGAAAGCATCATTCCCGCAATTCTCATTAATTTACTTCAGTTTTGTGGAAGAAGGAGGCTCAAGGCAGTGCCAAAGATCATCCTGCCCTCAGGCTCTGCTGACCCCGCTGATGAGCAGGACACATGGGAGGCAATGAGCCCACCGAGGATGACAGGCACAAAGTTGATGTCTTTGAATGGGATGGTTCTCCAAAAAAAAATACATTTTAGTTTGCTTTACTCCTCAATCTGGGTATAGCTGCTGTGTTAAGTGTATCTTATAAAGGTCTGGACAGAGGCCATGCCAATGATGTTAAAAGTTAGCAACCAATATTTCCATGGCTTTTTAGAACTTGTAAGATGGCACAAATCTAAAGACATCTAATTAACAAAATTCATTTAAAGACATGCAATAAACCACACTCAAGATGCAGTTACCTTTAATTTTGGTGAATTTATCTCCTGTTGGTAAGGGTATTTAGGGAGGAGGGGAGGTGAGTAGGGCTGGGGATTCTGAGAAAATGTTGAGGCCAGGTCAGAGACAGAGGCCAAGGGAGAATGAAAAGGGAGGGAGGGAAGGAGACAGCTGGGAAAAGGTGTAGACGTTCGATCTCCCGGAGAAAGTGAAGGCGGCTTAAAGATTGAGGAAAGACAAGATGTGGTTACGACTTGTGTCCAGAACGAGGTCACCTGGTCTTCAGAGAATATCCCCCAACCTCGAAAAATGTTAACGTTACCAAGTGCCCTGGCAAGTGACATTTGACAAATTCTTGCTTGAAAAGCATTAATTTTTCTTTTGAATTTGACTCAGAATTCCCAGTGGGTGGGATCATTTTTCTGAGGTGGGTGGCTGGAGACAGGAGCTCCCAGATTCTACAACTTTATATTTACAGGATGGCTCCTTCTAAACATGAGGGAAAAACAATGAAAAGCGATGACTCTGTAACCTCCTGGTAAAGTAGATCATGATTTCTAGAGAGTTTGTTGCAAAGCTAGGGGAGTGGGGGAGCAATGACGTGTGCCTGTGGGCGGGGTGTGCCTCTGGGTACGTGGTGGGAACCGCTGTGAAACCCCCCACAGCACCTGGCCCAGGAGCTGCTTGCAGGAGGCTCCTGGGAACCAAGCCACGTATCTAATCGACTCTTACAACTGACTGGAGGGAAAATGAATTATTTAAAACGGAGCAGGGGAAATCGGAGGGGAAGATGAACCATGAGAGACTATGGACTCTGAGAAACAAACTGAAGATTCTAGAGGGGAGGGGGGTGGGGGGATGGGTTAGCCTGGTGATGGGTATTAAAGAGGGCATGTTCTGCATGGAACACTGGGTGTTATACGCAAACAATGAATCATGAATCACACTACATCAAAAACTAATGATGTAATGTATGGTGATTAACATAACATAATAAAATTAAATTAAATTAAAAAAAATAAATAACTGACTTAGAAACATGTTTGACTTTCTGTAATGAATGATCTCTTGTATTCAGTAGCGTGTTTATTTTACGCAAGTACAGGCGTGGCTGGGTTCTTTGTTCAGGTGATCTTTTCTTTCCTGGTTGAGGAACTGAGCCAAGCCTCAGGGTTTTGTGGGTGTCCAGGGGCCTCGTGGGCACTGATCATTATTTAAGCCCAAGAACACCCCGTAGTTTGTCCACGTGCCTCTGTATGTGTTACTGGTAAGGTCATCATAGAAAACTAGGGGATTTTGAAATTAAGATGTTTAAATAGAGGATCCATGGGGGGCAGTGACTTGCATAGTAACATGATATAAAACATTCTTTTTGTTTCATGATTTCGGTATTTGTCAGTAATCACATTTTCTTTTTAGTTTACAGGTGGCATATTTGAGAGATCAAGTTTTGTTTTTGTTTTAAGAAAAAAATTTACAGGCTAAAGATTTAGGGTATTTTCCCTCTTTACTAATTAAAATCATTGCCCAAGATTCTTTCTTTGTAAGATGAAAATGCATTAGTAGTCTTCAGTAGCCACCACCTAGAAGAAATCTCTCTCTTCAGAGAGTTAAAAGGGCATGGAGTACTTTTTTGTTTTCCCGTTCTCTCTCTCTCTCTCTCCTTTTTTTGCAAACTGCCTTTGGAATTGGACCATCTCTGTGTATCCGATTTCCTCATCTCTAAAGTGGGGCTAATAATATAACCCATCTCATTGGGTTATGAAAAGTAAAGATGAAGGGCTCTTCGAATAGTGTTTGATACTCAGTAAGAGCTCAACTATGTAGCTATCATTAATAACAAAAAATCGAGAAGATTATACACTACAGACTATTCTAATATGAATTTATAGTCATAAATAAATAGTGGAATTATATCCTATGTTTACATCGTCTCACTGAAATTTGGTGTGTGTATATCCACTCCTCCACCCCCAACTTATGTAGTGCTTATGTCGCTTAAGAGGAAGCCTTCTCGGGCAATGCTCAAACTGATGTTTGTTAATGTGATTCACTGTACTCTCTAAATAGAGTAAGACCGGTTAGTTCTTCAGTAATTAGGCAAGATTAAAATACCTCATTACTGGCCTTCGCTGCATTGCTGTCTTCCTTAGGGGTCCTAGGGCCTGCGGGGGCGGCTATGGGATACTGTAAGCGCACAGGGTCCCTCTCCTCCTCCTCCTCTTCGAGGTGCAGGCTTGCTGTCGCCTCCGGGCCGTCACAGGCACACCACAGAGCCCCTGGTTCTTGAGATTCTGGCCCTCCTCGGAGGCCTGACGTAAACCCCTCACTCATATTCTCCTCTTCCTCTCCAATGACAGGGAGACTTTTGGGCAAGGGACCCATATTAGTGTGTGCAGAGGCCACGAACTGATCACCTAGGACTTCGGGTACTTCCTTGGGGCCTCCAAAGCCCTTTCCCATTTTTGTCAACTCTGCAGACTTGTTCTGAGTTGTGTTTTGGGGATCCTGCAGTGGTGTTGCCTCAGAAGGCTGGACTGCCGCTGAGGTCACCCCTGAGCGGGGGGCAGGTAGCAGAGAGGAAGCGGACTGGGCAGGTACAGAAGCTGGAGGCAATGAGAGTGGTACTGAGGGCTCCTCCTTAATTTCAAGGATGATTTCCTCTAGGATATTTGGTTTGGCTGGGTCAGCTGATAAGGTTAAAGCACCAAGCTTCTCTAATTCATCCAAGAAGTTGTCCAGAAAAGAAGGTGGCATTGGGGTCGAAGGATTTGCCGGTGGGCACGTGGCTGTCAGGGACGGGCACGTGGCTGTCAGGGACAGCCACCCCTGGGCTGTTTTATCTGAGCCAGGTGAAGCTTTGTGCATGGGAGGAGGGGCTGGTTCACTGGAAGCCAACTTAGAAATGAGCAGGGATTATGGAGTTAAAAAAATAAACCAAGAAAATAATAATAATACATCAAAACACAGAGACAGAGAAATGCAGGAAAGGTATGGTCATACATATAAAAATATTTTATGCTATGGTCTCGACTTGAAGATATTTTGCTGACTTTAAATAAAATCATTAGCATGTTAACTGGAAGGTTATCTGAACACTGAAACTCTCCTAGTATTTGGAAGGGGTCTTAGATGTCAGGATAAGATAAAGCTATTGGAGAGATTACAAGGTCACACAGTGAAACCTTAAGTGATTTTATTAATAGATTAGCTCTTTTAAACTAGCCCTCAGATATTGACTTAGGATGCAGGCCTCTGAAATAATGTTACTGTAAAATGAAAGATTTCAATAATGAAACCTTTCTTATTCCTTGAATTTGTTTAGTGTTCTTTCTTCCTGTAATGTTTGCAAATCTTTTGAACTTCCATAATTTTCTTGCTTATGTTGTTTCTCACTACGTTTGAACTTCCGTAATTTTCTCACTCACATCTATTTTGCAATGTATAATGATGTAAAAATATTATATAGCATAAAATATTTTTACATCATTCTACATTAACACATTCCCAAATGAATAAATTCTGAAAAATATTTTTCAAGAACAGACACTCAGGATCAGAACACAACTTAACTTACGTTCACTTCTACTTCAAAGTTTAAAAAGTCCAGAGTAAATGTTTACATAGAAAGGGAACATATGATTTTAATGGGAGTAAACTTCTGCTAGGACTCCCATTCCTTTATGTAAACCTGTGGAGTATAATTTATGAAACTTAATCTTCTGAAGCAAAAATACTGTGTATCTTAATATTATCACTATATTTTGGATATATTGAACATAACAGAATTTTAGTGGAAATTCCTTAAAAGTAGTTCTAGAAGTGCTGCCTAGGAATATTCTAAGATATTTATCTGTTGTTGCTGAACTAGAAAGAATGCTACATGCTAGACATATGAAGCCCTTGAGAGTCTGGTGGATGGCATTTTATTTTCATTCTCTCCTGGTAGATGGTTTGGGTTTGGAAAGAAAAAAATCTTCAAGGAAGATTTCGGAGATGCGTTTTCTAGTTGGTTGTTTAGGATGAGACTTCACTCATGCACTCAGCACTCTTGGTCCTAGGGCCACTTAACTTTTGACTTCTGTGTCCTATAATAGGAATGGGGCATTAATAGAATTTATTTAGCTATTCTTTTTAAAAAAGGAAATATGATATCCCGTCATCATGGGATGGATAAATGAGGCAAAGTGTCACAAAGCTCATGGGAGCATTCTAGTGGCAGATTTAGGACTAAAAGCTGCCGAGCACCTGATATAGAGCAATACTGTACATGTGGTCTGTTACTAGACAGATAGCCCCTCCTAGCAGGCCTGTCTATGTTCAATCTTTAATAAGACAGAAATTACCTAAGTCTCCTTTGATAGGCTAGAGAAAACTCTCTTATTGGCCAGGTGTTCTATTTTACGCTCTTTGTTATATAACACCCTAAGAGACTTTTCACTTTCAATTTCTCTCATGGTCAGGAATATTATGTGGATGAGGAAGAAAGATCTTTAAGTCCTACTATTGTCACGATTACCACTATCTACTCTCATGGTTACTACCAGCTCCTGTTATCACCGCGGTCCACAATATGCATGTTAACGGGTTCAAAGTGCTTAGTTTTACAATGGACTTGCTTCAGCTAACGGTGATATTAGGTATCTGAGTTACTTATACAACAGAAATATACCTATAATACAAAAATCATATAATTACCTTTTCTCCCTAAAGCATTAGAGTTGGACTCGACTACACTGAAAGCAGAAATAATATCAACTGACATTTGAATCTCCCTTAAAATACAGTATGTTGTGACTTGAGTGTGCCAAGGAGTGCTTCATGAGTCAATGAGTTCCTTCCTCTCTTTGCAAATATCAGTTAGAAACCAGGATGTATAACACTATAGTTCTTTTTTCTGAAAATGATTCAGTTCAATACTACTGAGAAGTTCCCTTCATTAAGCCAGTGATATCATAGAATAGATTACCAGGTAGCATGAAACCATTAAGTATTTTTTTTTCAAATTATAGACATGAGCTTTTCAACATATTTTCTTCCCAGCAGTGAGACTAAAACACTAATTAGTTATTAGTAAAATTTCTCTATTTATAAAATGTAAAATCTGGTGTTCTAAGAAAAAACCTAGGAAACTGAAAATACATTTAAATCATATTCACAATCAAGATTAAAATGCTGTGATCTATAATATTACATTGCCAGAATTAATTAGGATATTATGGAAGAATTTCTTACATGTTAAATAAGGCTTTATAGATACACGCTTATTCTTTCTTATAAAATTTTATTTGAAGGTACGGTCCTTTTGAAATTTAGCTGGTAGTTCTTTTGAGATGACTGAATGCTAATTAAGACAAATATATGGATGGAGAATTCTGATCTTTTCTTTTTATCAGTAGGAACTACTGAAGGAAGGATGTTGATCTCTAAAACTAAGCTCTGGTAGTGAAACAGACATACTAAAGAAACTTCTGGAAAACTTTATAATCAATCAGACAAAATCAGATAGTACCAAACTGTTCTATTATCAAATGATAAAGGATTGAGAGCAATTGCCCTGCAAATGAAACCCAGTCTTCAAAGAGAAGTAAAATAAATAAAATGCCCCTTTAAAAAAAAAATGCTTCTCTTGAGAGAGTAGACTCTTTGATCATTTACCTATGTAAACTCCTTCTAGGCTCACTTTCAAGGAGTAGTTTGGGTCACCGGGGATGCCTTCTTACGTTGGGACATGAAATGACTTCACACTTTGATAACATCTGATAATGATGTCATTCTGCCAACTCTAAATGGTTTATTTTTTTATGTCCCAGCCTTGATCTCAATCAAAATGTTTAATGAATTATGCAAAGCAAAATGTTTAAAATGTTGGGAAGTAGAGTAATTCCTTGGTAATTTAAAGTTTTACACTTGAAAGTTAATGAAGAGAAAGAAATCCCTAAATACCATCCATGAAAAGAACACAACATGTTATAATCCAATAGAAAATTAAGGAAAACTTCACACTGTGAGTAAAGAAAGTAGGAGAATAGCCTTTTCTAATTAACCAGTTCAGGAAGCAAAGTCCCTTTTAGACTACATGTTGAGAAAGATAACGACCTTTAGCTAACAGCTCAAGTGAGACAGTAGATCTGGCACAAAATCATCCTAAACCTAATAAAATAAACTTGAGGACTCCTCATAACCAACGACATTTTCATTCAAACTAGTAAACCAACTGACTTACGGACCTTAATTAAAATTTTTTAATCTCTCTCTTTCTATATTAAAAAACCCCAAGACTTTTATAGAATTTCGTCAACTTAATTACCATGCACTGATGAAATAGACCATTTTGGGATCTATCTATCCACATATACTTATATATACTACTTATATATAATCCATGTAAAAGATGCATCTATAAAAATAAAATCAAGCTTTAGAAAAAAAATCAAGCTTCAGAAAAATTTTCAAAAAGCAGATAAATGTGTATATATACAGGTATATATCATATGGGATTTCATGATACTAATGTTTTCACCCTCAGTATTTTAATTTGAGAATAAAATTATCAAAATCAAGCATTAAACCTTTGTCTTCGCACCCCTCAGGAAAAGAAATTATATTGACTTGACATGGCACGCACACTTAGAAACATAACATATACATTTATGCTTTGCAATAGATATGATGTTCTAGTCTAATGCCTAACGTCACATATTGATGATCTTACTTCAGGCTCCCAAATATTACACCAATGTGCTAGGATGTCTTCTTACCTTATTGGAACTTAAGCTGTGGATTCTATCACTAGAATAGCTGTGGAGGATTGGAGGGTCAGGGTAATCCTCAGCACCTTTGGTTGTATTCTTCTTGACAACTTCCACATAGGAAACAGGGAAGATGCCTTGTCTGCTGGTTCCTGGAATTTTACCCTCATACCAGTTTTGATCAACTCTTTTAAGAAGAGTAACTCTATCTCCCTGTGAGGAATATCAGGAAAATGCGTTATAAATGGAGACGTAATAACAACAACAAAAAAAGAAGTGTAACTGTCAATGTTGTCTAATAAACGATAGTTTTCCATTTGGGAAAAGTTTGATACCTCCGGTTGTGGTTGTTGTTGTTTGTTTTTGCCAGGAAAATACAAAGAAAGTCTCTGAGCTCACACTCCAATTACAGATTATCCACATATATGCAATTTCATCATTCAATCATGACATTAGAATCTCCCCTAGGGATGCCTGGCTAATGGGAACGGGCTTTCACATGTTCGCACTGGTACCGTGTGAAATGACTTGCATCAGTTACTTTAAAAAGGAGAATAGTTTAACAGGGAAAAGCTCACTGACAGTAGCGTTATCCTAGCACTGACGGATTCAAGGGAATGACCTTCTGCAGGAAGAGCTTCAGAAAAGGGCAACTCGGCGAGCTAGTGTGTCTGAAATGGGTTGCCGAAATCAGCCTCCAGAAGGGATGAAGTTGAACAGCACACTGCGTTTCTTCCTCCATCTACATGTGGCAAGTAGCAGCAAAGAGTAAGGCTAGCAGGACGGGGCAGAGACAGTCCCCTCCATAATCCCTAGCTCTGGCCAAGGCTCACCTCCACCTGCTCCGCTTCAAGATGCTGTAGCAACACTGTCCATTCTAACTGGTTGGCAGCCACACCACAGTGGTCATTAAATATTTTTACAGAACCCCTGGCTTTAGCAATAATAGAACTTTCTACGGTCACCATTCCTGCCACCAGCAGCAATCGGGCCAATGCCACAAAACCCAGCTTAAATTTCAACTCGAAACCACGTGTGGCCCTGAAATAAATAGGGCAAAACGTGGTTTAAATGGCAGCATCCGCATCCAGCAGGTGGTATGGAAGCCTGGGCTGCTGATGGGGCCCCAGAGGGGGACAGAGTCAAAGCTTCCGTGCAGTAGGGAGGCCTCCTTTGGGGGCACTCAAAGTGCAAGTCTTCCTAGCGCCTGTCCCACACCGCCACTGTGCAGAACATACTGAAGAAAAGGAAATCTCCCTACTCTTAAAATCTGTACTGATTTTCTCAGTAACATGCCCCTGTTGCTAGGCTGTTGCTGGAGCTATAAATCGCATCGGCAGAAGCTTCTCTTTTACTAGGAAACAGTAGCCGGTTTGGTTCATGGAAAGCTGTGTTGCAGCTTGGAGGGTGGACAAGAATCGGTTGATGATGCAGAACCAGGGCAAAGAAGGGAGAACGAGATGAGGTTCTGCCAGGATATGAACAGTGGGACTTCCCTTCCTTGCTCCCGGCTGAGGACTTGCGCCATGGGCAAAGAGGTTCGAGAACCACCCAGCGTGTGACTTTCTAGCCCATGCTCTGTGCAGACCTGTGGTTGCCTCAAACAAATGAACATGATGGCTTAGCACAGAATGACAGTTGTTCATTTGCTCTTTCTTCACTGTGTAAAGTTGCAAGTCAAAAGGAGCTCTTTCTGATATACTGGAATTGGATAGGTTGCTAGTGAAATTTGGGTCAGTCAAGAGGCCCAGAGGGGGCTGATCAAGGGAACAGCACTGCACAAAGGACTCCTCAAAAAGGCTCTGGACCGAGAAGTATCTGCATTACGTGAGGACTATTCCTTGATTCCGAGCTAAAATTAAATGTTGGAACATTATTATTTTTTTAAATTTGAATAATAAGGCAGGAGGACAACAAAATTTTGAGGTGCATGAAAGTGCTTTTCCTTTTGATGTTTCCATATATAGAGCTGCAGGAGATTCAGCTCGAGGCGCCCCTAGGAGAGGATCTGGAGCCTGTCATGCTAAGCCTGGGAGGGAATGTCTCTCAGAAGCTTTGTGTCCCTTAGGGGACCTCATCTGGAAGGACACGGGAGCGGTGGGTAACAGCGCCTCAGGGCAGCCCTTATTAAGAGTCCTTTGTAGCACGTGGGGGAAACACAAAAATTGTCTAAGAAAAAGGTAACCTATTTTAGTTTTGAAAATATATAGCCTTTCAAAATGCACTGTTGAAGAAAACAGCCAGGGTACCTTTCTCAGTGATAGCTCCACATTTGTGTCAGCATTGAAATTATATTTGGCCATAGCTTGTCCGATTTCTCCAGGCTGGGCTGGGGGGGGTGGTCTTGCGGGCTGTGCTTTTTCAGGAGGTATGAGTTTCTACGAAGGAAAAGAGTTATTTATTCTTGATCTGTGGTGGCTTGGGAAGCAACGACCACGGAAGAGGGAAAGGAAAGGACTTACCTCGACGTATGAGATTGGAAAAATGCCCACTCTCCCGTGGTGCTCTCCCTCATACCAATTTTGATCTATTTTCCTGAGGATGTAGACAGTATCTCCTTTCTTAAATGACAGCTCCCTGGAAGAGACATGTTTCGGTGGGTCTTTCCCTGACGTAGAGCAATTACTCTTAAGATCAACACTCTCACTTGATCTGCATTTGGCTGAGAAATATACTGTCCATATTAAATAATCTTTCTGGAGCCCAGTTACATAAGGATTTTCCTTGCAAACTCTTAGAATTCACTGATCACCTTATAACATCAGAAGTGATTTCAAAAAAGACCAAGTATAAACATCACATTTGATATAAATCACGGGCAGATGCATATGAAATTTAAAGGCAGGGGCATGCAATTGCTGTGTAATCGTGAGTGTATAGTGGAGGAGTGGTGAAGCTTGGCATGATGGCAGATGAGTTCTGCACTGATTTTGTTTGTCCTGAAGCTGGTTAGCTAGTTGGCCAGATACTTGACTTCTCTTTCTGTCTCCTTTTGATGTGCTAAACCTTACAATAAGGAAAATAAATATTTAGCTTTAGCACAGAGGAGCTATCACCAGAAAAATTGTTATTTATGGGTCCTTGAAGCTGGTTGTCAGGAATTTAAGTGGAATGTCTTGATAAGGAATGTATTTTGTATAAAGAAAAAGATCCTTTATTCTTCAGTGAAGCACAGAGATAAACATGTTTTAGGTGTAAAGACATGCACAAATTGTTGCCTTCTTTACACCTTTTAAAAAAAGATTTATTTATTTATTTGAGAGCGAGCGAGAGAGAGAGAGAGAGAGCGCGTGCACATGAGTAGGGGGAGAGGGGAGGAGAGGCAGACTCTCCACTGAGCACCAGAGCCTGGATGTGGGGCTCAATCCCAGGGCCCTGAGATTATCAACTGACTGAGCCACCCAGGCACCTCTAGATCTTTTTCTTTTTTAAAAAATTTTATTTATTTGGGAGAGAGAGAGAGCACAAGCAGGGGGGAGAGGCAGTGGGAGAGGGAGAAGCAGGTTCTCCACTGAGCAGGGAGCCCGACGCAGGACTCGATCCCAGGACCCTGGGACCATGACCTGAGCCGAAGGCAGACGCTTAACCGACTAAGCCACCCAGGCACCCTTTGTTTTTAAAAAATAAAAATATTTTTTCTTTTTTTAAATTTTTTATTGTTATGTTAATCACCATACATTACATCATTAGTTCTTAAAAATATTTTTGAGACACTAACTATGCTTTTCCATCTGGGCTATTTAAAAGAAGAAGCTTATTTACCTGCTTCTCTCCTAAGCAGGTAAATGTGGATATGTAATTTCAAGTTCTAAAGACATTCCTTATTTTGGATAATTCACACCTACCTGTTCATCCTCACTGCATCTGTTTTTCATGGCTTCGTTATCCAGGGAAATGTCTCTGTTTGTTGTTTGCCTCCCTAATTATGTTTTGTTGGAGGACACTCATTTCCTATCTTTTCCCAAGAGCCCCACTTTCCTAGACATCTGCCTTCCCACTCCTGAATCTTCTGCATCGTTTCATTCAGAATCTGGATTTGGGTCGTTTATTTGTGCGGAACAGATAATGAAGAGACAGGTGGATATCAGATGTAGAATAGTTCTCATCGATTAAAAGAATTAATTGGAAGAAAAGCTGTTGCATATTAAAATGATCGAGCAATTAGAAGTGCTAAAAAAGTCACATTGAAAGTGCATTAAATTGCCGGTAACCGCAAGAGACAAAGGAGACTCACAGAGCCTTACATTCAAATACAGTACACTTCCCTCTTTTATTCAAGTGCCTGATGTAGAAAACAAAAAGCAAAATATTTAATGTTTATAGTCTAACAGCTTTATTAGCACCAGGTGTGTTTTGTTTCTGGAAAGGAGACTAGGAAGCTTAGCTTTTTGTTTTTAAATGTCAGTTAGAGAAAACTTTTTCTTTTCAATATGAGAAGAAATCTTTTCTATTTTTAAAGGCTTGTATTTAAAATTCTGAAGGCTTCTAGATAAAGGACAGAAATCTCACTTATCAGTTTTCAAAATTGTGTCCCTCTCATCTCAGACCTAGATTTTTTGAGCCCCATAATGTTAAAGCTTGCTTCCTCCCTCCCCTAAATCTTTTGAATAGTGGCCATTGATAACCTTTGGAAATGACGGTGTATCTCTTTTTCCTTTTTAACAATTGAGACATCACATTGGGTGAGTTACTGAGCTGTATTTTTGTAAATTAAACTTTTTGCAGTAGGTAAAGAAAAACAGCTTTTAAAAGAGAATGACTACATCAAAAACCAATGATGTAATGTATGGTGATTAACATAACATAATAAAATTAAATTAAAAAAACATTTATTTAAAACAGATACATCTATCTGTCTCTTGATAAGATGTTAGGCACGAAAAGCACTCACATCTAGCTATTAATTAAGAGCACTTCTGGGACATTCAGTGCTTCTGGGTGTGTGAGCCTTTTAAAGCTGTGTGAGTCATCCATAACCTCGACTTTTGTGTCAAATAGGGTAACTACACCGGGGCTGCTCTTTACATTTTCTGAGAATGGAACGAGAGGAATATGATTAAGCTGCAATCAGACCAGTTTACTTATGGTATGTGGGAAACATTTTTTCTTTCTTTTACAAAAAATATGGGATAGCTTCCATGGGTGATTATTGGATCGACTTCTCTGAAGTCTTACGCAATTAGATTTTGTGGGTCTAGGAAGATTTTCGTGAAAGGTGGGGGTGGTGCTGACAACCGTTCAAAAAGGCTTTGCCATTTACAAGCCTTGAACCTTTGCTAACTCAGAGCTTTTGCAATGGAGACATTGCCTTGGAGGATGGCATAAGGCTCGGCACTTGGAGCAAACAAAACTCAGCAACAGAATTAACACCCCAAACACTTTCCTCAGCACTGCACATCATCTTTCTCCCAAAGCTTGTTTTTTATTAAGCTTTCTTAGAAAGCTGTGGGCCCTGAGTTATATACCGTGTGTTATATGCCCTGTCACTCCTTAGGGTTTCATACATTTAAAAAAAGCTTTTGATTGCTTGTCACAAGGAAGAAATGACATTTACATGTTCTATATCATTATTTTGTAAAATCGGCATGCATCATACAAATCGTCACACCATATCCAAAGAGCAGTAATAGGGACTAGAGTATAGTAGAAACAAAGCAGATGTTATTTATCTCATCCAAAAAAAAAAAAAAGATGGGTAAGCTTTTCTTCAGGATTTTTTTAAACACTAGATTTAAGCCATCTTAATTTCTAAGAAGCATTTTCCTATTTAGTTCATTCACCATCTCAGCAGCATTACCAAATTCTGAGTGATTTTATTTTTGTATGTCTTATGGCAGAGACAGTTTCTAGAACTATTAATTGATTAATATAATATTAGCTAATATACATTTTTATGAACAAAATATTTTGTTATTATATATGTTCAGTCTAAACAACACGGGATAATTTAATGCCAATATACAATGATTTCAATATCTTGAATTCTAATGGAGATCAAAGTTTCTTAAATCAGGTCTATACCCATGGGCCAAGCAGATCTGGAAGACTCCCTCCTATTTAAGCCTCTTTATGTGCTAGTACTAGCCTTTCTTAACCACATGCCTACCTGATGAACAAGTTCTTAAAGTACAAAAGGTAAAAAAAAAAAAAATACTGCAACATAGGAATATGAAAACACCAACGTCAAAAGACCATAGGAGAGAATTTTGCTCAGAATCTCAAAGTTAAAGTGTTAAGACATGGAGATTTGACTATGGGAATCTTTGTACACAGTTCTACTCTTCTACCCCACAAACTACCCTGGATTTAGTTGGATAGATAAATGTTATCAAATTCTCTCAGTTAGTGTTAATTACACCCCAGCACTTTACTTTTATTTCATTCTTGACATGAAAATTCTAGAAACAAAGATTCTTTTTTTTTTTTTTGGCATTCAGCATTTATTCAGTACATTGAGAAATAGTTTTCAAAGGATAAACAGCAAAGCCTAGCCCTCTAGAGCAGTGACCCATCCTGGAAGCCTCAGGCCCCACGGACACTTGCAGTTAGTGATAGAATAGAAGTCCGTGAACTATTCATGAAATTTCAAGTCCTAATGGTAACTGTACATTACTATTATTTTTTAAAAAATAACACAGGACAACTAGAGCAACAAACTTATTTGTCTTGAATTAGATTAAGTGAAAAAACCATTTGCATTCTCATGCTAACTGAAGGCTTTGACAATATTTTTTAAACAAATTTTAGTTAACTATTTTTATATTTTACAAAAATATTTATTGTTTTAATAACAATAAGGGGAACAATTACTCTTTACTTAATTAGCTATTACTTGTTGAAATAATTTGAAAAGCCGTATGACCTTGGGCAAGCTGGTTAACTTTTTTTTCTTTAAATTTTTTATTGTTATGTTAATCACCATACGTTACATCATTAGTTTTTGATGTAGTGTTCCATGATTCATTGTTTGTGCATAACACCCAGTGCTCCAGGCAGAACGTACCCTCTTTAATACCCATCACCAGGCTAACCCATCCCCCCACCCCCTCCCCTCTAGAACCCTCAGTTGGTTTCTCAGAGTCCACAGTCTCTCATGGTTCTTCTCCCCCTCCGATTTCCCCCCTTCATTCTTCCCCTCTTGCTATCTTCTTTTTTTTTTTAGAAACAAAGATTCTTAATACCACTTTGTTTTCCCATCCTTTTGAACTCATGGTGCTCTAACACGTTTAAAGTCATTTAAAACTTAATGTTTCTCAACTAAACTTCAAATGAAAATAATATTAACCCTATCGCAGTTAATTGTGAAGGAAACACTAATTACAGCCGATTACTGAATTGGGACTTAGACCTTATTTATAATACACCTCATTGCAATATTTACCTCTTAAATATTACTGAAGTATTTAAAGCCACCCTAAGACGTATAATGAACAGTTATATTACTTACTTAGATGTCTGAGCTTTAAAATCATAAACAGCTTTTGCAGGCAATTTCTGAAAGGGAAGGTAAACAATTAGCACTAACTTACAATTTGGATTTTTTTTTCAAGAAAGCAATTTCATGTGAATTAAAGGGAAATGAAAGCACAAAGAATGATGAAACATATAACGTAAATCCTCTGTGCAATTTATAAATCAACCAATTAGCCCTTCATTTGGGTATTTAAGCGATAACAGGATGTAGTAGATGACTTTTTCATCATAACCACTGGATATCATATTTCGTCTCAGAAACTAAGGAAGATGAATGCTGGACTAGGGTTCTGCCGAGGGTTCTGTCCCAGGTATAAATCTGACTTCTCCTGGGATAACTGCAGAAGGTTAGTTGCTCTAGGTTCTATGTATTGACATAACCCCTATGGAATCATAATAAAAAGACTGGGAAAAGCCATGAAGGAAACCATCACCCTTTTTACTAAACAATTATCAACATAGTAGCAAAGAAATATTAGCCCAGTTATCACTGGGAGGCTAGTTAGTGGCCCAAAGCATAGGTTTGGTCATCTTGCATTCCCTGGAGGGCTCGGGAACTCTTAAGCACATAGTAAACCAGCCTTTTGGTCATGATAAGATGTGACACACACTGTCCTTCCATCACCTGCACCCCACAGCTAGCCACCCCAGCTCTTCCTTCTCCGCTTCACGGTCATCCCCTCACCCCACTCTCTTTCCTCGTGATTCTGTGAACTGTAGGCAACCTGGGACATTCCTGACTTCTTTGCGGGTCCCACAGGTGCGAGACTATAGGAGACGCCTGTAGCGGTTCTCCTGAAATGGCTACCAGTCCAACACTCGCTTTCAGCTGCCATCAAACAGCTCCAAGGTAGCACGCACCAGATCTCCGACCGTGAGCCGGAGTCGTGGACAAAGAGCTAGTTGGTAGGTGGTTCCTAGGAGCAGGGATTTTTCAGAGATGTTCTCCAATAAAAGCAGGCCAGCAAAAATCATTTATGTCGAATTTGTATGGATTTGCTACACAGATAACCTAGGGCTCTCCCCTGCATCAGTGGGGGAAATTTGCACAGGGAAATCTCCTTCCTCTGTGGGGCAACCCAGCTCAAGACTGGCAGGACACCCCTGTTAATTCATAGGTACCAGGTCAAGACTCCGAGAGGCCTCGCTGCTGAAACTGGGCTGCAGCTGGGGGAGATGTGCAGCTAGGGTCGGAGTGCGTCCTGCTTGGAGTCCTTTGCTCAGGCTCCAGGGAAACTTTCTAGTTTCTCTCTTGTCATTTTCATGTTCTTAATCTGGGTTCTTTACTGGTTTGGGACATCACTTCGGCTGACAAGTGCTTTGCCAAATACGCTGCAGAAAAAAGGCTCAAGCAGCACTAAACACACTACCTCTTTTTCCGGAGTCCCTCTTCTTTCCCGCGGTGCACTTCTCCCCAGGTCCGTCATGGCGGAGGCGTAACTTCTAGGGCACTCGTGGTCTGCGGGAGAGGACGGGGTCGGAGTGAGTATCCACTTAGTTAGAAGCTGACCCTTTTAGTCATTTCCCCTGGTGGCAACTATTTTCTCCTTCAGATTTAGAGAGACACCACAATGGACGACATGGGTATAAAACTCAAAGTTCATTACAAAGTTGCGAGAGAAGACACAGAGCCAGCGCATTTCAGAAGGGAAAAATATCCAAGGTGGCAGAAGTGGTCTAGTCACAAATATAATTGTCACATTGCTGGTGTAGTTATGCTGCAGCACCCGGTGTAGACAATTCATGGTCGCGGGGATTTCTCATCTCAAAGATTTAATACTTTCTAATTCCTTTTGCCTCCAATTTATAATTACTCTATAGGGCCTAGAGAAGATGGACAATTTGAAAATAGCAACAGTTTACAAAAACTAAAACATTTTGTGGAACAATTGGAGAATGCAGTAATGAAACAGAGGAAAAAAAGAAAGTATGGTGATGGCAGAACTATGGGTGTGTCCATCCCCCCACCCCTTCTTGCTGCTCCCGCTTCATTAGTGAGTCTTAAGATGTCATTTGAAGGCTTAAAAGGCCTCTATCTTTTGCCTTCCCTTTTGCTCAGCTACCTTATCAGAAAGTATATATTTATTCCAAGAAACAAAGGGATTAAAAATTCTCTAAATAGAGAGTACCACATTGTTTGCCAAACTGCTTATGAAATAATTGAATTGTTTCTGTTCACCTTAAAACAAAGTATAAATAATTATATTACAAAATTATGATTACAAGTATCTCTTAATGGTCTCCTCCTTTACACATTTATACATGGAAATGTAACTAGAGGCTACAAATAGCCCAGTAATCTCTGTTATAGAATTCTACCAGTATAACTGGGTCAAAATTAATAAATTCTTTCTCTTAGCCTTTAATAAAGCTAGTTATACTGGTTAACAAGAAGCATTAAAAAGAAAATAAATACCGCTATAAAGGAATTTAAAATGCCAATTCATAAAAAGAAAACATTGTTTGAAGATTTTGACTGCTTTGACTATAAGGAAGAATTGTTTACTTAACAGCAGGTGGGATATCAGTTGTGCGACAACATATAAGGATAAATGTCTATCAGTTGTGAATTCCAAAGTCTTTAGGTTTGGTAAGGTAGCATGGCCACAAATATTTCAGGTAAAACGTAATCAGTTATTTTTAAGAATGAGAGAGGATTATGTGCCATATATTTTCCATTTTAAATGCATATACTTTTATGATCATAGGGCTCTCATACTGGTCATTAACTTGTAAATTACTTTTGCTAATCCTTGGAATATAACCTATTTTTCAACTGGGCTAAACAAAGTTGGAAAGTAAATATTTTATTTTATTTAGATGCATTTCAAAGCCCTCTCGGATCATGTTTCAATAATGCACTCTATCTGTGCATAAAATTTAGAGGGGATTATTATTATTATAATTGAAAAACTGGAATTGTCCAATATTGAAAACCTGGAAAAAGTAGCTAATTAATTAAAAACTTGAACTATGACATGTCTCAATCAGTAAAAATTTCAAATTGTAGGCATTGATTTAAAAAATTCTAATCTGTTGTTTTTGAAGCATGTTGTGTAGTATAAATGAAAGCAAAGATAAATCCTAATAAGCAAACGTGTGCGATGGCAGCTAACAATTGAGCCACATATATTACATTAATATGAAATTTGAATTGTCTTTTTTTTTTGCCTATAGAGATCATATCCTATACTACAAATTCTGAATTATTAGGAGTTTGAATCTCTTTTTTCCTACCTACTTCCTAAATGACTTTGGTCAAACCTCTTGTCTTCCCTGGGTCTCAACTATAAAACAGTGCTTATAATAACACCTGTCACCTAGGTTCAGGCCAGTGTTAATAGATAATGTGTGTAAAGCACTTTGCATAGACGTCCCGTGCATAGAAGATTTGGATAATCCAAATTTCAGCATGGAATGTTCTTTCCGGCTTCTTAGAATTTACATAGTAAACAGACGTACTTTAAGAATTAACAAAAAGAATTGTATAAAGATTGTATGAAAATGTCAAAACACCCCCAAAAAATCTCAAAAAAGTCCCCTGCATTTGAACTGTTACTTGTCCTTGTGTTGCCACTTCAAAGTGATAATCCATCTATGAAAATGGGCTTGGGAGTCACTTTTAACCTACATGGTCTAATTAACATGTCGATAGAGGATTCTTTCAGCGGAAATAGAAAATAAATAAAGATATGGAAAGGCAGAGAAAATGAAATACACTGAGTGATGGAGATGAGACTTCTGTATATATAGCTTAAAGATACATTCACAAAAATTTTATTCCACTGTGTCCTTTAAATGAAGAAAGTCATTAAACAAATCCTATTCTCTTTTCATTGTCCATCAATTACTCATTACATACTTCAGTTTTGCTTCCTGAGTGTTTTGATGTAGTGTCTTTATATTGCATGTAAGCAAATTATTTATTGAGTGAATATAACTTGATGAAGTTAATATAAAAATCAAGGAAAAAGCTATTTGTTAAGTTATTGGTTTTGATTCACTTTACAACAAAAAAAAGAGTTGTCAGTCTCTTAAGGATACTGATACTCAATCATGGTCTCTGTCTTGGAATCCTTTTAAAGTGGTAAAATAGGTTTAATTTGTTGTTTTGATGTAAGAGGTTTCAGCCCTAACATTAAGCTACAAGATGGATTTCCCTTTTGATTTTGAATGAGTAAATTTTTGTGAATTAGAGGTCACTTTAAGCCACACATCCAGCCCGAATATCACATGGGCAAATGAGACTATTCAGTAAGACATATTTGTACAACAAGCATTTGCTTCAAAACACAGAACGATGCCGAGTGGTCTCACGGCTTAGGAATGATGAGATGTAGGAATGGAAGGTGAAAGTGCTGGATGGTAGGTGTCTGAACCACAAGGAAAAAGAAAGAGAAGTTCATCCACCTTGGAGACTCCGTGCACTCTCGTGGTCTTGGTGGTGGTAATTGTTGTTGGTGGTGTCCAAGTCTTGGAAAGAGGCACTGTGAGGCATTCTCCCACAATCATTCTGGTACAATGGGCAATGAATAGCACCATCTTGAGGCAGTGGGTGCAAAGGCTGGTGCGTGGGGCTCCTTCTTAGAGCTTTAAGAGATGAGTTCCTCTCGGGAATATCTGGCAGAAGTTCACTGATAAGACGGTGCAGGATACTGTTGTCTGGCAAACTTCCCCTTCTCTTTTCAGCTTTAATTTGGTCACAGATGTCTTTAAGGGCAGAGTCCAGAGCCTCAAAAACAGATGCTTTACATTTTGCCTTTTCAGTCTGTTTTTTGGGAGTCAAATTTTTTTTCCTCCGGAAAGGCACGGGACTGACCAGAAATGCAAGTTTAGAAAGGCCAGGGTCCATTTCTTGTCTTCTGGGCTCTTCAGCATTTTCATGTTTAGCTCTTTCGTGTTTTAGCATTGTGGTAAATCGAGTATAGGAGGCTGGGCATCTGCCTTTGCAGGAGCTGATGAGGTGCCGGTGATGGTGGTGGTGATGGTGGTGGTGGTGATGGTGGCTGGATCCATAAAAACTTTCAGAGGATGTGAAAGAAAAGTGATCAAAGTCACTCTCACTGCAAAAGGATGATCCTTCTACATGAATGTAATCGCTGTGGTCAGACACAACTCCGTCCTGGTCACTATCGGAAAACTCCATATGCATTCTCGGTTGCTCATCGCTGGTGACTTCAATATGAATTGGCACCAGGGTTTTAGGCTTGTGGCTTCGTTGTACATGAGAAGGGTGTCTACTTTGATTTTCTTCCTCCAGCAAAGACTCAATGGAAAATCGCCTCTTGGGACATAAACCATTTTGTTGAGGTTCTAGGGCTATGGGAGATAACATTTCATCTCCTAAATTGGGCATGGATTTTGACTTTTGAATCAACTTTTCAAATTCAGAAATGCGGGTGGGGACCATGTCCCTGGGCACCTCCTCCGTGGAGGACTGGCTCCATCCATGGAGCAGGCCCTTGTGTTGCTGCTCCTTCTCATACTGCATTATTCTCGACTTGACGGAGCAAATCACCTCTGAATTCATCAAGTCCTTGCGGTTAATGCGGTGCATTTTCTTGTACAGTTTTAGGAAGCCTGGAGCGTCATGGGCTGACCTGTGCCGGAGCCTTGACCTGCCATTATTGCGGCCCTCCTGGATGTAGGGGGAAGCCCACGTTATAGGGCAGCTCTCCTTGGAATCCTCTTCACATAACAGAGAACCCATACTCTCTGACTTGGTTTTGGGGTCGGGAAAGCTATCACAGTCGTCATTTAGGAGATCGTCACAACTACGGGATTTGATTTTGGGGGAAACCGTTTCCTCGGTGCTGCTCCAGACCTCTGCATTTTGTCGGGCCATTTGCCAGCCATTCTTGAAAGTAATGGCCCTCTGTGAGTCACGAGGGACATCCAAATGCTGTCTATAAGCGTTACAGTAATCTAACTCATTGGAGGGGTTGCCGTTGAACCCTGAGTAACCGTAAAGGGACGGACATATATCATCCCCACCTTTTAATCCAGGGCAGCATGTGTGGAAGAGAGACATTTGGAGAAGTTAAAAGGTTCACAAAGAGGAGAACATGTCACTTAGCATGAGACCGCATAGCAAAGAGAATGCGGTTAGCATGGTTTGGTCTAGACACCAACTGTTACACCTGCAGCTTCAACTCTAGAGAAAAAAAGCCCGATTCTAAAGCAAGGTAATACTTTTTCAATGAAGGTAGCTTTGCGGATATTAGAGTTAACGAAACCATGTATAAAAAGAAATTAATGCAGCTAATCTACCTATTTTGATTGTGTTCACACATCTTTCGGCAAACCTGGTGTGCCAGAAGCACAATAGTACCTCGAAAGCTAATCAATAGCATGACCTGGTAGTCATTTAAGGGTTGAACAATTAGGGCCAAAGGTGATATCGATTTAATTAACTTAATAGGGTCAGGATTTGAGTCTCATCTGATTTATAATGACAGAGCGGTAAAGAGTAATTTATAAACTTGCATTTAAATACCACTCCCATAACTGTAGCAAATAATTTTTCATAGGCACTAGATACAAAAGGCAGTAAGACAAAGTATTTTCCAAAATTGCAAAACCAAGATGTCGTGCACTATTGTTGCCAATATTTTTCCAAGAAAAAAATTAAGTGGAGCCTCTTTCGATAAATGAAGTTACCTCTTTAATTGCTCCACTTCCAACTTCTTATGAGGCAGGTTCTTATAAGGATAATTGGATATAATATAAAACTTCCATCAGAGGTAAATGCATCTTGCTTTTTTCCAGGGGGGTTGTTTTTTTAAAAAATAATTTGCAATTTGATAATAGCTAAAACTGACCTCAATTTGGAATGTGTTTGGAAAGACTCTTTTGCTCTGCTGAGTTCACTAATAAATAAAAGGCCAAAGTACATCTAATGGGAAATTTCCTTCTTAGAAGGGAACCCCGTGAAGGAAAATATCCGTATTGAGAGTTCCTGCCTTACAGTCTTACCCACATTTTTCAAAAGTAGATAAGCACATTAAGTAGATATGTAATATTTGGGAAAGGAAGTTGACTTAGCACTCCCTGGTATAAAAACAATTATCTAAATTAATCAGAATCCTTTTAACTTTTGGGTGCTATCCAAGTGTAATGAATCAATGGTATCTCATGACTTATTATCTTAAGGCATTCATTTGCATAAATGAGTAGAATCTGATCAAAGCATCTCTGTGCATTTGATGAAAGGTGTCATAAAAGGGGCTCACTCCTTAAACCAGCTACTGCTTAACTTTAATCACCACATGGCAACAATTTTAGTGCTTACATTTGATACATGTAGCTGAATCTGTGCTATATTATGGAAACTTCTGTTAGAGCTCAGGTTATTCACACATTTCAAATTCCTTTGGTGTTTTGTTTCAACCCTGGGAGACTGGGGGAGATTGTGGGGCCCCAAATGTGGTATGGCCTCAGGTACATGCGGATGCCGGTTCAAGCCTCAGTCTCCATCTTGGGAATGTTCTGGTTAGCACAGCAATAATGCACTGAGCAGTCTTTCAGAGACCTGAAGGAGAGACTTGCCCTCTTTGAGCATAGCTCATCGAATTTCCAGAGAGGAGAGAGGCCATATGGAAAAATAGCTTGGTGATATCTAAATTTTCTAAGTATGGCTGGAAACCAGTTAGTTCTTACTAGTGGAATGTTCTGAATCAAACACTGTGTATCATGCAGAACACAGATATTCTACTGTCTATATGAATGTTCACCAAAATATAGAACAGATGACTAAAGAAATAACTTCAGTGGGTCAGACACATTTTCATCTAGAACTAGACAATTAAAAAAAAAAAGTCAAAGTGTTTTAGGCAATAATGTTCTTTGTTGCTACTTCTAATTCTTATTCTATAAATGTGATTAACTTTGCTAGTTGTAGTAACATTAGAACATTTTTGACAATATGCAAATATTCATAAATGTAATCTTCTAATAGCCTGACAGTAAGTTAGATATTTTGAATTTGTTCAAGAAAAACCCACAAATGATATATTTGGAGGAAAAAAGCATGAATATCCTAAATGATAGAGTCTGTCGAGCCACTCAAATGGCTCACCAACCCGACCTAGTGTGTGTAGAAAAGATAAATTATTGTTCTGAAACTATATTGTATTTAAGACACTGTATTTAAATGCTAGCTCTCTCTGGATGGTTATCCTGGACCAGCTCTCACATGGTACCCTAGTTTAAAATTAAGCTTATAAATTGCTTACATGTCAATCTATTATTGCTCACCTTTTGCTCTTGAGGGGGAAGAAGGAGAAGAACTGATCAAAGATTTTGTCAGCGTGCCGCCTGATCCTGGGAAGTCTGCTCGCCCCGGGCTGGTCTTGCTTGCACTTGGATCCAAGCCCCTGGGCTGCCCCACCGCAGGCTCGCTCTTCCTCCTTTTCCTAAAGTCACTGGCCATGCTCGCAGAACTAAAAGAAGGGATCAGCATCCATTAGGCTGGTGTTGGAGGAGGTTCACCCGTGACTCAGAATGACTGATGGAAGGTACTGGGGACAGCACGACCACTCTTCCCTCTTTTCCCCCAAACTGCAGTGTTAAGAATTCATTCCTTGCTATTAAACACTCTTTCTTTATAATCATCTCTTTAAAAAAATTCATAGACCGTAATTTGTTTTTTAGAGAAGTTTTAGGTTTACGGAAAAATTGATTGGAAGGTACAGAGAGTTCTCCTGTGCTCCCTTTCCTTACGCACACAGTGTCCCCTATTGTGACATCTTCTGTTACTGTGATACATTTGTGACAGTTGATGAACCATCTTGATTCATTATTATTAAAAGTAATTAAAGTCCATAGTTTTTATTAAGGTTGTTTTCCGCTGAATATCCTGATTTTAAGATTTCTCTGTGCCTTTTGGTGTCATGATAGCTCATTTCTTTTTATTGCTGAATACCGTTCCATCATATGGATGCACCAGTTTGTTTCTCAGTTCACCTATTGACGGATATTCTGGTCGCTTCGAGTTTTGCCAGTTATAAATAAAGCTGCTATAAACATCCATGTGCCATTTTCTTATGTGTGTGGGTATAAGTTTATAATAATGTTCTAAAGTAAAAATTCTTTTAGTGTAATATGTTGTGACTGACAATTCAGTGTTGTGATTTGTGTCACGTATCTTTTCTCTCTAAAGAAGAGTTCCAACAACATGACTCTGTCCAGAGAAGGCCTGCCACAGGGGAGGAAAAGACTCTAAAAAGGAACACAGCCGGTGAGACAAATTTCTCTTATCTCGAGGTTTCCCTGTGGCTTTTCCTACTACTCTTAGCTTGAAAACCCTTATACTGGAATTCTAACAGTTTCCTATTTATTTTATTTTATTTTTTAAAAGTTTTTATTTATTTATTTGAGAGAGAATGATTGAGAGAGAAAGCACAAATGGGGGAAGGGGCAGAGGCAGAGGGAGAAGACTCCCCGCTGAGCAGGGAGCCCAATGTGGGACTCGATCCCAGGACCCCAGGATCATGACCTGAGCCGAAGGCAGACTCTTAACCAACTGAGCCACCCAGGCGCCCCTAATGTTTTCCTATTTAAATAATGAATGACTAATAATCTGGCTAGCAAGCAAAATATTAAAGGGAACTTTCACCCAGTTGTATGAAATGGTGTGGGCAGTCTATAATGGCAGGAAGTTTTTATCACGGTCTGGGTCTGAATACAGTATCATTTAAGCCAAACACCAGGGAACGGGAGATATACAGCACCCAGCATGCCGTCTGTCAAATCATTACATAAAATTACATCAACAATGGCAGTCAGAGCACCGGCAGGTCGTTAGCCAGCAACACGCTATTTGCTTTGCTGACATTATTGTCTGGGGTAGCCTGCACAGCAAACCTGTGAGGGACGCTCGGTTATCCCTATTCATAAATGAGTGAATGGAATGCACACTTTGCAAGTATAGAGATGGGGCCAGACCTCAGAATTTGTCTGTGTTCTTCTAGAGAGGATGCCCATCTTCTTCTAGACCTGTTTTTGCTCTCCCTATCCTGTCATGTGAGGGCCTGTATGTCTTTCCAGCAGTCTTCAGGTCAGATTAGAACTCTAAAGTTCAAACATTTTAGGATCATATATAGATGTAAAAGATATAAAAGGAGGACTTGGAGGAGATTTTTTTCTTAGTGACACTGATGTCATTGGATGGCATGCATGAACCCAAGTTACAAAGGACCCGATTTACAAAGTTTTTTACTTACATGGATAGAAATCCATAGAAGGGCAAATTAATGTTACACCATTACTTGTTGTTGATGGTACAATGTGGCTGAGAGTTTGTGTTATTCACCAGAACTATTAAACTGCGTCTGAATTTCTGCAACGCTATAAAGTAGGTGTGGTATTTAAAGCCCACCAACTGAACTTACCTTGGCAGACGCCTAGAACAGTTAGGACTAGTGGTTCCAGGTTATTCTGGTTCAATTCTAGTTTATCTCTGCTCCTTGCCAACTGTGTGAACTTGGTAAGTTATGGGGCCTAAGTTTAGTTTGTTCAGAGTTAAGTGGGGAGTATAGGACTTAATTATTGTGGTGTCTTAAGGATCAAATATGTCTGGGTCTGAATACAGTATCATGTACTTAGAATGTCTGGTATATAGTAAGCCCCCCGTTTATTGGTAGTAACAATGTTTCTGATTTGTGTGGTGAGCATATAATGAACAAATAGGTACTGAACATAATTTAGAAATTTTCTAGTAATTTATATATTTTTTTCAAATATACTATTATAAATATCAGCTAATAATATTGAACATTAGATTTTATAATTCCCATTTAAAGAAAAGAAAGCTGGGGGGCACCTGGGTGGCTCAGTCGTTAAGCAGCTGCCTTCAGCTCAGGTCATGATCCCAGGGTCCTGGGATCGAGCCCCGCATCAGGCTCCCCCTGCTCAGCAGGAAGCCTGCTTCTCCCTCTCCCACTCCCCCTGCTTGTGTTCCCTCTCTAGCTGTGTCTCTCTCTGTCAAATAAATAAATAAAATCTTAAAAAAAAATAAAGAAAAGAAAGCTGGGTTTAGAGGAGACAGGGAAGAGAAGAATTTCTTGGTAAAGGAATCCAGAATTATTTCACTTAATTTTTAGGAGTTTTTGAATATGATCATATGAAATGATGCAGAAACAAAATAAAACAACTTCATAAAGTATGGTGCTCCAAATAATAGTGAGTGATAACATAATCCTTGTTGTTATTTCACTGAGTAGTATTCCTATTGAAAAAGAAACCACTGGGGGGCGCCTGGGTGGCTCAGTTGGTTGAGCGGCTGCCCTCCGCTCGGGTCATGATCCTGGAGTCCCGGGATCGAGTCCCGCATCGGGCTCCCTGCTCGGCGGGGAGCCTGCTTCTCCCTCTGGCCCTCCTGCCCCTCGTGCTCTCTGGCTCTCATTCTCTCTCTCTCTCTCAAATAAATAAAAAAATATATATATAAAAAAAAAAGGAAAAAAGAAACCACTGGTATAGAATATTCTGGTTGCATGATGTAATGACGTTCTTACCTGGCGGGTCTTTCCAGGCTTCTGTCTATAGAGGATTGATACAAGGAGGCCTGTTAAGATAGAAAAATAGTTCCATGAAAATTTTTACCAGGGCAAAATTTCATTTGTCCATGGACATTAAATTAGGTGTCCTAAAAAGAATATTATAAAAACTGGGATGAAAAATACCATTTATTTTGATCATGAAATGTCTTTCAAAGAGAAAATATGTAACCGGATTTCTACTTTTTTCCTATCTACCTTCTCTTTTGGTATACCACACGGTATTTCTCTGTCTAACTCAAATTATCCACAGCCCAAGCATTATCTGGGGGAGAAAAGAAAAGTTGTTAACCACTCCTTCATGTAAAATAGACTGTAAACAGAAATTTTCTGCATAAAGGAATGGTTTGATGTTTAAAAAAATTTTTGTAATCATCATTCAGCCATTATACAACATAAACCTTCCTTATAATTTTTTTGTCATGCTGCCAGGTGTTCTCTCTAAAATATAACATTTAAGCAGAACCTGAGACATCTTTCCTCTGTCAACACAGACATGGCATTTAATAATACCACAGAATTTGGTTTGAAATTAAACTGAACTGCCTGGTACTTAAATCAGGTGCAGACTGGCATCTTTCAAAATAGTTAAGTTCAGGGTTGGCATAAAATAAATGATTAATGAACCAAAATGTAACCTTTTTTAAAAAAAAGTGGATTTTTAACATTTTCATGAGAAAGTAAACTCTCAGTTGTCCATGGTTGTAGGAATAAAGAAAAACAGAAAATACAAATTGATATACATAATTCCAAATGCCTATTGTACACACCATTTTCATACTCCTTCATTCTGAACAGTACAATGAAACAGATATTAGGCAAATATATTAGAAATGACTTTTTCACTCCCCATGACCATCTTCCGGAATAAATGCTGAAATATTTAAGGCAAGAGAGGATCTGTATTGAGCTCCCGAGTATTTGAAATGACACTGCAAGAAAAGCAAAAGTAGTTGTGGTGTGATGTCTAGAATGTACAGGGAAATGTATATACAAGTATATATGTATAACTATATATATGGTCTTGGTTTGGGGCGTATTTGATGATCAGTTAGTTATCACAAACTGATGAAGAACTGAAATTCTAGTTTAAAAATGTCCTTCCATATGAAAGTTTAAAAATATCAGCCAAAAAAAAGCAGGATTTGACAGATTTTTATCTTAAGTTCCTATCACATAGAAATATTTTACCAGAGTATTAAAACCCTACTTAGTGCAAATTAAACCACACTTTAAAAACTATTTCTATAACTTTATTTTCTACTTATAAGTAAGTACCAATTAACCAATTAAAATATTAGTATTATTTATGTAGATTCTTTATGTAGATTAGTCTGAGAAGCCCTCTTATGCATAACTCTAAAATTGGTTCTGTTAATTAATATTTTCATTTGATTACATCTTACTGAGTGAGAATGGAATCTTGCCCAAAAGCAAACAAAAGCACATTTCTTCTAGAGAATATCCTCCCTCCTTTTAGACAGAAAAAGCATATTCTAATATTTGTAATTCTTAGAAAATATTTATATTCCTAGGTTCTCAACAAATATAAAATTAGAAGAAAAAAATTTGGTACACTAATCTGATAAATTTACATGATTACTTAGCTTGCTGAACTCTGAATCGGACACTGGAAAGGTAAAAAATAAATAAATACTAAATAAGAAGGAAAGCAAACAAGTAAACAAATAAAACCAGATAATTATATTCTGATGTAGAAATATTAATTCTATATGTTTTCAGAAAAGCAATACCAAATAGCCTCAGAGCATTGCTGTTTGTGTGGATCACAGCATTCATGGGACACCCAACCACAAACCATAGCTGATTATCAAAAAGTGTCAACTGAAGAACATCCTTAGAGTAATCACACTAAAGTGATCAGAAATTTTGAACTGCAAGCTTGGAATGAGCCTAAACAAAATTGTAATGTGAGATAAAACATAGCATAAGAAGTGAAGGCTCTCCACTGATAAATTAATTGTGTTTTAGATTTAGGCAAAGAAACTGCAATGATTCCTCCTTGTGCTGGTTTCCACAATCCAAAATAAACTGAAACCAATTTTGTGATTTTATGTATAGTCAAAGGGAAAAGTAAAATATTAAATTATAAGGAAACAGTGAAAGGTCTAGATAGATGACTAAGAGAGAAACTTTATGAAAATTACATGAATGATACTCATTCTGAAATGGAAATTGTCTCTAGAAAAGAGGTAAACCTATTTTACCTATTAATGACTACTCAGTTTGTGTATTACCACATTTTAACATACCTAAATAAAGTTCATTTTAATAAAGTATGGACAATGAATCACTCTTTCTGCTAAGTGATCATATGATTAAACTTTGCTTAAAAGTCCTTAATTGTTCTTCATTAATGCCAGTTTCTCAGTTTTATGGATTAGAAAGTATGTTACTCATGGCATATGCTAGGCACCTGATAAATGGTAGCTAAGGTAATGTGTAATCAATTACAAATTTTACCAGAAATGTTTTACATAAGAGTATTGAAGATAGAATCCAGTCCCTTATCAGAATATTTTTTTACACTCTGAAACACCATGATGTGAAATTAATATGCTACAGAATCATACAATATTCCTTCTCAATTCCAAATAGATAACGGCAAATTAGTTTAACCACCAGCAAAGTGCTTTTTTTATGTTACCTTTTTTTTTTTTGCCAATACCATCACATGTAGAATGCAAAGAGTTAAGTTTCTACTGTCTTTAGCCCATGAGTTATTGTGTAATGTTAATTATAGGAATTTATTGCACAAAAATAGTTAACAAGGAATAGTATTAAGTAAATAACTTGTTTCTAAAAGATCTGAATTCCAAATACATCTCTTGAACGTGCTGAAAGTGTGGTATAAAGGGAATGGCATGGAAGTGAAGGCTTCTAGATCTTTTTTATCTTTAACTTGCCATCATCTGACCTTGTGATTTGGGACATAGTTTTAAAAAATGGTTAGGCTCTACTTTTCTTGACTTAAAAATTAGTGATCTTTATATTTTCTCTCAGTTCTCAAAGAACCACCTTAAAAACATCCTAGAGCTATCTGACCAAAAAATCAGAAATATATCTGACCAAATTGAATTCCAAAGTAAATTCTTGGGCCCTTTCTATGTTGAAATGATACCCTGTCTTCAGATGTGGAGGTAACATAACATAGAGAATAGAATTGCTTGTTGTATTTGTCTTTAGTTTCTATGCCTGTCTACAAAACATAACCCTTTAGAAATGACTGCATTCATTAATCTAGAATGTTCTTGATTACTCTATTTTGCTTTTTACTGACTATGTAAATATTTTGGTTACTTCTCTGGTGTGAACATGCGTTCTGATGCGTAATTCAGAATTGCAAAGGGAAGCTTCCGGCAGTTGGAGATTTCCTGTTGAGACTGTTCCACAGTTGTCACCACTGTGTGTCAGGAGTACTTTCTGAGGCATCGGTGTCTTACTAGTTTTATTTTCTAGTTGCACATATTTAACCCAGTTAGGACTTTTTGATGACAATAAGTTATTAAGTGTTTTCATATATACTTAGGACCACAGAGAAACTACTGTGTAAAACCAGTTTATGTACTCTGCTCCCATTCTAGCTGCTTCTAAGAATTACCACAGGGAGGCTGATGTTTAGCAAAACTGTCACTTTTGCTTATGTCAACCAGTAAGTCTTAAATCTGCTTTCCAAAATTAATTTCATTTTTTTCTTTGCAGAAACCAGGATAAAAAGCTTTGACTCTGGATTGTTTCTTCCTTTTTCATACTCTCTTTGCCTAAATCAAATAAAATTTGACATTGCCTGGCATATGTATTTTTACCTTACAGATTGTCATGAGCATTCTAAAATAGAGACAGAAAGTGCATTTCATCTCATATGCCAGTTATAATCTATTACAGTGGCTGCCTGGATTATAGCACTGAGAAGGATTAGTAATGCCTGTCAAGGATGTGGAACTGGGGAATTGTGACCTGTGTGCCAGTTGTTTGTCAGCCCTATTCTTGATTTTATCTGATGCTAAAATCCACAAATTGTATTTAGGAAAATGAAAGACTTACATAAATTTTAAGAATATGTGGGCCATAAACATGTAATTAAGAATCTGTCATTCTGCACCTCCAAGCATGATGATAAAATGGCTCTGCATAGTATTTGACACAGTCTAATCAAAACAGATGGTTGATACATGCACTAAGAGTGTTACTTTTGATTTTGTAATTGTCACACTCCTGGATACCAGGACTGTGTTGAATAGTTCAATGGAAAGTTATGGCCGGAATGATTCTTCACCTACGTTTTAGAAAGAGCCAACAACAACTTTGGAATGATTAATGTCTAAGCAATGATACTGGATACAACACAGTGATGCAAAGATAGATTTTCTAAGATAGCTTAGACTCTATGGTGAATTGTTAAAACACGGTGGTTCAGAATCACAGTAACAGCTCCTAAGAGACGAATCTGAAAAAGAGAATAATTTGTTTTTACCTCATTGGAAACACCAGAAGAATGATCTTGAACATAGTCCAGAGCCTTTTTAGGAGGCTGGGTGTAGATGCACCACATAAGCAGAAGTGTAGAGATGGAATGGAGGAGAGTCAATGGCAGCAAGGAATGGACATGTGGAAAAGGTGACAACAGTTAGAAATTGAGTGCTGATAGCATCAGACACACATAAAGAGTGCATGAATGGAGCCAAATGGGGGTGGCCTAGGAGGAAGAGTGCAATATTCATAAATATTCTCAAGCACTGGGCAAAATTACTAGTGATGGGATTAGTATATTTATAAACTCATTTCATCAGAATCAAAATGAGCACTCATAGTCTCTAGCCACAAAGGAATGTAAGGTATATTAAAGAAACATTAAAGGAGTAGTGGATAGCATGCGGGTGAGTTTCCATGTGGGGCTGAAAATGATTATAGAAAAATGCTGGTAATTTAGGCTCAGAACAGAAATTGGTTTAGTCCCTACAAACCATGTAATCAATAATAACGATACATACAAAATAAAGCTAGAGGATTTTTTTGCTCTAAAATAAAATGCATTTATGTGAATAGTTGGATACAAATTAGGAAAAAAAATGAGAGAAAAACACTTTTCCTATTAGGTATATAAATTCTAGGAAAAATTCTTTGGTTTATATTTATTTACAGTCACTTTTGATCCAGTTCAATAAGATAAGGAATCTAACCAAGTGTCCTTTGCATTTTACTGGACGAGAGGGACAACTATTAACGACCCAGTATCCAATATATTGTCAGTTTATGAGTATATAAATCAGTGTCTGATATGGTAAAAGAAAGATTACACTCTCTGATCTTCAATAAAGTTATGTGCAGTGGAATTATTCTGTTCTTTAAGAATTTAAAATTCAGAAACATCAGTAAGAGTATAAAAAGTATGTAACTGACGCATATCAAATGTATAGCTATTGGTAGATAGAGTTCCCCAGTGAAACTTTTAGTAAAGGAAATTGTTACTTAGGGCTTGAGTTGACTCTTTATCCCAAACAGACTAGGCAATTCTCGTAAGGCCCACCTTTGGTGGGGGTTTGGGGACAAGATGTTTCACTAGCATAAAACTAGAAATCAAGGTCCACAGGATTTCTTTATTTTTCTCTTTCCTTATATCCCTAAGAGTAAATGAGGTATTTTATTGTGGGAGTATACTGACAGTATATTATTGTGGGAATTGCCCAGAGATTTTTGGTGTGTTCAATAGGTCCGGGTTTAGCTTCTGACTCTTACCACCTACTGTCTTCTTACTATCCACTTACTTAACCTCTCTGGTCTCCGGTTTCTTCTTATTGGAGGGGCCTCCAGAGAACTCACTGAGATGATGAGTTCCGAACCCAGCACTCGCCAGTGCTTGGTAGTTCTTCAGCAATGGGAGCCGTAATAATAGTAATTATTGTTATAAATGTCACGATACTTCTGATTGAACTAGACCAAAACGGACTGTAAACAACTACAAATCTTCTATAAACCTCTAACAATTGTCTGAATATTCTAGGACAGAAACCATCTCAGCATTTTGAATTTAGATATAATCATCCTCATGCATGATGCTTGGTAGAGAAAAAGTACATAGGAAGTGTCTGAGCAGGTTTAACCATTTGGTACAGAAGTGGATGTGGGCTCAGCCGTCCCCAATTTGTCTAAATAGCATAATTCGGCTTTTGTTCTGTAAATGACACCTATCTCTTCTGGTAATGGTATGTTTCATCAATCAAACAACATTCCCCTAATTTTCTTATATTAATAGTCTAGCCTCACTTACCGGGCGTCCAAACTCCAGTTCTGAAAAGAATTTATACCAGGGCTCATTTTCTAAATCTATGTCATCTGGATTTATGCGATCAGTCTGGAGCAGATGTGAAGGAAAAGGGAAGGAAAAGGCACACTGAGCTGAGTGAGGGAAACGCCGCGTGGTATGAAAAACACGCACGCGCATTCGCACGCAAACATGCACCAACTCTCATCCAACAAATCTCAGCAGGAGAGACCAAAGGATGTAAAGTAAAATGAGCAAAATTAGGATATGAAGATGAGTTTCGATGGCATCACCTAGGCCCCTAGTCACTTCCTCTTTTCCACCTCCGTCTTCTCTTTTGAGTTTGCTCCTTAGCTTTGATGCAGAAACTATGAAAAACTGTGACGGCCAGGAGCATGGATAGCACACCAAAAATAGGCTAACGTTAGCCGATTAAAGTTAAAATAGACTCAAGTTAGTCACCAAGTAGCTCATCTGGGTGAGTCACTCCACTGCCCCTGCCCTCATTGATCCCAGCATGTAAGGCTGCTTCTGCAGACAGTTGGCTTGGATGCAGGTATATGGAGAGCCTGGCGGAGAGGGGGAGGGAAAAGGTGGGAAGAGAGGTGGGGGGAGGAGTGAGAGGTGCTGGGAGGCTGTTAGGGGTCGACTGGCATAAAGAACCTGGGGTCTAGTTGAGAAAGAAAGGGACAGCAAGCTGGGAGTGGTGGTGAGTAGCTAGGCTCTGATTGTCCCCTTAGCCTCTGGAGAGCAAAGGCTACCCCTGAGTTTCCCAAAGGGCATTAGCAAAGGTAATGAAGGAAGGAGCTCACCCAGGTGGGGGAAAGAGCCGGGGTGCACGGGCTTGGTATGGGGAGGCCAGTCCTGGGCGGAGGGGAGGGGCTACCAGTTACTTCTCCGTATGGTGAAACAGAAAGAGGCTTCCGGCCAGGTTCCCTTGGAACAGGTGTCGGAGTTGTTGGGAGAGGGGGCTGTAAGAAAGAGGGGTGAAGGAAACACTGATCCATTAGATGGAGGTTCTTGACGGATCGACAAGGACACCAGTTAGCAGGAGGAAACGTTTCAGAAAAGTAAGGTGTCCCTGGGGAGACCCAGATAACTTAGGAATGGTCTGGACCCCTGAAAAGATGTGAAGACAAGGAGCCTCCCAGAAAGTGAGGAATGATCATCACATTTTATGAGCTACCACCCAAGAATCACCTTCTACCTGTTTACCTTCAGCTGGAGGAATGGATTTGGAGGGGGTTGGGTTTTCACCCTACTGTAGCTGGCTAAGGGCAGGAAGTGGGTGAGTAAGAGAATCCCACTCTGGTTTGGTTGACACTGTAATTCAGAGAAAAAGCCAATTTTTATACTTGACTTGCTCCCCTCCGGTGGTTTCTGAATATTGTATTTAAGATAAAACTAGGGGTGTTAATATAAACAGCTTGAGAAAATACATACAATTGCTTTAGTAATGGAAAAACCAGACATGGAACATTTACTTTATCCAACAACATCCTGAACGCTTTTACATAATTACATGCCCGGTCAGACTGATTCAGGCTATTGACTTAATATTAAGTGAAGATGCTTCAAGTACTACATATGGGTTATTACTTCTTTGACAATTATTTCATGACACTAATTAAACATGGTGCAGTTGGACAGTAATATTTTAAGTCAGAAAAAAAAAATACCCCAGTTCCCTTAAAGCCATTCATCCTGGCCAGGAGAGGACATATTCTTTGTAATACTGAGTGTTTTGAGATAGTAGTGCATATTCAAACAAAAGCCATTATTTTGACATTAGCTTGTCCAGGTGTTTTATTGCTTTTTTGAATTCCCAATCATTTTGTTACTAGTATACAGTCTGTGTGCAATAATCAATTATATCCAGAGTATTTTTAGAGATGAGCATTTTATTTCAATATTTTCTAATAGGAGATCATAATGGTGTAGCTACAGACAGTGACAGGAAAATTTGAGGCATCATAACAAAATAGTGAAAGGGCCTAGGTTATCCAAAATATGTGGTGATCATAACGATAACGACCGTGTAGTAACTCTGGGGGATGTTTATGGTGGAATGGTGAGTGATAAAAGCTGAATATGATCATGTGTTTGTACAATATTTACAATGATATCACGAAGCCTGTGTGTGGATGAGCACAGGAAGAAAACACACACATATACAAAAAACAAAAAACAAAAAAACCCACAATGGCGTTCTGGTATTGAGATTGTCCTTTTCCTTCTTTTAAAATGTTATTTTGCTTTACTATTATAATGTTGTGGAGAACATCCTGTAATTACTATGGCAAGTGTTGCAAAAAAAACTTGATTCAATGGTACAAAAGTACTAATTGAGATTTTGATCTTAACCAAAATTCAGTTTTTCTCAAGTTATCATTTAGATAATGGCTGCAGGATATGAATATTTTATGGAATAGTTTTACTGGAGCTGATTTTTAGGGTAATTGACATTAGAGAGAACTTTCTTAATTTTTTTTTTTTTTAGATTTTTATTTATTTGAGAGAGAGAGAAAGAGAGAGCACGAGCCGGGGGGAAGGGCAGAGGAAGCCGACTCCCCGCTGACGTGGGACTCGATCCCAGGACCCTGAGATTATGACCCGAGCCAAAGGCAGCCACTTAACCGACTGAGCCATGCAGGTGCCCTGACATTAGAGAGAATTTTTTCCAGTAGTTTTTGTTCTGTGTAGAGAGGCCTAGTATTTCTTCCACAAGAAAACAAATCTTTGGTTCTTTCAAATCTCATTGTTTTTGATATTATAAACTTGATAATATTACCAATTCTTGATTTTATAATTCTGCTTTCACATATAGTACTTTGTTTTGCTAAAGGGAGATAGAAATTTCTCTTAGAGAAAACAGATTTGTTTAAAAAATATTTTGAACAGCAGAGGGCAGCAAATTTACTAAACAAATAAGTATATTTACCAGTGGTTACAACTTCACTTTGACTTCCACTTTAAGAAAATATGTAATAAACAGATATACGAAATCCAGATTTATAGAAATATATTTCTATGATAGAATGTGGAGTGCTCACTTCGGCAGCACATATACTAAAATTAGAATGTGGAAAAGGGAGAATATCTACCATCCTGCACCATAGCTTAGAATGACTGTTTTTCATGAATTATGATTTTATAGATTAAAAATTTAATTTATAGTCTCAGTGGGCAACTATCTAGAATCCATGCCAATAGAAGTTAGCAGAGAGAACGCCCCAAACAATGATCATTGGTAATTATCTATAACTTTCGAACTTAATGAAAGGCATACATTTGAGTACAGCCTTTATGGTAAAGAAATGCAAGCAGCAGAGCTAGAATTTTCTTCTCACTGTGGTTGACCTATTGAATTGCTTTAGTTATGCAACAATGGTATGTATTATGTAGCAATCTAGATCCACTCCTAAGGTACACAGAAGCCTCACAAAAGTCAGTGATACATATACACATGGTCAGCCAACAGACAATATACACACTCATAATCCCACTAAATCAACACTGTCTGTGCGTAACTTGAAAGTTCCTTTGAGTTGTTTGACACCAATATGAACACTCAGAATCTCACTTAGGAAGAAGCATGATTATATGTTACTCTAATTGCTCATTAAAACAACAAAAAAGCAGATATACTGTTGCACATTTTTCTAGTCTTTTTGTTCTCTTCTCATTGTGAAAAACCCGGCAAATCTATGCTGAAAACAAATGTGTATCAGTGCAAGAGGAAGTGTTTAAGAAAATCTAAAACTATAAATCAGACAGGATTCTTACTTAAAGGCAACCAAGGGTGAACCATTTTTAAAGTTTTTATGTTTTCTACAATTTCAAAGCATTTAGTTGCTTTTGAGGTTACAGAAATTCTACTATTCTCAATATTCTCATTGCAGGTGTATAATTTCTATGTTTTTCCAAACAAAAAGAAGTGCCAATATAACTTAATTCTTTAAAATTTATGCTCATTAGATTTTAAAGTCTTAATGGTATTCACCACTATGTTTTATATTTATTGTGGTTCCATGATAAACGATATACATATTGTCAGCTGGATTCAAACCACCAGATGAAACTCCCCAAATTTTTATACGTTAAGCTTTGACGATCTTCACTGATAAGGAAGTGTAAGTTCACTGCGGATTTAAATTGCATTTCAGCTCTGCACCATGCTTTCGATGATTATTTCTTTCTGCTTTTTTCATTATGTGCTGGCTTAGTTATGGTAGAGAAAGGTAATGTCTTCATATTGTTTTCATTTTATCATGTGTAGAGAGATCCTGAATAAGTGCTTAATTTAATTTACTTTAATGTAATTTAATTTTGGCTCACCTATAAATATATCCAATCCAGATGGGATGTAAAGTTTTTATTAATATAATCTCAGCAGCGAGTTTGTATGATTGCCTCATGGACTACATTGTGGTTCAAGTCCGTTAAAGATAAATTCCTGGTAATTGCAAAGTACTTTTGTCGATCAAATGTTAGGCCCCTTTGATCAGTGTTTTCAAATTTATAGTCAAATGAACATCTACATGCTTCAAAAAATTGCATTGACCTTTCCTTTCCTGCTAAAACCATAAACGCTTATTCCATTGATTCCTAAGGAAGAAGGGGATCCCTTTGGCCAGAGTCTGGGGGAGGACTTTTATTCAAGCAGTACAGCCTCCTCTGCCCACCGTGTACTCCAGGGAATCAGGGAATTAGTGAATCACAGTGATAATAGCCATGTGTCACATCTATTGTGTGTGCTGTGATGGAGACCGACTGTGCCTTTCGTCGCTAGGAGAGTAGAGACTTCACGGATGAGCCACAGAACAGGGATTCAGCCTCACCAATTTTACCCGCTAACTGCAAGGGTAAAACCTATATTCATTCATTCACTTATTCGTTCAATGACTAATCACTGAACAGCTACCATGTGCCAGGCATTGTGCTGGGTGCTGGGGA
This sequence comes from Eumetopias jubatus, assembly GCF_037043125.1. NCBI lineage: Eukaryota > Metazoa > Chordata > Mammalia > Carnivora > Otariidae > Eumetopias > Eumetopias jubatus. The sequence goes on from NW_028274808.1 coordinate 16,821,958, forward strand.
TACAATGGGTGAGCCGGACATGGTCCCTGCCTTCAAGATGTTTAACATCCAGTGAGGGACACAGACAAGGAAACAGGCCATTAGAATTCAGTGTGGGAGGAGGAAATGCCTCATGCTACAGGCACACAGCAGGGGAGATTTACCCCCGCTCCCCGGGGGTGGAGGCGTCAGCCATGATGCCTTGGGGGAAAAGAGACAAGGCCACAGGTGAAATGGGATGGAGAGCTTTCCTGGCAGCGGAAGGGCCTGTGGAAGGCAGGCACCGGAGGCTGTCTGCACAACTGGAGTATGGTGAGCTGGCAGGAAGGGCAGGAAGAGACAGGAGGCTGGCAAGGTCAGCGGGGGCCAGCTCCCAAGGTTTTTTGGAAATTACATGAAGAAATTTGGGTTTTGCTCTAAGGATAATTGAGGAGCCTTAGGGAGACTGATTGGGTGGCTGTCCCTGTCATGCAGGCAATGGACACGGTGTGGGCCAGAAGAGAAGAGCAGCAGGGGTAGGACTTCGAGATCTTTGGGGGAGAGGGGAGTCCAGGGTGACACCTGGGAAGACTGGGCCGATGATGGCGTCATCTAGGAATTCAAAAGAGCAACAGAAAATTACCGAGAGGTTGTGTATTATTTACAAAAACTAAATAGGAACAGAGCAAAGGAATGCTCACAAACCATCTGGGAGTAAAAAAGACGGGAGAGCGAGCGCATTCCATTGAAATCCTTCAGTTTTGTTCATTTGCTCTTAACATTACTCGCATTTAGCCAATCTGCTCTCCATCCTCTCCATCTTGTGGGTTGAAGATGCTCCCGAATCGTATGTAAACTACAGCAGTAGATAACCGGTCTCTGCGGTATCACCTCACACTTAGCCTGTCTTTTCTCTTATTTAGGGAGGCAATGAGAATGAATTCAGGATTGATGACAAGGAAAAAAGATAATAGCCTGGTCCTAGAATAAAAAAGCCTGGCCAAAATGATACAGATGACAAGCCCAAATACTTTTGCACAACGTTGTCCCCCTGCAAAATTGTTTAGGAGGAATAAAAATGTTGGTTCTTTCTACTTCTCCATAAGATATCCATTCTCATTTCCTTCCAAGTTTCTTCATTCCTTCCTTCCACTCCTTTTTCCCTGTGGCTGCTGAGCCCTATCCATACCTAAATCTCCAGCTATGCAAATGCTCCCAGAATTTTCTGTTCTTCTTAGAATACAAGCCCAGCTTTGCATACTCATCAAAAGAAAGACTCAAAGTTCCTCAGGGTAGAGACTGTGTCTTGTTCACTACTGTCTCCCAATACAATGTCTGGCACATAGTTGGTGCTCAATAAATGTTGTTGAATGAGTAAATAACAGAAATATCCCAGTGAGGAAGCTTCTAAAATCAATCCTGGGGTGCCTGGGTGGCTCAGTCGTTAAGCGTCTGCCTTCGGCTCAGGTCATGATCCCGGGGTCCTGGGATCGAGCCCCTGCATCGGGCTCCCTGCTCAGCGGGAAGCCTGCTTCTCCCTCTCCCGCTCCCCCTGCTTGTGTTCCCTCTCTTGCTGTGTCTCTCTCTGTCAAATAAGTAAATAAAATCTTTAAAAAAAATAAAAATAAATAAATAAAAAAAATAAAATCAATCCTGTTTCCTGAGACCACAGCTACTAAAGTGTTCAGTACAACCGCAACATTCTTATAAATTGTTAGAAAGATCATGAATGATCATTTTGTTATTTACGTTTAAATCTGAGGCTCATTATTTTGCATAATTAGTTTGCTACTTTCCGTTTTATGCCATGGTAACATCGTGGTTCACTCAATTCTCAGACTAGAAATTTCAAAGTATCATGATATTCAATCGTATAAGCTAGTGAACAGGTTCTAAGTTTGCACTAAGCCTGCAAACCAATCCTGTTCTTCTTCTGTTTTTTTTTTTTTCTTTCAGTTTTTCTGGTGAAGTTCTGTTACTCTAAAAGATAGGAATTATTTGAAGACAGGCAAAGAAGGCTTGCATAAATATTATGTAGGAATTACGTGATTGTAAGGTTTTTGAACGTGTTTCTTAAGAACATAACCATGAATACAGGGTTTTAAAAACTAAACCAAGGGCACTCATGTTGGGTGTGGTAAGGCAAAGTTTTCTAATCAAATTTCAGGGCTGGCCTTGCATTATATATAATAATATGCTTTCTTGGATACTCTTAAAGGAGTGAACAAAGAAAACTCTTCTTTCCTGTTCACTGACAGCACCTAAAATTCTTTTAAAACAACGGAGGAGTGCAAATTATAAATGGATCCGTAGAAGCAGGTTTTGATAGAGATGCAAAGGAGTTACAGTTTCAAAGAGATCCCAAGGGCACTGATCTAGGAGGGAAAGCAGAGCACTCAGAAAGGAGGACTGGGAAAATAAAAACCAAGAGGGCCAAGAAACAACCTATTTGTTAAATTGCACTTAGAAGAGGCAAGTTTATCTCTCTTTTTGTTTGCATACATGAAATAACTAGAAAAAAATTCTGCCAAGTTAAATGTAATCTTGATCCATTAGATTGACAATCAGGAAGCTTGAGGCTTGGTAACCTGAGAGAGATTTAACAAGAATCAATTAAAACAACTTGTTTTTTAAAAGAAAGGCATTTGGGAAATTTCCCCTTCATCCAAAGAAATATTAAGCAAACGACAGAGGACGGGATGGGCACTGTGTGGGCCCGTTTGTATCAGAGAGACTAATGAATGATTTTTCTCATTAGCAATGTAGACTAGTAATTAAGTATTGCATTTATGAATTTTTAAACAATTAAGCTCAGGGCCATGCTTAGGCACAGCTATCGTTACATGCAAATGGGCCCCCTCCTTGGTTGGTAGGGACAATATATTAGAGAGTGTATCTTCGATTCTCAGACAAGATGCACGCATCACGATACAAAATCAACTTGATTTCTAAACGCTGCCAAATCCACAAATTATCTTTGCAACAAACATTGCTAAATGATACAAACTTCAGGTCTGCCGGGGAACCCAGAAGCCTAGAGAACTGGCATTCTGTTTAGTGACAAGTGCTTACTGGTCTTTCATGCTGGAGAATGGATGACTTCCCAGGTTCATATTCAAAAATACTCCTTGGCTCAGAACGAAATTTTCTTGTGTCCACTTTTCTATCTGGAGGATCCCAGTCATGCCTAGAAATAAAGACCAATTATATAAAAATAATTCTATATGCTTCAAGCAATACTGGAAAGCCACTTGCTATCTGTTTACAAAGTTAATCTTAGTATAGATTTTTAAAAAGTATCTCAGGATATGGGGCGCCTGGGTGGCTCAGTCGGTTAAGCGACTGCCTTCGGCTCAGGTCATGATCCTGGAGTCCCGGGATCGAGTCCCGCATCGGGCTCAGGCTCCCTGCTCGGCGGGGAGTCTGCTTCTCCCTCTGACCCTCTCCCCTCTCATGTGCTCGCTCTCTCAAATAAATAAATAAATAAAATCTTTTAAAAAAAGTATCTCAGGATAAACAGTTAATCTGCAAAAAATACCACATTCATATGTTGTTTTACATAAATGATTTAAAGCCATTCTTCTATTTCATATTATATTTTCCTCTAATTTTTTTTTCATATATGATCCTGCAGGCTCAATAACTCACACAAGGGGCATATAGATATGCATGCAGCCAGTGCTCTGCTTGGGAAACCCTTGGGATGGTATACAAATTACAGCTGTGTATATTTGTGTTTAGAGTAAATGGTGGTTATGGTCCATTGAGTTATGTGAGTTTAGTTTACCACTCTGTGACCTGGCATCCTTGATCCTAAGTGACAAGGAGTAATGCGCACACCATGCTTGAGCTTATTTATCCCGCAAGTGGCGTCACAGTGTGGGAAAAGTACAAAAGTGTCACTTGGGCTGCCATCCACAGAAGCAAGCTGTGTGGCAGGAAAGAGCCTCCTTTGGTATTACCCTTGAAAAACCAGAGTCAGACAGCCATCCTCTTGCATAAGAGACCTTGGAAGCAGCTCTTATTCCTGAACTAATATCCTTCAAAAGGAGGTCAATGAAGGACTTTGAAAGTAAAGCTTTTCTAGGTAGCCGGAGGGCACAAGAAGGCTTCCTTTGAGACAATGTATATGGAAGCCATCTAGAAATTTTTAAGAGATAATCATATTTCGTAATGAGAGATTTATTTCTACTAAACATAGGACAAATAATACATTTGAATTTGAGTTAATTTTGGTTTTTTTAATAGCAGAGATGGCATTTTGTGTCTAGACAATTATTTCTCAAATTTAAGGCATCACACTCATAAACATATAGTTTATCATGAGATTAAAGCGAGGATCTCTTCACACGTGATATGTGTCTATTTCATGGTATCTTGTATCCTCTATGATCATCAGTTACTCTTAATGGTACAATGGGGTAAATACAATATTTATGGGATGGATATGATAGGTGGGTGCTTAATAATTAGTGTTAATGCTGAAAAATTCTTATATTGTTATTAATTGCTAGGATCACATGAGCTATCACTTTAGTCAGAGCTGAGTTTGAATGCTGGCTTGGACATATGAGCTGTATGAGCTGAGCTATTTACTTTAATTCTCTGAACCACAGTTTCTTCTCTCTAAAATGGGTTTAAAATAGAACATATCTCATTGGGTCATTCTCAGAATTAAACAACATAATAGAGGGAAAGTACTTAGCATAGTGCTCACCTCATAGTGAGCTCTCAATAAAAGTTACCTATAAGTAGGATTATTAGTCATAATCCTAATAAAAATTGTGCAGTAAAAGTGTGTTTATAAATTTTTATTTTTGTGTGAATAGTTTCTATAAAAATTTCAGTGGGGAAATGAAAATTGGTATCATCTTGAGAAGCTGGTAGAAATGAGTCACAAATAGACACTAACTAATGCCTTATTTATTATTTATGAACAACCTTGCCTGCTTTCCAAAAGAGACTGTTGTGTACCAGAGGGGAAACTGTAAATCATTAATAGACCCAACATTTCAAATCTGAGGAAAATGAAAATTAACTGCAGAGTCTCTGACATGCAATGTCAAAGGAAGTATGTGTCAATTATTTCTATTTATTTGTCTTGTTACTTGCATTTATTGATCAAAAAGACTGTGCTCATGTTACTTCAAGCTTCGGTGATTATGATCTTATGAATCAAGATTGTGTTTGCCACAATCGCAATAGAGGTCAACATGGCACATGCGTTGACTCAGGTTATACGTGTCCTGTCTCGGTAACGTAAGCACTGAGTCTTCTACTAAATGTCAGATGGTCTTACTTTTCTCCTAAACTAAATAAAGGCCACTTTGGGGGAAAGTGCCTTACTTTTCTGTTGAAGATCGATCTCTTGGCCGATGTGGTGGGACTGGAGGAGGAACATGTGGGGGAGGGACAGGGGAGGAGGCGTCCTTAAAGACATCGGTGCCATTGTCGGAGTGGCTTTTGGAGAGGGGTCTGTAGGTCTGGGTCTTTGCAGCAGGATGTGACTGAGCGCTGTAGGGTGAGTTGTACAGGCCTATCATGAAACACAACACAACAGAACAAACAGAAACAGATAACATTTTAAAAGCACATTAAATTATTTATACCCCACAAAATATCTGGTGATTTTCCCAACATGTTTATCAGTAAGCATATTCATGACGCATGCATTGGGCAGTATTTCTTAATCGATTTATGAATATTATTAATTTATTAATTGTGATTAACATATTGATTTGTTATTGATACATTCTGTACACAATGGTTACAGTAAATCTTCAACAATCATTTTGAAATTAGTAATAATTCAGACTGGCATTAGGGATAAATTTGGAGGTACTCGGCAACTATTCTCCTGGATAATATAAATTAATAACATAGTTTTCAGAGGAAGATTAAAAATAGTTCACAGAATCGTTTCCAAATATCTTCTATTACTTTAAAAGCTCTGATTTACATGTGATAATTGACACGTTAATTACAATCGAACAAAATATTGAGCAAGTTGTATATGTGCTGTGTATAAGCCTTAAGCTGGGCTTAAGGACACCAAAATCCTCTGTAAGCTTGTAGTGTATCTGGTGAAATGAGACATGGATAGAATTGTGATTGAAAATAATTGGTAACATGATAAAGGCCAAATGAGGAAAATGCACATTAAGAATTAAAGATTTTAGAAGATGGTAGATTGGTCAGAGGGGATATTATGGAACTCATGGCACTGGGGTGAGCCCTGGAGGACTGGTTTGGGTGGGTGGGTGGGGGAAGAGGGCAGGGGGATGGTTTAGGAAAAACAAAAACAAAAACAAAAAGAGGCAGGAAGGACTAGACATAGCCCCGAGGCCCGCAGGGTTTGTAGAGAGGGGAGAGGGAGGTTGCAGTTGTCTGCCAAAGAAACAGCGAAACTGTCTGGAAAGGGCTCTGCAAGGTTGTATGTAACTACTGTTCAATTTACTAATTACTAATGGATACAGAATTTCAGTAAAAATCATTATAAAAATTCTGAATTTCCTGCCACCTCAGTCTTTTGAGTTAGGTCAATTTTCATTCATCTGCTTCTCCTGAGGGTCCGTACAAATTGCAGTGACAAATGAAAAGACAATGTCCGGGGGCGCCTCGGTGGCTCAGTTGATTGAGCATCTGACTCTTGATTTTGGCTCATGTCATGATCTCAGGGTCCTGGGATGGGGCCCCGCGACGGGCTCCGTGCTCAGCAGGGGAGTCTGCTTCTCCCTCTCCCTCCCCCTTTGCCCTTCCCCCTGCTGGCGCTCTCTCTCCCTGCCGCTCTAAAATAAATAAATAAATCTTGAAAAAGACAATGTCCGCCCTTACTATTTTGCCTGGATTCTACAATCAGACTTCAAACTTACAGCTTGTTAAAAACAAAACAGGACCCAAATGGAGTCACTCATGTATGCTGAGCCCCATGTCAACAAATGGAGACTAATTAATTACAGTTTTGGCTCGGCTAGAAATGGAATCTTAAACCAGACAATCAGGAATTGCCTGACCAGCACTAGTGAGCTCACCAGCCATCCCCTAAAGGAAAAGTAACCTTGTAATCACCTACCTACTTTTTTTTTTTTTTTTTTTTCCCAGTATAGCTTCCTTGTTTGGCTCCTGTCTGTCTATGAAAGCTTTTCAGAGCTCCTTTCTAACGGCTGGATTGGATGCTGCCGGATTCGTGAATCGTTGAATAAAGCCAATAATATCTTTAAAATTTACTTGGCTGAATTTTGTTTTGTTAACAAGCTAAACCCAGGAGGTGAGTCTGGAGTACCCGTGGCTAGGAATAAAAGTTGAGGGAAACATTTTCCTGGGCTTCCCGGTATCACCAGGAAGAGGGAGGGCTGACACCTCAGAGGTCTTGCTGCTGGCTAACCTTGTTCTGTCTGGTTTTTCCTCTCCATTTGTCTTTGGAGACTAGTTAGCAGAATCCCTAACAGGTAAGGGGGCCGAGTGTCGGCCTTCAGGCATCAAGGAGGGGAGAATCTTGTGCAGTTCTAGGCCAGGCTGGCAAGGGGACCCCTAGGGGAGGGGAGCAGCCTGAGCCTCTGAGCCCGCTCTAAAGAAAGGAAATCCAGATTTTGTAGAACAGTCTCCAGCCTGGGGCTGAGCGGGGACAGGAGGCCCTCTATAGGATCCCCTAATGTGACCTTTAGGAGAAAGGGAAATGTTTTGGAGGGGTCCTTCAGCCTGCAACCACGTCACACGATACCAACACACTCAACTGCAAGGAGAAACGCCCAGAATTGCGGTCGTGCCATTAGGACTGTTGGCAACTCTGAGTCAGGAAAGTGGCTCGGCGGAGTGGGATTTTTTAAGAAATCCTTCAATGAATGGTTGCATTTTGGGAGCACAAGCATAGACAAAGTCACAGAATACTTTGCTGAACTTGTTTTTTGTGAAGTGTATCTGAAAGATCTTATGCAACTGTGATCACTCTCGCTGCTGATAAAAGATCTTTATCTGACTTTGTACCCTAGTTACAGTGTGTTCTTTCACACTGTCCTTCAGACTTGGGTTAAACATTCCTGAAGCCCAGAATAAAATGACAGTGAGAATAAATGAGAGAAAACAGTATTAGTTCTCATTTCCATGAGAAAAGATCGATCCTTTGGTCATGCATGCTTTGAGAAAAGGAAAACAGCATCCTCTTGATTGTATAAACTGAAAACATGCGACACAAACAGGGGTAAAAAGGTGAGTGTGAAGTGCTTCCAAGCATTGCCGAGCATACAGTATTCATCGCGAGCAAGGAAACCAGTCCTACCTGCATTATATGTATAAGGAGTATTATACATGTCTGTGTCATCATCTAGAAAACGAAACATAAATATTATGGTAATACAGATTTGGTCACCATATCATAACAAGATAGTAGAATTTCAGAGAAACAAACAAACAAATTTGGTAGAAAACCAATGTATTAGGTGCCTGCGTGGCTCAGTCAGTTAAGCGTCTGCCTTTGGCTCAGGTCATGATCCCGGAGTCCTGGGTTGGAGCCCCGGTTGGGCTCCTTGCTCAGTGAGGAGTCTGCTTCTCCCTCTGCCCCTCCACCCCACCCCTGCTCTCTCTGGCTGGCTCTCTCCCTTTCTCTCTCTCTCAAATAAATAAATAAATAAATCTTAAAAAAAAAGAAAAAAGAAAACCAATGTATTTTGCCTAGTTCATAATATCATTTTTTTTAAAATTTTTCTAATATTGTTTTGTTGCTGGGCTTCTGCAGTTTGTCCTCGCTTGTCTGTAACCTATTTGCTCGGCGGCCCTCTCCCCAGCATACAAGGTCAATGCCTTTTCCTCCCTTCTTCAGGCAACCTTCTCTTCAGAATCATGCATTTCCTCGGGGAAGTGCTTTAAAGATCTCTTGTCAACCTCTGCTCACTCTCTCGATAAGGAGCTGACATGTGTGGACAGAGAACAATGAGTCTGTCTAAGCACACACCACGCCACACAGCTCCAGATAGTGGACAGGGAAGGAGGGAGGGAGCAGAGCACCTGGCAGCCCTCCAAGGGTCAGCTAATAAGAGGCTTCTTGGCAGCTCAGGGGTGAGGCAGGAGCACAGGTGTTTGTGATTGGAGGGTGATAGAAGGCGAACAGAAGAGAAAGAGGGAGGGCTGTGGTGTTGCTAGGCCCTTAACAGTTTGTGTGAACCAGAACTATACAGGAGTCTACATATACATCCTTCCACCAGGAGGATCTGATCAGAAAACAGAGTAACATACATACCCGGCTTGTGCACCATGTGAATTTGCTTAAACATTGTCTTGTACCAGTCCTTTGGTCTGTCAACTGTCTATAAAAGAGAATGTCCAGGAGTTAAAACAACTGGTTCCAAATCAACAGTGTTCCTCAATGTTCTTCCTTCTATATTGTATCTTTTCTCATAGCAGATTTCTGTTCTGGGATTAAAAACAAAATCTATTTCGTGATGACAGTACCAGTAACTTATCCAGTTATGCCTGCAGTTTGTAAATATGTCACCCCTTGTTTGAGTTGAGGCTGAACTGGCACATTATATGCTATGGTTTTAATTTTTGCAAATCATACTGAGCCCAGCACTAGAGAGTTGATATGTGCACAAACATACTTATATCAAATGCATGGAATAAAAGTTGTGGTGTTATAATGGTTTGCTTAACTCCTTTTGGTGATAATTACCATTATCCTTAAAAACATTTTAGTGAGTGTTCTGTTCAAAACATTATTTTTAGAATTAACTAGGGGATATTTTTGACTTTCAAACTGTATTCTGGTCAGCTTAAACTTAGAGAAAAATATGACATAGTCCTACAGCAAATCTAAAAAAGGTGTAGATATTGTTTTGAAATTGTTTAAACATGATAAAAAAAATATATGCAACATTTGCCTGGCTAAATTGTAAATTCTTTTAGAGTAGAAGCTCCTGACACACCCCGGGGTTTGGGCGTGATACAAACAGTGGACTGTAGTAGAAAGAAGAAATTAGTGTCAGCTCAACCTAGATTCAAATCTTTGCTTCCTTTAATTATTGTTACCTACTTCCTAGCAATATGAATTTGGGCCAGTTAGGTAAGCTTTTAGGCCTCAGGTTTGTCCTTTCTAAGATGAGATTATATCTACATCAGAGGGTTGTTATGGAAATGGAATGAAGCCGCATATACAATAAGACCTAGAACAATGCCTAGAATATAAGCTATGCTCAAGGAACATTACATATTTAAGGATAAAATAGTGAATGAATCCAGGTTATTGGATGGAATGCTACCTGATTATACGCCTGTGAAAGTAGACCTATATCTGTATAATAATAATTAAAGATTTTGCTCGGCAACATCTTTATCTCAACATTTCCAGAAATACTCCAGCAAGAAACTCAATCATTCTGTGTCCAGTAATAAATAAGCTGGATTTTCCGAGACAGTTTTCTTGATATAAAATATTCTGTTAGGTCTGCCATAAAAATATTCTTGTACTTTTTTAGACTGAGCTTTGGTATGGATATTATATCCTATTTTTTTTTCCCTCAGAAATGTGGTAATTGCATTTTTCATCTGGAAATTGAGGGATTTGTGCCGTATCTAAAGTTTGTTTCTAAGAATATATGGTTCTGATAATCGCTATAAATACAGATTAACATTAAGAGCTACTTGACTTTGTTATGAATCACCTCTTCATTCATTTAAGGCTCTTTCTACAAAGGAAGAGCTGCGGAGATTGTTGATTGACCTTATATTCAAAGGGCGGGCGCTGGTGGGAGGAGGGCAGTGTCGAAGCAGGCGTCTAGTTTTATTCGTTGCTGGTTTAAACATAGTAGCGAACATGTATCTTTCAGGGACATGTTCATAAAAGATCAATTTCTATTTGGTTAAGCTTTATTTCCTTCAGGTATTCAGCAACAGAAAATAAGACATAACTTTGTGCACACACGTTTCCCAGCCATCCTGGACACAACCAATAGCAACAAGGAAATCGAATAAGTAAGTTATGTCACTGTATATGGCAATGTATCTTGACAGACAGGATTTTTTTTCTTCACTTGCTGGAGGGCATGGATCAGGCAGGAGCTCAGTTCTGCCATCTGCTAGCTTTATATGGTGAGCACAGAGATGCCAGGAAGTGCCCAACTGGTTGGCAAAGAGGAATATGAAACTGGTATAAGGCAATACTAAAACTCTCTGTCCCTTTCTGAAAGAAGCACTCTAAGCATTTAAAGTTTCTTTGTCATGGACATGTTATGGCTAATACTGAGATGAAGTAAATAGAAGTCTACTCAAATTTACGGACGTTTGCTTTCGTATGTGTCCTTCAAGGTTATTTTGTATGCACAGTTAAGTACTAGCAATTCACTATTCAGTTGTTTCCTCTAATCTTGACAGAATACACCTGCATTTTACATTGCTACAGTTTACAAAGCATCAGAACTCTACACTGATGTATCATGCAGAGACTTCCAAAAAGGGAAAGGACACATATTTTCTACACAAGAGTATACAGTGATTCTATTCTATTTTTGCCCCTCTCTAGCTTTGAAAAGGCTCAAACAGTGTTATATTTGAACTAGAAGAAAAGAATCTTGTATTTCACTTAACGAGCTGGCTTTAATTAGACAACCTCCTGGGACCTGAACCCTAGCGATTTTTGTTGCCATTAAGAATGGCAGTAAAAAGCTAACACAGAATCCCAGGTCACATGAGAGAGAGCAGACGGGGGAGCCTTCATTCAAATAACTCAAAGGTACATTTGTTGACTTTTGGCTTTCTAGAATTTCTAGTTTACTTTACAAAATTTTGTTTCCTTGGTATAGGCTGGTTGTCTAAAATGAGACCATAACATGATACACTGAGGCAGGACTGCCTTTGGTGGATACACTGAGCAGAATTCCACGTGAAGCAATTTGAGTCTGATAATCATTACTTTCTACACAGATGAGAAAGAAAAACAACCTTGGAGATTCTTGGCCTGCTGTGGCTCAGAGATGGCCTGACTCAACATTTATAAACACAGCTATACTTGGGGATGTGCTCAGCAAGGCTAAAAAATAGGGACCGTGAATAAGAGTCTTCACAGACCTGTACCTTCTTTGTAAAGGTTTAAAAGTCTAAATAAGACCACAACTGTACATAAAAATTATGGTTCCTTATAAGGAAATTCTGGGCTGCTTATATTTTCTTTTCTATTTTATGGAAGGAAAACTAGCACTGAATGTTTAGTACATGTGTTTGCTTAGGCATATCTAAACATGCTTTTGATTTGCAAGTAGAAAGACAATATAGAATTTTAATACTCCTTGATTTTCACGAACCATCTATGACGTCTGTTTCTTTTTTCCTTTTGAAAACTAACAAGCAAGTCCTTGCTATGTAAGAAAATTATGACTTATGGATAAAAAAATGGTCCAGCTTTTTGTGTTGTTTCTTATATATCATTTATCTATGTTAAAGGCACACTCAGAGATCTCAGATACAATCCTTTCAGACAGAAACCTCTAACAACATAGAACCAGGGATCTCTTCATGTGTGTATCTTCTGTGACTTGAGGGTTGAGGAAACAAAACCAGGGGCACCATTCCTGTCTGACACTGCATCCCTACATTATTTGGAAAAAAGATTTCAAATTTAACCATTCTGAGTCAGAAATCTTAAAAGGCACACAAATGACAAGACGGCATCACCAGAAACATGTAGTTGTCATAGGACTGTTAGTCACAATCTCCGAACTTTTTCTGTTATTTAAATATGACAATCATCAGGTCCAACATAGATTTGTGGGACTTTGTAATTAGCCACATTCAGTGTTCCCAGAATCTAGCGAGTCTACAACCCCAGCAACTGCTGTACCGATTGACTTTCTGGCTTTCGGTTCTAATACAGATGCTTGGAATAATCAGTTTTTAACTCTTCTCTCAGAATGCTTCATCCCCACATGGGAGATGCAATCTTACCACTGCTTTTTTTTTCCTGATCCCTTTCCCATTCTTTTCCTCTGTCCGCTATTGTCTTTGGCCTCCCAGGGTTTGCATTCCAGGGAAGCAGCTCTTGGCAACACCTCCCCCCTCCAACCCCCAGGTATGTGGGTGTTGCAGGCACTTGTGTTCAGCCTGCGCCCCCTTCTTGCACAGCCCCCCAATTCACCTGCAGAGGCGCGGCTGCTCTCATCCTGGCTCCCAGAGTCTTCCTTCTGCCGGCTAGCCCCAACCTTCTCTGCAAGGAGACTGGTCAGCGAGCCGCTGCCTGCCCAGGCTCTCTCAATAGCTGCCTCTGCTGAGCTTTGCCAGAAGGGGCTGCCCTGACACACTGAGCAATGCTTTGGCAGAGTTTAAAGACTTAAAAAAAAAAAAAAAAATCCAAACACTTTCACTTATCATCCCCAAGGGCTTGCAGCGGGCACAGCTGAAGAGGGACACTAAAATGTGTATTTTTCTTCAGTTTTTCCTTTCCATGACATTAACTCCCTTCACTCTAATCATCTCACCTCCCAATGCCCAATTCACAGCTCCCAATCTCCTGATGTGAACACACAGCCATTTCAAGAAACAAATCGCTGGTTTATTTGCAATGAACGTGGGAATTCAATGCAGCCAAAGAATTCACATTTCCTTCTTCCTTCTCTTTTCTCTCTGTTGCCCTAACACTCCTTGGAAAAAGGTAAAAAAAAAAAAAAACATTCTTTTTTTTTTTTTTGGTTTCCCATGATCACAGTTTTCATGATTTTCAATTAAAAATGCAAAAACAGATTGTGTGATCAGCTTCGATCGACAAGTTCTTTTTCTCTTTCTCTGCCACACACAGCATAATATTTCCTAAGAACTCAGATGGCACAGAGGGCCATCCTCATTATATAAGAGCATCGGAATACACAAAGCCATCGACAATCCATCCTTTGTAGAGTCTATGCCCAGCCCTGCAACAGCGTGCACCCTGGCATTTCCTACCGTTCTAATTGCTGTGGGGATTCCGGATTCATCCACGGGCCCGATCCCCGGGTAGTGCGGGGCTTTGATGACCGTCACTCTCTTCTCTTCCTCTGAGGATCTGTACAGTGGTATGGAGCTGCCCATGGTGCTGTCCAGAGACTGCGCGTGCTGGGGATATGTCTCCGCGGAATCTGCGGAGACCGTGTGGGGAGATACAATGTATCGGATGCACAAGGAATCATGAATTGAAGGTGCCTCTTGTATGTTGATGCCAACTCTAACACAGAATCCATTGCCATCACTATCTCTTTTAACCCGTTTACCTTACATTCGAGCCGTCTATTGTTAATATGCACGTAGGTACCCAACACAACAATAACAACAGGTGCTTTTCTGAAGAAGGGTGCAGGAAAGAATAGCATTTGCTGAAAGACCGTGTGACCATGTAACAGCCACTGTGTTAAGAAAGTACATGTCTTATCCTTCTAGTGTGTTGGGGCGGGGGCTCCGTTTTATAGGTGAAGAGGCAGAAACAGAGACGTTAATATTATTTTTGTGAAACTGCTGACTACTATTAATTAAAAATGCTGAAATGTCCTCTGAGAATAAAAGATATGATTGTCAAGTATACAGCAGCAATTTCATAAAAATAAAAACAAAAATCACATTAAGAAATCTTCACCTCTGAACATATACTTAGATGTGAAAGCTTCTGGATTAAATAAATGATTTTAAATTATTGATGTTGATGTTTATTTAAGTAGCCATGATGGCCACAATATCTTTGCCTTAACTTTAAAATACCAAAACCCATTTCTTGCCCCTTCAGTGTAAAAATTGCCCAAAGCATATACATTAGATGCAATGTTCCTATCTTCATGCCATATTTATTAACTTTTAGTATACTTTGCTAAGAAACAGAAAGGACTTTATGTACTATATATTCCATTTACTCTTAGTTCACAGGTATCTATGAAGATCAACATTATTACCATTCATTTTGTACAATTGATAATATGACTTCCTGCTTTTTTACAATAAATTTCAAAATTTTGGTGAGCAAGACTGATTCTTGACATAGGTTGTCTGATCTGGTACTCAAAAAGGTCTCTTTTCATGTGACTGTGGAAAAGTTCTAATGTTTCAGCGTTAATGGATTATCTCTCTCTCTCTCTCTCTCTTTCTCAAAAGATATGACTGTGTTTTTGTAACAAATTTATATAAAACTTCATAAGTAAGATTTTAAAAAGATTTAACTCATCATTATAGGGATAAGTACAGTGAGGATCCCTATTAGCGAAAATCTATTATAACATTTATAACTGCTATCATTATTATGACTATGTTCAATTGAGTTTGCAACAGAAAAGCATTTTTGATCCATTTCTGATGAAGAAGGGCCTCATCTGTCATTGTATGTAAAAGCAGTATCTTTTCCAAGCAACTCCAGGTGAAGACACATGATTTCCCACTTAATCCCCAAAAGGAATTGAGTTGGGAACCGTGATGGTGGTATTTCTACTAAACAACAAGTATTTTTTGAGCACCTCATATCAAAATCCCAGCCCAAGCAAACAGTATTAACTTTGTCTTCACATACGGTTCACAAGATGTAGTGAATTTATAGCCTACATAATACAAGTTTAGCCTTTTATTTTATTTGTCTTTTATAGGTCCATTTACTCTCATTTTTGTAGTCTTTTGGCCTCAACGCAATATAAAGTTTCTCTAAGGCAGGATAGATTTATATATTCTCCTCAGGACCTATCTCAGCACTTGGCCGATTGGAATATGTTCGACTGTGTTTATAGAGGGAATTTCTTTCCAGGTAGTACGGTTTGTATGTGAATCTACCCATTGATATGTTCTAATATGAAAGCCTGTCTGCATTCAAGTATTTATATATTTTGTTTCTTGGGGTGGAAGGGACAAAGTTGTGTTTATTAAGACAGATAATGAGGATAGACGGTCAGACTCCGATAATAATTATTTGGGAAAACATTACGACCTAGAATAACTTGTAGTTTTACTATAGATGTGTGATAATTCATAGCTCTGTAAAAAAAATCTAGGTATAATGGACTCCCGTCATAATCCTGCACTATGGACTGATTGTTTAAGAGCAACATCTTGGCACAAAAGCATTCTACTTTCTTATGCTCTAAAAGGACATCTTTGTAAGAGTCACAGATGATCCCCAGGAGCAGCATTAGAGAAGGCACAACTATATTTAGACTTTTCTTTAATGAGTCTCAGGGCTCCTTGTAAGTGTTAGAGAGGTCCTGTTGACTACAGAAGCTGAGATCCACAATGTACATGCTGAATGTTCCTGGGTAAGCTGATGGCATCACGTCTTTCAACAAACAGTGTTGGGGAAGATGCTGCTTGCTATTAATGAGGAAATGGGAGTGAAAGCCCTGTTTTCTACTTTCTTTCTGTTGCTTGTTGGTGGTGGCCAGGGCATCGGTCCTCTCCTGATTTTCTGAGAGGTGTGTAGCTCGCTCACTTTCTACCACCTTCCTCCCTGCTGTCTGGAAGCCTTCCAGTCGCTCAACATCATGGAAACTTTCTCAGCTTAAATTCGGATGATGGTTTGATTTGGTTTGATTTTTAGTGTTTGCAGTGTCTTTTTTTAAAACATTTTTAAAAACTAAGAAATACGTTATTTTCTAAACAGTCCTACTATATTTTGCCACATAAAAATGTTTATCATTATATGGTACAAGTTCTTATCCAGGAGGTTTCAAAGAGGTCACAAGCCCCATGAAATTATATGCTTACAACTTTTTATAAATGTTCAAATATTCATTTTTTTTCTGGAGAAGAAATCCCTTTCATCAAATTCTTAAATTTTCAAAGGATTAAGAACTCTCTATAAAATTCAGGGATCATTCTTTAAAGGAACTGCTATCCTTGACTGATGATATTCTTTTGGTCTCAGTTCAAAGAGTAGTTTCCTACTTTGTGAGGCAGTGGTTTACTGTTTACTGTTTGGTGAGGCAGCCTGTCCCCTTGTTAGACTGTTTTAAGTGGTTTTTTTTTTTAAGATTTTATTTATTTATTTGACACAGAGAGACACAGCGAGAGAGGGAACACAAGCAGGGGGAGTGGGAGAGGGAGAAGCAGGCTTCCCGTGGAGCAGGGAGCCTGATGTGGGGCTCGATCCCAGGACCCTGGGATCATGACCTGAGCCGAAGGCAGACACTTAATGACTGTGCCACCCAGGCGCCCTGACTGTTTTAACTGTTAAACAATTCTTTACATATACCAAACCATTTTCTACAACGAAAGCTTTTCCACAAAAAAGACTGTGTTGAACATGGAGGTATCTGTCATCCGTGGAAATGTGCTACGTGAATGTTCTGGTTGTGTGAACTCTCCTGCCCAACTGGCCACTTTTTTCTTTCTACCCCAAACACTTAATAGCCTCAGAGGTAGATGCAGCCATTATCGTTTTGGGTTCGCTGGATGGCTATTTTCTCCCGTGTTGAATCCTCAACTCTTAATTCCTCCCCTAGGATAGGGTCATTAAATAGTGGAGTGTTGAATGTTTCTTCCTTCCTTTTTGAAAAATTACTCTGATATCTTCCCATGTGGTTTGTTCTTGCTATATTGAAATTGTCATGGAAATCACGACTATCAAATGACTCACCAAGTGAGCGGCCATGCTGCATGATAATGCTTGAATTGAGCGAGCCTGGGAGAGAGTAAGCTGAAGGGGAAAACGGCCTTTGATAGTAACTCATTGGACTCACAGCACCTCCAGAGTTTCCATTCACTGTTATCTGGCTCTGAGAAAAGAGCAAAGACATCCTGTTACAGCACATAGTCCTCTGTAAACATCATTCCTTTACATGACAATAAGAGACTTCAATCACATGACAGTCATCAGCTGTCAAATGTTTATTTACTTTGAAAACTGATGTCTAGAGGGACAGGGTACATTTTTTTCAATGTCCTCTCTATCTTCCTTCATTTCTGAAATCACTGTCTTACATGTCAGAGGGCACAGGAGGTAATTAGGAAGAATAGAAGCAGCTGACATGGCAGTCTGCCAAGAGAGATGCCAAAAGCATCCGTGGGAGTCAGTATAAAATAAACGTGGAGGGTGAATTTGCTTTTATAGTCATGATAAGTGGTCAGAACATTGTCACACTGCTCTGTGTGAGGGATTTGAAAGGAATCTTCTTGGACAGGAAGAAGGGCATTGGTTCTCAGATTTAGGGCTATCTTCTAGTGAATGGATGTTTCTAGGCGAGGTATTAACATAAGGAACACAACTGTTTGGATTTATATATCATGAAGCAGTCTATTCTAGAAGAATCAAGCTTTTCTGATAAACCACTGGCTTCTCCCTATTCCAAGCTCATTTAGCACTTTATGGGTCTCCTTTTGGTTTCTTAATAATATATTGTTTTGATTGCTTTATATCTGAGTATTCTATATCCCCAGTGATATCTCAAGATACTTGTTGGAGAGTCATATATCTGCTTCTATGCGTTCAACCGGGGCTAATAATGTAGTAGATACTCAATAGATATATACTGTAATTGAAATGGATCAACTGAGTTCACAAGAGGTTGAGCTCACCACTGTTAAGGATGCCTCTCTATCCACAACACAGCACCCAGTGTGGTAGAGATTACATAATGCATGGGAATGAGACAAAACATTAGTGAAAGCATTTAGTTAAAATACCTTACAGCTGAATACACACAAACACACATATGCACATAGAAAAAGAACCATCATTTGTGAACTTTTCCTCCTTATTTTAAAACAGATTAAACTTCTAAAATACAGGCCTGAAATGTAGGTAGTCAATTGCATATTTCCATGATTTTTCACTTTAAAGCAGATGTTTTGAAATGACCAAGAGTTAATTTAATTTCACTCTTTTGTAGCCATACCACATCTGTCCTACAGTCAATCAACATTCCATTATAATGATGGTGCTTGCTGATTAGGTACTTCTCTAAGCTGTTCCAGAAACCACTCTCCTGACAGAAGCTACCATATCCTCTAGGTCTGCTCCCTGAAGAGCACTGGACATCCAAACGATGTGAGATGCTGGCCTACCCCAAATGCTTCAGAGCCTGTCTGTAACTTTGATGGATTATTTGAGAATATTTTTGCCACCTTGCCCAAATCAGTTTGGTTGTTCTGTGTAAATATAATTCCAATCCTATTGTTATAAGGTGTTACAGTGAGTGTTAAAAGCAGGAGAATTCTTCTTAAAAACCATCATGTTACTTGGTTACTAAACTTAGGAAAGCTGCCTTGAATCCTATTTTGATGGTTTCAGTAACATTGATTATGGGTAAAAAAATAAATACTGCAGATAGACTTAGGCTTTCATCCCGTTAAACCAAGTAAGAGTTTACTAATGAAATAATACCCTTAGAATTTTAAGAAAATAATTTATTGTTAGAGTGAAATAATTATTAGGAAAATCATCTCTTGGAGAACCTAGGTGCAATTTCACTTGTAAGTTGAAACTAAGTTCAGTTACAGTTAGCTCTGGTTGTGCCCACAGGACTGTATGTAGGCCTCTCAGGCTCCTGAAGAGTCTTGAAAACAGCAAATTGAATCGGTTGGTGCATAAATTGATATATTATCACTGTTCTGTACCTTGGCTAAAGGCCCTACCATTCTTTAAAGTTTTAAAAATGAGTAACTATTGAAAACACAGGAGAACATGAGGAGAGGCCCAGGCCTGCTGAGCTCCTGGCTGTAGTGATAGGGGTGGGGTGTGCCTTGGAAAGTGAGTTTTTTTTCTGTAGCCCAGTCACTAACTGGAACATTTCACAGCAAAGTTTTATATCCAGCCTTTGAATGAATACGAAATCCCATGTAAAGTATTGTTAAGTATTTAAGAAAGATACTAAAAAGTTTTTAGTATCTTTTGTCTTCTATAACTGCAACTTGAAAAACATATGGCTTATAATATTTCTCCCTGCATGAAATTTTCAGGTTTATGACCTTGACACAACATAAAATCTATGTACCATAACTAAAATTTTGTTTATAACAGTGCTTATATCAAACTGCATTATGAAATCAATTTTAGAAAAAAAATTCCTTTTTTTTTTTGCCTAGAGTTATGTAACTTTCAAAATGAAGCCATTATCTATATACATTATATGTGATTGAAAATCTGTACTTTAAAATTTCAAAGCATTTTAGTCATTTGTGAATCATTTATTAGGGACAGCTTGTCCTAAAGACATATTTAAAGGATGTCATATGTATAGGAAGTA
Source organism: Eumetopias jubatus (assembly GCF_037043125.1). Taxonomy (NCBI): domain Eukaryota; kingdom Metazoa; phylum Chordata; class Mammalia; order Carnivora; family Otariidae; genus Eumetopias; species Eumetopias jubatus. Next base: position 16,842,075 of record NW_028274808.1, read on the forward strand.
CTTCTATATTGCTCTAAGTGGAAAATAAATTATTGATATATAAAACCATAAATGAATTCACAAATTTCTATGCCAAAATGGCTCAGGAAAAATAATTCCAAAAAATCAGAGGTCTAAATTCCTGCATTGTAGACTAAAAGAGTATCTACATCATTCATCCCTGTAAGACAGCTAGGTTCAAAAGATGTAGCTGTTAGAGAGAAGCAAGAATAAGCATCATGCGGTCAGCAATTGTGTATGTGAGAAACAAGGCTACATGAACTATTCACATAGGACACATTCGTATGAATCTCAGAGGTAAACTGTCATCTACCAGGGTTTAATACTGGGTTTGAATTTGTGAAAAATTTTAGACTTTCCCTATAATCTAATCATCATAATATTTTATATATATACTTATCTAAATTTCTGAGACATTTTCTTTTTTTAAAGATTAAAAATATTATCAAGGCAAATCACTGTACAACTCATTAGCTAGAGCAACACGGTATAAATATAGAGAGAGTCGTTTATAAATGACTCTAAAATGAGTGAGGAGAAGATAGTTGAGTTTTTCATCTCAAAGTGGGTTTATGAGGATGACTGTAAAGGGTTTTCTGGAAGGACAGACTGTATGGAGTTGGCTTAGATATAATTTACACTTAAATGAATAAAAATGCTTGGCAGCAAAATGAGACGGCAGGCAAGAAATCAATCAGTCCTTGTGTTTGTCCTATAGAGATCTGTTTAAAAAGCACTGGAGGCGAAGGAAGGAAGAATAATTTGATGCATGACAGCAGCGGTGGTGATGGGGGTGCCATCTGTCATGGCAGACTTCTGACCCACAGTTGGGGAAGGTTCCAGAATGGTCAGGGGTGTCAAGAGTCAGCCACTTGAGCTCATCTGGGGTGGCAGGGGAGGACTACCTGAGAGAGCCTGAGGTATGACTGTGGGTCAGGAGGTCAGGAGCAAGGAGAAGGGGTTTATAAAAAGCAGTGTGAGAGGGTCGGTGGGGGGGTGTTTGTGCAGGTGTGAAGGCCCCAAATCAGCAGGTGGTGGCGGCGTCAGTGACCTTGGCTGGAGCCACTGTTGGGTAAAGTGGTTCAGTTAAAAAGCACCACAGAAGGAAGGCATGAAGGAGAAGCTTCTGGTGTGGTTTGTGTGTCTGTGAAGCATTTACCTCCAGCACATTGGCAGCTAAGTTCTGGTTTCCAGGCTGAGTTTGAGGGAAGAGTCAAAGAGATATACATTATCCAGTTAATAAAAACATCTCTTTTTGCAATGTGTCAGAGAAGGCTTTATTCAGCTTTATCATCAGCTGTATTTGCAAGACCTTTAAGGAATACATTCAAAAGATTAGGGGTCAGCACACAGTACAGAACAAGCATGGAAACATGAAGAAAATGAATCCGGTAAGTGTTTTTGGAAATAAGACCAGTTTTCACACGGCACTGCATTGTAATGTTGAGTGGGAGCTTTGAGAGTGTTGGCATAATGGAATTTTGTGTTTGGTACCTGTGACAGCAAAATAATATCAGGTTGTCTATTGGTTGGAGAATTCATTTCCTTTCAATAGAAAAATCTTATAGCAGATTTCTCCTTACTGACTCCCCCACCCTGGAAATTGTCCCCTGAATATAAAACAGGTCGCCTCATTTTTTTTCTGACTTACAGATATAAAGAATGATGAGCCAAAAGTGATTAAGTGGAAAGGGAATTTTGTTTCCTTTCCACTCAGTGAATCTCTTTTTTGATTTCACTATAAGATATTAAGAGAACTGAACTTTAAAATATCCAAGCAGTGCAAATAGAGCTACCCGTGTGCCAAAATGAAGTGGACACAAAAATTAGCCCCTGATGATGGTTAGAAGGTACCCCAGTTGGTTAGAGCTGCTGTTGGTTTTAAGTCTAGGTAAAGGAGAAAGAAACTGGAGAAACAAAAGGTTTAATACCTCCAAGGCTATATAACCCAAGAGGCTAAACATGGTGGAGGGGTTGTCCATGAAAGGAAGAGAGTGGATGGCCCATTACAGGTTTTGTAACTATCCCTTCGTACAATTGTGATGTCTAACCACACAGTCAACTATGATGATAAGCATCAGGCTCATCATGAGTAAAGGAAACTCTGAAGCAAATATTTTTTTCTCAACTCCTCCCTACCCCCATCAGAAGAGAATTTTTTTTTTTTTTTGAGTGTTTGATGTAGTGCCAGTTGGAAGACCGATAGCCAGAACTATTCTAGGGCATTAATACAAGGATGGGGAATGAATTAAAGAAAACTGTATATACTTAGAAATCTTGCCTAGTAAAGTTTAAATGGTACTATTTGGTGTTCTTGGCCAGCCATCATTTTAATAACAGTTGATGTCATAGATCTCATAAAAAGTCATAATTAATTCTTTTTCTCACAGTTTTAATTGAATACTTAAAATCAAATATGTCTCTTTCTCTTAGTCATAGCTACCTTAAAAAATCTCATGAAAACTATTGATTCTTCTCTTAGGAAAAATACACAAATTATAATTTAAAATGTTAGAATCTTGCTAGAGGTCCAAATGCAATTCAGTATAAAGCCATCTTGGGTGAGGATAGCATCCATGGAATTTCTTATAATAATGCAGTTTCACTAAAGAGCTTTCCATATAACGAGTCTCTTTAGTTTTGCTTATGCAAAGTGAAAATTTTGTTAAGTAATATAAATCATGCCAAAGGATTTGAGTTATATGCTCAAAGTAGTTTTTTCCCTTCAAAATTGAAAGGAAAATCTAATGACTGTAACCCTCAGTGGATTGGCTTCCCTGTATGCATCCTTTTGGAGTTGCTACATGTCAAACACTAAAGCCTATTCTCTAAAACCACCATTGTCATGGGTAATATGATCAATTTGGTTTATATCATCGTGTGTAGGAATGGTCTTTACCCATTCATTGGTTCTTCCAAAAGAGTGCAAAACTATTTCACTTTTTGAACTTCTCTCACTATCTCCTGATATGTTCACAATTTTGAGTCTTAATATATGTGTGTGTAACAGATGAAATAACACTTGGTGAGTCACACCACACTTAAACTGCTATAGACAAAACTAAAAAAATCAACTCTATAGGCTACCTACACAAAATCTCCTCATTAATGAAATTCTCTCTCAGATATAGCAGGAGAGAAAACTACATTATACATGTTTCTCTGAGGAGAATGTGATGAGTAAGAGCAAGAGCCTGAAAAGGGGAGAGGAAATATGTTACTAATCTGGATTATTTAGAGGAGGAAAAAATAACTTAAAAGAAGAGTAATTTTTTTCCCCTATGGAATTTGGTGGCAGACAGACAGATGACTGCAGAAAATTATCTTAGTTGTTTTCTGCCTTCATCTTTCAAGACATGTAAGGTTAAGGTGTTTGACAATAGGCCAAGTCTCACCAACTTTTGTTGGTATACGTTCCTTTTAACTTTCTCCAATTGTTAATCTGTTAGGGAGGGAGGAGCTCGAAACACCAGTTTGTTGCTGCCTGGTTTCTACAAAAGAAAGGGACAGCACTTAAACCCCAAGATACTTAATATTCTAAGAGAGAGCATTTGGTTATTCAGAATAGCATTGAACATCTTGGTCCAAATGAATTCAACCCAGAATGCTAAGGGGAAGCTGTTGATGAAAGAGATCACTAACTCTAGGTTGGGTTCCTTGAGGAATTAAGGAGCAAGGAGACGCAGGAAGGATCAGTGTCAGCAGTGGAAAGGTGTATTGGTGGTGTGCAGGCCCAGCCAACTCAAATTCCTACCGTGGGCTAGGAATGTACCCAGAAGGTGCAGATCGGGCCAGGCATTAGATAAGAAGGAATGGTGGGGCCATGGTGGCATGGAGAAGGCATGTTCCTCCTTAAAGCCACCAAATTAAAAATAAAATGAACTCAGTAGCAAGCAAACAAAATATATCTATAACTGCAAGTCCTCTGTGCTACTCAGATGGAGAATATGATTTTGAATCATGGGAAGGTGTCATATTTTAAGAACAGTGCCAGAAGATGGGGTTCAAGAGTCAAGTTATATCAGAAAACAGAGGCAATGGAAGCTACTGGTTGACCTGCGGATCTGGAGTCAAACAGACTGGGGCAGGTCCTGTGACCTCCCTGGGCCTCAGCTTCCTCATGTGTAAAATGTGGACATTAATAAAACCCATCTCCTAAAGCTCATGAAAATTAGGTGTGGAAATGTAAGTACTTAGTCCAGTGTCTGGTGTGTTGTCATAGCTCTAAATAAATGAGTCATTAAAAAAAAAAACAACTGAAATGCTTGGAAGGCACAGGAATGCTTTGCACAAAGCAAAGAGCAGGGTAGAGAGAACAAAAATATGAAACTGTCATATAGAAAAGGGAGAGAACTTCATCTCTTTTGCTCTGGGGGAAGAATATGCAGAAATTAAGGCAGATTATGACTCAATATTATAAATACTTTCTCATAATTAGACCAGGCAATGGCTTGAGCTTTGCAGAGCTGCCTCTTAAAGTAACTGAGCTCTCCATGCCTAAGTGTATTCAAGAAGTCACACACGTTCATTGGTTTGGAGGTGTTGTGGAGGAGATCCTTGGTGATTTCTAAATTCATATCAGGCTCCAAAATATGCTCTACTGTTCAATCCCTCAAATGTTCACATGACATACATTAGTCAGATGAAGAAATTGCCTGAGACCTGATCAACTAATAGCATAACAGACCGACGAAGAAGAAGTTGTGGGACATTGGTTGGCCGACCTGATGGCATACCTGAGTGATCTGGGCTGGTATTGATGGGATTGATCTAGAAAGCTCACTCTCTATTCTACACCTTTCCTATCATTCCACACTGTTGACATTTGTTCATGATTCTGCTTTCTGTAACTTATCCATCTTGATCCCATGGAGCAAAAGAGATGACTTTTTTTCTTCTTCTTCTTCTTCTACATGACAATGAGACAAATTCTCCTCTGAGTCCCCAACATATGTGCAGCAGCAGCTGTGAAAGTAAGGCTTTGGCAAATGATTGATTACGTTATTTCATAATAGAAGGGTCGAGTTTATCTTCCTGAAGCAAAAGGCACAGTGTCCACAAATGCCAAGGAAAATGTTCAGGGTGTTGCTTTTGCTGTCTTTTCAAAGCTTCTGGCTTCAACCTTCACTTATCTGACATTGAAGAACAATGTGACATTTTTAGCAACAGGATATCTGTTCCCACAGTAACAGAAGGGGAACACACCTCATTTTGTGTTCTCGCTATTCATAACTTTGTAAGAAGAAAACTGAAACATATAAAGTTTATAAAGCTGTATGTTATCAAATATGGAGAGAATCAAAACACCTAAAAGTAGGTTGCTGTTTTCTTCTTAAACCTATGGTCAGACTTTAATAAAAACAATAACAAAAAAAAGTAAATGAAACGGGTAGGATGCTGAAGTTTCCTTTTCAGTTCTCAGTGCAGAGAGTTTCTGTTTATAATAGAGCCTATATCGGGCTGATTCATAGAGTGTAGCTTACAGCTCTCAGCGTTTAATGAGAGGTCTTGCCAAGAATGTGGAATGTAAGTGTTTAAAATGAAAAGGTCACCATTGTGAAAGGCCATTACATGGAAAATAAGACTTAAAAATGATGGATATCAGAATAGGCAAGATGTAGAAACAACTTGGATCAGTAGGTGAATGGATAAAGAAAATGTGAATGGATAAAGAAAATGTGGTTAAAATGCCCCAACATACTTCAGCTCTAAATGTGGTTTATAAGTAACAGTGGAATGTTATTCAGTCTTAAGAAAGAAAGAAATCTTGTCACATGGATGAACCTTGAGGACATTATGCTCGGTGAAATAGCCAGTCACAGAAGGACAATTATTGCATGATCCGACTTACATGAGGTATCTAAAATAGTCAAGCTCAGAGAAGCAGAGAGTAGAATGCTGGTTCCCAGGGGCAGGGGTGGGGGTGGGAAGATGGTTTGCTGTTGAACAGGTATAAAATTTCAGTTATGCCAGATGAATAAGTTCTGGAGATCTGCCCTACAACACTGTGGCTGTAGTTAACGATACGGTATTGTACATTTTAAAATTTGTTAAAAGGGTAGATCTCATGTTAAATATTCTTACTACCAAAAAAGAAAAGTCAAAACTGCAACAATGTTAAGCCACCTTTTGAAAAAGTGCTATAAAAGACAACACACTGCCATCTTGGAACAAAGTGCAGGTCAGGAGAAATAAACTTTTTTTTTATTTAAAAAAATTTTAAAGGATTTTATTTATTCATTTGAGACACAGAGATACAGAGAGAGAGAAGAGAAAGCATGAGCAGGGAGAGAGGCAGAGGGAGAGGGAGAAGCAGGCTCCTTGCTGAGCCAGGAGCCCGATGCGGGGCTCAATCCCAGGACCCTGGAATCATGACCTGAGCCGAAGGCAGACGCTTAACCATCTAAGCCACCCAGGTGCCCCGGATGAAATAAACTTTAATCCACTCATAAAAAACGTATGGTTGAAAACAATATATTTCCTTTTCCCAATCAGATACGGAGTTTGGAAAAGGGATATTAATTTATTTTTTATTTTTTTTTAAAGATTTATCTATTTGAGAGAGAGAGAGAGAGTGTGTGAGCAGGGGTGGGGGCGGGGGCAGAGGTAGAGGGAGAGAGAATCTCAAGGAGACTCCACACTGAGTGCTGAGTTGATCCGGGGCTCAATATAAGGACCCTGAGATCATGACCTGAGCCGAAACCAAGAGTAGGATGCTTAACCAACTGAGCCATCCAGGTGCCCCAAAAAGGGTATTATTAAAGAAAAGACAACAATGACTACTTATTAAGGGATTACTATGTAGCAGGTACTATGCCGAATTCCTTATATATGGTATCTTATTCAAACCTCACTCCAGTGCTATGACATGAATGCCATTATTATTCCCATTTTACAGATGAAGGACTGAGACTCAAGGATGTGGAATAAGTGGATGAAAGGGCTTACAATAATCACACCTTGAAAGGATGACTTTCCAATTGTTCTTCTCCTAGTCTCTCTTAAGCCCGATCTGAGAAAGTCTCTGTCCCCACTACTAAGTCAAGGGTAAGTTAGCAGGGCTCATGGTACACTTGTCCTATCAGCAGTATTTGTGCAGTTAACTGTCCCTTCTCCATACACTTTCCTAGCTGGGCTTTTAGGATACCACATGGTCCTGGATTTCCTCCTTCCTTAGCGTACACTCCTTTTAGTCTCCTTTGCTGGTTCCTCCTCTTACTATGGCCATGCTCTTGGGCTCAGTTCTCAGGCTTCCTGTTTTCTTTGTACTCACACCTTGGTGATCTCATTCAGTCTCTTGCCTACAAAAACCATCTATAGGCTGATGGCTTATATCTCCATCCTAGACCCTTCACCTGAATGTCAGACTCCTATATTGGACTTCATACTTGACCTCTCTATGTGGACATCTAATAGACACCTCAAACTTACCATGTCCCAAATGGAACCTCCGATCCTTCCTTCAAACCTGCTCTACCCTCAGTTATCCAGTCTCTATAGACAAAGGATGGCAAATTCCGTCCTTCTCAGTTGCAAAGACTCAACTTGGAGTCAATCTCAACTCTTCTTTTTCTCTCATGTCCCACATATAGCCAGTCTGTTAGGAAGTTCTCTTTTCTCCATTTTCAAAATACATCCAGAATCCGATTTCTCACCACCTTCATTGCTTCCACCCTGCTTCGAGCCACCATCATTTTTCACTTAAATGGTTGCAAGAGCCACCTTACTGGCTTGCCTACTCTCCTTCTTGCCCTACTGTAGTTTGTTCTCAACTGAGCTGCCAGAGTGATTCAATTAGATGATGAGTCAAAGAACAATGTGGCAGCTCAGAATCTCCCAATGACTGCCATTTTTTATTGAGAATAAGGGTTGAAATCCTGCAATGGCTTGCAGGGATTGCTGTCATCTGGCCTCTGTGGCCTCTGACTTCACCTCTGCTTACTCCACACCTCGTTTTCTCCCTCTTCTTTCCACTGGCTTCCTTGCTGGTCCTCGAGCAGCCCCAGCATACTTCAGCTCTAAAGCCTTGACACTAGATGCTCTCTCTTGCAGGAAAGGGCTTCCCCCTTCAAAGCTATTCCGTCTTCTCAATGAGGATTCTTTGACAATCCTAAGTAACATGAACTCTGCTCCCCAGATCTCTGCTTAACATTGTTTAGTTATTTACATAATCTCCTTCTGTTGTAGGTAATCTACTTATGTAAGTTTTTATTAATACTTGCCCCTCCCTGGCAAGATTTTAATTATCAATGGTTTTGAATACAGCTCTGTGACTAGAACAGACTTGACTCATAGTAGATGCCCAATAAATAACTGTTGAATGAAAAAAAAAATCTTAATTTGTGGATCATGCTGATTCTCTGGAGATTATGTAATGAAATCAACTATCTCTGGTCAGCATGGATAGCGACAAAACTTCTAAAAAGGAAGTTATAAAACTTAAGTTTTCAAGCATAATAAAACCATTTAGAAGAACCAAACTATGCTAGATGAGTAACCTGAGTTGTTAATGTGGTGGTGTTTGCTCTGACTTCTCCTTCCCCTGCTTCCTGGAAGCAGGTGTCCTGGGGCACAACTAAGTTTGCTCTCTGACACTGGCAGAACCCTGTCTGTAGCGATTTTCCTCCCTACCTCATGGGATTGTGGAAGTTATTAATAAATGTAAATAAACTGTAACAGTGCCTGAATATAATAAACTCTTAGTATTTGTTAGTTGCTATTATAATTATTGTTGTCATATTTCATAGGTGATTTCAAAAGATACTACCTTAATTCAAAGAAATTAATTTTGCATATCACAATTAGCTGATGAAGGAGATATTTTAGTAGAGGTATGAAAACACCCATTTATCTTTTTAATTATCTAAGCTTAAGCTTTCTGCTTTATAGGTGGGGGAAGGGATGGAGTTGAACTGAAATCTGTTTATCCTTAAAGCTTATGCTCTTAAAACTATGCCATTTTGCAAAAATCAAGAAGAGGAACACATTTCTCTTCTAAATAACGAATAAAGTTCAGCAGAACTACACCATGAGAGAACTTTACATGTAGGGAAATAAAAAATTACTTCCTAACTGTCTGGGTATTAAGGATTGATGAAATACTTTCTGAAATAAATTTTAAGAGTTAGAAATTGATCAAGGTTCAGTGAAAATGAATATTGAGCTACAAAGGAATAGATGCTGGTTGAATTAAGATACATGTTTCCTGCCAAAGTGAATTATACCTGCTAATTATTTTAAGAGAATTTGTATGTGTAAATAAAATAAATCTAGGTACTCAGAGGTCTGGCATAAAAATATTACTGTAAAACTTAAAAGTACTTTGAATGCTGAAGTGTTTTGCAGAGTCTTAAGTGATAACCAATTCATCAATGACTTCTAATAACTACTTAGAAGGAAAAAATTTTAGAACACGATTTCTGGATAAAAGATCTGTGTGTGTGTGTGTGTATATATGTATACACACATTGATGTATATTACTATTTTTTAAATTAAAAGATACCTAGAAATTTATTGATTAATTTAGTAGGATTCTAAAGAGGAAGATGAGGAAGATGGTTTCTTTCTCCTTTCCCTTCCTGCTTGGAACTACAAAGCATTAGGTTATATAAGAAGCCCAAACCAAAAGAGTTAGGGTCTCTACTGAACACCTGTAAGAAGAGATTGGAAAGTGTAATGTACCACCCGGCAGTCTGAGGACTGAGAGGCCGCAGCAACTGCAGATTTTTGTCTCTCTTGCTGAAGAGGTATCTTTGTAGTCTCTGGAGAAAGCTCAGGTAGCTGTTTGTGGCTTTCAGGATCATGTCCTGAAACGGGGTTTATCTGAATGGAAAGAGATGCTGTGTGTATCTCAGGCATTGGGTTAGGGGGTGGTGAGCAAGGCCTTTTGAGAAATGATGGGACTTCCACAGATTGGGAAAACTGTGGAGTATTAAAGTGGACATGACTTCCTAGATCCTGGTTATGGATTAGTTTCAATGTAGAAATTCTTCGAGTCTGAGAATCTTGCATGTAGTCCTCTTGTAGAAATGGGGTGCTGATATCAGCATTTGGTAGGGGACCAGTGCCGGCAGCTGGTGGTAGCGGGTTAGTGATTTTTTGTGTATACGACACAGTTGTGTTAGATTCTTCTGAATATACAACTGTCTGGTTGGAGTCATCATTAGAATACATAGTTCCCTCAAGAGGTTTTTCGTTAGTGAAGTACTTTGTACAAGAAGGAGTGTGTGTGTTAGTTACTAATTGGTCTAAAATGTCACCCTTTGTGGGATTTGTTATCAAAGAGCTACAGAAGCTCTCTTTTCTGGGTGGTGGAAAGGGTGCCTGGATTGCCAAAAACATCCGGAGAGAGAAATAAGGTTGAAGGAAAAACAGAGAGAAAGTCAAAGTTAGTCATTATAGAAACCATTATAGAAACCATTACCCTTAAAGAAAGTAAAGCAATGTCATACCTTCTTATTACTCTACACATTTTGTTGGCTAGATGAAATGATCATTTTTATTCCATTTAGAATGCATTTTAATTTATTTTCAATAGTTGCTCTCCGGGAGAAAATAGTTTTTATAGAGAATACATTATGAAGTTTGTCTCCATCTATATTCTTGAAAAATGAACATGTGTTCTCTTGGCATGTTTTTAGACCTTGAGGTATATGCATATTTTTAGACTTTGAGGTATAGGTACTGTATATTTAGTCACATTGTTTTGATAACACTTTTCACATTTGGGGCACAATTTGACTAATATCTCCAACACAGAGTTCTTTTAGCTAATATAATAAGCAGTTGCATAACTCATGTTTATTGAATAAATTACATATTGCTGACCTCATAACTCTGAAATCCAAAGCATCAGCTAACAGCTTTTTAAGAATTAAAAAATAATTGGAATCATTATGTTAGAAAGTGATCTACCTTTACGAACTGAATTAAAAATAAAAACACACAAAGCCTGTTTTGAACTTAAAATGTGTCTTCTATGTTGTAAATACAAGGTTGGCAAGGAATACGAATACAAAACAAAACATATTAAAGATAAAACATGTATCTAAATATGCACCTGTTACTAGAGAAGAGGCTCTAAAGCGGTAGTCTAATAACCATGCTTTAACATCACACAGTAGACATGAGTGTGCAGGATTACCTGAGTTGGTGATTTTTTTTCTTGTAAGTTTGGGCGAACGCTTCTAAAACCTTTTGCTGCAAGAGAGGAATATGTAGCATCTCCGTTCAGTGTCTCTTGATTTCGATCATTGTAAGATCTCCAAGCTTTTATTAAGGGAAAACAAATTGGATACAAAAATATCTACATTCACTTTTAACATTTTTTTGGTAAAATTTATTTTTATTTCTAAAATTGAAGATCTCTTTTTAGAAATTAAATTTAGTTTAATAGACATAACGGTATATGCAATTGAAGTTTACTACGAGGTCAACAATGTGACTATGGATGTTAAAAACTCACAACAAATGTAGTGATTATTCAGAATGGCTTTTCTGTACCTGAGTCTGGTGACTGAGAATCACGCCCTAAAAGAAAAAGAAATGTTGAAATTAATACTAGCAAAAAAGCAATGAACAATCCAGTAAAGATCATTGGACAAAAAGCCACATCCACTTTTTTTTTTTTGCAAACATTATCTCATTTCTAAAACTCTAAGTAAGTCAAATCTACTAAATGGGAGGTTTGTGCATTTATTTTTATTTCAATGAGATTTTCATTCATTAAACAGTATGTAATTAACACGTATGACAAACACTGATATTTTTCCTTCAGTAATACTGCAACCGTGTAATTCTATCTTATTATTGCTCAAGCTGCATATATGAATCTTAACATATCAAATTAAAAGATCAAAAGGTATCTGGTTTGTAAGCAGTGACTGTTTCTTCAAGCATTAAATCAACACTGGATACTTAGCTATTAGTGCTCTGGTGTTACTAAACATACTCAACTCCTGTGTTAGATAGTGATTGATTTTTTGTAGTTTGCACTTAATTTTTATACTTTAAGAAGTGTACTTGTTTCTACCATATTATGTGATATTTTCAAATCATTCTCTACTCTAGATTTTGAGTTTCCTCCTTATTGCCATTTTAAAGTCATTTTGTATTCAATTATGAAAGAGATGTTACAATATATTCCACTGTCTTGCAGTAAGCTGTGGAAAATGAGTTTCAGTATTAAGAAATTGCTTTTATAATGCAGTTGGAAAGTGGCTCAATGACATATTTACTGTCAGTTTTATTCAAATTATACACTCAAGAATCTTCTGTAACTTATGCACACTTGAGGCAATCGGTTTGTATTGCTTGGTTCTTTTATACCACATGGTCAACTTCACATAGAATCATAAAGCCTGAACTTTAGAAAGGACCTTGGGGGTCATCCAGCCTGATCTTGTATCTAATCCTAGACCCCCCCCACAGGGTCCCTGAGACCGTTCTTAAACGGCTGTATTTCAATGCCTAATAGAACATGAATGTTACATGTAAAAGGGACTCTTCGTTTTCTTTCTAATGTTTATGGGATATTTTGAAATCTAAACACATGAATTTGGAGTGATAAAAATGAGTTGAGAAATGAGAGTTTGACTTTTAGATAAAATATTTGATATTCTTTCCAAATCAAAGGAAGAAAAAGAAATGTGAATTAGCACAGAGTACATTACCATGTCTCCAGCTCAGGTGAGTTAGAGAACACTAACAGATCTTCATCTTTTATGGTAATAGCTAATATAGTGTGGAATTTATCTCTAATGAATTTAAAATCAGAGTAATAAAATGGGTACCACAAAGTAAAAAATAGCTTTCAAGAGTTCTATGTGGAATGCTTACTAGACTGTATTTCTGGGATTTAATGGAAGCAGAAGTGATTGAAATTCTCTATCACTTAAATAATAATGAGGATTCTATAAAGAAAATAAACAGGGTAGCAATACGGAGCAATCAAATTCTGCTTTGGAGCACTCAGGGAGAGAGATGTCATGACCACCTGCATGTCACATACTGTTTGTGGACAAGGAGCACGTTTTGGGACTTGAGGGAATGGCAGTGAAAAGGGAAGCAGCATGAATAATTATTATTTATATTATAATTATTTGCTTAAGAATAGGGATTTTATTTCACTCTTAGTGTGATAAAACTGAGCTCATAAAGAAGGGTGTGTGGTTATATGCCGGGGAATAGACATGGTGTGGAGGAGGAAGGTATATTGATTGAGCAGATTTGAAGGACACTTGAAATAAACTCCCTTTAACTGATAGTTTATTCTTCTTACTGGTGACCACACTGGAGATTATGAAACCCACAGTGGGATAAACATTAAGTGTGAGACTCAGAGGACAGTCACTTTGGGCTCCACCAGAGGCTTCTCTCTCCCCCTGTCCTGGGCCAAGGATTTCCAAATGAAACTGTACCTCTGCTACCGGAAATATGGGACATTAATGATGGTAAGCTTTTTAAAGCTATACTCAAATTAAAAAAAATAATAAGGATGAACTCTACTGAGCCCTGCTTAACATGGTAGACACAAGTGTGTAGAATTATGAGCAAGGAGAAGGGAGAAAAATGGCCATGGATTAAAACTTCAGGGTGAACCCATATTTTAATGAGTCTTAAGTTAATGATTAAAATCTACTTTTAAGTGGGTGGTCTTTAAAGGATACTCAAGTGTACAATGTTTGTTTCTTTAACATAAAACCAGTTATAGATATTTAATACATCCAGTCCTGATTTGCTATTTTATTATAATCCTTCAGAGGCACTGAAAGATAAATACTACCCCACATGACTACTATTAACCATAGACTGCTTTTATTTAATTTCTGCCGAGAAAGCTTAGGAAGGGAAGACAAGTGTGATTTGGAACAGGTAACAGAAAGCATCCTGGAACCATGGCAAGTAAAGAGAATATCGGTTAAAAAAAAAAAAAAGTCTAGCATGTAAATGATTTGGCAGAGTCATGGCGAAAATGGTTTTGTCCAGTGGCTTGTTCACTTGTGAAAATTCTAAGGATCAGAGCCTTTCATTCCTGGCATTCTTTAGTTGATGCTCATTGCTTCTCTGGAAATTTAAGAATGAGTAAATGGGACAAATTTATCCATTCCCTGGCTATTTTGCATGTGAATATAAATAGGGTATGTGAGAATTAAGAACTATCAGAGCTCTTCACTGGTACAATGAACATCCCCCCTCCAGGCAAAAGGTGGTGGACACCTGTCACAGAAGTTGGCAAGGCATTCCTGGCTCAGTTTGGGGATTGGGCTGGATGCCCTCAGAGGTCCTTTCTGATTTTATGATTCCAACGTTACAGTTTTTATGTAGCTGTGTTTGTGATACCTGTTACATCATAATCTTTACTCTGAGGTTTTATTTAAATTCCTCTTAACTGGTATGCTATATTAGACATTATAAACTATACTTTTCTTGAAAATTATGATGATTTTAATTCTTATAGCTCCTTTCTTTAAAGAGCTCAAATGCTTTCCAAGAATTAATTAAACATAGTAATTCAAGTCAGCTAATTGCATGCCTACTGTATTTCTAAGTACTGTGATAAGATTTTTTATTTCTTTTTTTAATTTACTCTTATTTAATTATGACAAATCCTTCTGAGTCTGGGAAATGATTAAGTTCTCAGAGAGGTAGGAAAATGACAAACAAATTCTCTCTCTCTCTTTTTTTTTTACAGAAAGGAAACTTGAGGTACAAACAGATGACATTTCCCAAGGGTATGTATAAAACACAATACCACCATATCAGTGTTATCTTAGACTGCCGAGTGTTTTGGTGAAATGAAATGGTCAACATAGTCATCGCTGTGGTTTTAGCTTAGGTTGTGCTATGAATTGTTCATTGGACTTTACCTCTAAAGGGTTGACAAAGACACACTGATTTAAGGGACTAATAATTGATGACTAGTAGTTCATACTGACTTTGTGACCTGAGGGGGACGGAAGGAAGCTGAGAATCCTTTGCGGAGGGGGTCTTTTACTTCAAGGCTGTTTTATTTTAATAATCTAATGTAGTAAATATTTACTAATCCCCCTTTGATTCACAAAAAGACACTGTGTCAAATAAGTTCTTGTGAAGAACCGTATAATGTAAGAGGCATAAAGAGGCTGATTTCTTTCTTCAAAATGTAATTAAAACTTCCTTGAAAAGGGGATATATCTTATGTGTCTAATGAATACAAAAGAGATCCATTTTTCATGTAACAAAGAACAAAGTTCAGGGGACTTCATTCTCTAGAAATCTTACACCAAGTGATATAAAAGTTTAAACGGTCCAGAGCCATTACATACTTTTACTACTGAAGATTATTTCATTTTCCTAAAGTAGTAAATCTTTTCTGTTATTTTGATTCTGAAGCATTAAAATTTTTCCACTAAGCTGAGTGATATGAAATTGATATTCTAGTTTTGACTCTCCAGAATGGCAATCTCTATTTCAATCTACTGTTATTTCTCTCATGGTTACTTTTGTAAATCATAACAATTTGGCACTGTTGAAATAGTGCCACGTTCCCTAGACGGGCCACTCAGATGGTCCACATCTGAATAGCTTGGGACGGAATTTTACTCGGTTGAAATGTCAATGATATTTGTGGTTCGGCATTCCAATTACCTGCTGGCCTCAGAATTCTATTTATGTAATCTATTTGTTTGTTTGTTTATTTTCTTTTTCCCTTCATTACCATTTCCCTCAGGTATCCACATTTGATTTTTTCTAACATATTTCCATGTGCATACACACATGAACAAACATGTACAAGTACGTATATAGAGATTTTTCTTAACCAAAATAATATTATGCTATATACACTGCAGTGCAGTTTGTGTTTTTTTTAAAATGCACCATATTATGGAACTTGTACATCAAAATCCATTTGTGAACTGGACGTGGTGGTGGGTAAGGGTGGGAATTCTACACCTAAAATCGTGTTTTTTTTCCCTCAACATGGCTGGCTAGTTTAGGATCAAAGTGGCTTTAACCAAGGACATCTTCAGTATTAATTAACTACTAAATTTATGTGTGTAAAAGACACTGCTACGCACAGTGTGAATTAAAATTATTTACACACTCTCCATCTCTCTCCAACTTCTCCCAAACCCACAGATATTATAAATAAAAAACAAGGAACCCTCCACTAACCAACACACAACCAAAACAACTAACCAACCAGCCAACCAACCAACTAGTCACGAGAAGGTATGGGCCTATTTCAGGGCCTCCAGCCGCAGGGGTTGCTGGGTTCACTTTGATCCTTCACAGCAGTCACCCCTCTCGGTGCAGACTGTACCCACAGGCGTAGGTCATAAAGAGACGCACCTCAGTGGACACCGAGATATCACACTCCCAATTACTTTCTACAGATATATATCTGTGGATATGCGCTAATCTTAACTGGACCAAGATGTTTAAAAACTTTACATTGGAAGGGTCTTTGCTGATTGGATTAAAGGAAGCTTTAAGGTCTTTTTCAAAACTAATATTTTATCACATTGCTTGTGACCTTTGGCAAAGAAGTGAATTCATAACAATTCACTTTCCTGCAAATCCCTTTTCCTGCCCCCATGTGTACCCACCCCCCCAACAGTTTTTAGGTAAAAAAACCCCAAAAAACAAAGCCCCTGTGAGTTAT
Organism: Eumetopias jubatus; assembly: GCF_037043125.1. Classification (NCBI taxonomy): domain Eukaryota; kingdom Metazoa; phylum Chordata; class Mammalia; order Carnivora; family Otariidae; genus Eumetopias; species Eumetopias jubatus. Next base: position 16,858,721 of record NW_028274808.1, read on the forward strand.
CATAACTAAATATTATATTAATTTAGTTCATGAGAAAAAAAAACTTCAATAGTTATTAACACTTGCAGTTGTTCCTCAGCACATTTTTGGCAGGTGACTGTTGTTTTAAAAAAAAAAAAAACTTTTTTTTGAATAAGATATCAGTTTCCTTTGGCTTTTTATTTTTAGAACAAAAAAAGCCAGAAGGGATAGGAGCTATTCTTGAGACAAGAAAAATAAGAACTTGTAGGGCATTCGAAAGGTATTTACAGCTACTTTCATCATCCAAGCAAGATAACTCTGGAAAGAGAGAAAGGTCAGATTAAGTCATTTGATCGTGACATTCTGTGAGTTAGTGATATTATACCTGCAGCCAATAGGTTTGGAGAACTTTGAACTCTCTTCACAGATGTTAATGTAACAGACATGGCGGCACGTTTGCGAGCACACCCACTGCTATCTGAAAGCAAAAAAATGACACAGCAGAGGCCACAGCAGAGGAGAAAGCACATGCAGTATCATGCATTTTAAGTGGAATGTGCCAGACATCCGTGAGGAAGATGAACAGTCAGGATTAGTAACCGTGGAATACATCTGAAAATTTCACACCCGCCCCAAACCAAAACAAACAGAACAAAAAGAACCAGGGGTCTGTCTTAGAAATAGATGCCAATGCTTTAGTAAAAACACAGATTTTATACTTAAGATTTTATGGGTTTTCTTTAATGAAAACACAAATATAGAACTCAACTTTGTTTATACCATTTAAATTCAATTAATATTAAATTTATAAGCAGTGTGAATAGCTTTTAAGGTTAGGGACAACCTGTCTTGACTCTTGAAATGACCAATGTTTAAAAATTACATTGTTTTTATGCTTTTGAACAATATGTATATGAGGATCTATACACTTTTGCTTTATGCAAATTGCAATGTGAGATAAAGTAAGTGAAAAGGCATCAGCTATTTTAATGTGATATGAGAATTTAGACTTCTAAAATTAGAAGGTTCATGTTCTATTTACGAACAGATTCCAATTTCATTCCCACATTCCTTTGTATATGGAATGTGCAATAAATAGTTTTGCTCATTCCCCTGGAAGGAAAACAACTGAAATTGAATTCTTTTTGAAAGTTAGAACAAGAAAAACAAATAATAGAACCACCAATATGATAACATAATCATTATATATTGCCACATGGTATTCTCATTTTTCTCCTTTTTCTTTATTTCTTAAAGTATCCACTTTGTTTATTGGAAGTGAGGGAATTTAAGAGTGCTTGGAGCTACAATTCGAATTCATTACTGGTCAAATCACAAGCAGTAAGGTCAGTAGAACTTAAAATTGGTAGAATGATTCTCATATCAAGATATAATTTCTTAAATATATGTTTAAAATAACAATTTCCTAATGCAGACAATAACTAATACAGAAAAATGATTTGAAGTAACAGACGTGAATTCAAATAAATCAAGATCAAACGTAGAAAGACACAAATGGTAGAAGCATACAATACTAAAGATATCTTTAAGAGATGCACGAATAGGATTTTAGCAAACTGCAAAAAAAAAAAAAATAGCTACAAGATGGGGAGTGTTTCAGATAAAATAGAGGTGATGTTAGTGAATATGTGGTGTATAGCAGCTATCAATGGTCTAAAAAGACTGTGTGGTTAAGGGTGTTGAAAGTGGAAAGTGACCTCTAAGAAATTTTATTTTCTAGTTCTTTGAACTCTGAACATCTGAAAACCAGCAGGAATGAGAAAGAAAAATTTCACAATGAGGAGATTCAGAGTCACCGGTTAAACACATGGTTCCAAAACTGTGTGCTGAGGCACTGTGGGCCCCATCGGGAGGTTCCCAAGGGTTTGGGAGGATACTTAATGTCCTTGAGGAGAACACAGTGATACCTATCAGAAACTGCATGAACTACTAGCCTGAGCCACTTCCCATTTTCAACGTAATAGATTGGGCTGTCTTCCTTTACATGATATCGCATCTTTGAAAAGCTGAGTTTTGGTGATCACTGTGGCAAAGAAAATAATTTTGGACCAGTAGACGAAAGCAGCCATGTATGCTCAAATTCCATGATCTGAGAAGTTGTGGTGTGTCCAACAGGCACACATACCCTGTTAGTAAGTAACTATGGTTATAAGGAATAAAATAAAATGGTTTTTTTTATTAAAGTATATTATTTTTTTCAAATTGCTTCTCAGTTGGTAGAACATAAGTACTTATTAAGTTGTCCACACCTACTACTTAATAAATAGAACTGTTAGGTATTTCTTTTGGCTTGATTCTAAGATATCTTGGCACTGTAAAACAAGAAAGGGTAGGAACCTCTGCGTTAAACAATTTCTGTATTCTAAGCAGTTCTAAGACCTACATAAAATGAATGGAGAGTCAGTTTTTATTAACAGTTTAGTACAGAGCTCCCCTTGAAAAGTTGAGACGTTTGTGAAATTGCTAGAAGAGAAAAATCTATTCTCTTCTGTTTCTACTTGCTTATGTGTTGATACTGTCTGTTTTTCCTTGAAGGTATTTTTTTAAGATCTCAAAATGAGGATACTGTCTTGCACACTTGAGGTCATCCTAAAGAATCCTGATGCTGTTCTCACCTTCACACTCATTCATGGCCTGCAAAGTGGCATACTTTTGCATCCTGCTGTAGGCCTCCTAGGAGCTGTTTCCAACTGCTGGGAAACACTCATGGATAAATCACACACTATGCATTATTTGATGCCTTTCTCTCCTTCCTTTCTTTTTTTTTTAAATTTTATTTTATTATGTTATGTTAATCACCATACATTACATCATTAGTTTTTGATGTAGTGTACCATGATTGTTTGCGTATAACACCCAGTGCTCCACGCAGAACGTGCCCTCCTTAATACCCATCACCAGGCTAACCCATCCCCCCACCCCCTCCCCTCTAGAACCCTCAGTTTGTTTCTCAGAGTCCATAGTCTCTCATGGTTCGTCTCCCCCTCTGACTTCCCCCCCTTCATTTTTCCCTTCCTACTATCTTCTTCGTCTTCTTCTTCTTAAACATATAATGTATTATTTGTTTCAGAGGTACAGGTCTGTGATTCATAAGTCTTACACAATTCACAGCACTCACCTCCTTCCTTTCTTTAATAGCTAAGATTTTCCTTAGAAAATAATGGTCCACAAGTTCTAAGAGTGGAAATATAGCATGTTTTGCATATTTCTATAGATTGTTTAGATACATTTGTATGAAAAATGAATCCCATTTCTTTGGCTCTTTTATAATGTATTCAACTAAAAATGAAAAAGCTAACTTAAAATAGTATTTTTTTCAAAAGCTCTAGTGACTGACACATCGACATTGAAATAATCATATATCTTTTTAATGATTGATAGGTAGATAATGAAGACCAGTTTTATGTACAGAAATTTAGAAACGAATCTCTACTTCATTTTGTAGATATAGCAACATTGCTTTCTTCAATTTCCTATAGCAATATTTATACATATATATATTTTAAGGTGGTATGTTTTTATAGCAACATTATAGTATTACTTTGGAATTTTAAACAAAAGTTTCCAGTCACTTCTAATCAACTTGGTATGCATATGTTTGAATATTATATTTTATATGCATATATGTGTATAAATTCACCCAGAAAGGAAAATAACTATGCAAATTAGCATTCCATATAGAGCTGAGCTCACTCCTTTTAAATGAGAGCATACTTCCGAGAGTTACATTCATGCTGCTGGAGCAGTAACTTGGCTCAAGTACCCCAAAGACCTAAGCGAATGTACAAATTTCTCTTTGTCTACTTTGCTTTTAGGGCTTGCATTCTATGACAAGGAAGATTAATTATTGAATGCATTGTAATGAATATGGCATATTTAGTGTAATCACATATTATCCCTCTGTCATTAACAGCATTATAATATAAAGGCAAATCAGCACTCCACAAAATGAAGGATACTGGGAAGTTAGCTCCAACATAAATCTGTGGGAAGATGCCTGAGAACAATCAGTGACTATTAACTTCCTCCTGTGGACATTCTGCTGGAGTGATGTTCACACCATGACTTCTCCTGTTCAGCTGTGTTCTCTCTATTCTTTTCACTTTCTTCAATCCCTTTGCCTAATAGTACTTCTGCTTTCATTTCCTGTGTCTACCTGCCACATTTCCAATTGTCCAAATGCCTTTACTTGGTCCATTTCTAGGGTTATCATTTCTCTTGATTTCTAAGCCTTTCTTATTATATATTTTACTATGTCCAATATCCTCATCTTGCCTGTTGCTCTACACATTTATTTTTGATATTTTTTTAAAGACTTTATTTATTTGACAGAGAGAGAGAGAGAGAGCACAAGCAGAGGGAGAGGCAGGCTCCCCCCTGAGGAAGGAGCCAGATGCGGGGCTTGATCCCAGGACCCCGGGATCATGACCTGAGCGGAAGGCAGACACTTAACCGACTGAGCCACCCAGGCGCCCCTGCTCTCCACATTTCTAACTGCATCTTTGGGGGCCAGCTGACCCATGGTTCTCTGAGGTCTCTGCTAAGGGGCAGCCACAGAATCATGGACAAAGACAAGTGACCATGTCTCCACACTTGATCTAGGGATTAGATATATTGGCTCTCACCAATGATTGTTAATCCTCCCTTGGGGCATTTTGCTAACAACAAGAGACAGCAAAAAGGCAAGCAGCTTGATGTGAAAAAATATCTTGGACTACCCTTTCTACTTCTCCATGGAGTAACTGGCTAAAACAACTTTCCAGACATCACTTGTGGATAGGAAATAGTATTTTTAGAACACAGGTTACAGAATTTCTGTGAGAAAGTTGTTTTACAGAATTACTTAGTAGAAAATATAACAATTACCGGGGGGGGGGGGCAGCTGAAAATATAAGTTAAAATATTTCTACTGTGGAAAAAAAATTCGTATGTACCTAGCATGTGTCACAAACACTGTTACAATTAATCTGTATGTAATACAGAGTTCAGAGACCTCAATGTTGTTAAAGCTAGTTGGAGATACTGTTCTCATTCTAAAAATACAATGCTTACCCCTTTATGTGTATAGTGTCTAGATTAATTAAGCTGATCTCCTATGAAGCTTTGGCACTCTGTCTCCTAACATTGTTAACATAAAATGTTTATAGAAAAGGAAATTTTAAATATTTTCTGCTAGAGCAATTTGCCTATGAATTTATCCTATTTTAAGTGAGAAGTTTCAAATGTATGCATTAAATGACATGCTACCTTTTCCTAGGGCTTATAGGAGTTAATTTCAAAATACGGTTATAGAAAAGGGAGTAAAAGTAGATAGCAAAACAGAAAATTCTACATTTGATAGCCATAGGATTGGAGCACAAAAAGAAAAAGAAAAAGAAAAAAAAGAAATCAGGTAATGAATTTAGACTAATCAGATCAGCAGAGTACTAAACTTAATGATTTGGGGCCAAGATGATTTTTAAAGAGCAAAGCTCAAGAGTTTAAAACTAACAGAGACAGCATACCTGTATTCATTCTGACCTTGGAGGGTTTGCTATTAAAGTCTTCAGTTTTCCTGTAGAAAAAAAATGATGCATTAATTTGTTCACTGCGTGTGGAACTAAATATCAGGAAAGAGTGTTTTTGATTTGTTTTTGGTGTACTTGTGCGTTAATATCACATTATCATTGTCTTATTTTAAATCAGGGTTTAATAAGGTGGGCAGAGTTTATAATTGTATTCAAGTTAAACTTCAGTCATTATTGGTTCTTTTTTTTTTTCAGACTTTTTATTTATTTGACAGAGAGAGACACAGCGAGAGAGGGAACACAAGCAGGGGGAGTGGGAGAGGGAGAAGCAGGCTCCCCGCCGAGCAGGGAGCCCGATGCCGGGCTCATGGGATCATGACCTGAGCTGAAGGCAGACGCTTAACGACTGAGCCACCCAGGTGCCCCTCATTATTGGTTCTTGATCATAAACATAACTTAGGTTTTTGTTTAATGGTGACCATTCATGGATGAAAATCAAGAGGAATTTTGTGAAAAATTAATTTTTTTTCACATTTATACTAACAGCTTTTGTTTTCTAAGCCTGAAGGGGTCACCTGGTTGGTAAGTGTCCTCTTTTGGAAGGTACCCTCGTACTTCGAAGTCATTACCTTATATTATTCAATTTATTGCATCATTTAATTTATTTTATTTGAGATCATGACCTTACAGTATTCAATGTATTACTAGGTCAATGTATTGAACATATATTTTGAACAACCAGTCAAGGAAGAGGAGATTCACCTATTTTTTTCTTAAGACGCAGGAAATAAATAGTTACTACAAAACCGATTTCTGTTTCAGCATTAGATACTGTGTTTTTTCCCAATGAAGAGTTTGATGTATAACAATTGAGATTAATTCATTAGAAATGGTTGGTGGAATGTTGCTTGCTGTAGGAAAAAATTTAAGATATTGTGTATTATTTTCTGATATGTGAGATGACTTAGTTCTTTCCCTGGCATATTGTCTTAGCCCATTTTTAGAGTTTCTTACTTATCCACACACTGAGACCAAAGGGGAATGACATGCTGTCATAGGAAGAAGCAATTCTTTTAAGATTGAGAGCTCTGAAAGAAATGTTTAACCCCAGCCATTCTGCCTTTGCTCCTGATTAGGACCCGTGGTTAGATGAACATGAATTTCTCTGGCCCCACGCTTTCCGTTTCCATGTACATTAGCACTCTAACGTCTGATAATTTAAAATATTTATACATTATGATTAAGTGGGGATAAGGTTGAAATGAAAAAATCTGTCATGATCTGCCAAGAAGGACTTTTGGTAAATATATTTCTCTTCAGTCTCTAGAAAGAGCACCAAACGAGCTCCCTGACTTTCTTATCTTCGTCAGGGTTCTTGCCCTCTCTTCCTTTCTGACCATTTCTTCTGTCCTCATGTGGTCGGCTTTATTCATTATCCATCACTTCCTTTCAATATGGCCATCGAAGTTCACCTCTTATAGAAAGCCCGGTTTTGCTTATCACTACTGTGACATTATAATGATAAAATGTGAACACCCACGGGGCGCCTGGGTGGCTCAGTCATTAAGCATCTGCCTTCAGCTCAGGTCATGATCCCGGGTTCCTGGGATCGAGCCCCGCATCAGGGTCCCTGCTCGGCGGGAAGCCTGCCTCTCCCTCTCCCACTCCCCCTGCTTGTGTTCCCTTTCTCACTGTCTCTCTGTCAAAAAATAAAATAAAATCTTTAAAAAAAAAAATGTGAACACCCGCTAAGTACAACGATACCTATCTTCTCTCCCAGGGTCCGTGAGAAATGGCAAAATATAATAGCATGGGGAAAAAAAACTCTTAAATGACAGGAGACATAATTATGAACCAAAAGGGAAAGGATTTATTTTTAATGACTAGATTAACTTTCTAACACCTTGGTATTCAATCAATATAAAGCAGCGAAGATAGAGAATGGATAAAATCACAGTAATGATAGTCACTCCAATTTACTTTTTAGAGCTATAAGCTGAAAACAATACAGATGATAGCCTTGTTATGTAGTGTTTTTGTGTCATCTGATTGTGTTGAGTGTCACATTCTTGCCCGAAAGCTGCCATCTCTAATACTGAATTATTAAATGTTATGGTGAATTTTACAGTAAAATTTCACAGGCCAATTGACTTTCCTTTTTTTTTTTCTTTTTAAAGATTTTATTTGTCAGAGAGAGAGAGAGAGAGAGCACAAGCAGGGGGAGCAGCAGGGAGAGGGAGAAGCAGGCGCCCCGCTGGGCAAGGAGCCTGATGCGGGACTTGATCCCAGGATCCTAGAATCATGAGCCAAAGGCAGAAGCTTAACCAACTGAGCCACCCAGGCATCCCAGAGGCCAACTGACTTTCAAAACTGAACGAGGGAAACTTTATTAGAATGAATTTTATCTCTGATTTTTCAGTGCATACAAATAAGAGGCACATGCTTCCCCCCTCCCCCGAATACACAGAAAAATGTGGCAGCTTTGTACAGGAACTCTACTTGGTAGGCTTAACATGGCCTGTATTGAAGAAATGCCAGTGAAGTCAGGGAAGAAGGCCGTGGTTAGTCCAGGAGCCTTGAGAAAGCTCCATCAAACATATTTATTTTAATCTCTCGGTAGCAAAACTCTTAATATGTTAACCTTAAATGGGTAAAGTAAATGGAAAAGAAAAACCTCAGGGGATGTCTGTGACCAAGTCTGAGGCAACTGCTAAAACAAGAAGGAATAAACAGTCTCCAGAAAATGGGGACTGGAAGAACATTTCCCAAATTCTACGTTAGCACTCCTTTTCAGAACACGGTTTGTTTAAAACTGTCCTAAGTTTTAAAGCTGAATGACAAAGAATGTGTTTGCCTTGGAACAATATGGATTGTTGAAGAAAACAGCAAACAGAAGGAAGGTCAATGCTCATATAGAACCCATCAATACAAAATTGTAATGTTTTTATATAGAGAACTAATCGTCAGCATTTGTTGTTTGAATTCAAATGCTGATCTTTACAAAACATCCGCCACTCAGAAAGGAAAATAAAATTAACAGGAACAAAGAAAGGCGCCACAGATCCTTGAGCTTTTCATCTTTAAAGTGATGTATCCTGTTACTAATAAATGTAATTTGTGAGGTTTTTAAGCTTCTCGTTGTTTTAGATGTCATAATGTGAAATGACTAACTTCCTAATCAGGCAAGACATTTTCCAAGTTGTTAAAAGAAGAGCCAGGGTGATTGAGCTTTCCAGAAGAACCTGAAACCAAAAGGCTTCTTGGATGACTAATAAAAATGCACGATTCTATTTCCATTATTTGTACTAAAGCCATTAACAAATCCACAACGGAGAACTCTCTTTAGACAGTTTAAACTAAAACGAATCTAATCTCTTTTGTTCTGTTCTGGAAAAGTGTCTTAGACTGTACTTACAGAACAAGCATAGATTATTCAGGAAAGCATCAAATTCCTAGAGTGTTTGCGTGCTACTAGAAGAGAGAGTATTTCAAGTATTCTCCTAAATTGGATGGAACAAGGGCCAAGACAATGAAAACCGATGATAAAATGCAGACTACCTTGAACCCTCAGCAAATAATCCACAGAGCAAAGAACTCTCTGTGCATTAGTGTCAAAATGATTTTCCACAGGTGGTGTGGAGCTGTATTTACTTAAGTTCAGTTCTTGCCAAGTCTTATATAAAAAGCAACTTTATATATATACTAATTTGTATATAGCGATCTATTTGTTTTTGTATAAGTCAGATCAACTTTCATTTCCAACATGCATCTGGCAATAGATTGGGTTTGTTGTTCATGCATGGGTAACAATGTGACTCTGTGTCTGTAGCCTTTTAATTCAGCTTGCATTTCTTTTGATTATCTGACATCCATTTTTTTCTTATGGATCAGAACAGTCTTTATCCCCAACAGCCATATGACAATAGATTGGGTAATTTAACTTTTGAATGAGGGTCCTAAGAAGATGTTTGATTGTTCATGCATAGGCACTAACATGATTTTGTGCTCATAATCTTATAATTCTGCTTGAGTTCTTTTGTTTATCAGGCATCCCATTCTGAAGAGAAGCAGAGCCAAAATCCTTTCCTCAAGTTTGGCCAAGAATTCTGTGTAAATCATTTTATTTTTGTAGACTCGAATTCAAGCACCAAGACCATCTATAAAACTATAGGACGAAGTTTTAGCTCAGCTAATGTGAGAAGTTGCCCAAAAGATTTTCCATAGAATAATTTTAATCCAATAATTGCTAGGGTTATTTTGAAATTGACCTATTCACAGCTCATATATTCTTTAGAAGAAAGGAAACACAGTCTAAGTGGTAGGAAAACATTGAAGGGTGTTAGATTTTTTAGAGACACAGTTTAGACACAAGAATAAAAATGATGCATGTTGAGGCTATGCACCAGATTTTAACCTGACTTTACTTTGGAATGGATCATGTGTACCATTCTTTCTGGATAAACTACTGAGTGGTCAATGCGTGTCTCTCTCTCTCTCTCTCTCTGTCTCTCTCTCTCCCTGACAGTGGTAGGATTAGTATTCTTAAGTGCCAAATTATTTAACTTTTCAGTTACAATCCAATGACTTATTTTTAGGTTGATTACATTCATCTTTTCTGTCAATAGGCTGTTTTAAAATTTTCACAGGAAATACCCCAAGTAGATGATTTTGTCCTTTATAGTCCCCGAATTTAGGAACGTAAGAATTCACCCCAACCACTTTTCTGAATGGTTTCTCTGAATCGATGACAACTGGTAGATGACACTGACTCAGAAACTCCTCAGATGCCTCTGAGTGGGTGGTCCATATCCTCATAGTTAATAGTGAGGGCATGGTTGTCCATGCTCAGCCTTCATGTAAGAACTCAAAATTCCTCCCAACGTTCCTGAACTAACGGTGCCTGAAGATGGGTCCTTATTATTCAGGAGCCAAATTATCCACAGCATTTATACATGATTGCTGGCATCAGAATACATTCAATATCATTTCTAGGAATAAAGACAGATCATTACCATGAATAGTGAAGAACAAAGAACTTGAGGCCATTATTTTTATAAGAATATATAATTTTTTTAACCAAATTTAACCAAAACATTCTTTTATACCAGATTTCCGGATACCTGAAAAAACTTCCTGAGGAACAATAGCATGTTTAACATGGAAATTAGCAATTTTCCTTTTGAGAATTTACAAAGCAAGCTGGTCAAAATACTTAACAGATTTTTCTTAAAGACCATACTGGTTAGGATGCCTGGGTGGTTCAGGGGCTTGAGCGTCTGCCTTCTGCTCAGGTCATGATCTTAGGGTCTTGGGATCCAGCCTCAATTTGGGCTCCCTGCTCAGCGGGGAGTCTGCTTCTCCCTCCCCCTGCTCTTGCGCTTGTCTTCTCTCTGTCTCTCATTCTCCTCTCCCTCTCAAATAAATACATGAAATCTTAAAAAAAAAAAAAGACCATATTGGTTAGAAGAAGTCAATCACCTGGTAAATAATTTTCTTTCTGAAGCTATTCCAAAGCCTCAAATTCTGTGACTCACTCTTATCTAATTATAAATAACTTCTTTTCACTTTAAATGGTCATGTGATTTAATATTATTCTAATATCCTACTTTCATGGTATCTTTAACTTTTATATTGAGAATGATTATAGGACACATCTAAATACTTATAGATGCATCATTTTTTTTTAATCTAAAACAAAGTCATTTGTTCAAAAGTACTAGAAAAATTCCACTGGCTTCTATTGTGCAAATTAAAAGCCTAATGAAAAAAAAAAGCAGATTCCTAATGGGGATCTGATGAGTCAGGCACATTATCAAAGAGACATGTGAGGAATTAATAGAATATAGGAACACATGTTACAGGTGAACTGAGTAGTGTTGGAAGGAAAGGTCACGGAGTAAAGCAGGCCTGGTTTAATCCAATTCTGCCTAATCCCAGTCATCTAAACGATTTATACCAATGTCATTATCAACTCCTTCAACAGTAGCAACAGCAGCAGGATCAAACCTATTCCCCTCCCCCTTGCAGCAAATCACCCCCAGTCAAATTAGCATCATTCCTATTCACCAATATTTCAAATAGTTTGAGGCATACCTTTTGTCTTTGAGTCTTAAGAAAATAATCTAGACTTCCCTGAAAATACCTAGGACATTATTTTATTGCTTTAAATTGAAGTGAGCATCTATGGTTTATTAGATTGATTTGTACAGATTTTCCCATCTCCTAAATATCCCATCCCCAATTTAGCAACATATTGGAATTGAAAAGGAATTCTTCTCTCTAGACAACTTTTCTTTCTTCCTTAAACAGAGCCTTCTTTTAGCTGAGATTTTCTTTTTCCCACATTGTAGTCAACAAGAGGAGATAGACCTAAGAAATAGTTGAATCAAACACTTGTCTCCTAGCCCAGCTAAGCTGCTAGTGAACCTAAGGGAAAGTAACACTTAAAGGTTGTGACAATTAGCTTCTTATAAATCCGTTGCTATTACCTTTGACAGCTTAGAGCCCAAGGGTGACAGTCGGAGCAAAGAGATGTCCATAATATGTCACACAAAGAATTGTGTAACAAATTGCCATGATAACATCCCAATGATAGCCATTTCTGTTTAGTTTCTTAAGTGAAAATATCTCCCCTTCTTTCCACCATTGTACAGAGTACCATAAATTTATATTTTGAGCAACAAATCTTTGATCTTTTAAAAGAATCATTTAATTTTCTAATTTGGAAGAAGTAAAGCTGCCTCTGTTTGTGCATGACATAATATTATATATAGAAAACCCTAAAAATTCCACCAAATTCCACCAAATGTTAGAATTAATAAACAAATTCAGTAAAATTTCAGGTTTCAAAATCAATATGCATAAATCGGTGTATTTCCATACACTAATAATGAAACATCAGAAAGAGAAATTAAGAAAACAATCCCATTTATAATTGCATCAGAAAGAAAAAAATATCTAGAGGGGTGCCTGGGTAGCTGTCAGTTGACCATCCAACTCTTGATTTCAGCTCAGGTCATGATCTCAGCGTTGTGAGACTGAGACCCGAGATGAGCTCCACGCTTAGCATGGAATCTGCTTGAGATTCTGTCTCTCCCTCTGCCCCTGCCCCAGCTCACATGCACATGCACACACATGTTCTTTCTCTCTCTCTAAAAAAAAAAATCTTCAGGGCGTCTGGGTGGCGCAGTTGGTTAAGTGTCCATCTCTTGGTTTCAGCTCCGGTCGTGATCTCATGATCATGAGATCGAGCCTCTCTCTCCCTTTCCCTGGCCCTCCCTCTCATGCTCTCTTTCTAAAATAAATAAATAAATTTTTTAAAAAAAGAAAGGAAAGAAAAATACCTAGGAATAAATTTAACCAAGGAGGTGAAAAATCTGTACACTGAAAACTATCAGACATTGATTAAAGAAATGGAAGAAGACCCCCAAAAGTGAAAGATATACCATGCTTATGGATTGGAAGAATTAATATTGTTACAATGTTCATACTACCTAAGACAATCTACAGATTCAATGCAATCCTTATCAAAATTCCAATCACATGTTTCACAAAAATGGAACAAAAATCCCAAAATTTGTATGGAATCGCAAAAGATTCCAAAAGCTAAAACAATCTTGAGAAAGAACAAAGCTGGAGGCATCACATGTCCTGATTTCAAACTATATTACATAGCTATAATAATCAAAACAGTATGGTATTGGCATAAAAGCAGACACACAGATGAATGAAAAAGAATAGAAAAGCTAGAAATAAATGCATTCATATGTGGTCAATTAATTTGACAAGGGAGCCAAGAAAATAAATGGGGAAAGGATAATCTCTTCAACAAATGGTTTGGGAAAACTGGACAGCTGTGTGCAAAAGAATGAAACTGGACCCTTATCTCACACCATACACAAAAACCAATTCAAAATTGATTAAAGACTTGAACATAAGACCTGAAACTATAAAAATCCTAGACAAAAATAGGGGATAAGCTTCTTGACATTGGTCTTGATGATGATTTTTTGGATTTGACAATAAAAACATGGCAACAAAAGCAAAAATAAACAAGTGAAAGTACATTAAACTAATAACTTCTGCACAGCAAAGGAAACCAAGTAATGGAAAAGGCAGCCTACATAATGAGGGAAAATATGTGCAAATCATATACCTGATAAGGGATTAATATCTGAAATATGTAAAGAACTCACACAACTCAATTGCAAAACAAAGCCCCCCAAACCAAAAAAGCAACAAAGAAACTTTGATTAAAAATTGGGCAGAGGAACTGAATAGACATTTTTCTGAAGAAGACAGACAAATGGCCAACAGAAGAAGAAGAAGAAGAAGAAGTTCTCGATATCACTAATCATCAGGAAAATGCAAATCAAAACCAAGACACATCATCTCATTCTTACTGGAATGGCTGTCATCAACAAGACAAGAGATAAAAAGGGCCAGTGAGAATGTGGAGAAAAGGGTGCCTTCGGGCACTGTTGGTGAGAATGAATTGGTGCAACCACTATGGAAAACAGTATGGAGGTTCCTCAAAAAATTAAAAATAGGCCTATCATAAGATCCAGCAATCCCTCTTTGGGTCTACATCCAAAGGAAATGAAAATAGGATATTGGAGAGGTATCGGCACTCCCATGTTTATTGCAGCATTATTCACAATAGCCAAGATATGGAGGCAGTCTAAGTGTCCATCAACTGAGGAATGGATAAAGAAGATGTGGAATATGTATATATATGTATATCACATATATAACATGTATACAATGGAATATTACTTAGCCATGAGAAAAAAAAAATCTTGCTATCTGAGACAACATGGATGGACCTTGAGGGCATTATGCTAAGTGGAATAAGTCATACAGGGAACGACAAGTATTGCATGGTATTACTCATATATGTGGAATCTATAAAAGAAAAAAAAGTCAAATTCATAGAAACAGAAAGTATAAAAATAGTTTCCAGGGGCTGGAAGACGGGGAAGATAAAGTGAGGTTGGTAAAAGTGTACAAACATTCAGTTATAAGATGGATACAATCTGAGGATATTATGTTAAACATGGTGAGTATAATTGATAAAACAAATTTCAAGTATTTTATACTTGAAATTTGCTAAAAGAGTGGAACTTAAATGTTCTCACCAAAAAAAAAAAAAAAAGTGTGTGTGTGTACATATGTGAGGTGGTAGATGTGTTAACTAGATGATGGCAATCCTTTCACAATGTTTAAATACATCAAATTACCACGATGTACACTTTAAGTATCTTATAATTTTATATGTCAATTATACCTCCAATAAAGTTGAAATGAAAAAAAGCTAACAAACACTTATTTGCCATGTAAAAGAAATAAAGGAATAGAAGAACGGTTAAAAAATGTTTGAGCTTTGCCAAATAAATTTCCCCTTACTTTTAATTTTCAAAACTTTCATTTTATTTTTTTTTAGATTTTATTTATTTATTTGAGAGAGAGAGAGCATGAGCAGGGGGAAAGGGGCAGAGGGAGAGGGAGAAGCAGATTCCCCGCTGACCAGGGAGCCTGACGACTCCATCTCATGACCCTGAGGTCATGACCTGAACCAATACCAAGAGTCAGACTCTTAACCAACTGAGCCACCCAGATGCCCCACATACTTAGAATTTAAATGGATGCAAACCTCAAATGCTATGGCAGGAGAAGATAAGTATCATTTTATGTGTGTTTTATTTTTTAAATCGCTCAGAAAAGGATCTTAGATCACTCTAAGTCATTTTTGAGATTAGGCATTTTGGGTTGGGAGAAATGACTGCTCCAAGATCAAATTCACTCAAAAATACCCAAAAGTGGCTTCGCTCTCCTGACTGTAAGCAAAGAACAGGCATCTTTCTTTAAGATGTCTTAAAATATCATTTGAGATCAAGATAATTCCGCTCAACACATTACAATTAATTACAGGACATTACGTAAAGCATAGTGCTTAAGTTTTGAATCGGATGTGGCAGGGTTTAAAGGATAGAATGAAGTATGAGGAGAAGTGGTGGGAGAAGGCTAAACCTGTTGATGAATAAATAAGGGCTATTGACAGAGGACCATATACTCCTACTACTTCTTCTTCCCTCCTTCTCCTCTTCCTTCTTCTTCTTCTTTGGGAGACAGAGAGAGAACACCTGCATGCAAGCAGGGGATGGGGTGGGGGGAGGCGGGCAGAGGGAGCGGGAGAGAATCCTAAGCAGCCCAACACCCCACTGGATCTCACAACCCTGACATCATGACCTGAGCTGAAATCAAGAGTCTGATGCTTAACTGAGTGAGCCACCCAGGCGCCCCTATACTTATTCTTCTAATACTAATATGAAACTAATGGCTGTTTATGACAAGGACTCCTTTTGCCCAGCTACTGCAGCAGTCCAAATGGAAAGCTTTATTTAGCTAAAGCCCAGACCAATCGCTATAGATGGTGACATTTTTAGTATATGTGCTGCCGAAGCGAGCACTAGATGGTGACATTTTTAGAAAACCTCAGAATTTTAAGTTAATAAGTATATTTATTCTAACGTATTTCCATGGCAATGTTATTTTATGAAATGATTATAGCTAAATGATCCTGCTTATTGTTTGAAAGTCACGTTTATCTTCTGACACATGTGCTTCCCGAACACCTGAAATAATGCTTCTATAACTTAGTGATGTCAAGTATACCTTAACAGTATTATTGACAGCCTACTGCAGTATTATTACAAACCTGTGTTTGTATGTGTCTCAGATATCAGAGAGTGAAACTCTATTTGCTCTGTGAACTTTGAAAAAAAAAAGTGGGGGTGGTAGAAATTTGCTTCGATTTCCTCTTTAAAAACCCATAGAAGAAAATAATGGGCCAACTGGGGAAAATACTGTCTTTGAGGAAATTTTGAATTTATTAAAATTCAAAACTTCTGGTATTTTTATTGAACAGGGGAGAGTTTATGACACCATTCATTTGGATCTAATGAAAATGGGTAATAAAGATAGATATCTTCTATTGTTAAAATTATTTACTTCTGATAAAAGAAATGCATTATTATTATTATTATCATCATCATCATTTTCATACTGCTATTTCTTTGGAGTGTAAGAATGGTTTGCGAGGTCTTGGCAAGAAATTTGGCAAAATTCTTCATGACATCTCTGTGCACTAAATGTAAAAGTAGTAGGTGGACTCATAGGTGAATGAAAAATCATTTTCAGGAGTGTCTTTCCCTGGCTATGTGATGTCCACATTTTTATTTTGGGAAAAAATAGTGACATGCTTATCAATTCTACAGAAGGCATACACATGGGAGAGGAATATATACTAAGTAAAAAGACAGATTACCTTGATAGCTGAATTAAACTTTAACAGAGATAAATAAGAAGACCTGCAATTTGGCTAAACCAAATCATTTTATCTGAAATAAGTCCAGGGGCTTTATTAGACTGTGAACTAAGTGTGACCTAGTTGTTTTAAAAATATAATTAAGCCAATATATATGAACAGTGGTTACCATATAAATCAAGAGAGATTGTGATCCCACGTTCATGGCTATGTTAGGACCTCATTACCTCGATTTCAAAATGCCCTCTTTTTGTGTTTTTCCATGAACTAACCTGTCATGGAGGTGAGTGGCTAAGCAGACTTTTGAGGCTTTCACTGACCGCCGAAGGGAGGCTGGGCAAGGCTGCTGAAGGATTCGGTAGAAACACCGTAGTGAACTGCCAGGCGAGTGCCAGCAGCAGTAAGAAAAATTAGTAACATATACATGGTTTTTATTGTTATTGTGGTTTTTCTTTCATTTCAGGGAAATCATCTCAGTGGCTTTCAGGGTGAATGCTGTCAAGTAATCCACATTTATGCTTTGCATTGACAGGAAGACAGATGGATAACAGTTCCAACTAGAAGTTTCTTTCTTTCCTTCTTTCTTTCTTTTTCTTTCTTTCTTTCTTTCTTTCTTTCTTTCTTTCTTTCTTTCTTTCTTTCTTTCTTTCTTTCTTTCTTTCTTTCTTCCTTCCTTCCTTCCTTCCTTCCTTCCTTCCTTCCTTCCTTCCTTCCTTTCTTTTCTTCCTTCCTTCCTTCCTTCCTTCCTTCCTTCCTTCCTTCCTTCCTTCCTTCCTTCCTTCCTTTCTTTCTTTCTTTCTTTCTTTCTTTCTTTCTTTCTTTCTTTCTTTCTTTCTTTCTTTCTTTCTTTCTTTCTTTCTTTCTTTCTTTCTTTCTTTCTTTCTTTCTTTTAGATTTTAGTTATTTGGTTGGGTGGGGGGGGGAAGAGAACACCAGCAGGGGGAGCGGCAGAGGGAGAGGGAGCAGGGAGCCTGACGATGTGGGTCTCAATCCCAGGACCCCAGGATCATGACCTGAGCTGAAGGCAGACACTTAACTGACTGAGCCACCCAGGCACCCCGCAACTAGAAGCTTCAATATTCCCTTAAAATGCACCTGAGTTTAAGAAACAGGATACCCAAATTGCTGGGTTTTTAACAATCTGCTTTACAACTCTCATTGGAAAGAATTTGAGTCCATCCTAGAACTAAAAGGTTTAAGATTTCTGAATTATACAGCAAAACAGGGGTTGATATCTATTGCCTTTTTGTTCGGCAAAATGCCTACCCGAATAACCTCACTTCTCATTCTTACCCAACTCACATGTTCCCAGCATTCTTCATTTTTGATACCTAATATAGTACTTTGTACCCTGCCACTATTTAAAGCTAAAACTTTCACTCAATCTACCTAAAATAGGCAAAGAAAACAACATACAAATTTATACTTAAATTATACATTGGAGAACACTGAAATTTATTTGAACAAAGATTTTGAAATTTCACAACATCCTTACTTATTTGACATGGTGGCTAAATCTAGAAATGGTTGGAACGTTCTTTACGATGATTGTTGGGCATATTTCAACCTATGTAGTTAAATCTTATTTGACCTCTTTAGTCTTTTTTCCCTGTTTATCTATGGAAACAAGTATTCCACTTTTTTTTTTTTTTTTCATCTATCCTGGACTTCCACTCTTTGAAAAGCAGAGCTTTCACCCTGACTTCCCAAATGCATGAGGACATAAACTCTTTCAGGGCTGGCTGGTTCCTCCTCCAGGAGAAGCAGTGGAATTTCACGACCCAGGGTGGGCTCTTTGTTCACCTGGACTCACTGTTCTCCTTCAGGTTCACAGGTGGAAATGTCTGCGTGGACATCCCCATGACAAAAATCTGATACTCATTGACTTCAGTATCAATTCTTCTTTTTTCACGGGGGAGCAAAAGCATGTCCTCATGTCTGTTGCAGCATTTGGTCATGGAAATCTGGAAACCGAGTGGTGACCATGTGACTTATGTTAATTCCAGCAAATACACGTTAGGAAAGTGATCCCTTTTCTATAGCACATTGAAAATTTCTAACGTGAACTCATTATTGTTGGGATGTTGGCTGTCTGCCCTACCTATTCAGAGTTAAGGATAAGAAAATGTAGGTCATCATATTGCAATATATAAATGTATCAAATCCACATATCGTACACCTTAACCTTATACAATGTGATATGTCAATTATAGCTCAATTAAAAAAAATAAAATGTAGCTCCTATTGGGAGGGAGCAAAAGATAATGGATAGGCTCCAAGTTAGGAACTTCCTTTCTTGTGGGAGTGGCAACTTCAGAAATACACATATAAGTTCATCAACAGCTGGTAAGTGGCAGAGTCAGGATTCAACACCCCATATTTTAGGGAACTTTCAGTTACTTGCTCTTAACATTCCATTATATTCTTCATTGTACTAAAGTGGGTGTCAATATTAAGTCTTAAGTGTGAATGTGTGCTTGCTAAAACCATTGCATTTCTTTGGGCCTGAGCCTTTTCATTTATAAAACGAAAGACCTGTTTTAAAATTCAAAAGCACATAAGGCCCTTTTATGGTCTGAAATTTTCCTAAATCTAAGAAGGGTATATCTGGTTGACAAATATTTATTAAGCTTTCACGTGCAAACCAATATGCTTATTAACATGATTGTGTATGATATCAAGCAGAATCTAACTGGAAGTCAGTATTTTAATGACTCATTTGTATATTAAAATTCAGAAGAATGAGACTTTTAAAGATCCATATTTCTGAGAGCATCAGAATGAGATGGATGTGTATTAACACAAGTCTGAGCCATTATCCAAATCTGGCTTCCTCTTAGCTGGCTAGGTTACACGACTCCAGAAATGAGATCTATAGAATTCTCTCTTTATTAACTCACTCAAAAGCTCTTCATCTGAGACGATCCATTTTAGGAGTTCATCTTACCTAAAATCACATTCATTTTATAAATCTATACCAAAACAATTTGCATAAAAGTAAACATCAATCAATAAAAATCATCACCACTGTTTTAAAGTCTTATTTCACCACAGGTGGTGTGGTGGTAGTAGGGACTTTGGGGGTGACAAGGATTATTTTTTTTGTTTGTTTTGTTTTGTTTTCTAGTAGAGTTTGCCTTAGAGAAGGACTTCAAAGCAGGTAAGTCACGAATGCATGTTCACATTCCAAATGTTATATTCTTTTGCATGTCTCATATTTCAAAGAGTAAACTCTATTGACCTTTGAGGACACAAAAGGCTGAGAGATGTTAGGCAGACTGTGTTCCAAACCAATATTTCCATTGCATTTCTTTCTGGCTGAATCAGTCATGTCATCACTTGCTAAATTGCCATAGCATGGGAAGGACTGTGACATTTTGAGGTATTTTTCACGTGGATGATTGCTGCTCCATACTTTGCTTTACTGTTGCAAAAGTTTAGTATCAGGCTCACAAACAAATTGCCAATCTTATGACCCACAGAAGAAAGTTCCCTTTCTCAGAAGCTTTGGAGTAAGAATGTTGACCTAATATAAACTATGATTTAATATGCTTCGCTATTTGTAAGACCACTGTGTGATAAATGTATCATTCATTGGAAGTGATTGAGAAAGACAATCTGAATTAGGAAAGAGTGAATTATGGAATGGTTGTAAAGAAGTAATTTATTTTCCTTTAAAAATATAGATTAACTCTAGGTCTGAGGAATAATGTCCAAACTGGGGCCTTTAAGGTCCTATTTTAATGAACACATAAGAATGATTTGTACATACCATGTCAATTTACATGTGTAAATGTTTCAGAAAGGGTTTATGTGGCTTAAGTATTTATGCTAGCATTTTAAGAACTTAGCATTTAATATCATCAAAGGTAAATGACAGCCTAGACCCTCATTCAATTATCCCAGTTTCTAAATCATACATTTAAGGTGTAATTTTAATCTCCTTAATATTTATTTCCCATTTCATGCTGGGTTCATGATATTCCTCCCTTCCCAAACCTCAGCCCATTTTCCACCATTCCCTAACCCAGAGAATGGCACCACCTATTCATTAGTCAATTCATTAATCCATTAATCAAAAAATTTGAGATCCTGTCACTGTATAAGTAGAACTTGGTGTTTACCCTTGCCATTTCTTTCTTTTGTAACTCTCTGTGTTTTGAGAAGTAAAACAAGAGACACTCAGCTCTAGAAAGGACAATATACATCCATCTCAGCACCGCAGTTCATTTGGCCAAGGGATTGGGTATTAGATGACAAGTATTTTTGGGGGGTTTTTACATAGGACAGAGTACGGTTTAGGCATGGTTTAACACCCAGAGATGGGTATAGAGGAGATGGGAGCACATGACCAGCTAACAGTGATACAGGGACTAATCTTATTGCCTCATGTCCCCATGACAGCAGTGAACACTAAATGGATGATCTTCCAGTGGTATATGGTAGGGGCAGCTTGGCAGATAAAAGTGGGAGAAAAAGCAATGTGTGCATGCGCGTGCGTGCACACACAGTCTGTGTTACAGGTTTTATTTGAAATGTGAAGTGTATTGAAGAAATTATTTGGGATCCCTGAGTACCAATAGTAGTAATGAATATGCTATGCTTGCCTCACTGAATTAACCAATAATAAATCCCTAATTTCTATCATACAGTTTAAACAAAAGCACCTTGTGCTGTCTGAAGTCTAAACACTAACGTGACCTGTCATTTTATTTTTCTAAGAAAAGAAGACTAATAACAATATTTATTTTAGAAAAATCCTCCATACATACCTTATTACTCCTTATCCCAACAAAAATGGGATCAACACAAAGCCAACAAACAATCCCACGGCTCTGTTATCTTTTAATTATTTGTAATATAACATTAGTGGAATTGATTATAACAATGGACAATGATTGTTGTTACTTTGGGGGGTGTCTCAAGGATACACAACTGGATTATGACAAAGTCTTATCACAGGTCCATGTGTCTCTCCTTCCCTCGCCTCCTCCCTTACCCCCGAACACCTACACACCTGCCATCTAGCGCAAAAGAGAGACTTTTTGATAGGAGCCTGCATCTAACCAGATGGCCTGGGTCATTATTTCATGTTTCACTTCCTCACACCTGAAGGAGCCATGGTTCTGAAGTCCATGTGGGTCATTCTCTTGCTCTCCTCTTTATGTAGTTTCATTGAATGTATGTATCTTCTGCAAGTATACTTATTTTAGCTGCTTTTATCTTTATAACGATGTCCTCATGCAGGATATAATTATATTGCTAAGATTCATCCGTATTGTTGCTTGTTTCTATAGTGTGCTCATTTTGCCTCCTGTATAATATTCTACTGTGTGAATATACCAGTTTATCTATCTACTTTCTTGCTCATGGGCATTTGGGTTGCTTCTAGGTTTTTGCTAATTTGAATAGTGCTGCCATGAATATTTATGTACATGTGTCTTGTTGCTTTGTTTGTTAATTTACTGCTTGCCAGAGAACTTCAGTGGTAATAATAGCTTTTAAGTGCTTTCTGTGTGCCTGGAACTATTCTGAGAGTATTTACCTATATATGAATTCACTTGAGGCTCACAACAACCAAATGAGGAAAATACTATTGTTATTTTACAGATTAAAAAAAAAAAAAGAAAACTCAGAGAAGTTAAGAAACTCTCACAAGTTCACACAGCTCTGAGACAGCAGAGTCAAGCTTGGGAATCCAGGCAGCTTGGCTTCAGAATTTATGTTCCTAAACACTGCACTATCAAGTCCTTCTTAGATCTAAGAACTGAAAGATTACAACAGTTTATAAATGTCTATCTTAGGGATTGACCAAAATTTCAGTCTAGGACTGTTGTAATTTGAATTGATCAATGTGTCATTTAACCTGCAATGAGCAATACTGAAAATGCTCATGCATATTATAACTACCCCCAAAACATAGTGCATATAAACTTCCTTATATATTTTTTAACACAGGCATAAGATTATTTGCGAATCTATTTCAAGGAGAGGACCACTGTTGTTTTTTTTTTTTTTTAAAGTAATCTCTACACCCAACATGGGGCTTGAAATCACGACCCCAAGGCTGAATTGCACACTCGACTGACTGAGCCAGCCAGGGGCCCCTAAGACCACTGTTTCTGATACACAGATTTTCCGCCAAGACAGTGGAGGCAATCCTCTGAGGCATTTCCCACAGACGTGTCTGAGCACGTCATTCCAGATCACAACCGCAGCATACTTCAGGCCCATCCTCATTCCCCCTTAGGGAGCGCAGGTTGTTTCTATGCCTTGGTCCTAGAGGCACGATTTGTGTCCCAGGTGGCTCTCAAATAATTTCTCATGAGTTTAAAGCAAATGTGACTTGGATTCTCGATTTCCAGAGGAAGAGATGCTCTTAGGTGAAGAGCAAAAATGCTCATCAGTCAGTAAAGCAGCACCCTCAGAAATGTATGGGAGCTGTGGCAAACATCAAGCATGTCATTCCTGAAGTTTCTATCTTACTACATAATAACCCATAATAAACGCATTCAGTCAAGAAACTGTGGTCATAGATACATGTGAAATATAAAGACGGGAAGCACCGACGTCCTTTGTTGATTTTGCAAGCACCAAAGCCATCCTCAGGGCCACCCTTTGTGGCTCCATGATTTCCTTGGTCGTCCTGATTCTGAAGGTTTGGTCTCAAGAGGAAGAATGGGCCATCAGTTGGATGAGTCATATTTTCGTTAGAGTCACAGGAATGTTCGAAAATGAAATCATTTTCTTCAGCTGAACGAACCTTATAAAAAGTAAACTACTTCATATACATTTGGCAAAAGACTAATTAGCTATTTTGAGTTCTTCCTGGAATTATCTTGCCCATTCTTCCCACCCTCTCTGACACCTGCGTCCTGCTCTCTCCTTGCCTGCTGCCTTTTCCTGGTCATGTTAATAAAAAAGGAAAAGAGGACTAAACATGCAGTTTTGACAACGTAAAAAAAAAAAAAAAAAAAGAGGAAGAGGCCCCAAATCTTTTAAAAGTGAGCATTTTTCAAGGATACAAATACTTTCAAGACAGTTTAATATTACCTTTATCATTGCTTTTATATACGATCTTTTAAAATCTGAATTAGAACATTATTTCTGGATTTCCCCTCTTTAGCTCTATCTGTATCTATTTATTTCTGTGTGTGTGCGAATGCATATATCTCTATCCCTTTTCCCTTTTTTCTCCAGACAGATTTTCCAATAGATCTCAACACTTAAAAATCAGAGCTGACTACGTATAAACTTGAATTCCTCTTCTATCGTTTGTCAAAAATTTCAATTCCGTTCTTGTGAACCAAAGAGCTCTTCAACCTTTTTTTTTCTTCTTTTTAAATAAAAGGACACTTCAGTTGATAATGAAGGAGGCTACATTTTGCTAAAACTAAATGGGAGGTTTCAAAGAAAGCCTAATCTTGGGTATTAGGGTAGGGATAATTATTAGTGACTTTTTCCTCCAGTGTTCTAGGTGTTTGTGATGCATTTTTGTTACCTTTTAAATAAAATGAAAACAAGCATATACGTAAATTACAGCATACCCACACACCTGCATTTAAAAGAAGATAGCCCCGTGTGTGGCAGAAAAATCGACCTACTGTTCCCTAAGGTAAAGCATCTACAGCTTGGGTTACCTTATCGAAAGTTGCTTTTCCAAGTTTACCTCCAGCTCTTCATCACCGCCCCCCGCCCCCGCCCCTGGCCCAATCACTCACATCTCTGCCTGCATTTCTGTGACCTTCCACCGGTGCCATTCCTTGGACTTTGAATTGTAAACTCTGGCAGCATTCGGAAGGGTCTGTGGTTTATCTAGCTTGTTATATGCTTCGCCTTTCTAGCTACATTTTAAGTACCTTGAACGGAGAGACAAAGTCACTTAAAGTTTTTGGCCTCTGTCCTCATCTGTAAAATGAGTGGGACTAGATCTCTAACATTTTATTAACTCTCACACGCTATGATTCTTGTTCCCAGGACTAAAAGTCACGATTATTCTTTCAGCTTTGCTTTCACAAAACCTTCCCTAGCCCAGAGATCCTAAAACCTAAACTAGAAGATATAGAGCAATCCCTCAGTCTTGTGGAGGCCTTATTGTTCCTCCTTCTAAGATATTAGTGGCCAAAAGGTATTAAGTGTTCAAACTCATTATTTACGTCATTTTTTTTTTTTTGTTCAGTAAGCATGAGGGAATTTTTCTCTTCCCGATTGAGTATGTCTGAAGCCTTACATTTTATTCTAGATGTGTATGTACCCTAAACTTTCAAGATGGATCGAAGGTGCTTTCCCCTGTATGTGCCACTTAGGTTCTTTCCCGCATTATGGCATGATGCCAATATTTGTATTATGGTTGTTAGTTTCCAACACTGAATTGTTTTATGTTTTTGTCTCTGTGCTCTGTGTGAGATATACAGCTACTTTACTTAGCCCCCTGTCTTACCAGTTAAGGAACTGTGGCTGCTAATGGCAGAAGTGAGCATTGGTCAGTCTGCTGGGAGGCCAGGGGATGGGCTGCCCCTGCCTGGGGGCATAGAGAGGTGAACAGTGATAGGCCTTGAGAGACACAAAACTGAGTCATAGTTCTATTAGCAAATTGCATATAAATATGTTCAAAACATAATAGGGATCCTACAAATTAGATATTTGGAATTATTTTAAAACCGATTTAATGCCTTCTACAATTAAGATAGAATTGTGTAACCGATCTAGACAACTTTTTAGTACAGATATTTAGTTTCTTAAGCTTAACTGGAGAGATTTGTAGAAATGTATAGGTCTCATCAATATTTCAGTTCACGTGGACTCTTACCGTACAGCATCATCCAAGTGAGTTCTAAGGGTCAAAGAACCTACAAAAATTGCAGAGCAAGGGAAGCATGTCTCCCGTGTCCTGTCACCCTTTCCATCAACTTGTTGCTTTGTTTTTTGTTTCAGCACAGTTGGATCTATACTCCTCCCAAGCAAAATTCCCAAACTTATGTGGGATTTAGGCGACCATACTTGAGGCAGTCACAGAGTAAAATATGAATGTGTTTGAAAGAGGGGCTATGTAACCTAAATCAGAACTATTTGAAGATTCCTTAATTTATCTCTCAAATCCTGATCTATCCTCCAAGCACCAGACTTGGAATGTGAACTGCCCATCCACAGTGTCCACTTGGATGTCCACCAGGCTCATCAACCTGACCTCCCATTCAGCCCCACCTACCCTCTCCTCCTGTAGCATTTCACGTCTCTGCAAACAGCATCACCATTTCTGTTGCCCAGTCCAAAAACAATGACATGATATGGCTCCTATTTCTCTTATATTTATGAGCAAATCCTACCATCTCTGGCTTCAAAATATATCTAGAATCCAAATCCTTCCTATCATCTTCTCCACTACTACCTGATACCCGTATCTAAGTCTGAACTATTCTGGTAGCCTTATGATTGGTCTCCTTTCTTCCACTTAAATCACTTACTTTTTACTATTACCTAAGTACTCAGAATGAAGTCTCCAAAAATCAGAGAGCGATCACTCATTTTCCTGTTCAAAGCCCTGCCATGGCCTCCCATCTCTCATCTGTACTATGGCCTGCAGGGTCCTCCATGTCCTTGGCCCTCATCATATCCCTGGTTTCATGGCTACCACTCTCACTCCATGCTCCCTTACTCCAGGCTTGCTGACCATCTCACTGCTCCTTGGACACGCCAAGCCCACAATGATCCCAGAATCTTTGCCACTGCCTGGAACCCTTCCTCTATGAATCCCCAGCTCTTTCCTCTAGTCCTAAGCACCCCATATAAAATGCTCTCCTCCGTATTTCCTTTACCCTTTAAAAGCTTTTTTCTTCAGAGCACTTCTCATCATCTCTCATCTTACATGTTTGTTTATTATCTTTTTCCCACCATAAGAATGTAAGCTCGGAAGACCAGGACCATTATGGGGAGAATGTGACTCACAGTCAGGAAATTCAGTCATGGGGTGGAGCCTATGGAGTTTCCACCTACATGATGGCATCCTGTGGCTCACACGGGGTAGTTAGGGGAAGGGATGAGTATGACACATTAGTCAGGTCAATATATATATATATATATTTTTTTTTTTTTTTCCTTAGGAAATGCAAAGAGGTAGTCAACTCTACCAACTTTACCACTTAGGCAGCTTTATCAGCTTTAGCCGTCAGGCAGGTATGGGAAATATGGCCGTGGTGGACAAGGGTGCAAGAGAAAATCAAAAAGTAGAACAAGTCAGTGCTTTATAATTTGATCAATAGAAACTAGAATCATATAGTTCTTTGATAACTATTTGATAGTTATAGAACTATAACTTTTGGATAACTAATTATTTGCTAATTGTTCCACTGCCATTATATTTCAGCATTGCATAAATTGATATTGCCATATGTTCATCCTGAACACCATTATTTATCTTTGCTGTATTGTCATGGGAAACTAGACAAACATCGTGATCAAACTTTGGACTCTGATCATGGGCACTGAATCCCAACAATGTTGACATAATTCAGTGAAATTTGGGATCACCACCACTCCTTAGGATCTTAATTTTCAATTCTATAAATGTGATAGAAGACTACTGTCTATTCTAGGTATAATGAAAAAATTACTTGGTGGTAACAATTTTCCCTACTTAGTTGTATATAGGGCTGATTTCCAAATTTACGTTTAATTTCCTCTAGTTTTGTTAGGATTATAAATGTAGTGATCCGAAGGGGTACGTGTACCCAATGTTTATAGCAGCAATATCCACAATAGCCAAACTATGGAAAGAGCCAAGATGCCCATCAACAGATGAATGGATAAAGAAGATGTGGTATATATATACAATGGAATATTATGCAGCCATAAAAAAACACCAAAATCTTGCCATTTGCAATGACGTGGATGGAACTAGAGGGTATTATGCTAAGCGAAATAAGTCAATCAGAGAAAGATTCATATGTATCATATGATCTCACTGATATGAGGAATTCTTAATCTCAGGAAACAAACTGAGTGTTGCTGGAGTGGTGGGGGGTGGGAAGGATGGGGTGGCTGGGTGATAGACACGTGCTATGGTGAGCACTGTGAATTGTGTAAGACTGATGAATCACAGACCTGTACCTCTGAAACAAATAATACATTATATGTTAAAAAAAAGAAAGAAAATAGTAGGAAGGGAAAAATGAAGGGGGGGAAACTGGAGGGGGAGATGAACCATGAGAGACTATGGACTCTGAGAAACAAACTGGGGGTTCTAGAGGGAAGGGGGTGGGGGGATGGGTTAACCTGGTGATGGGTATTAAAGAGGACACATACTGAATGGAGCACTGGGTGTTATGCGCAAACAATGAATCATGGACCACTACATCAAAAACTAATGTGTAATGTATGGTGATTAACATAACATAATAAAATAAAATTAAAGGTTATAAGTAATGAGATACTGCCTTATACAAATAATAACACATGTGCATTTTAATGATACATCTTCAATTTCTTTCCAAAAGGATATCCCAAATAATTGAAGGAGCCAGCAGGTTGGAGAATAGGATATTTCTGAGCAATGTCTTACAGTGAACCTCGGAGCATACCACCAGTCCCCCAGCTAGCCCTCTGACTCCATACTTGGTCTATACTTTTATTTCACGAATACACTGGGCTGGCATTGTGTAGAATAATGGCAGATTGCACAAACTTAATGTTTATCTGTCTTTATTTAAATTTGCTGTCGGCTCTTTTCTACCTCATCAGTACACAGAACTTGGAACCTAAAATTTGCACAGAAATATGTTTTACAACAGCAATAAGTACCATTGTGCCCCTGCCCCCCCATCTGTGTTTTGCTTTCTGCCATTTCAGTTACAGGGTCAATCACATTCTGAAAGCAGATGCTCCTCCTGGTGACGTAACGTCAGAAGGGTCAGTAGTCGCCTAATGTTACGTCACACGCCTGCGTCATTCGCCTCTCTTCCCGTCGTTAGGTTGGCATTTTATTATCTCACCTCAGCGCGAGAAGGGTGAGTACAGTACAATAAGTTATTTTGAGAGAGAGACCCTACGTTCACATAACTTTTATTACAATGTATTGTTAGAATTGTTCTATTTTACTGTTGTTGTTAATTTCTTTCTGTGCCTCACTTAGAAATTAAACTTTATCATAGATACGCACGTATAGGAAAAAACAGAATATATGAGGTTTGTACTGTCCGCGCTTTCAGGCATCCCTTGGAGGTCTGGGAATGTATCCCCTGAGTGTAAGGGGCGGGGGGGATGACTGTAATACCATCTTGCTATCTCTGTATCTCAAATCATTTTAAACTTTCACTTTAGTCCTTTTTCAGAACACATGACTCCATAAAGAGATAAGGAATTGTGGTTTTGGACCACAAAATGGACCTTGTAAATAATCATTTAAAAAAAATAATCTACTCTACAGTGGCATTTTTTCATTATGGGTTTTAGGAAATATCAAAATTTTCTGTATATATACATGAATTTTTTGCAAATAAAAACAAACTTATTTTACCTAACCATTAGCTTTATACTGCTTTTGGAAGGCATGCCTACATAATTTATATAAACTGATAGAGCAATATTTTATTTTATTTTATTTAAGATTTTATTTATTTATTTGACAGAGAGAGACACAGCGAGAGAGGGAACACAAGCAGGGGGAGTGGGAGAGGGAGAAGCAGACTTCCCACTGAGCAGGGAGCTCGATGCAGGGCTCAATCCCAGGACCCCGGGATCATGACCTGAGCCGAAGGCAGAAGCTTAACAACTGAGCCACCCAGGTGCCCCTGATAGAGCAATATTAAAAGGGGGTGTCATTAATATTTATGCTGACTTTACAGGCATAGAATAGGATTATTCTAGGCGATAGGTAAAAAGCGGATGATTAAACAAATTTTATTCTGTTTTAATATTAATTGTCTCCAGCATCAGGTAGCTTTTCTTTCCAAGAAATACTTCTGCATTCCAAGAAAGAGAACAAAGTTGCGAAAAGGCATATAGCCTTTTCTGTCCAAAGGGACAGATGTAAAACAAAATAACATAACTTTTCAGGTTAAAGAAGGAGTTTTAAATTAAGCCCCAAATAATGAAGGCTTAAAAGGGGGCTGACATTTAAAAATCATATAAAGCACTGGTAACATTAACTACTTTTTTTCTAAGCCCTAACCTACCAGGATTAAAAGACACTCCACTGAAATTCAAAAAAATTTTTTTTATAAAAGTAGTTTAAAAACTATTTTATGGGGGCACCTGGGTGGCTCAGTGGGTGAAGTGTCTGCCTTCAGCTCAGGTCATGATCTCGAGGTCCTGAGATTAAACCCCGTGTCAGACTCCCTGCTGAACAGGGAGTCTGGTTCTCCCTCTGCACCCCTCTCCCCTGATCCCGCTCGCGTTTTCTCTCACGTGCCCTCTCTATCTCAAATAAATAAATAAATAAATAAAATCTTAAAAAAAAAAAACAACTAGTGAGCAGAAAATTTCTGGGGCTCCATAATTTAAAATGCAAAAGACTGAAAATGTAGAATCAAAATCCTTTGGAAGGATGCATGAGTGACAGCTTCATTCATGTTTCCCTCTCTTGGCTACGAATGGATGAGGGACAGAGATCCTTAAGTGATAAATGAAAAATACTTAAGTGCTTAATAGATATATAACAAATATTAACTGCTCAGTAAATGTTTCTGGGATATGTAACAGAAGATTTTTTTTAAAGACTACTAATCATGTTCACTGTCCAATGTCCTCTAGTGCAAGTACTGAAGAACACTGAGCAAACCCAAAGTCTGTTACATTTTTTCAGTCTCCTCAAAGTGAGGATACTTTTTTTTTTGAGGCTACTTTTCTATATGCCAATCACAAGCAAGAGACCTTAAAGAAAGCAGTCTTCTTCCTCTTCCTAATAAACAGAAACAGACAAACTTTCTCTATCATCCTCAGATTTCATAGAAAATGAGATTTCAGAGCTAACATTTATGATCCAAATTATGAGCTCTTTTCAAGAACTGTAGCATCACCTTGTGCCTTGTTTCCTGACAGAGAGATGGGATTACTACATGATCATGTTTACTGCAGGGGCAGGCTAGTGTGGTGATCAAGAGCGTAGACTCTGGGGCCAAGCCAACTGGGTTAAAAGCCCATTCTACCATATCCACATGGATAACTTCAGGCAACTTACTTATCCTCTCTCTGAACCTTAGAGTTTCTTCCTCTATAAATAGGGATAACAATTGTGCCAACCTCCTAGAGTTTTTGAAGGCTCCAATGATTAATATGCATAAAGCACTTAGAAGTAGGTCTGGCACATAATGCCAAAAATGTTACTACTCCTGCTATTAAAAAGTCAATGTTTCTTTGGTGTTGATACTTGTGACTAGTGGCTGGATCACTTCAGATATGGGTCCCTTTCTTGCCTCCGTTATTTGTTCAGATGAATTCTCTACTCAGGTCTTCTCTTTTTATAAACTCATTATATTCGAAGTGTACCAAATCTTGGTTTGAAGACAAGAGATAAATCCTCCTGGAGTCACATTTGTTTCTTTAATGCACAGATGGCTGAGTAAAATCTGTGTTGATTGCACCTTTATTTTGTACATTAAGGCTCCAAGAACAGCGGCTTCCTGAGACTGACTAGGAGCTGGCTTTGATTGATTGGTCTCACCCGCACACCAGACTGTGGGGGCAGATAAAAAGCCCACTGGGAGAAGATCTCAGGGAAGGGAAGGATGCCATGATGCAGTCCAACCCTAGGTGACAGATGTCCCTTTGTAAGAGAGAGTTGAAGAGCAGGCTTGAGCAAAGGGAAACTGCAGAGCAGCAAAATGATCTTGATTACTAGTGACATTTAATTGCAATTAGATTTTTTAGCAATAACAAAAAAGATTTTTAAAACTCTTCAGTTTCTTTCACATCAAACTGCTCATGCTTGGAATATTTTAGTGTGCGTTCTTCCTGCAACACCATCAAAAACAGGTTCACTGTATTTGCAGGATACTAAAAAGAGTTAATAGCCAGTGCAGGCCTTCCTCTGGCTTCAAAGTTCAAAGTTATCTGCACTCAGACTCAGCCATACAAATTATTCCCTGAGAGTAATCTTCGGTGAGTTGCTAGGAGATGACCGGTTTATGTTTGCCTTTGATTATAGGGCATAACCACCCCACTGTAAAATGCCAAAGTTTTTTTTTTTTTTTTTTTTTAAAGGCAGTGATTGCATAAGAATAATTTTTTCCAGCTACCTGCAGGGAAGCATTGAAACCCAGATTGTTTTGCATGAAGGGAGATTAAGGGAGCTGTAAAGATCTATGTAGTAGAAGTACAAGAATTGTTCTCTGAGCAAGACCCGTATTTCTCCAGTTGTAGTCGGTGTGTGACCAATGTTTAATGCATATTTGTTTAATCAAACTGAATCATAATTGTTTAGTAATTTCTTAAAAAATAGTATTATGCATAGGTATGGTGGATGGCTTATGCTTTAAAAGTGCTTACACATATTTGTAGGAGCCTGGTATGGGTCAAGAGAGTTAACAGGCCAGAAACTGAGGAGTATAATTAACTCAATCCTCTGGAGAGAGGTAAAATAAAAAAAGAAAAGATTGTAACTTGTCTGGCCCCAACACCATGGCTCATTTCATTATGCCATAGTAACTCCTGGACATACGGTTATGTGATATGTACTTCTTTTTCTATGATAGCCAATATAGTGATTAAAAGTACTAACTACTGCTTACTAGCTGTGTGAAGTGGGTTGAATTACTTACATTCTCTGTGCCTCAGTTTCCATAGCTATAAAATGGGACAAATAATAGTACATGCTTGATAGGATCAATGTGAGGAATTAATCTATATAATTATAATGAAATACTATATGTAATACACTTCGAAAGTAATATTCTTAGAAAAGTACCTGCTACAAAAAATTGATTAAGGAATGTAAGTTATGATATTCACTATGATTATTAGCATTATTTTATTGCATCCTGAACACAGCTCAACACCCCTCAAGAGCTTGAGGATCAGGTAAATGAAACTTGAAAAAGTTGGGAAGCCGCAAGTTTAGACAAATAGAGTAGATAAACAAAGGCAGGAAGTTCAAGGAAGCAAAGAGAAAGCTGAGGTTTTCTGAAATCTCCTGTCTTGTTGGTTGTGAATTACCACCCTATTCTTAATAATTTGGTGTATATGTGCTTCAGGCTACCTAAGGTGGGCCACGTATTTAGCAGCTCCTGTGCACAAGGACATCTATGTTTATGACACTTAAAAGTCATGTTTACCTGGGTGTTGAGCAAGATAAAGTGCACTTCTCTGGGATTTGGAAGTTCCAGGTTCTGGTGGCTAACTGGGTGGGAGTCCTCAGGAATCTTTCTGCCTTCGTGGAATTCCATTTCCTCATTTGCAAATGAGGTAGTTGGACATTGTATCTTTGATCTCCACATTTTTGTGATTTTATGATCTATCTTTACAAGAGCAGTTGTGTGCAATATTTTCCTTTGCAGTTTAGCTCTAGGCAAATCTGTCGTGTGGAAACCCACAGTTATAGATCAGAAACAGTTAGATGATCTATTTTTGCTCTACAGATGAGTAACACGCTCCATAAATGGATTATCAGATCCCATTAAGTAGCAGCCCAATGTCTCTAAAACAGAACCTGGTTTTCAATAAAACAGCTTATCTGTTACCTATTGTATAAAGAAAAGTACATAATGGAGTTGTTTAAATGGTGCATTTAAAAAACTACTCTGGCAAATCACTTTCTTAGAGAGAGGTTACCCAGAAAAATAAAAAAAGGAAAATTCAGTCTTTCTGGTTTGGAGAGGCAGCAGGTGGGAGTCTCAGCTCTGATACTAAATCTAGAAGGTTCCTAGGAGAATGACGTAAACAGACTTGCCAGTATTATTTTTATAGAGACTCCCAAACCAGCATGAACTGTACACTGTAATCAATTATTAAATGTGATTCAGGCTAGGGCAGTTTATGCTAACACAATTCAGATACGTTTTTCTCTCCAGCATTCGGTTATCAGTTATGTGATATATAGAGTAACAGTTATAAGGATCAAATTCTGCAACTCCATCCTGCAACCTACTTTTTTATTGTAAATAAACCAGACTGGGCGGGGGGGGGGGGGCGAGGCAAAGGGAGAAAGTGCCATGTTTCAAGCCATTTGTCTTGATATTTTAGTGACAGGCTTAATCTAATTAATTATATCTGGCTCTGACTAGCTTAGCATAAGGTGTTAGCTTTCAGCTGCAAATGAGTAGCACTTGACAAGGTGAGAAATCCTCCTTTGATCGTGAAATCATCCAAGATGCATTTCTAATCTGTTTTGAAAATGAAAGCCCTAGTAATATGTGATATAAAAAAACAAAACAAAGCCCCAAACCCTCTTTTCTTATACATGACAACTGAGCTCTGCTTGTAGCCTGGTTATTGCACGTGGCAGAGACAGCTGTCCTCCCCTGCCCAGTCCTCTTATCTTACAATAGAAGTTTTCTCTGGGCAGCGTGGCTTTAGGCAAAGACTACATTTCTGTTTCCCTAGCTTTGTGACCACATTTTGGGTGATGAGTGTGAGAGGAAATGATGTGTGTACTCTCCGAGGAGCTGTAGCCTTAAAGGGAAAGGACATTCCTTCTGCTTTCCCTCTTTCTCCGCTCTGTGGCCTGGAAAGCAGACCTGGTGTTAGGATCTGGAACAGCCATCTTGACCATAAAAGGGAAGCCATGTGTTGCTGAATGTGGAGGAAAGAGCCCAGGTCTCTGATAATTATGGAGCTCCTCGCCTTCCATCACCAATCTGCACTTTTCCAGGAGTGGGCAATACACATCTCTCTTGTTTAAGCCTCTATTGTTTTTGGATCTCTGTAATAGGACTGAGTTTGTATCCCAGGGAATGGACTGTGACATTTGGAATCCAGCACATTATAAAAATAATATTATATATTAACATATATTATATATATAATATAATTTATATTTATGCAGAGTTACAAGGAGAAAGTTTGCAATTTTTGAGTAGATCTTATTTTCCTTCTAACTGTCACATGTTGAAATGTTGACATGTTACTTGCAGTAAGTGTATTCTTGGTGGCACTCTAACCCCTCTGCCCCTTTTGAAGATCTTATTTCCTCCCTCTCTGTCTCCCTCTGTTCTTCTCCCTCCCTCCCTTTCATTTTTCCTTCCTTGAATGCCTCATCATCTCCACCAGACCATAAATTCCTTGACAAGGACAAGACGTAACTTCCATGTTCCATGGTTTTCTATCCCAAAGACTAAACACAGTGTTTTACACATTTAAACAGTCCTTAGTGAGCCTTTGTTAGAGAAATACTCAAAAGACATGCACAGAGCTGTATTAATTTTTAATTTTACCATGCATTTAATTGAATTCCCAAAATGAACAATTTGAAAACAGTTGCCTAATTTAAATATAAAATTTAAATTCTAAGTTTCCAGACAGAACTTATTAATGATAATAGTACATTTAAAGAGAAATTTCAGTGGAATTTTAAATGATTCAGTACCTCAAGAAACAGCCCGGAGGCCCAACAAATAGTAACATGATTTATTTAATAAGATGGAATTTGTAAATCTATAAAGCCTTTAAATATAAAGCACTTAAAGCCCAGTATTTATCCCCTTATTGATAAGTAAAAATCAGCTGACTGTTAAGAGAGCCCAAAACCATAACAGACAAAATATTCATGGAATGTATTATAGGAAACGAGATTATTTATTCTGAGGTTTAGAAAACAAACTGCAAAAAATGCCTTAAATTCCACATTTTTCCTGAGTTGATATTATAACAGTGGATTCTGATTATTCACATTTAGCGTAAACTTCTTTACAAGTGAGAGGATCACTACAACCAATCGATGAATCAAGCTCTATTTTACCTCATATATAATGCATTGTGCATATAATGCATTTTGTCTTTACAATGCAGAAATAGGGACAATGTTAGGGTTCATAGACATCTTCTAAAAAATTTGCAGAAGCATATCTCGGCCAAAAAAGGCAAAAGCTTCCCCGTATCTAAGAGAGTGGGCCTGGGTCCCAGGTGTTCCTTGCTCATCCACTTTATGTGAAAACTGTCCTCGGTGCCACAAGACATTTTGTTTATTATCCTTTGATTTTGAGACCTAGAAAATGCATTTACTTGAATGGTTGAAAGATATTTACAGTATCATCTCCAAGAATGAATTACTATTTTTTCACAGTGGAGATATTGAGAAATCTGTCCCTTGGGCTGAGGCATTGTGGGATGAGGAAGGTGGAATCAGGCTTTAAAGGCTTAGATGCTGAATTTAAATGGTATCACCAAAGAAAGGGGGGGATGGGTAAACATGTGAGGTGATGGATGTGTTAAATAAGTCCATGGGGGAACCCTTTCACAGTGTAGACACCAAATCATCATATTATGTGCTTTAAATATCTTGTATTTGTTAGTTATATATACCTCCGTAAAGCTGGAAAAAAAATGCTTAGACTTTAGCCAAGCCTCCAACATCTGCTTATCCATGTGACTGTAGGCATGTCACTTTGTCTACCAGGACTTGGGACTTCGTTTTCTCCGCTCTGAAATGGGAATGACACTAAAGGTCCTGGTTTGTTTACCTCATGGGATCAGTCAGGCTAAATCGGAGACAATCCAGGACAGAATACACCGTTAACCAAAAATGAATTGCAATAAAAACTAACTTCCTAATTCTCCTGCTCTTTAAGTGTGAGAGCAACTTTTGACCTGTCATCTATTTATAGACAAGATTACTACAGTGATGGAATTTTTGCCCTGACTTTCTGGAAGAATACAGAACAGGTAGCAGCGAGGTCTTTGGAAGCCTGTGTAAGCAAACTCTGGAGCAGCCAGTGAAAGACAAAACTCTGTTTTCTCACATTTGACTGCAATCTTGCTCCAGATGCAAAACGCAAATGAGGTCAGGAGGCAAACACTATGGAGAAAGAATTTTTTTTTTTTTTGGTGTAACGGGAGGATGAACCCTAGACCGCAGTTTCAAAGGATCCAAATATTTTACTGTAAAGTAGAATAAGAAAATACCAGATCTGTCTGCAAGAG
This sequence comes from Eumetopias jubatus, assembly GCF_037043125.1. NCBI lineage: Eukaryota > Metazoa > Chordata > Mammalia > Carnivora > Otariidae > Eumetopias > Eumetopias jubatus. The sequence continues at coordinate 16,895,603 of NW_028274808.1, forward strand.
CAAAATGGTTTTTGTTTAAAAATGCAGTGGAGAAAAGGGAAAGCAAGACCCATTTTAGGAGACTAAATCCATCACTTGAAGAAGGGCCCTGCTCCAGACAACGGAGGTCTTCCTCTTGGAAATTATAGACTTTGGTTCCTTATAATTAGATCCTGTGTTGCTCAACTTCCAAATAATTTAGAGGAAACTATTATATGAGATTATAATTTTCCTCCAAAACAACCTTTTCAATGTGTAGCAGAATGTTGTAAGGAAGGAAAATGAGAAGTTCTTTAGATTTTAGCCAAAACAATAATTTAAACCCCAAGTCATTATAAAAATGGACACCATTGATACCTGTTAAAGGGTCATGAGTTCAGTGAGATGTTAGAACTAATCACACTTCAGAATAACCCACACACACAAAAAAATGTCAGTAGGGGGAAGGCAGACAGGGTGAGGAAACAGGTTGATGAAATGTACAAGCTTTGTCTACTTATCTGGGGAATGGCGTCAGGGATGTATGTTACTTTCTGGGTTTTGGTTTTTCTAAAAAAAAAAAAAAAAACAACCATGGAACTCTGACAAGACAGGAGAGTTCCTAATTCTTGGGATCTCAAAATGATTCTTCAACCTTAATCAGCTATGAGCAATTGCATTATTATTATTATTATTATTATCACCCACATGGGCATTTAATTACAAAGTGGCATTATTTGTAAAACTGTTTCTGCAATTTAGTCTAATGGAATTTAACTTGAAGCAGCTATGTTGCCTTTTGGGGTATTTTTGAGGTGTGAAAATCCTGAATATCACTTCAGGCTTTACAGAATGGTCATCTACCATGAATCTTTTCTGGCATCTGATTTGTAGAACATAGTCAGGGCTGGATCAATAGTTATTCTGGGTCAGAATTTTGAAAAAAATTTGTTAAGAGTAGCACTTGAAGAAACAGTAAGGGTCCTTTTCCTTCATCCCTATTTCGGCCCTAAAAACTATGTCTCTTTTTTTCCTTTAGTTGAAGGCTGAAGCCTTGATAATACTATTGATATTCAGTGTCTATCAACTAGAAGTACCTGAGCTTTTTATTAGCAGTCCTTTAATGTTACCTAAAACTCTACCCAAAATGGGTACCCAAAGTGCAGGAAAATAACGAGTTTTCTAAGATTTAGTATAATTTAATTTGTCTAATAGTTGAAGTGGGCCAGAGCTGAATTCACCTCATCATAGGGGGAAGAAGGAAAACATCTGAGAAATTAATCAATCCCAGAGCCACTTAAAGGCATATTGTATGTTGGGCACAATTTTGGTCCTAAAGGCAAGCACCTGAAATAACACAGATACCTTTTTCTGTAGCATAGCAGCAACTTCACTGAAAACAGAAAAAGACTCTTTTGATCCATCTCCTCTAAGAATTTTGAAAACAGTCTTATGTTTTTGGAGAATAAGTACCAACTTAGTTTGAATTATGGATCACATGGAATGGGGTATGTTTTAATGAGCTTAAACCGAAGCAACATATGTTAACAGAGTGATTTATTTCTATGAGGATCATGAGAAAATAACTGTGAGGTTTTAAGGGAATCTAGGAGAAAAAAAAAAGATCCAACACGCCAATACAAAGTATGCTCGATACCCATAAAAAGCAGAGACACTGATCTGCTTCAGGCACTATTCTGAGCCTTATTCTATTCATTTCCTTAGAATAATTTCCAGTATTTGTTAAGGCGTAGAGAATTGGGGGCTCCACGGGGGAAATGTGTCTTTTGCAATTATGTAGTGCTTCTTTTTTAACCGTGTGTCTTTCTCGTTCAGTTATCTCTGTAGGGTCTTTGAGGAACTGGTGGCATTCACAGCTACAGAGCAGGACGCTGACTTAGCTTCAGTGAATGTCAAGGTCCTGGGTTCATAAGGAATGAGGAGAGAGTGGCTGTAGTGTATTCATCTATACTCCAGCAGTGCTGCAGCGACATATTTATAACCCCTTTACTTAGTTCACACTTCTCTCGTTATGCCTTGTATACAAAGTGCAGGCACCTAGGAAGTGACAATTATCATGGTTTTTGGCATGCTTGTTAATACCTGGTACTCCGAGTAATTTTGCTCCTCTATTCCACATGCCAATTCCTTTCCAGCTGGACAACAGGAAGCAGTTCTGAGGGTGTAAGTTAGCTTTTCATTGTTTCAACTTCCAAGTAGAATTAACAATCCAAGAAGCCTAGTATTAAAAAGATCTTGGGTTCCTTAACTTACATATAGCTGCTTTGGCTTTCTTTGAGGATGCTTGGGTATTTTGGGGAAAAAAAAAGACAGCATAAATTTAGATCTTAAGCAGTGCTGGGACAACTTTTGTGTGTTTTTATTGAATACTTGGGATATTTTCATGCACAGAAATCCAAAAAAAAAAAAAATGAGCAGCTAGTTAATGGTTTTCATAGCTACCAGAAGGAGCTAGTTATCCTTCAACAACAATTATTTTCTGGAGTGCTGTGATACTTGCAGAATTGATCTCTGTGATAGAGGCCTGATGTGCTATCTAATGATCAGATTTATAGTTTGTCTTTAAGAGCTCAAGTAGGTGAACCTCACTGAACTTTCCTACCTCTCTTCACCACCATTCCATCTGTACTATTATCAGAGGGCTCTTCCTAAAACCTACCCTGATTACCTCACTCCCTTCTTTCAAAACTTACAGGGGCTCTTCATCATTGGAGAGAAGCCAACTTCTTTTTTATTTTTTTAAGATTCTATTTATCTTGAGAAAGAGAGTGCGAGTGCAAGCAGGGGGAGGGGCAGAGGCACAGCGAGAGAGAGAGAGAGAGAGAGAGAGAGAGAGAGAGAGAGAGAGAGAGAATCCCAAGCAAACTCCACACTGATGTGGGGCTGGATCCCACGACCCTGAGATTATGACCTGAGCCGAAATCAAGTACCTCCGACTGAGCCAGTCACGTACCTCCGGAGAGGCCAACTTCTGATGGTCTAGAATGACCTCAAGGCTATCCCCTGATCTGACCCTGTTTTCCTTTTTTGGTCTCATTTTTTTCACCACATCCCTCCCTTCAGCCATGTCTCTCTGCTCTTGCTGAATCCACCATGATATCCATGCTGTTTTCCCAATCTGGATATAGAATTTCCTTAACCTGTTATTTCCCCAAATTCCACCCATTCTTTAAGGCTTCTCAACCCCTGAATTAATTACTCTTTCTTTATGTGTTTTTAAAAAATGCTTTTAGTCTGTTTGAACCCTGTAACCTACAGTTTATTTTCCCCAGTCAAAAATAGCATCTGAAATCATGCATGTATTTCTCATAGCCTGAAACACGGAGAGAGACTCACAAGCCAGCTTGTTCATATGTCTAGTGTACTGACTGTTTTCCCAAAACATTTTCTTTGACCGATACTGGAATACTTTTCCTTCATGTCTGTCTGTTTCTCTCAATATAATATCTGGGAGATTAAGGCTAATTTCTCTAATGTTTCTCATTGTATCCAGTTCAGCACCTTATACATCTTACGTGCTCAATATGTTTTTTTTTAATAGACTCTTTTTTTTTTTAAAAGATTTTATTTATTCATTTGACAGAGACAGAGACAGCGAGAGCAGGAACACAAGCAGGGGAGTGGGAGAGGGAGAAGCAGGCTTCCCGCGGAGCAGGGAGCCCGATGCGGGGCTCGATCCCAGGACCCTGGGATCATGACCTGAGCCGAAGGCAGACGCTTAATGACTGAGCCACCCAGGTGCCCCTCAATATGTTTTTTTAAAAATGAATCATATATAAGATGGTGTTGCCAATTTATATTTTAATGGAGAGCTTTTTTCTTAAAAAAGCAATTACAGTAAATCCCTGACTAGTTCCATAAAAAGATTTAGAATTCTATTTTCAAGCATTTCTCCTGTTAATATTTACAATGAACTTCAGCCTTCTGGGGGTCAACAGTTACAAACTATTAGAGCCTGCTATAATCCAATAGTTACAAAAGGGTGGGAAATACCCCACAAAATGCACCATGCTGCAGAGATTCTAGTTTGGAATTATTACCACTGATGCTCGATATTCTAGCTAATCATATTCTGTATTCAGAGGAGAAGTTGCCTATGACACAGCTTCTAAATGTTGGTTTCTGGCACCTACCACGTAGAACTCTATTTCAGAGGCTCAAGTAAAATACAGTATCCTATAAAGCTCTAGCAGCAGTACCCTGAGGAAGTTGCTTAATTTCCTCACCAAGGGAAACTGCGCATTACAATTCTGTGGTGGGAATCCCAAGAGGTAATTAATCAAAATTCTAACTTTGTGCTTGGCTATAGCATTGATCACTAAATTTTAGGTCTCGTTGATTTTATTATGAGTTTTGCTATTGTTCATATAGTATGTGTAGCCACTGCTATTAATTTCTGGCTTGTCGTTTCTGTCAATTTCATTTTATCAAATAAGTTATTGTAATAATCTTTCCATTGGTTTTTCTGTCTCTTGTTCTCCCCCCAAATCTCTCCTTCTCTCTCTCTCGATTGCATGATGCAATTGTTGCAAGGTCAATCTTTTGAAAAGGAACAGTGACTTCACATTATCTATTAATAAATTCCAAGTCGAGCCCAGCACAATATGTTCCCAACCTAATTTTCAGGACATTATACTCTATTTCCCTTCTTATAGTCTGTTCTTTAGTAAAACTGGACTTTTTGCATCTCCTCTTTATGTGCATTTTATGTTTTAGCCTTCATTTGACTTTTATGAGCACATTTTAACTGGGGGCTGGCCATGTGTCAGACATTGTTTTGGGTCTTGGGGTGCCAAGATAATAACAACAAGTCCCTGCTTTCCAAGAGTGCATGACTGGTATGGCATGGCAGATTTGATTTTGAGTCACATTTTTTTTGTGATAGGTTTCTTCCATTGGGATTATTCCTAATTACTCTTAAAATCACACCCATTTCTTAGAGGCTCATCTCAAAGTAGCCCCCTATATAAACAACATAAATTCCTCATTCTCTCATTTAAATATATTCATCTGAGCCACTTCATCTTGTCTTACTTTGTTATTTGTGTTTATGGGTTTTTTTTTTTTTGAGGATATGGAGCATACTTATTTACTTTTGTATTCTTCATTGTGACTTAAAAATAGTAGGCTTTCAGGAAATCCTTGCTGAATTTTCAAGGCCTCATATTAGTAGAATTTAACTTTAAATAGAAAAATACCCAAAATTTTCATCCTCATTTTTAATTTTTATTCTTTTTTAATTTTTTAAAGATTTTATTTATTTATTTGCCAGAAAGGGAGAGAGAGTGAGCAAGTGAGCACAAGCAGGGAAAGTGGCAGGCAGAGAGAGAAGCAGACTCCCTGCTGAGCAGGGAACCTGATGCGCGGCTCCATCCCAGGACCCTGGGATCATGATCATGAGACAAAGGTAGACAATTAAGAGCCACCCAGGCACCCCTCATGGTCATTTTTTTTAAAGAACTATCCCCAAAGATACTTAATCTAACAAAGATGACTTGATAGGAACTACTTAAGCTGAATTGATAGTTTTGGAAACTACATTTAAGGAGATAGGCACACACTAACACACCAGACTTAGCTTGAGTGGTTAAGGAGATTGGTTGCTTATTTTCTTATGTTCTTTTCTTATAGTGTTTGTCCTACAAGTATATATGATTAATATATTAGAAAATTATGGAAACAGATGCAAGAAAAATAGAAAGACGTAAGTATACAGATAAAGATAAATATAGTATGGGAGCCTGGACATTGACCAGGGATTTCAGAAATAGAAGTATTAGAAATGTGTCTGAGAGGAGGGTCTGTTTTTAGCACATTTGGACACCCATCTTTAAATATGAGACACATTTCTGGAAAGAACACAGGGTCCTGTGAGTGAAGTGTTGGGTTGCCTTGTTTTATATTTGCTTGAGGCTACTACAGAGAATCAACAAATGTGTGAAGGGAAAGCAAAACCAAATGAGTTTGGTTTTAGAGACATTCAGTAGGCTTCTAACAGATTTATATCCCCGAACAGATGCTTTCACAAAGGCAGCAGCATCTGGAAGTACGCACACACGTTCCTCTCTTCATACTCCTTGGCATTGTCTCCATGGTTACTAAATGAGTCACTCCCTTCAATCAACACTGATGTGATAGAAATAGCTTCATCAAAACAGCTTCTCTTCTCCTCTGGAAAGTGGACAGATTGTTAAAGAATGTCCACAGTTTGCATTAATGATCCTACTACTTCTGTGGTCACAACTGCAGCTAACTTAAATAGGTACTGAGTCAACATATTGTATTAGTTACTTACTCTCACCGTAATAGTATGCACATTCCTAACAAGAAGTTAGGAAGATTTTAGTAAATTCAGTTATTGGCTCTTTATCATACTCTAGGACATTATTGATGAGTCCATCTTACTTATTTTAATACTTTTGATTTTCTTTTGAAATTAGCAAAAACTTAATAATTTTGTTACCAGATTACCAAATTACCAAATTAAGCTTTTTTTTTTTTTTTTTAATCAGAACATCCTACATGAAAAAAAGAAATGCCTGAGGGGAGGCTCTTCAATAAGCTTCTTTTAAGGGGTGCCTGGGTGGCTCAGTCGATTAAGCGTCTGCCTTCGGCTCAGGTCATGATCCCAGGGTCCTGGGATCTAGTCCTGCATCGGGCTCCCTGCTCGGCGGGAAGCCTGCTTCTTCCTCTCCCACTCCCCCTGCTTGTGTTCCCTCTCTCGCTGTGTCTCTCTCTGTCAAATAAATAAATAAATAAATCTTAAAAAAAAAGCTTCTTTTAAAATGTGTTTATTAGGACACAAGGACATCAAGGTTCTTAAACCATTATGCATTAATAAAAATTTGATTTCCAAATGATGTCCTGTGATTAGGCTTATTTTATTTTGATAAAGCCAGGTTTTCTACACATTTTAAGATAAAGCAAGAAGAAGAGCTTGTTCAGGAGAAATAATTAAACCCAAATAAAACCACCTCAGTCACTGTTTTGAATTACTAGTTAATGTTTGTCCCTGACTCTGCTCCAGGCAGGTTTCATGCTTTCTTTGATGAGTAACTCTTGTGGGAACATGATGGGCTTTTAAGGTTAAACCCATCCTGGTGGTATAATCCTTGACTAGGGGTCTGATATTAAAAAAAAAAAAAATGCTTAAAGTATACATGGTCAATTTCTTCTAAATGATTTGAGTTTTAATAAACCTATGAGGAATAACTTTTGAGAACATTATTAAAATGTTTTTAAAAAAAAAGATTTTTATTCCAAAAACAGAGAGAGTGCTTGCTTTCTGAGTCTGTGGGTCTATCCAACCAGCCCAAGAATAGGACTCAGTTATGATCCTCTCCGTCTTGTGGAGATTGGAGAGCTAACAGAATGCCAGTGACTGTTTCCTCCCAAGAAGGTTCCTTGGTGGTGTGGTGGAAAGAATGTGGTCATGAATCCGTGCTTTCAAGGCTCTGGTTCTACCATCTGTCACCTACCATTTGTTAGGCAAATGTTTTCACCTGGCTGTAGCATTGATAAGGACCCTTGAATTGCCAAAAAAACAAAACAAAACAAAAAAACAAAAACCAAAAACAAACCCAACCCCCAAAACAAAAAACAACCCTGTATTTGTGGTTGGGGATCACTTGAAAATATTTTGCTAAGGCTCTGTCTTTGCCATTCTATCTAACTTTGATTATCGTGATGGATCTTGTGTTCTAGGTAAATATTGGTGAAAATTTCTTTCACTGCTGCCACCTTACAAGCATTCCTGTCTTCCCTGTTGAGGTTGATAAAGACTATATTTGGTGAACTAGTAAAACCACAGGGCCTTATTTCTAAATCTGGTTAATCAGACACCTCCTGCATTCACTTAGCCATCACAAAATGATGCACAATAGCACTAATTATTTTATTTCCTAATTCTAAAGTTAATCATGGTGATTTTCAAATCATGAAGAAAATAAATTAAGATGCAATGTTGTTTCCCAGTCTCCTGGGAGATCTCACAGGTTTGTCATTAAATCACACTAGTAGTGTTGGGTTTCAGTGCTTTGAAGACAGGCAGACAATGGAAATCCCAGCTGTGAGTCCCATTTGCTCCATGAGGGGGCAGAGATGATGACCCGTTCCTACCAGTATCTCCAGCACCCAAAATGTGCTGGTCACACTTTCGGAGGAGTAATGATAGGACGAAAGAAGTCGGCCTCCTCCAAACTTTCCTTCCTCAACTGTTGAATAGAATGATACGTAGTTACCGCTGGTTGTGTGAGAATTAAATAATACACATAAAGTGTTTCCTGCAGGGAATAGCATATGATAAGAATTCTATGACTGGTAGTTGTTTATCTTCATATAGGAAGGCTGTATCTCCAATTCATAGAGACTGCTTCTTTATATTTTACTCTCCTTTATTTTCTTATGTGGTAAAGTGTAAGTTCTACTGGTATTAAACAAGTAAAACTCTTGTTCAGGGTAAAGCTCCTAGAAACCCTTAAGTCTATATACTTGAAAAACAAAAGGAATCTAGATTTTTCATTGACTTTCTACCCATCTCTCTCTGCGTCAGCTGAACAAGTCTTCATTCCTTTTTTTTTTTTTTTTTTTTTTTAAGATGTATCCATTCATTTCAGAGGGAGAAAGAGAGAGAATAGAGAGGGGCAAAGGGAGAGGAAGAGAGAACAGAGGGGGCAGAGGGAGAGAAAGAGAGAGAATCTCCAGCAGACTCCCTGTTGAGCAGGGAGCCTGGAGCCCGACATGGAGCTCAGTCTCACAACCCTGAGATCATGACCTGGGCCGAAATTAAGAGCTTAACCGACTGAGCCACCCAGGCACCCCAACAAATCTTCAATTTTTAGAGGACTCCTCTCTAAGGGTCTATAGACAGGCTTTTTTTCTGTATTTCCATTTTCTGAATAAGTAAAGAGCAGAACAAATGGAGACTGCTTTCTCTGTCTGCCTCATCTTGATGTTAAACTGATTTGGGAATAACACCCTTCCCACCCAGCCACTTGACACAGCAGTTCTGAAGGTTCTGAATCATGACTACTCAGGGTCAGTTAATTCTAGAAAATCACCCAATCTAACTTTTTACCCACATCCCTAGTTTCCAGCCTGTGAACTGCAAGGAATATTGCAGATCTTTAGTTTTCTGGGAAGGCACTTTATTGCTTTTTCTCTTTCTCTTTTCAGTCTAATGACTCACATTCAGATGGTTCTGCCCAATTTTAGAATTATTACGATCTACTTTGCAGGAAAAAGAAATATAACATTTTATATACAGTATAATTTATGTAATTTTTTTTCAAGGAAGAGAAAGATACAGCCCTCAATGCAGAAGAATTTCTGGCTCCTTTAACATTAAGAGGTATAAACGTTTAGTATTTTATCATTGGGGGTATGTTGTAATTTACTTATTTATCATGTAATTCCCTTTGCAGCTAATGAATTTACATTTTCAAAGAATACTTCATGATATGGAAAAATATTCTCATAACAATGACATAAAAAAGTACAAGATGCAAATCAACACAGTGTAATTCCAATTTTGTTTTTTAAAAAGTCACTATGAATTTTTTTTTTTAAAAACAGGAAAGAAATATCCCCAGATGTTTATTTTATCATCTCGAGGGTGGGTTAAATTTTTGTAAAACCATCCTTTTCTCTTTTGTGAAACCTGCCTTCTCCCATTCACAGGGACCCTGTCTGGACCACCGAGAGGCTTGACTAAGTCATGTTTCAGCACTTAGACATCTTCAAAAATAAAGGCAACATATGCATCCAATGAGTTATAATAGAACACTGATGACACAGCATTTCTGATAAGAAGTCCTTGAGCAAGTTTCTTTTTGGTTCCTAAGAGAAATGACCTTCAGAGATTCCTCATGGGAACTGCCACAGGCCTTGGGGAGGAGGCACAGGCTGCAAGGCAGTTTGCACTGGGCTGCCTCAGAGCTAGAATATGGGGATAGCTCAGCTCGGGACCCTGCTCCAGAACTCATGACTGGAGGGGATCCAGCCCAAAGGGGGAGCTGGGCACCCAGGCCCTTGGCCTCCCTGCTGGAATAGGTAAACAAATGTCAGCCACCGTGAAACCTGGGAGGGGCTTTTTCCTGACCTAGCTGCTGGTCGGTGTTCTACCCAAAATCCACTGTGAATGATAAAATGGTATATTGATAGGATTTTTAAAAATTGATGTTATCTGCTTTTGAGTATCTTTCCTATGGAAACCACTAAATAGTTTTTTTTTTTTTTCCCCCTAATCTAGAAGAAACGACTCATGCCACTCACTATTTTACATCTTTCTCTCATGGTCAAGTATCCATACTCTTTTAATGGCTTAAAAAAAACCCAAAACAGTCCCAGTGATTAATTTAAATCCTCCCTTCATCTGTTATCCATACAGCTTGCTTCAGTACATCCTCTCATCAGGACAGATTCGAATACAGAAGCTCCAGGGCTGCCCACCTAATATGGGAGGAGCTGAACTTAGAATAGAAAAGTTCTCCAAATGGCAAACAGCTCAGATGCTTAATGCAAATGAGGAATTCCAGTTGGCTTTGAATGTAGCATCATGCAAAATAACCACCTCACAAATCACTTTCTCTTGTATAGACTTATCAAAATATTTATAAAATGGCTTTGCACTGTTATACCTAACTGAGCCTGTTGGTATTTTTTTTTTTCAATAGATTCTCTTGTTCTTACACAGCCTGATGCAGTGACCACACACTAACTTTTAGAAAGTGAGCTCTCCCTCTCATTCTGCCTCTTGTCTCTGTTTCTAGATATTCAGTCAAATTGGCATGCAAACGGAGGACTAAAAGTATCATTCAGATTATTATTATCGATTGAGAATAATACATTCTACTATCTTATATCCGATCCCCTTTCTCCAAAAATATGCACATTGAAAACCTGATTTAGAATTGAGGAAGTCAAAAGTTTCCTTTTAAAAGTAACACAGCAGTGGAATTTGGAAAGCATGGTGGAGACTGGTGAATCTTACCAACTTTTTTATGTGGGAATATGTAACTCCAAGGCATTCTGTAGCTCTCCAGGATCACAATAATCAAGGGACACATCAAGCTTTAGAAAAACTCATCCTCTTGAAAGACAATCTCAGTATTTGTGGGTGGATAGGAAGGGCCTCAAAGTGTGACAGAAAGGATGTCAGAAAAGAGTCATCTATTACAAGTCTGATCATTGTAACTAGGAAAAAGTAAGTTGTGGGTTTAAAGTTCATGTAGATATTTTCCAGGGAGTAGTTCTGCTTTAGCAGTTCAGGATTTCTCAGGGAGACCAAAGTGCCTGGGTGATAGTGAGGGGTGATTAGTCCTCTGTACTCTGGCCTCACTCAGAAATAGCCTGGACCAGGCGGGCCAGTCCTGCCAGTGAGACATTAGACCGTGGATCTTCTTGACCCCTGCAGAGTGGGTCAGTTTCATGGATGTGGGAGGGGGTGAGTGCGGTGTCAGGGGACTGATGGCTGTGCTTGGAGCATGTGATACATTCTTTGGAGCTGCTTCCTGCTCGAGGATGACCCAGTGTCCAGTAGTGGTTATTGTGGCATGAATTGTGCCCCAGAAAGATATTGTGAAGTCCTAATCCTCCATACCTGTGAAAATGACCTTATCTAGAAAATAAGGTTTTTGCAGATGTCATCAAGTTAAGATTAGGTCATACTGGATTCGGGTGGACCCTTCATCCGATGGCTGGTGTCCTTATAAAGAGAGAAAGACACATACGAAGAAGAAAGAATACCACTTGACAATGGCAGCAGGGGTTGGAATGATCTGGCTGGCATAAGCCAAGGAATGCAAGGATTTCTGGCATCCACCAGAAGCTAGGAAAAGGCAGGGAGGGGGTTCTTCCCTAGGTCTTTAGCCAAGGCATGGCCCTGCTGACGTCTTGATTTCAGACTTGTAGCCTCTGGAACGGTGAGACAATGTTTTCCTTTTGTTATAACCGCCCCCCCCCCAAGTTGTTGCACTTTGTTATGGCAGCCCTAGAGTACAAATACAGTGACTAAAATGTATACTCTCAGCTTCTCCACTTTTGCAGTCCAAAGATGGAAACAATTTGTCCTGAAAGGGTAAGAGAACAAAGTAAATTTGCTTTTTGGGGGATAGATTTGGGTAGATTCCTCCATGATGAGTTAGATGAGTAACATATGGTAAAGTGGAGTCTAGGTAATATTTGGCCAGGGTGATTTCAGAAGAAGAGCCAAGGAGCTTGGGGAGTCATTGGCAGAAGCCATCCAACTAGCCCGGAGCAACAAGCATCAACATCCAGCAGTGGGGCCTTGCTATCCTATTTACCACAGGAGCGGAGTGGGGTGGAGAGCCAGGGAAAATTCCATGCAGGAGGCCTGGGGTGGATACATGGTGATGAGTGCATTCCCCGTGCCCCTGTGAAGTGTTAACAAGCAAGAGGCATCTCCTATAACAAGTAGGGACTCTCTGGGATGGCTGTAACTGAGAAGCAGCCCAAGGAAGGAGTTTTAGGACAAAGGTGGGGCTTAGTTTCCTCACAGTGTTCCTAAGACCCCCAAACATTCCATTGTGAAATAAGGCAGAGTAAAGAATTCCAAAATAATCACTCTGCAAGAGTGTTGTCTTGATAACCCTTTCACCTTCCTTGCTTCACTTCCTCTGATTTCCCCACTGGCTTCTCCTAAGTCAGTCAGTTTAAAGCAAGGGTATTCATGTAGAATCTCAGGACAGAAATTCTATTGGGAACACAACAGGCATGAATGTGAGGAGAGATCTGGGTATACTCATGTTCTTTGGTGTCCATCATTTTATTTCATTTACTTCACTAAGAAATCTTTTTGTTGAAATGCATGCATAGACTTCCTCCTGGCCTCGTCAGCCCCAAGCCTAGGCAGCCACGATTCCCCATGAGCACAGCGTACCTTCTGAAGAAATGCACCCAGATCAGAATGGTATATGAGTCTTTCCTATTCTGGCTCTAGAAGAGAAACATTACAATAAATAGGTGGGTGGGATCAGCCTCACGATCACAATGCAACCAAAATAGCAGTGATATCAAACTTAGGAAAACTTAACTTTATCATTATATATACTTTTTTCTTCACAAGATTTGATACCTACTTCTCAGGGAAAAAAAAAACTGTGAAAAGGAAATTGTGCAAATACTTGCCATTATTTTTAGTTTGTTACATATCACAATTAGTCACCAAAATTAGATAGAAAAGGGTAAAACAGGACTGTTTTACCCAGGATTGGTCTTGGAGGAGGGGAGAAGAGGGCAGTATGACTTTGGCAGCCCTGATTTGTTTTGCTGATTAACTTCTACTTTCCTTGTTTCTTTATTTAAAACAAACTTTCCCTAGCAAAGCTTCATTCCCACAGACCAGCATGTTAATGGAATAGAAGTGTGCTGTATAGCAAAGACCATAGTGTTAATGTATGTTATACCTACTACCCCCATCTTTTCTTTGCTTCTCCAGTCCTTTCCAGATCTGCGTGGAGCAGGACAGGAGAGCAGGGAGACATATAGGGTAAGGGGGGGGGGGCAAACCCATTTCCTGCGGGATAAAGTCAGCTCTCCCAGAGTGCTCCCACCCTGTCCCCCACTTAGTGCTCTGCTATTTTCCTTCCACCCAAAGAAAAATTCATTATATAAGGAGACTCCTTTATGTCCCCCTCTTCAAAGAATCTTTCCTTGATCTGTACTCCAACTCAATCCTTTCTTTCTCTGTAGTTCAAATTTCTGTTGCCCAGACTCACTATTGAACATCACCTCTCAGGGACTTCTCCCTGCAGCCTGAAGGGGTGCAGTAGCTTATGAGACCATTTAAGCCTCTAAAATATGCTAACAGAAGTTGAATACATTCTTCTCTCTCAGATAAATTATAAGATATCTTAAGCGAGTCATTTGTTCATTTGTATTTCCTAAACAGAGAGTAGACGCTATGGGCAGGAGTTTCAGACCAGGTAGGAACTGAGGGATGTGGGGAGCTACTTGAGAGCTAGTGGGAACTTGTCAGGGGTCCTCATATCCCTTTAAGAGGTAGTTGTCTAATCAACTCATTTCAAGGGATAGTCCTGACTTCATGCTGGGAAGGAATACATGTTTCTGCAGATAAATCAATCCTCTAATAGCAATAAATAATCCATTTTGACATCCTAGATTTGCTTCAAATGAATCATAGTAAGCTATTTTTTCCCTTCTGGGAAGAATACTATTTGCAGATATCTGCAAATTGGGAGAGTTTGTTTCCTAAATGGAACTATTCTGACAAGAAGGAAGAAAAGGTGAACTGCACACACACACAACTCTCTCCGCCTCCTGCCCGACCCCAAATTCCCTCCAAGTCTTCATTCTCTTTAAATTACCTGCTTATAAATAATATCTGATAAAAATCTCACTAAAAATGCATCTGCTTTTATATTAAACTTTAGTTAAATCTCCATTCCTGGACTGTATCATTAAAGTATTTGAGTGTGTGTGTATACTTTTGTCCCTTTCATCTATAATGCATCAGAATAAATGGTTTATCCACAGATAACTAAAATTCTGTGTGTGTGCCTCAGTGAAGTTCAGCTTATTTAACAATTGCAATTAGTAAATATCCTGGAAAATGTTTAGAATTTAATTTTTAATACGATCCTAATGTTGCTGAGTTCCCAGTAACACAATTATAGTATTTATTGCAGCCAACATTTACCATGCTTGACCGTGTGTCAAGCTCTTTTCCATGAGCTCTGGTAATTTTCCCAGTAACACACAAGGTGGGGCTATGGACAGGTGCCAAATTACCCAGGTATAAGTGGTGGGACCCAGTCTCCTACCCAGGCAGCCTGGCCCCAGAATCAGTGCTCAGAGATAGTCTGAATTAAAAGTGATCCATTGTGACTGTCCTAACACTCCCCACCTCCCCCCCAAAAAAGAAAACTGACCTCCCAGTAGGACAAATAAACTCATGTAAATTCATGTACAGGAATGTAAGTTTCCTCACTTGATATAAAATATATTCCTTTTCTTCTAAGATTTAAAAAAAATAAAAGCGATCCACTGTAATAGTCCCAAAGAATTTGCCTTATCATGGTTTCTTGAATGCTTAAATATGAAGTCAGTGAAAAAGCAATCTCAATAAATTTTGTCATATCATCCTAAAAAAATCACCAACCTTCATGCAGGTGTTAGGGTTAGCAAGTATGAGCTTGTACTAAACTAGAAAACAAAACAAAAGTATGCTTTGCATCTAAGGCAACTCATAGGATTAAAACAAACAGCAAATGGATATTCTCATTTAAAAGTGAAAGGCCGCAGAATGTGCCACCCCAAAATATGACTGTAGGAGTTTAGTACATGCCACCCCAAATATACTGTATATTGGTTATCTGGGGCTGTAGGCACTTGGAAGAGCAAATGCAGGGAGAGGCTTTCTCTGAACTCCCCTCATCTGCCTTAAGGTAGATCCTCCAAAAGGAACTCAGTTGTCATAAATCCCCTCCTTGGAGTGTCATCAACCAGGGAGGACTAACTCTTGTCACCTGAGAGGATACTAGAAGTTGACACCACACACAGACAAATTTGTCACACACTGTTACATCTTTCATCTCTTCTTCCAAGGGCCCATTCATCTTTCCTAAAAATCATTTACTCTCCCCTTTCACTATGAAGGTAGACTTTAAGCCTGAATTCTAAGCCACCTCAAAGAGTTACTCATTTTTCTCTGGCTAGTTACCATGTATATATGATGTATGCATGGTAATAAACTTCTGTTTTTCTCTTGTTAATCTCTCTTTTATACATGGGTCTTGACCCAGGGTAGAGGAAAAAATAACCCCCCCCCCAAAAAAAAAAGTCTTCCCTGGTCTGTGAGTGCCCTGGGACTATTAAGATAAAAGAAGTCTGCTCATGTGGGAACTGGTACACTGGAGGTTACTGAGCAGATCTTAGGACTCAGGAAAAAGTAGGAGGGGAGAATGTACTTTAAAGAGAGGTTGAAGCTGATGACATTCAATGTTTGTGAACTTTGACAGTCTGAAAGTGAGGCATCAGATGAAATACCTTTGACAAATGGAGCCAGTACTTGATTAGTCACAGTTACAAGGTAAATATGTACTCTGGGTGACAGTTAGTCCCCATCCATTCTCCAGAGTTGTCTTCTTCAGCCCAGAGCCACTCTTAACACAACCCATGAAACCCAAGCGTAGCTCAAGACTACACTCCAGATTCATTCATCCGTGTTTGCCACCTGCTTGCCCCACAACCACAGCAGAGTGATAAAGAAAAAGGCTCATTCACACAACAGCTCACTCTCGGCAATAACTTGGAATCAGAACTGATAGTCCGCATACAGGTAAACTGAAAGATTCCCCGAAAGAAAGCCTACTCTATTTGATCTAACTATACCATGCTTAGTGGCATAATTTCTCCCCTTGTTTCCATCACTAACAATTCTACTCTAAGTCAGCATGTTGAGTAAGGCATAAGAATGTCAAAGTTCTGGGTTGCTCTTAGCAACATCTATTAATCTGAGCTTCTGTCCTTCTTTACTAAAGAATAGTAGCCAAGGTAAGAATTGGCAACATTCATTGGCATTGAGATTGCCCACAGTTTCTCCCTTTTCATGATTATTTAAATACTTCAAAAGTACTGCTTCTTTCACTGTTTTTCAGGGCAAGACAGAAGGAGAGGTTGATTTTCCAATGATTGTTGTGACTTGGCATTTGTACTTAGAATTTCCACTGCTTTCAAGTTTCAGGTTTGCGGCTTAAAGGGGTTTGGTACAAAGAGCAGCAGCTGTCCAGCCCCAACTGCCTGCTCATGCCTGCTCCTGGACTGGAGGAGAGAGGGAAGTGGGGGAGGACAACAGGAATTATCAGGAGCCTGGGTCTCCTCTTTCTTCAATCAGTGTCAGGAATTTCCTCCTTTAGAATGTTTCCCTAGAATGGCTGTACTTTTTAGAGAGACCTGTGTTGACAATGCAGGTACAAAAGAAATGAGATTTTTTTTTTTTTTAAAGTTGGGGATGGAAAGAGGAGGGGAATTCTATCCTTAAAACAAAACAAACAAAAACTTAAAACATTGTCTTTTCTAGAAGCAGATGGTCTATAAGACCCCTGGCAGTTTAGAGGTCCTATTTCTGAAGCATGGGTGGGAAGCTTAGGTGTATATGGTATCATCCCAGCATGGTAGAAGGTAGGATGCCTTTATGATGATTTGCATTTTACATAGAAGGGATGGCAGGTGGAAGGAATTAAAGGACTTTCCCATATATAATACAAAATCTCCACAAAATCAGGTTCCGTCTACAGTCTAAAGACCTAGACCTCCTGTTGAGCTCTGTGGTGAAATGGGGGAAAAATTTAATAATACAGTGAGGTTTCCTCTCAGTAAGCAAAGATTTTCACTGCCACTCACTTCTTTTACTCCAACCAGGAGGCAAAAAACACCGTGGCTTACTAGTTTAGAAGATCTAGTTTGCTAGTTGCTTAACAATCTCAGTGAAACTGCTTTACAAAATATAACACACTACGGGACAAAACACATTGAGAGAAAGAAGTTAGAGAATTAAGAAGGAATAGCAATAGAACATTTTTGGATTTTCCTGTCTTTTCCAACGTCTGCCTACATTTCTGATTTAATCAAGGTGGCTTATGTGCAGCTTTGAGCAGACACATACACTTTGCTGACCCTAAAAGAACACATTATCCACATTTGAAGCAATTTTCGTGTAAATGATTGTGCTGTTAACCTCCAAGGGTCATTCAAATATTTTCTGAGAAATTGGCTGCTTTAAATTCTTTCTCAGAATGCCATGTGTTTCATTTTTGTGCAGAGGAGATGACAGGCTGGGCATTCCAACAGGAGTTTAGTTAATTTAACTAGTCCCTGTCAGGAGAAGTGAAGTGGTAGGACTCATAAGGCCAGTCCCAGCCCAGAGGCTCTCTTTCTTCCCTAATAGAAAAAGCAAAACATGCAGTGTGGTTTTGCAACTGGGCAAGTTTAGAAATATTTTTAAGCTTTCTGCTTTGCCAAGTGTTTCATAAAAAACTCTCTTCTTTCTATTTCATGCCAAAAAATGTTACACCATAAATATGTTTTCCCATATCTGGCTACATGTCCGGGATTTCTTCTTTTCTAAGAATAAATAATTGTTCTGGGTCATAAAAATGCCACTTGCTCTATCAGATTAAATATATCTTTATATAGAAAAGGCATTTGAAACATTCCACAGTGGGTCTAAGGAAGGATCCTTACTTAATATGATTTTGTTAAATTAATTTTGATTAAATATTTGGTCTTTGAGTTCTTTATGTGACTCTTAATGGAAAGTTCAGGCTTGTTTTATAACACTTCCAATTCTACTTTTTTTTTTTTCTCACTGCCCTCTTACCATTCCATTTTGCTAGAAAGCATTAAACAAGAATTAATTTCTGTCTTTGACCAAAATAATACCTTGGAAACAATACCAATGCTAGGAAACTCTCTGGGTTCTATTCTCTATCTGCATATTTAGCTGGGGTTAGAAGGGTTCAGCCGTCAATATTTCAAGAACTCTAGCATTAAAAAAGTGTGAACTTGCAAATTAGCTGTCAAGTTTAATAGAAAGTGAATAATGCCACCCAGAGCTGACTTGTTTCCATTTCTGGAGTCCTATTGATTTTGGTGTTAGCTAAAGCACAAACAACATAGGAATGCTGAAGAGTAGCAATTCATATGGGTTGGCTTGGTATTTTCTTTTTTACCAGCTAAAAATGGTTATTATATTCACAGTTAGAAAACTGAATTAAATCATCTGAAAGTGGAGAAAATAGGACAAAACAACAACATGCTTGAAAAATCAGTAGTTGTACACCTAACATGTGATAAATATTTATAGAGAAATAAGTTGTACAGCATTAGCTCTCAAAAACCACTAATGACCTGGTGAAATACACTACAGATTTAAAGCTTCACATTGGACAATTTTGATACACGGTCATCTGTTACTGATATTTAACAAATCAGTAAATCTACTGTAAGTAAAAAGTATTCTAAGTTGATACATAATGTTATTGCTAGTTAGCTGGTTAATTTTTTAAAATCTCTGTGTGTTTGTTAGTGTGTGAAGGTGTGTGTGTGTGTGTGTGTGTGTGTGTGTGTGTGTGTGTTCGGGATGGGGGAGGGGCTATGGTTCTTTATAGATGGTTTCCTCTAAACTTTCTGGTTTATAAATCTTGGCCATTTTTCTTAAAATCTAAAAACCATAAGCACATACAGATGAGGACATGCAAACATTTCAGAAAGAACACAGGAAAATATTCTGAAAAGTTGGAAAGTTGCTTGAGAGTAAACCAAGATTCTCTTCAAAGATTAATGCTATACTGAGAAACTGAAGGATGGAAGATATAGTTTTGCTCATCTTCAACCCACTGTCATCCTGCCACAAATGGTACCAAATAAAATTTCCATCCTTATCCCATCTTCTCATCGCATGGCCCTTTTCTTTCCTCCTCATTCATGGGGAATTAGTTATTTATGTTTTGAAAATGTCAAGCATCTCAAAGCACTTACATTTTGTTGAACCAGGTCTCCCATGGTAAACGATAAAAACCAGCACAGTGAGCCTGCTTCCTATGAACGGCAAATCAGCATCGTGATGCACCCACGTCAGAAATAATACCCTCCATTTGCTGCAATTGGTTTAGTATCAGTGCTATAAAAAATAGATGACGGAAAACCGAAGCCTTTGACAGAAATACAAGTCTGCCGTGTGTGTGGCTTCTATGGAACTGGAACAGAGCGAAACAGTCTTAGTTATACAATGAACTCAGGCTGCACCTATGCTGGCCAAAATGCAAAATAAGCACCTCAGATCAGCTCTGAATGCATGAACTATTTTTTTTTTTTGGCATAGAATTGGAGCAAAAGATTGTGTAGAGAAAGTCTAACTAAAAATTGCAAAATTAGGACCTGTGGTCTGTGCCTTGCTTGAATACAATGGTGTGAATACAAGAATTCTGACCATGACTGACATGAAGACATTAAAGAGACTATCATTTGGAAATTTTAACATTATGCAAGAGAGAACAACAGGAGTCAAGAAGGAAAAAGGCAGAGAGAGTACTAGAAATGCATGGAAAATACCTTTTGCCTCTCCCGTCCAGCCTTTAGAACCAGATGTTAAGCCTGAGATTTACCTTCCTCCTTACTTTTCATTATGCACCCTTTCTTTTGTGGCCCTGATTGGACACTGCACTAAAATCTACCCAAAGTAAACTCAAAATGTACTTTTGTTTTTGTTATCCGCTCTATTTCTGGTCCTTTGGGTTGGACTAACTCAGCCCCAAATCATACACTGGCCAGCTTCAAGAGCAAATGTGAATGCTTGTTCTTAGCAGTGATTATGAAGATGCTTATCACCTCCCACCACACCTGGGCCTCGACTCCATCCTGGCTGTTGTTGGCTTGTCTTCTCTCCAATGCTTCAGGACTTCCATGCAGCCTCTAATCTCTCCAAGCTTGGAAGCCTTTCCCAATCCCCCCACTTGCCTTTCTCTGAAATTGGTATCTCAATTCCCTTTCATTACTTCTGATTTAACTTGCCCTACTGGCTTCTTTTCTCTGCTCATTCTTGGTGGAGATTATAGTCTCTGGTTCTCAGGGGCCAGCCCGTGCTCCAAGAACTTGGATGCGGAATTCAAAAATTGAGAATCTTATTTTTCAAACCTGTCAGTTGGCACTTCAGGGTTCTTCAGTTCCTAAAGCAAGCAGTGAATAAAAACAAAACAAAACCCACTGACCTTTGTAAAAGGAGTACCTCTACACATCAGGAGCCCTATCTGTGGGGAAGACTACTCGGCTTTGCATCTTGTTCTTACCATTGATTGGCCATTTAACCTTGCATACTGCAAAAGGGGAATAATAGTAGTATCTATTTTATAGGTTGCTCTTTCACTCACTCATCCGTTTGTTCATTCCTTCAGCAAATATTTATTGAGGGCCTCCCAGACAACAGGAATCCAGAAGAGTCCGGAACAGTCAAAGTCCATGCCCTCATGGAGTTTATATTCCACTGCTGTTTACTTTGAGGTTGAATAAGATAATCCACCTAAACTGTTCACCACAGTGCCACCGACATTGTAAATACTCAAGAATTGTTAGCCATTATTATGGTAACAATAAAATTTTAGCAGAAGTTGAAAAGTTGAAAAACATAAAGATATACCTGTTATAGTAAAAAAAAGGAAAGACAATATAGGGAAGTCAGGAAAGAGGAATACTTGCTAAAATCATTCATGAATCTGGCGTCAAGTAGATTCTCAGTGTTTCCTAATCATTGACCTGTGCTATTTGAGGTGGCGGTACAAATTGGGAACATGTATACATGAAGTGTTTACTTATGTGCACTGCCCAACACCACTCCACAGCTGCACAGCCCTCAGCACATGTCAGCGCCCTCCTTAACTCTTAAGAGGCACAGTGAGCATGGCCACCAGTGGCTGTGAGCCCTCTGGGCATGGGCAGCACCAGCTCCAGTTTCCTGAGAAAGGATCTCATTTACACCCATCTCTGAAAGCACCCTAGATCTGGACCACAGATCTCAAGATCGGACTGGTGGGTAAGACTAAGGTTTTGCACTGTTACTCTTTATTAGATACACTATCTTTTTTTTTAAGTTACCATATTTTTACAATAATTTCCATTTATTATATATTTTTGTAGCATCCTAGTGTGAGGAAGCTAGCTTGACAAGGTGCTGCTTAAAGGAGATTTATAGTTGATAAGTTATTTGACCTCACTGAATTTCAGCACAGCATGAAAACCTCAAGTATGTTGAGCTTACAGTCTCTTGCGTATCCACTAATCCCTGATATTGCTGTTGATTTTATAAAGATTGTTCAACCTGCTCCCTGACTGCTCTGTAGGATGATGAAGAATAGGACCAGTAATCCCTCAGCCAAGCAATGTCATACCAGGCTATAAGTCTTGTAATTCTTTATTCCCATTGTCTTTTACTCCTGAGGATGAAGACAGAGAGCTAAAAAGTGTGGTATGCAATGATTTATTGTCTCCTTTCAGTATATACACCGAGGCATTTAGAGCTCTGTTTCTTGGTCCCATAGTCTACTCTAGTACTTCGAGTCCCCTGTCTTCCTGCCACACATGCTATGTTAGTTGAATGGTTGGACAGGGCAAACTTGCTTCCTCGTATTTCTCTTTCTCCTTCTAATTCTTCTTCTCTCTGTGTTCTTCCTTTCTGTCTTCTTTTTCTTCACCCCCCCCTTTTTTTATTATTCTGTCTTCCACTTTTGTTTCCTAAAAGTTCACCTGGCCGGATGCTATTACAATGATACAGTTCCACTATTTATGGGAGTGCAACGGTATCAGAACAGTAGACCCCACTGTCTAAATTATTGCATTCCTGTCTGATTTGGAAACACACTCATTCCATGCAGCCTTTTCCAAGGTCTTCAAGAATACCTGGTGGGTATTAGATCTAGTTTTCTGTATTACTCAATTAGCGTGTTACTCTAATCTCTAGTGTACTGTATTATATTTAGTAGAATACTTTTTTAAAAAAGATTTATTTATTTATTTTGAGAGAGAGGTCACACATGAGCAGGGGGAGGGGCAGAGGAAGAGGGAGAGAGAGAATCTCTAGTGGACTGTGCACTGAGCGCAGAGCCTAATGCAGGGCTCGATCTCACGACCCTGAGATCATGACCTGAGGCAAACTCAAGAGTTGGGTGCTTAACCAACTGAGCCACCCACATGCCCCAGTAGAATGCTATCTTAATACTTGGGGAGAATTTAAATTTAAATAATTACATAGGTAAAAAAAAACAAAGTAGCAAATTGGCATTTCCCTTTTTGGTTCACTTTAGCTGGTATATTTCATTTTTAAGCATATACTACCCCACCCCAACCGCCCCCCCAACCCCAACACACAACTTGGGCTGTTTGGTGAGGTCCTGTGATGAAAGCCTGTTTCATTGTTCTCTGTGGTCACTATCTCTTGGCCATGACTCCTCCTGCCATTTTGGCTCTCCCTGAAAAGTGGGGCAGGCCCCGCTGTCCTAATTATGTCGTCCGTGTCATATCTTTGTTCTTCCCTCATCAGCAAAACCTCAACTATATCTTTCTACATTATAAACCATGGAAAAGACAACTAAGGGAGAAATCATAGAAGGAATAACAAAATGACAGAAACACAAGGGTAGAAACAGCAAGCGGCTTTTCATCAGGGGCGCCCTTAGGTAAGATTTACAGGAGAGAATGTTTTTCTCTACACTTAAGTGCCCTGAAATGTTATAGAAAGATGATTCCCTAGTGACCTAATTCAAACCCATTTAGTTTGTGAAAAGTCCTCCATGGACGTTACCCTAGGCCATGTCTTCAGGGTTGTTTTTCAGAAGCATGATAGATTTCTGGGGATCCAGGGGGTCTCTTTTATCTGATCAGTTGCTTAGGTGGGAATGCAGATTGTGACTATAGGCTGGACAGGCTACAACAAGCTAAGTTCATCCTGGGTTGATGTACGCTAAGGAAAGCCCAGGAAAATATTCCTGTGTGGAGGTAGGCCCTGTAAGAAAGCACCACATTTCGAGGAGGTTTTCTTCCTCCATCAACCAGACTGTCCTCTGAACTGTTCCTTCCTTCTCGTAGGCTTTAAGCTATAAACAAGAGATGCATCTTTTTTGTGATGCAGAAATTCGAATTTAGTTGCATATGTTTGAATGTGAGCTCAAACAAGCTTCCAGTAATCTGATTAGAAAGGACTAGAGGGTACTACTAGTTCATGGGGTATGTTTAAGGGTGCCTGACTTCTCTTGGTTAGAGCCCCACAGGAGAGAAAACACTGTCCTCTTTCAAGGACAGCTAGAAGTTCAAATTCCAGGACTGGGCCATCACCGGTCCCTTCCTGGTTCCCACGGTGGCCCTAGACAGGTGCTTCAGACCCACAGGTGATCAGGGCAATGGCTTTTCCTTTCCGTCTCTCAGCATGCACTGCCCTGTGCCTGCAGGGGGGAAGGATGTGGTGTTTGCTGCCTCCTGGACCAGGGTCCTTCTACTTCTCCCCAGATTGGTCACTGTGGTAAGAGCTGGTAACAAAGCTCGCTTTTATCTGAAGCACATCTTTTGAGTTTCGGGGTAGTCCACTGAGGTAGACCAGGCTGTTCTCTGTGACACTGTGGAACTTGGAAATTTGCATTTAACCATACAACACCCAGACCTATGACCTTGGCCTCATCAGCGAGGACCGGGCTCTCAGGAAGCAAACCATGGCTCAGGGCCCCAGTGTGTGTGAAGCAAGCTTACAGGAATCACTGTCTCCATTTTCAGGAGCCTCATGCATCTGCATATGCTACCTGAGCACACTTAGTCTTTTGGGTGAAGTTCTTTTTAATCATGTTGGCTTTGAATTATGCTGTTTGTTCTTGAAAATATTTTCAGTTTAGCATCCATCAATCTTGCCCTTCCGTACGTACATCTGCTTCTGGGATTTGAATTGAGGTGCGATGTGGACCAGAGTGCCTTTACAGATTGCACAATCTCCCGGCACCGTGCAGCAAAAGCACCCTCTATATAACCAATCCCAGCTCTCAAGGGAGGGCCCCATGGGCAAGTTTCAGGAGGGAAAAACTGATGGTGAGAGATGATTTATTATGGATTTTGTATCTGTAGTTTTTTTTTAAAGAATTTATTTATTTATTTGACAGAGAGATGGAGAGAGAGCACAAGTAGGCAGAGCAGTAGGCAGCGGGAGAGGGAGAAGCAGGCTCTCTGCCGAGCAAGGAGCCCGATGAGGGGCTCGATCTCAGGACCCTGGGATCATGACCTGAGCCGAAGGCAGCCGCTCAACAGACTGAGCCACCCAGGCGCCCCTGTATCTGTAGTTTTGACAGTGACATTTGGGCGTAGAATTGATTTATTAACTACCTCAAAGTAATTTTCCAGTCTAATTAGATTTTGTCAGTGAGCTAATTTATCATTTTTTTTTTTAAGAATCCAAATAATGCACTGAAAAATAATGGCCGAACCTGACCTATTATTAGAGCTGGTTTACATTTTACCTGTGGCAGCTCTAAGATTTCCCTGGGCTGTTTCTGGAGCCTAACTTATTGATGAGTTCCTGTGCCTCCTGCAAGAAGAAGCATCTTTCTGCCTGAAGAGATGAGGGGCTCCACCTACATTATTCTTGGAAGAGAGCCTGAGCAACAATGTGAGGGAATCTCAAACTAAGATGGTCTTTTTTTTCAGAGGGTGGCAGACAGTGGCCAAAAGTATGTTTAGAAATATGGCTCTGCTTGCTGCAGGTATGGCTTGTTTTTTGTTTTGTTTGTTTGTTTGGTTGGTTGGTTTTAATGCATATTTAGGGAATTTTGATCAAGACCCTTTTAATAAAAACCGGTCTTGATAAAGCCACAAAATTCCATCGCCACCAGTAGGAATCAGTGATGCATTGCCATTACTCAAACTCTGGATGTGGTGCCAAGGGAGGACACTGAACAACCCCATCTTCCTGGGACACAGAAGGGGCTCCCGGGCATCTGAGCAGGGAACCACGGGGACGCTCGGTGGCAGCTGCTATTGCCAAAGCCATTGAGTCCTGGGACTGCTGGGAGCCACAGTCAGGGGCAAAAAAGGTATTATGTTGCCAAGAGCAAACAGCTTCCAGGAATTGCCCCCCTCTGAGCTACCTCTGGGAACAGTAGACACTGTCCGAGAAGATTTAATTGCTTTGAGCTTTTTGCCTTCTCAATCACCTGCTGAGAGTCAGCCTTGAGGGAGCAGGAGGTAAAGTCCTCCTGTTGTACTGAGCAACAACAAGAAAGAAAGAAAAGAGGACATTTTTCTCCTGAAAGCTGGAGGAGATTGGCTATCAGAGCTAATTATACACAATTACTTAATCTCATGGACCTCTGATTCCTGGTCATTCTGGATCAAAATTACAGAGACACTTGTATTAAGTTGTAGAAACTTCGGGTATGTCTTCTGCCCATTTCTTGATTGGATTATTTGTTCTTTGGGTGTTGAGTTTGATAAGTTCTTTATAGATTTTGGATACTAGCCCTTTATCTGAACTGGAGGCTATTATGCTAAGCGAAATAAGTCAATCAGAGAAAGACAAGTATCGTATGATTTCACTGATATGAGGAATTTGAGAAACAAGACAGAGGATCATAGGGGAAGGGAGGGAAAAATGAAACAAGATGAAACCGGAGAGGGAGACAAACCATAAGAGACTCTTAATCTCAGGAAACAAACTGAGGGTTGCTGGAGTGGTGGGGGGTGGGAGGGATGGGGTGGCTGGGTGATGGACATTGGGGAGGGTATGTGCTATGGTGAGTGCTGTGAATGGTGTAAGACTGATGAATCACAGATCTGTACCCCTGAAACAAATAATACGTTATATGTCAATTAAAAACAAAAAAGAAAAGAAACTTCAGGTATAAGGGTTTTCAGACAAGTGGAATTTTATGAAGGGAAGAAATTCTAAAGTTAGTCCCGTGAATGCAGTAACAATGAGGAAGTAATTTTGGAGCTCTGGCAGAGGCAAAAGCAGAATGGGCCAGAGTAGACTAGATTGCCTAGAGTTTCTGGATCTAATGGGAGACTTTCAGTTGCTCAAGTAGACAAACAAATACAGAAATGGAGACCAAAGCCTTCAATGCAATGGAAAAAAAAAAAAGAAAAGAAAAGAAAGAAAGAAACTGCATACCTACCATGCCTACCAAGTGTATACCCATTAAGCTCCTTATAAACAAAAAATTAGAAGCTATTCTTTGGAGATTATTGCTCACCTACTGCCCCAACTGAGTGCTATGGCTTCATTTTCCATCTACAAACACTGGTTAGGCTGGTTGCTAGGTATAGTCATCGGGGAAATAGCAAACTGTTTATATGTGACCACTTAGATGGATATATGCAGATACCTCCCTCTGATCCCCTCAACATATTGTGGAAAGACTCTGTGTTGTAGTGGACTGATCCTGGATGCTGAGAGTCACACAAACCCAGGCTAGACTCCCTGCTCTGCCACTCACTAGACATGTGACTTTGAGCAAGTTCTTAACCCTTCTGAAGCCATTCCACATTTTAAATGTAAAAGATGATATAAAGCATCATTTTAAGTGTCAACTATATTGTCAAATATAAAATTCTGCTTAATTCAATCACTATTGAATTGTGGGTTTAAATTTGCTCATAATTACAGCAATGCTTTCTCTTCCCCACTGGAAAATATCAAGAACTTAGAGCACACATGCATTCAGAATCTGTACCCCTCAAGTCATATATTTAAAAAGAATCTCACAATTCAATAACATTGTATCACCTGTCATAAGAGTTAAGATAATCAGCATGTTCTGTTTTAGTCATACAGCACAATGGAAAGCTCTAGGAGTCAATCAGTGGCTGCTGTGGAGTCCCCAAATTTGGTTTTCACCAGAGTTTATTGTAAGTCGGTACCCTTTTTGCATATGGAAAATAAATGAACTAATTCCAGAGTAACAAACAAGCATCACTTTCAACCACATTTCCTACTGTGTTGCTCATTTGAGAATTAAATGCTCCCTCTTGGTGTAGTGAGTAGTGCTAAAGAGCAATAGGGAAATTGAATGAGAAAATGTGGCTCTTTGTTTTTTGGCTTTTATTTGGATTTTGAAACTTGGGGAGAAAATATAAGCTACTTAGGGGCATGTATTCTTTCCTACTTAGGAGCACTTATTCTTTCCTCTCTTTCTTCTTTTGATACAGTTACTTTCTCTTCTTCTTGACCTTATGTGGGTGTTGAAATTCAAATCACATGAACAAATAATCAAAAATTCCCATTAATGTATTGCATTTCAAGGGATGCAAAAAATTTACAACAGTTTCTGTCTCAAAAAGTTTATAGCCTTGTTTGGGGGAGACAAAACATACCCTGTGAAAAGTTTATGATAGAAGATTTAAACAAAGATGCAAACAAATCACAGATGAATTGTTATATAACATGGGCACTTAATTACTAATGAATGCTATTAGCTCCAAGTACTATATGCATTTGGAAAAGAGAGAAATCCATGAGCTTTTCAGTGAAGATTGAGGTGGAGAGTAGGGGAAAAATGAACGCTATGAAGAGAAAGTGGCGCAGTCTGGATGTAGGAAGTAGTGCTGAGATGCAGAGATGGGGAAGACCAAGGACAACCTGAAATGAGACAAGCCCAGGAAAAAGTGAGATGAACAGAAAGCCAGTGATCATCTTTGACATTCTGCTAAATTGGGTGGCAAAGGAGCAAGGAATAGGCATCCTTAGGCAAAGTCAATCTCTGCTCAAGCTTAAGGAAGATAGATTGAGGGCTGTGAGGGGAAGGAGAGGCAGCTGCCCAGCTGTCCTCAGAAGCTGAGGTGTTCTGAATGGTGTAGATACGTATTGACCACAACAGAGAGAGAGAGAGAGAGAGAGAGAGAGAGTGGGTGTGTGTGTGTGTGTGTGTGTGTGTGTGTGTGTGTGTGTCCACATGTACGCATGCGCGTAAGCTGATGGGAGGTCTAAGAGCAGAGAGAATACAGAACGACAGGAAACCAAGGAAAGATGCCTGACATTCCCCAGCAGAAGCTTAGGCACAGAAGCAATTGGAACAGGTCCAAGATGCTTTGGAGAAGGGTTTTTTCTAGAGTCAGTACCTATTTGTTAAATATGAATTTAAGGAACAAATATTGTAATGGTTAGAATTTAATATATCCATCTACTGCAAGACTTTTAAAAGAGTATGTTCAGCTCCATCACCCCTTTTTAATAAATGGAAAATAACTTCCATCAAAATCATGCCAATAGAAAGCAATGATATGCTGAGCACACGTCCTTTTCACAAAGAATTCAGATATAATGAGTGGAAAATTGCCTTAAAGAAAAGATTGAAGGAAGTGACAACTTAATTAAACCCAGCTACTGGTCCCATTTTATATTTGTCTTTCCAAACTGCAGTGAATTCTGACCTATTTAGCCATGACAAAATATATATTCTGAATAATCTGTATCCCTTTTGAGGTAATTAATGGATATTTATCAGACACGAAAACATTGCATGTCTCTTATTCATAATATTTGATCTTTAAGTTGGCATTAATATGCTACATTTAAAATACCAGGAGAAACCTCAGCCACATATATAAAGCAGCTACTGAGATGAAAGGCATTCCACAAGGGGGCTACTGATCTCAGAACCAGTTAACACAGCCATGAGTATTTTATGGGTTGCTACAGCACATTAGCCACAAACAATTTCCATCCCAGGAAGTACACTTACTGCAGCTACTGGTGCATAATAAATATTTGATCCTCATTAGACCTAATGGATGAATCTTAATTCTGTATCCACTCTGCTTTTGTAGGACATTGACACATAAATTTAAAAGAAAGTTTTGGGGGTGTGGGTATAGAACTAAAGCCATTTTAACACCACTAACATTTTTCATTTCTCTAAGTAATTTGATGATAAATTTTCTGGAAGTCTCTTTTAAAAGACAGGTTATAGTATGAACACACACAGAGACAGATCATCGGGAGAATTATAAAATGCACAAGGATTCAATATGATGTACTTTGTAATAAGAAAATCTTAAATTTCATTTGTTTATTTTAATTCATGAAGGAGTTCAAGGTAAAATGTAGTTTCTAAAACCTTAATCTGACAAATTTTATTTGGAGTACTGAATTGGAATTTGACAGATTCAAGTCTGTTTTTAAAGATTATTTATAAAAATACTCTTCTCAGATAAGGTAAAAAGGATAACAATTTCATTTGGCAGAATTAAGAAATAATTAACGTCTTGTGCATTCTTTACTTTTTTCCCAGAGAGAGAGAAAGCATGGAGGGGAGGGAAAAAGAGAGAATCTAAAGCAGGCTCCTTACCCAGTGCGGAGCCCAGTCTGGTGCTTGATCTCACAACCCTGAGATCATGACCTGAGCCACAGTCAGGAGTTGGGCACATAAGCAACTGAGCCAGCCAGGTGTCCCTTCTTCACTTTCAACAGTATAACTTGTATCCTCTTAGAAGGCAGAAATATTTAGTCAGCATTGTCCATAAGACATATATGTAACTTAAATACTTTCAAATGAAGTAAAAAAAGTTAAATTCTATCATGATTTCCTATTGTTTTAAAATCATGGCACCATTGGATCTGAGTTTCTGAAATTATTCACCTATCTTTTAAAAAATTTACCTTTGAGAAATATATCTCCATGTATAATTACACAACCTATTAAGATACACTGACATATTACACATTAGAATCATGTAGCTCTGTATTTTTACCAAATGTGTAAAGTTGGCCAGTGTCTGTAACCTATAACCCTCAAATTCTAGTGGGTGCAACACAAGGAAATTGTATACCAGTGTAGGTTAATGGAGCGTGGGGGTGAGAATTGGGGTGGGGGGGAGGCTTCTGTTCCAAGCATTAATTTGGGAACAGACCTAGTAAGTCATCATGGTTAGCCCACTCCCTTGGTCTTTCAAGCGATCATGTTCCTTTCCCTTTGTGATCGACAGTTTTGCTTCCCATAGCAATCATGTCTAGTTTGTGGGAAAGATTTGATTAGTATCACTTGTATATTTGCCTTAACATAGGGAAAAGTCACTGCCACCTGGAATGAGACTACAGATTCCCCTATCCTTAGACTGTATCAGAATTATGCTCCTTTAAAGCATTTGAAGGGAAAGTCACAAGAAAATAATAGGCACCAGAAATCACAGATGTGAGGACTCTGACATGTAAGACAGTTTCTTAGTTATAAAACACACAACTTGAAATTTGGTATAAACATCAGATCCTGAATTATGCTAGCCACATTTTTACTGGCAGACAATTAGCAAAGGAGACAGAACAACAAAAACAGTCATAGAGCTTAGAAATAGCAACAAGTTAAAAAAACCCAGATTTGACTATCAAGCAGGGGCTGCTAGAGCATCCATTAACTCAGATCACAAGAGCTTTTTTAAAGGTCTCATTTTGCCCTTCTTACCATTCAATAAAAACCATGGTAGAACACATCATCATTTTGGACTAAAAACAATCATATTCATTCTTTCAAGACCTTTCCTTCTAATTATATATAAAGAAGGCAATGGCTTCTCATTTCTCATATCTCATATGAAGTAAAAATCTTCTGTTTGTTCATCTCACTTATTCTGATCTCCTACCCAGTCACACTGATTAAAAGAACACATTTAACTTTGAATGTTAGAAAACAGATCTGAAGTAAATACCAGTGTATTATCTGGTAATACACTGATTAAATGTAAAACAAAAAACAACAAAAAAATTAAAGTCCCAGATTTTTTACAAATGTTATGTTTTAAAGCAGCCATAAAATCAAGGCAACTTAATGTAAAACAAATGAAGACATCTAGGAATTTTAATGGTGCGCATATGATTTAGACCAGTGGTTGGTAGAAGTAAAATCAGCTGGACTCCTTACTTACAGCTTCTTGAAGAGAGGATGTTCCAAGAATATCAAATAGAAGATATGCAACAGAAGCTCTTCTCAGTCCAGCTCATGATTGTTAATTTCTTTACGCTATCAAAAATCATGACTCACATTTGAGCATGTATCTCTGTAAGATTTAAAGATAACTATAAATCAAATTAAAAATTTCCCCTTAGTCCAGTATAATTATATAGTATATTATAATTTTTCTGTTTACTTTAGATGGATTTTTAATCATGTTTTCCAAAAACCTAGGCAGTTGATTTCTGATAAAGAGAATATTCCATGAAGTTTACTCTTTTGTTCTAGGATCCTGGTTCTAGGTAGCTTATTCTCAAAAAAAAAAAAAAAAAAATCCCATATCCATCATTCCTCAAAATTAAAAAAATATATATTTGAAGCATCTCAAGATCAAGGTCTACTCATTGTTGAGTATGGCCTGAACTCTGCATAGCTTTAACCATACATGGTCAGCCTACAAACATTTATTTGCTACATGCAGTTATAGGGAACATCGGTTAACACCCAGGGCTGGATCCTGAAGAGGGTTTTCATTTCTCCACTTTTGGGCTGGTTTCCTCATTGAACTACATGG
The DNA here is from genome assembly GCF_037043125.1 of Eumetopias jubatus. Classification (NCBI taxonomy): domain Eukaryota; kingdom Metazoa; phylum Chordata; class Mammalia; order Carnivora; family Otariidae; genus Eumetopias; species Eumetopias jubatus. The sequence goes on from NW_028274808.1 coordinate 16,927,598, forward strand.
AAAACCAGGAAGCTCATTGTTCAGGGGGCCTGATTTTCTACTAGAAAACTTTTAAGATATTGTCAAGTTTAGTTCACTTCTCTGGACTTCAATGGCTTCTATTATGACATAAGATATTGAGTGTCTGCTAACCCCCTTCAGGAAACATGACTTTATAAAAAAGAAACATCTGATTATGTTGCCATTTCATGATTAGCTTCAGAAATGAGATGGGAAATTCATGTATGTGACAAAGGCAGGGCAGGATAAAATGCCCTTACTGTCTTTCAACTTTTGATTTCTGGGTAGGAAAACACCTACACCTCATATCAAATTTTGGTCTTTAATTGTACCTTATAGCACTTAGAGATTTTTGTTACTGTTTGTTTTTCTTCATTAACTTCATATTCAAGAGACTTCAGAAATTAATGCCTTTAGAAAATAATCTCAAAGTATGATAATAGCATTTATCTTTAATGTTACTTGCTTTGTATCAACACCACAATTCTATTTTAACAGTTATTCTCAGTCCTAGGAATTTGAGCCAGTGTATTAACTCCTTCAAGGTAATATAATCAAGACATAAAGCCACAACAGTCTAGCAGAGGGAAATCTATTTGGCATAGAATTGCTCCCTATTGTATAATATATCACAGAGACAAGTTAGCCCAGCTATTTCAAGTCCTTAAAACATCTGCCTTCCCTCCGGTTAGATCTATACAACTGGATGGTAGAGATCAGGCTTAGGTGTTTAAAAATGATGCCATAATGGTAGCTCTTTTACTTTACTCGTATTATAGGAGTTCTCTTTAAGCAATAGCTTATACAAATTGGGTTGGCCCACTGAATAGAAAGTAATAAATGGAAACTACTATAGATTATTAACATAGAGATTGGTGATCAGAATAGAGATTTCTATATTTGACATATCTTGGGTTGTGTAGAGACTATTGTTCATAGCGTTGCTGACATCAAAGCATGCAAATGTTCACACAATGAATAAGAACAGTAGTGCAGAAACTCTCAGGCCCTAAATAATAATTCACAAATGCCAATAAATCAGAATAATTTTGCTTGTGTTACACTTCAGTGTTTTCTTTAGTAAATACATTTATCAGTACCTATTTTATGTAGTTCAATGAAATAATCCATATATATATAAAAGCTTTTTTTATTCTTTTTTTTATAATGTCACCATGATCCATGTACATACTCAGCACTCAGAGTCATGGTGTTAGGTTTACAGACTTGAATATAAATATTTCATTAAACACTCGTGCTTATGGATTCAAGTGGTCCAGGGGCTTTGGAATATATGACCACTGGTTATATGGGGTATAAATAATGTGTAAGTTTAAATCGACAAAAAGAAACACTTCAGTTTTTCATGCAAAGGACTTTCAGAATTATACCATTCTACTGCAAGCAGCCAGTGAGTGATCCTTTTATAAAGTGCCTCTCTGAGCTCATCTCCATTAATCTCCCCTCCTCTGCTGGTTTCCTTGCTATGCCTCAAACAAGGGTGCAGTAGCTACCTTAGGCATTTGCAGGGACAGTTTCTTCTGCCTAGAACACATCTCCCCCAGAGAGCCGTATGCATATGGCTGCCCTCACAGTCCTCAGCACGTTCTCTAGATCCTCTTTACTTTGCTCTATGTTAAAAGCATTTTTACTGTCTTACCTGCTATATAATTTATCTTCTTTATCTTCTATTATTTGTTTCCTCCCAGGGGAATCTTAGTTTTTTGGGAGCAGCAATTTTTGCCAGTGTTTTACCACTCAGGGTTCACTGATAAATCCCAACCACCCAGAACAGTGCTTTCCTCTTCAAGGTGTTCAGACGGTATCTGCCAAGTGAATAACCATGCCTCCTCTACAGTGATGGAGATGTCGGTGTTGTTCTAAGTTTAGAAATGAAGCATGTCCTGTGGTACGCCAAAAGCCCGAGCGAGAGATAAGTTTCTTGCTTTAAGATTTGAAGAGTGCCAACTATTTCTGCTTCATATAAGAAAGGCACCTTTCAACTAACAATCTCAAAGGGTTGATTGCTTTTTTTCTCAGTAATTATCACCATACCACACATTATAAGGAGCTCCATTTGATATATCTAGAATCTACAGATTAAGATTTGTGTGTGTGGGTGTGTGTGTGTGTGCATGCATTGGATGGGAAGAGGGATATCTTTTTCTAAGGGTTGAGCCACATGACTATGATGAGATATTTAATGACAGTGGGTAGAGAGAACATAGTTACAAAAAAGTCACCAAATCTCATAACAGTGCAGGATTAAAGTAGAGAAGACCTAAGAAACTTCTGAAATAGATAAATTGTTAAAGAATATGGAAAATGGAATAATTTGATAAGATTTAGTTGTACTTTGGATGGGCGGAGCAAGATGGCGGAGGAGTAGGAGACCTGGATTTCGTCTGGTCTCAGGAATTCAGCTGAATAGGGATCAAACCGTTCTGAACACCTACGAACTCAACAGGAGATCGAAGAGGAGAGTAGCAACAACTCTCTGAACAGAGAAGCGACCACTTTCTGGAAGGTAGGACGTGCGGAGAAGTGAACCCGAGGCGATATTCGGAAGGATAGACGGCGGGGGAGGGGGCCTCCGTCCGCCGCTTCTGGCAAGTGCTAGAGCCGCGGAGCACAAAATCGGAACATTTAGAAGTCGGCTCCGCGGAGGGACGTCGCTCCAGTGGCTAAGTGGGAGGTGGAACCCTCGCGGGACAGTGTGGTCTCAGGACCCTTGGGGTCACAGAAAGACCGGGGGTGCCTGAGTGCGGCAGAGCTCCCAGGTATCAGAGCGGGGAAGCCGGCTGCAGAGACGGAGCCGAGGCGCGGGCTCTCAGCTCGGGGTTGCCATAAACTGTGATCCGCGGCCCAGTCGGGCCACTGCTCCTCCAGCAGGGACCCAACAAGCGGCAGATCCGGGGAGACTCCCCTTCCTCCCCCGGGGAGGAGCGGCGCGGGAGCGCACCGCAGGGATCTGCTGGGTTTGGAGACTCCACACGGGGTCGGGTGCCAGAGATAGAAACGCTCGGTCACAGGCCGGGTGAGCACGGAGTGCGGCCGGAGACTGGGGACACGGGAGTGACTGCTTTTCTCTGGGGGCGCACTGAGGAGCGGGGCCCCGAGTTCTTGCCTCCTCTGGGGCGGAGATTGGGAGGCCGCCATTTTCACTGTCATCTTCCAAAGCCGTACAGAAAGCTTGCAGGGAACAAAGCTCCTGAGAGCAAACCCGAGCAGCTTGCTTAGCCCGGACCGACAAGGGCGGGGCAATTCTGCCTCCGGCAAAGACATTTGGAAACCACAGCAACAGGCCCCTCCCCCAGAAGATCAGCACGAACAGCCAGCAAGCCAAGACCAAGTTTACCGATCAAGGAGAACGGGAGAACTCCAGCGCTAGGGGAATACTGCATGTAGAATTCATGGCTTTTTTTTACCATGATTCATTAGTTTTTCAAACTTAATTTTCTTAACTGTTTTTTTAATTTCTCTTTTTCCCTTTTTCAACCAACATCTTATCAATCCCTTTTTTAAAAAAATTTTTTTTATTTTTCATTTTTAGAGTCATATTTTATCCCTTCATAGTAGTTACCCTTATTTTTGGCATATATATATATAAGTTGTTCTCTCTTTAAAATTTTGAGATACAGTTTCTTCTAACAGATCAAAATATACCCTAAATCCCTAGTGTATGGCTTTGTTCTAGTCTCCTGCCCGATCACATTCTCTCCCTTTTTTTTTTAATCTTCTTCTTTCTTTTTTCAAACAACTTCTTATCGTATCAATTCCTTTTATAAAATCTTTTATAATTTTCATCTTTACAGTCATCTTCCATCCCTTCATTGTATCAACCCTTATTTTGTACATATATAAGTCTTCCTTTAAAATTTTAGGAGGCACTTTTTTCTAACAGACCAAAATACGCCCAAAATCTAGTGTGTGGCACTGATCTATGCACTAGCCTGAACATATTTGATCATATTCGTTTTTTTTGTATTGTTCTGTTTTTGTTTTTAATCTTTTTCCTTTTTTTTTCTTTCTTTCTTTTCTCTTTCTTTTTTCTTTCTTTCCCTTTCTTTTCCCCTGGTTTCAGGTCTTTTCTGATTTGTATAGAATATATTTGCTGGGGACGTTGTTAACCTGTTAGCATTTTGTTCTCTCATTCATCTATTCTCCTCTGGACAAAATGACAAGACAAAAAAAAATCACCTCAGCAAAAAGAACAAGAGATAGTACCATCAGCCAGGGACCTACTCAATATGGACATTAGTACGATGTCGGATCTAGAGTTCAGAATCATGACCTTAAAGATACTAGCTGGGCTTGAAAAAAGCGTGGAAGTTATTAGAGAAACCCTTTCTGGAGAAATAAAAGAACTAAAATCTAACCAAGTCGAAATCAAAAAGGCTATTAATGAGATACAATAAAAAATGGGGGCACTAACTGCTAGGATAAATGAGGCAGAAGAGAGGAGAATCAGCGATACAGAAGACCAAATGATGGAAAATAAAGAGGCTGAGAAAAAGAGAGAGAAACAACTACAGGATCACGAGGGCAGAATTCGAGAGATAAGCGATACAATAAGAGGAAACAACATTAGAATAATTGGGATCCCAGAAGAAGAAGAAAGAGAGAGAGGGGCAGAAGGTATATTGGAGCAAATAATAGCAGAGAACTTCCCTAATGTGAGGAAGGAAACAGGCATCAAAATCCAGGAGGCACAGAGAACCCCTCTCAAAATCAATAAAAATAGGTCAACACTCCGACATCTAATAGTAAAACTTACGAGTCTCAGAGACAAAGAGAAAATCCTGAAAGCAGCTCGGAAGAAGAGATATGTAACCTACAATGGTAGAAATATTAGATTGGCAACAGACCTATCCACAGAGACCTGGCAGGCCAGAAAGGACTGGCATGATATCTTCAGAGCACTAAAGGAGAAAAATATGCAGCCAAGAATACTATATCCAGCTAGGCTCTCATTGAAAATTGAAGGAGAGATAAAAAGCTTCCAGGACAAACAAAAACTAAAGGAATTTGCAAACACGAAACCAGCCCTCCAAGAAATACTGAAAGGGGTCCTCTAAGCAAAGAGAGAGACAAAAAGCAGCACAGGTCAGAAAGGAACAGAGACAATATACAGTAACAGTCACCTTACAGGCAATACAATGGCACTAAATTCATACCTTTCAATAGTTACCCTGAATGTAAATGGGCTAAATGCCCCAATCAAAAGACACAGGCTATCAGACTGGATTAAAAAACAAGACCCATCAATATGCTGTCTGCAAGAGACTCATTTTAGACCCAAAGACACCCCCAGATTGAAAGTGAGGGGGTGGAAAACCATTTACCATGCTAATGGACACCAAAAGAAAGCTGGGGTGGCAATCCTTATATCAGACAAATTAGATTTTAAACCAAAGACTGTAATAAGAGATGAGGAAGGACACTATATCCTACTTAAAGGGTCTATCCAACAGGAAGATCTAACAATTGTAAATATCTCTGCCCCGAACATGGGAGCAGCCAATTATATAAGGCAATTCATAACAAAACCGAAGAAACACATTGACAACAATACAATAATAGTGGGGGACTTTAACACCCCCCTGACTGAAATGGACCGATCATCTAAGCAAAAGATCAACAAGGAAATAAAGACTTTAAATGACACACTGTACCAAATGGACTTCACAGACATATTCAGAACATTCCATCCCAAAGCAACAGAATACACACTCTTCTCTAGTGCCCATGGAACATTCTCCAGAACTGATCACATCCTAGGTCACAAATCAGGTCTCAACCGGTACCAAAAGATTGGGATTATTCCCTCAGACCACAATGCTTTGAAACTAGAACTCAATCGCAAGAGGAAAGTCGGAAAGAACTCAAATACGTGGAGGCTAAAGAGCATCCTACTAAGGAATGAATGGGCCAACCAGGAAATTAAAGAAGAATTAAAAAAATTCATGGAAACCAATGAAAATGAAAACACAACTGTTCAAAATCTTTGGGATACAGCAAAGGCAGTTCTGAGAGGAAAGTATATAGCAATACAAGCCTTTCTCAAGAAACAAGAAAGGTCTCAAATACACAACCTAACCCTACACCTAAAGGAGCTGGAGAAAGAACAGCAAATAAAGCCTAAACCCAGCAGGAGAAGAGAAATAATAAAGATCAGAGCAGAAATCAATGAACTAGAAACCAAAAGAACAGTAGAACAGATCCACGAAACTAGGAGCTGGTTCTTTGAAAGAATTAACAAGATTGATAAACCCCTGGCCAGACTTATCAAAAAGAAAAGAGAAATGACCCAAATCAACAAAATCATGAATGAAAGAGGAGAGATCACAACCAACACCAAAGACATACAAACAATTATAAGAACATATTATGAGCAACTCTATGCCAGCAAATTAGATAACCTGGAAGAAATGGTTGCATTCCTAGAGATGTATCAACTACCAAAATTGAAACAGGAAGAAATAGCAGGAAGAAATAGAAAACCTGAACAGACCTATAACCACTAAGGAAATTGAAGCAGTCATCCAAAATCTCCCAACAAACAAAAGCCCAGGGCCAGATGGCTTCCCAGGGAATTCTATCAGACATTTAAAGAAGAATTAATACCTATTCTCCTGAAACTGTTCCAAAAAATAGAAATGGAAGGAAAACTTCCAAACTCATTTTATGAGGCCACCATTACCTTGATCCCAAAACCAGACAAAGACCCCATCAAAAAGGAGAATTACAGACCAATATCCTTGATGAACATGGATGCAAAAATTCTCACCAAAATACTAGCCAACAGGATCCAACAGTACATTAAAAGGATTATTCACCATGACCAAGTGGGATTTATCCCTGGGCTGCAAGGCTGGTTCAACATCCACAAATCAATCAACGTGATACAATACATTAACAAAAGAAAGAACAAGAATCATATGATCCTCTCAATAGATGCAGAAAAAGCATTTGACAAAGTACAGCATCCTTTCTTGATCAAAACTCTTCAGAGTATAGGGATAGAGGGTACATACCTCAATATCATAAAAGCCATCTATGAAAAACCTACAGCCAATATCATTCTCAATGGGGAAACGCTGAGAGCTTTTCCCCTAAGGTCAGGAACGTGGCAGGGATGTCCACTCTCACCATTGCTATTCAACATAGTATTAGAAGTCCTAGCCACAGCAATCAGACAACAAAAAGAAATCAAAGGCATCCAAATCGGCAAAGAGGAAGTCAAACTCTCACTCTTTGCAGATGATATGATACTGTATGTGGAAAACCCAAAAGACTCCACCCCAAAACTGCTAGAACTCATACAGGAATTCAGTAAAGTAGCAGGATATAAAATCAATGCACAGAAATCAGTGGCATTCCTATACACCAACAACAAGACAGAAGAGAGAGAAATTAAGGAGTTGATCCCACTTACAATTGCACCCAAAACCATAAGATACTTAGGAATAAATTTAACCAAAGAGGCAAAGGATCTGTACTCAGAAAACTATAAAATACTCATGAAAGAAATTGAGGAAGACACAAAGAAATGGAAAAACGTTCCATGCTCATGGATTTGAAGAACAAACATTGTGAAGATGTCAATGCTACCTAGAGCAATCTACACATTCAATGCAATCCCCATCAAAATACCATCCACTTTTTTCAAAGAAATGGAACAAGTAATCCTAAAATTTGTATGGAACCAGAAGAGACCCCGAATAGCCAGAGGAATATTGAAAAAGAAAAGCAAAGCTGGCGGCATCACAATTCCAGACTTCCAGCTCTATTACAAAGCTGTCATCATCAAGACAGTATGGTACTGGCACAAAAACAGACACATAGATCAATGGAACAGAATCGAGAGCCCAGAAATGGACCCTCAACTCTATGGTCAACTCATCTTTGACAAAGCAGGAAAGAATGTCCAATGGAAAAAAGACAGTCTCTTCAACAAATGGTGTTGGGCAAATTGGACAGCCACATGCAGAAGAATGAAACTGGACCATTTCCTTACACCACACACAAAAATAGACTCCAAATGGTTGAAAGACCTAAACGTGAGACAGGAGTCCATCAGAATCCTTAAAGGAGAATGCAGGTAGCAACCTCTTCGACCTCAGCCGCAGCCACTTCTTCCTAGAAACATCGCCAAAGGCAAGGGAAGCAAGGGCAAAAACGAAATTGGGATTTCAGCAAGATAAAAAGCTTTTGCACAGCAAAAGAAACAGTCCACAAAACCAAAAGACAACCAACAGAATGGGCGAAAATATTTGCAAATGACATATCAGATAAAGGGCTAGTATCCAAAATCTATAAAGAACTTATCAAACTCAACACCCAAAGAACAAATAATCCAATCAAGAAATGGGCAGAAGACATGAACAGACATTTTTCCAAAGAAGACATCCAAATGGCCAACAGACACATGAAAAAGTGCTCCACGTCGCTCGGCATCAGGGAAATCCAAATCAAAACCTCAATGAGATACCCCCTCACACCAGTCAGAATGGCTAAAATTAACAAGTCAGGAAACGACAGATGTTGGCGGGGATGTGGAGAAAGGGGAACCCTCCTACACTGTTGGTGGGAATGCAAGCTGGTGCAGCCACTCTGGAAAACAGTATGGAGGTTCCTCACACAGTTGAAAATAGAGCTACCATACGATCCAGCAATTGTACTACTGGATATTTACCACAAAGATACAAATGTAGGGATCCGAAGGGGTACGTGCACCCCAATATTTATAGCAGCAATGTCCACAATAGCCAAACTGTGGAAAGAGCCAAGATGTCCATTGAGAGATGAATGGATAAAGAAGATGGGTATATATACACAATGGAATATTATGCAGCCATCAAAAGGAATGAGATCTTGCCATTTGCAATGACGTGGATGGAACTGGAGGGTGTTATGCTGAGTGAAATAAGTCAATCAGAGAAAGACATGTATCATATGACCTCACTGATATGAGGAATTCTTAATCTCAGGAAACAAACTGAGTGTTGCTGAGTGGTGAGGGGTGGGAGGGATGGGGTGGCTGGGTGATAGACATTGGGTAGGGTATGTGCTATGGTGAGTGCTGTGAATTGTGCAAGACTGTTGAATCACAGATCTGTACCTCTGAAACAAATAATGCAAGATATGTTAAGAAAAAAGAAAGAGAAGAAGATAGCAGGAGGGGAAGAATGAAGGGGAGTAAGTCGGGGGGGAGAGGAATCATGAGAGACGATGGACTCTGAAAAACAAACTGAGGGTTCTAGAGGGGAGGGGGGTGGGGGGGAGGGGTTAACCTGGTGTTCGGTATTAAGGAGGGCACATTCTGCGTGGAGCACTGGGTGTTATGCACAAACAATGAATCATGGAACACTACATCAAGAAATAATGATGTAATGTATGGTGATTAACATAACAATAAAAATTAAAAAAAAAGAAATGCACTTGTTGTGATGAGTACTAGGTGATGTATGGAGTTGCTGAATCACTATACTGTACACCTAAAACTAATATAACACTGTATGTTAACTATACTGGCATTTAAAATAAAATATAGATGTGTACACACACACACACACACAAAAGAAGATTTAGCTGTGCTTCGGATGAATGCCGGAAGGATTTCTCCAATGATAAATATCCAAAGATAGATGGTGTTACTTCAGATAGTACATCAATAAGATAAATCTGTAAGATTCCATAGTTATGATTACATTAATTGCTTACATGCCCTTTGTTACTATTATTTCAAAGTTGATCACATTTTGCAAAATCCTATACTTGTAATCAGTTTTCTAAGTTAACTACCAATCAACTAAAGTTAAATATTCAACTTCTATAAAATATGCTATGCCACAGCACTTTGATATTCCTGTGTGGCAGATTTTCCACTGCAAGATGGATCATTGAAATGGTGTATACTCAGGACAGCACAGTTTAGGGGACTCCAACAGTCATTTTGATTTACACTTTATTTGACATATTTCCATTCCGCATTCATGCCCAGATTTCCCAGCTCTTGGGTTCACCTCTTATTTCGGGAACAATGGTTTAATTGTTTAATTATTGTTTAATATTTATTGAATTAAAAGTGACTCATCTTTTATGACTCTTTTTTACTGCATTTTGTTACTGTCCATCATTTAGCCAAACAGGAGGAAGGAATAATCTGAAAAATTAATGAAACCTATCTATATAGACACCCACTTTGCCATTTTTGCCATTTCAACAGCATCTTCTAGAGCAATACAGATCCCCAGAAAAGAAATACCATAAGAGTACTCAGGTGCCTTTTTAAAATATGAGTTCATGAGCATATCCAGAAAAATTAAAATGTGTAATGCATTAAAAACCACATTTCCCACATTGCATGCAGATATTTTTGTTTAGAAAAACACTGACATCCTTAAAATAGTTTGTTGCCAATTTCAAAAATATGATTAAGTATAAGGAGAAGAAAAAATTGTAATCAATCCTACTGTGAATAATTTGTTACCATACTGTTAAAGCAGAAAATATTTTATTTTAGATGATTGCCATTTCAGTCACATAATAAAGATGAACAGATGTAACACCAACCACAAGATTTAATCCCCCCCACACACACACTTATGTTCATCTATGGAAGAAATATATCCTTTATGTTGAAATTATGTATTTCTTTGAAATGTAGTTAAAAGTGAGAAAGAAAACTTTAAACATTTTCTTTCTCACTTTTAACTCATATGCCTCAAAGCAAACACCTGAACACATGTGAAAGTACTTGAATTCATAGCTGCAATCAGTAAGGTCTTTATTCATTTAGAAATTTTGTTTCAATATTCTTCTGTTAGACTTTTTCTTGGATGTTTATCTTGAAAATCCTTACTCAAAGCTGAAATAAGTTTTTCTCCAAAGTCACATTCATCTTTCATAGGTCATTTCAGAAATCATACTCCTTCAATATTTAAATAGGAGCAAATACAACATTATCTCTATAATCCATGGAGAATTTATATATAGTAGAACAGCAAGCTATCATTCTCATGATTTTTTCTCCAAAAGACAAAGGCCATCACACAAATAGACTTGTATTTAGAGAATAGATGTTCATGGTAGTCCTGATATATCTGTTTTTGGAGGGGTCATGCCCATAATCTCTTTATTCTCAGCTGCTCACAAAAGGGGCTCTCATTCTAGGAATAATGCAACACCTCTTCTGATTCCTACCCCAAGTAATTCATCTTCCCAATTATTTCACTAAGTTCCAAATCTAGAAGTCTTTTTGTTATTGATTCTTGGTTTTCAAAATTGTAGACTCTGCTCTCAGCCTCCTGCATTTTTCTTTCATAGTTCTCTTTACAATTTCAGTCACGTGGCTGTGGTAATTACTTTCCAACAACTGTCTCCCACTGCGCTGTGGACAGAGTACCAAGTAGATGCTCAACAAATGGTTATTGATTAAATGCCATAAAGACAAATGATGCCATAAATATTAGATGATCCAGAAGATTGACATTTCAAATTTTATCCTTTATATCATGCTATTCAAGTGAAGTTATATTTACTTTAATTATCATAATAATTTAATGAATAGGACCTTTCCCTGCATATGATTCTATCTCTTGTTTTTGTATTTTTACTGAACATTATAGCTTCATACATTTAAATACTTGGCTGTATTTAAAAAGAATGATCTAACACATACATCAGAAAGGAAGGAAATTAGGAGCTTAGTAGTAAAACCAAATAGTGTTTTAAGTGACCACAGATGATGAATTTTAATATGTAATAAATTTCATATTTAATGAAATATTGTCATACCATCTTTTTATATTGTTTCAGGCACTTATTTATTTTACTATTTAGTTTTGAAGATATGCACATTTTGTTTGATTTAAATCTCTATTTAAAATAATTTATTTTAGACTTCATTTACTACCACATGAATCATATGAGTTTGTGGTTTAAAACTTTGCGTTGTGATTATATTCCAATTTTTTTAACAAAATGTTTATTATTTAGCATTTGCCTACAACCATCATATCAGTACATAATTGACAACAAAACAGGTGATTTGTGAACATTGTCATTACTCTGTCGGAAGGAGAATCTTGAGGACAAGGGTTTTTTGAGATAAGTAATAGGACTAACATTGGATCTCTGTTCCATGTTGGCACAGTAAGCCACACCCTTTTCTTACTAATGAGTTTGGAAAAGTTAGTTGCCAGCTCTGTGTTTTATCTGGGGAAATGCAGGACTATTGATACCTAAACACCATGCACAGAATTTACTTCCATTGGTCGACATGGCCATCTTTCTTGGTGCTTAAAGCCTGAAGAGAAAGCAAAGGTGATGTATTTACTATATGATAGGGGAATTTGGTAGATGGGAAATCCACATACAAACTTTGTTTATTTTGGCAAAATAACTCTAGCTTCAAGGGAGATGTGTGTGTAGGGTAGAATCAATGAATAGTGACTTAAATTGGTATGAAGAAAAATGTGAATGCTTGTTTAAGATTCCAAGCCTGAGTAACTGGGTGACAGTTATTAAAATATAGCCCTGGGGAAGAAGAGCAAGTTGGGAGCTGGAAGATGATGAGTTTTAGAAGTACTGAGTTTGAGGGGCCCTGCAGATGTTCATAGGAAATGTTTACCAGTGACTTGGAAGTGTGAGTCCGGAACTCGTGAGAGAGATCAGGGATAGAGACATAGATTTGGGGATTATTATGAAGGAGGAAACGGGTGAAATCAGGGGAGATTGGACAAGAGAGACAGAACCCAAGGGAATATCTTTCAAGCCAGGCAAAGAAAGAGACACGTGTAAGCAGAATTGAGGCATCATCAGAGAGACTGACGGAAAATACTCCAGTGTCACAGAACACAAAGAAGGGATGGATTCTCATGAAGGTCAGAGAAGCAGCACTGTCTAATGGTAGTAATCTGAAAGTCCTTTTCTCATCTTTGTTCCCATATATTACTCTGTATTAGTAATGTAATAGGTTTCCTAGCTTTAGTAACAATGACATGAGGGAATTCGAAGTTACTCTTTGTGTTATTAGAACGTCACTATTTTTCTCAGTGTGTTTATTGTTAATCATTTAAATGTTTATATACTTTAATGGGATCTACCTAGAAACAAAATATCTTTTCTTTGAATTTTATGACTTAAAATAATGAACTTTTTTGGCTTGTACTGAATTTTCAGACTGCATGTAAAATTACTTGTAAAAACCAAAAAACAAAAGTCCAGAAAAAATTATTCAGTATTATCTATCATTTGTCAAAACTCTTAAAAAGATAGTGATGTCTGCCAACTTTTCCATTTTAGCATGTTGGAATGACTCTATATAAAACAAAGAGAAAAAAATCAGAATAAATATTCCCAAATTAAATATTGATTCTTACCAAATGGTAATGAAAAATCATTAGATTTTTATTCCCCTGTGATGTCCAAGAAGTGCTGAGTGTAAAAATTAAGGAAGAGTTGTATGTATGTAAATTTTTAAAATAAGTTAAATTTCACGAAATATATTAAGTTACAGAGTAAAGTCTTCATATTAAATATAGGCAGTACTCGCTTTGCACAGTATCATGTTCACTGGGAACTGATGCGTATCTAACTGTATCTTTGGTCCTCAAGCAACTGAGAGGATTGCCTAAGTATTATAAAGTCACTTCTCATACATTTATTGCATAGAGCATCTTAACACAGTAATCCTTTCTTCTCAATCTATTATAACAAGGCAATGTTAAAAAGGTAAGATAAGGGGGCGCCTGGGGGGCTCAGTTGGTTAAGCATCTGCCTTCAGCTCAGGTCATGGTCCCAGAGTCCTGGCATGGAGTCCCAGGATCGAGCCCCGTGTCAGGCTCCCTGCTCAGCAAGGAGTCTGCTTCTCCCTCTCCCTCCTTCTGCTCCTCCCCCAACTTGTGCTCTCTCTTGCTCACTCTCTCAAATAAATAAATAAAATCTTTTTTAAAAAATTAAAGAAATTTAAAAAAAGGTAAGATAAAATATACCTATTCACTGCTAGCTCCAAACCCCATTACAAATTCTCGTAAAGCATGACAAATTAGTTAATAGTTTAAGGAGTAAATATCATGCTTAGTAGGTTCTAAGAATTGTATATAACAAGGTCTTGTGGAATAGTACACTATGAAAAATGATCTTGAATGTAGGTTTACAATAGATACTTGTCTGCTAAAGAACTAACTTCATTTTCTTTTCTAATTCACCATTGATAGAAGTTTTGGGCTCTAGGCAAAAAATGTAGAAATATAGGCCAAACATGATATCTGTTGTATTGTTTTCCCTTTGTAAATTTTCAGAAAATCTGGGCTGCTTTAAGTAAAAAATTAATATTGTCTCTCAATATTAGCAGCTGAGAAATATATTTAAAAATCTATTCTGTTTATAAGACTGTATCTTAAACTTAAGGCATGTGAGATAGAGGGAAAAGACTTTTTGATGAAGGTCTTTATTCAGGCAAAGGATATGGAGAATAATACAACAAACATCCATGTACCCACCATTCATCTTAAAATAGAAGACATTTGAATTCAGATGAGGCCTGTTGTACATCTCTCTGAAACATCCCCCCTGCCTCTGGTGTCTGAATTTCACATTTTTCAGTCCAGATATTTCTGTGTACTTTTATGACACAGGTTTTTGACTGATGCTTTTTTTTTTTTTAAGGTTAAAGCAATTCCTCCCTATGTCTGGTTGTGAATTTTTATCTTGAAAGTGCTATCAAATTTTCCTGCATTGAGGTTGGTCCATAGTCAGAGTGTAAGGTTTTAACCCTCGAGCCCCATATGATCCACATGTGCTAGGAAAAGGAGTCTCTCAGAAATAAATGACTGAGACACTGTAAAAAGATCTTTTTGACAATATCTCATTCAATGAATATGAAATTGCCTAAGGAACGAGAGGTAGTTATCTGTGGTCACTGAAAACAGTATTTGGTTTTACTAGTAAACTCCCGATTTTCTTCCTTTCTGATTTATATGTAGACCATTCTTCTTAAATTAATAAGCACAGTCAAGTGTTAAATTTACCAAGCTATGATGTTCACTGAAAAATACAAAATGGTCTTCTGCCAAGTGTTCTTACACATATGCTCTTATTTAGTCATTCAGAATATTGATTAGAGCTAGGATATGTGTGAGTATAGAAAATTCTGATGTGGAAACAAATGACTTTTAACTCTTACTGCTTTTTGTTTAATTTCATTATCTAAAATAGATAAAGGTTGTAAGGAAGATAAAAATCTCACTGCAATCACGTTTTCTCACCTTAGCATAAAAATTATCACTTTGTGTCTAGACAAGATTTTACAAGTTTTTACACAAGCTGTGGTTAGGAAGTGATGGATCTCCCCATGTGAGACAAAGCCTGAGTGCCAACTCTAAGTTAATTTTGGAACATGAAATACATTCATTAATTTTTAAAGTAAAGTTGCTCAAACACAAGCTAACATAAAATGTATTTTGTATTGAAGACCAGTAGTCATCTTAAAAATTATTTTTTAAATAAAAGACAGCTTTTCATTATTCTTCCCATAAAAAAAATCATCTAATTCCTACTGAATTTACTTTTTTACTCAGTTTTTTATTTTTCTACTTATTTTTGAGAAGTTTATCATAAGCCCCAGTCTTCTGTGTTATCAATATAAAGTTTAGGAACTTGTTTATGTCTAGCTTTGGTTTTATTCTGCCTTGAATGAAAATAATTATATTTGATACAAAAAGAAGATTTCAATGATTTAATTTCATGTTAGAACTAGTAATGGTAAACTATTGATTTTTACAGTAAACAATTTATACACAATTGTCTACATTGTTATAAAAAACTAACATGTTATATGTAAATAATTTATATTTCAAATTTTAAAACAATACATAGTTTACTTAAAATTTTATGTTAGTTAAATAAATAGAAATATAAAACAATTTATACTCTAAGTTATAAAATGAGTTTTATAGTGAACAATTTGATTTCTTATTTAAACTAAGTCACTAAGAGGTGATACTCTGGAAGCTATTTACTTCTCCCGAAAGTTCGCATTTTATCGTCCTATATAGTCAAGGACAATGACCACTTCCTACTTGAGAATGAGGCCTGGATCTCTTAGTTTGACATTTAACACCCTTCTTGAATTAGCACAAAACTTCCTCATTTATCTCCAACACTCCCCTGCCGAATCTTTCAGTGTAGGCTCACTGTTCTGGTCTATTCACAGATTGCACATGAAGGTCAGTCTGATGCCAGGCCATACCTTCTAACACATGGCTCTGCTGGTACCACAGCGTGGGGTTTCTAATCTAACTGCACATTTAGGTAGCTATATTGGGTTTTGGATAATTTTCCATTCTGAACCACGGTCTTTAGTCTCAGTATAATAATAATTTTTTTTAAAGAGTGAATACTTTGATAGTAAAAACGATAGATGTAGACTAGAAAATATTTTTGATCTTAGATCAAAAGTACATTTTTTAAAGATTTTTATTTATTTATTTATTTGAGTGAGAAGAGAGAGAGAAAGAGAACAAGCAAGGGGAGAGGCAGAAGAAGAAGGAGAAGCAGACTCCCGCTGAGCAGAGAGCCTGATGCGGGGCTCCCTCCCAGGACCCCAGGATCATGACCTGAGTCGAAGGCAGATGCTTAACTGACTGGACCACCCAGGCGCCCCTCAGAAGTACATTTCTTTACTGTATTTGGTTGTATGTTCATTAAATTCACTTAAAATGTACCCATATGTAACTTTCTCAACGTTCTTGGGTTGTTTTTAATAGTAAGAATTTGCTCTAAAAGTTGAATGCTGCATAGTTTAAAAATATTTAAATGGTCAGTTCAAACAAACCCAAAACTTCTGGAGTTAAATTGAAAACCAACCAAATTTCTTAGGTTTGCAAACTTGAACAAGAGACTAGTGATTCTATTCTATCCTTTCTAATACTGAATCGACCTTTTATAAGAGAGTACATTATTTTTCTTAAACTGTGTCCAGTTTCTAAACCTTATTTTTTTTTGCTACCTGTATCTTGTTTCTATCAGCCTAGTCATAACCTGTGGTTCATTATACCATTGGCACATTCGTGTCTTTCTCTGTAATCTTCATCCTTCTTTTGCCTGTTTTTTTTTTTTTTTCTCAGTGAAGCATAGAATGTCAAAACTTGTTATAATTCAGAAATATCTCCTTCATTGCTTGGACGAATCATTTTCTTTTCCTTTTTTTAGGGAGAGAGAGCTTACAGGAGTTGGGGGGGCGAGGGGCAGAGGGAGAGAGAGAGAGAATCTCAAGTGGGTTCCACGTCCAGCACAGAGCCTGATCCTGGGCTTGATCTCACGACCCTGAGATCATGACCTGAGCCAAAATCAACAGCTGGATGCTTAACCGACTGAGCCACCCAGGCACCCCATGGACTAATCATTTTCTTATTATTCTTTGGCCATTATTTCTAACCTATTTTTTATCTTTGTATTTTATAACTGGGTAGAATGGCACACTTTGAAAAATCTTGACCTGAAAGCCAATCTACCATTTGCTATTTACTGGGGACATAAAGTGGATGATATAGGAACTTACCTGGGTGTCAGTGTCCTCATGTGTACATTGGGGGACATAATGCCTGCATGACCAACCCCATATTAATAGTAATACCACTGTAGATTAAAATAGACAATCAAGGAAATCAAAGTAATTATTGAATATGAAATACATGTGCATTTGGTGAAACAATAAACATACAACCTATTATCTCTGATAATACTGAATATTAAGTAAAATTACGGGTGCAATCATTTTGTAGGTAGACTTTCAGTTTCTAGGGCAAAGTCTAGTTGAAGACAGCGGTATGGAACTATCCTGATGGCTCATGCTCTATAGCAGCTAGTCTCCTTTTCTTATATCTACTTTGCCCCCTTATCAGTTATATCTGCTTAATAGGGTCTGTGCTGTGCTTCATCTCCCTAATCATCCTGAACACTGGACAGCAGTCGTACTAACATATGGACCTAACTGTGAAAATTTCCTTCTCAACAAATGAACGCCAACCCAATATGCCTTTCCAGGGGTCTCCTTTCAGTCCTGTTTTTGGGATACCAAATTTCTGGATATTCTCTGTCTACTGAGTTTTCTCTCCTCTGAGTCTATATTCACAAACACCTTCTTCCATCTGAATGCCCTCTTATGTGAACCGAAGACTCTTCTCTCTGTGAAAACCTCTCTGATTTTCTAGTATTATCAAAGCCTGACTCTCAGTCCTAACTCTGTGCTCCCATGGCACTGTGGACCTCTGCATTGCCCATCTTTTTTTTTTTTGAATTTTATTTATTTATTTGAGAGAGAGAGAGCGATAGCAAGAGAGAGCTCAATCAGGCGGGACAGGGAGAAGCAGGCTCCCCGCCGAGCAGGGAGCCCGACATGGGGCTCAGTCCCAGGACTCCGGGATCATGACCTGAGCCGAAGGCAGATGCTTAACCAACTGAGCCACCCAGGCGCCCCTGCACTGCCCATCTTCTGATGCATGTTGACTGTCTGTGTTGTCTGAGTCTTCTACAAGATTATGAACCTGCACATGACACGGTTCCTTGAACATGGATAGTGGCAGGCTTGGCAACAGAGTTCCATGTTCGTTTAATAATCTTGATTGATCAAATTTTAAATAATGTAAGATGTTCTTGCATCTATTTAAGGAAGAAACAACCAACTTCTACCTTTAAATAGTGCATTTAAGACTTGAAGACCACATTTAAGATTTCAGTCTCCCCTCAAAACTAGCAATAAAGAACAAATGTGATCATATTGGATTAAATTTGTTTCAGAATCACAGAAAGGTGAGTATGCAAGGGCAGCATGTGTCCTGTTAGTCTGAAAAATCAAGAAAGGTTATCCTTACATACATACCAAGTTATTACCAGTTACAGACTGAAAAAATCCATAAACAAAAAAAATTTCTTCAAGTGAAAAAGCAAGTGGCTGGTAAGGTCACATTCAAAAGTTAAAATAGATGTTCTGGCCTTGGTTTCTAATATCATTCTTTAATAAAAGGAACTAGGGCTCCTTGAAATGGCTGATTCTAGGACTGGGACAGGAAATATATACAATGAGGCTGAAGCATCTTGTAGTACCAGGGAAAAAGTCCTCACAACGATGGGACTATGTCAAAGGCCATAGCTGGTGCGCCTGGGTGGCTCAGTCAGTTAAGCGTCTGCGTTCGGCTCAGGTGACGATCTTAGGTCCTGGGATCGTACCCTGCCTCAGGGTCCTCGCTTAGCTGGGAGCTTGCTTCTCCCTCTCCTTCTGCAGCTCCCCCTGCTTGTGCTCTCTCTCTCTCTCTCCCAAATAAATAAATACAATCTTAAAAAAAAAAAAAAAGTTTGGGCACCTGGGTGGCTCCGTGGGTTAAGCAACTGCCTTCGGCTCAGGTCATGATCCTGGAGTCCCGGGATCGAGTCCCGCATCGGGCTCCCTGCTCGGCAGGGAGTCTGCTTCTCCCTCTGACCCTCCTCCCTCTCATGCTGTCTCTCATTCTCTCTCACAAATAAATAAAAAAATCTTAAAAAACAAAAAAGGCCATAGCAGCCTCGCGAACGACCTGCCCATGGCTACTGCTGGAGCCATTTGCAGAACAGTTTGAGCAGCTACTTTACTTAAGTAGTATTGGATTATAATGCAAAGTATAAAATACATATCCCTGTGTTCATATTGATACAAATGATTGAATTTAAATAAGTTGGGGAGAATAGACAATCTGCCATGCAGAATTCAATAATTCAAATAATTTATGTAGATACTCCATCGGGAAGAGGAGTGTAACTCCCTACTCGTTAAGTGTAAGTGTGAGCTGCGCGAAGCTCCCACTGCCTCTGGGAGACTACAGTAAAGAAAGGAGGAGAAAGAGTAACGTTATAGTGGAGAAACCTGACAGACACTCCCTCAGCCAGGTGATCCGGTCAGAGTGATACCTCATGTTGATAGTATGTGCCCTTGACATGACGTGATGAGAATGGCACCTTACCTTTGTGGTCTTCCTCCCCAAAACACATCCCTATTTAGTCATTAGAAAAACATCGGACAAATTCCAATAGAAAGATGTTCTACAATATACCTGACCAGTACTCTTGTGAACTATCAAGGTCATCTAAAATAAGGGAAGGGTAATTAAACTATCACAGCCAAGAGGAATATAAGAAAACATGATGACTAAATGTAATATAGCGTTCTGGATAGGATCCTGGAACACAAGAAGGACCTGAGGTATAAACTAAGGAAGTAAGAATAAAGGATGGACTTTAGTTAATAATGTATCAATATTGTCCACTGATTGTAACAAAGTTACCATATTAATGTCAGATGTTAATAGTAGAAGAAACTTGGTGTGGGGTATATGGGAACTCTAGTCCCATCTTCACAATTTTTCTGTAAATTTAAAATTGTAAAATAAAAAGGTTGGTTAAAAAAATGGATATTTTGCTTTGACCTGAAAGGCCTCCTTCATATCTACTTTATTTTTATCCTACTATGAATTATTCAACAGTTACTAAACACAGCTCTACCTGTGGCACCCATGCAAATAAACTCAGGGGGCTATGGGCTAGCCTTGTAACGGGTATGAATCTCACAGCCCCCAGAGCTAACTCCGTTGGACTTTTTCCTCCTCCAATGACTCAAGAATGGCAAAATTTGCAGGAAAGGCCTTTGTTTCTCCTGGAAAAAGAGAAGGGGAAATAATAGAGAAGAACCATGAGAAAAGAAAAAAAAGAATAGTTGAACCAAGAGACTCAGAAAGGCCTTCTGCCCAAGTACAGAGGAAAGGGGAGTTTCCTCCTCCCATATCCATCCTGACGCTAGCTAGTGGCCCAAGTGGGCTTCCTAATGGGCACAGGGGTGATTTAGAGGGTCACTGGGGTCTCTACTCCATGATTCCCCAGGATAAAGCCCAGGATGAGAGTGATAGTAAGGAGACCTGACTATCCCCTGACAGCAGTCTCTGCATTTAAACCTACAAGAAATGCCCCCATATTTCTGACAGTCCATCTTGGATAAGTAAGAGGCCTTAAGATCATCATGGTGTTTTGGTATTATAATTATTAAGGCATTATTTAAAGTACTACTTCTACTTCACAACAAATTAGAGAATGATGACCTTCCTGGAAATGATTGGTTTATCTGCTTCAGGTCAATAACCTTCTTCAGCCTATCTGGGCGGGGACCCTATTGTGTCATCATCTATTATTGATATCTATCACTGACACTAATTTTTTTTTAAGAAAACTAATGTAATACTATAAATATGGGTTATAATAATATATTCTTAAAGAATGGGTAAGTGCTATATGGACTCCATTTTTCTGACAGTAAAGCACAAGAGAAGATTTTTAAGTGATTGATTTTTGTGTTCTTAAATAACTAGTGAAGTCATTGTGTTTTTTTAAAGATTTTATTTATTTGACAGAGAGAGCACAAGCAGGGGGAACTGCAGGCAGAGAGAGAGGGAGAAGAGAAGCAGGCTCCATCCCAGGACCCTGGGATCATGACCTGAGCCAAAGGCAGATGCTTAACTGACTGAGCCACCCAGGTGGCTCTTGAAAGAAGGTCTTTTCATGATTTAAAGAAACATTTGTACATGCATAAATTTGATGTTTATTTTCAGCCTGGTATTTTTAGCCTTTCCCTTTTTGTATTTTATTATGGATGATAGTTTTCAAAATATCAAACTCTCTGTACCATGATGTGTTTAGGGAGAACCCCTGGTAGGATGGTCCTGAATTGTTTTCTGTCATTTTCTCTACACCTGCATTTGTGCATCTTTCTCTCCTCTGCTCTGATGTATTAGTTTTGGGATAACAAAATCAGATATGGTACATTATGAATGGTGAAGTCAGTGTTAATATGCAGCTCCTACATACAAGACCCCCAAGTTTTGTTATTGTCAGCTTTTTAAATGCCTTATTCAGTGTGGGATCAATTACAGTCATTTTGTGCATCACCTGTTAAAAATGCAAACTGTATCTTTAA
Source organism: Eumetopias jubatus (assembly GCF_037043125.1). Classification (NCBI taxonomy): domain Eukaryota; kingdom Metazoa; phylum Chordata; class Mammalia; order Carnivora; family Otariidae; genus Eumetopias; species Eumetopias jubatus. The sequence continues at coordinate 16,949,601 of NW_028274808.1, forward strand.
TAAAATGCTCTTTGGTATTAAGAATAAGATTATGAAATTTTCAAAATGAAATCTGATGGCAATTTAATTTTATAATGAATAACCATAAACCTCACTAAATTTAGTCAAACTAAATCTTTAGTGAGGTCACAAATTTATTTTTATGAAAATCCCTCAAATGAGTTCAGAAATCCTCCAAGTGATAGAAAGATGTCAAATCTTAGTTCTCTGGGTGGATTAGCATCTGTAATGGTCATAGTAGCATGAAGTTCTTTGAGACTGGCTCATACAATTTCATCCACAACTATGTAGGTCTCCTAATTGGTCATATTTTTATTTGGGATTGTTTACCATTTCTGGAATCCTGATGATCAGAATGTAATCCTTGGTGTCTTTAATGAGAAAAATAATACGCCTCCTTCTCCCAAATTCAGTGTTCGACCAATACATATTTATATGATCAACAAAAGAAAGGAATGTTTTCAGATCCTGGCTTGATTATTTTTTTGTTTTAGATGTGACAGATTTGCTGAACAAAGCTCGCTCACAAATCCCCTCTTCCTCTCTACTCCCCATTTTCCCCACTCAGTGGGCGCACACACACACACACACACACACACACACACACACAGCCCTTCACAACCCTGCACCATCTGACTTAATACAAACATCAGCTCCAGGTCACCCAGCTTTTCTGAAGGAAATTGTCTCTGCCGAGTACTCTTTTATTCTCAGTATACATTACATTACAAGTAATAGTACTGAACTTTTCAAAGCTTACAATGTTCCCTGGGAGTGGATCAGTTGAGCAGGCGGAAAAAAAAATCTGGAAGCTTATTATTTTTCCACCAATATATTTGACACCACCTTTGGAGAGGGGAACAAAAGACATACTGTCAAATGGATAGACCTGGACAAAATGTTACTGTTTGTTTCTCACGAGCACAGAGGTATATTTGAGCAAAGAAAGACATTCCATGACTCTCCTGGGACTTCCTTCCTTCAGCTGAATTATACCAACATGTTCACACCACTGTGGTTCAGACTGTGTTGGAATTTAAAATGCAGACTTATATTTGCCAATGTTTAAATACTACAGCTATAAAGTTTCATATTAGGATCGAACCTGCCTTAAAATATCATAGAACAAATGAGAATTTATTGGGAAAAAAAGTTTGTACACATGAAATTACAGTAGAAGATAGGAAAATAAGGGATGTCCTTGTTTGACAGATTCACTACTTATACAATAAAGCCTCAAAGTCGCCAGAAGTCACCAGGTTTTGGATTATGTTTCAAATCCAGACTCACTGACATTCATGAAACTTCTGGTAAAACATGGGCCAAGTTTCGAGCAAGGCTCAGTAGAATACTTCTTTCATGTGGAACCTGTGTGAAACTTGGTGGCTTTAGCTGGGTTTCACCTTGAGCTTCACATTCAAACAATCCAAAGTTTCAGACTAAAATTAGGGGTGAAGGGAAACAAACAAACCCCACAACAATGACAAAACAGGAAAAGATGACTTGCCGGAGAATGGAGTGGCTATCATCTTCCAAACCCGTTTCATCTTGGTGCCGCTGGATCCTCCCAACTAAACTTGTATTGCCTTTGGCAATACAATTGCATTCAGCTATGCCAAATCAAGGTTTCCTACTTTTTTTTTTAAAGATTTTATTTATTTATTTGACAGAGAGAGAGACAGCGAGAGAGGGAACACAAGCAGGGGGAGTGGGGGAGGGAGAAGCAGGCTTCCCGCTGAGCAGGGAGCCCGATGCGGGGCTCAATCCCAGGACCCTGAGACCATGACCTGAGCTGAAGGCAGACGCTTAATGACTGAGCCACCCAGGTGCCCTGAGGCTTCCTACTTTTAAGGGGGAGAAAATTCTAGACCTCCAAAGGCCCCAGGAAGCAGTGAAGTACCTGGTCAGAATAACCAGAGGATTTAAAATGTTGACTGTACACAGAAATGTGATTATTAATATACGCCTTCAAATGCAGATTTGAGAGGGAAGAGGTAGCAATTAAACATCCAACTTTTGGAAATAAAAAAAGTAGGATGACTGGACATCTCTAGGTTTTCTTACTACATCCAAATTCTAGAGATTATGTTGCATCTATGCCTCATGGGAAGCCACCTCTCCCCTAGCTTTCTCCAGGGTTCCACCCCTCTGGAAACTCTGTCCTGCAGCCACTTGGTTCCTTCCTTCTTAGCAAGGTGCAGGGTGCAGTCTGGGCCGGCTGTAAGGAGCCACAGTCCTTGGCCAGGACTGAAATGGTCTCCTGACAGGATTAGGCTCGTTCTACTCCTAACCTGCCACCCAACTAGCCGGGGCAGTGTGCCAGGGGCTGCCAACCTCTGTCCCTAGCAGAGGACTTGGAAAATAACAAACCAATGTAATCAACCCACGAATTTTCTTTAAAGTAAAGGGAACATTTAAAAGAATGTTTGAATGGCAAGAAAGGGCTCCACTTCCCCTATTTTAGGAAATACACTTGTTTATAAAAATTTCTTATCCCTCATTCAGCCGAAGTTTCACCAGCATAACACACTTTTGGCAGCAAAAGGTTTTTTGCTTTTTTTTTTTTTGTCTCCCCCCCCAACTCAGTTTTCCTTTTTAAAAATTTTCTTTCCTTTCTTTCCTTTTAATAATTTTTCTTCTTTTTATTTTTTTTAAAGTTATCCAGACAATCACAGTGTGTTTAAAATGCATGTTTTCTTTTGACATGTGGTCTGAGATACCAATAAACTTCTTTGGAGACAAGAATCTTTAAATTCCAAGGATTTCAGTGTCCATGTGAAAAAAGCAACATTAGGCCCCGAGGCACACTGTACTTCTGAGGCAAGAGGGCACTCAAGGGAGGGGTTGATAGAATTGGGTTGTGTGCACCAGCCTTTGCTGTTTTCACAGATCTGCAGCACAGAGCTGTCGTAAAGTCTACGTGGTGAGAGACCCTACCATAAAAAAGTCTTTTTCTTTGAGTTGGGGGTTAACCTAAGACATCATCAGTGAGGAAAAACCAAAGCCTAATAGATTATTTAAAGGAAATGGTATAAAAGCATTAAGCAAACAACAACAACAAAAAGACTTTTTACTGAACAGAGTAAGTACCCACAATCAAAGTAAATGCTGTGTTTGAAGTTAAAGTCCACAGATCAAAGTACTTTGCAAAAGTGAGCATAAGGACGGGGAGAGGAGAGACACAGAAACCTCACCAAAATATTGTACTGTCAACGTTATGGAAACCTGCTAGCAAAAGACTTTCGGCTAGGTAAGGCATTTTCAAAACAGAGTCACCTGAATTGTCCTGGGAGCATACAAAAAAAAAAAAAAAAAAGAAAGAAAGAAACAAACTGTTCGAATTCCATACTAGCAATCAGCAAACCAGGGATGAAAGAACAAAATAAAGCAGAGCTGTCTCATTGTCCCTAAAGACCATTTACTAACATTTTCTTTGCTCAGGTGGTTGTAACTTTTTCCTTTTTTTCTTTCTTTGGGTGCCTTGAGAAAGTTAAAAATAAGTAAAACAGTCTAAACAACAAAATTATGATGCCTGGAAGTCCCCCTCACTGTTGGCACTCAGGTTAATTAGAGTTCCGATGCGGCTCAGTCACAGGGAGTGTGTACTGTGGGTCAACATGACAGAGAGCTTGGAGCAAAGTTTAAAAGTACAGCCACAAAAATGCACAGATGCCCCTTCTGTATTCCAGAACACCGTATTTACCTGGAAATCATTTGCAGCCCCCGCTTAGCTTCACTATAAATGAGTTATTTAAAAGACATTAGTCATAAACATATCATAAACCATTTAAATAATTCCAGAATAAAAATCTTACCTACAGGCAGCTGGGGTTCAACAGTTGCTCTAAACAGAGGAAGTAGGAGTCAGTGGCCTTTTACATGTAGAGATTGTTTATTTAGCCCTTTTTAAAAGGTCTTGAACTCCAGAGGTTTAAGATTAAATCCAATCCAAGTGTCTGAAGGAAAAAAAAAAAAAGGCAAGAGAGAAGGCAAATAAGAGAGGGAAAGAATCCCAGCTGCTGGGTGGTGCTACTGTTCTGAGAGCATTTGAGCTATTTTCAGCATTCACAGCAGCCGGAGTTGTCTGTAAAGGGATGAAAAAGCCATGTCTGAGTCGCCACCTCCCTCCCCCTTGCCCCACGTGGGGGGGGGGGCGGGGGAGGGCGCACGCACCAGGAAACCCACAACAACTTGGTTCACCGTACAACTACTCATTGAAATTTTGGGGAAAACTGCCACCGCTCTTGAAAAATGACAACAAAAAATCTTGACTGCAATCTTAAAGAAACACGGTGCCTTTCCGTAATCCTCAAGTTTTCAGAATGACTTACCTGATTTGTTGAAAATAAGATGTCCTATTTATGCTTTATTGAGAGGGAAGATGTTTCTTCTGACATTTACTCGCCTGGATGGGTCTTAAAAAAATATTTTAGATCTCTCTGAGGAATATCTGTTCTCACCCTATCCTTCTTAAGACTGAAGACAAATGGTTTATTTCTAGCACGCACCTAAATTTCCAGTTTCATCAACTATGCTATTTTTGAAAGCTACTGGGTTAAGCTGTTGACATTTCTTATCTGTTGGCAGAGACTGGGGACCATTCAGTGACATGATGCAGACAGACATGGATCCCCTGCTTCTGCCTCCAAAGAAGTAATTCAGATTGGGTCACCAACAATGGCCAGCAGACTTTGAGCTTTCACTTTGTTTCTAGAATTATAAAGTAAGATCTGGACGTTCTATGCATTCATTCATTTATTCATTCATTCAGCAACTTAAGTGGCAAGTAACATCTGAGCCTCCTCTACTCAACACATTCTGACGATACAAGAGTGGGCAAAATAAACAGTGTCCTTGCCTCAGATGGTTTACAGCACCGAGAGGCAGCAAGAATAAAGAATAAAGAGAATTCGTCATAATTTTTGATAGCCTGTTTTTCACAGGAGGAGACTCTTCAAGTCGTAGCAACTGGAGATCGGGATTTCTTTCTACTATAACTGAAGGAAGACGCGATGGGTGGTCATCAGACCAACTTCTGGCTTCTGTGGGTTTTACTCTGCCTTTTACAACACCCCTTAGAAGGAAATTTGTTACTTCCTACCCGAGAAAACATTAAGTATTAAAAGCCTTTAATCCATGTAGATGAAATCCCTGAACTCTTTCATCTCCCTACTCCCGTAACATAGAGAATGCTTAGGCAGTGAGAAAGTACGGCTGGGAGCTAAGGGGAGGTGGAAGAAGATTCTCTGATCCTTAGTCCAGTGTGAAAGCCACCTGGATGTATTTTATAATGAATGTTATGAAGGTTGGTTACTAGAGGCTCAGATCAGATCCAATTGTTTCTTTGCAATTAAAGAAAGACACTGAAACTGACTATAGAAAATACTGAGGATTATGTATGATCTGTAAAGAAAAATGGTTACACGACTGCTATTTCAAGTGTGATAAAATAGTGAAATCCTTCAGGTAGCCTACACTTAGATTAAAACTAAACTAAATTAAAACTTAGTTACTTAAATTTTAAATTTAAATTTAAAGAAGAACTATAACTTAAGTTTGAAATATCTAATCAAAATTTTAAAATAAGATTAATCTTATTTAAAAATGGATAGTAGAGTTTTAAAAGATCTCTATAGAATTATGGATTTTTCTGTTCATTTATTTTAAATGGTCACATTTTACTGTGTCTTAAATACCTGCCCATTTAAAAAGAGGATACTTACTTTACTTGGTCAAAATGATAGATGGTAATTCTGGCAAATTCTAGCCTCAGATAGAAATTCTTTTTAATAGTTTTTACTTTTTCCTCCTTATAGTAGTTTATAATGAAAAGAAAAATACATGTAAAAATTGGCCATCCTTGAGAAACTATTGAAGTTAATAAAACGAAGACTACTAAGTCAACCATTACCTTTAAATTCCAAACTGCCTGCTTTCTGCACCAACACTAAGAGAAGCTCATTGCCTCACATTTAACTATTATTAGAGTCATTTTATGGTCTGCACTTGAACGCACAGGTTCTGACCCTGCTAGCTGCTTCCATTCAGCATCAGCCCTGTCTTGCCACATGACTCATCAAGGTCCCGTCATTCCCCAGTGACCCCAACTGTCCAAACAGCCTCCCAGGTAACACCTTTCAACAGACTGGATGTCACAGAATAGTGCAAGTTGGACTTCAGGCATATTTTTAAAAATGAGAGGATAGCACATTTGGACTTTTCTACTCACCGAACTACTATGCCTTTTATAAGTGACTGATGTCTTAGCAACTGTACTAGTAGTACTAATGTTAATGATTTTATTTATATTTCTTCTTTCATTTTTGTTTTTACAAATAAAATGATTTAAAATAATTGGGTAATGCTTATATTGGTGTGGGCTTCCTATATTGGGGAAACACCAACTAGGACTTTGGCATAAGCCCTCCCCTATGTAAGGTGGGGATAAAGCAATCCACAGGCTTGCAGGAGGGCTTATAGAATAATGCACATAAAATGCTTTAACCGAGTAATGCTTGAGCATAGCAGCAAGTACTCAATAACAATTAATGCTATTATCACTACTGTAAGTCTACTTGGCTGTCCAGTATGGTGGATACATGGGCTATTGAACACTTAACATGTGGCTAGTCAAAACTGAGATGTCAAAAAAAAAAAACAACAATGTAAACTATCATATTAATTTTTATACTGATTATATATTGAAATGATAATATTTCCGACATACTAGATTAAATAAGCTGTTTTGTTAAAATTAATTTTACCTGTTTAATTTTATTTTGTAAAATGTGATAACTAGACAATTTTAAATTAAATGTGTGGCTTGCATTATATTTCTGTTGTGCACTGCCATCTTGCTTGAGAGTGAGGAAGAGAGAGAGAGAGCTAACATGGGCGGGGGGTTGGGGCAGAGGCAGAGGGAGAAGCAGACTCTCCGCTGAGCAGGAATCCCCATGCAGGACTTGATCCCAGGACCCTAAGACCATGACCCCAGCCAAAGGCAGACACCTAACTGACTGAGCCACCTAGGCGCCCCAGTCCCCAAGTGATTCTTAACCACACTTTGAGAACCACTGGTCTTGAACCTTGCTATTTAAAGAGTGGTCCATGGACCAACATCAAAGTCATCACTCGGGATCTTGTAGGAAATGTGAAATTTCAGGCCTCACCCATACCTCTTGAACCAACAAGTACATTTTAACAACATCCCCAGGTTATATGTATGCACATTGAAATTTGAGAGAAACTAATGTAGAGTAGTGACTCTCATTCCTGGGTACATATGAGGCTTATCTGGAAAATCTTTAAAAATACCAGTACACTGGACCCATCTCTAGAGAGTTTGCTTTCACTAATCTGGTTGAAATCTAATGTATCTAGAAAGCCCCCCCACCCAGGTGATTCTAATGTAAGAGCAAGCACTGAGAGTTTGGTGGGCAGTGGGGCCCTCAGACCAGATGCAGAATTGCCAGGATCCAGAAACCAGACAGGCTCTGGAGGGGCGGTGAGGGGCAGATGTTTGGGACTGTCAGGTGCTAGGAGAACAAGACTTGAACAGAAGGGAGCTGGTGGAAACCACACAAGGATGGAGTGGGTGAGTGTGGCAGCCAGCAGGCAGACACTGGCAGGAGCGTCCCTGCCTTCTGCAAGTCTGACCCCAGTCCCCAGCTGCCCCAGGTTTGGAGTTGCAGGGAAGACTGGATAAAGCAGAGCATACACAGCCTTGGTCTCCGAGGAACTAGAACACTAGGCCAAGTGTTGGCTGAGCAGAGCTGCAGGCTCAAAAAATAAGATGAGTACCAACTTAGAAAAACTGTGGTGTAAGTCATGAGTGGGACTAGCAGCCGTGTTAACAGAGTTTCATAAACTCTCCATAAGGACAGGATTGGTTGGTTTCAGAGGCTCAATCTGGAATAATCTTTTCAGAGACGAGGAGAGAAAAAAATGGACAGAAGTGTGGAACGTCAGTTGAGTTGTACATTTCTTTCTCTCCTCCCATTGTGCGCAATACAAGTTGAGACTGTTCTCAGCTAAGCAGTGGTCAAACTAAGAACAATCTATGCTAGGACATAGCTGACACAGACCACACTGTCCTGGAGGATGTATCTCAAGAGAGGATCTTGGTAAGTCATGGAACTCTCTAATGTTAGAACCATGAGGCAGATTGGTGTTCTGGAGCAGAGAGACCTTCTGTTATTCTCCAGCACACCTCTGTTCTACCTTTAAAGAAGTGAGCACCTTATTTGGAATGATCTCCCCAGTTTGCCAAACCATTGCTCACTTTTTCAGGTGGTACCAGAGCATTGTGTGCTCCAGAGGTCTTCAGAAAAATAAAATCCTCACTGTAAAGGAGAATGTGGGCCCACATTGGTAATCTTTTAAACTCCTAATTCTATATGCAGAGACCATTTGTAGCTTCCTTTCTCAATTTATTATTTGGTTGTTTTCAGAATACCTTAAAAATATATAATAATGCTTAAGAATAGAGTCTGGAGTCTGTGTGTCTGGGTTTGAATTTTGTCCTGCCACTTTTCTGTGACCCTGGGCCTGTTGCTCCACCTCCCTGTGCTTCAGTTTCCTCCTCTGTCACAGGACCTCACTGGGTTGTTGTGAGGATTAAAAGAGTTGTCTGAAAAGAAGGTAGAAAAGTCTGGCACACTGTAAATGCTATTGTTGGTTTAACAACTAAAATATAGTAAAATAATTGCAGGTTTCCAAATATGGTCAAATTTAGTAAATTTCTTGATATCACAATGATTTCCAGGGATTTTATGTGAGTGATTTCTTGAATACATGTATTTTGAAAGCTTCTTTGAGAGTTGTTTAAGTTTTTTTTTCCCGAGAGAACTCAGAATTCTCAATTGATTCCTCGTCACTTCCTATTATTTGCAAGGATCTCAGTAGGAAGGAAGTGAATGTAGTTTTCCCATGAATATTGTTTTCTAGGTTACATTTTTTCCCCTGAAGTCCTTTGAAAAGTAAGTTGCACTATAAATGTTTGAAGGCTTCTGTGGCCCATGTCAGTTGAGTAGCATTGTCTAATATTCCAGGAGAACAATGTATCATTCTCTTTGTCAAATATTTTAGTGCTTTAGGGAGAGGCAGCGAAGCTGCCTGAAACACTGGCATGAGTTTCAAAGATGTATTGAAAAGGCAGTCAGAGTCTCATACTACAGAGACTATAGAAATCAGATAATGCTGATTACAGGAAGGGGTGGACCCCCAAGTCAGGCATGCTGGATGCAAAATGAGGGCTAGATTAAGCGTAATAACATCTTTTATGCTTGTCTGCTTCAATCACATGAAACAAAGTAAAGCACATGCAATAAAAATGATGATGCTTCGCAGCATCATGCACTTAGTGTCAACCAGGCCATTTACACAAACCTCCATATGCTGAAAGCTGAACAAGGAATAAAGCACCGAGGGGGAAACTCAAGCTCAGGAGCTTGAGTGATTTCAGACCAGGCATGCAAACTCTCTATGCTCATGCTCTGAAACATAGGCAGAGGGACTGGGCTATAAACCCCTCCTTAATTCTGACATCTGTGCTTTTGTTTGGGTGTATATAACTTACATTTGGCAGTCCCCATCATAATCTGCATCTGCAGGTGTAATTGTTTGGAAGTTGTCAAGTAGTATGTCCAATTATTTCTACTACCTGGTTACTGAAGTGGAGCGAATGTTTTTTAGGGGATGATTTGCCATCATGTGGCCATTCTGCAATCTGGGGCTGGACTTTACCAAATAAGGTGATAATCTTAAGGAATGACTAAAGAACTATTATCAAATGCAAGAGTTTATACAGAAATAACTTCTGAAAACCTGTTAAAACTTAGTTTTCTAGTTAAAACTTTATTGGTTTTATATGTGCTGTCTGAATCCCACATATATTTAAAAAGTACCTCTGCTGTTTATATAACCATGACTTAGCTTCTCTTGATATTTATATTCTGTTGAAATTGAGGCATATGCAACAGTTGCTAAATATGGTATAAAAATCTTTAAGATAAGCCTTCTTAAAGTGGCCTATTTAAAGCTCTGCACCATCTTCTTACATCTCCACCCACATCTCTCTACCTACCTTCTAGCTCCTTTCCTCTAGCTTCTCTGGTCTTTCAGTTCCTAGGATAGGCTACATTTAGGCCTCTTGCGTGCACCGTTCTCTCTTTGGAACATCTTCCCTGCTCAGCCGTTAATGCTGTGCACCCTTCAGCTAAAGTGCCCCTTCCTCAGGAAGGCTTCCCTGATCCACCCAAGGTCATGTGTTTTTAACTCTTGAACAATCATATTCTGCATTTCTTTGAGTATCAAACTTGGTTGCATTTATTTCTGTGATCAATTGGTGTATTTCTCCTCCATTAGCCTGTAAGCTCCTGTTTTCCCTTCACATTGTATTTCCCACCACATTGTATTTCCCACGCATATGTTGTATTTGTGTCTGGCACAGAATAAGTGCTTAATGCATATTTGTTGAATAAATGATTCAGTAGGCTCTGCAGAAGGCATTCGGCAACACATGATGACATCTTTGTTCCATATTTAAAAGCTGTGGAATCCTCTCTTCTACCATGGGCAGAAGGATGCTTGTTATAAATAAGAATGTTTGAAGATGTACTTCTGTACATCTGTACAAATTTGTAAAACACCTTGAAATCATCAAGGCACAGTGTGAAAAATATCTTTTGAGGCATCTGAAAAATGAATTAACCCAATAATCCATGGCACATTTCCATCATTACTGTGACCATAAAAGTTAATTTTACAAGGATAGTCACACACATAAATAATACACAAAATGTTAGAAAAGTGTCCTTAAAACTCAGAGATGATGGGTAAGCAAAGAACAATAAGGAACAGTTGACTAGCCTTCAAAGGTCAGAAGGAAGTGTAGATTCACGATATCAAGCACATAAGAGAAACTTCTTCCAAAGTGAATGAAAGTTGGAAATGGGAAACTTCCTCAGAAGCTTTTGCTGTTGTAGAACTGTTCCTAAATTGTCCTAAACTGGTAAGTTTTGTATCCGGGTGCTACTTGTAACGTGTGGCGTTTGTTGTGTTTTGTCTTGTGTTACTCTTGTTACGTAATTCTTGTCTTTTGCTGTCAGAGTGTTATACTGACTAATATTAAAATCAACATTTGCATAACAACACCAACAAAAGTCCATCAGGGCTGTTCCGGGAGGTGGCAGCTCCGTCCTGCTCCAGGACTGGCAGCAAGTACTGAGAAGGAGGGTAGTATTCCAGCCCTGACTCTGCCTGGTCCACTGCTCTCCTGCCCTGGATTGGACATGTTAATAACAGGGCTTTTTTGTGTGTTGTTTGTCCTCAGAGCCAGACCTTTCTACCTCTTTGTGCAACCTCTTTGTGTGTTCTGGGTGGCTTTCAGATGTTGCTACAATAATGATCCCTCCAGTTGTCAGGTGAAGCCCGGGGCTGCTGAGGCTCCCGGACCAGTCACCTCTGGCTGTTAGCAACCTCACTTGTTTCCTTCAGTGCACCTGCAAATATTCTTACCTTTATGTATGCCAGATAGAGAGGTTTGGGAGGGAGTGCTCTAACGAGCAAAGTCAACCTACTAAAAACAGCAACAATAGTCTTATTCACAAAAGGAAACACAAGAAATTAGATGCTATGGGAGGGATATGTTTGAAATGTCAAGAAATGAGTAATGACATCTCAATTTTACAGAAAAAGATGGGGAGGCTGTGGGAATCCGTCTAGACTCTGGGGACTGAGCTGGAGCTGGACTGGTCTCAGTGGAAGGTACAAGGGAACCCGGATGTCTGTAGCAGTGCATATTTTGTGTTCAGACAGAGGGTTGGGGAGGGACCTCTGAATCGAAGCAAATACTCACCTTTTGCCTTCTAGCAAGTGCCCTTCCTTTTAAGCAAGTATTTCTTTAAGGGTCATTTTCAATTGAAGTTTCTCTCTGATACATTTTATTTTACAATCAAGTCACTCTTTCCATACCTATAACTCTTTAAAATAAATAAATTATATAGCACAGTGGTGGCAGACACGGCTTTCTCCTTACTGAGAATCTATTTTTGCTTTCATCTTTACTACAGAATCCTGATAATATGCCTAATTCAAAACTTAGTTTCCCAGATTTTTTTGCAGTCTGTTCTGGCCAATAAACGAAAGGCCAGATACTTCATGTACATGGTAAGAGCAGGGAGCCTCCAGGGAGGAAGGCTTCTTTGCCTTTTGCCTCTTAAGCAAACACTGCTCCTCTTAGCTGACAGAAATGCCGATTCTGTCCTGGGAGGCACATGCTGAGGGTGGGGTGACGGAGTCGAACCCACCCTGGGCTACTTCTTGTTTGTGATAAACCAACCTCTCCCTTGGTTAAATGGTTGTCTTGAGATAATGTCTTACTTGAAGCTGGAAACATACCCGACACAATCATCTAAGAACTACTTTGTGATATTAGGCGGGCAGAAAGATAGTAATAGACTATATAGTTTCAGAAGTTTTGAAAGAACTTCTGGCATCAACCATAAGCCCTTACAACAGGGTGATATTCAGTTTTCAAGCCTGTTATCACTTCCAAATGGAGTGAAAATTGCCACGACAGAGCCTACGTGTTTAAAGCCCCTAAGAGCTGCATCATTTGAATATTTTTGGCTCTACACATAGTGGTAACATAGTTGGCCCTTTTTTTTTCCCCTAAAGCTAACATTGAATGATCAGTGAAATCGAGAGAAATAAGAACATGGTAATAATCTACAGGAAATACAAAACAGGAACCCATTGTTTATCCTGTTCTTAGTGCCCAGGGCCACAGCATTGTTCGGAAAACTTTGAACTTCTGTGTAGTTGACCCAGCCTTTAAAATCTAAATTGAATAATAGAATTTGTCCTTGTTACAGAAAAAGTAATTGTGGAAGAGATAGTCAAGGCTGGTAATATATTGAGTTTGAATATTAAAATATCTTTTAGGATTTCTACTTAATAATTTTTTTAAAATGGTGAACGTTAACAGCCGTAGTTGAGGGGAAGATATGTTGGATTAGGAAGCCAATAATTTTCCGGTTTTAAGTAAAGCTAAAGATGTACATACAATGTGGAAATTATTTTAAGCATTCTTGTCCCATGACTTCTGATTAAATACCATAAATTGAAGAAAGGACTATAAAACATAATACATTCCATTTTATAACAGGCAGGCATGTATAAATATTTTGCCTTTCTATCAATATTTGCCAAGGGTATAATAATTGACAGCAAGGTTCTGGAGGCTGTCTGCCAACGATCAAATCTGACTGTACTACTTCCAACAGTATCGCTACTTGAATTTCCTCCTGCTCAGTTCTCTTATTAATGAAATAAGAATTATAGCAGTATTTGACTCAGATGATTGTTATGAGGAAGAATGAGTTAATACATGCAAAGCTTTTAAAACAATGCCTGAAATGGGGTGCCTGACTGGCTCAGTCCATAGAGCATGAGACTCTTGATCTTGGGCTCATGAGTTTGAGCCCCATGTTGGTGTAGAGATTACTTAAAAAAAAAAAAAGAACTTTAAAACAATGCCTGATACACAATAGGTACTCATAAGCATTGGTTTGGCTGTTATCATCATTATCTCAATGATGTACAACACATAAAGTTAAATCACGGGCTTTGAGGATAAATGGTCATTAGTTAGTTTTCTGGTTCTGCCCCTTATCAGCTCTGTGATTTGGGCCGTGATCTCTGGGTCTCAGTTCCCTCATCTTAAAAGTGGGGATATCATTAATTACCCTAAGAGCATTATTAAGAGGAGTGGAAACCACCACTGACACACAGCAATCATTAGTAATTTTTTAAAAAATCAGATAGAAAAAGATCTTGCCAAATATATTAATTAATCTTCACAAGCACATTTGTTCATGGGGAAAACGAAACAGAACAGACACACCTAGATACTGAACTTAATTACCTTATAACATTTCAGACAGCTCATGTTCAGACTTTTATGGGTATTTTTCCCTCAAGTTTAATTTTAAATAAGAACTCATGGAATTGTCAAACAACTGGATTAAGAAAATTCCCATCTCTGCCTAATGACTTTATCTATGGCTTTAGCCTCTTTAAAGTAACAACATCGTCATCATCGTATCTGGTGAGTAGAAGGCTGAAGAGGAAAGATACTGGCATTAAAAGAAATAGCTTGGAAGAAGCAGAGAATTGACTTTGTAAGGCCCTTGTAAGAGTCTATCATACCCTTAGCAGACGGGAGAGGCAGAATTACAATCTTATTCATCTTTGTTACAAACAAACACATCCACTGACTACAATTATAATGAATGATAACTGAAGTACAAGTATCCCTCTATTATAGTAATTATTACATTGTTAAAAAAAAAAAATCAAGGCTTTGGAATCACAGAGAGCTGACCCCAAGGCTTAGTTTCCCAAGTGGCAAGGACTGTTGCTTTGGACAAGTTAATCTGTCTGAACCTTGATTTTCTTGTCTATAAAACGCACACAATACCAACTACCTCTTTAGGAGCCTTTTGAGAAGATGGAATGAGACTGTGTGTGAAAATCAGTTACTTAGGTAAGAGCCTGTTGCAGAATAGCGTTTAATATATTTAATAAAGGTTTAATACATTGTTGTTTCTTTTTTTAAAATTTTATTTATTTATTTGACCGAGAGAGACACAGCGAGAGAGGGAACACAAACAGGGCGAGAGGGAGAGGGAGAAGCAGGCTTCCCGCCGAGCAGGGAGCCCGATGCGGGGCTCGATCCCAGGACCCTGGGATCATGACCTGAACCGAAGGCAGATGCTTAACGACTGAGCCACCCAGGCAGCCCCAATACATTGTTGTTTCTTACTGGACTGTAGCCTCCTTAAGGACAGGACTCCCTTTAAAAACATAAGCACAGCCAGTTCCTAGAACAGTGTCTGGTCACTAGAATATACTCTGTGTGTGTGTGTGTGTGTGTGTGTGTGTGTGTGTATCAGATGAACCAAGACAGGAATACCCTGAATGGAAAACTAAAACAACCACAGACATGCATAGAAGGCTTCATTTGTTTAAGTGAAAATAGCTGAGGGAGACAGGCATTGGCAAATGGAACTGATGTTCTGGGGAATAGATTTAAGTAAAGAGTAAGTAAAGGACAACATTTTCCTCACACAACATATTTAGCAGGGAAAGACAAGCTGTAAGGGACAGAGAAGGTTCTCCATGGTGATTGTTATGGTACCTGAAGGGCTTATAAATAGCATCTTTAAATGGGGCTATTTCTATATGTTTCCTGTATTTTCTTCCTTTGTAGAAAGATGGTAATGACTTTAGGTCCATGATTTTTGTTGACTTTGTCTGATTTCTTCTTTAATTCACAGAGTTTTTATATAAAACTCAAAATCTTCTAATTTCTCTCTGAACCCCTCCTGCCTCCCCCATTCTCTCTTCCCTACACCAGGAGTCTCCACCCTGGGGCTCGTAGGTTTTATATCTCAATCAGCAATGCTAATCCTAGGTTGACAGGCTTTATGTAGTGGTCCTACCCTAGATCTTGGCCTACAGTATTTCTCAGATATGACATAGTTTGGAGATTTTCAGCACCAATTTTGGCGTCCCATATTTCTTACCTTTCATTTAACCTTAAATCATAGCTGGAAGAAACTTGACACAACCTATCTAATCGTCCTCTTTACATTTTGACTTTTGGGGCACACAGGATCACTTTATGGGAAAGCCGTTCCTAGGACCAGGGTCTGAGAGGCACTGTCGTGGTAGGGGTGAAAGGGCATTGACAGTGTATTCTAGATCTGAGATGGGGGAGAATGTCCCCTGGGTCCTGTCGGTCTGTAGTAGCTTTGATAGAGATGTGCTCTTCATGCCCTTCACACCCCTGATGAACTAAATTGGCGGGTAATGCTACCCATAATAACAGACTCATTTAAGTATCAGGGGATAGCTTCAATGGCAACAAAAAGAGGTTTTCAAAGAGATAAGAAAATAGGAAGAGTAGAAATTCTCAATAATTTTAGTGAGAAGGAATTCAGTGGGGGGAAGAAATGAACAGACTATACCTGAAAGAGAAAAGTAAAATTTGGAGCTTCGAAGCTTAATATTAAATACATTTTAATTGAGTCACTGGCCAGACTGTTGAGTAGAACAAAGTGATCCTAAGATCAATCAATGATCAGAGGAGAATAACACTGTTTATGATAGGTAGAAAAATGGCTTGAGATGAGATAATTCTGTGAGAAATTTTTTTTTATTAATGCAGGACTCGCTCCATAAAACGCTCCTAAAAAGTAGAAACCTGCAGCAGTTTATTTTATAGCATTATATTAGAATGGACTTACTGCGTGAGTTTTACAGTTACACCCTGTAGTGAATCCTACCTACAAAAAAAGACAAAGAAGACTAAATTCAGGTCGTCCTTAAATTCCCATATACAATAGTGGGTAAGGGAAGAAGGAATTGGAAAGGTCTTAGCAAATGATGCCCATCGCTTGCGGCCAAACCTGAGCTATAAATTGCAGCGGCTATACCATTCTGTAATCCGAACTCTGTTTCTCATGTAGCTGAGTAAGATCTATCCCCTTGGCCTCTTTTTAAAAGACTTGGCGCACACTCGAACATAGCTTTGAGACTCCAAACTGGACTTCTGCACCACATTCTATTTTGGGTAACCACAAAGGTGCTGGAAATTTCAGGTAGTAACAAACACCACAGCCTACCAACTAAAGAACCTGAGCCGGTGAATACATGATTCCAGGGTTTCAGAGCCCACCCACAGAGGCTGTGGGCTCCAATTATTCTTTAAGGCGTTAGACTTAACAGATCTAGACCAGGTTAGGTCGTCTTTGTTGTGATGATGTTCTTCTTCCAGTTACTGTTCCCCCTGTCCCGTTAGGCCTCAAAAATCAGGTGAAAGTCCATTTTTAAAGCTTACTTTTGTGCTGCTTTGAAATGGAATCGCTGCCCATGGGAAATGGTATTGCCTTCCTTCTATTCCTGACCATCTCCATCGAGAACTCATTCGTATTTACTGTAGCTCATCTGATCCGGATTTGAATTAAATACAGAGATACTCAGAGCCTTCATGTTTCGTGCAGAAATTATTCAAAATAAAGTCAAAATAATTTTATTTGTCAAGATATAATTTATCAAATCAGTTGTAAGTTACATTTATAACTATAACTTATATATTATAGTTATATTAACTATATATTATATAAATTATAGTTATAAATATAATATAAATAAACTTATGTAATACATTAGATATAATTTATCAAATAAAGACAATTTTATTCTACAAATTCATCTTTACTTTTGTTTTTAAAAGGCTAAATTTGCATGGGAACTTCAGAATACATTAGTCTCTTAAAATGGAATCATTCAAGAGAGATATATTTACATCACCTTAATTTTGATGCAATATTTCATTAAACTCCTTTTTAAGTATTAAAGAATTCTTGAAAATGTACAAGGTGAGGAACAGGTATGTAATTTTGCTGCTATTCTTGCTTCTCAATCATCTTCTCAGTGTCTTAGGGCACTTGGAAGTTCCAGAGTCTTTATTTGGAAATTCAGTAGTTTTGAACTTGAAATTTCTTCATACACATACAAATACATATAAACTCATGTGCTGTTTCCATATCAAAGTGACCAGTTCCTTATGGGCTGTGTTTGAATTTCTGTTTCAATAAGAAACGATTTATCTACTATGATTAAAAGGTTTATGAACAGTCCTTGCTAATTTCTGAGCTGATGAAACATGGCTCTAGTTTCACAGACTCGGAGGAGGAAGGAGATCTAGGGTCTGATTTCTCATGACTTATCTCCACTCCCTGCTTCAGTGGTTATGTTAACTCTGTTCTGAGAGGAACTGGCATTGGGTAAGATGTAAAACACAGAAACAATGAAGTAAGTAAATAGTCTCGTAGCACATACTGATTAGTGTCCACACTCAAACACGATGCCACATTTAAACTAAGACATTCCAGATTCTCACTTACATGATAATCACAGTGGCTCTACAAGAGAAATCAATGTATCTTTATCATTTCCTCTGTTGAGTATGCTCTAATGGCTTCCCCCAAAAGGATAAGTAAGGACTATTAACTTCAGAAATTATTACAAGATACCTGAGTAGCTGAGTGATTCTAAAATTGGAATTGTTTCCATCTCAAAAGACCCAAGAAATCTACGGACTCATATTTTACTCCATTTATTTGCACATCCACTCACACTTTTAGATGGCCAATTCAAGTAAAAGAAACTAAGATTTTAATATCAAGAACGTTAACTTCCTCATTCTTAAAATAGTCCCATGGGCTGGGAGAAAGTCTCTCTCATTTCACAGATTGTAAATACACTAAAGTGTATTTATTACCTAACAATTGGCTTTATTAGTTTAGGGCACAACTCAAGATTCCCTGCTCATATTTTCCTGAAATGAGCCACGTTAGTGACTCAACATTGACTCATATCACTGAAATTGTCCCCTTCCACATCACATAAATGGAAAGAAGCTGATTTGGGTACTTGGTTATAAATATTCCCTAATGTCTATTCTCTGAAAAATTTGAACATTGAATTGAAAACCATGAGTATGGGAGAAGAGTAATTAAAAATATCAATGTGCTTTTAAGGTATGCTGCAATATGCTGCTTGTAATGATGCTGATTAAAATGGCATTTTTCATAAACAACTTTGAAGGTTTTTCTGCATACTAATTCTGAAATGTATGCTAATTTTCAATACAACTTAAAAACCACACCTGTTTAAATTAGAACGAGTATACTTTATTATCAGTGGTATGCATAAATTTACCACCTACATAAGAATAAAATATGGGAAATACACTTATGAGTATTATAAATCCTTAAGAAAAAATTTTTCCACATTACATATGATTATATGTTTTGTTTATAAGGCTCATATATTCATGAATTGGGCAATTCATCATATACAAAGTATAAACAGACCTTAAAAGCATAAGCTTCATGAGGGCAAGAACTTTTGTCTCCTTCTTAGAGTATAGTACCTAACTCATAAGGAAACCTCACCTCACGCTGATGAAAAGGAATGATGGATGAACAAAGTTAGGCAAGGCAGGTCAGGAAATGGATATTGAACAGTAAATGCTTTGAGGATGATCTTTTGAATTGTTCTCTTTTTTTCTCTATTTTTCTTATTTTAAATGGATGATCTCTTTCATCTAGTGTGTTGAACTTACTGTGAAATGGAATTTATCAAAAAAGTTATTGCTCACACTTGCTATATCTCATACTAGTTCATCTCTTAAAATGCAAAAAAAAAAAAAAAAAAAAGATTGTTTTACCCAAAAAGTACACACTCTCAGAGTGGCCACTTTTCTTCTTTAGATCAGAGTGCCCTTAACAAAGGGAAATTGTTCAACATGTACATAGCTGCAAGACTCTTAATTCTTCTTGAACTCCAGCTGAACTGTATTTGGTTCCAAAGTAGAACTAATCATTCTTAATCCGGAGGTAAAACCATTGCTGCCAGTAAACAGGCCCACTGACCTTGAGTACAGAAAACCAAGATGGCTGCCATCAGTTTCCTAGTGGTACATCTTCCAAGTCACCTCCTAAATTACAGTGGAGGCAAAAGGAATTGACAAAAATATTTGTTTCCAGAGATTTTTGTTTGTTGGTTTTTTTGTTTTTAATTTCTGTTGCTTAGCATCATAACATCATTATTAAATATCTAAACATGATTGGTGCCATGCAAGCTTCCTTTGTTCCTCATCTATATGTGCCTCCTTATTTCAAAATTTTCCTAACTTTAAGTAGATTTAGAAAATATGGACAATCAAAAATAAGGAAGGAAAAGCCATCCACAACCTTAGCACAAAGAAATAACGATTACCGACCTTCTAGATTTTTTTTTCTCTCTGCCTTTTTATTGTTGTGCTATTTCTGGTCTTTCTGAATAAAGAAACTTGGTGCATTCTTGTAAATGAATGTTTTCCTAAAGCCCAAAACAAAAACATAAAGAGGATGATAAAATGGAAGTTATAATATTTTCTTTTGGCTAATCTGTATTTCCCACAAATAGGCAGTCTAGAAAAATAAAGTGCAGAGTTTGGAATCTGGCTAACCCAAGTTTGAATCCTACCTCATATGTGACCCTGTGCAAGTTGTTTAACTTCTTAGAGCCTGTTTCCTCTTCCATAAAATGAGAATAATACCCTCATCAGAATGTTTCTGTGAATAGTCAATGAGAGGTATTTAAAGAATTTGGCAAGCTGTCTGACACAGTATGCATTCAATGAATGCTAGCTATTATTATTATTATTTATAAGAATACTTACTGTTATTTTACATTCCTAACTGACCTTGTAGATCAGACATGAAGATTAATTTTAGATCAGTCCAAGAAAAACATAATTAAGCAGGTAAATCTATTGGAAAAAGACCATATAATGCATTCTCAAGCAAGTACTTTAGAATTATAGGATTAATTAAAATTCTTCTCTGTTAGCATAGTTAATAGGCAGGATGGTTATGCTTTGAAATTAAGATGTTTAAAAATAGTGATCTCCCTCATTCTATCCTAACATCATCTTTGCAGTTACTACTTTGCATAATTTATGACCAAAACGTTAGTTTGCCTTGGTGTGATACAATACAGTCAAGACCAGAAGATACATAAGTGTGTTGTTATTCTCTTAGAAGTTTCTTTGAGTTTTAAGGTAAACTTCAAGTTTAAGAGCTATTCTTATCATTGAAAGTCTGGTGGGTTTTATATTAAGGGGTTTTAAATTTAATTATCTATCTATTGTGGAAATTGATTTTTATTCATTTTGTGTAGGGTTTTTTTGTTGTTGTTTGTTTTGCTCTGGGCCCAGTCAAGCTCTATTGTGTCAAGATCTCTGGAAGATCTCCATTTCTCTTTCATCCCAGGAAATGTTTTTAATAATAGCGTGATTATTTATTGAGAGCCTGTTATGTGCTAGGCACTAACATGGGTACTTCGCATGAATTATTTTATATGATAGAATGAGTGGTCCTGTGATCTAGGCATAACATCCTCATTTTTCAGGTACCAAACCTGTGGCTGAAGGGTGTCAAGTCACATGCCAGGGGTCACACCTCCATGATGGCCAGGTCCACACCTGGACCTTATACTCCACAGTTCCCCACAGGCTCCTGCCCTGCCTGCTCCCTCCTCTCTTGCAAAATCAGGGGACCTTTCATGCAGGATCAGAGGAACCTTGTCTTTGATAAGACACATAGACAGGGAGAATCAATTATGGGATATCAAATATGAACAAGTCTTTCTTCCACATTTCATTTTCAAAAGAAAAAAGGACTGTCATTCACTGACTCTTAAAGCTAAGCAACCAAGAGTCGATAACATCAAATTTTTACTAAATAAATAAATGGCAAATTATAATTTGAATTTTTATGATAATCACATAAAGCAATGGAAGGCTGTGGAGATAGGGC
Organism: Eumetopias jubatus; assembly: GCF_037043125.1. Taxonomy (NCBI): domain Eukaryota; kingdom Metazoa; phylum Chordata; class Mammalia; order Carnivora; family Otariidae; genus Eumetopias; species Eumetopias jubatus. Next base: position 16,971,038 of record NW_028274808.1, read on the forward strand.
AGAGAAAGGAGCATGGAGAGACAGATGGGAGAGGAGGAAGGAGGAGACTAGACTGGAGCAAGGAGTGCAGGGAGGCACCCTGACATTTGTGTGTCTAGCACCATTTTGGGGCTTGGTGCTATTTAGCACAGATAATGTGCTGCAAGGAGTCTGAAATTTGTCATTAGATGGACATTTATTTATTTTTTAAAATTTTATTATGTTATGTTAGTCACCATACAATATATCACTAGTTTTTGATGTAGTGTTCCATGATTCATTGTTTTCATATAACACCCAGTGCTCCGTGCAGTACGTGCCCTCCTTAATACCCATCACCAGGCTAACCCATCCCCCCACCCCCTCCCCTCTAAAACCCTCAGTTTGTTTCTCGGAGTTCATAGTCTCTCATGGTTCATCTCCCCCTCCGATTTACCCCCCTTCATTTTTCCCTTCCTTCTCCTAATGTCCTCCATGCTGTTCCTTATGTTCCACAAATAAGTGAAACCATATGATCATTGTCTTTCTCTGTTTGACTTATTTCACTTAGCATAATCTCCTCCAGTCCCATCCATGTTGATGTAAAAGTTGGGTATTCATCCTTGCTGATGGCTGAGTAATATTCCATTGTATATATATGGACCACATCTTCTTTATCCATTCATCTGTTGAAGGGCATTTCAGCTCTTTCCACAGTTTGACTATTGCAGACATTGCTGCTATGAACATTGGGGTGCATATGGCCCTTCTTTTCACTACGTCTGTGTCTTTGGGGTAAATACCCTGTAGTGCAATTGCTGGGTCATAGGGTAGCTCTATTTTTAATTTTTTGAGGAACCTCCACACTGTTTTCCAAAGTGGCTGTACCACCTTGCATTCCCATCAACAGTGTAAGAGCGTTCCCCTTTCTCCACAACCTCTCCAACATTTGTTGTTTCTTGCGTCAACTTTTGCCATTCTAACTCGTGTAAGTTGGTATCTCAATGTGGTTTTGATTTGAATTTCCCTGATGGCTAATGATGATGAACATTTTTTCATGTGTCTGTTAGCCATTTGTATGTCTTCTTTTGAGAAGTGTCTGTTCATGTCTTCTGCCCATTTTTGACTTGAATATTTGTTTTTTGGGTGTTGAGTTTGAGAAGTTCTTTATAGATCTTGGATATCAGCCCCTTGTCTGTAGTGTCATTTGCAAATATCTTCTCCCATTCTGTGGGTTACCCCTTTGTTTCGTTGACTGTTTCCTTTGCTTTGCAGAAGCTTTTTATCTTGATGAAGTCCCAAAAGTTCATTTTTGCTTTTGTTTCACGAGCCTTTGGAGATGTATCTTGAAAGAAATTGCTATGGCCGGTGTCGAAGAGGTTACTGCCTATGTTCTCCTCTAGGATTTTGATGGATTCCTATCTCACATGGAGGTCTTTCATCCATTTTGAGTTTACTTTGTGTATGGTGTTAGAGAATGGTCGAGTTTCATTCTTCTGTATGTAACTGTCCAATTTTCCCAGCACCATTTATTGAAGAAACTGTCTTTTTTTCATTGCATATTTTTTCCTGCTTTGTCAAAGATTATTTGACCATAGATTTGAGGGTCCATATCTGGGCTCTCTATTCTGTTTCATTGGTCTATATGTCTGTTTTTGTGCCAGTACCTTGCTGTCACCCTAAAACAACAGAATACTCATTCTTCTCAAGCACACATGGAACTTTCTCCAGAACGGACCACATACTGGGTCACGAATCAGGTCTCAACCGATACAAAAAGACTGAGATTATTCCCTGCATATTCTCAGACCATAATGCTTTAAAACTGGAACTCAATCACAAGAAAAAATGTGGAAGAAATTCAAACACTTGGAAGCTAAAGACCACTCTGTTCAATAATGTTTGGGTCAACCAAGAAATCAAAGAAGAACTTAAACAATTCATGGCAACCAATGAGAACTAAAACACATCAGTCCAAAACCTATGGGATACTGCAAAGGTGGTCCTAAGGGGGAAATACATAGCCATCCAAGCTTCACTCAAAAAAATAGAAAAATCCCGAATTCACCAACTAGCTTTACACCTTAAAGAACTAGAGAAAAAGCAACAAATGATGCCTAAGCCACACATTAGATGAGAAATAATTAAGATTAGAGCAGAGATCAATGAATTAGAAACCAGAAACACAGTAGATCAGATCAACGAAACTAGAAGCTGGTTCTTTGAAAGAATTAATAAGATCAATAAACCACTGGCCAGACTTACCCAAAAGAAAAGTGAAAGGACCCAAATTAATAAAATCATGAGTGAAAGGGGAGCAATCATGACTAACACCAAGGAAATAGAAACAGTTATTAGAAATTATTATCAACAACTATATGCCAATAAATTAAGCAATCTGGAAGAAATGGATGCCTTCCAGGAAACCTATAAACTGTCAAGACTGAAACAGGAAGAAATAGATTGACATTTAAAGATAGAGGGAGTTCTATTCACAGAAAGCTATCAATAGAAAAAATTCCGATAATACATCTTCAAGCACTGGCCTGGAACTAGAGCTGCAAATGCACAGCCTACCCCCAGACTCTAGGCATTCTGCTTGTCTAAGGGAATTCCAGGTTATGTGCCCCTGGTCTACTGCTCCTCTCATTCTCTGAGGAGGAGGCTCCATCTTTAGACTTCCATGTCAGATGCTCTCTTATCATGGGAAGGGGTAAGGAAATAGGGTTTTCTAGAAGGCAGAATGATATTGAGGAGCTGCCAGATATCTACTAGGTTAGGCGCTTGGTGGGCCCCCTCAACGTGAGGCAAGAATTGGGGTGATGATGTTCTGGCATGATTGAGGTCCCATCTGTGTGGGGGTACGTGGGAAGGGTATAGCAGGACTCGTGCATCTCAAGCACCCCAGCCTGGAAAGAAGTTGCCTTTCCTCAAGCCATGAAGAGTGGCTGCCAGGAGTGATACCCCATAGTATCATCTCATTACTCATCTTATTAAATATATTGCATTTGAGGGGCACCTGGATGGCTCATTCGGTTCAGCATCTGCCTTCGCCTCAGGTCCTGATCCCAGTGTCCTGGGATCAAGCCCCTCATTGGGCTCCATGCTTAGCAGGGAGCCTGCTTCTCCCTCTCCCTCTGCCTGCCTGTCTGCCTCTTTTGATCTCTCTCTCTCTCTCATTCTCTGTCAAATAAATAAAGAAAATCTTTAAAAAAATATATTGCATTTGATTTACAAAAGGCAAGAATGTTCATGTATGATGCATAAAAATGCAAGTTGGGTGCAGCGTGGGCTTCACAGCCTGTTCCCTGAGCATTTGCACCTGACCCTGCACTTAGAAGGGCCAGGTGTTGGGTTTAATAGTCTGTGGTCATCATCTTGAAATTATTAATAATTTTTTAATAAGGGGGCATCACATTTTAATCTTGCACTAGGCTCTGCATATTATATAGCAGTTTCTGGTTGCGTAAAAGTGCAACAGAAATAATCAAAGTCTCCCCAAATTGCTGAAACACTAATCTCATATCTCACATCCTTAAAAGATAGAAGATCAGGGTCTGAGGCAATTGTGGCATTTCCTCCCTCTGTCCTGCCCCTGTATAAGCTCTCCTTACTCTTCCCCTGCCCCCCTGTATAAGCTCTCCTTACTCTTCCCCTGCCCCCCTGTATAAGCTCTCCTTACTCCTCCCCTCCCCCCTCCACCAGCAAGGTCTCTTTCATTTACAGCTTCAGAAAAGATTTTTATTCTGGTCACTCTCAAATAGACATCTTTTGCATAGGCTCTGAAGGTCAAGAGCTGTACTGTCTAATATGACAGTGACTAGCCACCAGTGGGTACTGAGCACTTGAAATGTGGCTAGTTCAAATTGATGTGTTAAGTGTAAAATACACACTTTAAACACACACACACACACACAACTGTAAAATAAGTCATTGCTTTTTCTTAATATTGATTACTTATTCAAATCTTTTCGATATATTGGGTTACATAGAATATATTATAAAATTGATGTCATTTGTTTCTTTTTACCCTTTTTTTGTTTTGTTTTTTATTGTTATGTTAATCACCATACATTACATCATTAGTTTTTGATGTGGTGTTCCATGATTCATTGTTTGCGTATAACACCCAGTGCTCCACGCAGAACGTGCCCTCTTTAATACCCATCACCAGGCTAACCCATCCTCCCCCCCTCCCCTCTACCCTCAGTTTGTCTTTCAGAGTCCATCGTCTCTCATGGTTCGTCTCCCCCTCCGATTCCCCCCCCTTCTGTGGCTATTAGAAAATTTAAATTTATATGTGGCTTCAGTTTGCAGCTTAAAATGTATTTCTATTGGTCTAAATCTCCTTTTATAAAAAAAAACATGTTTTGAACTATTCTATCTAGATGTCCCACTTGCATCTCCATCTCAAAAAGTGTCGAGCCAGTGTCACTATCTTTTCCCCTAAATATTCTTTTTCCATCTGACTCTCCCAAGACAGTAAACTGGTAATCAAACTCTACCTCCGCCCTCACCCCCAAAATTCTTTCTCCATCTCTCTTGATTCCAGCACTTTCTCTCCAGACCTACTGTCCTGTACTAGCTGAGGCTTTCAGGTTTCTTCCTGTAATTTGCACTCTCCCTCTATGTGACATCCCTGCATCACCCTTTCTCACTCTCCTACTTTTATACTGATGGATGTTTTATAACAGAAATCTTACTAATTCACTTTCTTGCTTGAAGTCTTTCAGTGCCTTCTCATCTAACTTAGTGTGACACAATTAATTACATTGCGATCTGGCTTGGGTCTGCTTGTCCAATTTTACTTTCCATCTCTCCATGTCAGGCACACTGCATTCCAATCATACCAAGGGCTCTTAGTCCTTGGAATACATCCTTCTTGCCTCTGTGCTTTAGCACATACTGTTCCTTTTTCATGGTGGGTTCAGCACATTCCAAGGCGAATGTCCATATATTCTTTAGCCCCTAAACATTTCCTCAGTGATGCCTCAAGAGCTTCTCCACAGACAAAGTAGATCCTGGGCATGTCACACATCTCTGTTAATGAAATGCCACCCTGAATTAAGATCGCCTATTTTTTAAGACTGTTTAGCAATCACTGTTTGAAATGCATTCCAGACACTTAGAAGAGTGACTGATACATAGTAATCTTGGCTGAATAAATCCCTCACTCTTTTCTCCCTTTTCATGCCTGTTTTTCTCTTGCCTAAAGTATTGACACTGTCTCTCTATAACCATTTCTCACTCCTTTTATTTAATTTGATATACTGTTAACAGTTACATCTTTTTTACACACAAACATGAGCATTACTTTTCCGCACTTAAAGAAACTCCAAGGGTGGTTTTATTTTTCCCCCAAGAATTAATCCAAACTACTTAGCAGGAGGCTGATCCTGATACTGGTGATAAAAATACCTTTCCTTCTGTGCCAAGTGCTATGCCAATCCTTTACAATAATCTCATTTACTCCTAATGATCATCCTCAGAGGTGAGTGCTATTATCTCCACTCTGTGGGTTGTGAAATAGAGGTCTAGAGAGGTGGAGGGACTTGTTCCCACATACTCAATTAGCAATCACAGAGCTGGACACATCCAAGGCCGTGTGACAGCCAAGCCCATCTACTCGCCCCACACCACACCAGACCCTGTTCTCCCTCTTGTTCCCAAACCCCAGACCCATCGAGCCACCCCCAAAGGTCTTTCATGTCTGGTTCATTCATACATGGTGTTCTCTTGATCCACAACCTCCCCGTTAGCCTTGCACACTTCTGAAACCATCTGGGCGGATCACTCACACCTGTTATGAGTGTTCGTGCCCCTCTTGTTTTACTTGTGATGCTGCATGATTATTAGCTTCCCTTCCCTCATCCCTGAAGAGTGAACCATCCTCAAGAGCTGTGACTCCGACTAGTCAGCACTGAACTGGGACAGCCTGGACAATCACTGGTGCACAGCACTGGACTTTCTATTTCACTCATTTCTAGAAGAATGATAATAACACTTGCAGACACTCCTTGAGCACTTCCTGCATGGCAGGCCCTGTTCAGTATGCATGCACAATGCACTTAATCTTCACACAACTTTCTGAGATCATTTCTTTCTAAGAAATTTGGAAATTTAATAGAAAAAAACTTTTGCTCAATACCAAACTCCATAAAATAACTAAAATTTGCCTAATATGCTGGTGGTTGTTAATTTGCGTTATTTCTTCCCAACAACTGCATTTAGACCAGTAAGATTTCATGCCTTTTTTAAGACAAAGAAATAAAAAAAATATTACTTGCTTTTAAAATTCATGTGTGACAATAAATGGAAAAAAAAAAAACTGGTGGAGGCAGTTTTAAGTATTTTGACCAAAGTATACTAAGCAACCATGTTCAATGGCTTGAAAAACAAAAACAAAAACAAAAACAAAAACCCACTTTTTGAAATATGGATCTTTTTCTACAGAGTGGCTAAAAAGACATCATTATAATCTTTTATTAAAAATATTGTAATCAGAAACAGCTTTAATAGAGGCAATACATAATATTAATGGAGGTAATAAAATAATATTGATAGAGGTAATACATCCTCAAGCTATATACAGTCATCTGTCCATTCCTATCTTGAATTAGGCTACACCTGAGGTCCCAGTTTGTTCCAGATTTTGCCTCACTTCGTCGGGATAGCTAGGAAGGTCTTTCCAGCTGCCTAGTTAAGGCACCTTCATCTAGATGTTTGCAACAAATATGTCCAATCCTACATATGCAAATATCTTCTCCCCCAAATAAAAAACAAAGCAAAAAAGCACTTCTCCATTCCCATTTCGGTTAATGGCCTCATCATCTACCCAGTTATCTGATCCCCCTCCAATTCCACATCTTTTCATACCCTAATTGATCAACTGATGGATGAGCATTATAAAGTGGGTCTGAGACCCAGGAGGCTGAGACTTCACACCTGATGGAGGAAAGTAGGATCTCCCGGAAGAGTAGCTTTGCTCACGTCCCTTCAAAACACATGTATGCATGGCTTCCGAAGATTTGAGAGCATTCAGAGCTGGTAAGTGGACCACAGAAATTAGGAGAATCTTACTATATACTTCTAACCCATGAACAAATAAAGCCAATGGTAGTGGTTGACATTGATGGGACCCTTCCCTATATTAGATGCCTTGCTATATACTATACTATGTAAGTATCTTTAATGCTTGGTACTCTGTTTATGCTCATTTTAGATGAGGAAGCCACATTGCAGGGAGTTTTGTACCTTGGCCTACTTCACTGTAAGCAGATCGCGGAACCAGGCATCCCACCTAGCAATGTATGAGTCTGAAATCCATGCTTGGGAACACCAGTCCCCAGCCTGTGACACACTACTTCCTATTAAAAAAGACTGGATCGGAAAAATCTCACCCACATCAGACATTCAAAATCATAGTAATTTATATCAATAATTTTTTTAAATGTGTCTTTAGACATTTAGTGCTGGAACATAAAGGAGGGGAGCATGTGAGACAGTGCTCTGCATGATATGCCCTCACTCCTGACTCTGGTGTTCTCTTGATCCACAACCTCCCCGTTAGCCTTGCACACTTCTGAAACCATCTGGGCGGATCACTCACACCCAGCATGAATGTTCGTGCTCGTCTTGGTACTTGTGATGCTGCATGATTATTAGCTTCCCTTCCCTCATCCCTGAAGAGTGAACCATCCTCAGGATGGTTTGACTCTGGGTCCTTTGGCTTTTATTTCATGTTTTGTGCCTCTCTGTTGATTCTCCACTGTGGATGGGCCCAAGTTCCTACTCCACCTCACTTGTATCCCTGGACCTTACCTATACCGCAGGGTGACAAGGTATCCCATTGGGAACTTCCTCAACCTTCTTCCAGCTCTCAGGAAGTGGCCCCATTTACTCATTCCCTCTACTGCTCCACAGGTCCCAGTCTTCCGCACGCCCTTTGAGCCTGGCCTCTCCCTGTCCTTGCGTCTTAGCTCCCTGTGCTAACTAACCCCTCTGGGGTCTTGCTCCTGGAGTAGACACTTCCTCTTGCATCTTCCCCCTGTCTTGCCAGAACTTTCCCCATAGCTATCAACAGGCTTGGCTCTTTTGCCAACACAAACAAATTTCCTCATTTCTCATCCTTCCTCCTCTTTTCTTTCTACCCTATCAGCAGGAATCTTCTTCATTTATTTCCTAGTTGTGTCAGTTGCTTCCACATTCTTAAAAATACTTCTTAATCTTTTGATAGGCCTTTATCCCTGCACTGGAATGAAACACTTTAAAAACTTAAAGTCAGTTTCCTATCATAAAAGATGAAATCCAATGGGCCTCTTACTGAGCCTCAGTTTCTTCTTTTCTCATGTAAAATCGTGATGATCCTATATACCTCAGAGGGTGGTTGTGCAGCCCACACAACTATGTGAAAGCAGTGAGGGGATGCTCAGTGTTAGTTGAGTGAAACAATTCTTGATGCCTACAGTTTGTTTTTCTAAGTTACTGTTGAAATCCCACCTCGTTCAAGTCCTAATTCAAATATCATTTCCTCTAAATCATCTTCCCTGATTCTCTAAGAAGCCTCCCTTCCCCAAGCTAGTTATTACCATCTTCTGGAACTTCATCTCTTGAGACAGTTAGGGAGTTTCTCCATATTCATTGTATAAAAGCAGCTTTCGTGTGTCTTTTTGAAGGAATAAATAAATGCATGGATTATATTCCCCTTACAGCACTTTGTCACCTTCTGTCTTCAGTTATAGTAAATTAATGTTCCTGTCTCTTTCACTAGAACCATAAGCTCTTTTAATGGCTTTCAGGCTTACTCATTCTCTGCTTTTCCTATCATAGCCCCCTTTTCAATATCGTACAAAACTGGAAAGGATATCACCAGGTAACTTATATTAACATACAAACAATTCAACAATCTTTAAAAGTCTGGAAAGAGGAGAGTTAGAGAACTTGTCAGTGTATGGTCAAGCCTATCTACAGGAAAGGGCGGCTCCAGATATTCTAGTCCTCTCGGCAGTTATGAACTGGCGGCTCTGATGTATTTATTGGGCAAATATAATTTGATGATAATTTTAAAATCATTTGTCACCTGGCATTATTCTTGCCAGATGAAACTCTGACTTTATTTCCCAAAATAATGCACTGACCAATTAATAACTTGACCCTTTGGGGAGTAATAGTTTTTGACATCAATCAACAAGGGAGCATTCGGTTTTAGTGGCAAGATAAAATGCTCTCACTCTCTGAGATGCATCAGATAGGATGCCTAGAGAGTTCTTAAAAATGCTTTGCTTTTGGTTGGAAAGCAGAAGACACAGATTTTGAAACCAATACTTTTCCTAATTTCTACTGAAATCAAAAGCTCTTTTGGCCGCATGACTCCATCTGATAACAAATTCTTGGAAGACCAGGGTCCTTTGGGTCCTAGTTTATAAGCTCCAGTTCTCTCCTCTTTTCAGGTTTTAATCTGGACCATGCACCTCTTCTCATGGGCAAGGTTAGAAGCAAAATGCAATAAAATGACCGAGGAGTCTGGGAACAAGGCAGTTCATGAACGGAGCATTCCCCCAGGAGACTTAACTTTATGATCCTAATCTTTCAGCTCCTGACAGTTGCATAGTGAAATATCAGTGCCAAGAAGAGTGAACCAGAGTTTTGAGGGCATGTTTTCCCAGTTCATTTCAAAGGAGGCGAAAGCATAGGCTTCAAAATGATTATGGTGCACTAATGCACTGTGTAATAATATAGAGATAACGTTAAATTATTTTACCAGAGAATTGCCGGTATGACGCACATGTTCCGCTGTAGGGACATTTGGGACTTTGTGTCAAAGGAAGGTGATTTTCAAACCAAAGTAGATTATTTAGGGTTTTGATTGTCATTTGCTTTTATTTATATAATGAGGGTGATGGAACTCCTCTCTGCTGCCAATAAATCTGGAAATTAATTTACTTTGTGCACTTCAGGAGGAAGTTTTTTTTTAATTAGAGAAAAAAGTCACTATTATATAAATGAATCATTTATGTTAGTCTTATAAAATTAAGTCTCTGGTAGAAAGGAAGTCAGTGATATAATCAGCTTTCGGACCACATATCATATAAAAAGTCATGTTTCTGAATAAAGTCAGTTAAAAAGAATTCAGGATATATTACCAGTCATCTGAATTATTGACCTAAAGAAGCCCTTTTCCCAAAACAGGTATGTTTTTTAAAAAAGAGTAATAGTTTCTCTGGTAAAGGAGGTTATCTATGCTTTCCCACATTTTTATTGTTTTCTTGATTGTCAGAAATAACCAACATCTAGTGAAGTTGTTCAGGAGATTAAATCAGGGAAGAAGTCTGTAGTGGTTGAAACGAGCCAGATCATTTTGATTGTGTTTCATCTGTTGAGGAGTCTGATGACTTAAAAAGGATTGCTCTGACATTTAACTTAGTGTTTTACATGAAAAACATTCTAACCAAAACCACCAACCAACCAAACTATAAAGCAACAAAACAAACAAGCATACAAACACTAAGGATGTGTGCACCGACTTAATTTTCTTGTGATGAAGGTTACATGGAATCATATACAGTATATAGTACTTTGACTTCATCTCTTTTCTTTGGTGTAAATGTTATTTGTTGACATTTGATACAGCCACCTAGATAATGGCTAGTCAGCCATTACTCATTTACTTTTGGTCCTACACACGACAAGATGCTGGTGGTAAAAACAGAAATAAAACTCTATTGCTCTCTCATGGAGTTTACTTCTGTATGGAAATATTAGACACATACAAAAACTTCATTAAAATGAGACAAAAATATAATGTGCAAACTGGGATGAGAGCATCTAAGAAGGAGCAACTAAATGTGTTGTTGATGAAATCTCCATTTGAGAAATAATTTAAGATCATTTGAATACCTCTAGAAAATTCCAATTCAAATGACCTTAAAAGTTTTGTGATTTCCCAGATTCTTCATCATAAGTTAACATATATAAAGCTCTTGGGATAGTAGCTAGCACAGACTAAACTCTATATAATAATTTTGTATTATCAACCTCGTTTGGATTGAAGAAATTGAATTTTTTTCTGTAGTTTATTGAAATCTAGTTATTTGGGTTTTTATTGTGTTCTTAGGTTTAATCAGAAGTAGACCTTTTGATTGACCTTGTAAGGTCTTCCAGCTCTTATGGTTTTTAACTTGCAAATATCTCCCAGACCGATACCTTTTTCTATCTTAAATTCTCTGTTTAACTATATTCTAAAGCCTTAAAATAAAGATCTCAAATTCATAATTCTAGGTTTGAACTTTTCTCTCTTAGGCTTATTTAAGAAGGAAAAATTTAACTCTCTACTTGATCATATTGTTTGATGAATCTGACTATAACCAGAGGCTTTAAGAAAGTTAAGAGTAGAAATCAATTTTTCTGGGTTTGAATTATTCACCAAGTGAGCTGTATCTAGGCTTCCAGGTCCACTCTTGTTTTACATAATTATTAAATAAAGGGCTTTTTTTAGGTAATCAATTCATGACTATATGACTGGTAATATATCCTGAATTCTTGGCAACTGAGTTTATTTAGAAACATGAATTTTTATATGACACGTGGTCTGAAAACTGATTATATCACTGATGTGTTTTATATAAATTATTAAATATACCTCCTTTATCAGGAAGGCCATATTTTAATTTTTAAAATAATAATAGTACTTTCTAAAATTTTTATGTTTTTTTCTCCTTTGTTTTATGATTTCAAAAAAAACCATCATTATTGTAAATCGTTATTTTATCTCTAAATTCAAGCAGTATTTTCTAATCAGTGTGTTAGCATTAGTACAACACAAGGGGAAGAACAGGTCACTAGAAGTCATTTATCATTCAACCAGTACTGACTAAAGATTTGATATTTTGACCTGTCTGCTGCATGCCTCCAGTGTTCCAGCTGTTATTCCAAAGCAAGCTGAGTTTTCCCTGTAACTTTCAGTCTGCCCAAGCAACCTGTGCCTTTTCCTCTTGCCAGTTCTTGCCACTCCCCTCCCTCATGGACTTCCGTGACCTAAACTGGCTCAAGCCAGTGCTCACGGGACATCAAACAACACAAGTTGATTCACACTGTGCCAGAACAACTTAGGTGGCTATAAAGTTTGTTTGTTTGTTTGTTTTTTATCGTCACTACTAATAATGCTATGCTGTATACATTTTCAAATCTAGATATTAAGAGGCAAATTCTTTTAGAAATTATTTATCCCCACAGGATATAGTACAAAATATTTACTCTACTGCAGTCATATATATGACAGATTAAGTGTCCCTATTTCAGAGAGGCTCAAACTGTCGACCAAACGGCACAACTAGCTCAGGGCAGACGAAATTGTTATCTAATCTTTTTTCCTGTGTTAACTTTAACACAGAGAATTGAAATAATTAGATGTGAAGGTAACTTGATAATCTACAAAATAGCTTACTTTTTTTTTTAAGATTTTATTTATTTATTTGACAGAGAGAGAGACAACGGGAGAAGGAACACAAGCAGGGGGAGTGGCAGAGGGAGAAGCAGGCTCCCCGCAGATCAGGGAGCCCAATGCGGGGCTCAGTCCCAGGACCCTGAGATCATGACCTGAGCCGAAGGCAGACGCTTAACCAACTGAGCCACCCAGGTGCCCCCAAAATAGCTTACTTTTAAGCAACCAACTGTTGCTTGCTTAAACTTTTTTGGTTAGTAATGTTAAGTGTAGGAAGACCTTATAAAGCATTATGATCTAATATTAATTCAGTCCAAAGAGGCAGAAGTAGCTGACTTGTCACCAGGATGACTCCCCACAAAGTCAAACCTAAAGTTTTATGTCTCAACTTTTTCAGAAATGATGTAAAGAGATTTCTAAAATCACCATATAATTTTTTGCAGTGATAATTTAGAATTTAATAGACCTATCCATAAATAAATCATTAATTTGAGGAACTTTATAGGAAGTGTCTAATATAATCAAATATTATAATACTTTATTACAAAATGCAAAAAGCACTCACTCCTTTTGTTTGAATATCAAATATAGTTATAAATAATTTAGGCCTTCAATATATAACTTACTTAAAATATAAAATACTAAAAATGATGCAGAACTACTATGGAATCATGTTCTCTGAAATCTAATTGCTATATACAATTTAAGGTTACTGATTAAAAATGATTAGCCTTTAAGATAAATAGAACCAATGTCATATCATGCTATTATTTAATTAGCATGTTATACATTAAACTCAGCTTAAAGACAGCCAAAGTAACACTTAAAAGGACAGCATGATAATTAAGAGTTGCCATTTATCTTATTTTTATCATAAAACTCAGTCCTGGAATACAATGTGAAAAAGTCTAGAAACCCGAATGTGTGATTTCCTAAATATTTTGATTTCTAATTCCAAACATTTGGATATTTTAAACTTCCTAGTTTTTGTTAATTTATGTACAAAAATTCATATAATATTAATTTCAACTTTTGCTGTCAACATGGTTATCTCGGAGACAGAGGATTTTATATTATTTCTCCTAGTAAAATTCCCAATCCATTCTTATTTTTGACTGCATCATTGTGGCAACTTTTCCATAAAAAGGCTATAAACATTCAGGCCTAATTAAAAAAATAATTACCGTGCCATCTAGTATAGAATAAGTGTGGGAAGTCTCTATAACCAAAAGTATGTCTATATCAAGAGAGATACTCACAGAATATTCTCTCCCTCACCCAGGAACCCACGTTCTAGGGAGGCATAATGTAACGAGTGATTACCAGTAATCTTTTAGGCTTGTTTAAGGAAAATTAAAAGAAATCCTGCGATCATAGATTTTACATCAATTATTTGATCTCTTTCCAGTTCATGAGCTCTACTTTCTTCTAGCTTCAGGATGAAAAACAATTCCATACATATCTTTGTTATAATCAGCAATTATCAGCAATTCAACATTAATTTTAAATGGTCTGATTTTAGAATAAATGTCTTTTTTTTAAGATTTAATTTATTTATTTGACAGAGACACAGCGAGAGCGGAGAGCAGGAATACAAGCAGGGGGAGCAGGGGAGCGAGAAGCAGGCTTGCCACTGAGCAAGGAGCCTGATGCGGGGCTCGATCCCAGGACCCTGGGACCATGACGTGAGCTGAAGGCAGACGCTTAACGACTGAGCCACCCAGGTGCCCCAGAATAAATTTCTAATAGGAGTACTTACTATGCTTATTTTCCCCTGCAAATTTCATAATACCTGTAAATAGAAAAACTGTGTCTTCTAACTACTAAAGTTTTCAAGCCCCTTTTTTGTTCAAAATTTACATGTTGTAACATTTTCCCTCAAAAAATTCTGACACAGGACACTTACAGCTTTTATCAAATTGTGATCCTGAAGCCATTATTTTCAGTATCAGAGAAATTAGAGCCTCATTGCTGTTTTTAAATATCTTGAGTTTCTCTGATAAAAGGTAGTATAATATACAATAGGATTTTGGCTTCAAGATCAAGTCTGTATTTACAGTAACTAGTAAGAAAATAGTGAAGTTTGAGGTTACCAGGATAATGACTGAATGCCAAGTCCTAGACACTGGACAAAGTACATTCAAGGGTCAGTAAAACTCTGGGAGCCTGTGAGCAGAGACTGATGCAATAGGGTGCGGTGGACAGAATATAGACATAAGATTCAGATGTAGCGGAAAGAGAAAGTAAGGATGTGTCTGGGGAAACATCCTAGCTACATTCTGAAGGATGCATGACAGGTGGCTGCCACCTCGGGGAGATTTAAAGAAAAAGTCTGTGCAGAGGCTTTGCAAAACTTTGGTATAATGCCTTTGGGAAATTACAAAGTATTTGATATTGCTAGCAAGTGAGCTGGGAAGCAGCAGAAAATAAGGGTACGTAATAGACAAAAGCTAAGGGGCAATCTTGAAAGATAAGAACTATATCTCTGTATGTGGTTCTCAAAGTTGTTGAATTAATAATTGTAGATGTGCTGCACACCAGTGGACTTAGAATGCTAATTTCCATAGCATCTCACCTTTAAAAGGTTATTAGGGTAGGAAAAAAATAACACAGGTATAAAGTTTGTGTGACACCCCTCCAACAGGCCAGGGCTCCCGTCATACAAGGTGCTACTATGAAGGCAGCAGGGCACGGCAGGCAGGTGCACCTTCGCTATCCTGCACCTTGTCCTGCCACAAGCTGTCCTAAGGGAAACTAACACGAAATTGCTTTCTCGCTGCAGGTCTTTTCACTGTGCTAATTCTATTTTTTTTTTTTCAGTGCAAAGCTCTAAAGGGAATTAAATTGGAGAGGAACTCTCTCCGCCTTATATTCCGTTGTAACAGAATGACTTCCTTGGCTAATATTTTTATTTATAGAATTTAACTTAAAACTAAGTCTGTTCATTTAGCTTTCCTTTGAAAGTTAAGCATAAGTTAAGTGCAATGCTATCACTTCACCATTTTGCCCCATACAAGTCTCACATGCACAGATAGACATTATTCCTGTTTGTTCTCATCATTAAATGTTTGGACATGAATCCCTAGATTGAGTTTGCTCAGTCTGTGTCCTTATATCTTGAGTACTAGGGTGACATTTAGAACATAGGTTCTGAAAAATATTATCCCTGTACCTTATAATTCTCTTATCTGAGGGCTGTTGACATCGTTGGATCTGTGAAATAGGTAACGTATGCTCATATGTAGGAATAAAAATTTTATCATTATACTTAATTAAAAGGTTATTCCCATGTCATCCATGTTTTGGGAAAAAAGGAGGCAAATAAAAATATATTTCTTAGAAGTAGATCTCAGACACTATTTTACATTTCATGGTAGATTCAGTCCTTAGTAGAGGTTTTTATTCAAAGTTTTCAACAAAATGTTTTTCATTAAATATTTTCAGTAGCACTGTAAATGATCTGATGTCTTGGTAGACCAACAATAGAGTCGACTTAGGTAAAGCTGGAATGTTGCTAAAACCAAATTTAATCATCATTTGGTCGTTTCCTTATCAAGGATTTCAATTTGACTGACCAATTTCAATTCACAGTAATAGCTTTGTTCCTAAGAGACTCTAAATCAAAGAAATACTCACTAAGGGGCAATTTCTACTGCAATCCAAAGTGTGTGCTATTATCTTGTAGCAGGTGACAGCAAACATCCGCTGTGAACGTTAGTGTACATTTGTAGGAGGTGCGTGGTGTTTTTGGTTTCACTCTATCTCTGAAACCTATCTGCATGTGAGAAAACCCAGGCAATAAAAGAAGTTTTACCGGCACACACTATAGCTGAGCTTGAACTCAATGCAGAGATTTCACTTCCTTTCTTTCCTTGGATTCCAAGCCGGGGGAGCACAATGGGGGTGTTGTGCTCTGGGCTAGCGTGGTATGCATGATACTAGGAAAGGACATGTGAACAGCTTCCAGTATCTACACCGTTTGCTTTACAACTACCCTGAACTAAATCAAACGGCACACAGCAAGACTCTAACTTCGGAACAAGCAAGTGCAAAATCCACTGGCGATTACGACCTACAGAATTCCTGAATTTAAATGTATACATCAGTGTGTTAAGAGTTAAATCCTTGATGAGGCTTCAGAAATGCTCCACAGTTTTCAAGCTGCTGATTTTCCATGCAATTGTCTTAATATATGTCAAAGTACAGTTAAAAAAAGGACCCATTGTTTACAAGGGAGAAAGATTGTTGGTTATGAAGACGGTCCAGAACGACAAGCTGTCATGGTTTGTTAAAACACTAAATATCTTAAACTCCAAGCCATATTCATAATGGTTTTTTGTTACACAATTTCTAGGACGTAAATCACTGAAACAACTATGTTTCTGACAGTGTTTTGTGGAAATGTATGCGCGCGTGTGTGTGTGTGTGTGTGTGTGCACGCGCGCATGCTTCTTTGGTAAATCCAGATAACACAATGAATATAAATGTTTTAGGTTAAGTTTTACTCAAAATTATTGTTATGCCGTGCTTTCAAAAAGGGCAAAAAAGCTTACCTCTGTCAGTCAAGTGGATACGCAGGGACCTCCTTCTCAGCCTCGGCCTCAGCCTCAGCGTGCAGGCAGATGCTCTCTGAGCCAACAATCTGTTAACAGGAAGCAGGTACACCCGAGAGCGTCCGCCTGCGTTACAGTCCGGTGCCCATCCGAGCACACACCTGCTTCTTCAGACCTGCCACTCAGAGGGAGCAGCCCGGCACCGGACCAGACGGCTGTTTGCAGATGGTAACACCTTCCTTTTGGGTCACTCGTTTGCAGGCTGAGCAGCTAGAGAGCTGCTGCACTCACATGGCAGGGAAGGCTTGCCTTCCCAAGACAAAACCCTTTTCGGCTGTCTGATAGCAGATATGCCGCGTTATCACTCTGCATTCCACTTTCTCAAATCAGCTAATCACAACAGCCGTCAACAGCTTGTCCAAATGGCAGCTCGCCGGCGTGTGTGCGTGGCTCTAATAACCGCATGCTAACATGCCCCTTGCTTCTCTTTTCTCTGAATGGGTTTTTAAAGAAATGCTTCTTCCAGGGTGAAGCTCAGCAGAATTTGCCCCACTGTTTTCCATAAGTAAAATGGCTGGTCCTCTCAGCACTGCTGCAGACAGCTCATTGGGTTCCACTGGCTTTTCGTAGTCATAGCAACAACCAACAGACGGACTTAGCAAGCATGGCTGATCATGTGCGGCTCACCGACACAGCTTGTGAATTTCTTTTCATTAAACTCATCATTTTGATAGCTAACAGAAGCTAACTTTCTGAATACTTCACCAATAGCACAAGTGCTTTGAGTTTTCAACTTCCATGAGGAACTTTTGTTATAGGAGCCAGGGCTACATGTGAAATTGAGCAAGGGAAGTAGATGGATTCGGGTCTATCCAGGTTAAAAACATGCAAGTCACCCTAGAGACACTAATTGGAACCACTGTCAAAACAGATTATACTTTCCCGTCATTGAATGGGCACAAGGGAGATTGGCAGATGTAGGCAGTTATACTTTGTGTGTTTAAATGATAAGCTTATAGCCCCTTAACTGAAACAAAGCCCTATGACTCATTACATATGGCCCAAATAACCAAGTCAGATAAGGATATTTTATAAGATGTAACCTATGGATTTCATGTATCTAGTTACTTTAATGTATTTTTATGTATTATACAATTTAAGATAGAATTTTAAAAATTCCTATTGTTTCCTATTGCAGAAAATGATTAACTTGATTATAGTTTATTTGTAATTTAAAAATACTTTGAGGGGCGCCTGGGTGGTGCAATCAGTTAAGCATCGGACTCTTGGTTTTGGCTCTGGTTGTGATCTCAGTGTTTTGTAATCGAGCCCCGCATCAGCCTCCCCCTTCAGCATGGAGTCTGCCTGAGATTCTCTCTCCCTCTCTCTCTGCCCCTCTTGCTCATGTTCTCTCTCTAAAATAAATAATCTTAAAAAAAAAAATACTTTAAAAATCCAAACCAAATTAAAAACGCTTTGCTTTAAACATTACCTCCAAACAGGAATAGTTTTACTTTCTTTGTAAGATGGATCACACCTCGCTCCTCCTTGAAATGTCACCTGCTTAGACAATTTCCCATGGTTAACGCCATTAACCATTTATACGTTCTGCAAAATGCCCACCCTTTTCTTTAATTCTATCACCAGTCACAATCTATTTGATATATTTCCAGACACCATCCCATTCATTTTTGTTTCTAACAACCTATTTGAAATAGCTGTGTAACCACTTTGGACTTATAAATGTAGATGCTTCATTTGCTAGGAGTCATTGACTTAGTATTTTGTAAGGATTTCATTTCCTTACCACGTTAGCATTCTTGCCTTCAGTAGCAATTTGCCAACTTTAGTATACTGAGAATCCTGTGGACACAGACTTGTTGGTCCCATTTCCCTTCCCTCTCCTACCAGATTCACATTTGGTAGGATTGAGCCAGCTCAGGGTTTAGCATATCTACTAAAGTGAAGTGGATGGGCTTTTCTGCCTGGTACAGTCCTTGCCCCTCCATATGGTTTTAAGCCTGCTCACGTGTCCTCATTTAAATTACCTTCCCTTAAGTTATTTTGAGTCTGTGGCACCTGAATTTGCCCCTACCTTCAACTTCAGCCTCATAATCTGTTCTTCACGCCCCACATTTCAGCAATCTTGAATTACACCCTATTTCTCGCTTCCCTGTCTAGCAGATATTCCTGCTACATAAAAACTTCTCAGCCGCATATCAGCCTCCTAGCACCTGTTACCTCCATCCCAATCTGCCTTCTATTTTATCTTTCACCGCTTTGCTCCAATAGACCACCTCACCGATGGCACTTCTGTGGAGGGTATGCAGTAGGCTCCTCTGTGCTTCCCCCGTACCTGGGATCTACCTCGACTGTTACCATACTTGTTACACCCTGTTGACTTAGTAGCCATTTCCTTTCATGTCTGACTCCTGTACTGCTCTGGCAAATCCCCAGAGGGCGACTTGGTCCATCCATGTCTTGTCTTCCATGTTTTAATTTTAATTTTAAGATGTTGTATCTTTAATTTTTTTTTAAGATTTTATTTATTCATTTGACACAGAGAGAGAGCACAAGCAGGGGGAGCTGCAGGCAGAGGGAGAAGGAGAAGCAGGCACCCCGCTGAGCAAGGAGCTCAATTCGGGCTCCAACCCAGGACCCTGGGTCATGACCTGAGCCGAAGGCAGATGCTTAACCGACTGAGCCACCCAGGCGCCCCTAATTTTAAAATATTTTAGTATCGTAAAACATTTTGAAGGAGGACCTAAAGTGCTGTTTGAACAGGTGCTGAATGATGGCATAGTCTGTGTTTTAATTCACCTTTCAATATCACACATTTGTTAACATTATAACTTCAGAAGAATTTAAGTGGTTTTGATTAAATGTTGGCATGTTAAAAAAGTTATCAAGAACATCTTAGTTTGTTTTGTATTTTAGGATGGGTTTTCTTTGCATTGTCTGAAAATGTCTTTATTCCACCCTTATACCTGATTGAAGATTTGGCTAGGTACAAGAATCTTTTTAGTCATTTTTCCTTTGGGATTTTGAAGGCCTTCTTTTTAAGAATCTTGTATGTTCTTGCCCCACTACGCCCCCAACTGTCACTCCCTCAAAAAGAGAACTGGAAAATACCCAAGCTACCCAGGGTAAGAGACTGGCAGAAACTGAGGCTAAACTCTTTGCTTCTGTGGTGTCCCTGATGGCATCTCTAGTAACTGTTATACGTTACTCTCTGTAGGGGGTTCTGGTATTTCTGTGCTCTTCGGCTTCTTCACCTACCCCAAGCCCTACCCCTTATAACTCTGGCCACCATGGCCCATCGGTGCTGCTCTCACCCTCTGGCTCTGCTCTACCTCATGTCTCTGACTTCCATTGTCCCTCCTAACTTGTTCATTTTTTTTCCAAAAAGTTGCTAAATACAGATTTTCAAGGAACAAATAGGATTTTTCCATTTCCTCTTTCTGAGCCAAATGGGATACGTCATAAATTGCCAGCAGATTTATACTTAGAATGCTCAATGTCAGGTGCTCATCTTTGGTCCAGTCAGCAGTGGTAGGGACACTTGGCATTACATTGTTTTCAAATTTTTGCCAATGCAATAGGTACAAAGTAATAGCTCATTATTGCCTTAATTTGCATTTCTCCAGTTACTGATAGAATTAAACATCTCTTCATGTTTGATGGTCTTTTGGGTTATCTCCTCTACACATTTCCTGTTCATAGCTCTTAGCCTGTTTTCTCTATTAAGGTTGTTGTCTTAGTGTGGAATTTTTAACAAAATGGTCTTTTTTTTTTTTTACATATTTAAGCATTACAATTAAATTTGCTACATAATTAGAACTTAATAAGATCTCCATTGCCATGTAAAGGGAAACCAGTAATTGACACTAATTGTTTTGTTTTTCAGAAGTGGGTGAAAATCTCCATGCAGAATGTTTTATTTTCTTCAGTATGAAAATATTACTACTACCATAATATGAAGAATGACTTTCTAAAATAAAACCTAAGGTCATACAAATCTCATCACAGAAAATGTTGGCAGTAGAAGTGTCTTGCAAAATTAATATTGCTCTCATGCTTAAAGTAACAAATAGCATGATTGAAAATGGAGGCCGAGGAGCTGGTACAGATGGAAGGGGGCCAAGGAGATGAGCAGAGTGTGGTGTGGGACTCTGGGCCGGGTGCTGGGCCAGGGAGAGGGGCTACCAAGTATTTCATTGAGACAACGGGTGAATGTGAATGTGGTCGGTATGTTAGGTCGTAGTGGTGCTTGCATTTGAGACTTTCATAACTTGATAATTATATTGTGATGTTAAAGTTCTTAGGCAACTTGGTGAAGTGCCTCATAGTTCAGCAGAAAGAATAATAATGCGTGATAGTGTATTTGTAGTGTGTGTGTGTGTGTGTGTGTGTGCGCGCGCGCGGTGTAATTTAGCTCTTACAACGATAGATATATACGTATGCATCTAGCTATTGAGGGCTAGCACAAATATGGCAAAACACCAACACCTGGCGAATCTTGGGTGAAGGGTATTTCCAGTTTATTTTACTCTTCCTTCCAAGTTTGCAGTTTTTGTTGTCAAGATAAAAAGCTTTAAAAAAGGAAATAAAATGAGAATAAAAACAGTGGTCAGAACAAAAACAGATTTAAGGTAAGATTCTTTGATGAGGACTTAACTATTTATCGGAATTAAAATTAAAGTTGCTAAGTTAGGGATATGAATTAAGGTGATAATTATTGTTACTAATTTTTTAAAGATTTATGTATTTATTTGCGAGAGAGAAAGTGAGAGAGCAGGGGGAGGAGCAGAGTGGGGAAGGAGAGAATCTTAAGCAAACTCCCCACTGAGCAAGGAGCACGACCTCATGAACTCGAGATCATGACCAGAGCCGAAACCAAAAGTCAGAGGCTTAACCGACTGAGCCACTCAGGCCACCCCTATTATTGTGACTCTTATTAACATTATTGAGAGACCATTTGGGTAGAAAGTATTAGAAACATTTTTCATTTTCTTGAAAGACATCTGTTATTTCCCTGCATTTACTGTATCCTAATATTGAGCTACTCATCCCCTTAGTTCCCATGTTGAAATCCATCTTGATCTGATTCCTTCACCACTCTAAAAATGCGGCGAGATCATCGTTGATCAAAGCAGCGTGTTCTTCTGCAGCCCCACCTGTCCCTGCAGCCTCCACAGCTGGGTGACAGTCTACCAAGGGATCCGATCCCTGGTATAACAAAGATGCTCTTTGTACAACTTAGGGAGTAGAATTGGAGCATGGTTTGTTTAATAGGACAGCGCAGACTGTTAACGAGGCTTGGACTGAGTTTCTAATTCCTAACAGCAAATAAAATACAATATGCTAAAGGTTGTTCCTAAACCTTGCATATTTAGTTATGTTAACAATGAAATGAACAGGGTGCTGTGACATGGGGCCAAGAGGGGAAGGGTGACAACCACCTTGGACAGGATTAGACAGAGGATTGGAGTATCTCAGCCAAGCAAACTGGATTTATTTTTTTAAGATTCCATCCTCTAAGAAATGTATGGTGGGAAACAGACTGACCCACAGGCCATTAATCGGATGCCTTAATATCCTCTGAGAGAGTCTGACCTTGATAAGAATCCAGAATGACCTTGATAAATCAGAGGTACCTGAAACCAAAACAAATCCAGCAGAGGGAAGGCTTTCTGGAAATCTCTTACTGAATAATTAAACATGAGAAAATGATTAAGAAGAACAAAACCTTACCAAAGGGCAAATGATATAAACATAAATGTTGGCAATATAAAACTGTTCTTAAAAATCTGAATATGAAGTAAAATCTATGAGCACAAAATTAACACTGTCACTGTGTCTGTCGTGCACAGAAGAAACGCTCATTAGCAGTTACCAGAACCCATTTAAAGTTCTATATCCCTCCTCTAGATGAGGAAGAACAGGGAAAATGTAGCAGGCAGTACAGGAGGAAGATTTGGCCAGGCCTAAACCCAGAAAACTTGGTCTTGACTGGCTTATAATAACAACATTGTTTTAAATATTTCAGGTTTATCAAGCTCTGGGCTTGTGAATGCCTTCCATCACAGTAGCTCACAAGAACCACTTTATTTTGAAATGGGCATTAATACTTGTCACTACCAGGTGGGGAAGAAATTGTAGTGTTAACCAATAACAAAAGAAAAAACCAAAAACCTGGCTGACAATTAACCATCCACACCCCATGCAGCCCACCCCCAGCCCTGGTAAACCCAAACACAAGTATGTCTTGCTTGCCCCTGCGAACGAAAAGCATAGTTGGCTTTTATTAAGCCCACGGTGTGAGAGATCCTGCGAGCAATACTGAAAAGCCTGCACTTGCTTCCAAGGAATTTGATTGTTTATACTTCATAATGATAAGCTTCAAAAGTGACCTGGAAAGAGGAGGCTGCTTGCTTTCAACCCGCTAGGAGGGGCCATGCTTTGTTCTCCAAAAGGCACTCTGACCAAATTAACAGAGTGTATCTCTAGTGACCTTTTCCACTTACCATTGTTTCCTGTGGAAACAGTGGCTCCCAAGTCCCCCTGGGCTGGGAGCTACAAGGCCCGGCCGCGCCACCAAACCTCCAGGCTCTGCCGTCACTGCCTTATTGAATCAGTAACGAAACACATCAGCCTTGGCAAACAAAACCTGGCAAGAAGCGTTTTAAAACAAATGCTGCTAGTTTCACCTGAGCCACTGGAACAAATCAGGAGGCCCAAGGTGAAACTTGGCAGCTCCTGTGAACTCTGAAATGGCAAACACCAAAGCCCTCATTTGCCAAAGGCGCAAATCCCAGAGAAATGAAAATTCAAGGGGTCACCCCCCCCTTTTAGAAGCACTTCTGACAGAATTGGACAGTGAGATTTATTCATCAAAATGAACAAATAATATAATGAGGTCTGAGTAATAGACTATTTGATACCTGTTTGAGAATCCCATTGTCAGATACCAAACAAGAAAAATGGTTGAAAAACACCCCCTCACGCCGGAAACAAAAATGCACTAGATGTCTTAGATACCCAGTTATAAAGGCCCACCAGTGACAGAATATACAACCTGGAGAAATAAACTCTGTGACCTTGTGAAATACTGGACAAGGGCTCCATTTTATCCCATTAGGATGATAATCAAGAATGGTAATGACTTTATCAAGTCTATCCAAATCAGAATCCATTTCCTTTGTTTTCAAAAGTAAAACTCATGGGTCCTAACTGCTGGCTAGTTACCTTGAACTGATAACGAGCGAGAATATTTTTCTTTTGGACATTTTCTACGTCAAAGGAAGAAGATTAATTTTGTAAAGCCCTTGTGGGTTCAAGTTAGCACAAAAATCATGTCACAAGTAACTTTACTACAGGTGTGACGATGGATAAAGACAGAGCTGATACCTAAACTATGTCTTGAAGGATAAGGGGAAGGACTTAATGAAGGAAAGACATAACGAAGTCTGTAAACCAAGGGAATAACATGAGCCAAGTCTAAGATACCTGAGTGGGCTTGGTGGATTTTCTTTCATAAATTGGATGAAATAAATCCCCTGATTTTCTAACAGGATTTTTAGTGGATCAAATAAGGTAATATATGAAAAAGTTTTAAACTCAACAATTATAAACAAACTCAAGTTATTATTCAATTTATGGTAACAAGAGAAATAGTTTTATCACAATATCTATTAGGATTAGGATTGCCTGTATATACAATAAACCCAAATCACAGTGCTTAAGAAGTGAGAGACAAGGAGTTCAGGGCCAGTAGAAAACTGGCCCTATGGTCATCAGGATACCAGCTCCTTCTCTCTGTTCTGCCATCTTTTGAAAATGGCTCCTATCCTCTAGTCATCCTCATGGTCCAAAATAGCTACTTGTACTCCAGCCATCACATCCACGTTCCAGGCAAGAGAAAGGAAAGGAGGGCAAAGGGGCAAATTTTCTACTTGAGTTGGCCTTTTTTTTTTTTTTATTCAAGATATAATTGACATATAACATTATGAGTTGGCCTCTTGGAAAGAACTTTTCCATAACTCTGGCATTTCTGCTGACATCTCTTTGCCCATTCCTCACTCCAAGGGAGGCTCAAAAATTCCATCTTTCAGCTGGGCACATTGTGGTCCCAGATAAATCAGTGTTCTATTATTGAGGAAGAAATGGAGAACACTCATGGGTAGGCAGCAAGTAGCCGCTGCCAGATAGCAGCCAGGGGTCATCAGTCATGATGCATGCCAGAGTGGCCCTTTTAGGCAAGATTCACCTTTTTCTTCAAGCCTACAGCTGGGCTTTGAAAGTGACACTGCTCACAGACAGGGCTCTTGGGCAGCCCAGTTACAGATAGACCATACACATTGTACAGTTACATTTTCCTTGTACACTTACATATTTAAACTCTGTCTGTCCTGTGGGATTATAAACTTCAGGAGAGCAGGGATAATTTGTCTTGTCTTCACCCTATATCCATTCCTTAGCACAGCACCTGGCACGTAGAGACATATGATGAATGAACAGATGAATGAATGAGCAGGCTGGGGAAGATTACTTGTATCTTCCTCCAAGACCATCCCTCAATCCAATCCCACAAGCATTCCTTTATCCTGTACTACATGCCATGAACCTCATCTGGTGTTAGATTACTAAATTACAGCTCCCATTCTGGGTGGGAGAAAATACAAGTGAATTAGTAGTTATGTTACAATGTGATTTGCTTTGCAGTACAATTATATCCAGGCAGTCGTGGGAGAAGAGAAATGGCTAGTCTCTGAGCTTCGTGAAGGGGCTGTACCTAGACTGTGTCAAAAGGGTAACGAGGAGCTTGCTAGTCTGGGAAATCAGACACAGGATTTCCAGGGCAACACAGAGACTGGAAAGCAAATTCGCAGTTTGGAGAAACCACGGAGATTTGAGTGTAGCCGAAGTGCAGGTTGGGGCAGTCATGAGAGGAGAGGAGATTGAAAATGTAGACGTGTGACAGCCTGCGAATTAACCTGTGCACGTTAAGGACTTTGGAGTTCATCTTTCAAGGAAATGGGAAACCACCATACGGTGTTAAAAAGAACAAAGATGTGATTATATTTGTATTTTAGGAAGATAGCTGTGGAACACATTTACCGAGGCAATATATTTTAATGGAAATATATTTTCATAGGGCTTTATGTTTTGATTTCTTTTATTGTTCACTTTTATTAGACATTTATTGAGCTCCTTCTTCCTGTAAGGTATTATATTAGGTGCCAGAAGTACCAACAGAATGCAGGACCCATAAATCCCAAGATATACCAATATTTACATTCCACTAAAAAAGAAGAAAAAAAGTTGCCAATGACATTGTAAAAGTGTTCTAAGTTAGAATTTTTGTTATTTGTTGGAAGAGCTCTTTTAAATGTAATTATTTAAATTCACCACCTATCACTCTGTGCATACAAAAACCAAAAAGAAAAAGAAGTGAAAATTGTTAAGATATCCCTAAAATTTTTCATATTCAGGGTTCAGCTTTTCTGCGTGGCATTTATATCAAGGTCATTGGTATTCATGTTCCCCCCTTTTCTGACACACACACACATACACACACACACCATCATCATCTACCTGGTAATTTTCAAAGTTTCACAGTTTGGCATGTGTCAGAATCAGTTAGAAAAGTGGTGAAAATAGAGGGGCAGGCCATGCTCCATTCCAACAAGCCTGGGCTTCTGATATTCTGTGTTGCTATTCCAAGACATTCTGAGAACCCCAAAGTTTAAGAAGCACTGCTCTGTGGCATCAGGAGAGTTACTGATTCAGGAGCACTTCTTCAAGCAAATGTACCACGTATGTTTTCAGTATTTTCTTGCACTTGGTGAGTTTCGATGTAATACAGGACAAGGGGTGTCACAGCTGCTATCTGGCTGAACGATGCATTGTTTCCTGGGACATTAAATTGCAGACAGTGTGCATCTCAGAATCCTCGAACTATGCTCTTTTCAAAAGGATGGGAGTTTTAGAAAGTATGCAAGGAGTACATCAAAGATAATTACTTGATTTCTATAATAAGGAACTGATAAATTATGGTACCTCCATGTGAAAGATGTTCTGTGCTTAAAAATAATTATGTAGAATGGTATTTTTAAAAGTGTGTTCTATGAGTGGCCATTCGAAAAGGGCACCACAAGCAAGGAAAAAAAATAGAGTGAGAAATCTTGCAAACCATGTCCCTTTCTCAGTTTCACAGTGCATTTGAGCATTGAAAGCTCTGAGAAGGCAAGGAGTTTTTAACCTAGAACTTTCCTATTTCTGGCATAAAAGATGGTTCATGTTGTACTTATTTATCTATTTATCTATCTATCTAGATATCTCTTTATTCATTTTAGTAATATCTACACCCAACATGGGGCTCAAACTTATAACCCCAAAATCAAGAGTTGCATGTTCTTCTGACTAAGCCAGCCAGGCCTCCCTCATGTTATATTTAAATAAACAGCAACAACAATGAAAAAGTGGGGGCCTATTTTATGAGACTTTTTCAATTCACATGAGACTAGAAGAAAAGTGTTAGTCATAAATTACAGTAAGAGGAAAGAAGAACAAAATGAATATAGGCATTACGTACAGTTTTTCTTTGGTGGTTTTCAAGGTCACACATTTATGGAATAGAGATTTTTAAGCAAATGAGTCAGACTGTTTTGTCTGTGGCTTGATATAAAGGCCAAGTAGAGAATTCAGTAAATTGTATCCCAAAAGTTATTCAGCTATTGAAGAGAAATAACCTTACATGAACCGTGTTCAGCCTATATCATATATGAAGTAGGGAGTACTTGTTACTATTTAGGGGATCTTGGGTAATTGCTTTAACTTCACAAGCTTCATTTTTTACATCAAAATGGTTACGGGTTTCGTATTTGTTTCCTAGGGCTGCTATAACAGACCACCATAGACTGGTTGGTTTTACACACAGAACATTACTGTCTCTGAGTTGTGGAGGCTAGAGGTCCAAAAGCAAGTGTTAATAGAGCCACACTCCCTAAAAGCTCTAGAGAAAGATCCTTCTTTCGTCTACCTAGCCTCTGGTGGTTGCCAGAAACCCCTGGTATCCCTTGGCTCGTGGCAATATAATTCCCCCTAGTCTCTGCTTCAGTCTTCACATAATCATCTTCCCTCTGTATGTCTGTGTCCAAATTTCTTTTCTCTTATAAGGACACTAGTCATTGGAGTAGGGCCCACACTAATCCATTATGACCTCAACTTGGTTACATCCGCAAGAGCCCTATTTTTAAATAAGGTCATGTTCTCAGGTTTGGGAGCTTAGGACCTCAATGTATCTTTTTGGAGACACAATTCAACCCATTATGATGTTATAGTTATCCTTTTTTTTTTTTTTTTGAGGAAAAAGTTGTCAGTCTCTATTCAAAGTTGGGTCTGCAGAGAACTGAAGTATGGCTAATTCTACTGAACAGAATTGATAAATGAGTGAATTCCCAGGAAGTTGGTGGAAAATATCAAACAAAATGTTAATTTGGATGCTTTTTGTCGAAAGATCCTATCAGATCTCTTCCAAATTGATTGCTTTTTCCGGAAGAATCACCAAAGCAACCTTCTCCAAACCCATACTTTCACTTCAAAGTTCATTCCCCAACCCCCACCCCCACCCCAGTCTGAGCAGTAGGTGGTCTGATGCTGGGGAAGGCAGCTTCCTGAGATTGATCTGTGGGCTACTGGGTTCTCTTTCGCCATCAGTTTTTGAGAGGAAACATGTATGATTTTGTTGTGTCTCCAAATGCAGGCATTGCTTCTTAATTCAGACTCTCAAAGATATTGCACTATCCTCTGCTTATAGGTCAAGTGGGTTTAGCAGCTTCAGGCCACCAGTGACCTAAAGCTGTTATTGCAGCTTAAAATTGCAGAAAATTATTAGGCACATGGAAAACAAATTTTTATTTGTTCATTTTGTTCTTTTTTTTCTTTTTAGTGTATTGGAAATCATTTCTAATTTCAAAGCACAGTGCAATAATAGTCAATGTAATTTATTTAGCAGATTACCATGTGCCAGGCACCATGCTACACATTTTATAAATATTAAATCTGTTCCTCATAGTAGACCTGCCAAGTCGGAGTTATTTTAATATGACCGATGAGAAATTAGACTTTGAAAAATCATGACTTTCAAGGTCAGAGAATCACATAATCTTTCTATTATACTAAGTTTCTTATTTAAGCACTGTTTTAATTAGTTGCCTGTAGATGTCGAGACTCCTGTTAGTTCTGTTTGAATCAGATTACTGAAAGTCAACTTAAAAAGCAATGGTGACATTCCCAACATTTTTTGCCATTTGTCTTGGATAAATCAGTTTGATCATTCTCATTATAGTTTCTGCATCTTAGAATAAAGGTATTCTATTTTTTATTGCTTTAAAGTATTGCACATAGGACGGTGGAAAGAGAGAAAGCATTATCAGAATTCAGATGCTAGGTAATTTTGCTAGCCACAGTTATCACTTAAGAATCAAACTGCAGCATTGCTCCTGAAATGAATGAAACCATTGCTGTTTTCAGCTGTTCTTTAAACTGGATCTAAGTCCACTGTGAAGAAAGAAGAATAATGGTTTTGATTTTCTCTCACTTGCAATGACCTAGCTCACTTAAGATATCCTCTCTTGTGCTACAGAATATCTTCACCTAAAACTCCTGCAAAGTGAAATAGCCCAGGTCACCATAGGGAGTCTTTCTGCAGTTAATTAAACAAGCTAGCCTGAAAGCGCTTAAAGTCCATGGCTTAACAAGCCAAACAAGAACTTGATTCAAGCAAAATCGAAGTAGGGGAGCAAGATTTTAGTCAGCAATATTTTAACCAGTGACACCTCATCAAAGGTGGATTCAAATTCTTTTAAATTCATTGCCATATCACTGCATTTATATAATAACAAATATTTCTTAGAGCTCCCATGCTCTCCAGAACCAGGGTGGTCTTCTCTAAAGTTTTTCTTTGTATCTACAACTTGGTGGCAATATTTTTTACTCCAGAGTAGCCCATCACGTATACTCACTGGGCTGAGGTATGTGCATTTATTGGCCATTAATACCTGTTATTCAAGTTACACCGGTCTATGATAAACATAAATCCAGGGTCACATACCCTGTGTCAGCTTGTCATGGAAATCTTTCTTGAGTTTTCTTTTGAATATTTTCTTTTTCTTTGCCCTGTGCATTATTCGTGTATGTCATCATATTTTCTAAACAAAAGAAGTTGGTCATGTCAGCTGGTGAGTATTAACAAAGTCTTTGAAAAAATAATTCAGCATATTTGCAATTATGATTCTCTTGTAAAATCAGGGCTATTAATATATACTATTTCCCCATTTCCCCCCTATGTTGCAGGGTTAGTGGGGAGAAAAAGGAAAGGTAAAGGACCAATGAAATCACATAATTTACCTCACAAATATATTTCTGAGTTCTTTGAAGTGCCAGGGACTATAATCAGGTGAAATAACATTACAATGAGAACCAGTAGACAGAATTACTATAAAATTTATCCCTAATTATATGATCATGAGCAAATCACCGACTGCATTTCTCAGCTCCCTTATTTGAAGATTGGGAACGTCTTAGGCCCCTGCCCACTCACAGGTTATTATGAGGATCAAATGAACCTTTTTATTTGCTAGTATAAAGGACAGTGAGATGGAATTCAGCCTGCTTTCCTTCTCCACTGCTGCCACTGGGCCCCCTGCCCCATCATCTTTGTCGTCATGATCTTCAATTCCCATCATCATTATTGCTATGTGGTCTTAGGTTGGTTCCCTAGAAACAGGAGATTTACTAGAAGAGGTTTGTTGGTGAGCACCTTTCCTTAAAATATCTGTAAAGGAGTGTGAGAGGGAAACTTGGAGAGAAGGTGAACACTGGTAAAGTTTCAGGAGAGGCCACAGGAAGCTATGGTGCTGAGATAATCCTTTCAAGTTGTCCCAAGTGAAGACAAGGGGGTTGAGCCTTTGTATCCCTGTTTCCACTCATTGCATGCTGGCTACCTACATGGAGAGTGCATAACTTTGGGTGAAGCCATTCTTAGAGAGAGAGAGAGACTCAGTTGTCAGCCTTCATCAGTACATGCTTTTGGGGTCTGGGTAAATGAATGTGCCTTGGTCCTGAAGAGAAGATATGAGGGATTGCAACATCCACTAAAAATCACCACCACCACCACCACCATCATCATCATCTGGGACTTGAAATGGCCTTCAAGAAGTCCTTGAGGACACAGTCATTTCATTTCTCTTCTCTAACACAACAAAGAAAGAGGAGATGGAGCTGCCCCGAGAGGAAGCATCAAATTATAGCTGAACCTC
Organism: Eumetopias jubatus; assembly: GCF_037043125.1. Taxonomy (NCBI): domain Eukaryota; kingdom Metazoa; phylum Chordata; class Mammalia; order Carnivora; family Otariidae; genus Eumetopias; species Eumetopias jubatus. Next base: position 17,002,312 of record NW_028274808.1, read on the forward strand.
AAGAGCATCTTAGGAAGGCAAGGAACTATTCTCCACACACAGTCATGGCAAGATCACATCCTACATGGCCCAAGAAACAGACACATAGCGTAGTACATCAGTTCCAAATCAAATATCTCTTGTCTCCACATTGATCACTGTTCAATTTCCATTTCTTTCATTGAGTGATAGATTCTCAGGGTGAGAGAGGACTTTGTAGATCAGTTGATATAAGTGCTGCCTTGTGGTTGCGTTCTCCCTAGTGACCCTGACAAACACTACCCAGCCTTTACTAGATGGATCATCTCCAGCAATGGAGGCTCACTACATTCCCAAGCAGCCTATTCTGTTGTCAGGAACTTCTCCTTGTGTGAGTGGGGTTTGCTTTCTCCACTGGTGCCATTGTTATGCTATGGGATAACAGAATAGATTTATTCTATCTTCCGTATGTGCCATGCACATTTTCTTCTTGAACGAAGTGTACTTAATTCCCAAAACTTGTTCTTAATTTGTAATAGTTTTTTTTAAATAATTTATTTGTCAGAGAGAGAGAGAGAGAGAGAGAGAGAGCACAAGCAGGGGTTGCTGCAGGCAGAGGGAGAAGCAGGCTCCCCACTGAGCAAGGTGCCCCATGGGGGTCTCAATCCCAGGACCCCGGGATCATGACCTGAGCAGAAGGCAGACGCTTAACCGACTGAGCCACCCAGGCGCCCCCTTAATTTGTAATAGTTTAAAAGCTTATACCTGGCCTCTATCCTTTGAATATCTTTTTTTCCTCTTAAACTGTGAAGATTGCTCCAAGTTTTCTCTAACTCATGCAAAGAAGGATGGGACAATCCTCATTCTTGCTACTGGGCCTCTATTCATGTGGCCTAATATTGGACAAAATAACATGGAAAATTTAGGGAAAGAGAGAAAAAAATGAGAGAGAAAAGGTAATTGCTATTCCTTCCTCATTCTTCCCACAAGACACACAGACACACAAACCAAGAGATGACTTTGAAAGATTAGATGAAGCACACTGAACATCCTACTTACCAAAAGTTTTCTTTAGGCTTTGCATCCAATTTCTGTCACATAGTCATTATTTATAAAATGTTAACACCTACTCTGTACTTATGCACTGGAATAAAACATCCATGAAAAAATCATTTCATACAGAATGTCTTAAGATATCTTTTCATTAATTATTAATTCCAACCATCTGCTTTATACAGTCAATCCATACTTCCTAATTTCTCCACCAATTTCTTGAGGGGTACCAAAAATGTATTGCTAAGTAGATCAAAATAAATAATTTGATTTTCAGATTTAAATCTTCGGTTGAAATGACTACACTGAATTGGGCTGAGAAGAGGAGGGGAGGTATAACTAATGCATTCCATATCTTTTAATTCAATGATTTCCACCATAATTTCTCCAAGGACTCTAATCCTCATGTACGACATAACTTTAAGAAACACAAAGGTAACTGCATATCATTTGATTGTACATTTACACTGACAGTTTTTCAAATCAAGTTGTGTTCTTTTTACTTCTTTCTTTTCACATTTTTTGCATTTCCCTGGTTACTATTATTAACCCAGAGGTAGAAAATTGAAAGGCGCTAAGAACAATAGTGAGGAAATTTACATTCTGGTTGGCCATTTAGATGCCTTCAGACCATAGTTTGGAGAATGAGCCGCTAAGCTATTGGAAATTTCCCAGTTAATGAATTTGCAGGGTAACCATATAGAGTCAGGAGATCCAGAACACCTATGAGGGGCTATAAGGTGATAAAACACTTTTTTTTTAAATAGCTCTTTGAATCACCCAATATCTGATTTTAATTCTGCAAAGAGAAAACAGTTATGGGAGGGAGCAGCTGAGCAAACATCACCATAAACACTGAAGAAATAGGAGCATGTATTTAATGTGTTGGAAAGGGCCTCCTTTTGATCTCTGAAGTACAATCTGGTCCAACTCGAGAAAGGGAGTGGCTTCTGCAGTAAAAGCAAAGAAGCTGACATCCAAAAGATAAAGAAAAACTTCTCAGGATGGAGCCTTGCTGGTGCTAATGCTTTTTTTTTAGACATAACCTGGATATCTTAGATTACCACTGTTTGTCAAAGTAGCTTGGTTAATAATTTACCTTTGTCACCATTTGGATCAGATTCTTTTCTTATCAAACTGCTGTGTCTGAACCCAAAACAAACAACCTCCCTAGAGCAGTAAGTGATCATGTCAAAGCTGGGTTTGTGTGATTGTGGTGGAACATATTTCTGTTCTTTCTCTTACAATCTCTCTTGTTTCCAGTAACAGTTCCGCTAGTGAGGGTCAGGGCTAATTTGGGCTGCTCTGTTGGTACTTATGGTTTGCTGTGACTTGATTCTTTCTGATCTTTTAAACTTGCCCTTTAGACCTCTTCCTTATTTTTCAATCTATCCTAATTCCTTCAGTCAATAGGGTATTTCAGATTTCACTAAAGAAAGAAGCCTGTTTCTCTACCCAAGGTTTTTCTGTTGTTTGGATTTTAGATCATTACTCTAAAATGGACCTACCGAGGAAGAATGAAGGGGGGGGGATATCGGAGGGGGAGACGAACCATGAGAGACGATGGACTCTGAGAAACAAACTGAGGGTTCTAGAGGGGAGGGGGGTGGGGGGATGGGTTAGCCTGGTGATGGGTATTAAAGAGGGCACGTACTGCATGGAGCACTGGGTGTTATACGCAAACAATGAATCATGGAACACTACATCAAAAACTAATGATGTAATGTATGGTGATTAACATAACAGAATAAAAAACTTATCTATATGATAAAATTTTTATTTTAATATACTTAAAAAAATAAAAATAAAATGGACCTACCGTGATCACCTAGAATTGGAATGATTTAATGATTAAAAATAATTAGACAGCATAGCTGATATTTTGGGCTTTCTTCTTCTTTTCTCCAAGACTCCTTCCAGGCGCAGATTGCTCTGGCCAAATGTGGCAGAAGAAGAGCTGGTAGGTGGGGTGGTTGCAAGCAGATGCTCTGTTTCTGCAGCAAATTTCACTCTAAATTTCATTTCAAATGAAACCGCTATTCTTATCCTCGATTTTGGATCTATTTTTCTCCCTTTTTAAAGTACATCACTCTTGATCATTTATCCTTACTTTAAAGCTCTTATGCAGTGTATCTTTTATTATGATGCCTGAAATCATTTTTGGAAACAAGGAGGATATAAAATAAAAAAGGATTAAAAAAGGAGTGGAGCCCAAAGGTCAAGATCATAAACCAAGTTAGCAGCCTTTCATTTATTTATTCATCCAGTTATTACATAAAGACTTACTAAGTATTTATAATGTCACAGGTGTTAGGATAGGTGTTGGTCATTGAATAGTAACCAAGACAGAGCCCTCAGGTAGCTTATAGTGTAGACTAGAATGTAGGTCTCTTGACTCCCAAAGTTCTGCTTTTCCCACTACACTCTGACATGTCATTGGTGCTTTAAAAAAATACAATCCCTGGGGCGCCTTGTTGGCTCAGTCAGTTAAGTGTCTGACTCTTGGTCTCAGCTCAGGTTGTGATCTCAGGGTCGTGAGATAAAGCCCCATATCGGGCTCTACACTCAGTGAGGAGTCTGCTTAAGACTCTGTCTCCCTCCGCCCCTCCCCCTGCTCTCTCTCTCAAATAAATAAAACAAATCTTTAAAAATAAATGCAATCCCTGTTTATCTGCTTAGGGCCGACCAGAAGCAAAATTATGAAGTTAGAAAGAGCTCAATTTCCTCATCTTTAAATTGGAACTAATAATAGTATCTAACAGAGCTACAGATTAAGTGAAAACTTCCTACAAATGGCTTAGCACGATGTCTGGCACATACGTTTTAATAAATGTTAAATATTATTATCACTATTATTGGTGTTCTCTGGTTATAAATATAGTCAGTCTTACAATCATTGTAACTCATTTTCAAAATCTAAGTTGGAAATCACTTCTGAATAAAATGAAATTCTTTACCATTAATTGTTAGTCAGAATTCAAGTGTAATGCTGAGGTTTAATATTTTTTGAAACTTGTCTTTCGTTCTCTGAAAAAAGTTTTTTTCTTCTTATAATAGCAGAGTTTATCAGGTTTGATATTTATAAGAACTTGCCCATCTAGCTGTTACACAGTATTAAAGCTACTACTGGACATGCTGGAACATTTTTCAGAATTACCTTTTTTCTCATCTATGGTCTTAAAATGGCGAATTCCAGAGAACAAAGGATAAGTTATCCAGGGGAAATGAAGTCACAATTTTATTTTTATCACCCTTGTCTGAGTAGAACTACCACTGCACATCATGTCCAAGTAACGCGAACATGTCTGGTTGGCACAGCCGCAATAGCGGAAGTGGTAAGGAATGGATCAGCTTACCCACAACATTCTTTTCATGGGGAGGTCACTGTCCCCTGTGTTCCTGAAAGTCCAACAAAGCTTAAACATTCCAGAAACTGGCCGTTCAGATTAATTAAATGACATCATGTACACGGCTCCTGGGATTATTATCTTCTAATACTGTGGCTTCTGTGCTTTTAAGTTTGCCTAATTAAATTCTATCAAATGTAAGAAGTTAAGCAATTAGCATTACTAAGCCATATAATTAATATATGCCTTAAACACACTTTTTTTGAGTAATAGATTACTGCTACATATGAAATACAAAAGGATTATCAATGTTTAAAACTTTATGACTATGGAATACCATCTTAATGTTTCTCCATATGTAAAATGGGAATTATAACATCAGAGACTGTTGTAAGGATCTACACAGAGCATTTAATTCAATTAATATTTAATTTTAGTATTTAATTTTCAATTAATATTTAATGCTTATTCTCAACTAATTTTTACTGTAATTAATAAAAAGAAGCTAAAATGTAATAAAATTCAACACTATAATTATCATGGAAATAATTGTTCTTAAATTTTGGTTCAGAAGGCCCCTGATGTTTTTGCATCGCATAAATAATGTCTGATTTCCTCACTGGACTGAAAGCTCCAGGAGCAAGTAGCAGAATTCCTAGAACATAACACATGCTCAGCAGATAGTTCTAGAATTAATCAAGGGACAATATCAGTATAAATTACAACATTGGAAATGCCAATTAATAGATATTCAGATGATAATGAAATCACTATTGTGTTTTTACAATATCCGTTCCATAAATAAACACAACGTATAAAATAAATACACATCTGAGACACTAATTAGATAAACACATGTATATTACAGTGTGTACTTTTAGCATCTGTACGTTACTACTATGCGTTTAGGAACAAAATATGCCCCCTTGCTCTTGAAAAGTTTAGATTCATGAAGTGAAGAAAAAATATACACACATAATTCCTCAAATCAGGTACAATGGGCTCGGTGCTAAATGTATATATTTCTCTACCAGATATATGGTACTGGGAACTTCTCTTTATTTTCCCAAAATCGTGAAGATAAATGTTTCTACCTAAAATAATTCTAAGTTTGGGCCTTATACTTTTTAATTTTTTTATGTTATGTTAGTGACCATGCAGTACGTGCCCTCCTTAATACCCATCACCGGGCTAACCCATCCCCCCCACCCCCCTCCCCTCTAAAACCCTGTTTGTTTCTCAGAGTCCATAGTCTCTCATGGTTCATCTCTCCCTCCGGCCTTATACATTTTAATACCAAAATGACTTAATTATGGATATTATGGAATATCAGTCTATATTTGATTTGATCTGCACACACTAAAAATAATTTTTTGCTAGAACCTATACTATTATTTTTCAAGACATATTCTCAAAGTAAAGATGTTTGTAAGTTATAAAGTAACCTAACACTAAAAGTTATAAAACATATCAAAAAGCATCTCTAAAAATAATTTTCAAATAATTTTTTGGAAAAAGGGATGGAATAAAGCATGTAGGTGACTATAAAAGAATGTTGCTTGGTTAAGGAAAATAAAACAATATCGCAATTCCCATGGAGTTCAATGTTATATTGACTTGTGTAGTAGAAAAAGGAAGGAATTCATATCATCTTACATTCAGGTGAATCATTCCCATTTCCCCCTATCTAGACTATGGGGGAAAAAGAGTTTATTGACAGAACATTAGAATATGCTTACATAAATAAAAATTCAAATGAAAATTTATATGAGCATTGCTCAAAAAAAGTGAGGATGGAGGGAATTTAAGTTATGTTGTGTTTTTGCCAGTTTTGAAAATAATTTTTTTTTTTTTTGGTAGCAGCAGCTGTATTCAGCTAATGGGTATTAAGTAATAGAAAAACACTTCTGTCAGTTCTCCTCTACCCAGAAACCAATTAATGGCATGGGAGTCCACTTCCAATTTTTTTGAAAACTTCCTTTGAAGGTGGGAGATTTGATTGCACAAGATGAGGAATTTCTGAAGAGATTCAACTCAGCCTTGAAGAATTTCCATAAACCATCTGTGATAGACTCAAAGGAAAATATGAAGCCTTTTGACATATCCATAGTTGAGGTCTCTCATTATGACAGTTTAATTCTGGGGGGACGCCTGGGTGGCTCAGTCAGTTAAGTGTCCTTGGCTCCCGTCATGATCTCAGGGTCTCCTTCTTCCTCTGCCCCTCCTCCCCGTTTGTGCTTGCACGCTCTCTCTCTCAAATAAATGAAAGCTTTAAAAAGAAGTTTAATTCTGGGGATTCTAGGCAAGAATAAATAATAGCTAGGTCTCCAGAATGTTGCTGATAAAAAGCTTGAGGCCAAGAGCTACAAATACCTGCCTGGAACTCTGATCATGAACCGGTCTCATTTGTTAAAGAGCATAATCATGGAGCACTTTACTAAAGTAGTCGGGAAGTTAATGTGTCACAGTCCATAGTGGTCCAATGAAACTAACCCAGTGATTTCTCCATTTTAGAGTTCTCAACATCTCCTTCTACACCTGCTTTATCTTCTGCTTTGAAGCATTGCTAAATTGCCAGGGTCCTGATCAGGGCAGGTAAAAGCTTACAGAAGAGGCCAGGTGGTATACAGAAAAAAGAAAAAAGAATTAGGGATTGTGAGGATAAATATATTATAAAATTGTCTCATGAATTTATTAAAACAATTTAAATAATTATAATAATAAACTATAATCATTAAGCACTTACTCTGTGCCCATCACTAAGTGTTTATAGAAGTCACTCATTTAATCTTTACAATGAACCTATGAGGTGGGCATAAAATTTATCCCCATTCTACAGACCAGGTCCATGAGCCTCAGAGAGTTACATAACTTGCCAAAGTCACACAACTAGTAGCCTTGATTCAAACCCGAGGAATATTCACTATAATGACCTTATATGACACTATAATGCCTTTGGTACCAAGAATCAAGCTCCTTTTATTTCAAGTTATTCATAGAACAAATCTTATTTTGAATTTTAATACCTAAAAGGACCAAACCAAATAAGAAAGTATATGATTTGCTGGAGTTTTCAAAAGATGCATTTTTGCCTAAAACTGGCTCTGTGATCTAAGGATAGCCACTTAAGATCTGTTGACTCCCATGTACTCACTTTACAAAAATTGCTAAGCTCTTGCTACTTCTAAAACTATATGGTGTTTATGTTCACACAACACTTGGAATCACAACTATTTACAGCCTTTTACTATTGGATATTTAGTCATGAGTCTATCTTACCCAGAAATTTTTTTAAAAAAGAGATCTTACCTTATTCATATCATATCTCTTGCCATGGGGTCTCACATTTTTCATGGTAGTGTAGAAATCAATATTGAACTGTTTTCTGACATGTAGGTATATTTAAACTAATAAAGGTATATTAGAACCTAATATAGGTGTATTAGAACTAATATAAAATATATGCAAAAACCAAAATTAATGTGAATCTAAGTATCGTGATATCCAGAAATTGTGGAATTTACATGGATTTTTGAATTTTACATAAAACAGAGTTTATCAACTATTTGTGTCTAGTGAAATGCAGGTCTAAACACAGATGAAGGCCAAAGCGTTTCCTAGAAGTTGCAACACCATTTACTTCTGGGTCGAGGATTGCAGGTGAGCCAGGGAATCTCAACCTGAAAAATGTTTTTTGAAATTGTTGACTTTCAGGCTCTAGTGTTCTCTACATTTTAGAAACAGGGAAGCTATCGGTTTCAAAGCTCTTGTAATAAGTACTTTTCTTCCCCCTTAAGCATTTCAAAAACCTCAGAAGAAAAAGCCAAGTGTGGGAAAAGTTCTCATACAATCCTTAATCAAATGCAACTAGGTTGAAAGAAGATATATGCTCATTACTTTGTTCAGATGGCTTTCATTCTAATTAAGTTGAGGTGGTATTCTTCTTTAGACTTATGACCATAACCCCAATATAATTGTTAACATTCCTGCAGTCAGATCGTTCTTTACAAATAACTCTTTGAGACATGTTGAGATATTTCTTTTGAAAAGCCTATGAGTCTCTGTGTAGTTAATCATCATAAAAGTATTAAAATATAAAATTGTAAATATGAAAAGGATCTAAAGACAAATATTACCTAAATTACAACTATACAGACTATCCCCAAAAGGCATAGCTTCTTTAATAAAGAAAAAAAAAAGCACAGCTTTGAGAAAAGGAAGGATTCTGGATTCTTTTGTGGTGCTGTGTGGGGAAGTCACCTAACCTCTTCTATTTGAAGATTTTTTTTGTGTGGAGATGGTCTCTAACAACTCTTCCATTTAGCCAAGTGTAGGAATCTTTATTTATCCTCACTGAAATTCTACAACTTCCTTTATAATATAGTTTCCCATATGATGCGAATTCCAGTTGATGGCATTTTTCTAAGGACTGTTACTTAAAGTTAACAAACCTTGGATGTAACTAGCACCTCCTCACATCTTCCCAACCTGTGGCATGCTGGACCATGTAGAGGACCCGTATCATATGTGCCGCTGGTCTGGCTGGCCCCACCCACCCTGTCAGTCGTCACCCAGGTCTGACCCAATGCAACTCATACAATCTATGTATGATTGTATGGAGCACTCTGTTTTCCCCAGAGGCTACCCAGTGGGTCATATAGGAGAACCTGGGACTGTGAGGGAATTAACAGACCAAGAGAGAAAAGAGAGGGAGGAGCCAGCAGGGCTGAGATGTAGTAATTCACTCCATATTACCTAAAAACCACACATACTTCCTTGAGAAACTCTGGCTAGTTCAGTAATGTATCAACTTGTATTTGCTTTTCTTCTTTTCTTGCCTCTCTGCCAGTTTCCCTCACTCTCAGATTTGTGGATTGCACTTTCCCTTTCCCCACCCCCCCCCATAAAGTATTAGCTTAGCAGGTAAGTTCTGCTGAGCTGTGTTCTAGGGAAACTGGTTAAGACCTAGAAATTGTAACCATACATATTTTACTGTCCTCACCTTGACATAGAACCTCCTGTATTTTAGTAGTTCACCATGAGGATTTGGGAATCACCAGGAGGTATCTCACATGTGCTCACAAACATGTCTGCTCAGCTACCACATGGCATCTGATGGTGTTGATGTATATTTGTCCTTCTAGCTGGTCCCATTATCTTCCATGGGGCATCAACGGGGCACTGAATCTTCAAGGTCCAAATATTACATGGTGTTATTTTCCAAGGGAGGAGTGAACATTCCTCTTCCTTATATTGTATAGTCTATCTTTAGAGAGATCCTGTAAGAATGGGACTCATGCTTCATTGTGAAAAAAGGAACTTTCCAGAAGAGAACTGAATCAGAAGACAAATTCAAATGGCAAATGCCCGGGATAACTCAGATACATCCCTCTGATTTAATCTTTGTCACTGGCTCCAGGCAGAGAAAGAGGGCATACACAAGATGAATAAGGTTCTAAGAATTTCCAAATGAGTCTCTAGACGAGGACTGTAGCAGGTCTGGAAAAATCAGACTATTTTACCCAAGATGCATGCTCTTAATGCAGTTCTGGGACTCTAACACTGGCCCCAGGAGTTGGGCAGGAGGGCTGCAAGGGATCTCTTTGGTGATATTTACAATATCCATGTATCCTGCAGTTACCATTCCAAAGAAAAAGCTATAGTGCACTGTTTGTTCTCTAGGGAAGATGCATGGGGGTGAGCCTGGGAGGAGGAGTGGTACATCTTCTCATACACTGCAGTCCTTCTTGTGCTTGTAATTTGTTTATAGTGCTGTCAGGAATTGTTGGTTTGTTTAGTTTAGTTTTTTTTTTTTTTTTGATGGGATTGTTTTCTGAGTCTTGTTCAGTAAAGGGCACACTTATATAGCTCTAAAATGCAAATTAAAAGCCATAGCCCCATAAAATAAAGGCAGGTTGTACAAATTAAAATGTGTGCTTTGGATCTGGGGAGGTAAAACAAGAAATCCTAAGTTACTACCTAGCAGCATTAGATATTTGTCTTGATCAAAGAAGGACCCTCAGACGTACAGAGTCATAAAGGCACAGAGCACTGGCACAAGAAGAGAATTAAGAGAGCATCGGTGAGTGGAGGGGAGGAAGAAAGCATCATGTACTACATTTACTAGGTAGGAGATAAACTGGTACTCATCATGAGTCATTTCCCATGGAAGGAATGGAAAAGGTGGTGAAGAGCAGCTGGGAGAAGCGAAGCTCCCAGCAGGGTTTCACACCGGCGCTTGTCTCTAAATGTGAACACAGCTGCAGGCAGCCTGAGAGCACAGGTGGAGATCACTAGTTGCGAAGATCAGTAGGGAGGTTCTATGCTGTTTAGCCTATTGGTAGAGTCAGGGTGTTTTCAGGACAAACAGGGCCTGTTCATTTTAAGCATATTGTCTAGGTAAACAGATAAAAGTAAAATCTTCCTGTAGTACAGACATGCTCTGAGAATAGCAGGCAACTTCACATGAATGGGTCAAAGAGAATGCCAGAGTATTAAGTACCTACTGACTTGTAGACCAAAAATATCTCTCATTCATGCTAGATTGAATCTGGCTGGATTTTGGTGTGGTTCTTTTGCAAGCATCTCTTTTGTGTGGCCAACTGCTTGATTCAAAAGAAGAACAACGCGAGTATCTGCACATCTGATCCCTGGCCCCTGCTATTAATTTCCTCTAAGCATGTCTGTAAGCTATCTGAGTGGCACAAAAACCCTTTTAATTCCATTCCAATCTTCTTTTTCCATCAAATCCAACCAGGCAGGAGGAAAGAAAATGTGTTACTCTTAGAACAGAAATCAGAAGTGGTGTCTGAGAAGTATGAAGTACTGACCCCATTTTAGGTACACCTCCATTTTGTTTCTCTGAAATTCTCACTTTGCATATACATAGTCTAAAAATAATAAACGGATCAAACACATGTGGTACTTATGTGTGCCTCTATTTATTCATTCAACTATTCATCAAAGTTTGTTGTGTGGTCTGTCTTGTCAGGCACTTGATACCAAGACAAGGTGGCAGAATCTGTTTTCTGAAGATGATAACTCTCTTTCCGGGGACACAGATCCATAAACTCTTATCATATGAATAGAAGCACTAAGGAGATGCCCCTACCTCAGATTGGGTGTGGATGTTAGTAGAGGGGCCAGGGGGAAGGAGGGGAGAGAGGGTGAAGCAAGGCTTCGAGGCGCAGATGACACCTGAGCTATGTCTTAGGGAATTAAGTAGAAATTAGGTGGAGGAGGGCAGGAAGCATAGCAAGCAAAATGGATGAGATGAAGACAGGCAGAGCAGTGAGGAAATGTGTGGTGTGCACAGTGTTATGGAAGAATAAAGGATGTCAAATGGCTGGGCCTTTCTTCCCCTGCTATGGAACTTGAATTTACCTTGTAGGTGATGTAAAGCACTAAAGGCCCTTGAATTGAATGAGGAATAACACAGTCAGAGTTATACTTTAGATTATTTTAAGAAAACAAGGCTTTGAAGAAAGGGATACCAGCTAGGTTGTTGCAAAAGATAATAAGAGCCTAAATGGAGGCAAAGGTGGAAGGGATTAGTGGAGGCAAGACATTTAAGGTATGTGAGGGAAATGTAGCAGTAAAATCTAGAGCACTTGCTCATTCATGTATTGGAGGTGGGTGAGTTCATGGGCTGGATGTTTGTTCACATTTCAATGCCATTCTTTTCTTTTATACTCATCCACTATCCACTATATTGAAGATGTCAGAGCCCTGGGACCCACATTTTTTTTTTTTTTTCGCTCTCTGGCCAGCAGATTCTCATGTTAGGTTCCTCCCACAAGAGGTCACCAAGAAGGATTTAGAAAACAGAAAAGGAGGAAAACCTATTATTATTCCAGCAATGGTGAGTAGGAGCATGGGTTTTAGCAGGTGGCAGAATGTGGTTTTGCTAGTTGCTTCAGGGTAATCTCTTGAGGATCACCACTTTTGGTGCTATCAATTGCTGGGATTTTTGGTGGAGGTTCCTCAAAATGTCTGTATTTTCTTTCCCTTAAGACTAGCAGCAGCTTCTCTGACCTTTGCTTCTTTAGTGCTTCTAGTTGATTCCAGAATTTCCTAATTCTCTGTATTAAATCCTTTCCTACTTAAAATATCTGCTTTACTGAACAAACTCTGATGAAATCAGATGATACCCAGGTTTCTGGCTTATGTAACCAGGTAGATGGTGAATTAGAAAATGTATCCATTCATCCACTCAGGATTCATTATTTATTGAATATCTGTACATCCAGGCATTGGTATAGGTACCAAAGATACAGTTACTACTATCGGAATGATCATTGCTTCTGCCCTCCTGGAGCTTAATTTCTAGAGGGAGAAATAAAAGAGTACAAGAAACCAATAATTAAACAATGTAATTTCAGATGGCAGGAACTGTTAGGAAGGAAATAAAAGAGGACCAAATGAAAGACAATGTGTAGGCAGTGGAGTGGCTAACTTAGACTGAATAAAGGAAAACTTTACTAAGGAGGCCACATTTGAGCCTGCATGACATAAATGGCCAAAAAGCACTAGGTCATGCAAAAATTTATTTCTTGTATAAGGTAACAACAAACTTGGTTGGCTCAAGGAGGAGAATGGAGGCCCATGTGACTAGAGCATAGTGGATGAGAAGGGAAATGTTAGGAAATGAAGCCTGAGAGTTATTAGGACTCAGATCAGTCCTATAAGTAGGGACTTATAAACCATTACAATAAGGGACTTATAAGCCATTGTGAAGAGTTTGGAATAAGATATTAGAAAGTTTAAGCAAACAAACAACACAATCAGATTTATGTTTAAAAAAATATCATTATAGAAACCAACTGTTTATCAAGGCAAATGTAGAGGATAGGAATGATGGGATAAATATTAAAAATATTACATCTAACATGCCTCTGGGACATGTAACTGGCATACAACTGGATGGGAAGTCTGTTAGGAAAGGTCTGGTATCGAATATGGAATTAAGAATTATCTGTGCACAGGTAACACTGGATATTCCAAGAGTCCATCAGGTAACACAGGGAGTATGTGTGAAAAGCACAGGGCATCTGGTTAAGGCAGTCTCTGTGGAACCTACAAGGGTACCTGCAGGAAGAAGCCCCTACAAAAGAAATAAATGAAGAAGAGCCAAAGGGAATGTGGAGGGATGGAATTAAAGAAGTCAAGAGAATTTCACTAAGGGAAAGTAAAAGAACAATTAAAGAATGAGATTGGGAACAAGGAAAAGATGTCCACTGTTGCTACTACTATTGTTTATTATTGTATTGGCGATCCTAACCAGAGAAGTAAGGCAAGAAAAAGACATAGCTGTCATACAGATAGTAGAAGAAGAGATAAAACCATCTCTGTTCACACAGATGAGACTGGCTATGTGGAAAATCTCAAAGAATGTGCAAGAAAGCTACCAGAACTCATAAATGAATTTGTAAAGATTTTAGGATATACAGTAAATATACAAAAATCAATCATAATTCTATATGTTAACAATAAACAAATGGAAACTAAAATTAATAAATAATAACATTCACAGTGGCACCAAAACCATAAAATACTTAGGAATAAATCTAAGAAGATACATGTAAGATTTGTATGTTGATAACTATAAATTATTAATGAAAGAAACTAAAGAAGACCTAGATGAATAGAGACATATGTTGTATTCATGTATGAGAAAATTCAATTGTGTTAAGATGTCAGTTTTCCCCAAATAGATCATTGGATTCAATGTAATCAATCCCAATCAAATTCCATTTCAATCAAAATCTCATCTCAACAAGTTATTTTTAGATATTGATAAACTTATTCTAAATTTATATGGAAAATCAAAGTAAGTAGAATAGCCTACACAATTTGGGAAAAGAAGAACAGAGTTGGAGGAATCACACTGTCTGATTTCAAGACTTACTATGAAGCTGTAGTGTTCAAAAATGGACACTTCCAAGAGTATATGACATAACACATTACTAAAGGAAAGACACATAGATTAGTGGAAGAGACTAAAGGCCAAGAATATCCTATGTCATCAACAATTCTATTCAACCAAGGCAGTTCAATGGAAAAATTATAGTCTTTTATTTTTATTTAAAAAAAAATTTTATTTATTTATTTGACAGAGAGAAAGAGAGAGTACAAGAAGGGGGAGTAGCAGGGAGAGAGAGAGAGAATCAGACTCCCACTGAGCAGAGAGCCTGATGTGGGGCTCGTGGGGCTCTATCTCAGGACCCTAGGATCATGAGCCAAGCTGAAGGTAGATGCCTAACCAAGTAAGCTATCCAGGTGCACCAAAAAGATAGTCTTTTAAACAAATGGCCAGGGACCGTATGTGTAAAAATGAACCTTGACAAATATCTTGAACCATATTAGCCTGAATTGGGTCATGGAAACAAATGTAAAACTTAAAACTATAAAGCTGAAAAGAAAAAACCCCAAAGAACCCTATTAAAAAGTGGGCAAAAGACATGAAAAGACATATATCTAGTGAAGATATACAAATGGTCAACAAGCATATGAAGAAATACTCAAAATCTTTAGTTATGAAGGAAATGCAAAATAAAACCACAATGAGATAACACTTCATACCTACTAGGATGGTAATAATAATAATAATAATAATAATAATATAAATAACAAATATTGGCAAGGATGTGGAGAGATCAGAATACTGTACATTACTGGTGGGATATAAAATGGTGAAGCCATGAAAGAACTGTTTGGTGATTCCTCAATAAATTAAACATAGTATTGCTATGTGACTCAGCAATTCCACTTCTGTGTATTACTCAAAAGAACTGAAAACAGGTATTCAAACAAAACTTGTACACAAATGCTCATAGTAACATTATTTACAGTGGCCCAAGGTGGAAACAAGCCAAATATCCATCAAGTAATGAATGAATAAACAAAATATGGTATATCTGTACATTAAAGTATTTGTTATAAAAGGGAATGAATTACTGATAGATGAATGAATCTTGAAAACTAGTGCTAAATGAAAGAGGCAAAACACAAAAAGCCACACACTATGTGAAAATTAAAAGGAAGCTACAGACTGGGAGAAAATATTTGCAAAATATATATCCAATAATAGATTCATATCCAGAATATATAAAAAGTTTTCACAACTCAATAATAAAACAACTCACTTAAAAAAAATAGACAAAAAGCTTTGAACAGCTACTTCACCAAAGAGAGATACAGATGGCAAATAAGAACATGACAAAATGCTTAGTATTATTAGTTATTAGGGAAACGCAAACTAAAGTCACAATGAGATACTATGACACATATATTAAAATGGCTAAAATAGAAAAAACTGACAATAGCAAATGCTGGCAAGGATATAGAGCAACAGTAACTCCCATTCATTTCTAGTAGGAAAGCAAAAGGGCACAGCCCCTTTGGAAAACAGTTTGGCCATTTCTGATACAGTGAAACATAAACTTCATGCAACCCAATAATCCCACTCCCTGGTATTTATCCAAGAGAAATGAAAATATGTGTCCACAGAAAAACCTGTACATAAATGTTGATAGGTACTTTCTTCAGAATCACTAAAAGCTGAAAACATCACAAATACCCATTAGCTGGAGAATGGTACATTCATACAATAGAATGCTACTCAGCAATGAAAAGGAAAACATATCCATGTATCCAAGAACAAGGACAAATATGAAATGGATTTTGCTAGTGAAAGCAGACAGATACAAAAGGCTGCAGATTGCATGTTCCATTAATAGGACATTCTGGAAAGGCAAAACTATAGGGACCAAATGCAGATCAAGGGTTGCCAGGGGCTGGAGTTGGGGGAAGACATGATTATAAAGGGACACAAGGAACCTTTCTGGAAGGATGGAAATTTCCTATATCTTGATGTTGGTGGGAATTACATGATTTCATGCATTTTTCAACATTCATATAACCATACACCTAAAAGGGGTGAATTTTACTGTATTATAAATTATACTTTTATAAATCTGGTTTTAAAAAATGATGGAGAATACCAATTGGTTAAAGCAAATGAAAGGGCATTGGCAGTCCTATTGAGAGCAATTTCACTGGTAAAGCCTGAAGCAAGATTGAGATAATAGCATACATTTATTCAATGAGGTAGAAAGCAAGGCGTTCTGCAGAGAATGAGATGCGGGCCTCTGCTGAGTGCCACATTAATCAAGTTAAACTGCCATGCGTCTTTTCCTCTAGGCTTGTAATTCAAAACCAGGGAAGTTTGAGGGGGGGCAGCGGGGTGGGACAGAAGGAGGGTGCAATGATTTAGTA
Organism: Eumetopias jubatus; assembly: GCF_037043125.1. Lineage (NCBI taxonomy): Eukaryota > Metazoa > Chordata > Mammalia > Carnivora > Otariidae > Eumetopias > Eumetopias jubatus. Next base: position 17,018,946 of record NW_028274808.1, read on the forward strand.
TCCCCAGCGGCATTCGCATTTGAAAAATCTTATTTATGATATTTAATTTGGAGAAAGAAGCTTATTTGTCAAGTAAAAACTAGGGAGAGGAAAGCTTGACAAAACCTTTTTGTTTAATGAGGATTCCCAGAAGAGAATGACTCACTGTGAGAGTCTTCAGTTAGCAGGAATGGCGATGGAGAGGAGATATTTTATGACAGTAGGGAATGCAGGCTAAACCAATTAGAGAAATTATGTCCCATGAACTTACACTCATCTTGTATTCAGTAATAGATGCAGTATTGATACTATTTTCATTTCTCCTACCGCCTTGTATTTAAGCCTTAACTAACCAGAAACAATTTGTTCTAAGATAAGAAAAAAAAAATCTAATTTTGTTTTTGCCTACTTAGTAAATGGTGAGGTAAGTCACTTTCTTTGGGGTTGGAAGAAACGATCTGATTTGGCTTCCCTTTGCAAACACTTCCAGTATCTTTTGGATTGATGCACCAAATTCTCACTCTGCCCAGTGTGGAGGTGACTGCTGAGTGCCGAAATGCTGGTGCCATAAAATCCAGCTGGCCATGTGAGTCATGGGGAGCAATTATAGCTCAGAATCCATCCTTGCAGGATCTGGGGTCCCCCGTGTGTGCAGCATCCAGACACATCTCCTCCCTCTTCCCAAATGCAGCAAGTCCAAGCCAGACTTCACAGGATGAGTAAGCGACACATGGCATGTGTGAAATTCCCCTCCACCCTGTTACCCTTCCCAGAGCTGCCGTAGTGACGATTATAGTAACCTTGACTCCATCAGGAATGTGACAACTTAAACCCCACAGACTACTTAGCAACGTGTTATTCCAGAACAATAAGTTGTGCCCTAGGGCCCTGTAATGATGACTACATTGTGGGAGCTCACATCTAAGGATACTTGTCCATCAGGCAGGAATTGGCTTAATAGACAATGACTAAAATGTCTAGAACAAGCGACGTCTCTTGCACAATGGAAAGGATTTTTCTACCACCAGTTTTGATGGCTGGTCTCATCAATGAATAGTTGACTCTTTCCTGTTAGAGCTAGCTGGCACTTTGGTATTCCACAAGCTTCTCGCATTCATCCTGAAATGCGGGGTTGGCCTGGCCTCCACCCTGGGATCTGAACTATCCAGAAATTTAAGAATCCCAATTTGTCCTCAAGTCGTGGCTTGAGTCTAGAGAAGTCCAGAGAATTTGATGAACTGTAGAGACCCTTGGGAATTATGCTTTAAGCTCTGGCTTCAGATACCCCCGGATTATATGGGAACAGTGGAATGGAGACCGAGGAAAGGGTATAGCTGTGACAATTTTTTTCATAAAGGCTCTAGAATTCAGATCAAATTTAATGGTTCCTGCGGTGATTCAGGTCTTCAAGGACATTCTAAGGAAGTTGTCTGTCATATGGGTGACAGTCAACCTGCCTTTAACCACAGAGCCCCGAAGGTCATGGAATAAGAAAGGAAATGGAGGTCATTTCATAGTAGGGGTAGGATGTTTTTTAACCCTATGAAATCCCATTGTGACACACTGTCTTAACTTTTGCTTTGGCAGTTTTTTTTTTTTTTTTTCATGTCAATAACTTTGTGACTCTGATTTTGAAAATAGGAAATCAATCTGAATGCAAAGGGAAATTCAAATAGATACATACTTATGACAAATAAACTTTATAAAAATTAACAAAATTGTCATAGAAATGAAGATTCTCATGGTTCAGAATCAAACCAAAGTTTAATTGTCCTTTATATAAGGATATTATAACTGTATTTTTTAAAGATTTATTTATTTTAGAGAAAGAGAGTGCACGCATACACAAGAGGGAAAGAATCTTCAAGCAGACTCCCTGCTGAGCATGGAGCCCCAATGAGGGGCTTGATCTCACCAGCCATGAGATCATGACCTGAGCCGAAACCAAGAGTCAGACATTTAACTGGCTGAGCCACCCAGGTGCCCCAGGGACATTATAAATATACATATAAGGACATTTCCTGACAAAGTGTTTTAAGTTTTCTCTCTCACTATTTTTTTTTATTTGAGAGATAGAATGAGATAGAGAGAGAGCATGAGAGGGGGGAGGGTCAGAGGGAGAAGCAGACTCCCCGCTGAGCAGGGAGCCCGATGTGGGGCTCGATCCCGGGACTCCAGGATCATGACCTGAGCCGAAGGCAGTCGCTTCACCAACTGAACCACCCAGGCGCCCTTTTTCTCTCACTATTAAGTCCACTGGGCACAGTTACATGTTTCTATCCTACAAATAACATATCCTGAATATTTCCAAGTCGCTTGAGATCATTGGATGCCCCCAGAAGAACTGGAGTGGAATATCTACTGTGACGCTTTTACCCATTGTGGCTTAGTTGTATCAAAGAAGCAAGTAATTGTGACACACTTGTGTCGTAGTGACTTGACTACTGACTAGTCTGGAAAAGCTTCGTTTTCACTCTTTTGGCTAATGCCCTTTAGTCATGAGAGTGCTATCTGAACTATCTCCTTAGTCAAATGACCGCTGTTCCATCTGTCAGAGCGATAGAGCAGCTCTTTCCCAAGAGGGGTCTGATAAGGTCCTTGCATCTTGGCACACGCTTGTTGATTCAGTTGCCATTCTAGAGAGCAGGCACTCTATGAGGGGCCACTGGAGTTTCACCAAGGCCACTGTGAATTCTGGCTTGAAATTTCACAAGACAGCCCATTGTATTTTGAAGTAGCATTTTCCTTGGTGGAAAAGGCTTTCTTTATTATTTCTGTTCAGTGGACAAGTAAAGAATACATGAATGCAAAGTGACATTCTGAATTGACTGCTCAGACAGGTTGTGTTGAATTGTCATTTACCACTCTCCCCCCATCGCCTTTTTTTTTTTTTTTTTAAGATTCTGGTAGCATTCCAATGAAAAATAAGTTAACTCCAATGCAAGGATAAATCTTCATTCATACACTCTGAAATCCTTTTCCTAACTAACCCTCTCCTGTCTGCAATTATTCTGTTGGACTCAATCTTTGATGCTTCACCCCTCATTGGAGAGGAAGACAGTAGCCCAGAATGCCATGCTCCCATGGGGCAAGACTGGGTCTTTGCCTATAAAGATGGGAAATTTGCAGCCCATTATTTCAATTCCAATGAACGTGTCGGAACTATAAAAGGCCTTATTCCATCTGGTCCTCTTCACAGGAGACTGAAAGAAGACAGGCAGGAATGTTGATGGCCAAAACCACTTAATTTCTATTGAGACTAAAAAAGAAGTGAAGAGCAGATCTAGATTGCCAGAAAATAGAAAACAAGCATATGGTTGTTAAAATTACGTGAACAACTAGAGTAGAGAAGACAATCTGCTTTCAATGGCATGAGGGTGTCTACATTGCTTTTTGATCCACAACCACACTGGCAACTACTAAAACTGTATAATCCTTCAGATCTTCAGGATTGTGGGGATACTAATTTAGACTTGGTCTTTGGTTTGTTAAGAAATGAAACTTGTTCACAGTGTAAGTGTGGAGCAGAAAAGAATATGATTAGAGATGCCTAGGAGACCTTTCTCTTCATCCTGCCTTTCAGGCATGAGTCACCATTTCCTCTTAAAATATGGAGAAATACTAAATGTGGCTTTCATGTGGGTTGTACACTTGGTAATGACTGAGCTGGGAAACCACACAACTCCGTAGCCATCCACATGTCATGGGTTCTCACAGCAATCCTGAGAGATGCCGAGATATTACAGGAAGTTTAACATTCTACTCCATTGGCTTATCCCATATGTTGAGTCTAACATCTTTATGGAAAAAAAAAAAGTTGCTAGAGGGAAAGAGGACAGTTTCTTCATGGTTGTCAGAAAAACTCATGCAAATGACAGCATGCAGCTCTTTGATATCCTGGCCTCATGGGTTTTAGGAAACGTTTTCTCCAAATGATAGCTCTGTTCTTATACATCAGAAAAAGGACTTCATGCCTTTGGTTTATGGGTGATTAACCTCCCCCCTCCTTTGAGAAATAGTAGTTGCTCTCCTAACCACCTGTGCTAAAACCACTGATCTCTGTATATCATACATTTTGCAAGATACCAGTTTTATTGAGTGGGTTTGGGATATACTTACAGCACTTGTCAAAAACTGTTCAGAGCTGAAAAGATGTGCAGCTTTTCTTCCATATTTAGCCCCTAACGTGGCTATTGTTAAATTCCTGTAAAGCCTGTATATTTCCAAAAATGAAGAAATATACCTTAAACTACCACAAAGATCATGATTTGGTATTTATAATCATTTTTTTTACAAGCTGATTTTTTTTTAAATGTTCTCACATTCCTTTTAAGACACATAGCAATATGATTACAAAGGAAAGATAGATTAATTAGTAGTCATTTTTTCTGAGAAGGCCTCATCATTCCCATGGGAAATAAGTAAGGAGTTATAAATATATGATAGCTTACAAGTTGTCCTTATGGGATCTTCATGATCCATGTTTACTCTCATTTTCTCTTTTAAAATGACATCCCGTGGAAGAATGTAGAGAAAAACTTTGAGTGTGTACCAGAGACCCTCACATAACGTAGAGCCTGCTCATATCAGGAAATAATTGTTTGCTAAATGAATAAACCCTTTTAGTGTACTATAAATCAAAGCTTTTGGTAAATGTGTTATAGTGGCAAAACCCATATACTCGAGGCTGCTATAGGCAACAAATCCCCATAAACATCCTCTGCGCACTTTTTAGAAATATAAATTCTGCTCCCATTCCTTATGTTCTGGTATGCCCTCTTATAAAGGCATGGTTTCTAAGTTACCATTCACTATGTCCTGTCACTCAGGCAGGTTGGAACAAAAATAGGTTAAGAACTAGTGCTTTAGGCTTACTGCCATATGTCCATAGACCCCATTACCACTTTTTGGTTCCAAACTGATGTTTGCAGAGCTGGGTACGATTCTGTATTAACTGAGGACTGTAGCCATCTTTCATCTTTGGTCCCTTTCAGAGGGACCAAAGTTGCCAAATTCAAATCCAGCCAAAAACTGGAAGTATATCTCTAACAAGTACAACTATATTTGTGGGGACAAGAGGGGCAAACATGGTAATCTGGGTCTACTCTAGAAAACTCAGGTCAGCTGGTTGTTTTTGTAGGATGTACCCTGGTTTTGATATTTCTGTAAGTTTTACGAGATTTCCTGGAATGTCAGGAAGAGTCTTGGAAAGAGAAATGGATTTCCACATCTGAGTTGCATTTCAGATTGAGTTTTTGGCTATCGGAGTCTAACCTCTATGGTACATCACTCTGCTCACAGCTTTTTCGGGTATTCCATTCTGACTGCTTCTCAAATCCATCCAAAACCCTTAATGTAGAGACAAGTGGACCCAAATCCTGGGTGTCTGGGAAGAGCTGGAAGCAGTCTCACACTAGCGCATAATGTACTGGTGGTTTTCCTTTTTTATTTGCATTAATATAAAAACAGTGCTTTAAATTATTTATCACCAAGCAAATCACCACTCCAGGAAGCTGTGATCTGTGTGATCTCTTGGTTCTGTACATGTTCCCTACCCCTTAGCCCTGCCACAGGTCCTTAGGGATCATAAAGATCACCGTATGCTAAAGATAAGTGATAGGAGTAGGTTGGTGGACACAAACTGCCAAATATGCACACTGAATGAGCGATGTGTACACATAAGCTGTAGCTCCTTCCTGTAAGTGTATATGTGGTGACCCTGGGCCTCGCTTCCCACCTGAGTATCATTCTGAACTTGAAGAGCACAGGGAGGGAAATGATACTTCATAGATGCTTGGAGTTTTATCAGCCATCACAACCATCCAGGGAGGCTGGTGTTATAAGGTTAATTTTTTTTTTTTTTTTAAGAGAAAGAGAGAGGCGTGTGCAGGTGGGGGGAGGGGCACAGAGGGAGCGGGAGAGAGAGAGGGAGAATCTTAAACAGGCTCCACACTCACTGCAGAGCCTGACATGGACCTTGATCTCACCACCCTGAGATCATGACCTGAGCCGAAATCAAGAGTCCAGTGCTTCACTGACTGAGCCACCCAGGCGCCCCCATAATGCTAATTTTAGGAATGAAGAAATTGAAGTGAAAAGAAATAAAATCACTTTTCCAAAGTCTTATAGGATGAAGTACATATCCTTTTCCCAAATATATAATGTAGAACCAGAAAATGTTACCCTGATATTCTTTGAGGCATGATCTTGGCTTCTTTTAGTTCACATATAGGATTCCTACCACACCGCTAGTGTGTGCAGTGGGAGGTGCATGGGAGAGCTGCCCAAATGGTGACGCACTAAGGCAGATGTGTAATCTTTCTTTCTTGTGGTTGTAAAAGGAAAAGATAAGAGGGATATGTTAATGAGATATATCTCCTGTCCACTTTGGGGGGTAAATATGCAAACTTAATTTTCTTATGTGAGATATAAAACAAGTGTCAGAATTTCTTTATTATTATATTTGTAAAAGTTCTCAAAGACTCTTTTACGCTCATGCGTATGGTATAATCATGCCATCAGACAAGGAGTAGAAACTGGACAGTGTACCAGAAAATTTCTTTTTGATGGGGCTGACACCTAGGAACCCTGAACAATGTCTTAGAAGGAAATGGAAGGAAAATCATTTTTGTATTTTCTAAGGTGAAGGCAAGACTATGGAGTCTGGTTTGTGTCTAGGATTTTTTCTCATGCTCTCACTGACCTTACTATTAATTGAGGTATAATTGACATGTGTCTAGGACTTTTGGTAAGCCTTTCAGTAAGCACCAAATAGGTGAAAAAAAGAAATAGAGATATATTATTGAGACGTTATTCTTAGGTTTTTATAGGAGTCAACCATCTGTACTACTGATGTCCATTTTTACATAAGAGTTTAAAAAGATAGTCTCTGAAATAAGATACTAAATATATTATCCTTCACAATCTTTAAATAGGTAATTATACTAAAGAGTGTGACAAGTGCTTTTTTCAAACATGAACAATTAGATGTCAGGAAGTTAGGAGGGGAAGAGGTAAGGAAAGCTGCTCACAGAGAGTAGAAACCCGAGCTGAGTTTTGAAGGGGAACACTAGTTGGTCATCAGGGGTATGAGGATATTCTAGGTGAAGACAAATTTATAGGGAATATGAAAAATAATAATGGCAATTTTTTGTTTTGGAGTTTAGCTGCAAAATTTTAATTTGCAATTTCTTTAATTCTATAAGGTCACTGAGGTGGACATACTGAATTTTCTTTGCCTCATCCTTTTTGGGTGGGGTGGTGTCTGTGCCCCCACCCCTAGCATATTGTTACAATGGCAAAGCAGCTCCTACTACTGTGAGCCTGAAACCCTGTCTATAACTGTTTTAGGAAATGGCAGCTATCTCAAGCTAGGCATTGCTGTTGTCATTTACACTTGCCCTTGGTGCCATGAAACTCTCCCATAACGTTAGGATGTTTCCTACTAGTTTCAAACTCTGTAGTCCTAGTGGATTTCTCATACTTAAAAAGTCTTTTCTGTGCACACATTTATATGAATACACCATAAAGACTATAATCTCTTTAATCTTTACAATACACATTTAAATGCTGACATAATAAAGACCATAGTCTAACAGTTTGTCACCTCTGCAGAAATCATCAGAGATTATCCGTTTCACCAAGAATTAACCTCACAATAAAGTCCTACATTCTCTCCAGGATTTTAGGAGATAATGCTGTTTTCAGACCACCAAGTACAGGGTTCCCTCTCTGGAGGCCTAATGCTTCTGGGGGAGTTCATTCGGGGATGTGCATATGGTACTCTTCCTTCAGCTACTCAGCCCAGGTGTGGGAGGCCGATAAAGCTTTTGCTTCGATACTTAATGTGGACATGCACATTCATCTATTTGGAGGGCCAGCTTTTTGTTTGTATCCATGTTTATAAAGTGTACCTTGGAAGAGCACAAAACAAATATAAGCACTCTCCACGGAGAGCACTAGATTTTATTCGGCACTTGAAATCCCTAGAGGGAAATGTCGTTTCATTAGGAGGCTTCTTGGCTGCTAATCAAGGGCTTTTCATTTCCTTAAGCACATTGATCTGGTAACAACTTTCCTCCTGAAAAGCAAACCATTTGGGAAAGCACTTTCTGGAAGCACACCCAGAGAGGTCTGCTTTTCTTTGGAAAACATAAACACTGAAAAATCATCAGGAATCAAAGCATAATGGGAATGAGAGTCTGCCCTGGAAGTCTGAGGAGCTGTGGGTACTCACAGTAAACCCCGCCCCGCCCCCACACAGCTCTCACAGCCCTGAGAAGCGCTCCTTCACCCCCACAGTCTCACCTGCTGAAGCGGCACGGTTTGCTGCTCTAATTGATATCTGAGGTACGAGTTCAGCATTAAGATGCCATTTTCGGGGCGCCTGAGTGGCTCAGTTGGTTAAGCGACTGCCTTCGGCTCAGGTCAAGATCCTGGAGTCCCGGGATCGAGTCCCGCATCAGGCTCCCTGCTCGGCAGGGAGTCTGCTTCTCCCTCGGACCCTCCCCCGTCTCATGCTCTCTCTCTATCTCATTCTCTCTCTCAAATAAATAAATAAAATCTTAAAAAAAAAAGATGCCATTTTCGTTTAGTCCCTTTAAGTAAACTATGGCTGGCTGTCAAAAGACGATAAGGCACTGCGGTTTACGGAACGAATCACTGTTCTAATGAAAACTGTGCCTTTGAGATTTTCAGCATGTAGTCGGCACTCAACCAACCTAAATCAAATATAAATCTACACTGTAGATTACAATACTACACTTCCACTCGGATTTAGCTGTTTATTAAAAAGTATAAGATGCAAACAAATAACATTAGGATACCTGTCAATGTATTTCTTACATTCCTTTCTGTTACTCTTTTAGTCCAAAGTCCAATTTAAACCATGCCTCTTAACCAGAACGTTCCTAGTATAGAATGAGAAGCAGTGTTATTTGTGAAAGAGAAAGATTGTGGGCTTCAGGACCAGGCAGGATTCTAATCCCATATCCACTTAGCTATGTGACCACCGAGTTTTAGCTTCCTCCTAGATAAAAATCCCGATAATACCATCTGACTAGGATTCAAAATTGTGACCAGTAATAGATAGGATTATGAATTAATATGCCTAGGTGGCTGCCTGGGTTGTAGAAGACACATATTATAAGTTATTTATTTCTCTCTTCCTCCCAACCTTCCCTTTTAATCATTCCACTATCTTACCTACGGCCAAAACCCTTGTCATTTTGTAAATCTCAGGAATTTTACTAGTGTCAAAGCCCCTCTAGCCACGTTTTTTCCCCTAGCATCATAGATTAAAATACCTTTTTTTTTTTTTTACCGCCTATTTTTATTTTTCCTAGTCTCCCCCCACACACATACACACAATTCTCCCTTATGTGGCAGAAATGAAAATGCTATGGTAAAATCAGGTACTTTGTATTTGTTGGCTATTGTAGATTGCCATTTGACACATTTCCTTTCCACCAGATCCATAAATAGCCTTTTTGCTGAGGTTACTGCAAACACTGCAACCAGTCTCTTAGGCAAGTTGGTGTTTCAAAGCATGCCATAAGGGAGAGACACAGAAAATATTTTAAAGAAGCCCACTGAACCCACCATGTAATAACATCAAAATCTACTTTAAACAGAAATCTGAACACATTTTTTAAAAAGATTTATTTATTTGAGAGACAGAGAAAAAGCAAGTGCGTGTGTGCATGGGAGTTGGGGGGGTGCAGAGGGAAAGGGAGAGAGAGAGAGAGAGAATCCTCAAGCAGACTCCCCACTGAGCACAGAGCCTGACATGGGGCTTGATCTCAGGACACCCGAGATCATGACCTGAGCAGAAACCAAGAGTCAGCCACTCAACCGACTGAGCCACCCAGGGGCCCCTGAACAAATATTTACCTAAAGAATTAATTAGCTTCGCAAATTTTCTCTAAGGACTGGAGGAGATCCAAAAGGTATAATAAAAAATGTGACAATTTTCCATTTTCTTTCCTTGTGATGACTTTATCTATTTCTTACAACAAAAACAAAAGAGGCCAAGAACATCAAGAGGACTCTAGATATTTAAAACAGTCTCTAATAATGCCTTGGAAGTACTAGTTATTGATTAGCTCCTATAAAACCTTTAACATTTTGTCATTATTGGGATTAGCTTTGGTGAGCCCAAACGAATAGTGAAAAACAATGACAGGAGAAAAATTGCAGGAAATTGCAAACCAAAGAATAATCACAATAACCACCTTGGTTGACTTTATTGTCTTCAGGAGGTTTCTATCAAGTCCTTAAAAAATACAGTATTAGACTTAAAGGACTTACTTCAGTCAAAAGACTGAAGAAATTAAAGTCATTCTGCAAATGGCCTGTGGCTTTCTTAGGGTTCCTTAGGGTGGAAAATAAACACCTTCATGGTCATTTCTGCCATGGGATAAGACTCAGATATTTCAGCAGAGCACATCTCATTCTCTCATGGCTCTGCTCCATGCTTGCTTCTCTCTTCTCACTTCTTAATCCACTCCCTTCATGTTCTACACTTCCCAGGCGCTGGAGTATTCTTGACCTTGTTTTCTTGCCTGTTTCTCCTCTGCAGCACCACTCTGTTGCACCTCTGCAAAGCATTTCCTGAGCCTCTCCTCTCCCCACCCCACCCCTGCCACACCACAAAGCCTGGAAAATCAGCCACTTCCTCTTGTTTGGGCACTGCTATTTCCTGCACATACCTGTATTCTAGACACTTTAATATGTTTTACTCTGGCTGGTTTACATATCAGTCCTCTCTAGGAGACTGTAAGCTTCCTGAAGCCGGGGACCATTTTTAAGTCATCTTTGCTTTCCTGGTGCCTGGTGCATAATAGGTGACCATTAAAAGATGGGGAATAAATGGAAAGCTATAGCAGAGAGGAGAAGAACTTGAAGCAAGGAGTAGGGATAATGAACAAAACCTAAGATGCTGGGGCCTAGTATTTCCAAGAACAGATGCTTGGAAATAATGAACAGGTAAAGAAACAAGTACTATGAGTCATTTAGAGAGATGAATGGTAGGTAAAAAAGATACTGAGTTTTTACAATTTTAACCATATATGCTAAAGATTCTTCCAATATTTATTAACTTTTTTTTTTCTATTTAACTTTGGAGGTTGCTTGAAGGTGGTCCATAAATAAAAGGGAATTCTGTAAGCACCTGTATATTCTGGGAAACTTTCTACTGTGAATGTGATATGAAATAGAATTACACACACAAAAAATGAGCAAATGAAGACTGAGAAGAGCAAGAGAAAGATCCATTTATTAATTCAGGGAACAGTTGTTGGATCTCTATAAATCACCAGCCCCATCATACTCACTGGATAAACAAGGCTGCCATAGCTCCTTATCTTGGGGAGCTTGCATTCCAGTGCAAGGGAAGAAAGAGAAGTAAACAAACAAGTATGCAAATCTGTAGTCAATTTCAGATAGTGAGAAGTATCATGAAGATAATAAAGAGTGTCATGTGATAAGACCGTAACTGGAAGACTACTTCAGTACTTGGGTTTGGCTGGTTAGAAAAATCCTCTCTAAGGAGTTGACCTTTATGCTGAGACCTCAGTGACTACAAAAGCCCTGAGGACATCTGGGAGGAGAGTGTTCTGGGCAGATGGAATGTGTCTGGGTCCTTGAGATCAGAGAGCTGTTCAGAGTCCTTGAGAAACCAAGAGAAGGCTAGTGTGGCAGAGCCCAGAGTTGGAGGAAAACAGTGATTCAGGTAATGAGGCTGGAGAAATAGAGAGAAGGCAGCTAATGCCGTGCCTTAGATGTCACAGAGAGGAATCTGGGTTTGATTATTGCAGGATTTTAATTAAATAAGTGAAAAGAGATCTGATTTATATTTTATAAAGGACACGCTGCCTGCTGTGTAGATTCTTGATAATAGGGAAGCAATTGGAAGCAGGGCAGTGATAGCAATAGTCCAGATGAGAGATGACAGTGGATGGATTGAGCAGGGTGGTGGTCGCAGTGGGGAGAAGATGAAATCACAGGGATTAATTAGGTAGAGAGTATAGAGAGGAACATAATTTTCAGATATACTATACAAATGGAATAGAAAACTGTGTGTGTGTGTGTGTGAGAGAGAGAGAGAGAGAAAGAGACAGAGAGACAGAGACAGAGGGAGACAGAGAGACACACACAGAGACAGAGAGACAGGAGAAGAAGAGACAGAAAGAGAGAGGGAGAATAGCGGGAAGAGAAATTAAGTGCATCTACAACACGATCGAAGTGGGCAGTGACTATAGATTTGGCCTGAAGAGGCCAGATTATGCAGAGCCTCCAGCCCTCCCGGCCATGGTACAGAGTTTAATTTATCTGAGAAGCAATGAAGAATGGCCGCGGAGAGGTTTTAGGCAGGAGAGTGACATGATAAATTTGATTTTGAGTAACACTGCTTTTCTGGGGCTACCGTGAAGAGACCTAGAAGGCCACCAAATGTTGGGCTCACCATCACGGTGGGAGAGCTTTCTGAGGGGTCTTCTTCTGTTCAACGGAAAGTTCACCGAGATCCCTCATGTGGCCCATCTCACTGCTGGCCTTGCTGTGAGACTGTTTGTGTGGAGCTCTTGCCTCGCTTGCTAAGTTCTTTGCGCACTTAAGGTAGCAGCTGATGTGATTCATTTTTTAAAACACCGAGCAAGGCCCAGACAGTACTCACACATAGTATGCAAGAAAACATATTTCCTGAATGAATGTTCCATGTTATGGGATTATTTTGGCTCCGAGGTGAGGCTTGGGAGAAGAGACTCTGTCTCTTCTTCCTCTGTCCTCATTCCCCGGTCCCCCTTGTAGTGAGGGGGTGGCTTCCCTTCTTACATACACCTGCCACCTTCTGGATCAGTGATGAAGTCTGGACATAATTACAGTTGGGAAGCTGGTAAGATTCATCTCTGGTCCCCACCTACCCTTTTAGAACCCTGTGGACTCTTGCAGCTCACCCTGCTCAATGGTCTAGTGCCAACCTCTGTAAACCCTCTCAGTGCCAATGCCCTGCACACCAGGCCAGTGGGGAAATGGGACAAGGAGAGAGTGGTGCAAAGCTTTCAAATAGCTTAAATGATCTGTTATCCTAATGTGTTCAATGCCGATTAGACTAAACGCATAATCCCTCCACATGGTATTTGCATTTTTACGACAGGATAAGCATGGTATTAAAAAATTTACAAAGGACACTGGGCTAGGTTAAGACCTGTAGGATCTGCCTTCTTTCAGCAATCTGTACAGTCTGAATAACAATAAGCCTTTATCATGTGCCTGTGTGTGCCAGGCAATGTGCAGAATACTGAGGAGTTAAAAATAATACACAGTCCTATAAGGATATTTTAATTCATTGAGGAAGACCGATAAGTGAACAGACAATTACAATACTGTGCAGAGTCTTATCCTCATTTCAGTCTGGAATTTAATCACTGTTTGCAACCCACCGTCCCAGCAGCTTTGACTACTCATAAACCAAAGACCCCATGTTAAATGTACTGCTTTCTCATCCGTTGGGGATTAAGTGATTTCATAAATTAGTTCAGAAATACTAGTGCTGTTGCATAAAGTATGACAATTATTCAGTTTTCAGGTTTCTTATCTCACCACGATCCTTAAATTCATTTATCATCCTTCCTCTTGCTTAGGATTGAAACTCTAATCAGTTTTAATGGTATTTTTGTGATTTCTAAGTAGAATAGAGTCCCACAGAAAATGTGATGGGGTGCACACCCAGATGGATGGGTCGCCTGCAAAGAGAAGGATCGGCTGATCGGCGTTCACGTTCTTGTCAACTTGTCAAATGTTATGGTCACGAATTAAATGTGACCTCTTCATTATAGGATTTTTATTTTCTCCCCATTTTTGTCTTATTCAGAAAGGGATATTTTCAACAATACTGGGTTCTTTGTCTAATTTTTCAGCTGTGAAACAAAGCATAAAGAGAAGGTAAATGTCTCTATACCAGCACACAGATTATCCTTTACAAAGACTTAAACAAACGCAAGCTCCACGTGTTTTCCATCCTATTTACTTTGCTCCACAAGATAAGGCGAGGCATGCAAGGGCTAACTCTTACGTTATAGTTAATTTTAACTCCCATATCAATAAGCAGATGCCTTTTCAAGTTATAAAAAGTATGCCATTATTATCAACTGGAGAGAATGAGGTCATTGCTCTCATAATACTATAAAAAGTCAGAAGGGTGAAAACATGTTTCAAGGAAAAAAAACCCTCATCCAACCAACAAAATACCTTTGAGGCAAAAAATATCACATTGAATTTTCCCCACAAGAAAGCATTAGATTCAAAGAAAGATATTAAAAGCCCAAAGAGAAGTCATATCTCAGCAATGGATTGTTTTATGTTATGTTTATTTCATGATGCTCTATTTATTACTTATATGGTAAGACTTTTTCCATGTGGATTTGCAAACTCTTCCACAAAGCACAAAAATTGGGATAGAAGTATCCCAATTGATATTTAGATTTTTATCACATTTGGAGATTTGCAGTCATCACCTTATCACTAGATTTGTTTAATCAAATTAAGTTCTAAGAATTTGGCAAGAGGGGGCAGGCAAGGAATTATTTAACAATTTACCAAAAGAAAGTAACTTGATGGGGGCAAATAAAATATCCCGTTGAAAGTGGGTTGTATGTAGCAAGAAGAGAAAGTAAAGATTAATAGAAGTTGGCAGGCAGTAGGAGACGTTAAAGTGGTTGCTTTAGGATAAATCTTCACATTGCCCTTGCCCAGCCCATATTCTTGCAACTTTCCTACCACCCCAGATGAATGCTCAGCTGAGACATTACCTCGGGCATCTTTCTGTTCTGTGTTTTCCTGTCGTCGATGTGGCTGCCAAAATGGAATAACTTAGAGTTCCCTTTAATACTAAAAGAGAGTAAGTCACATAAGTTTAATCATCAACTCAAGTGACTGCAACGTTAGAGACACAGTAACAATAGCATAGTGGCCAGTCCACAGCAACAAAGGGCGGTAGCCCCACAGGACTTCACTCCTCCTGTTTTCTCCCTGTGGTCTATCCTTCCACCCTGTGTCCCTGGCCTTCCTGCCCTTACCAACACCCATTAATTAGCTTAACTTTTGGACATAATCCTCTTTGTTGAAGTGTCATATGTAAACCTCTGACCTAAAATCAGCAGACTATTTCTGTCTCCAGACTATTTCCGACCCCAGTAAAAAAATAAAATTGTGAGGAGATAGATATATATTATGGGCTTTGAGGGGTGTTACATTCTGAAGTGGGAACATTGAAAATTTTACAACACTATTTCCAAGAGCATCCTTACTAAAGGAATTATTCACCTACTAAGCATATTTTCAGCATTCTTCTACCTTAGCTTCTAGGTGTTTCCTTCCACTTCAAACCCTTCATGTTTGTCTCTAGTACTCTCTACCATAACCCCTGGTTCTGATCTCAAGTCAAGCCATAGCACCACTTTATTTATTTATTTTTAATTTTATTTTATTATGTTATGTTAGTCACCGTACAATACACCATCAGTTTTTTTTCTTCTTTTTTTAAATTTTATTTTATTATGTTATGTTAATCACCATACATTACATCATTAGTTTTTGATGTAGTGTTCCATGATTCATTGTTTGCGTATAACACCCAGGGCTCCATGCAATACGTGCCCTCCGGTGCCCTCTTTAATACCCATCGTCAGGCTCACCCATCCCCCCACCCCCCTCCCCTCTAGAACCCTCAGTTTGTTACTCAGAGTCCATAGTCTCTCATGGTTCATCTCCCCCTCTGATTTCCCCCCCTTCATTTTTCCCTTCCTTCTCCTAATGTCCTCCATGTTCTTCCTTATGTTCCACAAATAAGTGAAACCATATGATAATTGACTTTCTCTGCTTGACTTATTTCACTTAGCATCATCTCCTCCGGTCCCATCCATGTGGATGTAAAAGTTGGGTGTTCGTCCTCTCTGATGGCTGAGTAATACTCCATTGTATATATGGACCACATCTTCTTTATCCATTCGTCTGTTGAAGGGCATCTCGGCTCTTTCCACAGCTTGCCTATTGAGGATGTTGCTGCTCTGAACATTGGGGTGCATACGGCCCATCTTTTCACTACATCTGTGTTTTGGGGGCAAATACCCAGGAGTGCAATTGCTGGGTCATAGCTCCACTTTAAATTCTCCCAATTTTTATTAGATACCCCAATGCAAACATTCTATCTCTTTCCTGATAAACACCATCTTTTAGTTTATTTTCTGCACAGTGCTGAGATTTTTATTTTAGTGATGAAACAGGTTTGGCTCTGCAGGACAAACTGTCCACCAACCGGTTTCAGATGACATGATTAAACCAGGCTTTTTGCCACGTGTCTTCTTGAACTCTCACCCAGGAAATTGCAGGTCATGATTCGTACAAGTTGCCAAGGGAAATTCCAGAAGGCCTCAAAAATGTAGTCATCTTTGAGAGGGTTTTTATGTTTTTGAATCCCTATATTGGTATCTGTAGTTAAAATATCCCTGTCCGCAGCCAGTCAGGATTGTAAGATAGTGAGAAGTATTCCAGCCGGTGGCTGGGAGAGGTTGGTGTTGGGTGAGTACCAGCCTTGAGACGAAATAAGCCAATGTTCCCAGCCTCACAGCAAACAAACCAAGTGCAGTGTTTACCAGGAAGCCAAAAAGGAGTGCTTGTTCCAAATCAAATTTCATTTCTATTCAGTTAATCCAATTATTAATAACAACACTCAAAATAAAATATCGTATGCTGGAAATGATTTTGAGTTAAACAGAATCACCCTTCTTGGTTCCAGTTATACTCTCATACACATATACTGCCTTCAAAACACATTCAATTCTATAAGGGCTGTGAACCTGATTCAAGGGCATGACTTTCTTCCTCCTGTTCTTTGTCCCATCATCCATAGTGGAGGTAATAACAAATTCAGTCAGCTTGCTTTACATAAATTGAAGGTTGCTCTGTTTTAATGCATTTAGTTCAAGTCATTTTTACGTATTTATATATTATTATTATTATTATTATTAAAGCTTTATTTATTTGAGAGAGAGAGAGAGGGAGCTGGGGATGGGGCAGAGGCAGAGGGAGAGAGAGAGAATCCTCAAGCAGACTCCCCACTGAGTGTGGAGCCCAACGTGGGGCTCAATCCTAGGACCCTGACATGACCTGAGCAGAAATCAAGAGTCAGCCGCTCAATCAACTGAGCCACCCAGGCACTGCTAGTACAAGTCATTTTAAAAAATTATTTGTAGGTGGGACAGAGTCAGTGTATCTTCTTTTTTTCATTTTCCCTTTTTCCTTCATCTCAGGTTTCTTAATTCTGATCTGTATACAAATTATATTTTAGGATAAGTATATTTGTTTCCCATCTTGACAGTTGGCTAGACACCTCTGTAGAAGACACAGGTTCCTGCTATCTCGGGATTTATTTTATCACGAGTGCTGCTATACTCTGTGTTGCCAGCTTCGATAAATGTACATTTCTTAATCTGGATTGTTTATTTCAGCTAGCTGTTTATTTCAGCTTCAGAATTTCAGAATTGCCAGAATGAAGGCAGGGGCTCTGAGGTCTGAGCCAAGAATACCAGCAGTGCTCTAATAAGAAGAGGTATCATTCAAGTGTAATGCAGTAGATACTAAAATACGCTTCTTTTAAAGATCAAAATAGTACTTTCTGTCAGCGAACGGTTAACTAATTTTTGTTAATTAATCCAGACTCTGAATGATGTCATGACAATCCCTATTCAACTGATAAGATACACAGGCATAAATAGGGCTCAAAAGGTGCCAGGGTCAGGGGAAACTTTGCATCACGATTGTGAAATTGTGAGATTTCTGTTTGTAGATCTTTCCTTTCCCCTAGAAATGATGTTATAGGTGAGAGTCTTGGAGAAGAAGTCAGGTGGAGAGGAATGATCACATTTCTCCTTTAAGTCAACTTCAATTTGAATTCGGCCGTTGGACGGTCGGGAACTGAAAACTTAGTCATTATTAGAGGTTCTTTTTCTTGAACCACATCCCTGTCAGAACTCTGCATGTTCTGGTATCTTCCTAGATTCAGAGGTATTGAGAAGAAACTCCAGGCATGAGTACAAATTCTATCCATCATCTAACCTCTCTGTATCATATTCAGGTCTGGGGACTTTACTGCTTGTTGCCACACTTGGCTCTGAGGTCCCTGGTGAAGCTGGGGTGTCTGTGCCTTCAGGGGCATCTTCTCTAGGAGGCCCCACACAGCCAACTCTGAGGTCCCACCCACTAACTCCACAGACTACTCACGGGACAATTCCACCCCCTCTACCTCGTCTGTTAGGAAACCTCTCTCTTAGAGGCCTTCCAAAGCCAAATCCTTTCTCCCTTGCCTAATCTCAATTCATTTAAGCTGCTATGATAGACGGGAAATGCCTCTAACATTTACGAGGAAGTCAGAGGAATGGAGAAGAGTTGAGTAGTGGGGTAGTAATAGGACACTTCTACTTTCTATAGATCTAAACCCTAAAATCTTTGGAAAGGGAGACTCATGTTGGGGAGAGAGGCATAAAGGGAGAAACAGAATACATCCACATTGATATTTCAATAAATTACCTTACTACTATTTAAGATCTTAGCTAAGGGCTGTCTTTTTGTACTGTTACCTGCTGTAATTTTTTTTTTTTTTATGTTGACCCCTTTCTATAAAGCCTTCTTAGTGGATGAGAGAAAAGCTAAAGGTATGTGGCAAAATTCAGTGGCAGGGAAATGGTCTCCATAACCAGAACGATGTCACGCTGTGTCAGATAACGACCAAACAGTATTGCTTCTGAACCAGTGCAGAAAATCCCTTGTTTTGGGCAGTGTTTGGGCAATTTGTGAGATATAACTCTGATGTTCATTCAAGATAGGTCATAATGTTTTGCAATAAGTACAAAGTGATAAAGACAAAATCCTCTGGGGTTGAATCTAGAGGAGAAACAACCCTGATTTTATGGAACATAAAATAAATATACAATCACAATAAAGTTGTGGATGCTCAGGCTATTGGAAAAGAATTTGCTTTTGGTTGTGAATGGGTGAAACAGAATAGAAAAACATACAGGGGGAAGATGAGGACCTCATCAAAGAGCCAGGGACTATACCAGGCAAACAGTTTTCTATTCCGAACAGCAAACTCTAAGAACAGAGCTATATAAATAATGGATAGAAAATGTTTTTCTGGTCTTTCTGATTTACTGAAGAACTACACTGGGGCACTCTTTCAGTTGGAATATTCATTCAAGTGATAGGAGAAGCCCAAATAACTGCAGCTTAAACAAATTAAAGGCTTATTTTATTTTATTTTAATTTTATCAAGAAGAGTAAGTAGGCAAATCAAGGTTTCTAGGAAGGATCCACTGTATTATTCTGTTCCAGGCTCTGCCTAGCTTTTTGCTTTGCCATCCTTAGTAAATGGCCACATTTTTGGCTCAGACAGGATGGCTACTGCAATCCCAGCTCTCACATTCATATTTCAGACAGAAAAAAGGGAGAAAGCAGGAAGGGCAAGAAGGCACATGCTAACATTTCTTGCAGCCCCATGCTGTTGATTGCTGCTCGTACTTCACTGACCCGAACTGGCTACAATGGATGCTGGGAAATGTAGCTTTTACTTGTTGTCCCTTAAATGCAGCCTGGGTTCTCTTAGCAGGAGAGGAGATTGGATATTGGTTAGGCAAGTTGGAATGACTGCGGTAGTCACTAGGCAGATCCATGAACTTGAAAACTGAGCCTCATTTCTGCTTTTGACTCTGTACATTTAGCAAATTTCCCACCTGCAAAATGAAAGATTTCTTTTTCTAGTTCTAGGAGAATGGGTTTCTTTGAGGAATCATTTAAATGTGTCAGTTACTTTATTAACATTTTCTTCAAATAAAAGGTAACCATAAAACATAAAACCCATTAATCTCTTTATGCGGATAGGCCTCTGGGGAATAAAAAGTTGAAAAATCTTCCTTAGATAAGACTTTTAATCAACTGTACTGTACATTAGATATGAAATAATTATCACCACTGGCCACTACAATAAGTTCCACAATTGAAACAGTACATTTTCAAACTAGTTGGGCCATTGTAATGCTCTAAACTTCTGCCTTTCTCTGCCTTTTAAGTGAGGCAAATACAATTGTCATTATAGAGTGCCCTCATAGTTAGAGATCTCAGGCAAAGGGATATCAGGAAAAGGTTGGATTCCCTGCTTAGGGGAATTGCAAGCTCTGTGCAGTCTTGGGGAGATGAGAGATACCCACAGTACAGCCTAACCCTGCCTGCCCCAGCCTCTCATAGAAGAGCCTTTGCTCACAGAGCCTTGCCTCTCTTCTTCTTATGACCCACCATAGGCTTCCCAACTCCTTATCCCAACAAAGGAGATTCATCCAAAATAATTGGAAGCCACAACCACTCTTTGAGTGTTAGGTTTCAAACTGTTTGTCTCGGATCCCATGTGAAGTTGGATCACAACAGCTGTGCCTAATGAGACCAAACCGCCGGCAGCACCAGAAAACCCTGCCCAGCACGTTTCTAAGGTCAGCTTAGTGGGACCGATGCTGCACTGATAACTCGGGGAGACCCATACAGCGTTCCTGCTTTGCTTTCCCAGGTGCCGCCTGCAATGAATTATTACCACCTCTCAAAAGGTTTTGGAGAATGACTGTTGCCAGGCAAATCCTGGGAACCAGGCCTTTTTTAGAAAGTTTTAAGAATCCACTTTGCCGAGGTGATGCTAGTGGTTGGGAGGAGTACACTGTTGTCCCATTTATAAAGGGAGTGTTAATCAAGGATTTGTTTTTCTAAATATTTCCATGAACATCAAGGGAAGAAACCTTAGTCATTCATTTAAACTTTCTGGGCATCTGTTAGGAATCCATCACTGTGTTAGGGTTCGAGGAAGCAAGGTTAAGGGGCATGGGTCATTCTCTCCTTTTTTAACTTCTTTCCATACGCACAATGGTGATTACTAAACCCTCGAGTACATGTAGGGACTCAAAAGAAATAATTTCCCAAATAGAAAGTTTATGCAACAAATAAAAACCGTGATGTATCCCCTCATACCTGTTAGAACAGCTATCATCAAAAATACAAGAGATAACAAGTGTTGGCGAGGATGTGGAGAAAAGAGAAGCACAAGATGAATAAGTTCTTGAGATCTAATGTACAGCATGACGATTATAGTTAAAAATACTGTGTTATATAATTGAAAATTTCTAAGATAGTAGGTCCTAAAGGTTCTAACCATAAAAAAGAAATGACATTTATGTGACATGATGGAGGTGTTAGCTAACATTATGGTGGTGATCATTTTGCAACTATAACTGTATCAAATCAACACATTGTCTAACTTAAGCTTACACAATGTTATATGTTAGTTATATCTCAGTAAAGCTGGGGAAAATAAAGAAAGTTAATGCAACTATCAAAAAGATAGCATATAGCTTTTGATTGTATCGTCATTCAAAACCATGCACTGTATATTCATTCCCTTGTAACCATATAATCTTTTTTATTTGTATTTCCATATAACCTTTCTGTGGGGTGCAGTGTCAGGCACCTTGCAAACCTAAGCATATTTAAAAGGTGACTTTTGTTCTCTTATACCTTAACAAAATGTAAGCTGTGTGAAAAATTTTCAACATATTCATACCCTTCTGACCATACTGAGCACTTATGGCTCACAGAGCATCGAGCTCGTGAAACAATCCTAAAACACTAGGATCCCACGATACAAATCAGAATAGCACAGATTTTGCAAATGAAAACAAAGAGAGAGCTTACCTAACTATTCAAGTGCTATGAGGAATGTCTGCTTCCTCCAGAAACACAGCTGCCTCTTTTCTAATTTAAGATACCTAACAAAACAATCAAGCCCTGATCATGCTATGATTAGTGGTGACTAAAACTGATAACTGAGAAGAAAAATATAGCATAACTGTGGACACTTGCAATGTTCAAATTCCACAGGGAGTGGCTTCCTCCTGAAAGAGGTTCTGAATCCTCTTTCATTGCCCTTACTGCTATAAGGCACGGTGGTTATGACAGTGACTGCTGGGTAGGCAGGAGTTCCTGCAGTAAGTTTCCTTCTCTTCCCTCGTTAAGGCTGGCCGGGAGCTGATGGCTGCAGTCACTGTGAAGGTTCTGGGGATGGTGACTATCTTTCCACCTGAGACACTCTGGCTTAGAAATGCACCTCTCCTCAGATGCATAGCCCCGATACTGGGCCAGCTTTCTGGATCTGATTTTACATTTCTTTGTGCAGAATACCTTGATGAATGTCAGCTTTTTATGGCTGATGACAGAACCCGATTTATGTGTAGATGGGACTGATCTCTCTTGGGGCTGTCATTGATCTCTCACGTTGTACTGCTCATCAGAGAAAGCCATATGGATTTTCTTTTGGGAAATGCTGAAATTAGCGTGGATTTACTTTCAAATCTTTTATCTAAAGTGTATAATAGGTTTTTAAAACATATCAAATGGTGTCTTGCTTTATTTGCATATTCTGATGGTACTCTTTAATAGAACTTCTGATTTGATTCATGTTTGGGGATAAATACAAGGGAAAGAAGAGAAACCCAATGACTCCTTCTATAGGCAACTCTTATCAGAGAACTGTAAACTACAGTAAATACAGTTAATGTGGGAAACTGGTGCTTGAATGATAGCAGTGGAGATACATCTGGGCTTGTCTGTCATTAGAGACATGACCCTGGGCAAATCACATAAATAGACTTGGCCTCCATTTTCCTTCATCTGTACAAGCTTGATAACTATCTGCTGCCTAAAGCTGTGAGAATGTCACAAGATATATATACAAACATTTGTGTGCTTACAATGCGCTAAATATCAGTAAGTGACGAATGATGATGCAGGATGATGATGATGATGAATAAAAACATCCCACCAGCTTTCAAGGAAACTATTTTGTTTCTGTTCTAGATTATTTAGCTGCCTCATATTGGAAAAATGTGCAAGATATTGCTCATCTTTTACTTAACTTTATCTATGCATCCAGAGCCTAGAATGAAGACTATATTTGGATTAATTTCAGGAAGGGAAGGAAAGAAGAAGGTGGGAAGAGCAGGGAGAGAGGAGAAAGATGGGGAAGGGGAACGGGGAGAGGGGAAAGGAACTTCTCTAACTTTCTCCTGCACTTCTATCTTGTTCCACGGAAGTGGGTACCAAAAGACTTACTCCCATGCTAGGAAGTACTGGGAAGGGAGGGATTTCTTTCCACCTAACAGTTGCTTCTTTTCAGGAGCACCGTGGCTGATCTGACTGCTCACACTTTTGTAGTCATTGCTTATCTCTAGTTGCAGTAGTTACTGTGATAAGAATCACTGGTAGACTTGGTGGTAAACTGATGGTACGTAGGCTTGGCACAGTGTTTAATTGGTCAGTGTATGCCCTGTATTGAGCATCGTATCCGGCATATGGAGGACTCAATAAATACTGGCTAAAAGAATGAATAGATAAATCAATGCTCTTACAAAATGAATTATATTTAAAAAAAAAAACAGACCAAAAAATGTGTTTTCCCCAAACAGTTCACCCAAAGAAGGACTTATAGAGTGGTTCAGCTCCTCCCCCTTTATAGAAGTAATCAATTAGTATGTTGCAATGACTTTCTTTTTAAAGTGTTCTTCAATCTTCTCTGATAGACCAGATTCTAGAAGCATATATCTGTCTTTCACATTATGTGACCTTATGTAAATGGACACAAAGAAATATATTCTTAACAATACCTGTTTCTATTTTTTCTTCCCCTGAGGGGCAGCTGTGAATAAACTGTCTTGCTTTCTGAATTTCCAGTTGATTCCAATATAAATCCAGTCAAATAAGAAATTTTTTAATATGATAGTGCAAGCTACCTACATTTTTCAGTTTAGTTATATTTCCAACTAAACGTGGAAATTGAAAAAGCTTGACCCAGGAAAGGAAGTTTAAGGTCATAATTCAGAAACCTAGAGAAATGAATATCTGATTATTCCTGCTACTAGGTGCTGATCACAAGAATGGGTCAATCACAGTACAGTGATCATAATCCCTGCTTTTGTATAAAATAAATACTTGAGAGAAAGACTGGAGTTTAATGCACTTTTATGCTCACAATTTATCCCATATATTACTTAAAACTATGATTTTAGAATCATTTGTTCCCTAAAATAAGGTATAAGAAATAGACTTTTTAAACCAAATTATGTAACTATTCTTTTGAGAACTATTAATATACAAACATAAAAACATACTGTATTATATTATTCTTAATAATTAAACTAACACAAATTAAGTTTTCCCCTTATTTTACTTAAATATAATATATAGAAATGTCTACCTTTTACATAGTTCCTTTATATCAAACATTAATTTTAATATTAAAATAACGTATTAGCTTCAGTAATGGAAGAGCATCCTATAACCCTTCATCCTGCAATTTCACTTCTTACACTTTATCCCAAAGGTGTAGTCTCAGACCTGTGCAGAGATTTGTCTACAATGATGTCAATCATATTGTTTTCAATGATGAAAAAAATAAAATGATCTGAAACAATAAGGGATTGATTGAACAAACTACAGTTCACTTATTGGAACACAATGATGCCACAGAAACAATGCTGTTGAGAAATATTTAATAATGTGGAAAATGTGGCTACATTATTTTAAGTGTAAACACTCATAGGACAATTGCAACTTTGTGAGAATGTACATAGGTAAATATAAAGGGAAAAGTGAAAAAGCTATACCCCAAACTACTAACTGCAATTCCGTGTAAGTAGAAGAATTATGAGAATCTGTCCATTAGAACGTAAATTTCCTGAGGGCAGGAATTTGGATCACTTTTGTCTACTGTTTTGTTCAGCACGTGGAATAGGACCTGGTACAGAGTAAGGGCCCAATAAATACATTTTTGTACTTTCACATATTTATGATTTTTAATTTTTTTTACTTTCTTGTAATTAAAAAAATGTATTTTTATGGACCTGCATAAATTAAACAGAACCTTAAGGCCAAGGCATTCTTTAACACCATCTTTCTAAACACATTCATCTCTATTGCTATTTTGAGAAAGTTTTTAGAAAGGAGCTAATTATAAATAAATTCTGCTATATCTATCTCTAAGTATTTCAACAATTGTCTTCAGTTACTTTTTGACTTTAAACTTCCATTATTTGTCTTTAGCTATAATTGTGTGAATGACCTTGCCACTAAAATGGGGACAAGGCCATTAATTTGATTCTAAAGTTAAATAGCTATTATCCCTCTTTGCCCTACCTTGGTTGTTTTGTTTTGTTTTGTATGTTACAGAATATAGCATTTAGCATAATGCTTCATATGTGCAAATACTCATATTTTTTAAAGCGCTGGATCTTTTTATTTTTATTCCTGAACACCTGGTTGAATGGAATCAGGTTTCATAATGAAAGCATAGGGGCGATTCAGAGAAAATCAGGGGAGGTGGTCATTTGGAGTAACCTTGAAGTTCTACCAGGAAGTACACTGAACCACTTGTTTTATAATCTACCCAGCTCTGAGGTTAAAACTCTTCTAGTGAAAGCAGAACAAAATAAAACATAAACACAAAACCACCAACAACAAAATAAAAACCTCTTTGTAACTTTTGGAAACATTTAAATTCTCCTGGTTAATCCATGTCACTTTGTAACTGAGTGAATCTTCAAGTTAAGGACATTAGTTGAAGCACATAATTAATAGAGAATAGCTTTTCTTTTTTCTTTGTTTAGGTTTTAAAAATTATACACGACACATGACTCTATTTTCTCCATTAATATTTACAACAATGCAGATATAGAGAAAATAAATATGAAAATTGCCCTCTGAGCCTCTGCCCTCAATGCCTCTTCCCTCTTTGGAGGCAGAGACCATGCACAGTCATGTTTGAATGGATCCTTCCAGGTTTTGTTAGTTACATGCTTATTACATCCACATATAATGACATATTGATACACATTGACAACTGTTGCTTTATCATAAGTGACATCCTAGTATCTATATTATCTTTTGACTTGCCTTTTTTCTTTTGATAATATAACTTGCAAGACTTTCTTGTTTTACCTCAGTATACACAAATCTATCTTGTTTAAAAAACTTGCATCGTATGTCATAATGTGGAGTTATTGTATCTTAATTAACTACCTCCCAACCCATTTGTGTTCTTTTCAGGTTTTCTCTGTGGCAAGCAAACAATTCTCTGTATTTTGTACTTTTCACACAACTTTTGGCATGGGTGTGAAGTACTTAGGTAGGATAGAATCCTAGAAGAATTGCAGTACTTTTATTTTAAGGTTCAAATATTTTACACATTTAAGCTTTGATCTTTGCTGGTAAAATGTCCTCACCCTTAAAAGAGGATTTACAAATTTATACCCCCATCAAGGCTGGAAGGAGTTAGATGTCCCTAGGTGCATATGTCTCTGGTACATTTTGTTTTATCACTGAGTACTTTTATTCTATATTTGAAAGGAAAGCATTGTTTTTTTTTATTGAATATTTTTAAAAATTTTCATTCCAGTGTAGTTAATATACAATGTTACATTAGCTTCAGGTGTACAATATAGTGATTCAGAAATGTCATATATTGCTCAGTGCTCATCATAAGTGTGCTCTTAATCTCCTTCACCTATTTCACCCACCCCCCACCCACCTTCTGCTGTCTGTTCTCTGTACTAATAAAGAGACTGTTTTTTGATTTGCCTTTTTTCCCCCTTTGCTCACTTGTTTTGTTTCTTAAATTCCACATATGAGTGAAATCATATGGTATCTGTCTTTCTCTAACTTTCTTGCTTAGCATTATACCCTCTAGCTTCATCCATGTTGTTGCAAATGGCAAGATTTCATTCTTTTTTATGGCTGACTAATATTCCCTTGTATATATATACACCACTTCTTCTTTAGCCATTCATCCAGCAGTGCTTCCATAATTTGGCTATTGTAAATGAAAGGAAATCATTGGTTTTAATATGTCCAGAAGTGTTTCTAAAAGAGACAAGGGTTATCACTGGTCAGCTTTCAGATTCTAAATGAGCCTCTTTTCCTGTTCATGTGTCTTAGGTACTAATAGACCAAACCATGGCAGAACCTGGAAGAACGAAGTAGAGGTCCAAGTACTATTGTCTTATTTAAGTGTAAATGTTTATAACAAATATTATTGAAATGCAAATAGTAATGTATTGTTATGTTAACTGCAACAACCATTCAGTTAAAATCAAAATTCTGAGACAAATGGTAAACCATGTAGGATGCTGGAACAATAGACTTAAATTGTACTGGACAAATGGGAGTGTTATCAAACTGTTAGTATCTCCCCAAACCAAACTTTCAGAATCAGAAAATATGCTAATGAAGTTAAAATAACAAGGTATCTTTTTAGTTGGTTAATTCTTTTTGGTCATGGTTGTAGCTTAGGTTTTTTTTTTTTTAAATTTTGAAATGCAATTTCAGTTGGCTGATGAGTCCGTAAGCCAAAGATCTGCTTCAATAAAAGAATAAAATTATCTGTAATAACCTCTGGATCATGAAGGATAGAAACATAATTACATTTCCTTTAAAAATGGCTTCCTGAGGGCACAAATAAACAACAGCCATAATAATGTCCTATATATAACCGTCCATAAGAGCCAGAAGGATAAAACCTATTATTACAATTTGCAATCTGTTAAATGCATTAACTATAAAAGTTAAAGACTGATTAAAAAAAAAACACAACCTTTAAGGTTCCCTTTTTTTTTTAAAGAGCCAAGTTACTCAGAAAAAAAGATTTGTTTAATGAGCTGCTTTTCTTCAGAAATTAGCACAGTTGCAGAGCAATTCAAAGACATTTACAAACCGTATGAAACTTTAATGTTCTCTAAATATTCAGTATAAACCAGAAATCAACATCGCACACATTTAACTTGATAATTTTGAAAATGCAATTATCTATCCTAAAATGAAAAAAAAAATCACATAATCATATACTGAAAAGGCAGAATTCAGCAGTCATGGCTCATTAAAAATACAAGGGACACAATCAAATCTGGCAACTCTTTACCAAAAACCAAAAATAAACATTGTCCAAAAAGGCATGACATTAAGATATTTTCTGTTAAAATCAAGAGCTAGATAGGAACATTTTCTACTACTCTTATTACCGTTGAAGGTTTTAGTATATATGATTAAGGTATAAAGTAATTGCATAAGCATCGAAAAAGAAAAGATCAAACTATCTCACTGTTGGTGATATTATTTTATACCTAGAAAAACTAAGGGATTCTTGCTCAAAAGAAATTTCAGGGATTTGCGTATATATCTGATAAACATTTTTTAAAAATAAGTTTTTTTCTACTTTAGCACTTAAGTAGAAATGGGAATGTAAAATCTTATTTAAAAACCTGAAAACAAAGCATTTGATCCACGCCCACCCTCTTCCCACCCCACCCTGTCCCTTTCTCCTCTTGGTAAATGACACCTCCATCTCCCCAGTTTCTTAGGACAAAAATTCAGGAGCCATACCTGGTCTCATCCCTACATCCCTACATCTCTCTACCTCTCATCCCTACATGGACCGGTTTCACCTCATGTGGACACAGAAAGTCCCTGCTGGTGGCCACAGCGATAGGTACACACCTCACCCTGACCCGGGAGATGAGCAGAGGGAGCCTGGCTGCTGTCTTGGAGCACCGAAACATGAGCTCCACCTTTTCCTCATTCCTACCACCCAATCCTCAGCAGGTTTTGTTGACCTGATTTCTAACTACTTGCCGATTGTAACTACCTCCTATGACCTCCAATGTGAAACCTTAAACCATTTTGGTTTCTCTCCAGGATCGTGGCAGTCACTTCCTAGCTGGTGTCTTGCTGACTCTCTTGCCCTTCTGCAGGGCATTGCCATCTAGCAGCCAGGGTAATCTTCCAGCTCAGATCTGATTCTGTGGCTCCCAGGTGAACATCCCCCAGTTGCTTCTCACTTGGGCTAGAATAAAACCCAGCTTCTTCTCTGAGCCTGCATGACTGGTCTCTGCTTCCCTCCTATCATCTCGCACAACTCTCCCCTCATGCCGCAGGCTACAGCAGCTCCGTCTTTCTGTCCCTCGACCAGGCTGAGCTCATGTCCGTCAGGGCTGTCCACAGCTGTAGCAGATAACTTAGCACTGACTCTGCAATCACTTTTTGTTTTCTTCATGAGGACTTACACAACTATCCAAATGATCTTCTTTATCAGATCTTCAGTAAAACACCTGTTGGGAACACCATCTCGGTCAAGGGAAGCACCATGAGCCCCACCTGTCTTGGTCCCTGCTTTACCCGAAGGCTAGAGCTCCTGTGACACGTAGTGGACTTTCAGTGTATTCCAGTCGTGTGACGGAGAGAATGAACAAAAGGAAAATGGAAACGTTCCCAGTTTGCAGACTGGAGACTTGAGGCTTCTTGGCAAGATATAAATTGCCTATGATTAAATAGCTAAGAGTTGGCTGGGTTCAGACTCAAAATCAGTTCAGTCTAACTGTAATTCTTGTGCATTTTCCGGTATGCACGCTACCTTCTCACTCTAACACACCGCCATCTATAGCTAGATTGTTTGGATCTTGTCCTTCTAGGCTAGAAAAAGTAGGCCAGTATATCTTGTTTTTTTAGTGAATGCGGCCCCACTTGATGCAAAGGTAGATGGTTGTAAGCGTGGTTTGAAATCTTCAAATCAAACGTATGTCATGCTGACTCCTGTTTTACTCTGCGTGGTCTGGGAACATGTGAGGTTTGATATGGTTTGTAAATGCATTTGTACTATTCTATAATTGCATTGATTTCTTGAGAAAAACAATATTATTAAAACAAAATGAGGAGCATAATGCTCTGTCAAAACTGATCTATCAGAACAAAGTAATGAACGGTGTCTTGGGGGAAAGAACATTGTTTTGTTATTGTGGCAGTCTTGAAAACCTATTTTTTTAAAAAGAAACTCTAAGCACTGAAAACAATGAAACCTGCCACAACACTAGCAGTACGGTATTCATAAACAACTAGGATAACCTTAGGTGTCTCATGGATCTTTTCTAACAAATACTGTGCGCAGGACCAGTTGGCCCTTTGCATTCTTGCCTGGCTCTCAAACCGCAGAAAACCCAACGGAATAAAATACCCAATCTTTAACTGATAGGGCTCAGGGCAAATAGACCTTGGTCAGATAAGGTCTGATAAGGGGTAACAGGTGTAGGGATCGTTTCCCTCATTCTGTGATAGCAAATAAAAGATCTGGAAAATACTAGTGACAGTAAGCATAGGCATTATGAAAATGGGATGTTTGCTGTACAAAGCTCTGAGAAGGGGGACAGGGAAGAGCCTGAGAGTATGAGGAGGAATGAGAGGGGAGGAAGGAGAGGGAAAGAAAGGAAGGAATTCAGTACGCACGGGGCTGAGTTTACAAAACATAAAGTTTAAATGACGTTACACCACAACACCCCCTTTCAGATTCTTAGCACTGTAGAAGCACTTTGTAATGTAACTTCAGTAAAAACGAAGTTTTAGATGGTCAAATCACAAAACTATGCCATTAAAAAGGGGGACCTTCCAGATAAGGAAATCAAGGAACAGAATAATAGGCCTTTATAGAACGATACATGGGAGACAGCAATAAACAGATCATGATGGTGAAAATGCAGGAAAAGAGATTAAAGCCGTGGACAGAAGGTAATGAGTTTGGCGACAAGACAACGAGGAATCAAACGAATAGCTTTTCAGAAAAAGGGAAACTCCCATAGCACCCAACATTTCTTTAAAAAATTTGTACCAGGGAAAATTCCCTAAAATGAGGGTCAGAGACTGTATTCCAGGAGAGATGCATACAGAACAATGATCCCAAAATACATTCTCTTAAAATTACTTAACATCAAGCATGAAAAAAAGAATTTTCAGACATCCAGACAGAAAAAAAAAAAAGGAAGTCATCTACCAGTGGTGAACGTTGAAGCCAGTCATAGAGCTCTTCAGAATTCAGGGAATATAGAACACATTAATTCTTCTTGAAAAAAAACCCAGCAACTTTTGACTATGATATCTGGCCAGATACATTACTAATCACAGCAAAAAGGTCAGGAATAGAAAAGCAATGGGGAGGTTGGGTGTAAGGATAAATTATTTCTCTTTTTTTCCTTAAAACTTATTTATTTATTTAGACGGTGGAGGGGCGGGGCAGAGGGAGAGAGAAACCCAAGCACTCTGTGCTGGGCACAGAGCCCGACTTGGGGCTCAATCTCGCAACCCTGCGATCAGACCTGAGCCAAAACCAAGAATTGGCTGCACCACCCAGGTGCCCCTGAATTTTTTTTCTTAATATCACCTTCAGGCTAAAGTATTGTGGGAATTTTGGTTATAGAATTTAAGGTGTTATAGTCTTGGCAAAATAATCATAACAATATACGCAAAAAATCAGCAAGTAGGAAAGGAAAGAGGAAGTATAAAATTCTTAATTCCTTAATCTCTCACATGATTGAGTTCACCAGTAATAATTATTGATGCACAATACGTTCCTAACATTTAGTCTTTTATGAAGCCAGTGTATTCCTGGAATGCTCATATAATAGAAGATGCTCATATAATAGAGAATCTCTTTAGATAGCTCTCTTATTTTATTGACATAATCCTTTCTCAGTCCTTGGGAAAAAGTATTTCATATTTTATATATATATATATAAATATAGACTGGTATCTGCAATATGTAATAAATATATATTTATATATTGAATACATTATTTAAATATAATAAACAATAAATATATAATAAATATATACTTCTATACAATAATTTTAGTAATAAAGTTTTGTCATGCTTCTGATTTCCCTACAGAAAAATCAGCTGTAGCACTGAATAAATTGATATATCTAATCTACCATCTGTTCTCAATGTGTGCATCAGCTTTTCCACACCTGTCCTGGAATTATCTTGGGAATGATACCAACAGGAAGGAAAGAATCAAAATGTTCAAGTCATGTTGCTAGAAAAGAAGGAGGTGCTATTTAGCAAAAGTGAACTTACAGAAAATCAGATCTAGTTCAAAAGCTTATTCTTTACAGCTATTAAGGCGTAAACCAGAAGTAAGTAGTTCTTGTCTGCAGCCTTCTAATGGGATGTCAGGGATGGGTAAAATGCTATTGGGTTACCTATGTAACTGAGAGGCGGGTGGAGACCGCTCTCCGTCTATTCACATTCCTGCCTGCAAAATAAGACACAGCCCATCCCCCCTCCACCCTCCCCTGCCCAGCCAGAGCACCCGTTGCCTTGGCTCACACTGCTGAATAAAGCATTTCACAGAGGGCCAGGCCCAGAGTGAAGACCTAGCTCAGAGTGCAGTAGTGTTCAAGGCCCCCACTATTGCTCAGGGGCTGAGTCTTACCCCAGATCACTTCCGTGCTCATAGACCCCATTCAGGTTGTGGGATCCATTGTCAATTACGGTTCAAAAAGTTAGCATTTCATAGTTTACTTTTCAAGATCTCCTTAGGCCTAGCATCTACATGGCCATATATAAATGCAAATAAAAAAGAACGAAGCAGTTATTTTTATAACTTTTCATCATGCTCTTCAAAATGTTTAGGAAAGAATAAAATATATAATAATGTAGAAATGAACTTGAACACTTGGCTCTTTGTTTAAACTTTCTCTAGAATATCCTTGGCATCTCTGTAGAGCAAAAAGCAGTGTGATGAATGCCAAATCGTGCTTCACACACACCCACTCCATTTCCCATTACACTCTTCGGGGCTATCTTTTTAGAGAAAAAGAATTTTGTCTTATTTATACAAGTTTTCATAAGGTAAATGATGCTTGATTTTAAAATGTTCATTTTAACATGTAGGTACCAAAAGGCAACTTTCCCAACTTGTTTCTCCTGTGTAAACGTTCTGAGGAAATCCGTGGCATTAAATGTTCCTTCTCTTATAAGCTCCTGTGCTCCTTGGTCAACCAGGTGACCAACTGGTAAATACAAATATTTATAAGCAAATACAGTGCATTACATGCAAACATAGCATGTCCATGGGCCAAGATGGACAATTATAAACTAAGAAATATTAGGCTGATTAATGACTTGTTCCCTGACTACTACAACCAGAGAGTTTTAAATCCCCTGCTAGAAACTGTTTTGGAAAAGAAATGTGAGGTGAGCATCAAAAAGGCTAAGGTATTTCAGGCTGTATTAAGAGACCTTGACTCGTGGGCTCCTGGGTGGCTCAGTTAAGTGTCTGGCTTCAGCTCAGGTCATATTTTAAATCCCAGGATTTAAGGGTCCTGGGATCGAGCCTGGCATCAGCCTCCCTGCTCAGCTGGGGGTCTGCCTCTCCCTCTCCGTCTGCCCCTCCACCCCCACTCCTTGTGCACATGCTCTCTCTCTCAAATAAATAAATAAATCTTTAAAAAGAGAGAGAGGCCTTGACTACTACTAATGTGGCATGTCTGGTTCTGCTCTCCCATCCACTGCTCAGGCCAAATCAGAGATATGTGATTCAGTGTGGGGAAGCACACAGGGAAAGGGATTTGGAACATCTGTAATCAAAGGGAGACGGCATGATGAGAGGACCTGGGCTGATGAGGCGTAAAGGGTGAGGGAGAGAGATCTGGGTCCTTGAGCCGGCAGCAGACTCAGCGCTGCCTGAGGAATGTTATCCCCGCCTTCAAATACTCCACAAGCTGTGCTTCCAAGAGAGTTACATATTGCGTGGTGTGCTTCGTATCGTCTAGCTTACACCAAATGGTTGGAAACTACAGAGAAACGGATTTCAAATCTGAGAGGAAGAACCTTCCAGCTGGTCTGAAGATAGAACCAGCTGCTTGACAGGGGAACTTGGCGGGCTTTGCGGGCACCCTTGAGTGCCGTTAGCTGAGTTGGACAGTCGTTCAGTGGGCAGCAGAGAAGCGAGGGAATGGAGTTCATGTAATAAAGCGTGGTTGTTGAGTGAGAATGTAGATGTACTCACTTCCATATAGACTCGGTGTTGAAGGGATGTAGGGAAAAAAAATGCGTTTCCTTCTGCGAGGAGAACACTGTATGGGCTGGGTCGAAGAGAAGGTGCCCTGTGTACTGAGGAAGTCTTTGAGCAAGCAAAATTCCAGTGTTTGAAGAAACATGCTTTTCCTCTTTTATACACTATTGAGACTGGTATAAAGATCTGCTTGTTTGAAAGGTTGAAAAACTGCTGCTTCATTAAGAACTGCAATCTGGCTTCAGGAAGGGCAGATCACAACTTAAAGTCCATCCCAGACCATGGTCTTTATTATTTGAGAGTCTGACACTATAAACTTATACCAAGCAGCATGCGGGTTTATGGACTAGGGACTTTGTGGTTTGTTAAAAATATTTTTGCAAGTGATTTGAAATGTGTTATTTTTTTATATTTTAACAAAATGGGCTACTCTAACGTAAGTAAAACAAGGTAGTATTCTCACATGGAGAACCATAACTTTGCAAGATTCTGCAAAGCTTGAGGAGTGGTGTTATCCTCTAGAGGAAAATGTTCATCAACTATTTTTATAATTGTTACTAGCATCATCTCATATTTTCCGGAGGGTTACTAAGAAGATATGGTTGCTGACCTTCTTAATAACTAATAATCCAATTACATGTTTGTAATTCTGTTCCTCAAAAACTTCATCCGTAATTTGTTGGGGTAAAAATAATTGCCCTTTTGTTTTCTGTTTTACTAAGTTATCATGACTAAATTATACAGTATGTATACACATACTCATTGAAGTTATACGTTTTCGTTATAATTCTGACAAGCGCAAACTGTAGGAAACCTGCCATTCTAGATTTCTGTCTTCTGGTGTCTAACATATTGCTTGTCCTAATTTATTTATTCTGAATTCTCACTGCATTTGCTATATGCCATAAAGTGTTTGCACTGGGCAGGTGCCTGCTCCCAAAGATATATCCAAGTTGGCATTCCCAGAACCTGTGAATGTTACCTTATTTGGGAAGAGGGTCTTTGCAGATGTGATTATCCGGGATTATTTGGGTGGGCCCTAAGTGCAATCACATGTATCCTTACAAGAGCAAGGCCGAGGGAGATGTGACACAGACATACAGAGGAGAAGGTGACAGGAAGACAGAGGCAGAGACTGGAGTGAGGCAGGCACAAGCTAAGCGGTGCTCACAGTGGAATAGATGCTCCAGGAGAGCCTCCAGGAGTACTGTGCCCTGCTGACACCTTGTCTTTGGACTTCTGGCCTCCCAAATTGAGAGAGAGTCAATTTCTGTCGCTTTAAGTCACCCAGTTTGTGGTCATTTGTTACAGCACCCACAGTAAACTAATGGTGTTTTTTGCTTCTGTAGCCTGTTTTGGTGCCTTTCCTGACTCCCAAAAATCGCTCACACCATGTTCTAGAATTCTGTTCCCTGCCTACCGAAATCCTGCCAATGCTTCAAGGCTTACCTTCACACAGTATGGCCTGAGCAGGACCCCCATCTCCAATCCAGCCATCCTGAGCAGGGGAAGGGGTCGGTCAGCTCCACCACCTAACAGTGCTGAGGAAATCACTAAGCCCTGGAGTCTTGGCTTTCTCCTCTGAAAACCTTCTCATGATTGTTTGTAGATTGCATGCGATAAATTTAAACAATTTAGTGCAGTCCAGATGAGGTGCTGGACCAACCCACCCATCTTCTGAACAGTCCGCGCATAGCTTAGATGTCTCGCGCGACACATGTCTCAGCGTGCCGCACACTGTCGTTATGCCTCACGAGAAGCCTGTGGCTGAGGGAACTTCTTCAGCTACGCTCTTCTTCACCCAGTGCCCTGGCCCTCCATTTTCCCTTTTCTATCTGATCTTAGAGGAAGAAGTGGTTCTCTTTCGTTCCAACATTAAACTCGCTCATTAGGCTTTTAATCTTCATCAGCTCCCCCTGCCCTGGGACCTTGCCAGTTTCCCCTTTTGGAAAACGTTCGAAATCTCTCCCTCTCTGTGTGCGCCTATCATGAAAAATGTAATCATGTCCATCAATGTTAACATAGAGAAAATGCCGTTGTCCCCTGCTCTTGCCACCTGACTTCACTTCTTCCCCACAAAGATCACTTCCGATGTCTCGCCACTGACTCATTCTAAATCATGTCACATCTGCTTTTTCATGTTTGCCATCTGCTAGTCTTTTAAATTCACTAGAGACTTCATCGTTACAAAGTCCAGTTCCTGCTTTTGGGGCATCCTCTCGTTTAATCTGTGCCCAG
Source organism: Eumetopias jubatus (assembly GCF_037043125.1). Lineage (NCBI taxonomy): Eukaryota > Metazoa > Chordata > Mammalia > Carnivora > Otariidae > Eumetopias > Eumetopias jubatus. The sequence goes on from NW_028274808.1 coordinate 17,055,134, forward strand.
CACTGACCTCTACTGCAGGCTACTTACTGGACATTGCCGCCGGTCTCTTAGATCCAAAATGTTTACAACCGACGTCATCACCACGAACCCCAGCATATCTTTTCAGTATCCCTCTCTCAGTCTCTAACCTGGGCACTAAAGTTTCCTCTTTGATTTTCTCCCTTCCTTCTCTTATACCAAATCTGTCACTCTAGCCCCCCTTCTTCCACCGCCATTTTATTTCCTCAACATCTCTCTAATGTATTGATTATTACCGCCACTCCATCAAGCTTAATGAGACCCTCATTACTTGCTTGTCACCTGGGCTATTCCAGTGACTACCTAACACATTCTACCTCCTGTCTTCCTTCATTTTACCCATCCTACACAACTCTGACAGATTAATTTTTTAACCATGTATTTATTTACATCTCATTCCTTTGTACAAAAATCCTCTAATGGCTATCCATTTTCTATTGACTTAAGTATACTTAATGCAGTTTACTTCAGCTCACATTGACAGGATTTTGTGATACAAAAATCGTTTCCATGACTAACATTGACGGAGCTTTACTATGTTCCGTGCACTGTGAAACACTACACATATGTATGTTATCTGCTTTGATCTTCACAATAACCCCACGTGGCAGGGGCCATTATGGTTTGTGCTTTATAAATGAGGATCCTGAGGCTTAGCTAAGGTTAAAACCAGGTTCCTTGATCTCTTTGAGGAGAGGAGAGCCCATGAGAAAGACTGTTTCTTAAGCCCTCCTCCACACACCCTCCCTTCCTGAGTCGCCCCAAAGCCTCACTCTTTCCTGCCTTCCTGTTTGGATCATGTTCCTCCTCAATTTTCTTGTGTCTGCCTATTCATCTTGTCCACATCCTTTGAGGCCTGTCTCAAGTGCTCGCTCTTATTTTCCCCTGATGGATGCAGTCCCCACCTCTTAAAGTCCTTCCCACTCCGCCCTGCCCATGTTCCCATGCCTCACTTGGACCCTCTCTAAACAGCACAGCGTGTATGTGTCTCATCCCACTGTTGGGTTGCTGCTCACTGAGTGCGAGCGTGCCTTCCTTCTCCTCTTGATATCTTCTTCAGTATTTAACACACTTGCCTGAACATGCAGTGACTTGATATATGTTGAATTTCAAAGCCTAGATTTTCTGCCTTGCTAGAAGAAAGGCTCTTTCAGGGTAGGAACAGAACTAAGCAATTTGTATATGTTTTATTGTATTGGGCACAGTGCATCATACTCGGGTGACACTCAAATATTGAATGAATGAATGAATGAATGAATAAAATGAAAGAAAAAAAAATCACATAAGCTCTCTGGGTTTGTTCAACTGTAAAATAAAGGGTTTGGAAGAGATCATCTCTAAGATTCCTACCAGATCTAAAATGTTATGAGTTTAACATTCTGCATATTCAAGTATTTCTCTTTAGCACCAGTACACAAAACATAAGTGAACTTTTATATCTCCCAAAATTTAATCTGAGAAACCATTATAGCTATTTTTATATTTTATGTTAAATTTAAGGCCACGTTAATTTCTTTACTATTATTTATACTAGAAATCCTTAAGCATCAAAGTAAACTGGAACATTTCAATTGCTTTAAGAAATTAACCTGAGTGAGTATACAGAAGAATAAAATTTTAAAAGAAAATATCCAGCTATGAAAGAACTTTGAAGTTGTTAACGTTTTAGGATTATGTCTTATATCCTAAAGGGGCAAAGATTAGACATAATCTAAAGTATCCACTTGGACAGCTCTACAACAGTTCCTTTTTGCAAACACCAAGATCTTTATGTTAGTTATTACTCAGAGCAGTGTCAGAATCCCACACTATTTGTTTTATTAAGAAGGACTTCATATAGCCACGTTCACAGGAGCATTCTACACAATAACCAAAAGGTGGAAGCAACCCAAATGTCCATGAGTAGTCATACAATAGAATATTCTTTAGCTTTAAAAAGGAAGGAAATCTGGACACATGCTACAACATGGATGAACTTTGAAGACATTATGTTGAGTGAAATAAGTCAGTCACAAAAGCATAAGTATTGTAAAATTCCACTTAAATGAGGTACTTAGAGTAGTGAAATTCATAGACAGTGGAATGAAGGTTTCCAACACAAATCCTTCCACATGTGTTGAGGGCAGGGAAGAATAAGGAGTTGATATTTTATGGATATAGAGTTTCCATTTTGGAAGATGAAAAAGATCTAAAGATGGAGGGTGGTGATGGTTGCTCGACAATGTGAATGTACTTAGTGCCACAGAAATGTATACCTAAAAATGGTTAAAATGGTAAATTTTATGTTATTTATAGTTTACTGTGAAAAAAAAAAGAACTTTGAGCAGGTAAAAGGACAATTGTAGTATCAAAACAAAAACAAAAACAAAAACGAGGGCAATATATAATACATTCTTCTCTGGTTCAAATACTCTGGCCAATTATTGCCTAGATCTAATGAAGTAGTTGGTGTTGAATTTGCTAAGCTGCTAGTTGTGGAGGAGCAGGAATAAAGGGACAATCACATATGTATTAGGGGAAGGTACTGTGATTTCCATGTTGTGTCATAAGAGAGAAGAATGGAGAGATAGGCCGTGTTATACTTAGGCTTTCTTGTGCTTTCCTATACTATTATGGGCTGAATTGTGTCCCCCCAAACTCAAGTCCAAACCCCCAATGTGATAGTATTTGGATCTGGGGCCTTTGCAAGGTAAGTAGGGCTGGATTAGGTCATGAGAGTAGGACCTTCGTGATGGAGTTCACTAACAAGTGAATATAAGAGGAAGGATAGTTCTCTGCTCCCCCTCCCCCCATCCCCAAGTACACATACCAAGAAAGGCTGTGTGAGGGAAGAGTGAGAAGGTAGCCAGGAAGAGAGCTCTCCCCAGGAACCAAATTGGCCAGAACCTTGATCTTGGACTGTTAGCCTCCCGAATTGTGAGACATAAATTTCTGTTGTTTAGGCCACCCAGTCTGTGATATTTTATTATGCCTGAGCAGACTAATACATATACTGAAGAGACAAGTGTTGGAATAGGGCTTGATATAGGGTCCTGACATCCGCACTCTTGAGTATGGTTGGAGCAAGATAGGCAGATTGAAATACACCAGGTGAGCACCCACTGTCACATTAAGTGTGAGGCCATAGGGACTGACTGCTGGTGCTAGAATGCACCCATGAAAAGGGCTTGAGTCAATAAAACTCCATCATTCTCCATGACACTGAGGGATCTGGGCCCCTCAGCACCTCATTCATAGATATTAGGAAAGTCTGTGATGGGCAGAATCACAGAAATATGCATATTTTAAGAGTAAAATAGTGTGGGAACATATTAAAGGAAAAAAATATGAAAAAGAGCAGAGCCAAAGGATCAAATGCAGAAGAAAATGTTGGCAGGAGGTGTTGGGGGAAAGTGGGAGTAAAACTTGTCGAATGCTTTGTGGCCCCCAGTGTATTCACATAACATTAAAATTAGATTTTGACTAATTTTCCAACATATTATTTGGCTTCAGAAGGAAGAAATATAAAGAGATAGTCATTTCTGCTGTTGGAAGTTTTCAAAAATAAAAATAGATTTGGAAATTTCAGTGTATATTTCCAGTTGCACAGATGTATTCTCCAGCTTTCTTTAAGAACGGTCTTAATGTAGAGCATTTCGGTCCATACCAGTGAAATCCTAGGTTACACTGAAGACTTGACCAAGGGTATCACAAGCACACAGATGTCTTATCCACAAAGCTCCCGTTTCCCCCTTATATTGTTTGCCTGTCAGAATCAATATCTCTCTAGGGTCTGCTTTTGGGGCCCAGCCAATCAGCTCCGTTGTGCTGACACAGCCCAGTTTATGCCAAATTGAGCTGCTGCCTCCATCCCCATTAAGAGAACAAAGCACACAATCATCCCAGACATTGCACCCCATTGCTATAGCCAACATTACTGTGACTTGAAAATCACAGACTGTCAGAGAATGGCGGGGGCCTGGAGATAGCCTCAGCCCAGCCCAGCATTTTCCTGGAGAGGAGACAGAAGGGGAGCAATCATGAGGGAGCCAGTGACAGAGCCTTCTGATTCCCAGGCTGCCTCTATTTATACACTACCTAGGTGGGCAACAACATCAGTTTTTAAACCCCCCCTTCACCTAATCACATTGCTTCACACACTTCCCTTACTTTTAGACTCGATAAAGTGTGACTTGCTTCCAAGAACCCAAGACAGGGGGGGAAAAAAAGTTTAGATTCAGGCAATAGGCTCACGGAGAGCCAAAATTTACACCCTAAACCAAGCTTTGATGGGTGATGGCAATAATAATAATAATAATAATAATGTCACTGAAGCCAAGACCAACTATTTCAAGGTCAAGGCACAGTGGACATTATTTTGGCAGCACAGCATCTTCTGAACTCAATGACTGTGTTGGAGCAATTCTCTACTGTAGGAACACCTACTCTATTAAACCATTCCGATAAAGAATCTAAAAAGTCCAGGCACGCATTTTCCCTGCCCCTGTAACCTAGTTCAGCTTCTGGTCCAGCCTCCAACTTTCAACAGGGAACAAAGCACCCAGAGAGGTGGTGTGTGGAGGGAAATGCGGTAGTGGCAGGAGTATCCAATCTCTGGGCTGCAGTGGCCGTGGGGATGGGGGGATCATCTGCTGTTCTATGGTAATAGTACCGTGTCAGTCAGGACCCCGAAGAGTCTGGTTCCAGTGTCTTGCTGCCTTCTTGCTCAGTGTTCAGGTCACAGTGTCTGTAGCCTTAGCCAGCCTTTTGACTCTGATGGGTCCACACAAGGCAGCTGAGAATGAAGGGCAGGGTTCCTCTCTGAGAAATTGGCCTTAGCAACAAGAAACTTGAATAATGGTGACATCAGCACACTGTAGCATTGATAATTTTTTTCAGGGAAATAAAATGTAGGCAATTTGTAAGTGTTCTTTTCCTTTCAGGAAATACCTTTTGTGAAAAAAAATTTGATTACAAATTTGTAGCACAAATCTTTACTTGTATGAAAATCAACCAGAGAAAATAGCCAATAAGGACTGACTAAAAGAATATCCTAGACTGATGGGGTTTGAAATCCCAATGAATGGGTGCGGCCATAATAATTCATCTCTATAGAAAGATCAGATGATCACTAGCCAGAAAATAGCTTTGGATTAGTTCAAATGATCTCATTTTATGCAGTTGGGTAAAATAAATACTCCCGTGGATTCCATGGTGATTTTATTATGGCATTTGTTATGGGAAGCAGGTGGAAAAGATAGATTCCGAAGGGTTTATGCATAAGGAAATGCACTTAATGAAAATGAGTAATTTTATGCATTGTTGGGTTCTGATTTCGATACAAACTCGGAGAAAAGATTTAGACATGTTTGCTGCTATTAGTTTATTTAGCAAATGTCAAGAATAAATAGGCTGTTGGATTAAAGAGAGTAGTAGTAGTTAATGATGATTGCGTTAACACCCTCCCACAGAGCAAGGATTGTATCTTGAAGTAGCTTTCATAGCCAGAACAGGCTGTACTGGGAGCTGACCTCAGTGGGGCTGGGAATGCAGATCAGGAAAAAGGAAATGCCAATGGTGTTGTGTTTTCATTTAATCATAGACACTAACATCAAAAGTTAATTTTGAAGGCAAAGGGAAAGTTCTAATCATGTTGGAAGAGCAGAGCTTTCCACCATCTCAAACAATTACGAGAATGAGGAGAACTCTAAAAATGGAAGCATACCAGAGAAATGGAAATATGTGAGAGATTATTTATACCGAGCTTAACTAGGGCCTTAATATGTTGATAAGGTAAAACTTCAAAAACTGGAATTTTCCTGACCTAGCTTCTTTTGGAAATACAAGTAAAATTTAACTTGGAGGACAATATTTTATGCTGGAGGTACTGAGGCTGAACACACTAGAATAACTTTCTTTAGACAGCTAATAACTGGGTTTTGACATATAGGAATTACTTGGAATTACTTTTGATTTCAATTTACTGCTCTTTTTCTAAACACTGTGTGGTGTAATGAAATGATTGATAAGGGGTGTCCTGTGACCTCCGCTGGATGTTCTTTGTACCCTTTTCTGCAGCACGTCTCTCTGCAGTGTGTGCTCACTAGCAAAGCGCCGTATTTTGCAAATGCTGCAGTCAGAGGGTTCTTATTTGAAGGATAATTTCACTAGGAAGTAACGTCAGCGTGTTGATGAATTTCACCCAGTGTTTACAGGCTACTTCACTGATACCTGTCCTCCATTATAAACACTGTTTACACACGGGAAAAAAGTTACCACATGTCAGTTTTTATATGTATTACTGAACCACTGGAAAAGCTGTAGTCACCCGTATTAACCATAGATATTGAAGGTTGGAAAGGATATGCCCCATGACATACTACCTGTAGCCAGGAGTAAATAAGGTCACAGAATATCTATGGATATGGTTCAAGCTAAGATATGAGAAAATTTAAAAAAGCTAATGAGTTTGGCAGTTCCAAAGCAGAGGTTAACATTCTACATAAGCATAGTGACTATAATGCTATGACTTTCTTTTTTTTTAAGATTTTATTTATTTGTCAGAGAGAGAGATAGAGAGCACAAGCAGGGGGAGCGGCAGGCAGAGGGAGAAGCAGGCTCCCTGCTGAGCAAGGAGCCCGATGTGGGACTCGATCCCAGGACCCTGGGATCATGACCTGAGCTGAAGGCAGACGCTTAACTGACTGAGCCACCCACACATCCCATAATACTGTGACTTTTTGATATATAAATAAACTTTATGTCTTTAATGAATATTTTCTTATTAAATCCCATTCCTGCATGAAGATAGAACAAAGATGATAGGCAAGATTTCGGTACTATTTCTACTTGTGTGATATCTGCAAAAGCTCATTCATGTCCTAAGGCATTGAAAATTTTAAGATTTATATTGTAAATAGGTAATTCCAGCAACTGAACAGTGGGAAGTGAAAAGGGAATAATATAAGAAGGAGACTAGAAGGAAAATATTTCAAAAGTCTCTGTCAAAGATAAGAGAGGCCTGAACTTAGTACTATGTCTATAAGGAAGGAGAAGAGGGAGTTTTTTGTTTGTTTGTTAGTTTTATTTTGTTTTATTTTAATTTAGGAGTTAAATCTATCAAATTCAATGATTCACCGCATGACAGGGGAGTGGGAGAGAAAAATAAAAACATTAAGTATAATTCCTGGGCATTTCAGGCAGTCTTGCTTAGGGTTAGTCAGTAAACGTGTGGCAAAATACACAACAAAGTCTACAAAAACAAAAATTTAACTTGTGACAACACTGATCTGCATTTAGTCCTATTGCCTAGTCTTTATATCTGGGGAAAAAAATCAAAGATGCAGTAAGAATAAAATGAGGAGTGACATTAAAAAGGTGTCAGTTTAGCATGGGGTGATACCCAAAATCTTCAGGAAAAGCAAAGAGAATATTATTTAGATGCTGTGAGCTTCTCTATAAAGACCAAGGCATTGCGTGATTTAATAAAGTACATTGAGCGTAAGGCTAAATAACAATAATGCTAGTATACGCCACACAACGTCGTGCTTGATGGGATCAAATGGTAATAGCCCAAGCCACTCTTGCCTAGGGGATGTTTAATAGAGCTACACAAATAATATAATACTTTGGTTCAATGAGGGATTCTTTTTAGCTCCCTTTTCAGGCAGAGAAATGCTTTTATAGCTAAAGGGAGCCTAACATCTTTCCCATCTTCATGGTGCACAGAGAGGATGCTAGTCTCTAGGGCAGCCTGCTCCAGAACACAGGAGAAGGCACCAGTGTGGTTTCTGACACAGAGGACTCGCATTAGAAAAAGAGGGTGCAGTGTTGCACAACCAATCCCACAATTCATAAGCAAAGGCCCAGAGGAAAGAAGCAGCTCTTCTGGTGTACATAAGGTCATCTGGGACACACCAAAAATGATCCAAGCAGAATCAGGGCAGAAACTCTTCCTTAGTCACATGGGTAAGTGTTATCAATGGTTCTCAGGTAGGAATAATTGGTTGCTGTCTTCAGGACCCATGTCATCTTCTGTACCATTCACTGTATTTTAAGCATGCACAGTGATTGGGATATATTTTTCATTTCAGGATGTGGATTCAGTCATTCTTGACTGTCCTTTTTGTGAGGCACTGAGTTTAAAACCTATCTAGTAATCAAGCAACCAACCAACCAACCAACCAACACCCCTGAGAATTCCCAGAGCTAAGAATGTCTAGTAGTCAAGAGTTTGACATTTAGAGTTGGAAAAAATGAGATAGAAAGAACTAACAAATTCTTTTGGAAATAAGTAGATCTGTGTGTGGATGAGCTAAATGTTATATTAGAGTACTGCAAGTACTGCACCCTAAAGGTCTGACACAGTATTTACAACCTAGGAATTTACTCAGTCATTCCATAAGCATTCATCAAATGCTTCCTATGCTGGACAATATGGAAGACTTATTAAAAAGGGATCAAGCTGAAAAATATGGGAACTAGTTAAGTGACTATCACAGTGTAAATAAAACAGATGAGGTCATTCTAAGGGAGAAGCAGAGGCATTAGAAGGGAGGAAACAGAAACAAGAGAAATTTAGACACAGTCAATAAATAGTTTATAAGTAAAAAAAAAGCGTAGTACCTAGAAAAAAGTAATTACTGTACACAAGAGTAAAAGATTAAATTGAATAGATCCTAACTTGTGACAAATAATAGACCAGCCAATTACATAGTCAGATCCCAACAGATAACCACACAGACTCTACATCAACAGTGGGAATTTCTTTAGCCAAGTGCAAATCTCAGTATTCTCACCAGAATTCAACCTGGACTTACGTGGAGGTCAAAGGAGTCAGCTCTGTGCATCTTACCGGAGAACCATTCTGGTCATAAAATGATTAAGAGTGCTAGGCTATAGAGATGAGATTACCTTCAAAGTGACAGAAGCCTCATTTTCCAATAATTCTGAAAGAATTTGAGCCAAACTGAGAGCAGATGAAGACACATCATTGGTAGGAATAAAATGTAGTATCATATGTAGGAATAAAATACATGGGAATAAAATGCAGTAAGGAGGTGATACAGAATAGGTGTGTATTATACACTCAGTACTTTTGAGCTGTAAGACAGAAATGTCCTGCAGTTTGCTGCCATACTCTGTATATATGTGTGAGTGTGTGTGTTGGTGAGAGAGAGAGGAGAAATATCGCAGCCGTTCAGACCACAGATCTGATCCAGCAGGAACTAAATTTAACCCAGAGCCTGAGGATGAGCCAATGAAAGCAGTGCATTGACCAAGTGTCTAAGACACATTTTAGGGACATTTGTCTTTTCTGGGTCAAGTCTGACCTCATTTGGTGCAAATCCAACCTTTGCCATCTCAATTTACTAAAATAAGATAGATAAATTAGGTTGCATTTCTTTTGTTTCTTAAAGAATTAATTCTGGAATCCCCTTAGTCAATCTGAAAGGATGATGCCATTTATAAAATTTAATTCAGCTCTATCATTTCAGAATACGTATATTGTGGAAAATCTGTTTCCCAAACTAGATTTTCCCTTTGCCTTCCCCAAAATTTTGAAGAGAAAAATTTACAATAAACTAAGTTATGGCAGAAATGTTTTTAAAATGCCAAGGGGCTAGTTTGGTGTTAATACAAATTCATACTAATCACTCAAACCTTCATGTCTGCAGAGTTTTTAACAATTAGGGTTTTTAACAATGATTATAGATCTTTGGCTAACATGCAAAGATATAAACTCATCTTTGCTAAATTATTCTTATTAAGGCAAATGTTGAAATGATTATTAGGGTTTCAAACAATGAGATAGCTCCTTGGAATGGAAAGATAAACGTATATTTACTGGACAATTCTTAAAGGCAAGCAATAAAACCAACAAGGTCATGAGGTTAAAGTTTAATTGCCCAGAATATTCACATAGCCAAATAATTGGAAACCTGAATGTTGTGGCTAAAAAAAAGCTTTTACTGCATGCTTCCTGCTTATTGTAACTTTTAAATCCTCACTTTTACAAAATGTGAAATAGCAGCCCCTTAATAAAAGTATATGTATCATAAGAAAGATCTATTGTAAAAAGGCAATTATGTAGATTATCAATCAGAATTATTGTATGAGTAGTTCACCCTCTTCTTTTTAACTGGTATCAGGAAACAGTATTCTTTTTTTTTTAATTAAGATTTTTATTTATTTATTTGACAGAGAGGGAGAGAGGGAACACAAGCAGGGGGAGTGGGAGAGGGAGAAGCAGGCTTCCTGCAGAGCAGGGAGCCCGATGCGGGGCTCGATTCCAGGACCCTGGGATCATGACCTGAGCCGAAGGCAGACTCTCAACAACTGAGCCACCCAGGCGCCCCAGGAAACAGTATTCTTAAAGCATATTAGATGTGCTTCTATCCCTTTTTCAAAATGTGGCTAAAAATGTTTCTTGAGATATCACTGCTGAAGCAAACACCACTTTGAAAAAATACTACTTTTTCAAGGTTCAATTTCTGAGTCTCACTGAATACTTGAAGACAAAAAGGCAAATTGTTTTTAAATCCTTTACATATTTTCTATTCTATTAGGGTGACCAAGAGTTAATTATAATATTAGAGGCTATAGGGTCTAAAAGAGTTGTTAAGGACAATATAAAAAGACCATTTCGGGAAGACTAAGATGGAAAAGGAAGGAATTCTAACTTGGTCCCAAGTAAGTGGCCTGTGGGACAAGTGAACTGAGGTATCTGACATTTTATGCCAGAGCATTTTCAAATAAAAACATCCTTATTGTAGAACGAGGCAATTATTGCATGAATCTTTTGACTGGTTATCTTCTTGGGAAGACTCACTTCAATGTTTAGTCTCTAGAGAGGGTAGTGGGAAAAGCTTACATGGGGAATTCTAAGCCCTCTGTAAGTGAGGGAGGGGTTAGAGATAGGATTGGTATGTTTTACATATACAGGTATATATATGGCGTCACGCACGTTCAGTCTTAATTGCCTTCTGTTTCTTGCTAAAGCTGTTATAACATCTCTTAAGTTATCAATTCTCTAGATTACTTCAATTCATTTCTGTTGAGAGCAAATGGTTTAGCTGCTTGAGCTTTGTGCAATATTCCCAACTGAGATATTAATTCTGTGACAAAGTAATTAAAAGCTCCTGCACTCTGACATCATAATTGCCGAGCTGGAATCTGGCTTTGCCATTAACTAATTACATGCCTTTAGAGAAGTTACTTACCCTCTCTAAGCCTCAGGCTCTTCATCTGCAAACTGAGAATAACAATGGCCCTGTTTCCCTGGGGTGTTGCAAGTATGAGATCCGTGGAAAGTTCTCAGTGTGGTGACTGACTGGTCTGTAATACACATGCAATAAGTATCAGCCACCTTTATTATTATTATTAAATGAGAACTAAAAGGAATGTAACATAGCTTTATTTTCTGTAGTGATCTTTTTGGTGGCATATTATAAGAAATGATTTGCTATCTCTGGATCCTGAATTAAAAATCCATAATCCTTAGAGAAAAAACATGGGCTCTGTAAGGGAACTGTCAAGTTCAGAGATGATTAATGTAAAGTGTGTCACATAGTGTCAGATCCTCAGTAGGTGGTAGGAGGTGATATTGTTCCTGTTAGCATCATGATTTCATAAATTTATTTCTTGTCCATTTTGGCTAGATCCATGAATGACTGAGGTGAATAGGCAGAAGTCACCCATGCCTGTCTGGGGATAATATTAATATTAATAATATCATGCAGGCTAACTTTGTGGTTAGTATACACCCTTCTTTAAATTCCGTTTCTTGGGCGCCTGGGTGGCTCAGTTGGTTAAGCGACTGCCTTCGGCTCAGGTCATGATCCTGGAGTCCCGGGATCGAGTCCCACATCAGGCTCCCTGCTCAGCAGGGAGTCTGCTTCTCCCTCTGACCCTCTTCCCTCTCGTGCTCTCTATCTCTCATTCTCTCTCTCTCAAATAAATAAATAAATAAAATCTTTAAAAAAACTTCCATTTCCTAACCATGAAAGACTATGGACTCTGAGAAACAGACTGAGAGCTCTGGAGGGGAAGGGGGTGGGGAGATGGGTTGGCCTGGTGATGGGTATTAAGGAGGGCACGTACTGAATGGAGCACTGGGTGTTATACGCAGGTGATGAATCCTGGAACACTATATCAAAAACTAATGATGTAATGTATGGTGATTAACATAATAAAAAAATATTGCCTCTCAAAAGGAGGTACTGTTAGGTGCCGATGGGTCTAGACGCCTTCCCTCTCCTTCTGCCAATATGTTTTTAGAAAAGCAATAGTTAAATAACTTAAATAATTGAGTTTATATCTTCTTTTTAGGCTAAGATTTTACATGTTGACACATAATTCATTAAAATAATGATGGAATGGCCTGCATGAGCAGTGGTAACTGTCTTGTAAAGATCTTTCTTAGAGCCTCTCAAATGGCACTATAAACCTGAAACTTACCAAGTGGCTCTGATTATAAAGGAATCCTGTTCAAGGAAATTGTTCAATGGAAGGTATCAAAGTATTAAAATCAATAAGGCATGCGGAGAACTCTAGGATAATTACCATGGTGTACTGTCAAGATCATACTCGATTTAGAAAACTACTGGCCCATATAATTTTGTCTTATTTGTCATCAAGAAATACTTCTAGAGCAAAAATAACCCATTCTTCTGGAAGTTGACTTCCTTGGCCACATTATAATGTATTTCTTAAAAGTCTAAAAACTATCATGGAGGGGCACCTGGGTGGCTCCATCGGTTAAGCATCTGACTGTTGATTTCTGCTCAGGTCATGATCTCAGGGTGGTGAGATTGACCCTGCATTGGGCTCCATGCTCAGCAGGGAGTCTGCTTGAGATTCTCTCTCTCTCTCCCTCTCCCTCTCCCCTTACCCCCACCCCCTGTGCTCTCTCTCTTTATCTTCCTCAAATAAATAAAAAAATCTTTAAAAAACCATCATGCATTTATTTTAAATTACTTTGAGATTGGAATTTTATTTACCTGGGAACTGTGACCTCCTATTGTGACCCTAATTCTCTAGATTTAGTTAATGAGCATATTATAACCTTATATGAACATGACTTCTAAGGGAGAAAGACCTTCCTGAAATATCCACCACCCATACAATATAAAGGCAGCAGGACCATGGTCGACACGCAAGAAGGAATGCCACTGGATTGGGAGACACTATTTTTGTGCTTTGGAAATGGGGGCAGGGAATGAGAGGAATGTGGGAATTCACTTAATGTCCTATCTCACTCCAGTGGTACTCGACAGACTCCAGAGCTGGACAAAGAAGAAGCTTCTTTGGTGACAATGGCCTCTTCGGCCTCGGGACTTCGGAAAGACACCGTCTCTCTGGGAGAAAGTAAAAAGTCTCCCCTTGTTTGATGCTCTGCCTGTATGTAATACCTCAGAGGCAGGCAGGAAGAAAGAATGTTCCTCTGCCTTGTTATTTCTCTAAAATTGCTGATGAAATAGATAACGTTACAGGCAACCCAAAGACAGAAGCAACTTATAAACATCAGATATTATGTGAGGCAACCTCAAATCTGATTTATATAAATATATATCAATATAAATTGATATTATAGAGAAGACCTGGTGTACCCAGAAGAGGAGAAAGCACAGAACGAGTAGTTTCCCGGGAATTGCAGCAAGGCTCAGGATTTCAGACAGAGATGTGACTAAAGGAGAAGAGTAGCCACCCCCAAGGGGCAAAGCATAATGCTGCCTGTCAGCCCACCTAACAGTGGCTATACCACCCCAGTAAATCAGTTGTCCTCAACGTGAGGGCTGCAAAGTGCTGAGGAACCAAAGGGTAATTTCTGAAGGGAGTCCATAAAACCATACCTAAATTACACATGTTTATAGATGATTTTATGTATGTGTATATACGTACACATAAATACATATGCACAATACATATGTATGTATTATATGTACATATACATATGTATATAAAACAATATTTTAATCTATATAGAAGCTACCTAAATATACTAGTGCTTTAGTATTTTTTCTCAATCAAGAGATACTAAAAGTTATACTATTTTTATTACAGAGGTCTGCAAAATATTTTGTCTCTGAAAAATGACTTTTTTGCGAATATGTTGGACTCCAGAGCCAAAAAGTGTTCCAGTCTTCAAGCATAACAGTATTCCCTTTCTGAAGAATAATGATATACCCGTTAAAATAGCTAACATTTACATTTGGGTTAGGTTTTAACTTGTTCTGTCTTTTTGTGTGTGTAGGGGTGTGTGTGTGTGTGTGTGTGTGTGTGTGTGTGTACTAAGTAATGACCCCATATTAATTTCCAAGTCAAAGACCACATGTGCAAGACAAATAGTGTTGTCAGGGCCCTTCAAACAAGAATAAAAATGAGCATTCTCTGCTGTCATAAGAATAAACAAAAACTCTTCTGGGCCCAGCAGAGAGGGAATGACCCTCCACCTCTTTCCCATCTTCTGTCTGAGCCCAAGGTGGCGGTCCAGGGTACTCTAGGGACGTGCTTAATTTGGGGCAAATTATATGTCCTCTCCACTCCCACTTTTACTTGGGTGAAAACAGAGCAAAGTAAATATCAAAGTTATCCTAGAAAAAAAAATATGGGGCGCTTGGGTGGCTCAGTCGGTTAAGCGTCTGTCTTCGGCTCTGGTCATGATCCTGGGGTCCTGGGATTGACCCGGGCTCAGCGGGGAGCCTGCTTCTCCCTCTCCCTCTGCCCCTGCTTGTGTTCCCTCTCTCACTGTGTCAAATAAATAAATAAATAATCTTAAAAAAATAGAAGTGATTAAAAATGCTCAAATATCTCTAAGTAAGGAAGGTGTGTGGAGAGGAAAGTGGAAGTCTATCCTCGGCAATGATGATAACTGAGTTGTGGATTGTAGGCATTATCGGCAAGCAAATCCTATGGAGGAAGTCGGCACCCAAGGCAGATAGGAGAAATTCAGCTTGGTTTCTGGCCGGTATTCACAGGCAGGGTATGCAAGCTACATAAGCTATATGAATGCTAGAAATTATTGCTGTTCACTTTTGTAAGCATGGTTGGTTTTACACATCTCCAGATTTAATATGCCACTTCATCCAAAAATGAAACAACTTTTGTTATTTATTTATCAATTGTTTATTTGAAAGAGCCTTTAATAGACATTGGGAAGTTAATTATTGATATTTGGGGGTTTTTTTCCCTAAGATTTTATTTATTTATTTATTTATTTATTTATTTGAATGAGAGAGAGAGAGAATGCCCATGAGCTGGGGGGGAAAAGACAAGCAGTCTCTGCGCTGAGCATGGACTCCATTGCAGGGCCTGATCCCACGACCCTGAGATCGTGACCTGAGCTGAAACCAAGAGTCCAAAACACAACTGACTGAGCCACTCACACACCCCAATTATTGATATTTGTGATAATACCTGAGTCCAAACTAGAAAATTTAAAATTATTTTTAGGACTATAAATTTGGTATAAAATGCATATATATTGAAGTTACTTGTAAATTTGTCATCCATAAAACATGGCTTAAGAAGATATCTAATGTAGCACTCTATAAAGAAATAACCATTGGGACATTTGGTTGGTTCAGTGGGTTAAGTGTTTGCCTTCCGCTCCAGTCATGATCCTCGGGTCCTGAGATGGAACCACATCGGGCTCCCTGCTCAGTGGGGAGTCTGCTTCACCCTCTCCCTCTGCCCCTCCCTGCAACTTGTGCTCTCTCTTGTGCTCTCTCTCGTGCTTGCTCTCTAGTGCGCGCTCGTGCTCTCTCTCAAATAAATAAATAAATAAATAAAATCTTAAAAGAAGAAATACTGTTAATGAAAAATGAATGCAATTTTCCCATTCTTCATACAATTCTATACGGATCTTGGACTATATGCATGAATCTGGTCTATATGAATATGCTACTGTTATATCGGTATCTAAGTAAAAAGGCAAAGGTCTTTCTTCTAGTACATGATTTTGCTCATTGCACCCCAAATTCCACTTGAGAGAAATAATATTTATGGGGAATTTTTGTTTATGTTATTGTTTTTCTAGTAATTTCATTTTTGCCTCTTCTTATTTTTTAATAGTTGATACTTTATTTAAAATTATATATTATCTGTCCTTAGTATGTGGTATTAAGCCACCTCAGTTCTTTAGTGGAAAAATGCAAGGGATATAGATGAAGACATGGTATAGATATAGGGTATAGACTGAAGCTAGACTCTCTCTTCCTCTCCCTGTCTGCATGTCTTTAAATTGTACAATTTAGTTTAACTCATTTCAAATCTTTTCCTTATATAAAGATACCTTTAGTTTTCAAAGTCACTAGGTCTGTGCTCTCTCTTGGTGACACATAACCACATACACACAAATGCTTTCCTTTAAGGGGATTGAAACCAGCTGAGAACTCTGTTTTCAACATAGCTAATTATAAAATTTAATTAAATATTTAGGGAAACTTGAGAGCTAACGGTGGAGAACTACCTTAGGAGGTCAGCAGGCTGAGAAATGTTTACTTCTTCACACATGCCCATGCCCATTCTCCTGAAACAAACACATCCAAAAGGATACTGCTTTGCTTTTTGTTGTTGTTGTTGAGCTGCTAAACTGTAAACCTTAGAAAGGACTTGCTGGAAAATGAGTCTGTCTGCCAGGGAAAGCCAGAGAAGCCATCAAGAGGATGGTGTAGGAATCATTCTCAAGCTCTATTGTCTTTCCCTCAGGAGGCACGTGTTTAGTCTTCTGAAATCCAGTGACCCCTTCATCAAAGGGATTTTGGTAAATATTTCTAAAAACTAAGAGAAACTTTTAGTAAAGTGAGTTGAGCCCAGGAGAGTAAAATAGAGGAGCCCTACTTTGGGCACAATGACGGGATCTCATTTTATCAAGACGGAAGATAGAAATGGCGGGCAACGAAACAGTGAAGCGTGAGGCCCTGAAATATCCCTGAATAAATATACAAAATAAATAAATTTATGTATCAGTCCCCACTTTCTATTCCTCTACTGTCCTCCTCCTGCTATGTAAGTAAACTTAAGTCAATACATTAGAAGTCTTTCAAGCAATGCGTTATCATCTCATCACTATATAGCCAAAGATTCTGCGGAACTTTTGAGGGCTTGTGGCGGGACGCTGTTTCACTGCCACTTGGCTTAATAAATACAGCTTATAAAAACTTTGATCATGGGGGGCCCTGGGTGGCTCAGTCAGTTAAACATCTGCCTTCGGCTCAGGTCATGATCTCAGGGTCCTGGGATCGAGCCCCGCATCGGGCTCCCTGCTTAATGGGGAGTCTGCGTCTCCCTCTGCCTCTGCTCCTCCACCCCACTCGTGTGCACTCTCTCTCTCTCTCAAATAAATACAATTTTTTTTAAATAAATAAAATATTAAAAAAAAACTTTAATCATTAACTCCGAAAGTAGAGAGGCATGCAATGAAATGCGAACTCCCAGCCATACTTTGCCCACTCAGTTTTTCTGCTGCATTTCTGTTTCTGTTAGTCAACGTTCATTGATTCAACACCACGCCTGGCTGGGTATCTAACACTGTTCAAGATATAATGACAGGAAATTTTAAGACACAACTGATTTATGTTTCAGCCCAAATTCCCACTGGACCAGTTTGGCTCTCTAACCGTGCTCTTCCCCACCACTGACCCTGTCTTCTGCAATATGAACAATACTACAGAACATAGTGGAAGATGACTGGTACCGTAACTCATGTGTTTATAAAATACTGTGATACTAATTGAAGATAAGGGCCTGGCTATACCCTTCCTCATTTTCAACGTGTGATTTGGATCTCGTACTGAAAAGAAATGATGGAGAAGCTTAGTCAATCCTTAGAATACTGTTTTACAAAATTTCTCACTCCATTTGATGCTCTCCAGTCCCATTAATACTGCAAATTCTGAAGTCTTCTAAATTTCCCATTCCTCTACTCTCCTTCCCCCTTTATCCTTCCCTCCCTCTCCTTTCCCTTACATTCTAGAACACAGATAGAACTTTAAAATCATGGCTCCTGGTATGAAACTTTCATTGTATAACCTAAATCCTGTGTGTGTGTGTGTGTGTGTGTGTGTGTGTGTGTGAAGATATAGATAGATATCACAGTCAAAATTATATTATTAATGAAAACTAAAATATTCATTAACAATTCTTTGACTTCAGTAAATCATAATTTAACATTATCTAAATGCCCTTCCCTTTATTCAGATGCATGGTTTCACTTAGAAGGACTCATTTCTGGGGCACCTGGGTGGCTCAGTGGGTTAAGCATCTGCCTTCTGCTCAGGTTATGATCCCGGGGTCCTGGGATAGAGCCTGGCATGGCGCTCCCTGCTCAGCAGGGAGGCTGCTTCTCCCTCCCCCTCTTCCCCTCCCCTGGCTCATGCTCTCTCTCTTGCTCACTCTTTCAAATAAATAAATAAAATCTTAAAAAAAAAAGGACTCATTTCTTACATACAAGGTAGTATTTGATTTTTTAAAAAATGTTCCGTGGAAAATACTAAAATTATTACACATTAAGTCATTTAATATTCAGAATTATTCCACAAAGAAGGCATTAATACTTTCCATTTTATCTGCCCAAAAATAAAGACTCCAGAATCAGTTAAGTAGCTTGTCCAAGTTTACAGGTGCTAAATAGCAAAAGATTCAACTCAAGTTTATGACCTTTCTACTAAGCTTCATTTTCTCTATGTCTCATAACATAAGCTTATCTCGTATCTCTGGTAAAAACTGCCCAAGAGACTCCACAGCTGTGATCATTTGCATTTTAAGTCTACAAGTTTTCTTCTTGGTGAATACACTTAACTGTATCTTAATGGTTCTAAGGTGCACATTTTAAAAACACTGCAACATCTCTTAGATGAGGATGCATCTCATAGTCAAAGGCAGCTGACATTCGCTGTTGGCCCAGTAGCAGCAGGGACCCTTGTCATTGCCACACAGGAGTCAACAGTTACAGTCCCATGACACAACAGGACCACTTGTATTTTTGCAAAGTTTGATAAATAATGAAGTTTGGTTTTTAAGATTTATTAATTTGAAACTTGCTATAGATATGAAATATAAATCTAAACCATTTGTTTTTCAAATAGCTAATTTTATATCTTATTTATGCAATTTTTTAAAAGATTTTACTATTTATTTGACAGAGAGAGCATGAGCACGGGGGAGGGGGAGGGGCAGAGGGAGAGGGAGAGGGAGAAGCAGGCTTCCCGCGGAGCAGGGAGCCAGGCGCTGGGCTGGATCCCAGGACCCTGGGATCATGACCTGAGCTGAAGGCAGATGCTTAACTGACTGAGCCACCCAGGCTCCCCTGTATCCTATTTATTAAATAGTCCTTTCATTAAGTTGTTTTTCTGTCCCTAATTGTTTTGAGATACTATATATACCATATATTCTTTTATATGTATTATAAATTATAAATTGACCCTTTTCATTTGTTACAAAATACGCCCTGCCTTTCTCCATAAAGGATTTTGTGCATTAAAAATATGAAAAAAAGAGCATGAAATTGAAATAGATTTAGGGAAAGGGAAACTATAACAAATAAGCAAAAAAACAAGCCAGGGGTGGGAATAAAATGAAGCCACGAATGAAGTTAGACTGTATATCAGAATCTTCTCACAGGTGCTGTGGGCAGGTGACAAACTGGGCTCAGCTTTGTAGTAGCCAGTGCAAAAAAAGAGATCCTTATCAGTTACACAGTTTCCAGTGTCCTGGAGATGGAAACAGCATAGCTGTTTAGAAGTTATGCAGATAGTCCATGTGCTGAGCTCAGGGTGGGTGTGTCTGCTTGGGCTCCACATAATGAAGGGATTCCAGGATGGACAATAGCCTGACAACTGATGTGACAACGATTCCGTGAGGCTCAGTATAAGCTTGTGGCTCCCAGCAAAATTAAAAAGCAAATCCAGGCTGATGCTTTCAGGCAGTCTTATTTATCTTGTTCATTGCTGCACCCTCACTGCTTGGCACAGTCTTGACACGTGGTAAATGCTTCATGAGTTATTTCCTGAATGAATGAAAGAGTATAACCTAGAGCCTAGAGCTGTAGAGCCGCGCCACCCACAGAATTTACTTCCTATGGAATGCTTACAGTGTGGCTGTACCACATAGCCGGTTCCATAAAGTCCCCTTGTGTCTCAGCACTTCAGGGATCCGGGAACAAGTTTAACAGCCTTTAGTGGAAGCTGGGGGCGGGGGGAGGAGGGCTGCGTGGCAAATATGTACTAAAACCACATTGTTTAATTTATTGCTGCTCTATAATACATGTTTTTAAATTTGTCGGGGCTAATCCTCTTTCATTTTCTACTCTCCAAATACTTTTCCCTATTATTTCATCTCACCCTTTAAGTTCGATCAGACTAAAATGGTCTGTTCTATTATTATCTCCACGTGTGGTATCCTTAAGGCTTGCTTTGCCAGGGCAGTCCAGTTTCCGCCCGTTGTCCCAGCATAGTATTTCGTTCTCGAGAGTGTCCATATCTGGATGATAAATTATGTGGTCACCCTACTTACATATTTCTCAATTCTATCCTTTTTTATCCATTCCCGCTGCTATCACCATGGTCTGAACTTGTCCCCCGCCAACTGGCCATACAGGCCCCCTACTTAGTCCATGCATTCTCCTCCTGCTTTCATTCTTGCCCTGCCCCCACTCATTCTCTACCCTGCAGCCCTCATGGACGCCCCTTTGGTGCTTTAAATATTTAAAAGCATGGATCCCAAATAAATTAACTGGTAAATTCTCATACATTTCCCCCCAAAGCGTTTTATATTTATTTTGTTAGATTTCAAGAAAAATGTTCTTTGAGATTGTTGCTTAATTGGTTTGGATATTAGTGTATACTTGGCATACTGTTCTTAATCATTTGATGATTCTTATTGTATTTAATGAAGAATTGTTTCCCTTTCCCCCAAAACTTAACCTTTCCATTTTGTGGAGGACTCAGAAGCCTATACAGTAAGTCTATAGTGAGAGCTATGTTGTTTGTGAACTTCACTGTAAGGATACATTAAGAGTAAGAGCCTTGGGCGCCTGGGTGGCTCAGTTGTTAAGCGTCTGCCTTTGGCTCAGGTCATGATCCCAGGGTCCTGGGATCGAGTCCCACATCGGGCTCCCTGCTCAGCGGGAAGTCCGCTTCTCCCTCTCCCACGCTCCCTGCTTGTGTTTCCTCTCTGCTGTCTCTCTCTGTTAAAAAATAAAAAATGTTAAAAAAAAAAAAAAGAGCCTTGATTTTCAACCTTCAATCCTAGATCAAAGGATCGATCACTCCCTGTGGCAAATTGTTGGTGTGCTCCTTAAATCTTTACCATAGAGCTAACATAGTGTAATACTTTTATTCTTAAAAGCCTTCCACCTAAACTCATATTTTCATTCTCACAGCATGTCTACTGGGCAGGTATTTTATCCTGAAAAAAAAAAAAAAACAGTTGAGAAAGATGAAGAGCATAGGTATTGGTCAAACAATACAAGTGTAATAGAAATGAGTGTAGAACATTTTGTCTCATTTCCAAGTCCCATTCACTTAATTAATAAGGAAATAAAATTTGACCTTATTAACAATATAAAATTATCTTCTTAATTTTTGAAAAGACTTGTCATTCTTTTGAAGAGCTGGTTTTGTTTTTACTTGGAGATTAAGTGTATCAATGTAGGAAAATTGGTAGTCAGTAACATGGGTATGAAAATATTTCATATACTTTTCTCAATTGGGGTAAGGAAGAAGGTGATTTAAGTAGGACAAATTCTCTAGGTTATGCTAAAATAGAATGTTAAAATATAAGTGCCATTCATACGTCCTAATGGTCAGGAAGGACGGATGTTATGTACTGTTATAGAATATAAGTATTCTGCAATGCAGTTTAGTTGATATACTCTATAGATACTCAGAGACGGGTCCTTTCCATCCCGTTTCCACTTGGTCAAAATAGAAAAGAAGGGAGAGTACCAAAATGAGAAGCCAAACCGAGGTTGGAAAAAGATCATTGCCCCTGGGACCCTGGTAGCTGTTCTTTTAAAGTCCTCCATTTCAGCATGCTGTATATAAAGAAAAATAAACTTACACTTTTTGATGTGGAGAATATCAAGGAAAACTTTGATCCACTGTCTAAGCCCGTGCTTGCATGAACAACTTGAAATGTTAGACAACAAACAGAAACATTAAGTCCTAACCTTTCAGTATTAAATGTTACCAAATAAACAGCCGGACTCTGCTGACCTTAACACCTAGTATTTTGCTGCATCAGTTTTATGGACACAATAAACCCTCCTGGATGATGAACATTTTGTAATTCAGAGAATGACTCATGGAAAATATAGTTTTCATTTGCTAACGTGCTGTAGGATTGAATTTAGAAATGTCTTGCTGTGTTGAAATTGATTCCATTTGAACGGCGATCCAAAAGCTACAATAAACTTTAAAAAATGTACAAGTATGCTCTGCTTCTTTCACATATTTGGGAAAACAGAAGCAAACAAATAATGTTCCTGGGACCCATTTTTGCACCATTATATCCTATTACGTAAACTCGCATTATATAAAACAGTCATGATTATCACATCTATTTATGGAATAAACATAAACCAAACTAAATCAGTTTTTAAAAGACGTGAAATGGCATTCAACAAAACATTATAATTGAGGTTCATTCTGTCTAAAACTTTTTTGAATGTTTTTGTACCTTGATTTAGATTGACCTGAGAGGCCAACATCTGGATTTTTAAAAAGGATATGCTAAAGCTATACCAAAGGATTCACCGGGTGATTCTTTTAAGACAAGTCTAAACCAATACAGTCAAGATGGAATTCAATTTAAACTTGTCATCTGTACTCTGCTTCTCTCTCATCTCAATTATTGTGTCAAAAGCCTTAAGCAGTTACCTGCCACTAATATTTTTCTTATTTCCTCTTGGGGATTTAATTAGATCAGACTCTGACAAACATGGTGACTGGGTCATTCCAGCAAGACAGCAGAGGAAATAATTTCTTCACAGCAAGATATGTCTTTCTTTGGTATCTTAAAACTAGAGTAGAGGGGCACCTGGGTGGCTCAGTCGGTTAAGCGGCTACCTTCGGCTCAGGTCATAACCCCAGGGTCCTGGGTTCGAGCCCCGCATCGGGCTCCCTGCTCTGCGGGGAGCCTGCTTCTCCCTCTCCCTCTGCCTGCTTCTCTGCCTACTTGTGCTCTCTATCTCTCTGTCAAATAAATAAATAAAATCTTTAAAAAAAAAAACTAGAGTAGATTCTCATCATCCTGGATTTTAGGGTGTATGAATGACTTTTCAAAAACCCATTCATTGCAGTGATTTACTTTGAATATATTCCCAGAAAAATAAAATTTTTTGAGCTTTGAAGGTTCAGTTAAAAAAAAAGTTCCTGTAGAGAACATAACTTAATCTTTATAATATCCCCCTGCGGGACATAGTTAACTCTAGGTCACACTGAATTTAATTGCAGTGGCTCCTCATAAAACCATACACCTTTCTTAAGGTCTTCAGCGCATGCACCTTTGGATACGTACAAATGTTACATACATAATTTAAAAAAGGGAGAAAGAGAGAGAAAATTCAGAGAACCAAAATAGATGTGCCTTAAAGTATTCCCTTTCCAGTCTTAAATTCATGATTCTGTACCTGAGTTTGTTCTTTTTAATGCAGACAATAACAAGCTTGATCTGGCTTTGCCAAAGTTGCAACACCCAGTTAGAAAGAAGCAAACACACAAAACACAAAGATAAAAGACACTCTAGAGCATCCATTTTTCTCCAGGCAATTTAGAAATGAATAATTTTCTCTCCTTTTCACTTCTGGAAAAGAAAAGTAATCTTGTATAATTACTGGTCGTTGTTTCAGTAAATCTCAGTTGAAAAATTTGGGACAGTCTCATTTCCCCCCATTCCAGTATAATTTCTATGTACAGAATGTTTCATTATTTCGCCCTTTCTTAAAACTGTGCTTTTATAACCTAGTCTACAGAGTTGCCATTCTACTATGTTACCTCAGAGAAGCCACTCAATAGCCTTGTTTCATAACAAGTTATATAGGAACAGAGGGGAATGCCATGCCCCAGCTGGTTCTGAAGTTGCTAGTTTATAACTGTGCAAATATCGGAGATGTGGGATGAAAGGTACTATTATGTTATTACCATGAATGTACAATTGCTGTAAATACTCTGGTAACCCAGGCCCGAAAGAATCTATTAAGTTAACATTATGCATTCTTTGGGTTTTGAGGTTTCTGAAAGTCATCCATCATTCAGTGCCAATGACATTTATAAATACCACAAAGCCTGATGATCAGGCGGCTTAGTTTCATTGCTCTGCCTCTCCCTTTCCCTCTTCCTGTCCCACTATCTTTATCTAACCTACGTAACCGATCGAGGCTTGTTTATTATCATTTGAAAAACAGTATCGAAATGTTCTTACACAATCAATTTGTAATTAATAGGAAATGGGGCTGTCTGATCCTGCTGGTAGGAGAAAGCCTGCGTTATGTCTAATGGATGTTTTCCATCTCTTTGGTGGTGATGCGTGGCAAAAGGATTGTAAATGCAGATGGTCTATGTAATGAATCACGCACTCAAGACTGATGGGAAGGGCACTTGGGGAAAACAAAAGGCTTTCATCTGAAAGGATGTTCTGTGGGACAAGGTCACTGATATCAATCTTCAATTTTTCATATTATTTAAAAATATTTTTTGGCCTTTCTACTGCTTTCAACAACTTCTTAATGTAAGCAAATAAGCCAAGTGAACGATGGCTTTAAGAGAGAGATCTGAACAGCTCTCAATGGAGCATTTGGTTTTGAAGCAACTTTGGCTGCGCTCTGTTTTGTTGTACACGAGTCTTCTTCTAAGGGTGTTACTGCAGACTCGTGTGTTTTATCTAACACCTTGCAAAGCATTTTCTTAAAATGTAAGTCTTGGGAGTCTTGGGAACATTTTGCCTATTGGCTAGAAGCCTAAATGATAATCAACTCAAAAGATCGTTATGATAGCACGAAAAAAATTATTGTGCATTGAAAAACACAAAGCCATCTATTAAGTCAGATAGAGTAGGACCAGGAGGGTAAAGATAGGCAGGTTGGATTGCAGTCACACACTGACATTTGACATCTAATGCTTTCCTTTTCCACATTTCTCCCCTTTCCTTCCCTGTCTCCCTCCATCTCTCTTGCCTCTTCTTCTAGAAATATTTATTACGACTTTCCTATGTGCTAGACTTGTACCAGTGAGAAAAAAATTAACAGTGCCTAAATCCACAAGCTTTAGGCCTAAGGGTGGAGAGACAAACGATCACTCTACTGAATGTATAATTGCCAAGCAAGATAAATGCTCTGGATGAAAGGGACAGCTCTATAATAAGAGAGTTAAGCAGGAAACCGAACACTGATAATTTGGAGGGTTGGACATCTTGCAGTCAGGAAGGCTTGTATGTGGGAAATACTGGAGCTGGAATGTGAGGGATTGGAGTTGACTACACCGAAGGAGGGTGGAGGAAGAAAGAGCTTATGCAAAGGCTCAGTGGCGGGAGGTCTGTATGAAGTTGGGTAGTAGCAGAGAGAAAAATGTTGGTCGTTTGCAATGAGGTTATATAAGGTACATGAAAAAGTGCTAATCATAAGGGAAATGCAGATCAAACCACGAGGAAGTATCACCTTATGCCTATTAGGATGGTTGTTATAAAAGAAAAAAAAGATAAGTATTGGTAAGTAGGTAGAAAAGCTGGAACACGTGTGCCTTATCCGTGGGAATGTGAAATGGTGCAGGCCTTTTGGAAAACAATACAGGGGATTCCTCACTAAATTAAAAATAGAACTGCCAGTGACCCAGCAATCCCACTTGTGGGCATATATCCAAAATAATTGAAATCAAGATTTCGGGCACCTGGGTGGCTCAGTCGGTTAAGCGACTGCCTTCGGCTCAGGTCATGATCCTGGAGTCCCGGGATCGAGTCCTGCATCAGGCTCCCTGCTCAGCGGGGAGTCTGCTTCTCCCTCTAACCCTCCCCCCCTCATGCTCTCTCTCTCTCTCTCTCTCTCTCTCATTCTCTCTCTCAAATAAATAAAGTCTTAAAAAAATTGAAATCAAGATCTCAAGTAGATATCTGAACACCCCGGTCACTGAAGCGCTCTTCAAGGTAGCCAAGGTATGAAAACACCTAAATGTCCATTGACGGATAAAAGGATAAAGAAAATGTGGTGTATAAGTACAATAAAAAAAAAAAAGGAAATCCTATCATTTGCAGCGATATGGATGATGGATGACTCTAGGGGACATTTTGCTAAGTGAAATAAGCCAGTCACAGAAGGACAATTATTTCATGATTCCAATTACATTGGATAAGGTATTTTTTGCAGAAGTTGAATTTGTAATTGATTTCCCAAAGTTGACAAGCAATTAGATTCTGTTAGCAGATAATGCAACTTATTTCATAACACATTATGAATAATGAAGTTATTTTATCATCTTAACATTTAATGATTTGGGGTTAAGTTCTGTTTATAAGTAATTTCTTTTATATTTATGTCCTGGATATCTTCTGCTAGACCTTCCAGATACACTCTCCACACTTCTCCACCTATGCCAAAATGATCTTTGTAGACTATGTCAACAGTTGCGCCTGATCTCTGGCTTGACTTAGGTTGATTGATTGGGGAGGGGAGAGCAATGCAAGCTGGATGTCGTTATTCCCCAAGCCCTTCCCTGAGAGGTCACCATAGCCTGGTGGTGTCCACCACAGCATGTAGCAGACAGCCCTTTGCACAGCTTTCTCTGTCTTCACTCACTTCTTCCAGCCTAGAGTTGGAAACAGAGCCCCCATACATTACATTAGCTCTTGTATTTTCCCTACACTATGGCCACACCTTGAAAATAGTCTATTAAACTTTCATTGTGGTAGGCTAATTTAATTGTACTATTTTCTGTTAATATCCTGATTAATACAGCTTATAATGTTATGGTTTAAATGTTCATGAAGATTTATGAAGATTCTCTATGTAAATTAGAATAAGTCCATAGACACAGTACCTTACACCCCAAATTCTACATAAAATCAAAGCAGAGGCTAGAAGAAAACCTTTGTAACTCCTTAGCTGATTCCAGCTGTCAGCAAAACATTTGCATAGGCCTCTTAAAACAAGGGACATTGGGGGGAATGATGAAAAATGAGAATTCTTTCATGAACTTCTTTAGTGCAGGCAAATCCCTTCTCTTATGACCAACATAGTCAACCCATCTCCTAAAGCATGGGTTTATTATCATTTAGTTCAATCTCCAGCTTTCTAGGAGATTGAAAAATACCTCTCAGATACTTTATTACATAAGCATTCTGCCTAGTGATCTGTCTCAAGTTTTACTGTCTCTGCTGTCATAGGATGCACTGCTGAAAGCAGATGGTATTTGTGGTTATGCACAACTCTCTAAGTTGAGATGGGCACAGACTCCACATCCAGACAAACTCTGGTTCAAATCTCATCTCAGCTAATTCTCAGATCTGTGATTATGAATAAACTCCTTAACCTTTTTGAGCCTTGGCTCTTGATCTGTGCAATGAGGTTAATATTATCTCTTCTTAAGCATTTGATAATAATTAAATGAATTAATATAACGTGCATAGACCAATGCTTGTTTATAGAGGTTTTTAAAATCCGTTCTAATTTCTGGTTTGGAAAACAGTCAAAATGAGAGAAGTTAAACACATACCATACAAGAAAATTTGACACACATATGTTATTAAGCCACTTCACAGAGGCATGTTATTAGATTGAAATATCTAGAAATAGTCGCTACCATGGACTTGCTCCCCTGTTGATTAGTAGTCTTCTCTCTCTTTTTTTTTTTTTTTGTTTTTAAAGATTTTATTTACTTACCTGACAGAGAGAGACACAGTGAGAGAGGGAACACAAGCAGGGGGAGTGGGAGAGGGAGAAGCAGGCTTCCCTCCAAGCAGGGAGCCCGATGTGGGGCCCGATCCCAGGACCCTGGGATCATGACCCGAGCCGAAGGCAGAGACACCCAATGACTGAGCCACCCAGGCGCCCCCTCTTTATCTTCTTTTTAATTTTTATTTCAGTGGCATCTTATTCTTTTCATTCATTCCATGTAGTGCCTCCCTAGGAAACCTAGCCTAAGGTGACACATATCTGATGCTCAATAATATATGGTGAATTACATAGGTGAGGTGTTGTTGACTTTGTTTTTCCCATGGTCCCAATGACATCTACTACTTATATTACAATGTTTCTAGGGGCACCTCAAATACTTTTTACATACTATAATTCATCAATCAACTTCATTTTAACTCAGAAAATAGGTAAATGATTCTTGACAGTAGAAACATATATTTCAGATTTTACTACAGTGCAAAAAAAAAAAAAACCCAAAAAACAAAAAAGTCGACTGCTATTCTGAACTATCTCACACAAAGAAATGAACTAACTTCAGGATGCCCCCTTCCTCATTCATTTTCCTCAAGAATACTAACCATCTTAGTATTTCCACATAAGGACAATACAAACTGTATGTCATTCACACTGGAAAAAAAAGTAATTCTAAGAGAAAACATTAGGAAATCAGTTAAATACAGTGATAGGCAAATTAGATATTTATGTCAAACCGTTTTAAATATTAAGGTAGCCTAATCTTAGACTCATAGTTCTAAATTCAGGGTATTTAAATGGCCTTCATAGTTTCTACAAAGGAGGACTTTTAAATTCAGTCTTTTAAAAGATCTTGAATGGCCAGATAAAAATCAGAACACAAACCAGTTCCCACCATGTCTGATGTGAGCTCCCATTTTGTGTGCTGAATGACTTAATGGAAGCCTGGGGCAGATCAATTTACTGTAGCACAAGGTGTCTCTGTCCTCGGGTTTGTGTACCTGCATTAGCAGCAAGTCCAGTCGTATATTACACACCTACTTTGGCTGTAACTGGAGACAACTGATGTACAATAGTGCTGAAAGAAGTGTCCATTTTCAGCCAGGGAACTTGTAACAGATCCTGCTTGGTCTACCGTGGCCACACAAAGTATCCCCATTCCGTCCTTTCCTAAAAGTGCTCGAGAGACTGAAGGTGAAAAAGTAGAGCAGAATAGAATGTGTATGTCTGAGAGTCTGGCCACGCCACATTCCAAATGTGATGTCACCTAAATACTGAATGCTTTTATTCATTTTTTTTTAAATTGGCAACTTGAATGAAATTTATTTTAAAAAAGTGTATTTATGGGGCGTCTGGGTGGCTCAGTCGTTAAGCGTCTGCCTTCGGCTCAGGTCATGATCCCAGGGTCCTGGGATCAAGCCCTGCATCGGGCTCCCGGCTTGGCCGGAAGCCTGCGTCTCCCTCTCCCACCCCTGCTGCTTGTGTTCCTTCTCTCGCTGTGTCTCTCTCTGTCAAATAAATAAATAAAATCTTTAAAAAAAAGTGTATTTATGAATTTTCCCTAGTTTCTTTTCCTCAAGAACCTAGGATGTTTCAAAGACTCGATTCATCAAATCTTAGCATTTGGTAAAATTCATCTTGCTGATAAAAAGGAAAAGAGAGAACAAACAGGAAAGAATGTTACTATTTTCTCTCTTACTGATAAAATTACAACAGAAGTCACCTGCACAACTTCATGGACTATGAGAACCACAAAGATGCGTCCTCAAAATGCTTTTTCAGGGATCAATTCGATGAGACATCCTGTTGTGAGAGTTCAAATATTAAATATGAAGGAGCGCTGTGGGACTTTCATCTCTGATGGGAGGCAGGAGGCTGGGAAAATGTTGCCGCCCTCCTTGGCGACCACCAAGAGGGCGGAAGATCAGGGAGAGGGAAGGAGGCAAACCAAATAGCTCTTAGGGTTAAGTAGTATTGCTGTATGGTTTGTGGGCTTCAATTTTCCACGGTTCTCCTTCTCAAAGACATTAGACAGCTACTCTTTAATCTTTTCTGGGGCAGCTTTAATCTCTCCCCACTTAGGCATTTCTAAATTGGGGATAACAGCAATACCATGAAGATTAGCTGAGCATATTTGTAGGTACTTGACAATCACTGTAAGGTTATCTTTTTTTCTTTTTTTTTTTTTAATGTTACTTCAAAATTGAATCTCATCTTTTATGTATCTGCTCAAATTAACTTCCTCCTAATCATGAGCTGTTTACGAAGAGAAGAAGAATGACTCCAGTGCTTTGGAATAGTGACTTCGGAAAAGTATTTTATTAAATGGCTGCCTACTATCCTGAAAGAATATATATGTCTCACAGCAAAGTTTGGGAGAGAGGAAGAGAAAAAAGTGTGGGACATATTTTAATTGGTCTAATAAGAAGTAGAGAGTATATCCACGAGAAGACAGAATTTATAAAGATCCTGAGCTCATAGGCTACTACAAAGGACTGACATTTACATATCCATGATATGGCCTATCAGCCTACCACCAAGTCGGTTGCTATTTTTGGTTAATTCTTTTATGCAGGATGTTTGTAAACCTGCGAGGATTTCGAGGATTTCGCAGGGATGCTTTGTGTCCTCAGCCCTTCGAGTAGTAACATTCTGTAGAGCCTTCACTCCCAGAGATTAGCTCACTGAGCCTGCTCTACTATTGAATCTACCTGTTACAGAAACATCACCGATTGCCTTAAGGCACTTGGTTGCTTAGGACACTAGTTAACATCGGGGAAAATAGGAGTCGATCACTTCACAAAAAACATTCTTCATCTTATGAACAGGTTCAGTTACCCACATAGTCACTTAATTCGTGAGTTCTTGATTCCGTTGGCTTTGCCACAGCTCCAGTCAGGCACATGATGGCTACATACAGTGAAGTTTACCTCGTTGAGGGGGTTATGAACTCAGGGTTAAAGATCATGTTAGTACTACTGTGTGATTATTCTTTATTACAAATAAAATTTCTAAGACATCAATTTCACTTTTTTCAGGCAGTTTGTTGATAATAGTGGCTCTTACCAATCCCACTCACTGCTCCAGCCCCCGTCACCGTCCATTACTTAAAATGATCTATAGTATACTGATGGCTGGGGGACCGACCACACTGGATGGAGCTGCCAAGGGTCTTGATTCTGCCTCTGCCTATGAGCAAGGCCCCCAGCCTCCCCTGACCCTTCTAGCTCTTACATCTTGAATTCATAGGAATTGAAGGCATGGTAAGTCCCAGAAATGAATCATATTGTGGTGATTTTCTTATTTTTTCTGGAACCTATCACAACCTATTTTTTATTATGAGTGATATAACATTTCAGCTGCTTCCTTCTTGTTTTATCATTCGTAATTAATGACAGCTATTGACCTTCTCTTTCCTCCATCAATAGAGTTGTTCATCATTTCTTCTCCATTTTTTTTTCAGAAAAATATATAGACTTCGGTATTTCTTAACATCTAGTAAATTGTTATATTTCCCAGAGTACTTTATGGATTAGAAAGTGAGTTCACATAGTTTTCCTTTAAAAATAGACACCCTCATATGAACTAGATATTATTCTCATTTATAGATCAGGAAATATCTATGAAGTAAACTGCTTAAAGTTTCAAGCTAGTAAACTGAGGGAACTGAAACTTAAAATTCCTATTATCTGACGCTTAAATCAAGGAGTTAGAACTTGAAGTTCGATGCCTTGGTTGAAGCTTTCTAACTAAGGACAAGAGGTGTTTGGGAAGGCTGCTCAGTCTCTTGGAGCTTCAGTTTTCCCCTGTGTAAAATGGCAACCATCATGGCTAACTCTTAGTGAGGTTATGAGGATTAAAGGAAATGACCTTTTGATTGGGACGCTTAACAGAATCTCTAGCAGATGCTGAATATATACTTAATAAAGTCAAGCATCCTTTCCTATATTCTTCCATATTCTTGGTTGACTCTATTCTGGCCAACTTGGATCTCCTTGGCTCATGGAGTTAGTACAGTATGTCCTGCATCCCTTCCTGAGTAGCTTATTATTACAGACCAGTGGTAATACTTTTTATGTAAGCCTTCTTATAAAACATTTATGAAACTTTGGTTGAGATCTGATTGGCAATGAATACTTATCTCCATGGTGATGATTACTGTAGAATGTAGGCTTAACAACACATCACATTTATAAATAAAAAAGGCACAAAAGGAGACAAAAACCTCTCCACTACCTTTTCCTTTAGATATGGTATTAGGGTTCTAAACTTAGCTTCTTAAATTAAAAAAAAAAAGAAATTTTATTTTAAAAAGCCAAGAAAGAAAAAAATCTCTCTTATTTTCTTAGATATTTTCCAAAGTCCTTAAAGCAGTTGATTCTCAGGACAAGAATTTCATACAGAAGCTCAATCAAGAAATTGCCATGTATTAATTCATTCCTTTGTAATGTGTAGTATCTCACTAGGACGGAAACAGCATGAAAGGAGGGACCTGGTCAGTGTTGTTCTTTATCTCCAGAGCCTAGAACAAAACCACAAATCTAGTGGATCTCAATAAACATTTGTGAAATGAAGGAATGAATGAAATGAATATGTGAATGGGTTGAGCACTTTCTGTATTGAGGAGAGATGCACAGAGGTATCGAAGATGCTCTCCTGCCCTCACAGAGCTTGCTGTCCCCCTCAGGAGACAGGGCTGACCAAGAAGAGAGGACCAGATACTACCGGTAAGTATAGGAATAGTGTTCCTGAATGGCTAGGGCAGGTATGTACTTTAGGAGTACAGGGAAGCAAAGGTTCATTGTCGAGATGGAAAAAATCACTGCTCCTGCTATGGTAATCAGTCTGACAAGGGTTTTAAATTGATACACATGGCATTAAACCGATGGCTCATGTCCAAAAGATGCCACCACTTCAGTTTATAGGAATGCTGAAACAAACACAAAAGGGAAAAGCAAGGAAAAAAAAAAAAACCACTAAAACCTTGCCATGATATGAAAACATGGTCCTACCTGCATTTATGTTATTCTAATTGTCTTAGTATTAGTTTAATTTTCTGGTACACTGTGTGATTTGCTGAGGTCCCCTTTGGATTTTCCCCAAAAGCAGGAATTTTGCTTTCTGAGAATTTACACATCTTCTAATGTCACTGGTCCTTAAATATGTACGTGTACAGGCAGGTTTGACATCAGTAAACACAATGTCTTGAAGCTCTAGCCCCAGATATAAAGTAGGATATGGTGGGTGGGCAGAATTCATATTAGCACAAGAAAGGGACACACTTTAAAAAATAGAACATTGTTTCTAATTTTAAAGATGAAATAGTCAATGGATAATTGGAAAATAGAAATGTACATTTTTAAATGTCTAACACTACTCAGAGATTACCATCATAATAACTTCTGTTACATTCTTAAAATCATAGCCACATATTCAAAATCGGTATAAAATATGTATATTTGAAAAAAATACATTTTGCCAATATATTATGAAAAATCTTAAATGTCAAACATTATTCACCCATTGTACATATATTTTTGAGTGACGATTGTCAGGCTCTGTTATTATATCTGTAAGTTCAGGGTAGATAGTCAGGGGGAAAAGCGGATTTGATTCCATCCTCATAGGGTTAAGATCTAATGAATGAAGCATATCTTAAGCTCCACTGAGACTTTATTTACCAAATGTACAAACAATATTGAGTCCAAATGCAGGGTTACATGGTACGATAAGAAAGAACAAATTGGGTACCTAATCCCCCCCCAGATATCACAAAGCACAGAAGCTTCCTCCGACAAAGCAGGATTTCAGCCGGGATGTCGAGGATAAGAAAGCAATTCCTTGGTGGACAGGAGTGGCGGCATACGGGAGGGAAGGATCCAGGCACACAGAACAACATACACAAAGATTTTGAGGGAGAACTGGCAAGACGTGCTGGAATGCAGAGAGTAAGATGGAGAGCAGTGTGAAATGGGGTTGGAGAGCCAGGCAGGGACTGCGCACTCGGGAAAGTTTGCCTCCCGTGGGATTTTGTGGAAGGCAAATGGAGGATTACAGATGGCTTTAAGCACAAGTGTAGGTGTGATCTGATTGACGTTTTAAAAATGATTATCCTGGCTGCAATGTCAAGAGGGTATTGGTAAGAGGCTACATCATAGTTTCCAGGGAAGAAGTCACAGTGCCTTGGACTAGTGTGGTAGTCGTGGGGTTAGAGAAAAGTGGATGAATTCAGGATAGATCTTGGAGGTAGTGCCTTGGTGCCTATAAGATTTGCTGCTATACTAGGTGTGGGAGATGACCACTAAGGGAGGGACAATTTTTAGGTTTCTGGCATGATCATTTCAGGGGTGGTGGAAACATTTAGTCACTTGTAGTTTGGTTGGAAAGAATTTAGTTTTGGACATGTTGAGCTTGAAATGTCTACATGACATTTGTTATAACCACATAGATTTCTAGTATGTGAGTCAATTTTTAAAAATGTGTCTGTTAATTTTAGAGCATAGTTTGCTTCTATTTTATAGTAGTTTAGTTTAAATATCTGGTGGACCATCTTTAGAGGTTTACCTTTGTCAGTTGTCTCTGTTTCCTTAGGAAATATGCTAGCTTAACTGGTACAATTTAAAAGTTTTTCGATGTATCACAAAGATTTTTCTTTATTTCTGAGAAACTTCTACAATCACCTTTGAGTACAATATGGGCTCTCCTTACAGACTCACCTACTGCTGGCCCTGACATTAACTCTATCAGTGAAACCTCATCATAAATAAGTAATCCTCAAACAGCAGAGAAAATTTGGGGGAGCCCTATGCAAGCCCCAAAGCCAAGGAAAGTCTAATAGAAAAGCTTATAGAGTTTCTTTCCTTTCTTCTATTGAATCTGTCATGCTGTTTTAAAATCCTGTTAATTTATGTTCATATATATATACACATATGAACATATATATGTGGAGATATATATATATATATGGGTTTGTTTGTTTAGTTTTCTTAACTTATTTTAAAAACATTTTCAGCACTCAGTACTTAACTAAAGGCTCCTAATTAAGTAAGTAAAACATTCATCAAAATTCCATTAGCTCTTCGGTCTCCACACTCAGCTCAGTGAGTCTGCCTAAGATTCTCTCTCCTTCCTCTGCTCTCCCCTCACACACTCTCTCTTTCTAAAATAAATAAATAAACCTTTTTAAAAATTCCATTAGGTCTTAATTTTAAAGCTACACATATTTAGCTAGAAAATAAAAATCAAATTACCTACAATTACCTCTATCCATTGAATAAAGTTAAGGTTATGTGTCATTTCTATTATTTTTTTCTTTAGATTGTTTTAATTCATTGAATAGCTAATCTTTCCCCCGAAATGTGCCTTGATTGATTCTACCCCAGCTCTTCTTTCCAAAGCCATTGTATGCACTGTTCTTGTAGTCTGAACACTGAAGGGATACATAATTCCTATAATTTTTATCACCAAATGATGCTGAAGTCTGATCCACTTTACTTGATATGTTGTCTTCTCAGTTTAATATAAATTTTGTATCTCCTTTCCTAGTTTCTGAAAAATATTCATATTTCTAGTTTATTCTTCTTTATTCTTTCCCTTCAGCTTTATTAAAAAGAGTTGAGCTTTTGACACATGGCATAGGAAGATACACTTTGATTCATTTACTGAGGGTCAGAAGAAATGAAGAAAAAAAATTCCTTCCTTTTTCAATCCCATGATCAAAGAGAAAAAAACTATATAGGTAAGTCGAGAACATTTTGGGAGAGCCAGACGTATAAGGTCTGAGAAAGTTCATCATTTATCCCAGTGGCTCACGGATTCCATTTAAAAGAATGTTCTTTCCGCCTGTCTTCAGGGATCAGTCTGGTGTTTACAGGTGTGGCATGCTAGGAAGTCGCGGGCAGGACAGTGAAGTCAGGGGTGCATATCCTTTGTGCAGGCGTTTAAACCCCCTTTAAGAAAAAACACCAAAGTGCTGACCAAATTGGAACCTGCTGCCATTCAGGCCACTAGTTTGTAACTCCAAGGCTTATCATAATTATAGTGATTTTCTTTTAAACATAAACATTTAAATGAAATCTTTTTCTGCCTATAAAAAGAAAGAAATCATGCTTAAAACAGTGGTTTGGAAATTTCAGTTTACATGAGTCCTATGGGGAGCTTGTTACAAAGGTGGGTTCCTGAGCAGCACCTTGCAAGGTTTCTGATTCTACAGAGCTGAAGAGAATGCCTCTGAGGGAGGTGGCTCAGGCTTCCATAAGCACCTGCTGAATCACTGTGGCTCCATTTGATCCAATTGAATTCACATTCTAACCGCTAAGTCATTCTCTCACCAGCTTCCAAAGTCTCTCGTACTTGAGTTTGAAGTAGTGTCCAAATACCTCATCTTTTTTTTTTTTAATTAAGATATAGTTGACACACAATGTTTTAGGTGTACAACGTAGTGATTCGACAATTCTGTACGCTATGCTCTACTCACCACAAGTGTGGCTACCGTCTGTCACCATACAATACTACTACAATACCACTGATTATATTCCCTATGCTGTTGCTTTCATCCCCGTGAATTACTGATTCCACTACTGGAAGCCTAGGTCTCCCACTCCCCTCACCCATTTTTCCCATCCCCCTACACTCTGGCAACCATCAGTTTATTCTCTGTACTCCTGGGTCTATTTTTGCTTGTTGTTTATTCGTTTTACTTTTTAGATTCCACATATAAGTAAAATCATATGGCATTTGTCTCTCTCTCTCTGACTTATTTCACTTAGCATAATACCCTCCAGACCTATTCATGTTGTCACAAATGGCAAGATCTCATTCTCTTTTATTTTTGTTGTATTTATATACCACATCTTCTTTATCCATTCATCTATCAGTGGATGATATTTGGGTTGCTTCCATATCTTGGCTATTATAAATAATGCTGCAATAAACATAGGGGTGCATGTATTTTTTTTTAAATAGTGCTTTTGGGTTTTTTAGTGGAACTATTAAATCATACGGTATTTTTATTTTTAATTTTTTGAGGAACGTCCATACTGTTTTCCACAGTGGCTACACCAATTTACACTCCCTCCAACGGTGCACAAGGGTTCCTTTCTCTCCACGTCTTCACCAACATTTGTTATTTCTTGTCTTTTTGATCTTAGCCATCCTGAGAGGTCTGAGGTGATAGCTTCCTCTGGTTTTGATTTGCCTTTCCCTGATAATGAGTGATGCTGAGCATCTTTTCATGTCAAACACATCATCTTTATGTTCTATCAAAGTCAGTTTTTTTAATAGCAAAGAGATTTTTAAAAAGCTTAACTTTTGGTGTTAAGGAAGCTGGCATTTGAGTTCCATATTATGCTGTTTAAAGGAGGATGAACTTGCGTATGTTATTTTACCTCTGGGCTTCATTTTTGCCATCTCTAAAATGGGGATAATAAGGGAGCTGTGCTCATGGTATGGTTGTGAAGAGTAAACGAGACAACCTACCTAAAGTACTTAACACTGTACCCACCACAGAGAGTACAGAATCCATGCTTGTTGCTGTTACTATCATTATTTTTCTATAAGAATCAATGTATTATGCTGAAAATTTATGAAACTAGTTAAGTCTGCACTGATTTACTAGGATGTTTTACTTATCCACCTCCCCATCCTCCAAACATGACAAAATTAATGCAAAGTTGTCAGTTTTATTATTTTATGCCAGCAAGGAGGAAATGTATCTGTACTATAACACTAGGATATGGTTTTAATCTCTTGAGTTTCTCTGTTTTGATGAAATATATTTTCTTATCATTGTCATACATAATTCTAAGTATACAACTCATGAAATAGAATCTGTTCCCTTAATTGCTATCCCCTGGTTTTCAAACAATGTGAAAAATCACAGTTTCTACATTCTTCCTATAAAGTAAAAAGAAGCAGAGTTCCATAATGGGCAAAGTAGCAATGATGTGTATAAGAAATTCTGTGAATTTCTGCCTCTCCCTTTATTAATTAAGGCATGGGTGCAACATATTTTTATAAAAGTCCAAGTGCCTGTGAAATGTTAAGAACCTCTAAATTCTCACAGCTTTAGTATGTTCACCCAGTTGAAACAGCTGATTTTATTAATAGTGAAGTCAGAGACATACTGATTAAATGACTGTATCTAAATTGATAAGACAGTCACTTTTATGGCCTATTATGTGAACCCCTCTATACAAAATTACGTGAGATGATCACATTAAAGAGTGTATTATGATGCTGTTTCATTCTTACTCAAAATAAAGGAGGAGGTAGGAGGAAGGAGGAAGGACGGGGGAGTGGGGTAAGTGGGAAAGAAGAAAAAAAATAATCTATCAATAAATGTTCGTTGAGCAACTACCATACCCAGCACTATTTCAGGAGCTAAGGAGAAAATTTTTATCCCGATAGAGCTTATAGTCTGATTATGAGAAAAATACTCATACAAAAAAATAAAGAAAAGAAAGAAAAAGAGACAGAGACAGAAAGAGAGAAGAAATTAACAACGATATGGAAATAAATGTCTCGCCTCTAAGTTTGTAGGCATTTAGGGTAAGCAAGTAAACGTGAGTGAAAAAAACTTCCTGTGTGCGCTTGCGCCAGTGTGCCTCTTAGAGAGGAAACATTCTTTCTGTATTAACAAACAAACACCTAGTAAACCAGTTGATGGGCAGAGTCCCAGGACCACGAGGCATGAGATTACTTAGAGGCACTGCACAGCTCTGCTTCTGGGATCAAGAGGACTTTATTAGAGGGAGAGCAGAGGAGAAGGCAGTAGATAAAGGAGGAAAAGGGGATAGAGACCCTAGAACCTGGAGGAATCGTGTAAAAAACATTAAAGGGTTTAGAAGAGAGAGCTAAGTCATCCTTTAATAACCCACACACAATTTTAACAAGGTCGGCTGCCACTGCCAGCAAATAGGAAAGTTATGGTTCTCCGCTCCTCTTAATTCTACAAGGCAGGGATGATGAGGTGTACTTTGGCCGGTGACTGATGTTGCCATGAAAAAAAAAAAATTCCCCGCGCATTAAATATAAGGTTGGCTAAAAATAGACCTATAAACCTGTACCAAAGCAACACCATTAAGGATCGAAGCCAACTGCATGGCCTTTTCTCTCTATTCAGAGCCAAATTTTTGTTAGAAAATGTGAAGAGAACAAAGAGTCACCTGAAACTAATGTCACCGCATTGCAGGGCTGCATTCATTGGCAAGCGTCTGAGACCAGCATCTGTGTAAACTGCCTGGAGCGGCTGGGGCCATCCGTGCTGGATGATCCCCATCTATGACTTATCCCCTGAAGGGAACACACCTTTTTCTACCAGCCCATAAAAAGTTTCTTGAGACTTTTATCATCCATTTTAAATGCAGATTTTTAAAGGTCACAAAGTGATCCTTAAATTAATCATCCTTCAATGAGGTTTTCAAATCTCTAGTCAACAAC
The DNA here is from genome assembly GCF_037043125.1 of Eumetopias jubatus. Taxonomy (NCBI): domain Eukaryota; kingdom Metazoa; phylum Chordata; class Mammalia; order Carnivora; family Otariidae; genus Eumetopias; species Eumetopias jubatus. Next base: position 17,094,447 of record NW_028274808.1, read on the forward strand.
ACGTTGGCACTCCTAAGAAAAACGGAATTTCTCTTAAGCCTTCTGCTTTTAAATGCTTCTCCTCAAAATGTCTTCTTCTACTAATAAGTGTTCTTAAAATCATTACAACATGGAGAAAAGATGTAGATCCCACGCACTCAGTCCTGTGATGAGTATTTTTAGCCTCTCAGAAATACGAAGTTGATTAGGCATCGCTGTGACTACTAATGGCCAGTTTCCTCAAGGAAGGTCTGAATCACTGACACCAGCAGCGTCTTCAAAGGCACTACAGTGGTCATGGTTAATTACATTTTCATGTCTTGATAAAAACACTATCCACCCCATGATCTTATGTCTCCTTTAAAGTTACAACACTTCAACAGTGTTATTGTAGAATTATCATAACTGTGGTATTTAGCAGTAGCCACTAATGCGGTAGGGCAGTGATTGCATACTTTCTGTGTATCTATAGGGCTGCAATAACAAAACACCACAAATTGGGTGACTTAAACAACAGAAATTTATTATCTCACAGTTCTGGAAGCTCAAGGTGTTGGTGGGGTTAGTTGTGGCTGGTTCCTTCTGAGGGTGGTGTGGGTGAACCTGTTCCACGCCTCTTCTCAGGCTTTTAGTAATTTGCTGGCCATCTTTGGCATTCGTTGGCTTGTAGATGCATCTGCAATCAATCTCTGCTTGCGTCTTCACGTTGCATTTTCCATATGTGTGCATGTCTGTGTCCAAATTTCCCTTTTATAAGGGCACCAGTCACACTGGATCTGGTGCCCACCCTGCTCTGGTATGACCTCCTCTTAACTAATTAACTTGCCAATGACCTATTTCCAAATAAAGTCACATTCTGGAGTACTGGGGAGAGGGAACTTCAAAATATGAAGTTTGGAAGACACAGTTTAACTCATAGAGGTATTATGGTGAAAGTAGGCCACCTGAAATTAGAATCTTTCTTGAAAAGATTGTAAAGCTTAGGTGTCAACGTTGACCTCTGACTGGCTCTTAACTCTATATCTAGCCTGCTATACTGCACACCTTCTGGAGATTCTAGTTTTGTCCTAAATCAAAAGTTTCATCTTCAAAGCATTTTTTCCCATAGGAAAAAATAAAACCTTTAAGGAAGACACGTCCTCAAACTTTTCCCAGTAGATTGCAGTAGAAGCCCCACCTCTAGCAGGCCGTTTTGCTGCCTATCTCTTAACCCTTGTGTCTTTTCCCTCCTGCCCTCTTTGGATGATATAGCAACTCAAAAACTATTTGAGTGAGGGTCTAAAGGGCAAAAGGACTCTCCTTCTTTCCCTCACTTATTCATTCCACAAATGGTTTTGAGTGCCACTCTTGATGATGTTGTAGGCCCCTAAGATAAAAGCATGAATAAGGCACTCTCCTTGATATCCAGGGACTGTACATTAGTAGCAAAGCCAAATAAAGACACCCTTCTTGAATAAAGGCATCCAACTTGCTTTCATTTAGAACATTTTTACCCTTCTATAAAGCATTATGAGTTTTACATAATAATGAAAAAAAAATTTAAGAGAGAAAACAAGGCAGTTGTTAACATTTGAGTCTGGCCAGGTATGCAAAAGTAGGTCCATTTTCCTGAATATTCCATGGTCCTCAACATGCATCCCCAGACTCCTGTAAGTATGAGGTTCTTGACCACGACTCTTGCAGACTGTTACAGAGTCAAGCAGCTTTTGCATTGTTCGCACTTTAGATGCTTTGGTAGCACCTTCTATGTATCAAATATATTGTATATTTCTATCTCAGATCAAATAGTTAAAGATATCAAAATAAACCAACAACCAAAGGCTCTTGTTCTTTCTCCAGTTCTTGAGAAAACACAAAGAAACACAGTTTATACCCACAAACCAGTGGGCTAAGTGCCAATTGCCCAGTGGACTGTGTATGAAACTCAAGTCAAATTCAATAATTGAGAAGCTTCTCTGGGGCACAAGGGGTTTAATCCAATGTATGTATCTACTATTTCCATGTGCCTCTGTCTCACCATGCAGACCTGAGTCTTGACTGTCCATACAAAATTTCTCATTTATGATTTCATCCTTAAACACTGCTTGCCTGTGGTAAGAAACTCTAATAAAAGAGACTAATAAAAGAGAGACTATGTGTTTAAGAGATTCCTTGACTTTTGCATCAATTTTCTTTGCCCCCATATGCTTGTTGGAAAGTATACACAACAAAATAATAGCAAACACATAAATAGAGTTCACTATATAATAGGACCACTCCAAGTACTTTACCAATATTAAGATATTTAATAATCAGAACAAATGTCAACAAAAAATGACAGCATTTTTTGCCACTGAGTAGCCATGGTCAGTACCCAAGAATGAGTTCTTGAGACATTCTAACTTTAAGTAGGGTATTACTAGGTTTAATTATCACCAGTTTGAAACTATCCAGTTAACTAGTGAAGTGGGCTGATTTTGAGATGTGTGTATAGGTAGAAAACGAGTTTTGCTTTCTATAGAGACCAAATTGAAATGTAATGCAAAGCATTATGGGATAACATGGAAAAGACATAGGTTATCTCTGAGAATTAAGTGGGAGGGTCGTGCACAGGTAAGTTTTCAATGAGGGGATATCTTCTATTCAAAGCGTCTCAGATTCAGATGCACCCAAAGAGTAAGCATGAAGCTTTCACAGAAGAGTAGCAAGGACTGTGGTTTATTCTGGCTCTGGTTGGCTCCACATTCAGCCATCTTCCGTGCCTTCAACATTTACAGAGGGCCTATTGAGAGTCCGCATTCTACCAGGCACCAGGATTATGAAGACTTTCCGAAGAGTTCAGCATAGGCAATGGGGGAAATATTATAAAGTCCCTGCTCAATGATACAGGGGCACTGAATGCGTACCCTCCAGGTATGGGAACTCAGAAAGGGGAGGATTAGTAGATGTTAGTGGTAGGCTTTCAAGACCGCATTAAAGGTTCACAAGTATAACATAGTCATAAATTAATTTTCAGTTAAATCTCTTCAAATCTGACCCAAATTGTAAGCCTGAGTTTTCCAAGCTGACTCCTTTCACCACTGTTAAGAGTATGACAACCATAAACCCTTATTTCTGTGATAATCCTAATTTTGAATATTCTGTCTCTTTGTCAGGCTACATGTCCCAGTTTTGGGGCCAGGAAATATGGTCACCATGGTTGATAGAGATGTAATTTACAGCAGGTTTCCCTGAATATACAAGGGCCTTCTTTTCCTTCCCCACTCTCTATTTTCTGCTCTTGCTAACAGCACAGCAGTTACTGATTTCACTAAAGGTGGGAAGACCTCAGGAATGTCTAATCAGAATGCTTTAAAAAACAAATTCAAATTCTTAGAGACTTATAGTCTAAAATATTCTAGCATGGTAATTTTTATTCCAAATTTAATTGAAATTCTGCTCACAGTTGTCTAAGAGTTATTATTTGCTAACATGGTATTTCATTGATTTTAATGATGACACAGTTTACTGTCTGCTTGTTACTTTAATCCAATTTTCAGAAAAATTCACTAGTCTTATAATAGTGGGAGAGTGAGCGCTTTAAGAGAATTAAATGCAAGTACTTCCTAAACCTCTGAGAAATGTATTCCCTGTCCACTGTAGTGCCTTTTCATGAAACAGTTCACGTTCCACAATGTCCTGGCTGTCTATTCATGGGCGAGTTAATGTCTCTCAATTTCTTGTTACTTGGTCATACAATAGGGCTGATACAATTTATTAATTTATTGTATTATTAATACAATTTAGATATCGTAAGGATTAAGTGAAATGGCTGCTTCACCTATGCCGGAATCCAAGCCTTTTGCTCCTCAGTGACACCATAATGCCTTAATCTCATGGCCGATTGGCCCTTAGTGATTATCTTCAGAAGTTAGAACCCCGTATGTCCTGAGCAGAAGAGCAAACACACTAAATCTTTGGTTGAAAGTACCTCCAAGTCTGTCCTCCTGCCCCAAAGTGATAAGAGGTACGTGAGCAAAACTCTACATCTTTGGTTAAGTCCTCCTACAGGCCCCTGATTCAAGAGCTCATCAAGTGATACCTAATTAAAACCATGAAACATAAACCACCCCTTAGTAAGAAAAGGAAGAGAGGGGGGCCTGGCGGCTCAGTCAGTTAAGCATGTCTTGATATCCGCTCAGGTCATGATCTCAGGGTCATGAGATCTAGCCCCGAATCCAGCTCCATGCTCAGCGGGGAGTCTGCTTGAGTTTGTCACCCTCTGCCCCTCTTCCTGCTCACACATTCTCTCTCTCAAATACATAAATCTTAAAAAAAAAAATAAAAATAAAGAAGGGAAGAGGGAATGGAGAGAACAGAGGTGATGAAGGCAATACAGTGTGGGAGAGGGATGCTGCCCCAGGTGGCACTGGAATTCAGTCCCGGAGCTGGTGTTCTGTACATCTGTCCTTTTCTCTGCAATGTCAATGGAGAATTCTTCACTTCTTACTTAGAATATCTCTTTTCTCTGCACCTTCAAATGCTATCCTACTTTTCCAAATAGCATGTTCTGTATACACTCCTATTCAGATACTTTCAATGACTGTTCACTTCCTGGATTCTAGAGCAGTTAACATTTTATATTCAGATATGCTTTTTTAAGGATTTATTTCTTTATTTAAAGAGAGACAGAGAGCTGGGGGAAGGGCAGAGGGGAGAGAGAGAATCCCAAAGCAGGGAGCCAGACGCTGGGCCAGATCCCAGGACCCTGAGGTCATGACCTGAGCCGAAATCAAGAGCTGGCTGCTTAATGGACTAAGCCACCCAGGTACCCTATTTAGATATTCTTTTGCTAATCAGAGGGAACCTAGGATCCTTTCACACAGAAAATAGTACACACACACACACACACACACACACACACTCTCTCTCTCTCTCTCTCTCTCTCTCTCTCTCTCTCTCTCTTATTCTATCTTAGCTCTTAAAAGCTTGTCCATGAGCTCCATTTTAAACCACTTACTCAAGGAGATGAGCCTAAACTTCTTGTCCAGAGAGTCCAAAAGCTCTCTACAATCCTACCATTCATTTCCAACGAGTTGACCATTTTTGAAATCTACTGTAAGTATCTACTCTGATAATTATCTCATCATTTTAGACAACTTATTCTGCTACTTTCACATCAAGAATTTGTTATTTCCCTGAGAATTCCAGGGATTGGTGCTACTGAGTTCTTACGACCCTTAGGCTCTGCTCTGCCATGTGCCCTTTTCCCATCTAGCCACATGGGTTCCATTACACATTCCATTTGAACATCACCCCCTGTATCCTTCCTTAATCTGCTTGCCTCTCATTCTCCCTCTGTGTACTTGTGCAACAACATCCTAGTCTAGTTGCACCCAATCTCCAACTACTTTATGTCTGTTTCAAAGCACACAAACATGCTGACGGGTCTTACTTTAAGTCTATGACTATAGATTTCGAAGAGTTATTTAATATTGCCTGGCAATTCCAACAGATGTCTGTATAAATATTCTTTTTCACTCTCCTAAAGGACTACTTGACACCTTTTTATTTTCTTTCCAACCCTTCACTCTTTGTTCTCTAGCCACATACTAGGAGCTGATGATCTTGCTTTACACTTTGTTGAGAAAATAGAAATATTCTGATGAGAATTATTTTGTTTTCTATGCCAAATATACCACTTAGCCTAAATTTCTTTTCTCTCTCATTTTTTATGGAACTGTCCCTCCCTCTCTCTGTGTAGGACAACCATTCCTTTGTATACTAGAAGTTTTACCTCTTACGCTACTCAGTAGATTCTCTCATGCAATTATTTGTAATGTCTCTCAGAATCATCAATTTCTTTCTCTTCACTGGAATAATTCCATCAACATTCGAATACGCTGTAATGCTTCCCATTTTAACAAGAAGGCAGTGCTCTCCTTGGCCCGCATCACCCTCTAACTGCTTCTCCATCCCTCCATTCCCCACCCCAGCCAAAGTGCTTACACTTCTGTCTCATCTTTCTTACCTCTCATCCCTTTATAACATGCTCCAGAGAACCTTTCATCCCCATCCTACCAATGGAATCATTCTTGTCATAGTCACTAGCTCTCCACCTTGTCAAACCCAAATGTGAATTCAAAGCCCTTTTCCTAATTGACCTTAGCAGCATTTGACCCAGATGCCATTCCTCTTGAAGCATTTCTTTCCTTCTCTTGCAGGACACCACCCAAACATATATCTCCAGCGCCAGCCTCTCACTTCTTCTCTAGACTAGTCTAGTGAACAGCCCAGTTACTGCTTAGAGGACTAGTGGGAGCTCAAACTTTACAAGGCCTCCTCAGAATTATGAATTTAGTCAATTCCTCTGTACAAATTTGCTCCTCTCCCATTTACCCTCGATTCCTCGTACACTTACCCCATCCTATAGGTACTTCTTCCAAAATATATCAGAATGTGATTATATCTCACCACCTCCACAGTCATGACCTCTAACTCCCCTTGTGCAAGCCCCTCAGCTCTTACCGGACTATGCATTCATTGCCTCACTGGTCTCCCTGCTTCTGTGTCTGCCCTTTTGCAGTTCAAGAGTAAACTTATAAAACAGAAATTAACTCACATCATTCCTCTGCTTCAAATCCTCTAATGTCTTCTTAGCACATAACAAATAAAACCAAATTTATTACCATGATCTTTCTTGACTATTATGCCCTGATTCAACCTACCTCTCTGACATTATCTTCACCCCTGGCCAGCCAAGCTGGCCACACCAACTTGTTCCTGCCTCAGGGCCTTTATCCTTGTGAAATATGCTCCTGGCACATTCTCTCCTAGGTTGTTTTTGTTTTTTGGGGTTTTTTTTTGTATTGTTGTTGTTCTTATTTATTTTTTTAAAGATTTTATTTACTTATTTGACAGAGACCACAGCGAGACAGGGAACACGAGCAGGGGGAGTGGGAGAGGGAGAAGCAGGCTTCCCAGCTGATCGGGGAGCCCAATGCGGGGCTCGATCCCAGGACCCTGGGATCACGATCTGAGCCGAAGGCAGACGCTTCACCAACTGAGCCACCCAGGCGCCCCTTGTTGTTGTTTTTAATGGCTGCTTTTGTTGTTGTTGTTTTCATCATTCGGGGCTCTGTCCCTTTTTCTTTTCAAAGGGCTCTTCTATATTACCCTATCTAAAAATACTGAGCCTGTTTATTCTCTACCTCAGTGGTTCCCAACTAGGGGCAATTTTGCCTCCCTGGCAACATTTAACGATGTCTAGAAAATTTTTGGTTGTCACTACTGGGAGGGATGCTGTTGGCATCTAATGGATAGAAACCAGGGATGCTGCTAACCATCCCACAATGCACAGGACAGCCCCCCCCCCCCCACGACAAAGAATTATATGGCCCCAAATGTTAATAATGCTGATGTTTAAAAACCATGTTATTGTTCTACTTTATTATCATCACAGCACTTACTAATATAATAATAATGGCTAACATTTATTTATTTCAGATTTACCATGTGCCAGACATTGTTTTGTAAATATAGTAAAAACTCTAGATTTTATGTGTATTTTTTTCATTAATCCCCACACCAACCCAATGAGGTAGGTACCATTGTTACCTTCACTATACAGGTGAGGCCCTGAGGCATGGAAAGCTTAAATATCTTCCTTGAGGTCAAGTTGGTGAGGTGGGATGTGAATCTAGGCTATCTGGCTCCAAATCCTGCCCTTTTAGCCATTATGTTATAGGGCTGTGAGATAGCATCTTTTGATTATATGATTATTATCTGTCTTCTCCCACCAGTATGTTATCTCCACGAGGACAGGTTCTTTGTCTTATTTATGCCTGGAGCCTCTCTGTCTAGACAAATAGTAGGCCCTCAAAAATCTTGAACAAAATGAAGAGTCCTGTGTGCCTTTCCAGCTTACTTTCCATGATTTTCTCAAACAAAGCCTACTTCCCAGGTAAGTGACATCCTCTCTACCCTTGGAACATTTGTTTTCTGTCTTTCTCTCTGTCTCAGCCCACATTCTCCGGGGTCTGGTCCGTCCTCCTTTCAGCTTTCCTCACCCTTGCACAAATTGTACCCGTTTCTCCAGCCTCACCTCAGATCTTAACACCCTCCAGGTCCATGGATCCATCTAGTTGTTCTGGTGGAAAGAATGTTAGGGATCATAAACTTCAAATTATTTATTTTGCAGATAAGAAAAACACAACTCAAAGAAATTAAACAAGATACTGACAAAACATCCTCTTTCTTCTCTTTGGAATTTGCATATAACTTTGAAATGCTGACAGAAGGAGGGAATTTGTGGAAGCTTCCGGGACTGCAGGTCCCCACAGCTTAGCAAAACACCTCTCTTTCTCAGGTAGAGTACTGCCTGAATTTAAGTTACTACATTTCCCCAGTTTCATTTTCTTGACTCCTAACCCTCAGGACAATGTGTTCTCATGTTCTTACCTAGAATAATTTCCATCTGTGCCCCTGCTTTGATTCCAAAAGCAATCAGAATTCTGGTTCTTGTTCTTAGGGAGTTTATGATAGATAGGGAAAGAGACAATGTGTGTCTTCATCTTAGATCTTCCTTCACAATTTGTAGTGGTTCATATTCTAAGGGAATTGCCAGAAGAAGAGGTCATGGCTCCCCAAAATATTCTAATTATTTCTGGGAGTGTAACAGAAGAAATATAGTCAACACTTAGATGATGAACAGACAGTGGTATATTTAATAATTAGGTCAAGAGAAAAGAAATTCCAGTTAACTGGTATGACACCATCTATATTTTCTATAATGTAGACAGTTTAATTCAACAATAATTTTTAGGAGGCTTCTGACACTTTTTCTGATGGAATGGAATTGGATTAATGGTGTTTCTAGTGAAAATAATTCCTTTCATAAATCACTACTTGAACACATTCAGGAAAGATATACCCAGGAGAGCTCTTTGGGTTGTTCAGGGCCATTTCAGAGTGGACCAACTTAGTGGTTATTTGGGGAACAAGATATTCCACACAGTGACAGATTACTACCTTTCAGATTACCTAATGATTGTAAAGAGGGAAACCTTTCTTTGTAATGGGACAATCTGTCAGTCACCACCATAGTCAAAAAATCAAATGTAGCCTTGTTGAAGTTTGGCATCATGGAAGTAAACACGTGCCTCCAGATATAATGGCATATAAAACATCATTTAAGACAAAATCTTGCCAAAAACAATATCTATGCAAGCTGTAAGAACCAATTTTCAATTTATAGGAGATAAAGGGATGAGAAACAAGGTAACATCATCACAGTGAAACAACCACATGAATTCTGATTGTGGGACATTTTACAAGACAACTGGTTTGTTTTTCCTCAAAAAGTCAATGTCACAGGGCAAAATAGTTGGGAGGAATATAACAGATTAATAGAGACTAGATGCAGGGCACCTGGGTGGCTCAGTAGGTTGAGTGACTGACTCTTGATTTTGGCTCAGGTCATGATCTCAGGGTCCTGGGATCAAGCCCCATTGGCTCCATGCTCAGCAGGGAGTCTGCTTGACATTCTCTCTCCCTCTCCCTCTGCCCCCCATCCCGCTTGTGTGCTCTCTCAAATAAATAAATAAATCTTTTAAAAAAAAGAATTTTAAAAATAAAAAATAGAGACTATATGCATGAGCCTCAAATATAACCTGATTAAAGAACAAAAGAATGAAATAATTTAAAAAGGAACAATTAAAGAAGTTTGGAAATGAAATAGACATTACATAATATTAGAAGACTATGAATTTTCTTAGTCGTGTTGTGGAATTAAGGTTATGTAGAATCATGTCCTATTCTTGGGATATCTAATATCCAGGAGTGAAATCATGATGTCTACAGCTCAATTTCAAATGCTTCTTCAAAATGCACATGTATAGGGATGTAGCAATATGGCAAAATGTTGATGATTAAATCTAGGTAGTGCATATTTGATGTATCATTCTTTCAACCTTTCTGTTTGAAATGTTGACTGTTTGAATATTGAATGTGAAATGTTGAAACAAAGCTAAGGATGGTGTTCTATGGAGTTCTTGGGTGGCTCTGTTGGTTGAGTGACCGACTCTTGATTTTGGCTTAGGTCATGATCTCAGGGTCCTAGGATCGAGTCCCAGGTCAGGCTCTGTGCTCAGCAGGGAGTCTGCTTCTCTCTCTCTCCCTTTGTCCCTTCCCCACACCCACTCTCTTTCTCTCTCTCTCTCTAGATAAGTAAATAAATATTTTTTTTTAAAGAAGCTAATGATGGTGTTCTAGAAAATCACCCACCAAAGCTATATCCCACTTACATTTGTCATTCTACATTCTTTATTAGGAACCATTTTATGAAAATTCCTTATCCTCTAATATTACTCAAACAACTATCTATTCTCCTTTTCCAAACCTGCTGTAAATTCTATTAAGTGACTGGCATGAAATGTATTTGAGGGCCCCTAATGTGGATATTAGGTACAAAATTAAAGCCGTTGTGTAGATACTGGCTTGGGAGCATCAAGATCTGGGTTCTAACACTCATATTTCTGTGAATAGGTATATGATGTTGACCAAGTCATTTAAATGCCTACCATAGACTGAGTCTCAATTTCATTTCATTTCAAGAGATCTGGATTGCATGATCTTCCATTTCTAACAAATGAGTCCAAGCTATGAATTTGTATAATATAGTAAAATACAATAAAGTCATAGCATAAATAAACACAATGAAATACAATAAAGACATAGCATGTCTAAAATTTGGATCTGCAATCCATAGTGCAGAAATCACATAGATCACGTAGAGCTTTTGACTCATTTACACTTTTCACACTATAGAAAAACTGAAATGTGGCACAAAGTCATAAATATTCAACAAGCAAATGCAGGCATACAAAAGAGTTCTGCAACACATGTGTGTGAAGCTTCATTGAAAGCTGTCACTAAACAGATCAAGTGACTTTATGTCCTGGGAAACGAAGACAAGTATAAAGTGTGATTCTGTGAATTTCATGAAAGTTGTTGGAAGACCAACAAATATGATGGTAAATCCAGCAATCACGAAACCATGTGTTTTCCCTTTAATCCTATGGCTCAGGTAAGTGTAAGATTAGTACCACCATCAACAGTGGTGTCAAACATCTGTTACAGATCACCCTCTTAGTGAATTCCTCAAATGCAGCCACTAACAATCCATGGGGCAAAGGGTCCTGATTTCAAGGCTTTCAAAGATGCCTCACCTGTAAGATTGTTAGTGCTCTGGGGACCTTTGGAACTTATGAGTCATATTAAACAAAGTGGACATATATGCCCATGCTCTCCACATTTTACTCAAAAGTCAAAAGTTTATTTGGAAAGGAGTCCTGAACATTAAATAGAATATTGATCTCCAGCAATTATTTAGGGTAAATGCCACAACAGCACCGTGATTGCTTAGAGGCTTAATCTACCTATTTGATTCTGTCCAACTAGTGACTATTGCAGTGAGAAGTTGACCATTTTGAGAAGTTTCTGAACCCATCAGTTTTCTTCTAACAAAATAACGTTAGATAAATGTGGAAGCCACACCAAGTGTATAGCCAGGATTATCAACACCTAAAAGGTATACCATGTTAATTAGCAAATTTTCTTACACTGTGTCTTCAAAATTTTGACTCAGGTTAGGTCAGAGGGACCTAATTTAATGGGCAGTGTTTTACAGCAAGAATGAAAAATGATGCCAATTCAAATCCCAAGTTATTTCCTGATCATTGCACAATTTTGGCAAATCTTTAAAAGTAGATTTGATTTCATCTACAGATCCTCTTATAGTGTTTCATTTACGGTATTTTTATAGAATTTTTTTTTGCTTGCACTTTTCATTTTAGAGGATTCTTGCTTTTCTCATTCATTCATTCATTCATTCATTCAACAAACCCTTACTGAGAACCAGGCAGACATAAATAAAACATGGCCCATATATATGGATATTAACTGGGTGAATATTAGATTCACTAGATTCTAATATTCTAAATATTAGAATATTAACTGGATGCTGAGATTAGAGGAAAGACCTCTAATCCATGCCGGTTAAGTATGTGAGCAACGGAAAGAATGAGCAGAGGATTGCTATACCAGGTGACACCGCAAGACGGAGGCGCTGGGGAGAGGAGTAGGCAAGAGGCAGGATGGAGGTGTGGACAACGCTCCGGGTAGAAGTGGTGGGACCCAGGAAGGCTTGGGGTGGTGAAATAACAAGATATGTTTGGCAACCTATGAGTAGTTCAAAATGTATGGAATAGACAGAGGGGGTGCAAAGGTAATTAGAAGAAAATCTCATAGACTGAGAAATGATTAAGAAACACTTTGTAACCCATGAGGAAAGTTGGACTTTATCCTGAGACAAAGAGCTATCTCAAAAAGTTGAAGGAAGTTACTATCAGGAGTAAATTTGCATTTTAGAAAGAGAATGCTGGCTTGTAGGCAGAGGTTGAAGCGGGTAGGCCCAGAGATCTGCTACAGGGTGTGGCCATAATGTGAACGACAACAACAAAATCAAGTGTGAATTACAGCAGTGGCTGAGAATGGAGAAAGAAGAGATGGGTTGAAAAGAGCAATAAACCCACAAATAATTTTCTAAGTTTAGCTATCTGAAAGAATCCGAAAACGCATGAGGCATTAAACCTGTGATGAGCATTAGATATACATATGAATTGCAGAAAAATCAATGTATGACATTCTTGGAGCAGTTATGTTTCAAAATATTTTCCCTTGGTAGATAGTGTTCCAATCAAAATGTCAGCAAAGGGAATACAAACCAAACCAAACCAAATGAAAAGCAAAACAAATTTCCATCTCTTCATCCACCTTATTCCCTCTTCTTGAAATAACGGATTCATTCTTTCAAAAATATATCAGCAGGAGAAATTTAACACTTAATGTACACCTGAACCTAATTTTGTCAACAGGACATATTTTACAGCATACATCTCTAAAATGTGAAATGTATAGTGTCGAATAAGGTAATAAAACCTCCCCAAAAGGCCAGTTAGCTCTTTATTTTTTTTTTATTTTTTATTGTTATGTTAATCACCATATATTACATAATTTGTTTTGGTGTAGTGTTCCGTGATTCATTGTTTGTTCATAACACCCAGTGCTCCATGCAGAATGTGCCCTCTTTAATACCCATCACCAGGCTAACCCATCCCCCTACACTCCTCCCCTCTAGAAACCTCAGTTTGTTTTTCAGTTAGCTCTTTATTTTATCAAACAGATAAAATATATGTAATTCAATTACATGAAATGCAGAATTATGGCCTGTTGGATTGCTCTGACTCCAGAAATCATCTTCATCAATGACCGTCTGTGTTGCGGGATAAACTCAGACACCTCTCCTGGGGCAGTAACCCAACATGTGGGTCCCTGGGCTGTAACTTGGCACTGTCACTCCCCCAATTTCTACCCTGTTCTCCAACAGTTACACATGCATGGTAAATATGGAGTCAAAGGAGCAAGGATTTTTGCCTCCAAAGCTCATGGTCCTGGCATTCATAGCTTTTCCCCTTTTAGTTTTCTTGAATCCCCTGTCAACCCCTCACTACTCCCTCATCTAGAGGAATGCAGTCCATGTATGTGGTTAGTCTTCAGTGTCCCCAGGAATGAGACTCTTAGGGGATACGCTCTGTAGGGAGAGAAATCCACAGTCCTCAATGACTTCTACATGGAATGGAAGACTGTCTCCTCCAGTATCTCAGTTCCCGTTGCTTTCAAAAAATCAATTTTTTTTTTTATTTTCCTCTAGTTCCAAACTTTGAGGATGATGGCATGTTTTTTCTTCCAAAGCAATTCACCTTTTTGCTTACCTGAGCCATCTCCCTCAGTTTACTTGAGGAGCCAGAAGAGCAGAGTAATAAACGGTCTGAGCACTAGAGTTTGGCAAACTTGGCTTCAAATCCAAGCTTTCTAATTAGATAAGCCCGGCCCCCACTCTGTTGCCTTGTCTATAAAATGGGAATGACAAAATCCCTTTTCTCTTGGGTTTTTTAAAAGTAAGCTTAAATAAGTCATTTTACCTAATATGCTTAGCATATGCCCTAGCACTAAGGAAGTGCTGATCAGAACACGTGACTATTAATTCCAGAAATGATTAGTTCTTTTTCTATCTATATCTCTCTGGCTAGTTTCTTTGGAAACTGAAATCCATACTTAATGCAGCCCTAGACTCTTCAGGAATTCTCTGATTTAGCTTCTCTGTTCTTATTTTTAATGTTTCTTATCAGACCAACTGTACTTAACCTGTACTTACCTCTTCGATCCCCATTATCCATTATGGTTTAAATTTGTTTTGCTTTGGTTGTGTTTATTTGTTGACACAGTAACTTCTCTAAAATTCCTGGGCTTTATTATAGCTTTCTCCCTAAAATATTGGCCCATCTCAGGGAAGAGTTTCATATCTCCTCCTATACAGTAGTCCTCCCTCTCTTTGTCCACCCATCTGTCTTGCTCTTTATTCAGTCATTCACTCATTTGAGCTATGGTAATCATGTGTTCCTATACTCAAGTAGTTCAAAATGTAGTGGGGAAGACAAACCAAACGTTGTGATAAGTAGAATATTGAATTTCAATATTAAATTAGATAACGTGTAAAATGCTTACTTAAAAGAGCACCTGGCAGATAGAAAGGATCATCAAATATTAGATACTCTTATTATAAGGTATAAAGAATATCAATGAGCAGAAGCATATGATTCTTTTTTTTTTAATTTTATTTATTTATTTGTCAGAGACAGAGACAGTGAGAGAGGGAACACAAGCAGGAGGAATGGCAGAGGGAGAAGCAGGCTTCCTGCTGAGCAGGGAGCCCGATGCAGGACTCAATCCCAGGACCCTGGGATCACGACCTGAGCCGAAGGCAGCCGCTTAGCCAACGGAGCCACCCAGGCATCCCGAAGCATATGATTCTTGAGCTGTGGGTTTAACCATTAGGAGGAGATTTCTGAGAATGGGAGGAGGGAGAAAGGCTGCATGTCATGTCAAGGAAGCAACACCATGTGTAAAGGCAAACATAGTGAAATGCAGACTAACACAGCATAGATTTGAGAACGCCAAGTACTGCTAAAGAATAAGCCTGGAGAAGGAGGCAGTGGATTGGTAGGGGCAGGAGGTAAGGCTGCTAAGGTAGGCCTGTATCAGATAGCAAAACTCTCTTCTATGCTATGCTAAGTATTGCATTTGGGCTTAACTCTGGAACAGAAAGAAATGTTTCTAAATTATTACATGCCTATTCTGCGACAGATGGCATCATGGATACTTGACGTTCATTGTCCTATTTAAACTTCAAGTGAAATACAAGGTAGATAGACATCGGTCTTATTTTGTTGATATGAAAATCAAAGTTTCAACTCTAAAAATGATACAGTCAGGATCTGAACAGAGGTCCACTTGATTGCAAAGTTCATACTCTATTATACCACATTTTGGAAGGGGTTGGATTAAATTAGTGAGAAGTGGCACTCTGTCATGTCATAAGCAAAGGAATAATGTAAACAAGTTTGTTTTTTAACATCATAACTTTGCAGGAGTGTGGAGAATAGACTGAAGAAAGAAAGCCCATGAGAAGCAGAAAAGCCCGTTAAAATCTAACGTAGTAATCTGGTGAGAGGTGTAGGAGTCTAAGCAAAGATAAGGGGAAATCCAAAGAAATTGGTGGATCTGAGAGCTATTTGGGAAATATAACTGGGGACATCAGCATTCTTAAAATGCTTACTGACATTGCATCACAGAAACTCAAGTTATGGAGGGTCCATCATCTAACCATAAGATCTGAAGAGCAAGAAGAAAAGAGGAAGAGAACAAAAAGAGTTCTTGCTTCACATGGTAATGGTTGCTATCAGAAATATTTTGAGAATAAATTTTTTAAAGTAACATCAGTCTATAGCTCAAAACTCAATCCATCTTTGATAATGAATTAGAAAAGCAGTCCCCAGGCTGAAGAATAAAATGAAACTAGAGGCAAGTAAAGTATAAATTCTTAGAAGAACTATAATCAAGGGGGAAAGTTATGGTTTGCCATAGTAAAAGAAGCGATCAGGGTGGGTTATGGAAGCTCTATATTAAGGCACAGGCTGAGAGTTTGGTGACAGTTTTTATAAGTTATCTTACAGAGATTCTTTATTCAACTCAAATATTCACCTAGCATGCCTGTGTGCCCAATAATGTGGCCCGCAGTAATGATTTTTAAAACACATATTTGGAGCCTTAAGAAGGACCATGGTGGGCGGTGCCTGGGCGGTGGCCCAGTCAGTTAAGTGTCTGTTTTGGGCTCAGGTCATGATCTCAGGATCCAGAAATCAAGCTCTGAGTTGGGCTCCCTGCTCAGCAGGGTGTCTGCTTCTCCCTTTCCCTCTTCCTCTCCCTCTGCCTCTCCCATGCTCGTGCTCTCTCTCTCTCTCTCAAATAAATAAATAAAATCTTAAAAAAAAGAAAGACCATGCTGGGAACACTATTTTTAATTTTTAATACACATTTTGACTTATTGGGTGTCTGGTTTTTTTTTAGCGTTGCTTGTTTTTCCTTTAAAAACAGACTTGAGTGTGTTTAAGAGAGATGGGTCAGAAATCGTACAGTGACATGCACCATGGTGGTTGTTCTTATGGTGTTGCGGGGAGGGAGCTCGAATGTCTCAGTAAACAAAATATGAATGAACTAGCATCCCCAGATGGTTCAAGAGGAAGCGGAATGTCCACTGAATGAACATACAAATGTTTCCCTGTGTCTGCCGGTAGGAACAATTCTAATGGTAGAGTTCAAAGAGGGATGGGAAGGATAGTATCTTTGATTGATTACTCACACGTAGATCAAAAACCCAGACACAACCTTCCAATGATCCCTTAATGACATCATATGAAAACAAAACAAGACAGCGTTTTTGGTAGCATTCCAGCAGAGTAACTGCATTGTTTTCCACAGGCTGCCTTAGATTTTATAATAACACGGCCTTGGTTGTGAGCAGGGAGGTACCATCACTTCACCACCTCGGGCATATTAAGGAAAACACGCACTTGGCTTCCTTTCTCCGTCCACGACACGGATTTCAGAAAGGCCTAAGAAAGGCTTACAGAACTGTGAGTGATGAAAGAGGACTGCTCCTACAATGTCTGAAGAGTGGCTTTATGTATTCTCTGATGATTAGAGCGGAGCTGCTCACCCCGGCTCACTCCAGAGGTCCTTCATCCGACTCCAGCCACTTGCTCGCTGCCAGGTTCATGATGCTGCTCCGTAGACCCTGCCCTTTGTCCCCCTGAGGAGCAACCCCCACCTCCCAGTAGAGGGCACTACTTCTGGTGTCCCTCTGCAGTTGTTCTTGCCAGCCCCCGCCCCCCCCCGACATTGCGAATTCTGGGCTTGTCTCCTATGCTAATGAGAGTGAGCTATTACTTTATCAGCGTGGACGTATCAGATTGGCTTGGGCATGAACACAGTTCCCTAGACTCAGCAGTACCCAGAGGGTGCCAGGATACATTGACCGGAGGCTGCTGAGAGATGTTGAACAAAAGTAAATTTTTCCTAATTTATAGATTTTATTGTGAGGTCAAATTGAGGTTATTAACTTGGCCACTTTATCCTTCATGTAATCAGGTAGTTTGGTAGTTCAATGTACATACATCGATGAGCTCCTTGGGAAATGAACTGTGTTAATAAGTTGAACAAATATTTATGTAATATTTTCTATGTGACAGGTAGGCAATGGTAAAATTTGAAGTCAGACTCTATCCTTTTCCTGGAAGAACTCCAATCTGGTGAAGGAAACAAACATCCCCAAAACCATAAGAGGAAGGCAGAATATTAGAAGTGGTAGAAGAGAAAAGTGAAAATAGCTTTTCATAGTGTTAGTTTTTTCCAGAGGTGTTTGCTTCTCAATGACGTTAAAGGTACAAGACACTGACCAGTGGGTGGGGATGGCCTTGCAAATATCAGGACTGTCCCACTAACCACGCTGTCTGGGCTGTGTCCTAAATCTTGAGTCTCAAGTAGCATAAAGCCTCCTCTAGATAGTCACTCATGAACAGGTGGGAGTGCAGCCACGAGCGGGAGTAATTTCAAGTTTGAGAAAATCACGGAGGTGCAGTTGAGTTGCGTTGAATGGGGAGAGGTTGGAAGACTACACAGATGCGAAGAGCGTCCCTGCTCAGAGGCTATGTTGATGGCTCTTTCTGAAGACTGAAGTCGAGCTTAGTTTTCAACAGTCATCCTTCACATGATCTCCTCACACGCACCCTGGCAAAAGTTTTTATGCCATAAATACGAAAACTTTGCTCTGTCCCTTAGATTTCATTTCCTTTAATTGTTTATTCCCCTTCAAGTCAGTAAGTCCTTCCTCAGAACAAGGTGAAGTCACTACTTGAACAAACATCCTCACAGGCGACCAGGAAAAACAACATCTGTATGCCTCATGTTTCCCACCAAGATTGCTGCCTAGGCTTTCCGCTTTATTTTGGACCCACAGCCTAATTCTATGTTCCTAGTTGACCAGGTCTCTCTGTAGGCATTTATTAAGTGATCTCAGAATGATAGGATATGTTTCCCAGCTTCTAGAGCCTCCAATTAGCTCTTCCTCTCTCAATAGCATCCCTTTTGCTGGAACTGGCTTCCCTCCCCCCACCTCCCCCACCCCCTAACCCCCTTTTAAAATCTCTCTCCTACTCAGCATTCCTTTATCAGCATCTGCTCTCAGGGCCTGCCAGAAGACCAAGGTGTAATAATACCTCAAAGTAGCCTTGCCAAGGCTATTTGCATTTAAATAAGATTCAAAGTGTACACTGAAGGCGGTGCTCTCCAGAGGCAGAAGTGTAGACATTATTGAAGAGATGGAAGAGAATGGAGGGCATGGGGGGGGAGGGGCAGTGATGAACTAACGGGCCTTTTCTCCGGCTTCCAACTATGATCAACTCCCTCTTCTAAGTGGAAGGAGTAATCCTGTCTACACCCAGCCAGCCCCAGGGAGGTAGAATCAACTTTGATATCATATCTTTTTAATTACATCCTTCTCATACTGACACAAACTACTTATAGTTATGGGGACTCCTAACTCCCAAGCCAGCCAGGTAGGGCTAATCTCCCTGTGTTCTGCAGGGAGGAGGTGGTAGTGCAGGGATTTCAGCAGCTCTGCCTCGTGCCAAAATCCAGTCTCAGTTGGTTATTTTACCCCTGCCCTGCCTCAGAGGGAAAGGCCCCTTCTTTTGCTTTAATTCATTTCTTTTAACCAGTATCTTGCTGTCGCAAAATGCTTTATCAACTCTAACCTTATTTTCTAAGATTACATTTTGCCTGTTCTTTTTATAGAAATAAATTTTACATCATCTCAGGTGTAAGAATACTTTTTATGGTTCAGTTACAAGATACTATCCTTCCGTCTTCTCTTTTGCAGAATAATATTAATTCCTACATTCCTGTTACCATCCATCAAAGTTGCAAATGAACTCCCTATGTCCAACCGATTAATTGGTTAGTTTTACAGTCTCCTAAACAATGTCTTTTTAAACATAGCTAGAAAGCAATAATAATACATATATGAAAAAAGATCTTATTTTTATTTTGTAGTTGATTTTTAAATTGTAAAGCTAAGATTTTAATTTTTATATTGCTTTATTGTAATGACTTACATTACATATAACTAAATAGTGACTTTTCACGTTTAAATAGTGATTTTCAAATATTAGCTATATGTATTACTTTTATTTGCTTATATATTTTATAAATAAAATCATGCACCTTATAAATATTTAGAGAAACTGAAAATCACGAAGTGTATCATAATATAAATTGATGATATTACAGAGGCAAAGTGTATTTAGCTCTACAGTCCGTAATTAATAAATAAATGACCTGGCAATTTAGAAGCCATAGTCAATGCTTTAAAAATTTCCTCTTTTAAAAAATAATGATACAAAGACTCTACGTTACTTGGAGACCTTTCAGAGATGTAATATAAAAAAGTTAAGACTTGATCATTCGCTATGAAGATTAGAATTGTAATGGGCCACGCTTCTGAGAGAGAATTGGAAAATGAAGCAAGCACTCCTTACAATCATTTTTGCTCCCTGGGACAACAATTTACTTGACTTCATTCAGGCCACCATTGACAGCCCACTGATGTGTGATTTCAAATGTCCCATGGAGGATAATGAACAACTTACCAGCGAAACCTTTCCATATGACTAGCAATTTAATGTCTTAGACATACAATAAATCTTTCCTAATATACAGAATAATAATGTTAGTCTAAATATATGGTACATGATGGAAGCCCCTGTTTTATCCATTCCTTCTAACATAATTGATCCAGAGGAGAGACAAAAGAAGGGACTCTAAAAAAATAAATGCTCCACAAAGCAATCTCATGCCTCACCTAATGCAATATGTTTCTCATGAGTCTTTTGTTACTCTGTAACATATTAAATTATCCTTTCAATTACCTTGGCAACTAAAACAAGAGCTCCTAATATGCTGATGACTTCTGGACGATTACACCAGCTGTCAGTAATAAATGATAATTAAGGTATTTTAATCATTAAGCACGAGGAGAATATGCAAATGTTCATTTTTTATAAAACTTGTGTCTAAAGCATACAGGAATCCTCAAACTGACCAAATTCTTTTTTTTTTAACCTTAGATCAGCAATTGTGGCCCTTTTCTCTCTGAGTCTGATAGATTGCTAGATAAATTGCAGTAACCTTTAAGACGTATAGCCCCCCCCTGCCCCCCGCCCCCACCCCCAGTTCTTTCCCTGGGTCTCTTTAGTTATCTGTGTAGCAGAATATGATGATTTGAAGCTGCATTTTTAGCCAGCTTACCTTCGGAACAATAGCAACAATAACAAAGAGTCTGTCCTAATAAAGGGTCTGTGCACAGTCAGCTTAAGCAATGTAAAGTGTTCCTTTATGCTGCTTATTACCAGCTTCCCCAGAGGTTAACCATCTTAAAAGGCTTGCATTTAGACTGAGAACAGGAACAAAGCATTACTAGAAAGCAGAAAGATCTTTCTCCAGCACCAGTATCTCTGCTGTCCGAAATTCTTAAGAAATATAGCAACTCAATGAAAAAGAACCGATACCTTTGAATGAGAACATTCCAGCACAGGAATATCGTTGTCTTGTCAGCCGCGGTACAGAATGAGTTGCTTGGGCATGTATCCCACTCTTCTTAGCTACAGGGTCTGCTTGGTGGATGCTGCCAACATAGGGAGCATTTACGACATGTATGTGGTGTTCGTCTGCAATAAAAGGAGACTAACCAGCTCAGCGTGGTGCTGCTTGCCTGGAGGCATCAGATCTTTAGACCCTCGCCATCTGATTGGCTGCTTCCTTGTCTCAATGTACTCCTCTGCCTTAACCTTCGGCTGTGTTCAATATATTTTCCCTAGGGATAGAGTCAGAGAATTGCCAGTTAGGGAATTAGTGGCAGGTTAAATTGAACTGGTTTTAAAAAGCAGTGATGTGATTTCGTATGAGCACGTCTAATGCTTAATTTTCCAAAGTCCTACAGAAGCTACCCAGGAGAAACCTAGTAAACTGGATATAATTTAACAATAGCAGTTTTAGGTGCCCTCTCTGAAGATACCTTGAGTTGAATGCACACATAATACAGGACTGGAGTGATGAGGTGGCTTCTTGCCGCACAGCGTGCCTGGATTTTCAACATTAAATCAAAACAGATGGGGATGACAGAATGTATTAAGAGGGTTATTAAAAATGCTGGGAGATGCGGCTGAATAAGGCTACTGAAGCCATCTCAAGAAGGTGTTATAAATCACTTATACAAAGTGTTCTTACAATATTTATGGCTATGATAATGAAAACATAAAGATCAATGACAGACAAATGATAAAGCCTTTATTGACAACCCTAGAAGAAAAGTAACAGAAAGAAACATCAAATCTTTTACTCTGTTAAGGCAGGCAAACTAAGAAAAGAATAAAAAAGTATACCTTTATCATCTCCTATCCATATATTAGGTTGAATTTTATACTTTACTTTGGTTAAAGATCTAGTACAGGATATTAAAAAATACCCACTGGTATATTTTTAAAATGAGAGGCTTCAAATCAAAGAGGAATTGACTATATACCTTTAAGTTTCTCTCCCCCATAAAAACTAAAATGACAATAAGGTTTTTCTCTTAAGAACCATAAACGTACAAGGACAAAGAAATTAGGGAAAAAATTGCAACCACATTTAGAAAACTAGAAAGCAGATAGATAGGTGGTAAGTGAATAGGAAAAGCTGAATCCTAAACTACCAACAGGGAAAGTTAAGAAGCGACACAATTTATAGCATGAGTAAGCTCTGGAACTGGGGACATAAGGGACTTTGGAAGTAGAAGGAAGATGGGGCTCATAACAGCAGGTGGTCTGACTGCCCATCCTTCACCCTGGGAGAACATTTTCTCTGGAGAGACTAGAACAGAGTGACTCTGGGCTGACCTGGTTGAGACTAAAGGCACAAAGATGAAAATATGGGAGTAAACAGAAAACAGGATTTCTTTACTGCACTAAACTTTTAGGAGACAGGTAGCAAGGTATATACTCTTCAGAAAGGACATGTGAAGAGTATTCTCTGGGGACTCTGACCATACCAAAAGATAAGACTTAAAAACATTAAAATTAGCTTCTCTCTAAGAAATGGCCTGGCCAGATAACTCAGTAGCAAGGGCCACGTTAATAAGCTCTACCACTGAGATTTCAGTGCCCACTCTTACATGTGAGCAGATCAGATAAGGCTCTAAAATCAAAGCAGAAAACAGAACAAATAAAAAAGAAACAGGCAAATAACAGATAGACAAACTAATATGGAAAAAAGTAAACTGGAGGAAGCAATGTACAGGGAAAGCAGTTTAAATACTATCATTAATTCCTTCGTTGAATTAAGAGATACATGGGCAGTTCTCATTTGTGTGGTTCTAATACCCATGAATATCAGTGACACAGTTTAGTTTATAATACCAGTCTCCTGGTGATGCAGTTCAAATTTCAGTTACCACAATATATTAACTGTAGAAAATAGCATAGAATACAAGTTTTTCTGTTAGCATAGAATACAAGCGTTTCTATTAGCTCTCCTGCCCACAGTCACTAATAATAGATACACATTATCCAATCATATCACTTCTTTCAAAGTCTATCGGTGATTGGTCACTGCCTGTCTGTCAGCTCATGCACAGAGAGCAAAGTATATAGATATGTGGCCTCCTAGTCTCCCATTGATAAACCCATGCAGCATTTTCCAGAATGGATAGTGAAGAGGAAATTGCCCAACAAAGATGTAAGGCAGCAATAAAATGAAAGATGGTAAGACAGGAGGTAAAATTGCATATGAGAAAATGGTGATAGCAAAGCAAGGCAGGAAGGTGCTGCAGGAACCATACTGAGGAAGCCATTGAATATAAAAAGTAAGGTAAAGTTGCTTCCACATCTTTTACTTTAAATTGCACTGGGAGCAGAAAGAGGCTTATGGTTGGATTGAAGACTGTAATTAAAATTAGTTTGGCTAGCATTCAGGTAAGTGTTGATGTTAGTTGCCATATTTTTTTTAAAAAAAAGTAATTACAAGGGAATGGAAGAACAAACTTTTATTGCCAGTAAATACTAGTTTGATTGTTTCAAAAGTTGGCATGAATTGACCAATGCTATGCTATCTTGTGAAGTTGATAGAGCAGAAAAGGAGGCTGCCATAAAATTTGCATCTAGATTCCAAGGGTTGGTTAAGGCAACTGGAAATCATAATTAGCAAATATTTTATATGACTATAAATGTTTGTTATGAAAAGGATGAAGATGTCTGAAAGGAAGTGATACGAGCAAAATAATCACTTTAAATGGCTGTTGGAGATATTACATGACACAAAAAGCACAAAAGATAAATGTATGGAAGCTGATCCAAACTTAGAATGGAGAATGACAATTCACCAGGTCATGGAAAAAAATCCTCATTTCGTTTTGTAAGTTATACCATGAGAAGGCAGCAAACATTGTTTCCAGAAAGAGAACGCTTCAGTTTTCAATGTGTTTAATGCTTTAAACCACAGCATCTTAAGGAAGTATTAGTTTTTTTTTTCTTTTTAAGATTTTATTCATTCATTTGTCAGAGAGAGAGAACACAAGCAGGGGGAGCTGCAGGCAGAAAGAGAAGCCGGCTCCCCATTGAGCAAGGAGCCCGATGTGGGGCTCAGTCCCAGAACCCTGGGATTATGACCCGAGCAGAAGGCAGACACTTAACTGACTGAGCCACCCAGGCGTCCTAGGAAGTATTAGTTTTACTGTTTTATTATTTCCCTATATATTTAAAACTTATAGTAAGAGTTTTAGTATTTTGAAAAAGTTAAAGTTCACAGAACAATTGTCATTCCCCCCGTTGATCAATAAGATTGCTTTGCATGGTTTTTCCTTGTCTGGTCATTTTTATAATCCTTTATTACCATGCAAAGTAAAAACTGACTATATTGTATCTAAGAAACAAGCAAAGTAAAATCCAACCATATTGTATCTGAGAAACAAGAACAGGTAGCTATAAGAAAGAAATACATGGAACATAAAAAGCCCTTGGAAAACTCAATAGCTTTAAAGATTGGAAGATAAAGTTGAGTACATGAAAAGTAAGTAAAAAGGCAAAAAGAAAAAGGAAAATTATGTAAAAAAAAAAGGTAAGAAAATTAGAGGTATAGTGTAGGAATCCAGCATCTGAATAACAGGAAATCTAGCAAAAGAGACCCAAAGAAAACACCAGGAAGAAAACCATCAAAAAAAATAATAATTCAAGAAAAATTTCCATGAGTTTCCAGACTTGAAATATGCCATTAAGGCACGTGATTGGCTCATGATTGTAGAATTTCAGAAAATAAGAGACAAAAAAGTTTCCATAAACTTTTAGAAAGAAAACCATGAATTTCATGCCAAAGATCGAGAACTAGGATGCTATTATTATTCCCAATTGCAACACGAGAAGCTGAAAAACAATGGAAAATTGTCTTTAAAATTCAGAGGGAAAATAATTTCCAACCCCCAATTCCACATCTAGCCAAATTAGTTCTAAGAGTTCAGCTAGAATAAGATATATTTTTTGGATATGCAAGGTATTTGAAATTTCCATCTCAAGAAATATTTCTCAGGAGTTTATTAGAGATTGTACCCCACCAGAGAATTAAAAAAAAACAAAAACCCACCACTGGGATCCAACACAATAAAAAGATAAAGGAGCCACCCAACCCCTAGAATGCTATTGGAGTAAGGTTTCAAAATGAATATTATGCAGCCAAACTAGGGAGCACCCTATCACAATTGGAGCAGGCTAGAAAGTTCCAGGAGAGATGTTTCAGCAAGACAAATTGATAAAATTTCTATTTGATGTTTTGAGAGAAGATTTATATAATTGGGGAAGTATTTGGGGTTGTATTCATCGTAAGTACATGAACAAACAATTGAGTATTCCAAAAAAGACAATTTTATTTTCTAGGAAAAGTAACCATTTTATACTTCATGGTTCAGACTTGAATATTGTTTACACAGCTATAGTAATAAAAACACTGAATATTGATACAAGTTAAAGTATGATATTTGATGGATAGCCAACTGCAAGTACAGGGGTGTGGGAGGTGCAGGGTGCATGGATGAAAGAGCAGGAAGTCCTATCTTCCAAAGGGAAAAGTCAGTATATAATACCCAGAACTGAAATATCAAGTGGTAGAAATATAAACATGTTATTTAGAGATAAAAAAAATAAATACGAGAATTAACTTAGAATTCTTAATGTGATTGCCTCTGGCAAACAAGAAATGGCAAGGATTGTCATTTTTGTAATCAGTGAATGTGACTCTACATACATGCATAACCTTAATGGAAATAAAAATTATGGCAGAATGTTGAAAAGAGGTAGATTTGTAACTGTATACTCACTGACAGTTTAAGTGGGAAAAAGTGCAAGATTTATAACAAGATGCAAAGAAAGAACAGTGTATAAAAAAGGAATTATTAAGGGAGGAGTGGGAGACCTGGATTTCCTCTGGTCCCAGGAATTCAGCTGAATAGGGATCAAACCATTCTGAACAGGATCAAACCATTCTGAACACCTACGAACTCAACAGGAGATCGAAGAGGAGAGTAGCAACAACTCTCTGCACAGAAAAGCGCCCGCTTTCTGGAAGGTAGGACGTGCGGAGAAGTGAATCCGAGGCGATATTCAGGAGGATAGACGGCGGGGGAGGGGCCTCCGTCGGCCGCTTCTGGCAAGTGATAGAGCCGCGGAGCACAAAATCGGACCTTTGAGAAGTCGGCTCCGCGGAGGGACGTCGCTCCAGTGGCTAAGCGGGGGGTGGAACCCTCCCGGGACAGTGTGGTCTCAGGACCCTCGGGGGTCACAGAAAGACCGGGGGTGCCTGAGTGCGGCAGAGCTCCCAGGGATCGGAGGGGGAAGCCGGCTGCAGAGATGGAGCCGAGGCGCGGGCTCTCAGCTCGGGGTCGCCATAGACTGTGATCCGCGGCCCAGTCGGGCCACTGCTCCTCCAGCAGGGACCCAACAAGCGGCAGAGCCGGGGAGACTCCCCTTCCTCCCCCGGGAGGAGTGGCGCGGGAGCGCATCGCAGGGATCTGCTGGGTTTGGAGACTCCACACGGGGTCGGGTGCCAGAGATAGAAACGCTCGGTCACAGGCCGGGTGAGCACGGAGTGCGGCCGGAGACTGGGGACACGGGAGTGACTGCTTTTCTCTGGGGGCGCACTGAGGAGCGGGGCCCCGAGTTCTCAGCTCCTCCGGGTGGAGATTGGGAGGCCACCATTTTCACTCTCGTCCTCCAAAGCTGTACCGAGAGCTTGCAGGGAACAAAAGCTCCTGAGAGCAAACCCGAGCAGCTTGCTTAGCCCGGACCGACAAGGGCGGGGCAATTCCGCCTCCGGCAAAGACATTTGGGAACCACGGCAACAGGCCCCTGCCCCAGAAGATCTGCACGAACAGCCAGCCAAGCCCAAGTTTACCGATCAAGGAGAACAGGAGAACTCCAGCGCTGGAGGAATACTGCACATAGAATCCATGGCTTTTTGACCATGATTCTTTAGTCTTTCAAAGTTAATTTTTTAACTGTTTTTTTTTTAATTTTTCTTTTTCCCTTTTTCAACCAACATCTTATCAATCCCTCTATTAAAAAAACATTTTTATTTTTCATTTTCAGAGTCATATTCTATCCCTTCATAGTAATTACCCTTATTTTTGGCATATATATATATATAAAACTTGTTTTCTCTTTAAAATTTTGAGATACAGTTTCTTCTAACATATCAAAATATACCCTAAATCTGTAGTGTATGGCTTTGTTCTAGTCTCCTGCCTGATCACATTCTCTCCCCCTTTTTTTCTTTCTTTCTTTCTTTTTCTTTCTTTCTTTCTTTCTTTCTTTCTTTCTTTCTTTCTTTCTTTCTTTCTTTCTTTCTTTCTTTCTTTTTAATCCTCTTCTTTCTTTTTTCAAGTCCCTTATCAATTCCTTTTTTAAAATTTTTTATAATTTTCATCTTTACAGTCATATTCCATCCCTTCATTGTATCAGCCCTTATTTTGTACATATATAAGTCTTTCTTTTTTAAAATTTTAGGAGGCACTTTCTTCTAACAGACCAAAATACACCCAAAATCTAGTATGTGGCACCGATCTATGCACTAGCCTGAACATATTTGATCATATTCTGTTTTTGTTTGTTTTGTTCTGTTTTTTTTATCTTTTTTTCTTTTTTTTCTCTTTCTTTTTTCTTTCTTTCTTTCCCTTTCTTTCCCCCTGGTTTCAGGTCTTTTCTGATTTCTTTAGAGTATATTTTCTGAGGACGTTGTTAACGTGTTAGCATTTTGTTCTCTCATTCATCTATTCTCCTCTGGACAAAATGAGAAGACGAAAAGAATCACCTCAACAAAAAGAACAACAGGTAGTACCGTCTGCCAGGGACCTACTCAATAGGGACCTTAGTACGATGTTGGACCTAGAGTTCAGAATCATGATTTTAAAGATACTAGCTGGGCTTGAAAAAAGCATGGAAGTTATTAGAGAAACACTTCCTGGAGAAAAAAGAACTAAAATCTAACCAAGTCGAAATCAAAAAGGCTATTAATGAGGTGCAATAAAAAATGGGGGCACTAACGGCTAGGATAAATGAGGCAGAAGAGAGAATTAGCGATATAGAAGACCAAATGATGGAAAATAAAGAAGCTGAGAAAAAGAGAAATAAACAACTACTGGATCACGAGGGCAGAATTCGAGAGATAAGCAATACGATAAGATGAAACAACATTAGAATAATTGGGAACCCAAAAGAAGAAGAAAGAGAGAGAGGGCCAGAAGGTATATTGGAGCAAATTATAGCAGAGAACTTCCCTAATGTGGGGAAGGAAACAGGCATCAAAATCCAGGAGGCACAGAGAACCCCTCTCAAAATCAATAAAAATAGGTTAACAACTGACATCTAATAGAAAAACTTACAAGTCTCAGAGACAAAGAGAAAATCCTGAAAGCTGCTCGGGAGAAGAGATATGTAACCTATAATGATAGAAATATTAGATTGGCAGCAGACCTATCCACAGAGACCTGGCAGGCCAGAAAGGACTGGCATGATATCTTCAGAGCACTAAAGGAGAAAAATATGCAGCCAAGAATACTATATCCAGCTAGGCTCTCATTGAAAATTGAAGGAGAGATAAAAAGCTTCCAGGACAAACAAAAACTAAAGGAATTTGCAAACACAAAACCAGCCCTACCAGAAATATTGAAAGGGGTCCTCTAAGCAAAGAGAGAGCCTAAAAGCAGCATAGACCAGAAAGGAACACAGACAATATACAGTTAACCGTCACCTTACAGGCAATACAATGGCACTAAATTCATATCTTTCAATAATTACCCTGAATGTAAATGGGCTAAATGCCCCAATCAAAAGACACAGGCTATCAGATTGGATTAAAAAACAAGACCCATCAATATGCTGTCTGCAAGAGATTCATTTTAGACCCAAAGACAGCCCCACATTGAAAGTGAGGGGGTGGAAAACCATTTACCATGCTAATGGACACCAAAAGAAAGCTGGGGTGGCAATCTTTTATCAGACAAATTAGACTTTAAACCAAAGACCGTAATAAGAGATGAGGAAGGACACTATATCCAACTTAAAGGGTCTATCCACCAAGAAGATCTAACAATTGTAAATATCTATGCCCCTAACATGGGAGCAGCCCATTATATAAGGCAATTCATAACAAAAGCAAAGAAACACATTGACAACAATACAATAATAGTGGGGGACTTCAACACCCCCCTCACTGAAATGGACCGATCATCTAAGCAAAAGATCAACAAGGAAATAAAGACTTTAAATGACACACTGGACCAAATGGACTTCACAGACATATTGAGAACATTCCATCCCAAAGCAACGGAATACACATTCTTCTCTAGTGTCCATGGAACAGTAGAAGAGATCACTGATTTCTGTGCATTGATTTTATATCCTGCCACTTGACTGAATTCCTGTATGAGTTCTAGCAGGTTTGGGGTGGAATCTTTTGGGTTTTCCACATAAAGTATCATATCATCTGCAAAGAGTGAGAGTTTGACCTCCTCTTTGTCGATTTGGATGCCTTTGATTTCTTTTTGTTGTCTGATTGCTGTGGCTAGGACTTCTAATACTATGTTGAATAGCAGTGGTGAGAGTGGACATCCCTGCCGCATTCCTGGCCTTAGGGGGAAAGCTCTCAGCTTTTCCCCATTGAGAATGATATTCAGTGTAGGTTTTTCATAGATGGCTTTTATGATATTGAGGTATGTACCCTCTATCCCTATACTCTGAAGCGTTTTGATCAAGAAAGGATGCTGTACTTTGTCAAATGCTTTTTCTGAATCTATTGAGAGGATCATATGATTCTTGTTCTTTCTTTTGTTAATATATTGTATCACGTTGATTGATTTGCAGATGTTGAACCAACCTTGCAGCCCAGGGCTAAATCCCACTTGGTCATGGTGAATAATCCTTTTCACGTACTGTTGGATCCTATTGGCTAGTATCTTGGTGAGAATTTTTGCATCCATGTTCATCAAGGATATTGGTCTGTAATTCTCCTTTTTCATGGGGTTTTGTCTGGTTTTGGGATCAAGGTAATGGTGGCCTCATAAAATGAGTTTGGAAGTTTTCCTTCCATTTCTATTTTGTGGAACAGTTTCAGGAGAATAGGTATTAATTCTTCTTTAAATGTTTGGTAGAATTCCCCTGGGAAGCCATCTGGCCCTGGGCTTTTGTTTGTTGGGAGATTTTTGACGACTGCTTCAATTTCCTTAGTGGTTATAGGTCTGTTGAGGTTTTCTACTTCTTCCTGGTTCAATTTTGGTAGTTGATACATCTCTAGGAATGCATCCATTTCTTCCAGGTTATCTAATTTGCTGGCATATAGTTGCTCATAATATGTTCTTATTAATTGTTTGTATTTCTTTGGTGTTGGTTGTGATCTCTCCTCTTTCACTCATGATTTTGTTGATTCGGGTCATTTCTCTTTTCTTTTGGATAAGTCTGGCCAGGGGTTTATCAATCTTGTTAATTCTTTCAAAGAACCAGCTCCTAGTTTCGTGGATCTCTTCTACCAGGGAGAGAATATATATATATATATAGATATATATCACTGAATTTCCTGTATTTCTTTACAGGAAATTCCTGTATTTCTCTCCCTGGTTCTCAATACTCAACTTCCTCTTCCTTAAACTTCTCTCTACCCTCTGACCTTGAGCCAAAGCAGAAAGAATAAGAAAAATGCAAAGTTTGAGTTTGATAAGTTCTTTATAGATTTTGGATACTAGCCCCTTATCTGATATGTCATTTGTAAATATTTTATATATATTATAAAATATTTATATTATATATATATATATATATATATATATATATAGCTGGTAAAGACCAAAACCCAGTGAAAGTGTTATTGAAGGTTAGCACTACCTTATTACCCACAAGCATCCCTCTTATGGCTTTCCCTAGATGAACTCCATGATTTGAAGATGTAGAATACCAAATGAGTTGTATGTATTAGATAAAAATTCATCTCCTTTTGTCTTTTTTAAAATTATTTTTTATTGAGATATAATCGGCATACAACCTTTTATTAGTTTCAGGCAAGCAACATAATGATTGGATATTTGTATATACTGCAAAATGATCATCACTTTAAGACTAGTTAACATCAATCAGCAAACATAGTACAACATTTGTTTTCTTGTGGTAAGAATTTTATGACTCCTTTTACCTTTAATAGATCAAATAGGACTATAATTAAATCAGCATGAGATAACTACAGATAGCTTGGCTAGTTGATACATTTCCAGTCAAAAGCTAGAACTTTTAAAATTTTGTATAAGCTTTTGCCTCTTAATCACAGGAAAATGACAATATCCATTATACTTTTAACATATTGAACATTCATGTAGATCCTTTCTTAATTTCTCAGATTAGAATCCCACAGCAAAAGCCAATTCCTGATGGAAACAATGAAGCTGATTATTAAATTGGAAACTAAGGGCCAACAAATGCACTGATTTTAAAATTATCAAAAGTGAAACATTAATTTTATGACCTTTTAAATTTATCAATTATAACTCATCTTAATCTTTCAACCATTCTTCTGATTATATGACCAAAACCAGTAAAATATAAAACTATTTATTTAATTACTTAGGAAGTTTTTGCAAAAGAAAAGATAAAGGAATGATATTAAGAAGAGAGAGAATGAATAAAGGAATAGACAAAACTGCTGTCCTTTCAATTGGTGGTTTTCAAACTTCACTGGAGTCCTACAAATTCTTCTGGGGAACCAGACACCTGGGTAGGACGGAGGATGTGGACTGTGGGCCTTGACAAACTCTAGCTTTCTGCCAAACTATTCAACCAGAATTGCTGTGGTTGTACCTGTTTCATAAACTGGGGTTCCTGGTAAGATTTCATTTGAAGAAAGGAGTCTGTTGCTAAAACGAAGGCAGAAAACCACAATTCTACAGTAATAGTAATATTGGCATCAAAGTGGCAAAATACCCATCCTCCAAAAGTATCATTGTGACATCAAGCATTATCTTTCCTTCCCTCTAAATATGCTCTTCTAGTTACTACATTTATCTTTAAAATCAATTCATTTAGATACTGCACCATTCCAAAAATATTTTGAGGCTGCTAACTTATTTCCACTTTGTGATTTCAGTTGATCTGAATTCACCTTCTCCACTAAGTTATAAGCACATTAATAATAGATACACTCCATGCTGAATAGGACGATGGAAGGCAACCTCTGGAAACCCAGTGAATAATTTCAGATACATAAATCAGATTTTAGACTTGGAAGCTCAGACTTTAAATCATTATACACAGTTTGAGACTTGGAAGCTCAGACTTTAAATCATTGTACACAGTTTGATAGTATAACCTCATTTTTATTAAAAATATGTTAACACATGCATAGGAAACACTGGAAATAAAAAACTACCTGTGAACATTGATTAGGTCTTGAGGCTGGGCTTATGGAGACTTTTGCTTTTTTACCTGTGGCTCCTCTTTGAAGGAATTTGAGTATATTATTTTTTAAAACCTTAAGAACTTCAATGACATTAGGTGGATATTCACACTGGGTGGACAGTGAACGGTGAAAATCTGCTTAAAGAGGATTTTTGTTCTCCTAACCTTTTGCATTTTCCAAGAGATCTATTTTTTCCTTTTTATTCCCCATGCTGTACCTTTCATCCCCATGACTTATTCATTCCATAACTGAAAGCCATTCCCCTTCACCCATTTTGCTCATCCTCCTCCCTCCTCCCCTCTAGGAACCACTAGTTTGTTCTCTGTATTTTGGGGTCTATTTCTGCTTTTTTTGTTGTGGTGGTGGTGGTTGTTCATTTCTTTTGCTTTTCAGATTCTGCACATAAGTGAAATCATATGGTACTTGTCTTTCTCTGTCTGACTTTTTTCACTTAGCATGATACCTTCTGGGTCCATCCATGTTGTTGCAAATGCCAAGATTTCTTTTTCTATGGCTAAGTAATATTCCATTGTATATATAGCACATCTTTATCCATTCAGCTGTCAATAGATATGGGTTGCTTCCATATCTTGACTATGGTAAATAATGCTGCAGTAAACATAAAGATGCACATATATTTTTGAATTAGAGTTTTCATTTTCTTTGAGTCAATACCCAGTAGTAGAATTACTGGATCATAGGCTATGTCTTTCTTTTCTTTTCTTTTTTTAATTTCAGTATAGTTATCTTACAGAGTTATATTGATTTCAGTTGTACCGTATGATTCAACAATTCTATAGATTACTCAGTGCTCATCCTGATAAGTGTACTCTTAATCCCCTTCACCTGTATCACCCATTCCTCTACCCATCTCCCCTCTGATAACCATCAGTTTGTTCTCTATAGTTAAATGTCTGCTTTTTGGTTTGTCTCTTTTTTCTTTGTTCATTTGTTTTATTTCTTAAATTCCACATATGAGTGAAATCATATGGTATTTTTCTTTCTCTGTATGACTTACTTCACTTAGTATTATACTTTCTAGATCCATCCATGTTATTGGAAATATTTCATTCCTTTTTAATGGCTGAGTAATATTCCATTATATATGTATAATGGAATTAGTGTTTGAATTAGTGTTTTCATATTCTTTGGGTAAATTTCCAGTAGTGGAATCTGGAATTACTGGATCATATGGTAGTTCTATTTTTAATTTTTTGAGGAATATTAATACTGTTTTCCAAAGAGGCTGCACCAATTTACAATCCCACCAGCAGTGCACAAGTGTTCCTTTTTCTCCACATCCTCGCCAACACTTATTGGTTCTTGTGTTTTTGATATGAGCCATTCTGACAGGTGTGAAGTGGTATCTCATTGTGGTTTGGATTTGCATTTCCGTGATGATTAGTGATGTTGAACATCTTTTCGTGTGTTTGTTGGCCATCTGTATGTCTTCTTTGGAAAAACGTCTGTTCAGGTCCTGTACCCATTTTAATCAGATTATTTGGGGGTTTTGGGTTGAGTTTAATAAGTTCATTATATATTTTATATATTCACCCCTTATCAAATGTATAATTTGCAAATATCTTCTTCCATTCAGTGGGTTGCCTTTTTGTTTTATTGATGGTTTCCTTCGCTGTGCTTTTTATTTTGATTCAGTCCCAATAGTTTGTTTTTCTTTTGTTTCCCTTGTTTGAGGAGACAAATATAGAAAAATGTCAGTAGGGACAATGTCAGAGAGATTACTGCTTATGTTTTCTTCTAGGATTTTTATAGTTTTAGCTCTCACATTTAGGCCTTTAATCCATTTTGACTTTATTTTTGTGTAGGGTGTTCCAATATATTCTTTATTATTTTACTTTTAAAAATACCTTTTTGAGATAAATTTTATATACAATAAAACACTCAGATCTCAAGTGTACAATTTGACAAGTTTTGACAAATATATATAGCCATGTAACCAATCACCAAAATCAAGTTATTGAACATTTCTATCACCCATAAAGCACTTTTATTCCTCTTTTCAGTAAACTCTCCTTACCCCAAGGCAATAATTGTTCTGATTTATGTCATTAAGAATTAGTTTTACCCAATTCTTAAACTCATATAGTTGGAATCATATATCATGCAATCTTGTGTATGGTTTCTTTTATCCCACATAATGTTTTAGAGATTCATCCATGCTGTTGCATTATCAGTAATTCACTTTTTCTTTATTGTTGAGTAGGATTCCATAGTAAGAAATATCAAAACTAATTATTTATTTTCCTGTTGATGTGCATTTGGGTTGATGCCTGTTTTTAAATAAAGCTGATGAAAACATTTTTTTTAAGAATTTATTTATTTATTTGAACAGAGAGAGACACAGCAAAAGAGGGAACAGAAGCAGGGTGAGTGGGAGAGGGAGAAGCAGGCTTCCCATGGAGCAGGGAGCCTGATGCAGGGCTCAATCCCAGGACCCTGGGATCATGACCTGAGCTGAAGGCAGATGCTTAACGACTGAGCCACCCAGGTGCCCTGAGAACATTCTTGATTAAGTTTTTCTATGACATGTTTTCATTTCTCTTAGATAAATATCTAGAAGTGGAATTATTAGGTCAGAGGGTAAGTATATATTTGAAATTATTTTTAAAATCCCAGTTTTCTATAAGTTTTCAAAATTGGTTGTACTATTTTGTTTCCCATCAGAGAGGCATGAATTTCATTGCTCTATATTCTACCATAAATTGGAATTTTCCATCTAATTAATTTACTTTTGGCCATTTAGCCAGAGTATATATAAATATTTTATTATAGTTTTAATTTGTATTTTCCTGGTGATTAATGATGTCAACTCCATTTCATGTGCTTATTGGCCATTCATATATCTTCTACTGTGAAGAATGTTCACGCCTTTTGACCAGTTTTTTAAAATTATGCTTTCTTTCTTTTACTATATAGTTGTAGGTATTCGAATATAAGTCCTCTATCAGATGTATAAAATGAGACTTTTTTCTCCCAGTCTATAGCTTGGATTTTTACTTTTTAGCAGTGTCTTTTGATGATCAAAGTTTTACATTTTTATGAAACCCAATATACAGGTTTTTTTCTTTTATAATTAGTCATTTTATGTGTCTGTCTATTCCAAATCATGGAGTTTCCCTCTAGAAGATTGCCAGTTTTTGCTTCTATAATCAGGAATATTATTAATTTCAACTTATTTTTTGTAAATGCTGTGAAATAGTGGTTAATATTTTAGCCCATTTTTCTAGTTGTTCCAGCAACATTTATTCAAAAGACTTTCATATCCCCTTTGAATTGCACTGGGGCTGATATTGGAATTGATTGTAATCTGGATCCTTCTTTCTTGTCCTTAGAAGGTTTATTTATAGATATGGTAACACCACACTGTCTTAATTTTTAAAAAAAAATAAAATAC
Organism: Eumetopias jubatus; assembly: GCF_037043125.1. NCBI lineage: Eukaryota > Metazoa > Chordata > Mammalia > Carnivora > Otariidae > Eumetopias > Eumetopias jubatus. Next base: position 17,130,328 of record NW_028274808.1, read on the forward strand.
TGGGGCGTCTGGGTGGCTCAAACTGTCTACCTTTGGCTCAAGTCATAATCCTGGAGTCCCGGGATTGAGCCCCACGTCAGGCTCCCTGCTCGGCGGGGAGTCTGCTTCTCCCTCTGACCCTCCCCTGTCTCATGCTTTCTCTCACTCACTCTCTCTCAAATAGATAAATAAAATCTTTTAAAATAAACAAATAAATAAAATCCTATTATTCTTTCAATGTCTTCTTCTTCTTAAAATTGTCTTGGCTATATCAAGTCCTTTAAATTTCTATATAAATTTTAGGATCTGTGTGTCAAATTTTAGAAAAATCGGCTGGGGTTTTTGTTGTGATTTTTCCAAATCTGTAAAGTTGGGAATAACAAATGTTTTAATAATATTGAGTCTTCCAAACCACAAACATGGCATAGCTCTCTATTTAGACATTCTTTAATTTCTCTCAGCAATATTTTGGTTTTCAGGGTAGAGGTCTTGCACATCTTGTACTAAATTTATTGCTATGTAACAGATGTTTTATAATTTTTCATAAATGGCATTTTGTTTTCCAGTTTTATTGCTAGTGTATAGATTGACCCACTTATACTGTGACCTTGCTAAATTCACTTATTACTTCTGTGGTTTATGGAACCCATTGGATTATCTATGTATCTGATCATGGATAGTCTTCAAATAGACAGTTTCACTCCTTTCTTATTTTTAAGCTTTATGCCTTTCTTTATTTCCTTCTTTTTTCCTTCTTTCTTTTTAAATTTCTTTTCTTTTTTCCTGTTGCACAGTTTAAGATCTCTAGCACATGCTGAATAGAATTTGTTAAAGTAAGAATCCTTAACTTGTTTATGTTAGGAGGTAAGGGTGGAATATTCAATATCTTAGTAAGTATGATATTAGATATAGGCTTTTCACAGGTATGCTTTTCCAATTTTAGAAAGTTCTATTCCTACATGCTGTGATGTTGTTTTTACTTTTAATCCTGATTAGGTGTTGAATTTTGTCAAATGCATTTTCTGCATATTCTGATATGATCATATAGTATCTTTTTTTATTCTATTAGGTGTGAATTATATTAATTCCTTTTTAAGTATTAAATCAACCTTGCATTCCCATCATAATGTTGCTTAGCTATAATGTAATATCAGTTTTATATATTACTGAATTTCATTTTCTGACATTTTATTGAAGACTTTTACATCTATGCTCGTGAGAAATATTGGTCTGCAATTTTTTTCTTGTAATGTCCTTCACATTTTGGTGTCATTGTCATGCTGACTGGTCTCATAAGACTAATTTGTGTTTCCTCTTCTTTCGTTTCTAAAAGAGTTTACTGAACTTTCATGTTTTTCCTTAAATGTTTGATGGAATTTACTGGTGAAGTCATCTGGGCTTGAAATTTTCTTTTGATGATTTATTTTATTTTATTTTTTTAACAAATACATGTGTATTCAAAATTTCCACTTTTTGTTGTATCAATTTCAGGAAATTATGTTTTAATTTTCATCTAATTGACTGAATGTACTGATGTAAAGATGTTCTAATACCCTTTGTTTTCATTTAATATCTGAAGAATTTATAGTGATGTCTCTCCTTTCATTCTTTATATTGGCATTTTGCTTCTCAATTAGTCTTGCTAAAGGTATATCACTTTTGTTAATCCTTTTAAATAAACTTTTATTTTATTAACTTTCCCTTTTGTTTTCCTGCTTCCTATAATTGATTTCTGATTTTATATTATTATATTTTATTTCCTTTCTTTTACTTTTGTTGAGCTTAATTCTCCTTTCTTATCTAGCTTGTTTCATTTTGGTAGTTTCAACTACTGATTTCTCCCCCTCAAATGTCTGCTTTAAAACTATTTATTTCCGTCTCAGCACTGCTTTAGCTGTATCCCACAAATTTTGATATGCTGTATCTCATTATCATTCAATTCAGAATATTCTTCTGATTTTTCTCGTGAGTTTTTTCTTTGATCATGTGTTATTTAGAAGCGCGTATTTTAATTTTCAAATATTTAAAGGTTTTTCTAATTATAATTTTACAGTGGGATTTCAATTTAATTCTTGTAAGGTCTAAAAACATCTATGTGATTTTAGTTTTTTAAGACTTAATGAAACTTATTTTATGATCTGGCATAGTTCAATCTTGGTGAATGTTCCTCATGCATTTCAAATAATATTTGCAGTAGTTGAATGTAAAAGTCTATAAATATCAATTTGGTCAATAGAAATGCTTGATTCTTGGGCACCTGGGTGACTCAGTCAGTTAAGTCTCTGACTCTTTTTTTTTAAGATTTATTTATTTATGTGAGAGAGAGAGAATGAGAGAGAGAGAGAGAGAGCATGAGAGGGGGGAGGGTCAGAGGGAGAAGCAGACTCCCTGCTGAGCAGGGAGCCTGATGTGGGACTCATTCCCAGGGCCCTGGGATCATGACCTGAGCCAAAAGCAGATGCTTAACTGACTAAGCCACCCAGGTCCCCCTAAGTCTCTGACTCTTGACCTCAGCTCAGGTCTTGATCTCAGGGTCCTGAGTTCAGGCCCTGCATTGGACTCTGCATTGGGTTCCATGCTGTGCATGGAGCCTACTTTAAAAGAATGTTTAATTCTCTATATTACTGATATTTTGGTCTACACTTTCTACTTATTTTTGATCAATGGATATTAAAATTTCCCCCTATTCCATTTCATTCTGTCAATTTTGGCTTACTATAGTTTGAAGGTCTACTCTTAGTTGCAAATTTTTATGTGATGAATTGACCCTTTTAAAATTATGAAATATTCCTCTGTGTCTTCTTTAATATCCCCATCACGAAGTCTTCTTTGTCTGATAATATAGTCACACTATGTTTCTTGTGATTAGTGTTCGCATGGTATCTTTTTCCATTTTTTAAAATTCTGAAGCTATTTGTCTCTTTATAGTTAAAGTATCTTGCATTCATTTGGATCTTGCTCTTTTATCTGACATCTCTAACCTTATTAGAGTGTTCGTTATCTTTTTATCTAATGTAATTATTGACATGGTTAGATTTAGTCTCCCATCTTAACATTTGTTTTCTACTTCTCCCCTCTTTGTTCCTGTGTTCCATCTTTTCTGCCTTCTTTTGGATTAACTGAATAATTATTAGTATAACATGTTATTGTCTTTATTGGCTCTTGAACTATTTTTATTTTCCTTTTTTTGTTTGTGCTCTAGGGATTGCAATATGTGTCCTACCTTATTACAGTCTACATAAAATAATGTTGTGCTATTTCATGTGCAATATAAGAACCTTATAACAGTGTAATTCCATTTACCACCTGTAGCAGTTTGTGCTTGTTTTATCATACATTTTACTTCTGTCTTATAAACTCTGCAGTGCATTACTATTGCTTTAAATAGTCACTTGACTTTTAAAGAAATTAAGAAAAAGTATTTTCCATTTACCCACATATTTACCATTTCTGGTGTTCTTCATTTTTTTTTGCAGGTCCAAGTTTTCACCAAGACCATTTTCTTCAGCCTGCAATGGATCCTTTAATATGTTTTGTGGTGCAAAACTGCTGATAAGGAGTTCTGTTTTTGTTTTTGTTTCTGTTTTTTTTTTTCTGAAAATTTCTTTCACATTCATTTTTGATGGAAAATTTCATTGGGCATAGAATTCTAGGTTGACATATTTTCTTTCAATACTTCAAAGATGTTATTTCATTGTTTTCTGGCTTCCATTTCTTTATTAAGGAGAACTCAGCCACCATTCTTATTATTGTTTCTCTGATTATACTATGTCTCTTTTATCTGGCTACTTTTAAGATTTGTCTCTTCATCTTTGAATTTAACTATCTGACTATGACGTGACTGGGTGAGGTCTTTCTTTTTATCCTGCATGGGATTTACTGAGCTTCTTTGACCTTGGGTTTGTGTCTTTGATAAGTTTAATCCTTACATGAGACTGTTTTTGTCACTAGATCTTAGGCACTCTCTTCTCTTTTCTTTTCTCTCTCTCTCTCTCCTTCCTTCATTTTGAATAAGTTCTTTTTTTTTATGTTATGTTAATCACCATACATTACATCATTAGTTTTTGATGTAGGGTTCCATGATTCACTGTTTGCATATAACACCCAGGGCTCTATGTAGTACATGCTGTCTTTAATACCCATCACCAGACTAACCCATCCCCCTACTCCTCTCCCCTCTAGAACCCTCAGTTTGTTTCTCAGAGTCCATAGTCTCTCATGGTTCATCTCCCCCTCCGATTTCCCCCCCTTCATTCTTCCCCTCCTGCTATCTTCTTTTATTTTTTGACTATCTTCAAGTTCATTGATCCTTTCATCTGTGTGTCCATTATGCTTTCAAGCCCTGCCAATGAATTTTTTCATTTCAAATATTTTTAATACAAGAGTTTTTATTTGGTTCTATTTTATAATTTCAATTTTCTGCTAAAATTCCTCATTAGTTCATCCATTTTTTCTATATTTTCCAAAAAATTCCTGTAACATAATTATAATAGCTCTTTTAAGGTCCTTGTTTGTAAATTCCAACATTGGGTAATTGAGACTTTATTTCTATTGCCTGCTTTTTCTTTTTGTTATGAATCAATTTTTCTGTATTTATGCATACCTCATAAGTTTATGTTAGATTTTAGAAAAATCATGTACAATATAGTATGGGCACTTGAAGTTCTCTTTTCTTCCCATAAAGAGTATTCAGTTTCATTCTGGCAGACAGTTAAAACTTGGTGGTTATCTTTGATTCTGTTGAGACTTGATTTTAGGTTTTGTTAGGGTAGGTCTGTTTCATATTTATCCTTAAATTTAGGGCATGGTTTGTAGTCCTGAGACATGATCCTTCCTTCTAAAGCAAGACTCTTTTGGGATCTTAGTGGTAAGTCCGAGATGTTTACAAATTTCCTCTTGTCTTGACTGGACTTGAACCATAAACTCTGTCTTCCCAGAAGTGGGAATGTTTGAAAACTTATGATCTACGCTTTTCCTGTGTTTCACAGCAACCAGGAAACTGGGAACTACATTTCCCAGAATCCTGTCAGTAAGGTTCTGGCTTAGATTTGGAAAGGCAGTAAGGGAGCAGAAGGCATTTGTTTTTCCCTGGCTGCAGAGATAGATTGAGGTTTGGTGGTAGCCTCAGGGCATCCCTTTGTGAAGGCAGTGTGACTACTGATGCTGGATTCCTGTAGTTCCTGACCTGCTGGCAGGAACAACTTCCTAAGTCTCTGAATAACAGCAAACCTGAGAGTTAGCAAGAGCCTTCTTTGACTTGTACTTAACAATGGCTTTGACCATGCCAAATGCACATTAAGTTGTTTTCCATTTGAAATAGCTAGAGTGGTTTCTGTGTTCTTGAACAAACTGGCCAATGCAAGTGCTATTGGTATTCTTTGTTTGCAGGAACATCCTGTGCATTGCACCACACTTACCATTCCTAAACACTTGGCAGTTAATATCAGTAGACACTCCCAGTCATTCTGGTAAACAAAGGAAGTCTCCTACATTTTTAGAAACCTCTTCTGGAAGTACAACTGTTTCTAATTAGGGCCCTCTGTAGGGCCCTCTAGTATTCTCAGTGCCTAAATTAGTGCCTTGCCCTTATTGAGTAAGTACTCAATATTCATTCAGTAAAAGAATGAATAACAATACAATAAAAGTTACTTTTGAAAAGGATATCAATATTTGAAGCTTGTCCAAGTCACAGCTCACATTTGGAAAGCCCAGAATGGTTATCTATGTTTTGTTCCATCCTGGAGGATCTCTTCCCTTTTAGCCTTTAAAGATTCTCCTGGCGTTATAATTTTCTGAGTCAAGGGGAAAAGGCTTTTGAACCCTCTATTCTCCCACAGATGACCTGGGAACTGCCTGGAACCATTACCTAGCCTAAGGATACAGGGCTCACTTTTACCAGTATCTCTTCCTTGGGACTTAGCAATTGACAGGATCAAGTGATGTCATGGGGAGCAGGGTCCCCTGATCTCATATGTGTTGACCCACCCATAACACACGGTTTTGCAAAAGTATGCTTTGTTGTGCTATGATTTGTACCTTGTCAAAAGGGTCTGTAAAATGTGTCACCTTGTCTTTTATGGGACATCAAAACATGATTCTCAGCTGTCTAACAAACATTTCTCTATTTGCTTTATATAAATTTAATCCTGGCTCTCAACTTCCATTCCATTTTGTTGGTGAGGAATGGTAGTTCCAATTCTACTGGGGATACTTTTCATTGCTGCGGATTCTAGGAGGTTTTCATGATTATAAGGAAATGGAGATCAAGGTTACCATGATCACCACTGACCTCTCTTTGAATCCCTCTGATCTTTGTTTCCAGATCTCCAATAGGGCAGGTATTTTGCTAAAGCTGGGGATCTTGAAACCTAGAGTCTTGCCTCCTGAAAGCATCATCTGCTTGGACGTCTGGTCTCTGCCTTCCTTTACAGGATGGTCTCATCAAGTAGTGTTTAGGTCTCCCACTTATGGGGTGCACTATTTCTATCTCCTTGTAAATCCAGGAAAAGAGTTCTTTCCCACTGAAAGTTGTTTTTTTTTTCCCCAGATAAAAAAAAGCATTTGTTTCAAATCAATTAATAAAAAAATATAGAACTCTATAAATTTAAAATAGGGGTTACAAACTCAAAGGCTGTGGGGGAGCCACAAGAGTCAAATAAGTTAGAAAAATAGTGGAGTGGAGTGGAGTAATAATGAGTGGAGTAATAATGGAGTTGTTTATATGAGACATTCTAAATATAACTGAAATATTAATTTAAATAGAGGAGAGTGAGCAGAAATGAGGGTAAACACCAAAAAAGACACACAGATATCAAAGCAGAAATTCATGGCCATGGTGCTAACTATTGAACACCTACCAAATTCCATGATCGGTATCATTAAAAGCAGTGAAGCCTTCAAAAAGGTTTTAATTTAACAGACTTTTAATTTTTCTGTGTGAATCTATGTCCCTAAATAGGCTTTGAGAAATATAATTTACTAATTACACTTTTTGCTTATACCAACTATTTGTTGTTCTAATACACAGTTTTATTTTAAAGCCCTATAAGGGAAGAAACCATGAATGTGTTATTCATCATTATATCCCCAATTAATAATACATTGTTTAGCACTTGGTAGGAACTCAGTAAACAATTATGGAATAAATACACTGAAGAGTTGTTTCTCTAAATTTGGGCCTTTACAACTTTCCCCCTTCCAATCAATATTCTTCTTGAATTTTAGATAAAATAATCTCCTATTCTTAATCTTCCACTTTTTTTTGTAGATAATATGGAATTTGTTTACTCTTAAAGGACTGGAAAAATGAAACAATTTTCTCTGGAAAGAAGGAAAATAAACTAAGAAACTGTAAAAAGTTGGAATTAAGAACTCCAGAACACATTTCAGTAAGACATAATGTATTACTCACCTTCCCAATAAACTCAGGGGTCTCAAAGTCAAATTCCTTAAAGGACTAGACAGCTAATGTGTGCAAATGTTTGAAAAAGGCAGATAGATGACTATAGAGAGTACTGTGGCCTATGATAAATATAAGGATAATATATTGAAATCTACTTCCCAAAGTATTATGGATTAGGTATTCTGGAAAATACTCTAAAAAACCTTGAAAATACTAGAAAAAATATAATAAATATTTACACACATAGTTGAACATTTAAATGAAGGATCTGACTCTATTACTAAGTGGTTCAATGCAGGCTAATGCAGTAAAGCCCTGGAATTATTTGCTGACACCAGGAAATTTGTGTTTTGGGTTCTAATGTAGAAGGGATAACAGCGGGGATAGGGGGTGGAGTAATAATGGAGTTGTTTATATGAGACAAATATATGTTGTTTATATGAGACAAATTTTGTGTGCAAAACACACAAAATTCAAGGCTTTAGATCAACACATGGAGTTGGAACTGAGATTTTTTCATAAATCTAAGTCTTTAAGATACTGGGTTTTTCCTCATAAAAAATGGATTAGGAAAAAAATCTATTTGTTGTCAAAGGGAAAGACATTTGTCTTAAAAGCTTTAGAGCTGAGTGGGGAGCAAGAAGTAACCAAACAAACAAAAACTAATGTCACTTTAGGCATGCCCTCATAAGAATTTGTGGTTCCCCATGATCCTTGAAACCCCAAAATGAAAAAATTAATAATAACGGCTTAGGATTGATAACGATCTCAGGCACATGTCAGAAGCAAGTTCTTTTTGGAGTAACAGCCCTCAACCAAGGCCTCCTAGAGATCACTAGGTTTAGGTTAGTCAGTTAGATTGGAAATGGCTCTCTTTCTCTTAGTTTGCTGGAGATCCCTAATCTATCAAATGACATCCTTGGTCTAAAATATCTTTAGGGTCCCTTCCAACTAGGGCTCTCTATCTGTTCGAAGTGGCTTGTGCCACAAATCTAGGATTATTGCAGATAATAGCACAGTGATCTCAAGTCTTTGGAAAACACTAAGTGAATTTTCCTATGTCTCTTTGTTTTTTATGTTAACATGATAGAAATATGAAATAAAAAATTCAATGAATTCCAAACTAAATAATCAGCCCTATCTATATTATTAGAAATCTTATCCTATTAAGAAGATGATCAAAAGCAAAACCAAAGAATTAGCAACCAAATCATCATTACATTTTGCTTGAACCATTTTCTATCAGCAATCTGTTTCTCAACCCTGCAGAAAATGGAAACAAACACATTTTGTTTTGAATTGAACAGAATGGAGCTCACACACAATCCTTGCCAAGCTGTTGCCATTCTTGTTAAAGCAATGGAAATCCTCAGTTGGTAGAGTTTCTTTTGCTTCAGTTTCATTAGAGTTTTACAGGCAGCAAATATTTTCAAATGGGTAGAAATTTCAGTTAGTGCAGACTACTTTTAGTCCTATATAGCATGAAAATCCATATCTAATTGTCTGCAGCATTTCTGGCACTGTTAATAAGCAAACTGTGAGCAAGTCATTAAAGCTCCAAAAATGACTTTTCAAAGATGAATCTGGGCTGAAAGTAAATGAAAGGAACCATGGACATTTTTTTAAAAAGTGCAAAACACACAAAATTCAAATCATTTTTAGAAATTCAAGTTTAAAGGGGAAGAATCTGCACAGAGATAACAATTGTTGCCACCTATTCTAGAAAATACTCAAACATAATTCTTCACTAATTGCTTTCAACTGGACAGGTCAATCACTCCCTTGATTCATTTAAAAAAAAAATACCACAAACTTTACAATTCATTCCTGCGGGTACACTAAGGCATGTTGCTTTGCCACTTACGTCATTCTCTGAGCTCTCATTAGGTGATAGAATGAGGTCAGGTCTAAAGCTTATTAGGGCCTTGGGAAGGGGAGTGAATGTTTAGGACACCAAGAGAAAGAACCATTTATTTCCAAACTAATACAATACAAGACTTGAAGAAGGTGGGTTAGATTGAATTGAGCTGAGTTAAATTGAATTGAACTCAATCTAAATGAATCAACTGCAGGTCATACCATTAGTTTTTAAAGCTAAAATTATCTTTTTCTGAAAGAATCCTTGAAACCATCCTTTAACAAGAACTAAGAAACATCTATTTGTAATCTCTTTTTGGGAACAGTTAACATTTTGTACAATTTGATTTAAGAATAGTTTCCTCATATTAGGTATTTGCATATCCATTATTTTCTGTTGGAACCACAAATAAAATAATATTTCTTGCCGCACTTCTTGTTAGCATCTGACTCCACAACTAGACTCTCAAGATCTAGGAGGATGGAGACCATGCCTATTTTGTTCACCCCTCCAACCCGGAACAGAACTAGTTTAGTGCCTGGCATACAAAACTGCTTAATAACCATTTAACAATGGATTAATTAATGAATTAAAATAACTAGAAAAATAAGCTAGTCATAATTATGTAGTTATCATGCACCTGAAGGAAAAACTTAGACAAAGAAAAATGTTAGTTTTTATATTTATGCTTGATGAAGTTGCGGTAGACGTTACTTCTCTCAATACTAGCCCCGAATTTTCAGTTTGTAGAAGTAGTTGATTTCTTTGAAGTGCACTCTTCATTATTGACATTGGTATTTACAACAGGAACAAACTGATCTGAGAATTTGCCAATGTGTTAGGGCATCAAATATGTGTACTGGAACAAATAGAATAGAACTGAGTCTATTTAGCCTTGACAATGGACAAAGTTTTTAGCTTTTTAAAGTAGATCTTATATATTCATTTTATAGGTGAAGAAACTAAAGCCCAGAGCAGTTAAGGCACTTGTCCAAGGTGAATGGCAGGGCTGATGTGAAAGCAGGCATATCTGTTCCACATAATGGCCTGTAACTGTTCTGCTCTGCAGACACCCATGCTGTTACTGACAGTTGAGACTGGATATCACCCTGGACCTCAATAGAGTACAAACGAAAATAGGACTCCAAAGCCCCTATTCTCTGCAACCTTCTCTTCTGCCTTTCACTACATTTTGAGTTAGGAAACCTGAATACAATCCAGGATCTCCTTTATGTTAGCCATATCATATTCTATAAGGCATTGATCTCCTCTGAGCTTCTGTTTCTCCATACGTAAAAACGAGGATAGCAGCACCTACTTTATCAGATTCTTGTGAAGATTAAACAGACTATCTTGTGAAAGGTAACACAATACCCGGCACCCAGGAAACATCATTCAAATCTGAATCGGTTGTAAATTCCACATATTCTCTTGATATTCAGTGTTCAATCCATATTTCCCAAGCACCACCTTGAAATCCATTGTCCAGCCCTTTCTTCAACATCGAAACAGTTGGAATCTATGAAGTCGGTTTTACCTTGCTCACTGTCTCCCCACAGCGCCCTACTGGGATTGAACCTCAGTTGCCCAGTGTGAGTGGTAACTGCTAGACAGCATACCCTCTATTGGTTTCTGAGCCTTCCAAATCCAAATTTCCCCACCTTTCTATGCTGCCTCCTGAGATTCACCATGTAAACCACTTGTCTGGTTCTGGTTAAGGAGAACCCAATTGAAACAGGGCATATCTTCATAAATTACCTCCTCTCTCCCAGCAGGTTCAAGCTTCTCTCTCTACAATAGCCTTCAGCTTTCTGTGTCCCAGGGTGATACGACTGTCGGGAAGGAAGCATGTCAGAAACCTCTGGTTGTGCCATATTAGAGCCTCAAAGTGTGCCTTACTTCACTGTTTCTGAACATTTTACTTAATTGCCGTCCCTTCCCATATAAATGTATCTGCTCTGCGAGTCATGTGTTCCTTGTTCTTTCTTTTGTGATTCTGCTCTTTTTCAATCTTTCATTCCCTTGTTCTTGTGGCCCCAGCCCCTGCTTAAGGGATCCCTAATTTGCTGCCATCCTAACTGGCACCAGCTCAGAGGTTGCTCGAGGAAGGCATGAAATTTTGTACCACAATAGGCCTCCACAGTTAAAAGTCGTTGTGGACAATTCAGACCCTAGACGTGCCATGTAAAGGAGCACCAAACAACTGTCTGGGAAGCAAATCCTGGAGGCATCAAGAACCAGGCTGGACACAAGGTGGCCTCAAGTTTTAGGCACAGTGGAAATCCAGAGGAGTGATTCTCCCAACTTCCCTTATAGCAACAAGAATTTCAAAGACGAGGCATCTGGTTTCTTGAGTAGTTAGTTCATTTGGCATTACTTATGAAACATTCATGATCTTAAAAGGTAAAATAAGAACCAACATTAACCAGTACCAATTACAAAAAATGATGTAATCTTCAGATTAGCACACTGCCAAAATAAAGAATACTGCCTCCCTCAGGTTTTCCTTCACAAAGAAATAATAAACATTGTGTAATGAGATTTTAGGTTACCAGGTGGATTTTACCAAGATGAACCAAAGAACCTTCCTTCTGAAATATATTTTTTTAAGTTATGAATGGCTTTTTCTTTACAAGGTTTAATATATGGTAGGATATGAAAGTAATGTATTCTACCCAGTATTCATTACACTCATGGAATCTTAGCGTTCTAATATACTTTTCTGAAATATTGCTTTACTAAAAATTCAGTTGTAAGTGGAAGTATATGGAAAATTCCCAGAACTTAAGCATATGAATTTAAACTGGCATTGGGCCTACTGTGCTTTTATTTATTTATATAAAAACTCCAGTTATGAAAATATTGGCAAAATGATGTTAACATCTAATAGACAAGGCAAAATAAACATGTCTGTTAGTTTTTTTTTTTTTTAATTTTTTTTAAGCCCTTACATTCCTGAGAGATTTTGGTATGTTTGAAAACTAGTTACAAAATTAAGCAGCTATAAATAGGAAGATAAAGAGTTCTAGAGTCAGGAAGTGCTCCGTTCCATTTCCAGTTCAGCTCACAATGCGTGTGGTTTCGCAGGCACTGGTATAAACTTGTCAAGGAGCTCTAGACACAGGACACAGCATGAAGCCTGAGTGGTAGTTCAGTGAGGACTGACTGGTGGCAAGGAGGTCTAGAAGTCTAGCACAGTGTCTGACACCTAGTATGTGCTCACAGCACATTGCTTTACTGGGCAGACAAACAATCCGAATTTATGAATGGCTCTAATTGTTTATGGTCAAGACTTAGCTAAAATAACGAAGAATCCCCCTCCCCCCAAACAGTGTTGTAAAAAACCTTTAGGTGTATCTCTCTTGTATAACAACACTTAGGTGAACAGTGCAGGCTAGCAAGGAACAAGGTTCCTTCCATCTTGTCTAGGGCATCCTCTGCTACAAGACCAGAGCTGGGTCAAAGCCATCCATGTATACTAACATGGGTAAAGGGAAAGGAGAGAGAAGCACATGCTCGATGTTTTAAGTCCCCCATCCAGAGTAGCAAATATCAATTCCACTCAAATCCCAAGAATGGAACTTCATCACAAGGCCACCACTATCTGCAAAGGAGGCTCAGAAATATCACCTATAGAAGGACAGACATGAGCCAAGACATGGCAAAGTTTTTAAAGAAAAATATGGGAAAAAACTTGGTGTATAACTAGTTTGTCCCCCTCAAATCCCTCCACGCATCACCCAAGTATATGTGTGTGTACTTCACCTACTCGCAGGCACGTCCATCTGCTCTCCAAGGGGTGTCCTTCGAGTCCCATCTGTACTGGACCCAGCTCAAGGTCTAGGTTCTCTAGGTAATGGACAATCTATTTGATCTGGTCCAGAGGTAGCTGCTCATTGTCCCATGACCTATAAGCTAAAAGGGCAGTTACCTATGCCCCCTCCACATCTGCACACCCACACGGTGATGGAGCAGTAGTGGGATCCCCGCCATAAAGACTGCAGTTTGGAAAACGGAGGAACAAAATGCAAATTCACTGATGCTCCTTAAAATCTACTCGTGGAGATTTTCTGCCCTGACAGTTAAATGCATGCTTGACTAGCTCATCCTGCCACAACTGATTCTGCTTCTCTCAGAGTAATTCTCTTGATCATCATCTTCCTTGGCCCTGGCTGTGCCGTTTGGAAGAAGGTCTTCTTTGTTCACTGTCGCATGATGCTTTCTGAAGTGAACATGCAGTATGTGCGTGCTAGGGTTCAAATAGTCATCGGCATTTGTAAGCCAGGTTTGAGATTTCAAAAATTTAGAAGGCTTCTTAGTTTTATTTTTTACCAACTGCAGACTTTATTTAGATTTATCAGTTCTTCCATGAATGTCCTTTTTCTATTCCAAGATGTCATCTAGAATCTTACGTTGTGTTTAGTTTTTATGTCTTTTGAGGTTCCTCCAATTTATGAATATTTATAAATTCCCCATTGTCTATTCTTGGAAAGCAGATTTTTTTCTGAAGTTTATTTATTTATTTAAGTAATCTCTATACCCAGCGTGGGGCTCGAACTCACAATCCCGAGATCAAGAGTTGCATATTCCACCAACTAAGCCAGCTGGGTGCTGCATAGTAGGCTTCAGAATAGTTGTATTTCTTCTCGTCAGTCCCGAGTTCCAGTCACCGTTCACAAAACCCTTTTCTGCACCTAGGTCTTAGGCCAGCTTTATTTCCTGGCTTCTGAGATCCATTCTTCTCCGCGCCTATTTTTAGGAGATCCGAAGCAGTGAGTTTATGTGTAAAGGTAACATTCTTAACCTGGTCCTTTTTTGTTTGTTTGTTTTTTGCTTTTACTTAATTCTTTGAGAAGCAATAGTTATGAATCTACTGCTGTCTGAAGTATAGAAGCAGGGGGAGGTATTTCCAACCCCATCTGTTATATTTTTGTCTCTGCTTTTAAACGTGCCAATTCTTGCCTATGCTTATTTCTTTCTTGTAATACCTTGCTAAACCTACAAGGACCAACCAAAACAAATTAACATTCTGGAACCATGGCTATAGTTTTGGTATGTACGCATGGTCTGCCTTTCAAGTCATCCCAGGGGACAATGTTATCAAATATAAACCAGCGTATAGTCAGGGTTGCTAGTCTTCTAACCTGATGTACACATACCCTCACCTCCCACACGACTGCTAATCATACATATTTCAGGTTCAGGTTAGCATGCAAGTTCCAGGTACCGATTTCTATACTGGTCATAGAGAAGTTAAGCTGCTGATAGAAAGAGGTAGCATGGTACATTGAATTAAAATGGGGTTACCATGTAGTTTATTTGGGTAGTGAAAGAGAATCTTGTCTATAACTATGCCAAGACAACAGGCATAAGACAAGACTCTCCTAAGCAAATTGAGACTATTTCACTCTACTTGAAGTTTAAATATTTAAAGTTTAAAAGTCTGTCTCCCTCTCTTGTGACAGTACCAAGGTGAGTGGTCTGGACTGGGGGAGGGGATCCTCCCCATGTAGGCCTTCAGGGAACCAGATTTCTTCCATCTTCTTTCCCCTCCTTCCCACAGAGAATTTGCCTCCTTTGTTCAATGATACCTGGGTGTGTTAGGTTGGGAGAAAGGGAAGAAGTATGGAAGCATGCTTACCCAACGATTTAAGGCCAAGACCCACAGTGGCAAACGGTCACTTCATCATCATTGTATTGATGAGAATTAGTCACATGCTTACACCTGGATAGCAAGGGAGATTTGGAAATGTAGTATCTGAGCAGGCAGTTATGGGCACAGAAAAAACTCTGGTGCCATGGAAAAACAGAAGAGAGATTTTGGTGGATTTTCAGCAGCCTCCACCAAAACAGTAATCTTTCTTATAAGGAATTATTAGCTCATTTGCAATTTAAGGGTAAAATTCCCAGTGTCTGTAGGCTTTCATAAGTTCTCTGAGATAGTATCTACTTGTGTTTGTTAACTCTAATTCATTTACTGAATGTCCTCGTTTGGAGGCATCTGGGCCTGAAGCCTTAACCAAACTTATTGACATATGTGGTCTCTCATCATTATTTTTCATGCTCATGTTTAGTTGTGTAATATTTTGATACTGTACTACCTCCCTTTGATATCTATTGATCCCCCTTTTTTGTGGGGGTTGATATTACTCTCAATCATGAAATACCAGAATCTTGAGTATTACATTAGTTAAGAGATTTCTGGCTTTGCTTACCAAAGGAAAATCCTTTTTTAAATATATCTGTCCCCTTTCCCTGCTATCTTAAACAGATTTTACATTTTCCCTTGTAGTATTTAAGAGTTGAGGAACCATCGTAAGAGAGGATACCATCCAAGTGTCTTTTGTTGTCTTTCCATTGCTTTCAAAAAATGCCTGATACTTATCTAGCAATAATAATCATTTAAGAGTTTTTATTCCATTTTAGTGGGGACCATGAGCATTTCTTTTTGTGGGGGACTCTAATCCCTCCACACACCCATCGGGGCTAATGGCTGATCAGATTCTTCCCTTTCCCGGGAATGAGAGTTTTCCACCACTTTTCATTACTCACATAATTAACTTTGGGGCTTGGGGATTTACTAATTGGAGACTTGACAATCACCTACTGTTAGAGAGACTTGTTTTGGCAAAACCACTTAAATGCAGTTTTCATGGGAGAAGGATGACTTAGCTTTCACCATATTCTGAGAGTGCTGGGTCCGAATCCTTAGTACTTCTTAACTCTTCAACTTCAACCTCCCCTCTTTCATTTCTACTATTAAGAAGAGTAGTGAAATCTCCCTGTGCGTAGAATAGTAAATGTAAAGTAATCAAGTCCTGAAAGATGATTTTTCTCAAGTCTTTTAGCTTCTCTAGGCACATTTGCCAGCCTTGGGGTCAGTTAACAATTCCAGCAAGCCAGCGCAGTACTCAGACTCGTTGTACTATATGAAAGTTAGGAGTTTTCAAAGTAGAAAAAAACTGGGGGGCGGGGGCATCTGACTCACTGTCATGCTAGAGATAAAATTGCTTTGCATAAAAACTGCTTAAAGGCAAAAATGCCCATTTATTAATAGACTGTGCAAACGTGAATTAATGAAGTTACTAAGTGTGAAATGAACAATTAATGACCGAAGGTTGAAAGGCTCCTTTTTGTACGTAGGTTATAGTTATGGTAAAGGTGACATTGGAGGGTGCGCTTCTGATCCTGCTGTTTTATTGCCATGAAATATCAGAAGTATGATGGTGCCTTTTTTTTTTCCATTTTGGATTTCCCTAACACAGTATATAAAAATAAAGCCTTTCATGGGAATTAAAATGAAAGAGTCCTTTCAGAGTTCCAAAAATATTACCCCAACTCTGCCAAGATTAATATGGTCAAAGTTTCCATGAAAAGCATAATTTCATGGGAGTTATTCCTGTTCAGATGTGTATAAAAAATACCAACTTAGTATTCCTTTTTGATATGTACATCAACGAAAAATCAATTTGGTTTATTATACTGTTCATATTGCCATGTGTGGTATTACTGCAGTTTTTGTCATTAGAAAATTGAAGGGTTTTATTTTTTCTAGTTTAACATTAAACATACCAATAATTTACATTTTGTAAGTCTTTATCATTTATATGTTTATGTAATACTTTGACATGTCTGAGGCCAATTTGGCAGGTACGATTATGATTTCTTTTCCAGTTTTTAACAATGAAGAGAGGAAAGCACAGAGAATGTCAGTGATTTAAGCAAAACCACATAGCAAGCAAACTGAACAGAAATTCAGATTACCAGTTCCAAGTTCCAATTATTTTCTACTAAAATATGCCACAATTGTAGTAACACTGAATAATATAAAACAATGGGTTGCATTTAATGTAGTTGGGGTCAGAGACCTCCACTTTAGTCTAGTGTTATGCCTTAATTTTTAGAACCTGCACTGGCCACTTCAAATTGTAAAGAAAACAAAGCTCTTGGAAAACAAGGTCAAATCTAGACTTGGAGTCTCTGGGTCTGCCCAGGAGAGCTTGCAGAGGAGAGGAAGATGACTGGAGCATTTCTGGTAACTATGCTGCCTTTGAGAGATACCATCATTGTAACCAATACCATGGTCTCATTAGCGCAAATTCTAATCGGGCTTTGTGTGAGACTTTCCATTCAGTCCTTGGTTATTGTCCTTCAGTGGAGAGATCTGGCAAATGATATTTGGGTGACCTCATTCCTCTGAAACATGGGCTTAAGCCAGAAATTGAATTCTGCAAAATGGAAATGGCTTAGAGGGAAAGGAAATATGGAGACTGCACTGTAAGTCAGTGAGGTTGTGGACTGAACAAATAAAATGATTGTCTTGAGATTAAATCTGGCATCCCTCTTTAGGATAAATTAACAGGTGGTGCAGGTCCAGGTAGACAGGTTAGAAAAAGAATTCACCAAATATAAGAGTGTTACAGTTGGTGAGCTATAAGCCAAATTAATTTAACTCTAACGACAATCCAATTTCCCATAAAGTGGTCATTTAGATGTGGCAGGACATACATAAGACTTGCATCATATTCTACTTGAATATATTTGCAACAAATTTCCACAACATCTGTAGGTAAAATAAGCTTCAAAAATATCACTAGTGTGTTGACTTAATTAAAAAGCAAGAGTAAATTATATCCTGGAATATCCTAGAATTATGGCGTCTCAATTGTAATAGGCTTTACCATGTGATGTCTGCTACAAAGTTAGAATTGTCACATTTAAAGGGTCAGTTTATTTGAATATTTCACTGCTGTTAAACACAGACATACACACATACAAAAAAATGTAGCAAATGAGTCTAAAGTATATATATACATGGAAAAATCACACATCTGAGGTAAATTTATGCAGTAATATATATCAATCAGCATACAGAAACTGAGTTTACTCCTTGCAAAGAACAATGTAAAAAGGGTGCTTGATGCTCCTTGGTGTGACATGGTGTAGCAAAAGGACATACGTTGGCAATCCAGCTGGACCTTGGTTCATATCTCAGTGTGTAAATTTCTAAATGTAAATTTCTTGGGGCACCTGGGTGGCTCAGTCTGTTAAGTGTCTGCCTTCAGCTCAGGTCATGATCCCAGGACTCTGGGATAGAGCCCCAATTCAGGATCCCTGTTCAGCGGGGAGTCGGCTTCTCCCTCTCCCTCTACTGCTTTCCCTGTTTGTACTCTCTTTGTCAAATAAATTAATTTAAAAAATAAAAATAAAAGTAAATTTCTTAATTTTCCTGATCCTCAATTTCCTCCTCTGTGTAATGGGGTTGGTAATAAAATGAGATGAGAAGTTCTTGGCATTCAGTAGGTATGTTGCCTTTTCTACTCTTGTTATATTTGTTGCAGATGGTGGATTAAGTTTTGGCATCCAATACCTGTTTTGCTAGCAGGGTAAAACTTTATAAGTCCAATGCCATTCGTTAATGTCCTGTAATATTTTTAACAATCATAGTTTTGTAATTTGAAAAAATTAATGGGATGTAAATTTACATTTCAATTGTATGTCACTCTCTACTACTTGTTCACAGATTTGACTCCTCAAACTACAAAATTTTCTCATGAGTCCGAAATTTTCCAGTGCTTTGCAAATGATTTAGAAACAAGTACTATTCATAAACATTTTTGCTTGTCCCTACTAAGTTTCCAACACTTTCAGCTAGCTCATTCTGTGTTCAGGTCATAAACCAACCCCTTATTCATTTGTTAAAGGTGGATGGCAGGAATGAATGAACACTACATTATAACTCAGCAGAGTAATACACTCTTATCTGGTAATAATGGGACTGTAACTATTGCTGATTTTAGGATTTTAGAAGCCACATTTGCTGAATTGACAGCATAATTGCTTAGAGCCTGAAAAATAAGGATTCAGATAAACTGGTCACTGATAAACACAAGATTTCATGCTCTGTCTGAATTTTTCCCCAGTTGTGGTAATATTGGGAGAATTGCCAGGTTTCAGAGTTTCTTGGTCACTCACATTCCCTTTTATCAGAATAACCAACTCCACAGAAATTTTTAGGCTGAATTGCATTTAGCATAATTTTACCAGCCCAATCAAGCACTGAAGGCATGTTCCAATGGTTAAGGTTCCTTGTGATGGCTTGTGTTTAAGATTTACAAAGCTGTTTTATTTGCACTGATGTGTAAACCCTAGGAGCCATTTCTCAACAACTTTTCTTCATGCCCATAAAAGGCTTAAATATGTTTTCCCTTCTTCTCTAGGTCAGTAACACATTCAGACTTCCAATTAAATATGTTGACTTTTTAGCTTCATTACTTACAACATTATAATATTGACTTTGGCCTATAAAATCTGCCTTATGTATCATTGTAGAAAACAAAGTATTATACAGTGATTTATAAGACATCTTGAGTTTTCTGTTAAGTTTACAGTAGCATATTAGTATGATTAATTGTGGGTGAAGTGAGCCTAAATCCAAATACCCGAAAAAGAATGACTTCCCAGTAGTTGAAAAAAATTCAAGTTGGGTCGAAAAGATCTGTTGGTTTTGCTGCCCACTATTCAATCCCCTTTCTTGGATAACAGTCCTGATTTTTTCTGGAAAGCCTTGACATTCCTTTTTACTCTCATTCTCCATGGTTTAGAGGTTCCTGGTACCATCCCCAGGCTTCAAATATGGGGTTTAACTCTGGTCTGGACCATTGGCATAGCCCACACTTCTGGCTACAATGATTGCATTAAGGATGGTCACATGACATAAGCTTTCTAAAGAGAATTGACCACAAGAACTTGTTTTTTAACTATTGGGGGAAAAGGAGCGCTTTTTCTGATGGGGCTGCTGAACTGCCATATTGTACATCTGGGGGTGTAAAAGATATCTTGCCATCACATCAACAGAACCTTCCCTAGAATGAAGCCCACATCTTAAAAACCAGAGCTAAGATATAAAACAGGCTGCTTGCAACAGTGTTTAATCTGGGTTTGCTTAAAGAAATATTTACTCTTGGAATTTATAAATATGTGAGACACCATTTTCCTTTTATATTTGGTTGGTTTGTTAGAGCAATTTCCAATTGGATTTCCACAACCAAAATAATCTAGCTCATATTTATTCTTTGCATTCCAAGAAACACCCCTATCCCCTGGATTTGATTAGGTTCTTTGGTAGCAATCACATACCTAGTACCTCCCCTTCTCAGTACTTTACATATTCACAATTAATTCGTAAATATTCATTCAGTATTTGTCTCCTCATCTAGACTGTATACTCCCTGAGGTCAGGGAATTCTGATTTGCTTACCGCTGCCTCCCCATCATCTAACCCCCATTCTTGGAACACAAAAAATACTCAGTAATAATTTACCTATAAAATACACAAACTGGGGTGCCCAGGGGCCTCAGTGGTTGAGCGATCCGCTCTTGATTTCAGCTCAGGTCATGATCTTGGGTCTTGATATCAAGCCCTGCACTGAGCAGTATGTCTGGCTCCCCGCTCAGTGGGGAGTCTGCTTGAGATTCTCTCTCTCTCCCTTTTCCTCTCCCCCTGCTCACAGGCGCACATGCTCTCTCTCTCTAAAATAAATAAATCTTTAAAAAAAAATACACAACCTAAGGGTGGAGTGAGTCTGAGTGCAACAAGATGTCCACCATTCAGCTCTGTTCCTACCTCGCTTCTGCAGGCTTGGTCTAGGAGAGGAAAACTTTAAAGGAAAAACAAACAAGGGAGCCGCTATCTCTGGTTGTACCATGCAACAGAACAAAACACGGAACAATGTGAGGGACGTTCTCCCGCCTTCTCCACAGATGACCTTTTACTGGGCTTTTGCCCAAGGAAGCCATCACTGCACTGCAGTGGTGTCTGGGTGGGAAAATGGCCACAGCTCTGAGGACATTGTAGAATTAGCAAAATGTGCCTGGTGGAAGTCTCCAGGCACCTGACTGGACAAGGAGCCCCATTGCTCGGCCAGTCTCCCCGCAGAAATATGTGTGGTGAGCTTTAAAAGTGTCTGGAAAGAATTTGGCAGGATGCTCATGTCCTGTGTGAACAGGGGGAGTTACGGAAGGGCGAGTGACAGGTGACAGTGCTGGGACTCTATCCGTTTCTTCAGGCTAGTGAGACCCGGAGGAGCATGCACACACATATGCATGTATACACACCAGTATATGTATACACATACATATACACACATGTACATAGACATACATAGACACACACACACACACACACAGGGCCACCATTACACAGAAAGGGGAGTGCACGTTCATACTCCTGGGGACATGGGAGGCAGAAAGTCAAGATGCAAGCTGCTCCCCAAGGAGATGATGGGTTCCCCACGGCCCTGCCCCTTCTGCAACTATAAGAAATCTTATTCCATAAAAATGGACCAAGTCTGCAACACCAACACCAAGTTATTATCTTGTACTGCGTGTAAACACATACACACACACACACACACACACACACACACACTATCCAACTATGGGTCATATAGTAATGTTTATTTAATACATATAAATAATTTTTGTATGATATATATTTTTTCTTTTTCTGTTTTTAATTGTCACTTCTAATCTGTCTACAGTGGACTAGCTGTTTTCTTGATAAACTGCATTTATTATAGCTATTGAAAAATCTAGTAACTGTCTCTAGAGAGTCACACTTCAAGTACTGAAAGCCTTATGGATTTGCCTCTACCCACTTCTGTGTGATGCTGAGACCAAAGTAGATCTTCGCCTTCCACAGCACTCTACAAAATAAATACCTCCCAAAATTGATGGTTAGCCAGGAATGCCTTCTCCCCCGTGTAAACTGTGACAAGGCATGATTGTATGTAGATGGTCCTAAATTGTGGTAAGGAGAAAGACACTTCACTGTTAAATACTTTCTGAAAATTTCTCTCCCATTGCAGAAGATGTTGAATGTAGGTTTCTTCCTAAATTGCACTATCAGAGACCTGGGTCTTCCCATGTAGGTTTTGCTGTTTATAAAATGCAGGGTTATAAATGCAGAAAAAGGATTCAGAGTTAAATGCGCACCTCCTTTGAGACATTTTTAGGAGAATTAAATTCTGTCAGAAGCTTTACAATTTCACAACTTAAAACATCAAGTTTATAAATTAACACATTTGGGATTAACTACTCCAGATATGTGGATCTTGTGTTGAGCTGGGAAAAACATGCCATACACTCACATATTTTATCATGAGATTTTCTTTATTAAGGAAAAAAAAAGTAAGCACTTAGAAAAAAATGGTTTCAAACAACAAAGAAAACGGATTTACTTTGTTTCCTTATTAACTGACAACCCTCCTTTCCCATTCTTACCTCAATCTCATGCCCTGCTAAAAGTCATAAAAAATGTTTTTATCAGAGTTCATGAAGATGGCTCACTAGCTCTTCAAGTCTTGAGGCCCACTAATATTTTCACTATCTACAAGTGCATATAGATTCCATACAGATTCGCCAACAACTTCATTGCTATTTCTTTCCAAGGTTACATGTGAATATTCCATGTGTCGACCAACTGGGAAAGCACAAGAACTTAATGTTCTTCAACTTTTTTTTGAAAATTCAGGGACTAGAACTTGTTAGATTGGATGGCTGTGGGTTAGATTAATTCAAAGGTTTTTTAAAAAAATGCTTTTATTTTCTTTTCTCCTGTCTCTCTCTTTCCCTCTCTCTCTCTCTCTCTCACACACACACACACCTTTAGTTCTATTTTTTCCTGTGTGTAAAGATATAAGAAATAGACCAAGTGGTGTTTAGAACTATGAGACTAACTCTGAGAGTCTATGATTTTATGAAATGTACCAGTGATCACTGATATTGACCAGATGTACGATTCCACCCTTATTGGAAATAATAGAATGTAGCACAGTAAAACTTAAATTAATGGGGACCATACTACTGAATTTACCAAATACCTAGAATTTTTGCTCTTCTTTATTGATTAAAAGAATCATGATAGTGAATGACGTGGGATTTCTTTAAAGAATATTTTAAACCCACTATTTCTGAAATATTTGATTTGATCAGCATGTAAAAATCCCTTCCTCCCTCATATTCTGTATCTAAACTGTTGCAGAATAATAGCCTGTTAAAATCTAATGAGAATCAGGTCACTTAGTTCCATACCCTTCTTTAGAGGCAAAATAAAAGAGACTAGAATAAAATGATATAGAAAAGGTAACTGTCAGCTAAATAGGGTCAAATGAGGACAAGGAAGGAAGATCCTCACGACAGTTATTTCTAGCTAACTAAACTATTTTTTAACAAGGGAGTAATTAAAATGGATTTTCTGGCAATCCTATGTTAAGTAGAAAAATCAATTAACCTGAACATTTGCCTCTAAACTGTTCCTATTATTTGAAGTTTGATTCATCACAGGCAAGACAACAGGTATTAACCTACTACATCTAATTCATGAATGTTTCAGATAAGCAAACAGCCGGAAACAGATTTTTTTCTTTTTTCTGTGTTTTCCCTCTTTTGCGACCTCTCCAGCTTTCGTGTATGCAAGCCATATCACCACAGCACTGCTAAATGGCCGTCATCATTCCTCTTCTTCAGACTCATGCTAGCTACCACCTTGGGATCCCAGAGCCATGCAGAGATCGATGCAGGGAACTGTTTGACTCATCCCCTTAGCACCATCTCCTCGTCCCTGTACTGTCGGGGAGATCACACAATATTTCTATTTTTCTCAACCATTAATTAGTAACAGCTCTTTAACTCTATACTAGTAAGTCCTTTCTCATAGATACTCATTCATTCAATAGTGTCTATGGGTGCTGTACTGTGTGCGGAGCACTTCCTTCTCTGTTCCGGTATCACAGCAGTGAATCAGATAGACAGATATTCCTGCCCCCATGCACTTGCATTCCGGGGAGAGGAGACAGAAAAATATGTGACTAAAAACCTAAAAAGGATATACTGAATGTTGGAAAGTTTCAAGCACCATGGAGATAAACAACAACAACAACAACAAAAAAGAAAAAACAGGGAAGGATTATAGGTAACTCCTAGAAGAAGAGACACTTTGGGAAAAAAAGAAATGTAATCAAAGTACATGAATTATTTCTGCAATAAGCCAAAGCTACAGTCACGATAATATAAAGTGTTTATAGAATTAATAAGTAATAGATACATATTATGAAGGTGGAGGTGGGCATACAAAGGGCATGGTGTGGCATTAGACAGCTAATCCACCTATAGCACCTAAATCCTCTTCTGTAGCAGTGAGGTGACAGATATTGTCTAAAATTGATTAATCAGGGGCACCTGGGTGGCTCAGTCAGTTAAGCGTCTGCCTTCGGCTCAGGTCATGATCCTGAGGTCCTGGGATCGAGCCCCGCATCGGGCTCCCTACTTAGCAGGGAGTCTGCTTATCCTTCTCCCCTGCTCATTCCCTCTCTCTCAAATACATAAATAAATAAATAAAATCTTAAAAAACTAAAATTGATTAATCAAAACTAATGGCATAGACATACCATCTAAAAGGTAAAAAGTGCGTGGCCCCGGGGAGTAGGTTGATGGTCATTAAGAGTAGGCTGGGGATTGCTGTTTTTGCATTAAAAACCCTTAGGACTATTCACCTTTAAAAACAAACAAACAGACAAACAAAACCTTTTTTCATCTATTGCTTTAGTAAGTTTTCAAGACAAAATGTAAAAAAATAAAATGAAAAAAAATAGACCTAAATGACATTGACTTGTGACCTAGAGACAGATGATATATTTTGCTACTGGGTAGCAAAATCAGAATTAGAACAGTCTACATGAATTCAGAGCCCATGTGCCTCATATTTGTGCTACACTGTGATATGTAATCAAGTAGATAAAATAGCATCATTAGCATTTATAAGCTTGTCCTATAGAAGGCAACTAATAAATGACAGACATTGTTATTAAAATTCAATACCATAAATTTGATAATTGTGTGGTCTTAATCTCTTTAAATCTCATTTTTCTCACCTGAAAATTATTAAGACCTACCTTAAAGAACTCTAATGTCTATCAAGGAGATGTCTGAAGATTGCCAAGCACTAGAAGTCCAGAGAGGAGGTTGGGTAAAGATTTGTCTCAGTTTTGCTTCCCCAAACCTATCCTTCAGCTCTATGTAAACTCCTCAGTCAGGCTGAGCCCCAGAGAGGGGAGGGGAGGTGGGTGGAAAGACAGAGTCTGGGACCCTCCTCAGAGGCCAACATCTTTGTTGTGATCTGTTGCTCTTCTCTTTTCCTCTTCTTTTTTTTTTTTTTAAGATTTTATTTATTTGTTTGACAGAGAGAGAGAGAGAGACAGTGAGAGAGGAAACACAAGCAGGGGGAGTGAGAGACGGAGAAGCAGGCTTCCCGCTGAGCAGGGAGCCCGATGCGGGGCTCGATCCCAGGACCCTGGGATCACGACCTGAGCCGAAGGCAGACGCTTAACTGACTGAGCCACCCAGGCTCCCCATCTTTTCCTCTTTTCTAAATTACAGAACTTTCATCCTTTCAAACCTATTTTGTTGTTAATATAGTAGTTGCTTATTTATATGCCGGAACCAGAGCTAGAGATGCCCTTGAAAACCACAGATTAACTTATTTTATTCTCTACTGTTTTGAAATACTAGTTTGGTAATTATTTAGGTACAGCAAGACCAACAGACCAGAAAGCAATTGTGCCGTTGAAAAGATAGTTTCCGGGTCAGAGTTCCCAAGAGGAGAGGACATGCCACATGGCATGGGGCCACGTGGGGTCAGTCAGGAGGCAGAGGGAGCAAGGCAAGATGAGAGCAAGAGACTTTCTTGTGGCCTCTTCATGGGAAGGAGCTGTCTAGGCAGGGTAAACAGGCTCGAGACCGGCTCGTTTGAATAATGTCATTGGGCTCCTGGGCATAGGGCTGTTCCAAAGTTTCTGGAAATCTCTGGGGCAATTAGGGCAGGGAATAATGGCCTTGAGTTTGAGAACCCAATAAAAGAGGTGGCTGGGGGGGGGGTTGCGTGGGTTCTGAAATGATTGGTTTGCTTTTGAAAGGTGAGGTTTCTAAAAGCCTGAGGGCAGGTCATTTACTGTCTGTAGGAAGTGGCTAGCCTTGAGAGGCGCAGTGCCTCTAGGGTCAAGAAGCCTCCAGGCGTAAAGCATCGAAATACAGAAAATACAAAGGGCACAAATTTCCCTTTATTGGATGAGTAAGTTCTGGAGAGCCCATGTACAACATGGTGACTATAGTTAACAATAGTGTATCGTACTTGCAAGTTGCTGCTGAGAGAGTGAATCTTAAAATGTTCTCACCATCACCACAACAAAATAATAATTATGTGAAGTGAAGAATGTGTTAATTAACCTTATTGTGGTAATCATTTTGCGATATATACACGTATCTAATCATCACACTGTACACCCTAAACCTACATAATGTTCTATGTCAATTATAACTCAATAAAGCTGAAAAAAAAAGAAAAAAAGAAGACATGATTAGTACACCTGCCTTTTGCAGTGCACTTGGAGCAATGGAAAATTCATTTCTAGTCTCCCTAATTGGAAAAAAAAAAGGAAATGTTAGGAACGGTTAATATTGCAAAGTGTTATCCACTAAGCGCTCTCCATATTCGGCAACACAGAGCCTTGCCAATCACATTATCGATAGAAAGATTACAGCTGTGCAAATTGTGCTGAAATCCTGAACTGACCATCCTAGAAGCTTACCAGTTCCAGAGACTTCCATAATTTTAGTCCCAAAGTCTTCATCTCAAAGCATTCTTTGCTTATTTTGCTACCAAAGGAAAAGCACATGGAAACAATGGAGATTTTAACAGCTGGTGGGTTTCCTCAGGCTCAGGAGGCACCATCTGTAAGTGACCCTTGACCTTCCATTCTCCTAAACTGATGAAAACATACCTGTGTTAACATCAGCAAACAAGTATTTCTCAACTGCCCACTCTGGGGAAAATACTGTGTTAAATCCTTGATTCGTCAATTTCTTGAACACATATTTATGGAGTGTTGATTATGTGCCAGACACTTCTGCAGGCCTTGAGGCTCCAGGAGTGAACAAAATAGACAAAAGCGCCTTTGTGGTGTGGAGCTTATTTTCTCCTTCGGGGGCTGGCAATAAGCAAAGGAAAAAGTGATGGCATGTCCGCGGTGATAGGTGCTCAGGAGTAAGAGGAAGCAGAGAAGGGAGATGGGGGGGCTTGCGATTTCGAGTAAGGTGGTAAGAAGTGGTCTCTGGAGGTGATGTTTTAGCAAAGACTTGAAGGATGCCTTTGAGGGAGGTATGTTGATAGGTAGCTAGAGGGAATGAGCTGTAAATGGAAGGGGTGGCATCTGGACTGGGGACATCGGGCATGAGGATTACGGAGAGGGTATGTGACAGGAAAGGAAAATAGGAGAAACAGAAGATCAATTCCCCCACCTCTCAAATGTTATGGTCTCGTTGGGGAGATAAGGTTTATGAAAGTGAAATCATTGGAAGTAGGTAATTAAAGACACATTCTGACAAGCAAGTCAGTTCAGTGTTAAATACTAAAGACAGCTATCATAGGGCTTGCCAGAATAAACATTAACTGGATGAATAAACATTAACTGGATGACAGGCTTGGTAACCCCTCCAGTTAAGGCAAATTCCCACACTCATCATTGCAGCACTCACTAACATGTTCTCGGCCTCTGCTATGCCCAGTTCACTCCACTGAGTGTCAGGCATAGGCCGAGCCATGAATGTGAGCTTCCTAAGGGGGAACATCCCTCTGTTATCTGTCCCTTTTCAGGGAAGGCTCGCATAAAGCCACGGTGGAATTTAGCACTAACTGAGATGACTGCTAGGGAGGAGGTTTGTGGCTGAAGGGGAGTGAGCCAGGGGTTGTCCCAGTAATGGGGTGAATAGGAGAGGTGAGCTGTGATTTGTTGGCCCCTCAGCCTGGATGTATGGAGGTGTATATGGAGGGTGTGGGAGGGGATGACCCTGGTTTATTGAAGACCCCGGGGAGGGTCAGCAGAGGGGGATCCCTCGGCACTGTCCCCTTTGTATAACATGGACGTCCAGCAGCCATACAAGGAGGTCTTGCTGTCATGGGCCTTCGAGGGTAACACACGTGAACAGGGTGGGTGTGCAAAGCAGAACATAAAGAGGGTGTTGGTGAAACATCTCAAGCACTCGCAGCATTCGGATCAAGGCAGGGCGAACTGCCTGGAGAGTGTGTGTCTTCGGGAAGAAGTCCGGCCCTGGACCACAAAACAGAGCACCGTGAATGGGATGGTGGTGGAATTCACAGACTGGTTAGCTCTGTAGAAACCAGTGTCCTATGTACATGCATTTTAGTACATAGCACAGCACTGTGTGCGACATTTGTAGGAAACCTTCACTCAGTTGAAATGAATTCTCAACCTCATCTCTCTGGAAATTGACTTAAAACCAAAGGTAGCAGAAGGTGAGTGCCGGAGGGATACAGATACGTAGTTCAGAGCAGGGAGGAAATCTGAAACCCAAAATATGAGTGAAGTCATCACCTGTGAGATGAGGTGTGTGGCCGCCTGTGGCTTCACCTTGTCGCAGAAGTTTTGTAGATCAGTGGCTGTTATTTTCCATTGGCATTGTAAAGAGCACGAGTCATATCGGCTATGAAGCCAGACAAAGCTAGGGATCATTATTTTCCACAGTAAAAACTTTTACAGGCTATTTCTGTATTCCCCTGGAAACACTTGAGTGTCATGTACCAGAAACATCTTTCCAGCAGCACATACCCATGGAAGAATTTTGAACATTATACTTTAGGTTATGCAATATATACTTTTATGTAGTGTTTTATAGAGTATATTTTTTATATAGGAGTTAATCGTAGGAGCAGAGAATGTTTTTTTTTTCTCTCCTCCTTCTGTACCCTTTATAATTTTTGATACCCAATACCATGATCCAGCAATCCATTCACTGTTTTCCTTTCTCTTGGAAATGAATCAGGCTGAAATTTTACAAACCTGTGATAACAATTGCTCGTTGATAGCTTAACGCTTAGGAAGAGGGCCTTGGGTTCGATAGCTTTAGTTGGAGCCCCAAATCAGAGAGTGGTTAATCGGAGAAAGACTGTCTCCTTGCCTCCATCCAAACCACACTTAGCTAGTATAGAGGACAATGATCAGTGCTTGGGGCTGGAAAATGAGACACTGTCTGGAACTGGAGATTCAAAGCCATATGCCTGTATTTAGGGCTTAGGTACATCCTGTGAAGATGTGGGATAAATTGATTTCAGGGCTCCAATCTTTTCTCTTGGAACGGATACTGGACAAGCCATACAGAGAATACTACTACCCTCTCGTGGTCAGAAGTCAGAACTGGAAGTCAAGATGCTTGTTTTTACTCTTCTTTTTGGCTGAGACTGTCAGTAATTCCCAGAGCAATCTACTGCTACCAAACGGAAGGGAACAACGTATACAATTTACTGAATAAAATCCAAACCTAAATAATCCTGGTTTTTTTCTGACTTGTCTGGGTAATTATGGCTGTAAGATCTGATCCAGCCTTGGGGGCAGTGAGTCATGGATCCATTCTATTCATAATTCAGCTTCTCTAAGGGCGAATTCAAGATGTTTCTATCCCCATTAAGTATGTGTCTAGTTTTTCATCACTTAAATGAGGAAATAATGTCTCCTTGTCCACTTCATAGGTTTATGGTGGGGGTTAAGTAACAGTATATGAAAACAGTTTAGGAGTATAAAGCTCTGAACAAATGTTATTATTGAGGAAAATACATGTTCACCTATTATGATTTAAAACACTTCCTTGGGGGTCGGTTGGTTAAGCGTTCCACTCTTGATATCAGCTCAGGTCTTGATCTCAGAGTCCCAGAGTTGTGAGTTTAAGCCCTACCTTGGGCTCCGCGCTGGGCGTAGACACTACTTAAAAAAAACAAAATAACCTTAATTCAATTTGGTGTTTTAGGATTTTTCACCTAGAAATACAACATAATAATGATATCTTATATGTCATTATTTATATATATTTATGTATATAAATTTATATATACCAATATAAATAAAAATATATACAAGTAATAGAAAACTAATTTATATTCTGTGCAGTCAGCTCTCCTCTAGCCCCACTGATGAACATCTCACCATGAAGAAAATGTTTTATTGGTGACTTTGAACTTTGGAAGATATATGTCCCTGTCTTTTTATGATTCACTCACAGGGATTTTCTTTAAGGATTTCTTTAACCCACATTCCCAGAGCACCCACACAGTCTAGTGCCCTTGCACAACTGTTATTATAAGCATGCACGTGTTTGCTCTGGAAGGAAATGGACAGTGGAGAGAGTAATTCCAAGTCAGAAAAAAATTCTCAGTGAAAGCTCAGACTCAGAGACCAAACAAGAGGAAACATTCTCACATACTATGCTGGGAAGGTGGAATGTGAAGGCACATTTCTAAGAAGGGAAACAATGACTTAGAATAATTTTTTTTCGGGTTCTCTTGTAATGACCCTCGGGATATCTAAGACCATGTCTGGGCAAATGTTAACAACTATTTTAACTTCAGATATCTGTGAAAGTTCAAAATAACAACAAAACAGTCAAAGGGATGCTGAGACAACCGAGAATGGGCTAAGCTGTTTAATCTGCAATGTGGAATTAATTTTCCTAGTGCAGGGCTCAGCCACCAACTCTGCCTGAAATACCAAGAAATAAGGACACTGATGTGTCAGCACATGCAGTGCCAAATTCTGGCATTTTCTGCAGCATCACATTTTTGTCCTTTTCAGTAGTCTGATATTCTCTCTCCTCCTCAGTCAATAGTTAAAGAAAAGGGAAACTTCGTAAGCACTGAAATATTCTTCTCTATTTCTTAGAATAATAATTTGTGCCTTTTATATAACTTTTTAAACATACTTCAAGTTTTCTTTAGTGTATCGCTATCGAGTTTAATATTTTGCAGTAAATCCTGTAGCATCACGAGCACACAAACTCACGTGCACGTTGCCTATACTTTTCTTGCTCTATATCGCCCTACGTTATGGCCTGCATGTTTTGGGGTGTATACTGTGCGTGTCTTTCAGAAAATGATATTGAAATGCCAGTGTAGACTGGATAATAGGGCTGAGTCTGAAGGCGTCCAGGTAGACTCTGGCACACCTGCTTAGCAGCCCCATGAGATGACCTCAGCAATTTAGCTTCCTGTCCTGCTTCCTGATCCTGTTTTGTCTACGTCACCACCTTCTGATCTTGGATTTGTCCACAGACTCGTCACTGCACTCACATGCCTGGGAGCTAACATCTTTCGCTCTGCTAATACTCTGTCTAAACCCAGCCTGCCACAGGCTCAGCTTTCGTATCAAGGACTAAATATTGGCCCATGCTCCTGTGGGCATCTGACTCCCTGTCAGGCTCCACTATTCCTGTGTTGGCACTGACATTTTGTGCCATCCTGGCTGGGCGAAAGGCCCCAAACAGGAGAGCTTTGGCAACTGTATGGCCTCACTTTTCCTTTTAGGACAATGTCGACTGACGTCTGCTCCTCATGGTCCAAATATGCTGATGGCCAGACATCTACCCGCTCAGGGTGTAACAAATCTAGAGGTTAATAAAAATATAAAGAGGGCCAGTGTGAACCATAGTATATTAGATATTGGTATCAAATTTCTGTGTTTTTGTTTTTTTAGAAGAAAATACTGGTTTTAGTCAAATACAGCCTACTAGGGTTTCTGTTACTAGTCCTGTTGACCTGGAAACTTCTGACCTTGCAGAAATGCTGAGTTCACCTGGAGGAAACAAGCATAGAGCTGACCTTGGTTGAGAGTGGGTTGACCAGTTAGACCTCAAGAAGAGAATTCTGATCCTGGCTAACGCTGCCAGGAAATGGAGTTCTTTTTCTTTTCTTTTTTTTTTTTAAGGTTTTATTTGCTTATTTTATTTGAGAGACAGAGGGAGAGCGAGCGAGGGTGCACGCGAGTAGGGACAGGGGCAGAGGGAAAGGAAGAGAATCTCAAGCAAACACTCTGAGCTGAGTACAGAGCCCAACTTGGGGCTCGATCTCACCACCTGAGATCATGACCTAAGCCAAGCTCAAGAGTAGTATGCTTAACCAACTGAGCCACCCAGGCGCCCCCAGGAAATGGAGTTCTTATTAGTGAATGAGGAATTGAAGGAATGATCTTCTGTGGATGTCTCCTCACCTTTCTGTCTGGAAAACTCTTACTTGAAAATTCCAGAAATGACTCAATTTTACCTCTTCAGTGACCCATGTCCTATTTATTCTGACAGTGTTTTGTCCCACTCCTGTTACGGCATTCATCACCCGACTTTATAACATTTGTTTGCGTGCACTCACTTTCTCTGGATTGTGAGCAACTGTAGGACAGAGATTTTGTCTCATTGTTTTGTATCCTCAGCTCTTTATTAGTGATGAGCAAATAGCAGACACTTAATCAATACCCAGTGAATTAGCAAATGTTTCACATCTGAAGCTTTTAGCAGCGTGGGTGCTTCGATCACTTGCCAGGGAAAGACCCAAACTCCAGACCCTCCAATGTGGGATCTCTAAACAGAAGGAGAATTCTGCTCCTGCCTAAGATGTAGGTAGCTTCAAGAAGATGTCACTCCCACTTTAACAATGAGAGGAAGCCCGGTGATCTACAAATTTAGAACTTTTCTTGAACACATCACAGGAGCCTGGGTTGTCCAGCAACCAAGTAAAGCCAGTTCTGAAGAGCAACAAGTCTGTTGAGGGGAAATGGGTGATGCGGGCCGTTTCACCTTGGGCAATGCACGGGAGGAGGACGGAGCCACCACAAAGGCAGGTTGGAAGAAAACAGCTAAAATGTGAACGAATTCTTAAAGGTGGAGGGCAGGCAAGTAAGATCACTTGGAACCCCGGGGAGGCTCAGACACAAGGCTAGGGTGCACACATTCATCGCCTTTCCCCCAGTTTTCCACTGCATGCATTTAAGAAAGATTTGCTGCAGAGCAGGAAACAGTTCCTGACAAAGGTGCTCTGCTGCCAAGGGGGGAGGAGAAGCAGATCTGTTACCCTTGGCTGAGAGGCTGGAAAATGCCCAGGTCCGCACCTGAGGGTGTTGCTGTGGATACAAGCGAAGGACTGTTACCACAAGGAAAGGGGCGGGTCACTGGCCTGCCCAGAGCTCCCGGAAGCTTTGCAGCTGGGAGACCCAACACGCCGTAGATGTGCTTCCGTGGAAATCTCGCTGCCGCCACCTGCCTCTCAGCACCTCCAACTCTGGAGATTGGGCCAAGAGCTTCCGGCTGAGCACCGGATGACTCGAGTGCTTCTCCCAGCAGACGGGCCCCCAAACTCACCTTCTCACAAGGGCTCACTGCCGGGCGCTGCTCATTTCCTTCATCTGCCTCACACCGGGCCCCAGTCAGACCCTCAGGACAAGGGAGTCTTGGAAGTGTCCGCTTAACTAAAAACAAATTTTTGGCTCTTCTGCTTCTGCAGTTCAGGAAGGGCTCCTTTACGTGGAACGGAAGAGGTGTTGGAAAAGCCAATCCAGTATTTACTGCACCTGCCACCCAGCTAGCTACCATTACATCACCCTGGTTATTTCCTTCATAGTGCCAGAGCATTTAGAACAAAACAAAACACACGTGGTTGTTTGTTCACTTTTATTTGCTTAATGTCTCCCTCTACCCCCTTCGTTTATGAGGTCCACTCCTGCAGGGATCCCGTCCACCTTGTTCTTTGCTCTATCCTCACCATACGTTACGAGGCCTAGCAGACACCTGGCACTCAGCAAATACTGTTGGATAAATCAGCAGACCCTTTGAGAATTGAACAGAAGATAAAAACAAAAAACAGTCACAACATTTACATTCAACTCTCTGCCATCCCTAGGAAGAAAGTGCAGTGAGGAGACTGAGGTCACATGTGCCTTCGCTACCTTGCTTTAAGCGCAGCAGTTTTGATGACAGAACTATTAAAATGTATGTCCTCCCCAACCCCCTACCCCCACCCCCCAAGAAATAGAAAGGACATAGTGAAATGTTGCAAGCCTCTCTGCAGGTAGGAAGACACGTGTCACTGGCAGGCCCCTCCCCTAAAAGAGCAAGCCATCAGCTAGAACCATGTTTGGAAATGCCTGAACAGCCCATGGCAACTGTGCAGCATCTCTCCATTAGGCATTTACACAAATTCCTGGAGCCTGCTCCAGCTCTCTTTTCAAATTGATTCACTGGCAACAGAAGAGGAAGAAAAAAGATCCAAGGTCTTAGGGTGCACTTTTTTCATCCTCTTTCTACAAGCTTAAAGTTGGCTAAAAGCCTGAGAAAGGATTCAGTTATTGAATAATAGCCAGAAAGGAAGATTAACAAGAAGGGAAGGTATGCGGATTTCAGAGAGCTGGGGCATTTTTCTCGGTTTTAGTATGAGAGGAATTTGGTGTTCTGTCTGTGCATTCAACTTCCTAGTTCTTTTGGTATCATCCACTGCTTAAGTTCGGGAGCCCCCCCCCCCCACCCGCCAACCCCCTTCTCTTTTCTTTTGCTAGGAAGGGATCGAAATGAAGGTCAGTCACACTCATGGGGCCTCCCAGCCCCACCCCAAAATAATGAGGCCAGGGGCCTGGTCCAGGCCACCTAGTGCTGCAGTTGGAGAATAAAGAGGAGGCCTGTTTGCTCTC
This sequence comes from Eumetopias jubatus, assembly GCF_037043125.1. NCBI lineage: Eukaryota > Metazoa > Chordata > Mammalia > Carnivora > Otariidae > Eumetopias > Eumetopias jubatus. The sequence goes on from NW_028274808.1 coordinate 17,165,135, forward strand.
ATCTGGCTACCCAGGGAGAACAGGAATGCTCTGGAGAAACCTGCCTTGGCAAGGAGACATTCTCCTCTCAAGTGATTACTTTGTCAGACTTCCACATTTCAAAGGCAAATCAGCAATGAACAAGCAAAAAAACATGCAGGAAATTAATAAAAAATTTCTAAACTTCCTGGTGACATCAGCTTTCTGCATTAGTATTCTTTTTCCAAAGGGGATTCTTCCTTATGACCTGCCTTCCTGAAGCTGTATAATTTGGCCAGCTTAACAACCTGTATATGATTTTTTCCCCATATAAAATATGATAACTTTCATTTGAGCACATCTGAGCACAGTGTTTTTTGAAATGTATTTTCTGACGTATTTCCTTTCAGATATATCCATTTCTGGTAAATCTTAATGTCTGGGTACCTCAGACATTGAAGCAAAGGGTTTCAAGGGACACGTGGATTCATATTGGAGCTATAATGCTTTAATAATCAAATGTGATTTTTGTTGCTGTCAGCGGCAAGACCATAAGACCAAAGGCCAGACTTTGGAGAGAAGAGAAAGAGAAAACAAGCAAGAGTGAGTGAGATAGAGGGAGAGACAGGAGAGAGAGAGACAGGGAGAGATAGAGAATTTTCTGAATCTCTTCAGCATGTAGAGAACCAGCTTGGATGTTGGAGATCACAGTGCTTCTGCCACTGGTGGGGAGGTTACCTTGCACCTAGGAGGGCATGGACCAGACATCCGTCCTGATCCAGAGTAGCAGGATGTAAAGGATGTGAGGAATTTTGAGAGAGGGGAACAAAGGGCTGTGTCTGTACCCTTTGTGTTGGGAGAGGGTGGGAAGGAGAGATAGGAAATCTGGGAAGCTGAGCATCTACTGAAGAGGATTTTAAATAAATAAATCAGGTTGAACTAAATCTTGTTTTACAATCCTTCCCCATCATCAACCCCAGCAGGTTGATGCTCAAGAGTGAGATATGAACAGCTATAGAGAAATTGAGAAGCTACATTTTCTTTACGAATCTGAATGCAACATGAATAATTTTGCTGCCCAGTCACATAGTTAAATTAGCCAGTGACTGCATGTCTATTTTGGGGAGGCAAAAGGGGACCTTTGAAAAAAATGAAATGACACCTGAAGTCATATTGATGACAAAGTCCTTTCTTCATGCTACTGTTACAAGGCACTGAGGCAGCAAACTTAATATATATATATATATATATATATATATATATATATATATATAGTGTGAGTCAATTTCTCCCTAACCCATAATCCTCCATGAAGAGGCAGAGCTTTTTATCAGTCTGAACTCCAGTCAAGCCCAGGTCAGTTCAGCATCCTGACTCATTTTCAGCCATGATCTAAAATGACTTTGCTTTGGAAGAGCAGTTGGTCAACTTCAGTTTCTCTTTTGTGAACCCCCACTCTTATATTAACCAATAGAAGAATCGGCAAGCAATTCATAATTGAATTCCTTGCTGTGACTTGCAGGCTACTACAAAGACTAAAAGATACTCAAGAAAACAGGAATGGGAAATTCAAAAAGGCAATTAACGTACTCTGAGGGAAACCAAGTAACTACCCAAAGCAAAGCTTCTAGTATTCTCTAAAGAACAAAAATACTTGGTGAAGAAAGCCAGTGAAATTGTCTCTACTTGAATAAGCAAATAGCAAGCAAACAAAAAAACCCAAAAACCTATCATTCCTTTTAAATAAATTTTATTTTATTCATTAAAACAGTATCTATATACATAAAGATTGTTACTACATACAAGAGTTATTACATATTCAGTGTATAGATAATTCTGGATGCATATATGGATTCCCAGTCCCCTTGCTGTAACATTGTGGTAGGAAGATGAAAAAAAGTAAATGTTTAGTAAACAAATATTTGCTGGCCATACAGAAACAAGAGAATGTAGAGAGAAATTGTAACAGACTTTGTTAGGTTCCTCTCTGTCTACCACACCTAGTTCATATTATACTGTAGTTATCTATGAGGATCGCTCCCTTCCTGAAGCAGGTTTCTGTACCTAAATTCTTTTAGGGAGAAGGTCAGCATTTGTTCTTGAGTCTTTGGTCCCTGATTGTTTTTAGTTTAAAATAATCCAAATGCCAAAGTAGCACATTTTGGGTCAATTCGGTCTGAACCTCTACACATGTTATTACAATTAAAACTAAATTGTTATACTTTATGTATACTTTATGATGATAAAAAACTTATTTTTATATATATCAACTTTTTGATAAAGAATTCTTAAATATACACTTACCTATCAAGATCTCAGTCATTCTTCATTTCAAATATAAGGAGTAAATAGGCTTTGGTACATATTCAACGGCTATTTTAATGGCCTGGCACATGCTGGGAGAAACGTTGCTCCTGACATTAATATAAATAATGGAAAATAGGTAGATAACTGTGTTCTCTGCATTACAGGAAATCAGTTATCTGTTGGTAAAGACTGGGAATTGCCTAAGTGGAGATAACCAGCATTCTCAACTCTGTAAATACATGTATTTGCATCTAAGACTTTCGACTATCCTCCAAAGAATTAACACTAATTTGCTTCTTATATTTACCTGATACTCTCCAGCTTTTCATGTAACCAATTCAGTTTTAATTTTATAATCTATAATTCAAATTTCGTTTGCAAGCTGAGGTGAATCCAAATCTGCCATTTCAGTAAATACCTCTGTCTATTTAGTGAGCTGAAATCTAATGCGTGTAAGCCAGAATAAAGGTAGAAAACAAAACACAAAACACTAGCAATTAAAATGACACAGCAGGGAAGCAGTTGGAAAGCAATAGAAAAGACTATAATGAATGAATTAACTTTGAAAGGGAGGAATTCAAAAAGAGCAATTGAATGATAAGGACTGGTAAATAGAATGAGAAGTAGGGGGTGATGTGGAGAAAAGAATAGGAAAGGAAGTGCTGGAGATAGATGAATGAGGTCAAGGGAGCTAGTCATTCATTCACTTATCAATTCACTCATTGATTGAACAAGTCCTTATGTAGCTTTGTGGAAGTTTGTGCAAGAGATGAAATACAGGCAACAGAAGGGAAGAAGAACGAAAGAATAAGCTGGTCTTGGTCAGGCATTATAAACTCTTTATATTGGGAAAGTGGCTGTAGTATAATCTGATTCAACTGGTTGATTGCACACTGAGGGGACCTGATGAAAAGTTGGTCTTCTTGGCAGGGATGTAGAGAAGAGAGACGAAGTTGTAGAAAAGGGAGAGATTGTTACAGGGAAGGCCGGGAGATGATGGGTGGGAGCCGTGGCTATTACACATCCAGGCAGGCACACTGCTGAGCTTGACCAGATGAGGGAGTGGATAAGGACTCTTAAGGACAGAGGTTGGCCTCAAGCCCAGCATACCAGCCTTCCAGAATCTAGCAGATAAGCAGCACAACATGTGGATGTAATACAAACACAGATGCCATTCCCCTGTGTTTGCAAAGACAGGAAAATTGGGCCCATGCATCTTTTACCTACACCTAGGTAACCAGTGGGACGACCTTCCCCCCCTCTTCTACCTCGGCAATGGAACCCAATTCTCAAGCCATGCTGCGTGCCACAACAAGGGAACAGAGAAGACAAAGAACAGGAAAGGGGGGAACAAAGAGCAAACTTAAGTGTCTAATTAATCTCCGAGTAGCCTATTTAGTCACCGAATTTTAAACGAAATTTTATTTTGCTGAAATCTAGAATTTTAGGACGTAAATGAACAAAAATTGATCTTTTCGCTCCATCTAGTGTCGTATCTTGAAATGACATGCTCCTCGCCGCCTCTCACAACCTAAGGGAACTGCAGTGTTGTATAAAAGGAAATTTAAAGAAGGACAAGGTAAGAAGAGCCTCTTCTGTTGCATAACCCTGCAAAGTGTCCCAAGGCAGAAGATTATGCATTTCTGGCACCAAATGAATTTTCTCAAAGGTCTCCAAGGAAATCCCTAGATCCAAGGGGGGGGGCAATAATTATGACCCAATCACTGACTTGGAAGTTCAGGTTCAGGACACAACTCTAGCTGCCAATACAAAGAGAATAAACATAGCCAAGAATGTAACCTCTGTGGGTTAACTTTAACATCAGCTCTTTTGACAATTACATCATAGACTATAGAAGTATATATGCAGTTCTAGAAGGAGGGAGGGAGGGAGGAGGTAGAGCTTATCATAGCTATATAACCATATCTGGTGAAAATAAACGAATGCCAGAAGCAAAATACACTGTCACAAGACTATGTGATTGTTATAAGCATATTGATAAAATGCATTAAACAGGAAAGCTAAATGTTACTGAAAAATACTAATAACAGTAATAACCACTAATTATTACTATATGCCAAATGTGTGCCTATATTTTTCATTTAATCCTTACAATAGTCCTTTAAGGTAGGTATCCCTATGACCATTATTCAGATGTGGAAATTGAGGTCATTCGAGGTTACACGTAGTCATTAAGGGGCAGAACAATGATGTGAAGCTCAGATCCCATTCTGATGACAAACCCTGCTTTTCCCTGCTATGCCACATTGCCTCTTCCTGTCAGAAATGCTTTCAATTCATGGCCAGCCATCAATCTGAAAGCTGAATTCCCTCTTTGTTTGTCACCCCTAATCTGTTTCCTGTCATTTTCATTAGAATGGTTTGGAACTATATCCAGAAAGAACCACTTGCTATTGCAAGATGTGCAACATGGATGAAACGATCATTTAAAACTTGGAATACGCCCAAATTAGGAGGCAAAGGAAGGGAGCTTTAAGTTCCTATAGCATTTCCAAATGCCAAGATGCAGATATCTCCATCTGATCGGCTCACAGTATCAAGACCTAACATTATCAACACACTGATCTTGTGAGAAGCAAGTACTATACAGATGACAGTCTTTTCTGCAGAAACCTTGCCTCGATGGCTTAATGAAGCAACAGCAGATTTATAGTCTCGACAAAAGGGAGAATTGTCAAGCCCTCTCCTGGCTTAGCAAATAAACCAATTCCTAGGGGTCTTGTGCCTCCTGCTAGGCCATATCAAGAGCTTTCCAAAACATAAATAAAAAATGGGGGAAAATGTTCTTTCTCTCCAGTTGCATTTGGTTTTCTCCACCGCACTCTTTAAACTGCCCATACAGCTGGTTAATTATGTTCCTGCTGAGAATTCTGTTCTATACAAGCACCAAACCATCCCATAATGCTCTGGGTCATCAAAATCTACAAGTTTGGAACAAAAAAGAAACATTTTCTTTATGAATGGACATGAAGGAATGTTAGGCCAAGGTAGTATTTTTTTGGTCTCCAAAGCATCCTAGAATAGTCTGACTTAGGACTAAAGTATTTTTATTTCTAAAAGTCGTTAAGCTTGATAGTAAAACAGTTATGTGGGGAAATGGGAAAGTTATTACCTATCCCTTCTCAGACTTGGTGGTTGATTTTTCTCATACTTCAAACATGATGTCATTGGTGAATTGAAGTCAGCATGAAAACAAAGATTTATTTCTTTAATACTACAGAATTTATATGAGGACGAATTTTGGGCATCTGGCTGGTTACAAATTTGTACATTCAAAAGCCAAAAGTGCAACAAGAGACAGAGTACATGGCCCCCTTTCCAAGAAGATTCTTATTGGCCCAGTGATGTGGCATAAGGCTAACGCTAGGCCAACTGAAGTCCGGAAGGTGCCTTCTTGAAGGACCTCCACAGGATTTCTGGGCAAGAGGCCAGGGCAAAGGAGGTTCTTTTCAAGCAGAGTGCTGGTACAAGAGGTAAGGGTAGATCAGCTGTGAACACCACATAAGCCAGCTGCAAAGAAAAGAGAAGTAATCTAATCGTTAAAATGAAGGAAGTATTTTAACAGACATCTCACAAAAAAAGATATTCGTATGGCCATGTGGAGAAGTACTCAACATCATTAGTTATCAGGGAAATGCAAATGAAAGCCTTAATGAGATACCACCTCACAACTGACCAGAGCACTAAAATTGTAAAGACCAGCCAAACAAGTATGGGCAAAGATATAGAGCAATTGGAACTCATGCATTTTTGGTGGGAGTATAAAATCATAAGACTGCTTTAGCAAAAGGCCTGGCATTTCCTCATAAAACTAAAGCTATACCTACCAACAATTTCAATTCTAGGTATTTACTCAAGAAAAATGAAAACCTAGGACACAAAATGACTTACCCAAGAATTTTTAGAGCTTGTATTCATAATAGGCAAAACCTAGAAATAAGACAGGTGAATGAACAGACAACAGAACTCATACAAAGGAATACCATTCAGTAATAAAAAACACCAAATCACTGACACATGCAGTAACATGAATGAATCTTAAAGACATTATGTTAAGTGAAAGAAACCACAAAATACATGATTCTACCTATTTAAAATTTTAAGAAACAGAAAAAAGCTTACTTATGGTGAAAAGAAACCAGAACAATAGTTGCTTCTAGGACAGGGGTGTAGAGCAGAGATCAACTGTAATTAAGCAAGAGAGAACTTTCTGGGGTTAAGGTAATAACGTTCTATATCTTTTTTTTAAAAGATTTATTTATTTATTTTGAGAGAGAGAGAGAGAGAGAGAGTGCATGGGGGATGGGGGTGGGGAGGCAGAGGGAAAGGGAGAGAGTGTCTTAAGCAGATTCGACCCTGAACATAGAGCCCAGCTCGGGGCTTGGTCTCAAGACCCTGAAATCATGACCTGAGCAAAAACCAAGAGTTGGACACTTAACTGACTGCACTACCCGGGTGCCCTAATAATGTTCTATATCTTGAAGGGATTTGCATTTATTCATATTGATGGAGTGATAAACATAAGATTTGTGCATTTCATTATATGCAAACATCTAAAAAATTTATAAACAAATATTAAACTCTAGTTAATGGTATGTCTTTTGAAGATTTTGGGGTGAAGTGTGCTGATGTTCAAACCTTCCTATGAAATGCATCAAAAAATAAGATAGATTAATAAAGGGATGGCTAGATGGAGAATTATGTATTAAAAAATGCAGTAAGATGTTAATTATAGAAGCTAAGTGGTGGGTAGAAGACTGTTTTATAATTTTTTCAACTTCTCTTTATGTTTGGAATGTTGGAAAATAGTCAATATAGAGAATCTCAATGAATATTCTGAAGGAAAGCTGATTTCGTTGTAATTGGATATGTAGTTTAGACCATCACTAATAGCATCTGAAGGACTAAACTCAAAGGTAAAAGAGAGGAGAATTTTTTAAAGACAATTATGAGGTTGATTATTAAATTTATCCTGAGGAGCAGCTTATTTTTTTCAAGGTTTCAACTGAAAACCTTTCTTTAAAACATAAACACACAGATCTATGATAGTACTTGCCATACGTGAGGCAGATGTATGCATATTAAGCGTACACATGCATATAGAATTCATACCAATCTTCCCAATCCAAGTTTAGGACTGCATAGTTTTACTTAACTCTTTCATGGTATATCTGTATCTTCTTTCTTCCACAACAAGATTTTCGATCTCAGAGATACAGAAGATGGTGTGATCGGAATTCCAATAATTATTGATAGGAATTAACCCACATTCTATACTGTATGCACGCTATTCTGAACGTGAACATATGGGTGGGTATATATGTATATGGACGCCTACCACATGTAATTTTAGAGGTTGATATGACCTTACAACTCTTACATTTGGTGACCAGATGTGGAAAAAAGGGAAAGCATTGAAAACTCCACTCTTCTTTTGGGAGGGCAGAGGCTCAGGACAGCGCCCTTCCTGTTGTCCTGCCCCCTCTTAGATCCCGGTGCATAGAAATAAAGAAGGACAATGTGCCATTTGCCCTCTGTATGCCTCCCACCATCCTATGTTGACCTGAGGTTTCCCGTAAAAACAGAGATAACAGTGGTGGAAACAGAGAGCTATGCTTGTATGCTTAGACATATGGAAGTGGTGATACATAAGACCAATGCAAAACTATGCCTCGAATTTTGCAAACAAACCATAGGGCCGACAGTTAGTATCTTAGAAGTTGTCATTCCTGACTGTTGACCTACAGATTCTAGGGAAGCTAAATGCAGGGGTTTGGAGGTGGAGGTAGGAACGAGATAGCAGCAAAGCCTTACCTACGTACTCTGTCCTCTCCCCAGGCTTTCTCCCTGTTACCTTATTTCTCAGGCAGACCATGACAAATTGTGACCTGAAATAGCTATTTACTGTTTCTGAGGAAGCTTTAAGCAATATAGTAAAATACACCTACACACAATAATAACGCTTATTTTGTCTACCCGAAAATTTCATTTTGAAGAGAGATCATGATTATCATCAGTGCTTACTTGTCACCTGTGAATTATTCCAGGTATCTCTCTGGGGCTAGAATATGGAACAACAGTTAGTGTCCCCAAACTGGGACTTGCCCAACTTTTGTGCACATGGTATTATAAAAGTTAAGTTATAAATTAGCCATTTGAGGCTCCGAATGTAGGTTTCCGATTCAATTATGCTGAAAGCAGTTGTCTCATTAAAAAATACAGTGGGACGAACAATTCTGGCTCCTAACTAGTAATGTAAATCTATAGCTTTCTAATAGGCTACAGGGAATCCATCTGAGAACAGAGCCTTCACTTTAGAATGTTATTTGCCTGTACTGCATAAAGTCCCAAGAGAACCTGGCCATATCTTGAGAGAGAATTAAAAATTTGGGGAAAAGAGGCCATTTCAATTCTAAAACTGCTGATTATTCTGAACTGCCTGAGGGAAAGAGTCAATGAGATCTGGAGATACCGAAAGTATGTGTGAGCATATGCATATCCAACTATTGTTTTTTTTTATACTTACTGGAAATCAAAATACTTTTCTGGAATTCATTCATTTATCTACATTTCGTTCAATAAAGTAGTGTGCTGAAATATGATGAGAGAAAAGGATTTCCATATAAGTGTCATGATCTAGTATCTTTGACAGCTTCCCTGCTATAAGGAATGATGAGATGCCCCAGGGTTGTTCTTGTACTGTTGTTTCTTTTAGTGGGAAATAGTCTATCAATCATAACTTAGTACTAAGAATACTGACTAGTTCTGTCACTTGACAGAATTTATACTAATATCCCCAATCCAAGTTCAGAGCTACCTATTTTTACTGAACTCTTCCATATTATATCTATATCTTCTTTCTTCTACAAGAAGATGACAGTTTTCAAGGATACAGGGGAAGATTGTATTGGAATATTCAATAATTACTTGTATGTATCCTCCCACATTATATACAGTAGACAGTTTCAAAATACTAATATTAATACTACCGTTGTGAATATGATTCCAGAAAACAGTTAAATATTTTAATAGAAATTTTATTTCTATTATCTCATTTTTTTAAAATAACTGCACTGTATCTACATTATTAGAACATTGTAAACGGTATTCTTTTAATTTTCAGTTAGTCTTATTTCTACAGTAACTGTATATGTAATGTTCCCTGCTAGTCTGTATGTTGATGATTATTTCTAGTCATATGGGTTGTCTGAAGTTCATTTGTTGGTAGATTCTTTAGGGAGGGTTTCATGTGAACAATATTCTCACAGCTTTGGCATGCTGATAATAGCTAGTGTCTTTTATATTTGATAGTTCTCATGGGTAAAAAAGCTTTGGCTCTCATTTTTTTTTCCTTGAATATATTAAAGATGTCACTCTGTTTTCTTCGGCATAAAACTTTGCTGTTAAAAGTCAGATAGTGATCTGTCTTTCTTTTCTAAGGCATCTGTGCTTTTTGCCTAGGTGACTAAAGATTTTTGTCTTTAAACTCCACTTGTTTTCCTAGAACAAGATTGGGTTTTGATTCCTCTGTGTCAGTAATCCCAAGCGCAGGGGGTTTTCACTACGTGGTTTCGAATTATGTTTTTTGCCTTCCAGAAATACCTTTCTTGAGAGGCTTGAGCCCTCGTTAGTTTTCTCCTTCAGGAATTCTGCTCATTCAAATGCCGATACTGTCTTCCTGTCTTGAACAACTGTTGTTTTCTCTTGAATCTTCTTTTTGGGTTTTTTCCTCATATCTTTAATTTTTTGAAAATTTTTCCCCTTTTACCTTCTATTTCTCTTAAGACACTCTCCATTGTGTTTACTGGCTCTTTTGTTCCTTCAAGTGTAGACTTCATTTCTGAAGAGATTTTTTTTCTTTCCCTTCTAATTCTTTCCTGGGCTCTGTGACTTTACTTCTAAATCTTTCTACTTCCGCTTAGTTGTTCTATCACATCTTATTTTCCTAGCGTCTTATAACAAATTTCAACATAGTTTTGATTTTTCTTATGGGCATGTTTTCCTGGCATATTCTCATTGTCTCTAGGAATGTTATTCTTCCCTTATAGTTTTTTTCTTAGAACAACTTTGGATAGGATTTTATCTGTTTTTTTTTTTGGTTCTTTGTTTTGTTTTTTCTTTTTGTTTTTGGTGCTCAATTTTAACTGAAATTAATTTTCCTGAACTTTTTTTGTAAGGAAGCATTTTCTGGAAAGTCTTTCTAAACTCACAGAGCTTTATCTTCTGTTGTGTTCATGTAGGATTCAAAAACCTCACGGCTTTGTTTTTTGAGATTTCTTGTGTCTGCTCTCCTTTTTCACTTTCACCTTGATCGTCCCCTTTCTTCATCTCTATTTTGGCTCCACTTCTAGGAATTTCTTCTCGGTGTGAGGACCTGTTCTGGACTTGAGCCCTGGCTGATCAGTTTTGAGAGTTCTTAGTTGTAAAGTTTCTGAGCTTCTTCAGACCTCATGGCTGACCTCTTCCGCTCACCAACTACATTGACTTGACCAGAGTCTTCGGCAGTTTTGTTTTGTTTTTGTTTTTGTTTGAGATTTTATTTATTTACTTATTTGAGAGAGAGACGGGGAGGGGGGGAGGAGGGAAGAGCAGAGGGAGAGGGAGAAGCATACTCCACGCTGAGCATGGAGCCCCTGACATGGGGCTCAATCTCACTACCCTGAGATCATGACCTGAGCCAAAATCAAGAGTCTGATGCTTAACCGACTGAGTCACCCAGGTGCCCCTTCTTCAGTTTTATATGCTGGTCTCATATTCACCCATCATGCCTTTCACTGAACACCTGTTAACTGTTTTGGTGTTCTCTTGTACTTAGGTTTGTCAAATGCCACATCCCTCTAATTTCTCATACACAGATGCTGATATGATGCTGGTCTTATGACTGTTGACAGCTTTTCCACGCTCTCTGATATTTTGAAGTTCTTAAGAATAATTTGCCAACTTGTTTTACTTTTGATGTCATCCATGTATTTTGGTTTTTAAGTCTAGCTGGTCTGCTTTTAATGTGATGATTCAGGGAGATTCAGAGAATATTTGCTGCTACTGTCATATCTTCAAAGTGTATATATCTTAATATTCATTCTTTATTCTCTAATTTTCTAATATTCTCTAATATTCATTCATTCTTTATTATAAAAACAACATATAGGCAAGTTACAAATTCAAACAACATAGAAGAGTTTACTATGAAAATTAAATCCTCCTTCCCACACATGCCTGGAGTTTTCCGGCCCAACTTTTTGGAAGTAACCACTGTTCACACATTTTTATGTAACTTTCTAGACCATTTCTAAGAATATAAAAGAATATGATTTAGGTTTAGGTCTTTTTTTTTTCTTTTTACACATATGGGGTCATACTATATTTTGTCTTGTAATTCGATTATATTATTTAACAATATATCATTTAACATAATAACTTGAAGATCCTTCAAAAATTCCAAAATCCAAATCTTTCCAATAATTTTGGAAAGACATACACAAAATATATATACTCGTTTTTACACTACACATTTTCTGTTTATTGAATTAGCATATATTATTGACCAATCCCCTATTGGTGCAGTAAAAGTTTTTGAACATAATTTTCAATTCATTTTGGAGAGTATATTTATGAGACAAATGCCCTGAAATGGATTTACTAAATTAAAGGGTGTTGGTTGGGAAGGACTTTCTAAACTAGAAACAAAATTCAGACATTATGAACAGATGGGTAAAATGTGATTAAATTAAACTTTTTTGTAGTTCAAAACAACACTCAACAACAACAACAACAACAAAATGAAAGGACACATAACAAACCAGGCAGAAGTGGCAGTTTATATGATGAAAGTTTAATTTTCTTAATATTCAAAAACTTCTTACAAGTAATAAGAAAAATATAAAATCAGAAAAGCTGAAAAGTGACATATTCAGGCACTTCAGTAAAAAAGAAATACAAATGAACCAAAATAATATGGAAAAAAAGCTCATCTTCACTCAACATTTAAAATACGCCATCAAACAGGAAGATACTGTTTACTATTGATCAAATTGTCAAAGTTTAAGTATCCTCTTGATAAGGAAAAGTCTATGTCCTAAGATGGCTGACTGAGCCAGTAAGGGAGTTCCAGTCCCTGCCCCAGGGCTCTTCCAGGTTCTTCTCCCTGCCCCGCTTCCCTCGCATGCCATTCCGGGTTCCTCTCCCTGCCCTGCTTTGCGCACGTGCCAGAGTGCCAAGTATGTGGAAGTAGAAGTGTATAAATTGCCCCCCTTTGTTTGTGCTCAGGGCTCAGACCTTTGGAAGCCACTCTCCTCTGAGCCCGGCAGTGTTAAATAAACCTCCCATCCTCCAAGATCTCCGAGTGCTGCTTGGTTCTTCCATCGGGCGATCCAGTCCAGGTTCTGTAACATTTGGTTCCCTGACCAGGAAACCCAACCACGCTGGCCCATTGTTGCCACCGGTTTGGGGCAATGGCAGGGCGGTGAATGAGGGATCATAGTGGAGAAGGCGCACCCTGCCTAATTTTCTGCAGTCTCCCACCCCGGTTGCCTCGGGCCAGCCCTGCTCTGCTGTTCCTGCCGGACTCGAGGACCTGGTCCCAATGTCGGATTATGGTAAGGCCTGGGGCCCCAGAACCCAGACAGGCCCACCCATGGGGGTGGCAGGGGAGCCTGATCACCACCCAGAGACCTCTTAGAGGTCTCACAGGTAGGGATTCCCAGGGAGGGAATGTAATAACGTCTGGAGTGAATGTGTGAGTGAGTGTGCTGTTCAACCTGGCTTGCTCAAGCAGACTGATTCTGTGACTCCACAGATGGGCACTCCTAAAGTCCCCAGAAGACTACAGAGTCTGAGTGCGCCTGTTTGTGATTCCATGGTGAATGGCATACAGTCTAGGGCGGCATCGGAATAGATTCTGATTGTAAGTCACAACGCTGAGACTGCTATGGCTAAGCCTCACCTAAGCTCCTTTGGGACACGGCCAGATGGGCATCTGATTGGTCTCCTCACCACAGGAGGCACCCACCCCCTTGTCTGTCTCTGCATCACTGCACATGGGAACATCACCATGGGGTCAGGGCAGAGTAAACCTACGGTTCTAGAGACCATGATCAAAAATTTCAAGAAGGGGTTTTCGGGAGACTATGGAGTCAGGATGAACCCCAGCAAGTTGAGAACCCTATGTGAATTGGAATGGCCAACCTCTAATGTCGGGTGGCCTTCAGAAGGGACATTGGATGTCCCAGTGATTCATCGAGTCGTAACAGGAGAACCAGGACACCGTGACCAGTTTCCATACATTGACTCCTGGCCAGGACTTGCCCAGACCCTTTCCCCCTGGGTACGATTCATTTGCAATAGGCAGGATCAGGCCAGGGTCTTAATTGCCTCATCCAGGATATACACTCCATTTGACCCCAAGGCACGGGAAAGCCAACAGATGGTAAACACCCCCTTCATGGCTCAGGCTGCCCCAGACATTAGGAAAAAACAAAAAACTTCAGAAACTAGAGGGTTTTGCGGGATGAACATCACCCAGCTAACAGAGATTGCCAGTAAGGTCTACATGAACAGGGAGGTCACAGCTGAAAGGGAAGCTGACAAAAAGTTGAAAAAGAAGGTCAGCCTCCTCGCTGCCACCCTGAGAGAAAAGGACGACACAAAGGTGGGGAGACCCCAACCATTGAAAGAGGAGAGACCCAGAACCCTCTTGGCAAAGGATCAATGTGCCTACTGTAAGGAGAAAGGGCATTGGAAAAACGAATGTCCCAACTGGGAAAGTCTCAGAAGTCCAGCTGCTACAAGGAAGAACCCCAAGAGGAAAACCTCATAGGCCTTGCGGGAATAGACCCAGACTGAGGGGGACCGGTTCTTTCCCCCTTGGCCCCCATGAGCCCACAGTCAGAATGAAAGTGGGGGGCCAACCAGTGACTTTTATGGTTGATACTGGGGCCGAGCACTCTGTTGTCACCTCCCCAGTGGCCCCTTTCAGCAAAAGGACTGCAACCATCCTTGGGGCCCCCGGGACACGGCTGATACCAACAGCCCTTTTGCCAGGCTCGCCGGTGTGAACTTGGGGGCCACAAGGTCTGACATGAATTCCTTTATCTGCTTGATTGCCCCGTCTCCCTCCTGGGCCATGACATACTCTCCAAGCTTGGGGCTCAAATAACATTTGAGCCCACCGGACACACCAGTCTCCTATTGAACCCAAGGCAAAAGAAGACGGGGTCTCTGGTACTTACTAACAATTACCACGTTGAGGGAAGAAGAATGGAGGCTATTCTGTGCCCAGGCCCAACCGACTCGCCTTCCCTTCAATATGGGCTGAAGACAACCCACCTGGACTCTCCTGGAATTGGGCCCCTATCATTGTTGAATTGATCCCAGGAGCCCAACCTCAGAGGTAAAGGCGATACCCCCTTCCACAAGAAGCTAAGATTGGCATCCAAGAACATCTGGCCTAACTCAAAGAAGCAGGTATTCTAGTCAAGTGCCAGGCAGCCTGGAATACCCCACTCCTGCCAGTCAAGAAGCCAGGAGGGGGACACCGACCAGTTCAAGACCTGCGGGCCATCAACAAGGTTACCCTCTCTCTGCACTCAGTGGTCCTGAATCCGTACACCCTTCTCGGCCAAATCCCAGGGTCGGCCAGATGGTTCACTTGCCTAGATTTAAAAGATGCCTTCTTCTGCCTCTGCTTAGCTCCCCAGAGCCAGCCACTATTTGCCTTTGAATGGACTGAACCTGATACAGCGTGCCAGATGCCACTGACTTGGACACACCTCCTGCAGGGGTTTAAAAACTCACCAACCCTCTGGGGAAGCACTGGCTGTGAACCTTGCCAGCTTCCCAAGAGAGGCCACATGATGAACCCTCCTCCAGTATGTGGATGACCTCCTCCTCACCAGTGACACACAAGAAGACAGCACAAAAGGCACCAAGGCCCTCCTACAGCTCCTGTCAGACTCGGGATACCGAGCCTCATGGAAGAAGGCACAAATCTGCCTACAACAGATCCGATACCTTGGTTTCCTCCTCACCCAAGGAAAGAGAGAACTAGGGCCGGAGAGGAAAAAGGTCATCATCTCTTTGCCACAGCCCCAGACACAAAGGGGCCTACGAGAATTCCTGGGGGCTGCAGGATTCTGCTTCATCTGGATCCCTGGGTTCTCAGCAATAGCGAGACCCGTCTATGATCTCTTAGGGGGACCAGATCGAGAACCCCCTGCCTGGACTGAGGAAGCAGAAGCCGCTTTCATAGAGATAAAGGCCGCCCTGGGGCAGGCTCTAGCCCTGGGCCTACCAGATATAGAAAAACCCTTCAATCTCTTTGTACATGAAAAAGAAAAGATAGCGCTCGGGGTACTCACCCAGACAATTGGGCCCTGGCAACGGCCAGTTGCATATCTCTCAAAAAAGCTGGACTCCGTGGCAGCGGGATGGCCACCATGCCTCAGGTGCTGGCAGCCACAGTCCTATTCATCAAGGAGGCTGACAAACTTACCCTGGGGCAAGAACTTAACATCAAGGTCCCTCATTAGTTGTGTCCCTCATGAACGCACAGGGCACCGCTTCCTTTCCAGCTCTTGGCTAACACAATACCAAGGGCTCCTCTGCGAAAACCCGCAGGTCACCCTTGAAACAGTAAGGACATTAAATCCAGCAACGCTTCTCCCCACAGAAGAGGGGAAACCAGACCATGACCGCTCCGAGGTGACCGATGAAGTCTACGTGAGCCGTCCAGATCTGTGGGATCAAGCCATAAAGAATCCAGAGCTCACGCTGTTCAGTGATGGCAGCAGTTACCTACAGGAGGGTGCCTGGAAAGCGGGTTATGCAGTAACCACAACCACTGAAGTCTTAGAAGCCCTGGGGGCCACCCTAAATAAATTACAAAAATACACCATTGAGAGAGCCCCAATCTCTTTAGGGTCTCAAATAAACTCCTTCTAGACAAGGGACTCAGTTTGAGTCAAAGAGTGGAAGAAAGACCCCCTCAAACCACAGTGGACAGGGCCCCACACTGTTGTTCCAACCACCTCTGCTGCCCTCAAGGTCTCAGGTGTCACCCCGTGGGTCCACCACTCAAGAGGGAAGAAAATTCATCATCTGGACAAAGAGCCACACCAGTGGAGAGTCCAGCCAGACTTCACAAACCCGCTCTGGCTTTGCTTTCGACGAGACCCCACCAACTAATGGACACCTGCTAACTGTGGTCCCTAGCTCTCATCGGCATGATTTCCCTCATCTTAGGAGTTGGACTCTACACTGTTGCCCCTCCTGACTGGACTTTCCCCCAGAGGCTTACTATTGCCATTGCTTATTGGGTGACCTTAGGGTATATTACTGCACTTACTTGTCCACGGGTTTCATCTGCTGACGGGTTAGCCACAATGGCTCCCTCTAACTAAGGTTGTAGACCCCACTTTTATTGGCCCTCTCCTGTCTACTCCTAAGTGCATTTCACCATGGTTCTCCTGGCCCCAGTCAGTCCCTGTCTTCTGCTACCTGGTGTGCTGTTCCTCCTCACTGCCTCTAGCTTGCCCAGCCCAGCAAGGGGGGCAAACTCTCGTATCACTGTTACCGGCAAATGGACTTCCCAGCTTATCCCCCTCAATCCTGCACCAGCATCCCCACTGACTTTTACCACCTGGGATGGGCACACACCAAAAGTTAACCTCCATATTCATGGATGCCACCTTCTTGACACCTCCCGGGAACCTCATAGATGGTGTTCCTACCATGGCCCTTACTCAGGTTACTGGCTGGTAGATATCTACATCTGTGGGGACCCTACACCTCAACAGCCAAACACCTGCCCTCAATTCTGCCCGCAAGCCTGGAAATGTGAGTCATGGGTGGCGACTTAGCCGGGAATGGAGCAGTGGTCCAATGGGTGGTGGGGCCTCAAATAGCACAGTGACATCTGGATTTCCTTGTCACGGCAACGCCACCCCATCCTCTTGCCCTAATAATCACTGTATACCACTCACTCTCAGGCCTAGAACCCAATGCCACATCATGGGCCACAGGAATCACTCTCCTGTTGGGCCAGTATCACTCTATAGGGACGGACCCCATGGCCAAGTTTATGATTAAGTCCGTGTTCACCCCAAGCCTTGCAGTCAGCCCCCAGAGTCAGACAGAAAATAACTCGCCCTGGCACATCCCTGGGTCCCCCATCCATACACAGGAAGCATCTATAGCACAACTGTTAGGTGTGAATAACGCCTCCTACCAAGCGCTTAACCACTCGAATCCACCCCTAGTGTCTGACTGCTGGATCTGTATGAAGCCCAGTCCCGTCCAATACCTAGGTGTCATCCTCAACCAATCCACCGTGTCACCTCCCACCTCGGCACCGGGGACCTCAGATTATCCCTTTCTGGCTCCGGTACTGCTGTATGGAAACTCTTCCTCTCCCATCATGGGCCACAGTCTGGGTTTGTGCGCCTAACAACACTTTTCTGGCTTGTGATCAAGTTGTATACATCTGCCTCACCCCGCACGATCAATCATGCACGCTTGTCAGTCTCTTACCCGATCTTTCAGTGCTCCCCGGGAGCGATGCCCCACTTATACAGAGACCTCCTAGCCACCCTTGATGCTCCCCCGCGGCCATCCCTCTTATCGTGAGCCTGCTGGCCGGGTCAGGTGTTGCCCTCGGGGCCACTGGCGTTGGGATGCCTCAGGTTCAGTACCAGGGGCTAACTCAGCAATTCATGGTGGATTTTCCTGGCTTCACTCAGTCAGCCCTGGCCCTGCAGCGCCAATTCGATTCACTGGCCTCAGTGGTACTCCAAAACAGGCATGGGCTCGACTTGTTCACGGCCGCGCAAGGGGGACTCTACCTCTTCTTACAGGAGGAAAGTTGTTTCTATGCTAATGAATCAGGGGTGGTCCAAGAAACTCTGACCCAATTACAGGAATGAATAAATCACCGGTGGGAAGCATTCCAGTGGACAACTTGGTGGGATTCCCTCTCACAGTGGTTCCCTCGGTTCACCACCCTCATCGGCCCCCTCCTATTGCTTCTCCTCATAGTAGCATTTAGTCCTTGTATTCTTAATGTTAATTCTTTATCACTACTCAAATTGCTAAAATCAGACTCCAGTTGCTCCTTACTCACTATCACCCCTTAGAGAATGAAAACGATGCCCTCTAAACTAGGTGTTTAAAGGGGCATCAAAGGGGGGGTAATGATAAGGAAAAATCTGTGTCCTAAGATGGCTGACCGAGCCAGCAAGGGAGTCCCGGCCCTTGCCCCAGGGCTCTTCCAGGTTCTTCTCTCCGCTCTGCTTCCCACATGCACCAATCTGGGTTCTTCTCCCTGCTCCGCTTCCCGCTTGCGCCAAAGTGCCAAGTATGCAGAAGTAGAAGTATATAAATTACTGCCTTTGTTTGTGCTCAGGGCTCAGACCTTTGGAGATCACTCTCCTCTGGGCCTGGCAGTGTTAAATAAACCTCCTATCCTCCAAGGTCTCCGAGTGCCGATTGGTTCTCCCATTGGGCAATCCAGTCCAGGTTCCGTAACACTCTCAAGAACTATTTGGTGGGAATGTAGTTTGGTAATGGGCATAAAATTTGGGAAAAAGATTGAACAAGCTCTCACAATTTAAAAATACAGCCTTATTTTTAAAGCATACACTTTTAAGTCTCTTATATTTTCATATCAGGTCTTTAACCAGTCTTCACTTTTGATGTGCTGGCAAGTGTGTCCCAGGACATATGGACACCAGGCTGTAACAGTACCTGAGTGCCACCAGATGGTGATTTTACAGATAAAACCAGGTACGATTTTCCTAGACTGTATCTATGTTGACTCCTTGAGGAAAACTACATTGTTAATCTGATGCAGTTCTTCTTACATGCTAACAAGCTGTTGTATACAATTAATTTGTTTGTTTTGAGTGTTCAAAACTCAGAGGTACTATCTCATTTTCTTATAAGAATTTCTTGATTTATCTTAAGAGTAAAAGCAATAGCGATGATTTATTAGGTACATGCTAGGTTCTAAACATTTAGTTTAATTATCCCTAATCGTCACAGCAATTCTGCAAGTTGGGTATGTTGTCTCCAACTGACCAAGGAGGAAGTTCATGGTCAGAGAGACTAAGTAATTTACCAAAGGTCAAACAGCTAGTAAGTGGCTGAGTCATGATTTGAGTTTAAGTTTGATTAGCTCCAAAGTTCACACAATTTCTAATACTACATCTGTCTTTCTCATTAGCTCAGAATCGTATTTTAGAATTCAAAGATGTTTTAGAACAGAAAGATATCTGTTTTCCTGATATTTCCTTTTATCATTAGGAAATTGCAAATTTATTCTTGCAATAAATATTATTGAAGAAAGCTAAACACGGTATTCTGAAATTCACAAAGTGAATTTCAAATTGAGCTAATGAACTTCCAAGTTCCTGTAAATAATAAGGATATTTGGGACTATACCTTTAAACATTTGATAATGTCGCCTCAATTCTGTTATGAACAGTACTGTATAGTTCTCACCCTCAGAATGAAGCACCATTATTTGATAAGTTTTTTCTTACTTAAAAAAAATTGTGGTAAATATATATAACATAAAATTTACTCTTCCAACCATTTTTAAGTATGTAAGTTAGTAGCATTAATTACATTCAAATTTCTGTGCAACCCACCACCACTGTTTTATCATCTCAAACTGAAACTCTACCAGTTAACTCCCCCTTTGCCCCTGCTCCTCAGACCCTTAGTAACCACTCTTCTACTTTCCATCTCCATGGCTTTGCTTATCCTAGTGAATAAGTGGACTCATACATTTGTCCTTTTGGGTCTGGCTTATTTCACTGAGCATAATGTTTTCAAGGTTCATCCATGTTGTGCCATGTGTCAGAATTTCCTTTTAAGGCTTAATAATATTCCATTGCATGCATATATATATATATATATATATATCCCATTTTGTTTCTCTATTCTTCTGTCAATGGACACATGAGTTGTTTCCATTTTCTGGCTATCATCAAGAATGCTGTCATTAACATGGGCCTACAAGTATTTGTTCAAGTCCCTGCTTTAAATTTTTTTGGCATATATCTAGAAGTGGAATTGCTGGATCATATGATATATCTGTGTTTAATTTTTTGAGAAACCATTATATTGTTTTCCAGAGCAATTGTACCATTTTACTTCCTCATCAGGTATGCATGAGGATTTCAATATCTGCATATCCGCACCAACACTTATTATTTTGTTTTGTCATTTTTTTTTATAATAATCACCCTAATGGGTGTGAAGTGGTATCGTATTGTGAGTTTGATTTTCATTTCCCTAATAATTAATGATGTTGAGTATCTTTTTGTGTGCTTATTGGACATTTATATATCTTCTTTAGAAAAATACCTATTCAAGTTCTTTGTCTATTTCTTAATTTTTATTCTTATGGTTGAATGGTTCTTTGTATATTCTGGATATTAATCCCTTATTAAATATTTTTTAATATTTTCTCCCATTCTGTGGGTTACCTTTTTACTCTTTTGATAGTTCTCCCTGATGCACAAAAGTTTTAATTTTGAATACTTCCGATTTATTTATTTTTCCTTTGGTTGCCTTTGCTGTTAGTGTCCTATGCAAGAAGTCACTGCCAAATCCAATGTCATGAAGGTTATCCTTTATATTTTCTTCTAAGAGTTTTACTGTTTAGCTCTTACATTTAGGTCTTTGATCCATTTTGAGTTAATTTTTGGATATGGTGTAAGAAAAGGTCCAGCTTTTTTCTTTTGCATGTGGATATCTAGTTTTCCAAGCACTTTTGGTCAGAAAACTGTTTTTTTCTCCATTTCATGATCTTGGCAACCTTGCCAAAAACCAGTTGAACATATATGTGGGTTTATATATGGGTTTAGTTCTGGGCTAGTCTATTTCTTTGATCTATATATCGTTTTTTGTTTTTTTTTTTTGCCAGCAACACACTGTTTTGATTACTTTGTAATAAGTTTTTAGATCTAGAAGTGTGAATCCTCCAACTTTGTTCTTTTTCAAGATTAATTTGGCTATTGGGATCTCTTGAGATTCCATATGAACTTTAGGATGAATTTTTCTTTTTCCACAAAGGAGGTAGTTGGGATTTTGGTAGGGATACATTGGATCTGTAGATGTTTGGGGTAGTATTATAAATACAATTATTTTCTTAATTTCTTTTCAGATTGTTCATTCTTAGTGTATGGAAACACAACTGATTTTTGTGTGTGGACTTCATATCCTGAAACTTTGCTGAATCAGTTTATTAGTTCTAACAGTCGTTTTTAAAATGTGTGTTGGGATCTTTGGGATATGTGAGCAGAGATTATTTCATTGCTTCCATTCCTATTTGGATTTTATTTATTTTTCTTTCCTAGTTGTCCTGGCTAGAACTTCCAATACTATGTTACATAGAAGGGGCAAAAGTGGGCATTCTTCTCTTGTTCCTGATCTTAAAGTAAAAGCTTTCAGTCTTTCACCATTGAGTATGATGTTAGCTGTGGGGTTCTCATAATAGCTTTTATGATGTTGAGAAAGTTTTCTCTACCCCCAGTTTGTTAATATAGTGGTGTTTATTTTAATATTGTCTTGACTCAGTTTTGAGGAACTAGCTAGAGGCCAGTCAGTTCCTCATCTTGAGCAGCTGATTATAAGCACAATCCCAGAACTTCATTATTAGGCTTTCACACTTTAGGCCACTATACATCTGCCTAATTGGTCCAGGGCCAGGTACCAGACAATTGGGGAGAGTCCCTATGCCCCAGAGCCCACTGAAATTATTTAAATTAGTCAATCCACAGGGAGTCCCAAAAAACTGGCTAACCCCATCCAGCTTGCCATACAACTGCAGCCCAGCTTGCTGTTACCCTGTCCCCAGCTGCAACCCCCTGTGTGGGTCAGCCTGGAAGCCTTCTCTTATTGGGAGCTGCCTTTCATCCAAGTATCACTGTGTTCTATCCTATGATCAAAAGGATCTTTAGGGGTGCATGGGTGGCTTGGTCGATTAAGTGGCTAAGTGCCTGACTCTTGATTTCAGCTCAGGCCATGATCTCAGGGTCATGAGATCAAGTCCTGTATTGGGCTCTGTGCTGGGCCTGGAGCCTGCTTAAGATTCTCTCTCTCTCTCTCTCCCTCTGCCTCTCCCCCACCCCACTTGGGCACATACTCTCTCTCTCTCTCTCTTTAAAAAAAAAAAAGAATCTTTAAGTCTTATAAAACAATTGGTGCTCTGAGCAGGATGGTATGACCGTGATTGCTGATTCCGGAGTAGTTTTGTGAAGGGACTGCTCTTGTCTTACAAGTTGGTTCCAAATGACTGTGAAAGCAGCTTAGGACAGAATTGCCACCTGTTGAGCTTTAGGTTTGCTACTTGCTGCTATGTCAGCCAGTGATTGCCATAGCTCTCCTTACGAATTTCCTTAGTGTGGCAATATTAAAAACAAACAGTGTCAACCGGCTAAACTGGGGTGCTAAATGTTAGCCCCAGTGGGAACCCACCTTAGGGCGATAGGAGTGATAGGCCACTGGAGCTACACTTTCCAGGGTGAGGTTTTCTGGTGTGTTTGGGGTCACAGCCTGTGTTTGGGCAGAGATCTGTTCCAGGGACACATCACTTTGTTGGCATTGGTGTTGCTTCATTATTATTCAGGGCAAACCCCGGTTTGTCCCTGTATTTCCTGGGAGCGTTGGTGCCCTGGTCTTTATGTCGGTGTTGCTCAAGTGGAGGTATGAACCTATCTCCCTTGCAGCTGCCTACCTTGCTGCTCTTGCCAGTGAACACCGTGCTCCCCAGACTCTCGGGGGTATCATGAGTTGCATCCTCAGAGACCAGTAGCCCAATGTTTAATCCAAGGGGGGGCCTCTGGGACAATAGCACCGTTATCTCATCCCTGCAGCCTCTCCACAACACCTACCTGAATGAACCAATTGCTTAAATAATACAGAACCCAGGGCAAGGGTGCTTGGGCTTCAGCAAGTGCTGCCAGTATCAACAGGCCAAAGGACTGATACTTGGGTCAAGGGGGCTGTGTACCCTGTCCCAAGGTCAGGCTGCCATAGCCCTCTAAGTACAAACCTAGTCCCTGGGAGGTAGACTGGGAAGCCTGGGAAGGAGAGACAGCTGCCTTTCCCCATTTTTTCCTGTAACCATTTAGAAGATCCCCCAATCCCTTATCAGACACAGATAGAAAATAAACACCAGAGCTTTAGGCAGAGAGAAGCACCCCTCACCTCCCCCCGCCCCATTAATAAGAATATAGGAATGCAGGGAGAAGAAGTTTAAAAATCACATATTTTTATATATTATCTAAACATATATATTTAAATTAAAACAAAGGTCCATAATTTGACCCAACTGGAAATCCAAAATTTACTTTAAAAATTTATATAACAAGAAGACAAAAGGGTGCTGCGAGTCTTGCTGTCCTGCTACAACATAGGTTCTAAGATAACATAAACATTTGCTAAAGTACGCCAATTCATAAAGCTTCGTGGACTTTTAATAATATTGAGCTCAAATTATAATTATTGGCCACATCCTGGGAATCCTGCTTAAATTTAAGCAGGGAAAGATCCCACTGTGGACATAAGCACTCTGCACAAGGAGCAGTAAATTAAGATTAAGTCTTTGGCACTTACAAATCAGCTTGACCCCATGGACCTCCAGTTAATACCTGGACCCTCTGGCATATGCTGCCTGCAGGAGGGGGTGGCCTCCCTCTTTCCCAGTTCCTTGCCAGATACCACGGTCTAGAGCAGGTCACCCTTCCCTCAGACTCCTTGGCTATTTGGGGAGCCCCTTTAGATTAGGTTGTACAGATGGAGTTGCCACCATCATATGTGATGGAGCTCAGTGGAATGTTGCTACTTTCCATCTCTTCACTAAGATGTTCCTGCTAAAGGATGGGGTCCAAGGGTCAGCACAATTCACTAAATTTCAGGCCATCATCCTAGCACTGGAGACTCTAATCAGCAAATGGCTCCGTCTGCATATTTTTACAAACTCTTCAACCGCTGCCTTTGGACCATTGTGTCTTTCAGGGTAAAGAATTCTTGAAATCTCTTGCCTCCTAATAACCAAAATATAAATCAAAGTTACATATGTCTTTACATATGCAAAGGTCGCAATACCAAGCTTTACCAGGACACTCCTTATCCCCTTTGGTATTCCGGTGTTCCAGACATTGCTGATATTGACCAAGACGCACATTTCACTTCTCAAAATAAACAGTGCTAGGCTCCTATAGAAGGCATTTAATCGAACTTTTAGCCTCCTGGCAATAGGTTTAATTGAGAAGCCTAAAGGGCTCCTCAGAGAACTCCTATTTCAGTTACAAAATGACAAATGAACCATTAAATGGATCTATAACTTTCCCAGGTCTTAATCTGTCTTAATTCAAGGCCCCTTGGCTTACTCACACTTCATACCAACTTTAACAATCTTTCCCATCTCCCTTTAATGTAAAGGGGGAGGTGTCTCTCCTCCATGCGTACAAAGACATGTATGAGGCCCTTTAATAGTGTCTCCCCTATCTTTATCCATTTTCTATCCTTCCCATCATGGGCTGGGGCCAGATCAATGGTAAATATTCTTCTGGGATGCATTAGACCAGATTATCCCCTGGGCCAGATACCTGCCCCTGTGATATGGGGCCCATCTGAGCCTAAACTTCCACCACCTAAAATCTTCTCCTATGTTCAGGCCATAATCTGTCTCTCTCTCTGATCCTTTCCAAAAAATTAGAATTAGTTTTCCAGGTCCATTTACAGATTAGTATGGACTACCAAGAAGGGAGATCAAAAGTTCCACTTAGTAAATAAAAATCACATTCAGGGATAATAGTGGAATCAACATCATATCCCATAATGATAAAACTAGGTAACTCCTCATGTCCACATGCCATCCAGTTTGGCTAATGCAATCCCTGCAGCTCAAAGACCTTATTGATTGCCCACCACCAACTGAAATGACAACTGAGCCAAAGGGCCTATAGTCATTGATTTACCTGCTGACAGACTAATGCTGGTTTCGATTCCAGCCACAGATACTTCAGATAACTAATAATCTGACACCCTATTAACCACATGCATCCTATTCACAATAAAACCAAGCTAAAGCTTGGATTGCTGGGGGCTTTTAGGTTTTGCCACCCTTAAAGTAGAACATTAGTTGTGCTAGTTGGGTTCCAGAGCTTTGGTCCAATTACAACATGGATGCTGGCATCACTTTTGCTAGCTCTGCACCCAGAAAGCCCCTTGACTGAGAAGATATTTACAAGCTCCCAGGCCCCACATTGCCCTCAATGTCTGCAAGGGCTAAGCCTTACAATTTGGGCCATATGGCCACAAAAACATGACCCACATCAACCCCGGTGGATATCCCACGGGAAGGATGTCCTAGTCCCACATCACAGACAACATCACCCTGGCCCAGGACTTGTTGCTGAAGAGGACATTGCTCTTTTCATCAGAGATAACTTCATCCCTGACTCTCAGGCCATGCCCACAGGCGGCCTTTCCAAAGGCACTGGCAAACTGGACATGGGACGTTTACTGCTTTTCTTTCTTTGATATTAGAGATTGTACTATACTTCTTGAGCTCACTGTCTGCTTAGTCCACAATTCTAGTATATACCTTGCCCTTGGCCAAAACCCCTACACGCCCATGCCTAAAGGGAAATCGTAGAGAGGTTGCTACTCTATGTGCCATTCTAAAAATTAATGACAATTATTACTCCAGCCCTCAACCCCCTGGGGAGAGAACCTCGCACTTTCCAGTGCCTCCTTTTACTCCCCTACTCCAGTTTTCCATCACAATCTCCCACTGTGTACTCTGACCATGTCCCCCACAACCACCTCTTCTCACCGGTTATAAACAAATACTATTAACCTTTACATACATATATCTTACTAAACAGTTAATTTATATCCTCCAACAACATAACTGCTTGACCTGCCACCTTGACCCAAGAAATATGCCAAGATACTATTGTCACTAAAAAATATAATTCATGCTTTTACACACTTTACAGCTCCACCAAAATATTGTTAGAAGCCCAACAATTTCAGATCTGGTTAATACCACATAAATGAGGAACTTGGTTATGGGAGGGCATACAAAGACTCATACTTCTCCTTTTTTTCTTCTCTGCTCTTATGATAAATTGTTTTCTGTGCTGTTTAGGGCAACTATGCTCAATCTCTGGAAGTCTCTTTTATTATTTAGGACACTCAAATACCGCCCCCCCATCCCCACCCCCCCAAAAAACAACTAGCTCAAAACTGATGTCAAGATATTAAGGGATCAACTGTAATACAGTTTTTAAACAATGCTGTCTTGACCCAGGTTTGAGGTCGTGGCTAGGGGTTGGTCAGCTCTCCTTCTTGAAGAGCTAATTACAACTCACTCCCCTTATCAGGTTCTCACACTCTAGGCCACTATACACCCATACTAATTGCCCTGGGAGCAGGTTTCAGACCACTAGAGAAAGCCCCTATATGCTAAAGCCCACCGAAATTACTCAGATTAGTCAGTCCATAGGGAACCTGCAAAACCTAGCTAACCACACTCAGCTTGCCACACATAAGCTGCCAACTACAGATCCAGTATGCCGTGTTGAGGTAATCCTTTGCGTGGCAAGATCTGGAAGCCTTCTCTCATTTGGAGCTCTAAGTAACAGAGTTTAGTTTTCATCTGAGGGTCATTGTGTTGTCTCCTGTCATCAAAAGAATCTTTTTTTTTAAGCTTTATTTATTTATTTTAGAAAGAAAAAGATGGAGGAAGAGGGGCAGAGGGAGAGGGTGAGTTATAATCAGAATGTGCTGAGTGCAGAGCCCAATGTGGGGCTTGATACTGCAACCCTGAGATCATGACCTGAGAGTTGGTTTCAACCAAGAGTTGGATGCTTAACTGACTGTGCCCCCCAAGCACCCCTCAAAAGAATCCTTAAATCTTACAAAACAGCTGAGTGTTTTATCATGAAAACGTGTTTAGTTTTGTTAAATCCTTTTTTCTGCATCAATTGAGATGATCCTATGGTTTTCTCCTTCAGTCTGTGTATGTGGTATATTACATTGTTTAATTTTCGTATGTTGAGGCATTCCCGAATTCCAAGAATAAATTCTACCAGGTCATGGTATATAATTTATTGAAGATTTTTGCATCAGTATTCATGAGGGATATTGACCTGTAGATTTCTTCTCTTGTAGTGTCTTTGGTATTAGAGTAATGTTGGCCTCAGTAAATGAGTTGGAAGTGCTCCCTCCTCTTTAATTTTTTTGGAAGAGCTTGATTAGGATTGGTGTTAATTCTTTAAGATTTGGTAGAATTCACTAGTGATGCCATCTGGTCCAGGGCTTTTTATTTTGTTGGGAGGTTTCTGATTACTGATTCAATCACTATTACCAGTTATAGGTCTATTTATTTCTATTTCTTTATGATTCAGTCTTGATAGTTGTGTCATTTCTAGGAATTTTGCCATTTTATCATGTTATCCAATTGGTTGGTGTGCAATAATTTGTAATACTCTTTTATAATTTGTTTCATTTTTGTGAAAGTGGTGGTAATGTCCCCACTTTCATTTCTGATTTTAATAATTTGAGTGATTTTTTTTCTTAATCAGTGTAGCTAAAGGTTTGCCAATTTTGTTGATCTTTTCAAAGACCCAACTGTTGATTTCATTGATTTTTCTCTATTGTTTTCTTATTCTCTATTTCATTTATCTCCACTCTAATCTTTATTATTTCCTTCCTTTTTCTAGCTTTGGGTTTAATTTTCTCTTCTTTTTCTGGTTCCTTAAGGTGTAAAGTTAGACTTTGATTTGAGAACTTTCTTCTTCC
Source organism: Eumetopias jubatus (assembly GCF_037043125.1). Classification (NCBI taxonomy): domain Eukaryota; kingdom Metazoa; phylum Chordata; class Mammalia; order Carnivora; family Otariidae; genus Eumetopias; species Eumetopias jubatus. The sequence continues at coordinate 17,193,239 of NW_028274808.1, forward strand.
TTACTCTAAGTGTTGACAGCTTATTATTTGCATAGCACTGTTTTTGCTACATCCCATATGTTTTGATATCTTGTGTTTTCATTTTCATTTGTCTCAAGATATTTTCTAACTTCCCTTGTAATTTCTTATCTGACCAAATGATTGCGTTGAGTGTGTTGTTTAATTTCTGTATATGGGTGAAATTCCCAGTTTCCCTTTTGTTATTGGTTTCTAGTTTCATTCAGTTGTGATCAGAAATGATATTTTGTATGATTTCAGTCTCTTTTAGTTTATTAAGATTTATCTTGTGACCTAACATATGGTCTATCCTGGAAAGTGTTCCATGTGCACTTGAAAAAAATGTACTCTGCTTTTGTTGGGTGGAGTGTTCTCTATATGCCAGTTGATTCATAGTGTTGTTCAAGTTCTCTGTTTCCTTATTGATCTTCTGTCTGGTTGCCTTATCTGTTACTGAAAGTGAGTATTGAAGTCTCCAACTATTATTGTATACTATCTATTTGTCCCTTCAATTCTGTCAGTGTTTGCTTCATATATGTTGAAGCTCTTATGTTTGGTGGCTATATATTTATAATTCTTCATAATTCTTCAGAATTTATAATTCTTCACCATTTCTTGGTGGGTGGACACTTTTATCAATATATAATGTTAGTTGTCTCATAACAGTTTTTGATTTAAAGTCGTTTTGTCTGATATTAGTAAAGACAACTCAGCTCTCTTCTGGTTATTATTCTATATAGGATATCTTTGTCCATTCTTTCACTTTCATATTATTTGTGTCTTTAGATTTAAAGTGAATTTCTTGTAGCTAGCAAATCATTAAATTACACTTTTTTAATCCATTCTGCCAATCTTTGCCTTTTGAGTGGGGAATTGAACGTATACACATTGAACAAAAACTACTGGTGAGAAAGGACCTACTTTTGCCATTTTGTTATTTGTTTTCTGTATGCCTTATAGCTGTTTTGTCCCTCATTTCCTCCATTACTGCATTCTTTTGTGTTTAGTTGATTTTTATAATAACATAGTTTTGATTCCCTTCTCATTTTATTTTCTGTATATTTTATAGTTATATTCTTTATGATTTCCATGGGTATTACTTGTACAATTTTAAAGTTATAATAATTTCATTTGAATTGATACTAATTTAACTTTAATTGCATATAACAACTATACTCTCCACCACCTTAAGTTATAGACACAGATATGTCATTATGTTATATACTCACTAACATAGATTTATATTTATTTTATGCTTTTGTCTTTTAAATTCTCTAGAAAATAAAAGTGAAGTTACAAAGCAAAATTACAATAATATTAGTTTTTATATTAACCATGTATTTAACTTTGGAAATCTATATCTTTATATATATATTTGAATTACTGTCTAGTGTTATTTTATTTCAACCTGAAGAATTCCCTTTGGCATTTCTTATAGGCTAAGTCTAGGGGTAATTAACTCCCTTAGCTATTGTTTATCTGGAATGTTTTACTATCTCCTTCATTTTTGAAGGATAGTTTTGGCCAACATAGACTTCTCACTTTACTGTTTATTTTTTCAGCATTTTAATTATGTCAATCTCTCTGCCTTCTGCCCTCTAGGTTGCTGAGAAATTCATTGATAATTTTATTGAGGATCATTTATAAGTGACAAGTCGTTTCTCTCTTGCTGCTTTCATGATTTCTCTTTGTCTTTCCACAGTTTGATTATAATGTGTCTCCATGTGGGATTTTTAGGGCTTATCATATTTGGTATTCGTTAAGTTTCTTAGATTTGTAGATTCATATATTTCATCAAATTTGAGGAAATTTTGGCCATTATTGAAGTATTTCTGCCCTTATCTCTCTTTCTACTCTTTCTAGATCTCCCATAATGTATATTGCTCTATTTTATAGTATCCCAGAAATCCCTTAGGCTTTGTTCCCTTCTCCTCATTATTTTTTCTTTTTTGCTTTTAGACTCAATAATTTCAATTGTCTTATTTTTTAAAAGAATAATTGATTCTTCTGCCTGCTCATATCTGCTGTTGAATCCTGCTAGTGAATGTTTCCATGAAGTTATATTTTTCGGTTTCAGAATTTGTTTGGTTCCTTTTTATAATTTCTCTCTCTGTTGATAATCTCATTTGTTTATTTTTTTTATTTCCCTGATTTCTATTATTTCTTTGTCTTTTCTGTTAGCTCGGTCTCCCCCTCTCTCTCTCCTGGTAAATCCAGACTTATTTATTTATTTATTTAAGTTTTAATTTAAATCCCAGTTAGTTAACACACAGTGTAATATTAGTTTCAGGTGTACAATTTAGTGATTCAATATTTCAGTACAACACCCATTGCTCATCACAGTAAGTGCACTGCTTAATTCCCATCACCTATCCCCTACCCCCTCCCTTCTGATAAACATCAGTTTGTTCTCTATACTTAGGAGTCTGTTTCTTGCTTTGCCTCCCTCTCTCTTTTTTCTCCCTTTGCTCCTTTGTTTTGTTTCTTAAATTCCACATATGAGTGAAATCATATGGTATTTGTCTTTCTCTGACTGACATTGCATTTAGCATAATACACTCTAGCTCCATCTATGCCTTTGGAAATGGCGAGATTTCATTCTTTTTTTTATGCCTGAGTAATATTTCATCATATATATACCACCTCTTCTTTATCCATTCATCAGTCAATGGACACCTGGGCTGTTTTCATAGTTTGGCTATTGTAGATAATACTGCTATAAACATTGGTGTACATGTATCCCTTTGAATTCGTATTTTTGTATTCTTTTGATAAATGCCTAGTAGTGCAATTGCTGGATCATAGGGTAGTTCTATTTTTAAATTTTTGAGGAAACTCCGTACTGTTTTCCAGAATGGCTATACCAGTTTGCATTCCAACCAATAGTGCAAGAAGATTCCCCTTTCTCCACAGCCTTACCAGCACCTGTTGTTTCTAGTGCTGTTGATTTTAGCCATTCTAATAGGTGTGAGGTGATATCTCATTATAGTTTTGATTTGTATTTCCCTGATGATCAGTGATGTTGACCCACGGTTCGTGTGTCTGTTGGCCATCTGTATGTCTTCTTTGGAAAAATGTCTGTTCATGTCTTCTGCCCATTTTTTAATTTGATTATTCATTTTTGGAGTGTTGAGTTTTATAAGTTCTTTGTATATTTTGGATACTAACCCTTTATCAGATATGTCATTTGCAAATATCTTGGCCCATTCTGTAGGTTTGTCTTTTAATTATGTTGATTGTTTCCTTGAGCTGTGCAGAAGCGTTATATAATTTATGTAGTTTACTTTTTATAGTTTACTTTTGCTTTTGTTTCCATTGCCTCTGCAGACCTATCTAAAAAGAAGTTCCTAAGGCTAATATCAAAGAGATTAGTGCCTGTGTCCTTTGCTAGGATTTTTATAGTTTCAGGTCTCACATTTAGGTCTTTAATCCATTTTGAATTTATTTTTGTGTATGGTGTAAGAAAGTGGTCCAATTTCATTCTTTTGCATGTTGCTGTCCAGTTTTCCCAACACCATTTGTTGAAGAGACTGTCTTTCTCCCATTGGATATTCTTTCCTGCTTTGTCGAAGATTAGTTGACCATAGAGTTGAGGGTACATTTCTGGGTTCTCCATTCTGTTCCATTGATCTATGTGTCTGTTTTTGTGCCAGTACCATACTGTCTTGATGATAACAGCTTTGTAATAGAGCTTGAAGTGCAGAAATGTGATGCCTCCAGCTCTGTTTCTCTTTTTCAAGGTTTCTTTAGCTATTTGGGGTCTTTTGTAGTTCCATGCAAATTTTAGAGTTATTTGTTCTAGCCCTGTGAAAAATGCTGTTTGTATTTTGATAGAGATTGCATTAAATGTGTAGATTGCTTTGGGTAGTATAGACATTTTAACAATATTTGTTCTTCCAATCTATGAGCATGGAATGTCTTTCCATTTATTTGTCTTCTCTTCAATTTCTTTCATCAGAGTTTTATAGTTTTCAAAGTACATGTCTTTGACCTCTTTGGTTAGGTTTAGTCCTAGGTATCTTAGGGTTTTTGGTGCAATTGTAAATGGGATTGATTCCTTGATTTCTCTTTCTGCTGCTTCATTGTTGATATATAGAAATGTAACAGATTTCTTTTTTTTATTGTTTAAAGTTTTATTTATTTATTTGAGAGAAAGAGGAGGGGAAGGGACAGAGGAAGAGGAAGAGAGCATCCAAGCAGACTCTATGCTGAGTGCAGAGCCTGGTGTGGGCCTCGATCCCAGAAGCCCAAGATCACAACCTGAGCCAAAACCAAGAGTTGGATGCTTAACTGACTGTGCCACCCAGGTGCTCCTAGAAATGTAACAGATTTCTGTACATTGATTTTGTATCCTGTAACTTTGCTGGATTTGTTTATCAATTCTAGCAGGTTTTTTGGTGGATTTGTTCAGATTTTCTATATATAGTATCATGTCATCTGCAAAAAGTGAGTTTCATTTCTTCCTTGCCCATTTGGATGCATTTTATTTCTTTTTGTTGTCTAACTGCTGCGGCTAGGACTTCCAGTACTATGTTGAATAAAAGTGGTGAGAGTGGACATCTCTCTCTTGTTCCTGACCATAGAAGAAATGCTTTCAGTTTTTCCCCATTGAGGATAATATTAACCATGGGATTTTCATACATGGACTTTATAATGTTGAGGTATATTCCCTCTAAACCTACTTTGTTGAGGGTTTTTATCATGAATGGCTGTTGTACTTTCTCTTTTTCTATTGAAATTATTGTATGGTTTTTATCCTTTCTTTTATTAATGTGGTGTATCACATTGGTTGATTTGCAAATATTGAGCCATGCTTGCAAACTAGGAAGAAATTCCACTTGATTGTGGTGAATGATTTTTTTAATATATTGTTGGATTTGGTTCGCTAGTATTTTATTGATAATTTTTTCATTCATGTTCATCAGGGGTATTGGCCTGTAGTTCTCTTTTTTTAATGGAGGTTTTATCTGGTTTTGATATCAGAGTAATGCTCACCTCATAGAATGAATTTGGAAGTTTTCCTTCCTTTTCTATTTTTTGGAACAGTTTGAGAAGAATAAATATTAACTCTAATTTAACTTCTTTAAATGTTTGGTAGAATTCACCTGTGAAGCCATCAGGTCCCGGACTTTTATTTTTTGGGGAGTTTTTTGATTACTTATTCAATTTCTTTGCTGGTTATTGGTCTGTTCAAGTTTTCTATTTCTTCCTGGTTCAGTTTTGGTAGTTTATATGTTTCTAGGAATTTATCCATTTCTTCTAGGTCGTCCAATTTGTTGGCATATAGTTTTTCATAATCTCTTATAAATGCTTGCATTTATGTGGTGTTGGTTGTGCTTCTCCTCTCTCATTTGTGATTTTATTTATTTGGGTCCTTTCTCTTTTCTTTTTGATGAGTCTGGCTAGAGGTTTATCATTTTGTTAAGTTTTTTGTTTGTTTGTTTGTTTTCCAAAGAAGCAACTCCTGATTTCATTGATCTGATCTATTATTTGTTTGTTTGTTTTTAGCTTCTATATCATTTATTTCTGCTCTTTTCTTTATTATTTCATTCCTTCTGCTGGCTTTGGGCTTCATTTGTTGCTCTTTTTCTAGCTCCTTTAGGTATATGGTTAGGTTGTTTATTTGAGATTTTTCTTGCTTCTTGAGGTAAGCCTGTATTGCTATATACTTCCCTCTAAGGACCACTTTTGTTTCATCCCAAAGGTTTTGGTCTGATTTGTTTTCATTTTCTTTTGTTTCCATGTGTTTTTACATTTCTTCTTTGATTTCCTGGTTGAACCATTCATTGTTTAGTATCATGTTGTTTAGTCTCCATGTATTTGTGTTCTTTCCAATATTTTTGTTGTGGCTGACTTCTAGTTTCAAAGTATTGTAGTCAGAAAAGATGCATGGTATGACTTCAATCTTTTTGTGATTGTTGAGGCTTGTTTTGTGACCTAATATGTGATCTATTCTGGAGAATGTTCCATGTGCACTTGAAAAGAATGTGTATTCTCCTGTTTTAGGATGGAACATTCTGAATATATCTGTTAAGTTCATCTAGTTCAGTGCGTCATTCAAAGCCATTGTTTTCTTGTTGATTTCCCATTTGGATGATCTGTCCATTGATGTAGGTAGGGTGTTAAAGTCACCTACTATTATTCTATTATTATTGATTAGTTCCTTTATGTTTGTTATTAATTGTTTTATAAATTTAGGTGCTCCCAAGTTGGATGCATAAATATTTACAATTGTTATATGTTCTTATTGGATTGTCCTCTTTATGATTATATCATATCTTTCTTTGTCTTTTTTTACAATCTTTGTTTTAAAGTCTAGTTCATCTGATATAAATATTGCTACTCCAGCTTTCTTTGGGCATCCATTTGTATGATAAATGCTTTTCTGCCCCCTCACTTTCCATCTGCAGGTGTCTTTAGGTCTAAAATGAGTCACTTGTAGGCAGCTTATAGATAGGTCTTTTTTTTTTTTATCCATTCTGACACCCTCTGTCTTTTGATTGGAACACTTGATCCATTTACATTCAAAGTAATTACTGATAGATTATTTATTGCCATTGTATTACTTGTTTTGTAGTTGTTTCTGGAGCTTTTCTCTGATTCTTTGTTTTTGTCATTTTTGGTCTCTCCTTAGCATTCAACAAGTTCCCTTTAATATTTAATATTTCTTACATGGCTGGTTTAGTGGTCATGAACTCCTTTAGTTTTTATTTCTCTGGGAAACTCTTTACCTTTCCTTCTATTCTGAATGAGAGCCTTGCTGGATAGTCTGTTCTTGGCTGCACGTTTTTCCCAGTGAGCACTTTGAATATATCATGCTACTTCCTTCTGGCTTGCCATGTTTCTATTAGGAAATCTCCACCTAGCCTTTTGGGTTTTTCCCTTGTATGTTACTGTCTTCTTTTGTGTCATTATTTTTAAGATTTTTTTCTTTATTATTATATTTTGCAAGTTTAATTACAATATGTCTTATTGTCAGCCTGCTTTTGTTGATTTTGATGGGAGCTCTCTGGATGTGTGTTTCTTTCCCAAGAGTAGGGAAGTTTCCTGCTATTATTTTGTGAAATAAATTTTCTGCCCCCTTTCCTCTCTTTCTCTTCTGAGACTCCTATAATACAATTATTACTACATTTGATGGAGTCACTGAGTTCCCTAAGTCTATTTTTGTGTTCCTTATTCTTTCTCTCTTTTGTTCACCTTCATTATTTTCCATTATTTTGTCCTCTATATCACGAATTCATTCCTCTGCTTCTTCCAGCCTGCTGTTCATTGTATTGGCCTGTTTCCAATCTCATCTATTGCATTCTTCATTTATGACTGATTCTCTTTTAACTCTTTCATCTCTGTGGTAAAAGATGTCTTCTATTCTTTTCTCAAAGCTGGTGTCTATCTTTACGATTGTTGCTTTATTTTTCTTAAGATTTTATTTATTTATCTGACAGAGAGGGAGAGCAGCAGAGGGAGAGGGAGAAGCAGACTCCCCACTGAGCAGGGAGCCCAGTGCAGGACTTGATCCCCAGGATGCCGGGATCATGACCTGGGCTGAAGGCAGATGCTTAACCAACTGAGCCACCCAGTCGCCCACGATTGTTGCTTTAACTTCTCCATCAGTCATGTTATTTCTATCTGTCTCACTTAGATGTCTGGCTGTGACCTTATTTTGTTCTTTCATTTGGGATTAATTTCTCCATTTTGGCATTTTGTCCAATTCTGCCTTATTCTCTGTGTTAGAAAAACTAGTTATGTCTCCTGCTCCTGAAAGTAATGGCCTTATGAAGAACAGTCATATAGTGCCCAAGGCCTAGCGCTTCAGGGAGTGTCTCCAGTGTGTGTGTGAACTCTGCTGTTGTGTTCTGGCTGCTCTATCCTTCAGAGCAATTGTCTGCAGAGGCTCTTTTTGCCACAGCGGGCAGTGTTTGCTACTTGGCCTAAATGTGGAAAGTTTTAACTAGGTGTACTCTGGTCTGCTTGTGAATTGAGACCTGACACTAACTCCACAAGAACTGAGGCCCTGCAGAACTCTCTGGCTGGGAGAGGTGGTGTGGGTAGGGGTTTGTGCTAGTCTTCTGGGGGAGGGGACTGCCACATTGGGAATGAGACAAGCTTGACTGAGAAGGGCAGTTCCACCAGAGCACAGGGAGTTGGGGCTTGGTGTAACCATGTTAGGCAGCCAGTGTTGGCACCAAGCTGCTTCTGTCACGTGGTTCTGTGTTTATGCTGAGGGGTGGGGGAAGAATTGGCACCAGTCAGTTCCTTTGTTCCTGGGGAGGAGTCTCTGAATGCTGCCTCTCAGGGAAGCAGCATTCACTATTCCTAGAATAGTGAATAATCTCTCCGCTGTGTGCCTTAGGTGTTTCTCAGTTCACTGTTCCCAAGCCATTTAACCCTGGGTTGTTTGCTTGCCTTCTTTCCAGGAGCAGTGCAGTGCCATCAGGGCTCCATCCCAGCCAAGCCAGCTGACCTTTAAAACTCCAGGCTTTAAGTTCTGCTGCTTGCAAGAACTCATGAAATTCATCCCCTCTAATTTTATAAGACAATAGCTTTGGGGAAATGTTCTCCTTGTGCACTCTCCTGTGTGTTCCTCTCTCTCTCTCTCTCGCCCTTCTCTGTGACCATGGCTCCCTTCCCTCTGCAGCACCCCTGATCCATTTCTCCCCCAAATCATATGCCTGCACTTCCTACGTTCTTCAGTGTGGTTCTTCTCTCCCTTTAGTTGTGGAGTTTGTTCTGTCAGTCTTCAGGTAGATTTCTGGTGTATTTAGGATGATGTGATAGTTATCTAGTTATGTTTGTGGGATGAGATGAGCCTAGGGTCCTTCTACTGCACCACCATCTTCCTCTCCATCCTTTCCTTTAGCTCTTTGAACATATTTAAGAAAGCTGGTTTAAAGTTTTTGTCTAGTAAATCCAATGTCTGTGCTTTCTCAAGGAGAATGTCTGGAGATTTATATTATTCCTTTGAATGGGCTGTGTTTTCTTGTTTCTTTGTATGCCTTATGATTTTTATTAGAAAACTGGGCATTTGAAAAAATAGCAACCTCTCCCAGTCCTTACAAACCAGCTCTGTACTGGGGCAGTGCTTCACCAATTGGGCAGTGCTTCACTAATTGGGTCAGGGATAAGCCTGAGATAAAAGCTTAAGGTCCACTCAGGTCTTTTCTGAGAATGCCTCTTGCCTGGGCTTGTGTGTGGCTCTCTCAATTCCTCCATATACATGGCTATTTTTGAATGTCTTAATATCCCAAAGAGTTCATTCCAGCTTTTCCCCAGGGACTAGATGGTCTATTGTATGTCCCCACCTGTCATCTTTTGCCTCAGGTGCACAAACAGTGACTACTGCTTTTCCCCTAGACTGAGATTCAAGTTATATGAGACAACTAGTCCTTTATGAAACCCCCAGAAAGGGTAGAACATAGCCAGTAAGTTTAATCTGCAACTGGGAATTTGGCTGCTGCATCTTCTAGATGAAGACTGCTGAGCCAGGAGGGAGTGGGGAAATGGTGAGTAAAATTTCCATGAATTTTCCTATCAATTTTAAGGTAAATTTTTCTTACCTGGGAATTCACTTGGTTACTGTAGCTCTTTGGCGGTTTTTCACAGCTATTGTAAGGTTAATTCAGCCAGTTTCTTGTTTTTTGGTGTTTTCATGGACTAAGGGATTGAAACTTTCTAGTTTGGCATTTTGCTTATATCACACCCTTGAGGAACTTTTGTGTAGTTAAGACAATCACTTTGAAAAATTAAACAACGTATCAGGCAAAAAAAATTTCAATACACTGAGATGAAAGCTAATTTCTGTAATATCCCAAAAAACTCTTACAGTAAATCAATTATAAAAATATGAAAACCAAGTAGCACTTTGAACATACAAGAGAGGAAATAACATTATGTCCTTTTTTACATAAATTACATACAGGTAATTTAAAGAAAAAGAAAAGTTACCATTTCTTTTGATGATGTTAAAGTGTATATTCAACTCTTTTTGTTTGTTTGTTTGTTTTGTTTTTTTTAATAATTTTTTATTGTTATGTTAATCACCATACATTACATCATTAGTTTTTGATGTAGTGTTCCATGATTCATTGTTTGTGCATAACACCCAGTGCTCCACGCAGAATGTGCCCTCTTTAATACCCATCACCAGGCTAACCCATCCCCCCACCGTATATTCAACTCTTATATTGGCTTATTTCTAGATAAAGTAAAGAATAAGACTAGTATTTTATATAAGCTGTAAACTCTGCATTGGAGCTTTCTAAACTTTATTAGGTTTATGTATTTTAGCTCCATATCTTTATCGTAGGAAACTTTTCCTTGCCCCACCTTTCTTCCACTTTTACTTCTTATTTTTAAGGGCCAGTTCCCATATTCTTGTTATAAACCATCTCATGAAACAGATTAACCTCCCTCTTAGGTGGAAATCAAGAAATGTGGTCAAAAACAGTTGCCCAGACTTTCCAGCTCTGGGCTTTCTTTTTAATTTTCCCTGTTGATTCAAATTTTGCATTATAGAATGGAGATCAATTACATGAGCATTAGTTCTCACCAATAATCAGTTCAATATGACTATGGTAAGTTATTAGTTGCTTTTGATACTTTGAACTTCCTTGTGTGATTGGTTTTTGTCTGCCATTTATGACTGTGGTTGGTTTTGTCTGCCATTTACAACTCCATTCTTTGGATGCCCAGGAGACAGAAGCTTATCAAATTTAATTAAGATGTTTAACATGTAGAATGAAAATGAAGTTGGGCCTAGAATTTTATTTTTTATCTTAGTACATGAATATTAAGTTCAAGGCATAGGATTTGAAGAGCCCTTAACCATATCATGGGACTGTTGATAAAGGAGAGTGAGACCTCATTCATACTAACACAACTTCACAGATTTATAAGAGACCGAAAGATATCACCACTTTTCAACTACCTTGAAAAATTTCTAAATAAATAAGTAAGTAAGTTTAGGTTAAACCAGAAGCTCTGTGTCATATATTGGTTTCCTTTTTCAGAAGGGAAGTTCAAGTTTAATTTTGTTCAGTACATGTTAGAGTAGTGGGAAGGACATAGTGTCATTTCCTCTCTTGTTAAATTTCTTGCTGATTTGTCTGGGTGAGCTTATTTAAAATAGCTGAAGTCAATGAACAGAAATGGAAATGGCACTGGTAAGAGGAACTGTACCTTTACATTAAAGAAAGAGTTCAGAAACCAAAAAAAGAGAGAAAGAAATGCCTGCTAGAATTTCAGATGGTACAGAGTAGGATCATGTCCTTTCCAAAAGGCAGCTATGAAGGAAGACCAGTGAGCACAATTTAAAATGCCTGCCTATCTAGTGCTCTGAGGCACTCTTTACTCTTTATCTAGGTCCATAGTGCATTAATCACATTACAAACCCATGAGAAGTTTTATTGGTGAAGAGGTACAACCTTACTTTGACTTCCTGTTAACACAAGGAAGACTGATTAGTCCAATCTATTGCAGAAATTCTCAAGAACTATGCTAAATTAAACCTGTGCATGATATTGACTCTTCAATACCCAACAGCTCCCTGGCGATTGGATATTCAGTGTTGACCCAAGTTTAAATATTCCTCAATAATTAGTTCTCTATTTGGACCTCATAGAATCTGGCAATAGTATAATTATTTTCTCTAAAGTAACCTGTCTTTTCACATAGTCTGTTTTCCCCACAATTTCAACTCTCTATATATGTTGTCAGAAATAGCAATGATGCAATCTTCATGTCTAAATTAATTTATATGGAAAATTGTAAACACTGTCCCATATAGCCTTCAGTAGTCTAGTTTTATAAATGTTGATGACAATGAAAACCATAATTAAGCCTTCCCTTACAAATCTTATGATGAAGTGAATAGACTTCCTCGTGATTATACATTGTCTTCAATCATCAAAAGATTCTTTGCCTCACATTAAAAAGGCTGTAATTGTCCTTCAAAAACAATGTCTAGGGGCGCCTGGGTGGTTCAGTCATTAAGCGTCTGCCTTTGACTCAGGTCATGATCCCGGGGGTCCCGGAATCAAGCTCTGCATCAGGCTCCCTACTCGGCAGGGAGCCTGCTTCTCCCTCTCCCACTCCCCCTGCTTGTGTTCCCTCTCTTGCTGTGTCTCTCTCTGTCAAATAAATAAATAAAAAATCTTAAAAAAAATAAATAAAAATAAAAACAATGTCTAATTTATTAAGACTTATTATTAGGAGCAGGCAGAGAAGGACGGAGGGTCTATAGTTCCATAAATTTATAAATAGTAAATTACCAATTACTTTTGGCTTATAACTGCCAGACATTGTCCTTAAAAAGGGAAATTTCCCTTAAAAAGGGAAAAATGAGCTTTGTCACTGTAGCACCCACCACCATAATAGCTAAATAAGTTAATGCATAATTAAGGAATGTGCAGCGGAGAGAAACTGACCTGCAATGTATTCAGAAACTAGCAAGAATTGAGGACTATTAATGTCTGGATGTAAACTGTTGCATTATGAGATGATCAATAAAAAGTATTTGGAAAAAGGCATTCATTAGTTCAATCAACATTATGGAAAATCTAATATGTGAAAGGAGTCATAAAGCATGAGAGATGGGTGTGTCAGATTGTCGAGGGAATGTTTTTCATTTATCTAATGATACATAACATACCACTCAAAATTTGAGGGGAGGGGGTTAAAATAACAACAGTCATTTATTTGCTTACTCTTCCATAATTTTGGCAGGACCTGAGGACAACTCATCTCTGCTCCATGTGACTCAGTCGGGATTGGAAGATCCACTCCAAATATGGCTTACTCATGTGGACAGCAAGTTGAGGCTGATTGTCTCCTAGGTGCTCAGTGGAGTTGTTGACCAGACTCTCAATTCTCCTCCATTGTTGCCTTTGCAGAAGCCTAGGTTGGGCTTCTCACCACACACCAAAAGAGTTTTGAAAGGAAGACGGTGAGTGCCAATGTGCAAATGCTTATCAAGTCTTGGCTCACTTCATGCTTAATAATATCCTATTGGACAACTCTAGTCACATGACCAAGCCCAGAGTCGATGTGGGAAAAAATAATGCAAAGAGCCTGGTTCACTGGAGGCCAAAGTACCAGCTTACCATGGAAAAGTGGCTGGAGAGTTATAATACAAAGAACATACCTTGTTCTGCTTCAAGGAGCTCACAGAGAAGAAACCTTTTGAGTACTATTGATGTTTTACTACATATTGCAATGGGTAGATGTGAGGGACGATCTTTTACTCAGGACAATTGTTTGCTTATGGTATTATATTATAGATAGGATAAATGAAAAATCAGAAAAGCATGACCATGAGCCCAGTGACCACAAGGTGGTTCCAACCAAGGCTGAGGCCCAAGGGGAGGACATTTTGCATCACGGTACAGACCTATTTTCTTGCCCTCCATTCTTCAATCGAGTCAATCTAGGGACATGTTTTAACTGATCCAGGCTGTTTTATTACTATACTTGTCTGAATAACGAACCATTATGGTAACTTGTGGTATATCCTTAGGCAAATCCCTCACCATGCTGTTTCCTCATTTCTCAAACAAGGGAGTCAAATTAGGTGATCTCTACAGTTCCTTCAAAGTGTTTTTACTATATAACAATATAGTTAGTAACATTATATCCTATTACATCAATAATGAGAAATGTGTTCTTTTCCTGACAAGCACATTCCTTTAACTAGTCAGTGAAGTTTATTGAGAACTAACTGGTGAATCTGGACTTCTCTGGGCACATCTGTTTGCTCCCTAACAGGCTCTAACTATGGAAACTGGAGTAGCATGAGTTAGGACTGGCTTTTGGCTTTGCAGGGGCCAGCAGTTTCTCTATTACAAACTAGGTGCCTTCTTGCATCAAAAGGTTAATTTCTGCATTACTTATCATCCTGGGCTGCTAAGAAGATAAGGGAAGTGAAAGTATTTAGCTTTGATTAGGGATTGAGGTTTTTTCCTCACTTTGACCATACTCTACTAGGTTCTGACAGTTTTGCGTCAGTCTTTGGGAAAAAAATAGAGGAATTCACCCTCAGGTATCTGCTAACCTCTAGAGTACTAGCCCTGCCCACGCCAAGGGAGGTCCCACTTTTTCAGCTTCTCTGTTGCTAAATCTGTGACCCTTTTAATGAAACCCAAGGGATTGTACACGAGGCAGAAAAGCAAGACATTTTTAAGAAGCAATTTAATATTTCTCTTCCTGATATTGTGCTTTTTTCCCTTTGCACTTCTTAGAATCCAAGAACTATAAGAAGCTTGCTTTTTTTTTTCCTTTTTTTTTTTTCTTTTCTTTTTTTAGTTTCACTTTCAAGATTGCAGCAAATCTGCCATGCCTTCCTGGTGAAAACGACTGAATTTGGACTAATGAAAAAAGGAACGGTCGGCTGTTATCAGAGTAAATGAAGGTATATCTTTACAATTCTTACTGGGATAAGATCTCTCGTGTTTGCTAGAGCTGGGACCGCACGTTGGTTTTAGTATTCTTTGGTCTTTCTTTGGTCTGGTGCTTGAAATCTAGTCAGAATCAACAAGGAGAATGGAAGAAAAGAGAGATGATAGAGGTGTGGGGAGAAGTGTATCATAACTCAGTGTACATGTAATAGCAAGAATTTATAATTAACATAATAAAATCCTTTAGACAGTAATTAATTTTATTTTTCTTTGTGGATTTCTGGACCTGGAAAAGCACATTAGGAAATTTATGGAGATCATTTTGCAATAGCCTTTTTTTTTTAAAATCATATCTTTGGGGTGCTTGGGTGGCTCAGTTGGTTAAGCATCTGCCTTCAGCTCAGGTCATGATCCCGGGGTTCTGGGATCAAGCCCCGCCTGGGGCTCCCTGCTCAGTGGGAAGTCTACTTTTCCCTCTGTCCCTCTGCCTCCCCTCCCCAACTCCCTGCTCTTGTGTGCTTTCTCTCTCAAATAAATAAATAAATAAAATCATATCTTTGTCTTAAAGTTACAGAGCCCTGTGAGCTTGAAAGAGCTTCTCTCCTTTCCTCAGTTTTGTTGGCTGGAGAGGAGACAGAAGCTGGCATTTTAGGATAATGCGCTTGAAAAGGAGAAAACGCTTCAGGTGTTCCTGGGAGTACAGAAGTGGCTTCTTTGACCTCATAAAGGAAAGCGGAGGAAGGTGACAAGTAGAAAGGAGTTTAGATGTATAGGTTGATCAGAAAGCAGCACTGGCAGGTGCAGGTGCTTCAGATGAAATCTGAGAAGTCAGCCTTGGGCAGTAGTAGCTCAGGAGGTTACCTCCCAATTTTGCAATAGGATTGTGTGTTTGTGTGTGTCTACAGTTAGGTGTTACCTGTATACATTCAGGGGAAAAAAAAAAAAAAGGTATTGTGAAGTGCACAAACCAAACTGGAGAAGCCGACTAAATAGTGGTTAGCTCTAAGTAGCCTGGCTCCAGACTCCATGTCTTCATCATGACGCAATATTATGTCTCACTTGGGGGCGCCTGGGTGGCTCAGTCGTTAAGCGTCTGCCTTCGGCTCAGGTCATATCCCAGGGTCCTGGAATCGAGCCCTGCATGGGGCTCCCTGCTCAGTGGGGAGTCTGTTTCTCCCTCTCCCACTCCCCCTGCTTGTGTTCCCTCTCTCACTGTGTCTCTCTCTGTCAAAATAAATAAAATCTTAAAAAAAAAAAAATTCTCTTTCACTTGGACACATGTAATTCAATGTACCCTGAAAGGCCTTTCTAAAATTGCAAGGCCCACTGAGTCCTATTTTCCATCTTTTTAGTTTTCTTTGCTTCTATTATGTCTCATACAATAGCAATTTTTTCCCTTCTGTTTCATCCTCTAACTGTATTTTCATTTGTTTCACTGAATCAAATTCCAGAATAACTTTTGCATACAGTTTGCATAGTTATAAACTTACCAAACCTTTGCATATTTCAAAATGCTTTCCCCCCTTATCGTGAGTTGTTCCACTGGAAATGAAATTTTAGGTTCAAAGTTTCCCCTGATCATTTTGGAAGCTCATCACTACTGTTTTCTAGTGGCTGGTGTTGCTGATGAAAAGTTTTCTACCATTCAGGGTCTTTTTCTTTTGGAAATAATTGATCATATGTTCTCCTTTGAAGGTTTTAGGATTTTTTTTCTTGTGAATGGCCACAATTCCGAAGTTTCATAAGATTCTCTCTGTGGATTTTCCTTTTTCACTCCTCCTGCCTCCCATTTGGTGAGTCTTTTCCATGTGATGAATGTATTTTCAGATCTGGGAATGTCTTTCAGTCCTTCAGGGATATTCTTTGTAAATAGATTAGTCCTTTTCAGTAATTCTGATCTTTATCTATAACCCTTCCAGAAGAGATAAATGTCACCCAGACAAGCAAGAGAATATACTGCAGGGACCGTAAGTGTGAGTTGGTAAAAACACAAGGAGAAGCATTTGTGGTGCAGGGAAGAGAGGTGTGGGAGAATCTCAGAGAGGTGAGGTTTGGGGAGTTAGTTCCTGATTTCCAGAATGTATTGTTTCCAGCTCCAAATTTTTCATGTATCTGAACAATTTGGTGAGGGGCCTCGCAGCTGGCCTGGGCTGTGATATTTGTCATAGCCTATAAATATAAAAATCGTGTATAGCTTTACAATACTTAGTGCCAGTATTATAAAGGCAATAAAGTAATTCATAGAAACTGACTTTTCTTCTGTTTCTGAGAACTAGATTAGAATAAAAGTAAAACCACTATATTTTAAGAGCCAATTAGAACAATTATAAATACTCATACTAGTTCTATTTTCCTGCAATTAATCCTCTAAAATGATGTTATTCTCTAAAACTTATCTGGAACTCTTCTTATGACATGACTTTTAGAGCTTATGGAAAACCTAACTTATTTAAATATCATTTTTATTGATCCATCTGCATACATTGAAGATGTATTTGATTTTTTAAAATATCTGAAAGTGAAACTAGGTAAATGATCGTACCAGAGACTATCGCATTAGGTACATATCCCACCAAAATAAAGTTGTGTCCATTTATGGAAGTGAAACGTTTTCTTGAGCTGATTAACTGCCCATGGAAAGCTATTCATTCAACATGTATTTATTCAATATTCGCTGTGGTCCAGTCATTGTTCTAGACACAGGCAAAGCAATACAGAGTAAAGACAATCATGTCCTCTACTATTATAACTTTATACTCTAGTCAGGTGGAATAGTTAATTAAATAATAAGTAAAATTATTTCAGATAATTCCCATCAACCATGGCACGGAAAAAACAATCTAGGAAAAGAATAACAAATAGAAGGATTTACGCTTCTGGGGCTCCTGGGTTGCTTAGTCGTTAAGCGTCCGCCTTCGGCTCGGGTCATGATCCCAGGTGCTGGGATCGAGCCCCGCATTGGGCTCTTTGTTTGGCAGGAAGCCTGCTTCTCCCTCTCCCACTCCCCCTGCTTGTATTCCCTCTCTCGCTGTATCTCTCTGTCAAATAAATAAAATCATTAAAAAAAAAGAGAGAAGGATTTACACTTCTTAATTCAAGGTTTACTATGAAGCCACAGTAATCAAAACAATGTGGTGTTGGCGTAAGAACTGACAAATATTTCCATGTAAGAGAGTGGTGAGCCCAGATATAGACCCACACTTAAATCCACCCACACTTACTTGGTTTTTAAGAAGGATACTGAAGCAATCCAGTGGAGAAAGGGGAAAAAAAGTCTGACAAACTGGGTGTGCAACTGAAAAACATGAAACTTGACTCTTCCTTCGCATAATACACAACATTTTATTAAAGAGAGACCACAGGCCTTAACCTAACACCTAGAACCATAATCTTTTTTTTTTTAAAAGCATAATTTGGGAGTAGGCAAAGTTTCTTAGACGGGACACAGAAAGCAGTAATAATAAAAAAATGATAAATTAGACTTGATCATAATTATGAAGATATCATCATTCATTAAGAAAATGAGTAGGTAACCCACAAAATGGGAGAGAACACAAATATAAATCTGACAATGGACTGATACTTGTGTATATAAAAAAAATTCCTAAATGCAGTAATAAATAAGAAACAACCTAATTTTAAAAATGAGTTAAATCTTCAAATATACAAGGGAAAATATACAAATGGACAATAAGCATATAAAAATTATTAAATATCATTAGTCAGCCAAGAAATGAAAATTAAAAACCATAATGAGATATTACTACACACTCATCAGAATGAGTGAAAAATAATAGTGCCAAATGTTGGTAAAGATGTTGGTGGGAGTGTAAAATGGTATAAACTTTACTAAAAGATCTGGCAGTTTCTTATAAAAGTAATTATACTCTACCTTACCAAATGCCCAACGATTTCAATCATGGGTAATTATCCCAAAGAAATCAAGTATATGTTTCCATAAAAACATACAAAGATGTTCATAGTAACTTAATTCATAATTGTGAAAGACTTCACACAATCCATGCGTCTAATAATATCAGCATGGATAAAATATATTTATACAATGGCATACCATTTAGTTAAAAAAAATACTATTTAGTTAAAAAAAAAGAACATCCCAAAACAAGCAACATGGATGAACTTCAAAAATATTTGAATGAAATATCTCTTATTTAAGAGAGTGAATATGAGCCCATTGATAGGAAGTTATAAATCACGCAACACTATAGTAGAAAAAAGTCAGAGCTATGGTGGTCTCTGGGAGACAGGGATTAGAATGAACTGGAAGGGGATGGGGGAACTCTTTAGGGTTTAGTTTACATAGGTGCATACACATGTCAAAAGTCAGAGAATGTACACTAAAGATTTGTGCATTTCGTTGTATGCAAATTTTATATCAAAAGAAAAACTCAACAAATACTGAACCGAAAGTAGCAATGCACACTCTTTTAGAGGGAAAGGTACTGATGTTGCAGTACACTTTGGTGAACTGGTGGATAGAGGATGGATAGATGAGTAGATATATGATAGTGGAAGAGTGTTCACTGTAAAATTCTGTGAGTTGTGCTGTTGTTTAGGACTTTTCATTAAAAATGCTAGAACAAAATAACTGTGGTAGAGCCATATTCTGTATGAATGGAAATGAGCAAATGCTGCTATAGGACAAGATGTGGATCAGTCTCACAAACCTAATATGGAATTTTAAAAAGGCATACCATGATACATAGCGCCGAATTCCATTAACATGTACATCAAAAGCAAGTAAACTTAAACTTTCTGTGTATGACATAATGAAGTGCTTGTCTGGGGAAGGAGGAGGGGTGGCCGGGCAGGAGCATGAGGGAGGTTTCTGGGGGGCTCATTGTGCTCTATTTCCTGCTATGAGTGGTGAATGCACTGACATGCTCTTGATGAAAATTCAACAAGCTGTACATTCATGATTTGTGTACTGTTCTGTATATATTTAAAATATAATTACTGGGGCGCCTGGGTGGCTCAGTCGTTAAGCGTCTGCCTTCGGCTCAGGTCACGATCCCAGGGTCCTGGGATCAAGCCCCACATAGGGTTCCCTGCTCCGCAGGAAGCCTGCTTCTCCCTCTGCCACTCCCCCTGCTTGTGTTCTCTCTCTCGCTGTGTCTCTCTCTGTCAAATAAGTAAAATCTTTAAAAAATATATATATGATTTAAATTTAAAATTTAAATTTAAAAAGTACATATATAATACAAATCCTGATACAAAAAGCTGAGCTTTTATCTAGAAATATAGAATAAAAAGATAAAAAGGTGGAATATGAAAGGAAATTTTATTTTTTTTAATTATTTATTTTAGAGAGAAATAGAGAGCAAGAGTGCAAGAGCAAGGGGTCGGGGAGGGGCAGAGAGAATCCTTAGGCAGACTCCCTGCTGAGCAGGGAGACTGACTCAGGGCTGGATCCTGGACCCTGAGATCATGACACGAGCTGAAACCAAGAGTTGGATGCATAACTGACTGAGCCACCCAGATGCCCCTAAAAGGGAACTTTAAATACAGATAAGATCACACGAAGGGCCAATGTTTACCTAAAAGTGGTTTTAAAGGAGAGAACACAGGAAAAGAAAGAGGGGAAATGATCCAAATAGTAATAGAAAAAGAAAGCTAAAAATTTAAGGAAGACATGAGTCCTCAGACTGACAATGCCTTAGGGTGCATATCTACATTTTAGAGGAAAGATTTAGCATGAAATATCCTTGTGAAATTTTACATTACCAAGGATAAAGAAAAAGACACTTCCAAAGAGAAAACAGAGAGTAAAATAAAGTCATCTTTTACATAAAGGAAAGAAAACCAGATGGGCCTGGTTTCTTCTTAGCAACAATGGATACTAGAAGACAATGGAATAATGCCTTCATGACTTTGCAGAAAAAGTATTTTGAACCTCAAATAGCCTATACGTCAAAATCGTATGACAAAAGAACAAAAACAAATATTCAAGAACTTAAAAGATAAAACCTCCTATAGGTATTTTGGGGAAAGAGGGGGAAGAGCTACTCAAGGAGACACTTTAGTCAAAAATATTTCAAGAAAGAAGGTACTGAAATCCATGATAGTGACATTAACCTAGGAATATGGTGGAATGGACTCCAAGATGATAACCAAATAGCAGGTGTCAGACATATCCCTCCAAACTAGTCATTTACCCAAGAGAATGATGAAGAAGGTAATTAATCTTGGTGTTACAGAAATGAAATCACATATTGTGCTTCTCTCAAAAAGGCATTGCATTGAAACTGGGATGGAGGTGAAGAATGAAGAGGGAGTTTGTATGCTCCATTTTTTACTTTTCGGTGCTATTTGAATTATTCCCATTTGATGTATTGCTTGTATAATACATACTTGTATATCATAGAAGTTGTGAGTCAAAAGATCATACGTAGTTCACATTTAGTTATCTGTTTTACAAGGAAAATACCAATGCCTATGAAAACCTATGTTACTAATGTCTCTTACTTGTTTACGTTTCTTTTAGAGGCGAGAATCATGAACCAGAGTTTACCTTTTCATATCTACTACTTTTTGGGACTGTTGCCCTTGTGGATACTGTGTACATCTTCTGCCAATAAATGTGTTGTTAGACAAGAAGTAGCTGACTGCAGTCATCTGAAGTTGACTCAAGTGCCTGATGACCTTCCGGCAAACATAACAGTGTTGAATCTCACCCATAATCAGCTCCGAAGATTACCATCTGCCAATTTTACAAGATATAGCCAACTTACTATCTTGGATGGAGGATTTAACTCCATCTCAAAACTGGAGCCAGAATTGTGCCAAAAACTCCCCCTGTTGGAAATTCTGAATCTCCAACACAATGAGCTATCTCACCTTTCAGATCAAACTTTTGTCTTCTGCATGAATTTGACTGAACTCCATCTAATGTCCAATCCAATCAAGAAAATTCAAAATAATCCCTTTCAAAACCTGAAGGTAAGATGAAAATGTTCATCTCCATATAAAAAATTAAAAATATGTTATCTCATGTTAAGTTTTCAAGTCACTTATGAATCTTTAGACTTTGTATCTAAATATCAAGGTGAAGAATAAGAAAACCAATCTTACCCCGTTTATGTTTGAAAATGTTTTCAAAAGGCAAAATAGCATCTTAAAACCAATTTCAGTCTTAATTTTTAAAGAACTTTGCCTCTCTTTCTCCCTCCCATTAAAAATTCAACTTAGAGGGGCGACTGGGTGGCTCAGTCGTTAAGCGTCTGCCTTAGGCTCAGGTCATGATCCCAGGATCCTGGGATCGAGCCCCGCATCGGGCTCCCTGCTCGGCGGGAAGCCTGCTTCTCCCTCTCCCACTCCCCCTGCTTGTGTTCCCTCTCTCGCTGTGTCTCTCTCTGTCAAACAAACAAACAAACAAACAAACAAACAAACAAATAAATAAATAAATAAAAATTCAACTTAGATACAACAGGTAGAGATCAAAGAAGAATCTGATCTGTCATAACCAGAGAAGAATCAGAATATACCACGAGGAACACAGCAAATAAAGCTCTCAGTGCTGCTGATTTAGTACCTGAAGTAATAACAAAAAAGGCCATATCCAAATTCTGACTTAAATGAAGTTAACAAATTGATGGATGATAAAGCAAATTGTTCAATTAAAAATTATGTACTCTTGGGGCGCCTGGGTGCCTCAGTCATTAAGTGTCTGCCTTCGGCTCAGGTCATGATCCCAGGGTCCTGGGATCGAGCCCCGCATCGGGCTCCCTGCTCCCCGGGGATCTGGCTTCTCCCTCTCACACTCCTCCTGCTGTGTTCCCTCTCTCACTGTCTCTTTCTGTCAAATAAATAAATAAAATCTTTTTTAAAAAATTGCATACTCTTGATTTAAGAAGTCTCTTTACAAGATTGCTTTTCCAATGGCTACCATCTTTTTTTTCAGTACTTTGCTTGAATTTTGCATGTGTGAAAACGTATGTTATTGTCTCTCAATCTGAGGCAATTATTAAGTACTTTTCTTAAACCAAAGCCATTTTTAAAACTCTTTGTTTTCTTCATTTTATGGATGTAGAAAAAATTGGCATTCTTTGACCTCATGTGCCAAGAATAGTGTACAAACTTAAATATGTGTAGAAACATTTATAAAATGATTTGCTTGCTGGTGATTTGAAAATTCTTTCTTGTGCCTCCTTAGATTCTGAAGTGGACGAAATGTCTTTGGACACAAAGACCTCAAAATCTGGTTAGAGTAATCCTTGGCAAAATCTTCTTTTATTTTTAAAACATAAATAAAAGTCTTACTCTCTTTAAACACATTACATAAGATTCTGCCCTAATATATATCAGCTTTTCATTACCTTTTACCCGAGTGGAAGTCTGTGTGCTAAAAAGTAGCACTAGGGTGGTAAAATGTCCCACGAAACAAACAAAAATGAATATTCTGCACTAGTCATGATGCAAAATTTACATAAGTGTCAGTCTTTCTCAATATAAAAAATCTTTTTAAGATCTCATGGACAGCAAAGTTCTACTCATACTTCTTTAAGAAGAAAATGTTTTCTTCTTTTTTTCTGTTGTTTAGTTTCAAGGCTGATGCATGACACTCTTTGTTTGTTAAGCCACATGAATATTCTTCACATCATAAAGAAATGCTTATTATAAATAAATGCTTATTTTTTAAGATTTTATTTATTCTTGTGAGAGAGAGAGAGAGCGTGAGTGCACAAGTGGGGGTTGGAAGGGGCAGACTGAGAAGACCCCCCGCTGAGCAGGGAGCCCGAAGTGGGGCTCAATCCCAGGACCTTGAGATCATGACCTGAGCTGAAGGCAGATGTTTAAGCAACTGAGCCACCCAGGTACCCCTAAATAAATGCTTATTATGAATACTCCTTATATCATGAATAAATGAGCTTAAGTCCTTTTATTTTGGTAAGAGAAATAAAATGATTATTTTTTAAATGAATCGAAGTAAGAAACAAAACCCTTGCAATCATGGTATTTTCAATCACACAAAGATTTTTTTATTACTCCTACTGTCAGTTTTCTAGGATAGTAGAGAGGTAACTTTTTGCTGTTATTTCTGAGTTATTTCTAAGATTCAGGTACATTTAAAGGAACTGTTTTGGGAGGCAAGACTAACGTATATCTTTTTGCTTTCTCAGAATTTAATCAAATTAGATCTATCTCATAATGGTTTATCATCTACTAAATTAGGAAGTCAGCTCCAACTGGAAAATCTCCAAGAGCTTCTGTTATCAAATAATAAAATTAATGTACTAAGACCTGAAGAACTTGATTTCCTTGGTAATTCTTCTTTAAAAAAATTAGAGTTGTCATCAAATCCAATTAAAGAGGTAAGACGTAAGGTAAAATTATTTTGTGTTCTACCTTTAAGTGTGGGCAGTCCCTAACTGTGTCACATGGATAAGAATCTAAAGGTTCCTAGAGAAAGGGGTGATAATGTTTGCCACGTCTTCCAGAAATCCTTCATACTTCCTGCTTGGGGCCATTGATGTCATCCTCACAAAAAGAGTCTGGTAGCAGTAAGGAGCTGGGGCTCTGCTGTCTAACGGAAGTGGGTTAAAATCCCTGTTCCAATTACAGGCTAGTACTTGGACCTTGGGGAACCTACTTAACCTCTCTGCGTCTTACTTTCCTCACTTGAAAAGTGGAAACAATACTATTTATCCCATAAAATCTCTGAAAGAATTAAAATAGCATGGTAGTTAAGAGGACGAGCTTTAGAGTTGGGTTAGCTAGCTCTGCATCTGGGCTTTCTCTCCGAATGATTGTGTAATCAGGCAAATTATTCAAATTCTTCATGCTCCAGTTCCCCAGCTGTAAAATTGGTAAAATAATAACTATGTCATAGGCTGTATGGTAAAGAATTTAGCAGTGTCTGGCATGTAAGTGCTCCATAAATCATAACTAGTGTTAAATTATTATAAAAATCCTCTTATAATGGGATCTACCTAACTAACCTTCTCTTTGGATCCATGATAGTCAATTCATTAACTACTTTCATATACAGGTATGTCTGTATTTTATTCCTTTACAGGCTGAGAATAAGAATATTGGAAATCATAAACTAAGTCAGATTTTTAAAAGCTGTATTCATTTTCAGAATAAAAATAGACTGTGTATTGGTCCTGAGATAATAAAATATAAACAAACAACAAATGAACATTTTACTCAATACTCAGGCTAAGTTTTGAACAGCATTTTTTTTAAATTTAGAACATTTGATGTAGAAGTCTTATAAAATACGTAAGTAGTTGGGGGGGGGGCGATAAAAATCATCCAAAAGCCCACATTCCAGAGACGGCCAGTATTAGCATTTGGGTATTTTTATCTCCAGCTTTTCTCCAAGTGATAATAAGAAAAAACAGCAGGTGAAATTCAGAGTACAAATTCAAAATAAACTGTGTGTCAGACACTGTGATAAGTTCTATATACATATATATTTTAAAAAATTTTTTACATAGTCCAGTAATTAACTTATTCTTACCATCATTTTACACAAGGGTAAATTGAGATAAGGAAGGATTGAGGAACTTGCCCAAGGTCTCACAAGTGGTTATCTGGTGACAGAACTGGGTTTGTAGCAGTGTTAGATCAGAGCCCATGCTCTCGACAGCTGTTCCGTGTTGCCTCCCTCTGGCGACAGCGTGTCCTCCTTTTAAAAGTAATATCATAAGGAATATGACTCAGCCATCAGAAAGGCTGAATACCCAACTTGTGCATCAGCATGGATGGGACTGGAGGAGATGATGCTAAGTGAAATAAGTCAAGCAGAGAAAGTCATTTATCATACCGTAGCCCTTATTTGTAGAATGTAAGGAACAGCATGGAGGACATTAGGAGAAGGAAGGGAAAAATGGAAGGAGGTAAATCGGAGGGGGAGATGAACCATGAGAGACGATGGACTCTGAGAAACAAACTGAAGGGTCTAGAGGGGACGTTTGAGGGCACCTACTGACTGGAGCACTGGGTGTTAAACGCAAACAATCATGGACCACTACATCAAAAACTAATGATGTACTGTACGGTGACTGACATAAAAAAATAATATCATATCATGAACATTCTCCATGTCATTAAGAATTATTCAAAAACTCAATTTTGATTACTGTAAAATAGTGCTGTCGTGTAAGTTCATCCTAATTAATTTAACAATCTTCTGCTTCATAGTCCAATTCCCTTTACTTACAGTAAAGTACACTTTCTTCCATTAGCCCTCACATCTCACTAAATGACACACAGTAGGAGTCGGAGCCTCTTTGCTCTCCTGGTGTTGAACCACTGCCCAGGACTGGCTGCTCCCCTCTGGATTCCTTCACTCCTCCTGCCTTCTGTTCTCTCGTTCCGGTGCTGAACCCCACCCAAGGCTTCTGGTGAGGGGGTGGGGTCAGAGCAGAAGGGATCTGAAAGCGCTAGCATGAAATAAAGTCGGGAGAAAAAACTGTAGTGGAAAGACAAAGAGCAAGGCTGGAGCTCAGAGTCACAGAAGGGCAAGTGGGAGTCATTGTTTCATAATAGAATCCACCCATTCATTTCATGTGTTCATTGAGAACTGCGGTCATCAAGACAAACAGGATCTGCCCCAGTGGTGACTTTACAAATACCTTATTAATTACAATTATACTCAGAGTAAGTAAAAGCACCAGGGACCTAACCTAGACTGGGAGGTCAGGGAAAGCCCCTTGACGAGAAGACCCTTAAATGCTGGGTGGAAGGTAGTCAGAGGCCCGGAAGGGTGAGGGGTTAGAACAGGAGGGGGCTGTTGCAGGCACAGAGTAAGGAGCGGTGCAGCGGAGGTGTGGAGAAGAAATGCAGAGAAGATGGTGAAGGGGAATGGGACTGAGTAAGGAATTGTTTAAGCTTTTCAAGAGTCATGCAGATGCCACTGTGTTTTGGTTATTAACCTCCTTTCCCCCCCTGACTTTAGTTCTCTCCAGGGTGTTTTCATGCAATTGGAAAATTATTCGGTCTCTCTCTGAACAATGCTCAACTGACCCCCAGCCTCACAGAGAAGCTCTGTTTGGAACTGTCAAACACAAGCATTCAGAATCTATCCCTGAGCAACACCCAGCTGTACAGAACGAGCAATCTGACTTTCGTTGGATTGAAGCACACAAATCTCACCATGCTCGATCTTTCCCACAACAACTTAAATGTGATTGAGAATAATTCCTTTGCTTGGCTTCCACATCTAGAATATTTCTTCCTGGAGTATAATAACATAGAGCATTTGTTTTCTCACTCCTTTTATGGGCTTCTCAATGTGAGATACCTGGATTTGCGACGCTCTTTTTCTAAACAAAGCATTTCCCTTGCTTTGCATCCCAAGATTGATGATTTTTCCTTTCAGTGGCTAAAATGTTTGGAGTATCTTAACATGGAAGACAACAACTTTCCAGGCATAAAAAGCAATATGTTCACGGGATTGATAAAGCTGAAACACTTAAGTCTCTCCAACTCCTTCGCAAGTTTGCGGACTTTAACCAATGAAACATTTTTGTCCCTTGCTCAGTCTCCTTTAGTCACACTCAATCTAACCAAAAACAAAATCTCAAAAATAGAGAGTGGTGCTTTTTCTTGGTTGGGCCGCCTACAGGTACTCGACCTTGGCCTTAATGAAATCGGGCAAGAACTCACGGGCCAAGAATGGAGAGGTTTAGAAAATATTGTTGAAATCTACCTTTCCTACAACAAATGCCTACAACTGACTAGCAGCTCTTTTGCCTTGGTTCCAAGCCTCCGACGACTGATGCTCCGAAGAGTGGCCCTTAGAAATGTGGACGGCTCCCCTTCACCTTTTCATCCTCTTCGAAACTTGACTATTCTGGATCTAAGCAACAACAACATAGCCAACATAAATGCT
Source organism: Eumetopias jubatus (assembly GCF_037043125.1). Taxonomy (NCBI): domain Eukaryota; kingdom Metazoa; phylum Chordata; class Mammalia; order Carnivora; family Otariidae; genus Eumetopias; species Eumetopias jubatus. The sequence goes on from NW_028274808.1 coordinate 17,220,485, forward strand.
GAACTGTTGGAGGGTCTTGAGAAACTAGAAATTCTGGATTTGCAGCATAACAACTTAGCAAGGCTATGGAAACACGCAAACCCCGGTGGTCCTGTTCATTTTCTAAAGGGTCTTTCTCACCTCCACATTCTTAATTTAGAGTCTAATGGCTTTGATGAGATCCCAGCAGAGGTATTCAAGGACTTATTTGAATTAAAAAGCATTTATTTAGGATTGAATAATTTAAACATATTTCCACCATCTGTCTTTGATGGTCAGGCATCTCTAAAGTCATTGAACCTTCAGAAGAATCTCATAACATCAGTTGAGAAGAATGTTTTTGGGCCAGCCTTCAGGAACCTGAGTAATTTAGATATGAGCTTTAATCCATTTGATTGTACCTGTGAAAGTATTGCCTGGTTTGTTAATTGGATTAACCGGACCCACACCAACATCTCTGAGCTATCAAGCCATTACCTCTGCAATACTCCACCTCAATATCATGGTTTCCCTGTGATGCTTTTTGATATATCACCCTGCAAAGACAGTGCCCCCTTTAAACTCTTTTTCATAATAAATACCAGTGTCTCATTGATTTTTATCGTTATTGTACTGCTTATCCATTTTGAAGGCTGGAGGATATCTTTTTATTGGAATGTTTTAGTGCATCGAATTCTTGGTTTCAAAGAAATAGACAGACAGCCAGAGCAGTTTGAATATGCAGCTTATATAATTCATGCCTATAAAGATAAGGATTGGGTCTGGGAACACTTCTTTTCAATGGAAGAAAAAGATCAAACTCTCAAATTTTGTCTCGAAGAAAGGGACTTTGAGGCAGGTGTCCTTGAACTTGAATCGATTGTTAATAGCATCAAAAGGAGCAGAAAAACTATTTTTGTTGTAACACAGAATCTACTAAAAGATCCATTATGCAAAAGGTAGGTGAACATTGTGAAATTTTAAGTGTGTACTTGTAGTTTTTTGATTGAGCTTTTAAATATTACATTATGACTCACAACTCAAAGAATTTTAAAAATAAATTTCTTAAAAAAATAACCTGATTCTTAGGGACAGATAAAAACAAACTTAAGGAGGATGTGAGAGCTTTTGGCTGTTAAAAACTGTATACTGGTATATAACGTATTTCAATACTTTTTTCCCCTAGATTCAAGGTGCACCAAGCAGTTCAACAAGCTATTGAACAAAATCTGGATTCCATTATATTGATCTTTCTTGAGGAGATCCCAGATTATAAACTGAACCATGCACTCTGTTTGCGAAGAGGGATGTTTAAATCTCACTGCATCTTGAGCTGGCCAGTTCAGAAAGAACGGGTAAATGCCTTTCATCATAAATTGCAAGTAGCGCTTGGATCCAGAAATTCAATACATTAAATTTATTTCAAGACTAAGGTAACAGAGGAGTAACTTTCCCAACTTAAAAAGTTTCGTAGTCAATTTAGGCTTTATTTGAAAATAATGTAAATCTGTTTATTCATATTCAGAGAGTATTGTCCCATGATTCTATCTCTTCTATCTCTCTATTGCAGGCCTTTTATTACCAGCTGAGTTAATTGGACCCAAAATAAACATATAAGAATATCTTCTACGAATGAATATACAATTGGTTACTGAGGTCTATGACAACTTAAGAAAGTTTTAAGATATTCCTCATTTAAAGAAAAGTTAGAATTATGGGAAGGTTTCTGATAATTATATTTGGAGTTTTTTTAGATGCACTCAGTAGAATAAGAGATAATTGTTTTAGTGGATACAATGCTCTTTCATCTGTGAAAGAGTAAAATACATACCCCAATTTTTAAAAGCTTAGGTATAGTATTTTTTTTTCATTTGGAAAGCTTTTATTTTAGTGGTGCCTGTCTCAGTGTTGATTTTGTTAAGTGTTAAATCCCATTTTAATATACAGATTCATGGTCAGAAAACATTTACAGTTCATTTTGATCACTTAGTAAAATAAACATTTTAATAAATACTTACTTATATTTTCCTGACATTTGGGTTTCTGCTATAGGTGTTAGAAGAAACAATCCTCTTACTTAAAAATATTACAAAAAAAAAAAAGATTACAGAAAGGCTTGCTTCCTGAAGGTTAATTAGTAGATTGGCTTTGTGGAGATAAAATATTCTTTTCTCTTGGTCACAGACTCAGGGGATGGCCCAGGTCAAATCATTTGGTCCCACTGGGATTCTTTGAGTCCTGATTTTGGAAATTATGGTGATAAACAAAATCTTAAATAATCCCATATAATTAATGATGACCATGGCATAGTACCTTCACATGAAATATATTATGTCATAAAATTATATGCTATGTACATGTTAGTCCTTTTCTAGAAAGACTATTATTTTAAATTTTATTTTTGTCTTACAATGAAAAGAATCTAATTGGAAATAGACAAGAATAACCTTTTAAAACACCTTTATATTTCTTGTATTCAAATATAAGAGAGGGTTGAAATGATAAGCTGAGTTAATTTCTATATTAGAAGCACCTGTTTGCTAAATTTAGGGAGCATCTGAGGTATTGCATTTTGGAACTTTGGCTTAAATAGTTCAGTATTCTCAGGGGTAAGCTCACAGGATCCTGAAGTAATATCCACTGTTTATCCACTGTATTGCTGGTTCTGAAAGAGTCTATCAACAATGTGAATGTGTGGAGGACTCATTTTCACTTTCCCATTATACATCATCCTTGCACACGAGACACTTGTTCTATAGCTTTTTTTGTTAAAATGTGTTTTCTGCCTGTAAAATAATCTCGCTTTATTTTGGCATCATAAGCTATAAATAAATGAATGAATGAATAAATAAATAAAATTAAACTTTTATGATGCCAAAATAAAATTCACAATTACTGTTTTCCTTGATGTGCTTTGTATGTTATCTGTGTATCACTGGTCTCAATTTCATTAAAATATTTCTAAGTGAATTTTTCTTATGAATTAATGTTTCATCAGTTTGTCAAAAGGCTTTCATTCTCTTATTTATTTGCTTATAAGATAGTTGATCAAATGGCTACAACTTAAATTGAGCTCAAATGTCATTTTTTAAAGTTGCTGAATGGATAGAAGATGCACAAGAGATGACCCATTTAACTGAATATAAGCCAAACTAATAAAAGTTGAGAGTCTTGACATGTGTTTGACCTGCACAGGAAGAAACATCCTGAACTTCAGCAAGCTGTCCATTATAATTGTTCTCAGGAGGAGTCCTCATCCCTGGGGTTTGAAACAAGGGAAGTGCAGCAAAGGATGTTTGTCTGACCTGTTTAATTTCCAAGAGTGAAGTGACTTGCTTGAATGCTGTCAAGGTGGCATCATGTTATCTGTTTACTCCATCTTCTCCATCCTGTTTTTCACTTTCAAAACAAATTCCAGCTGAATCAACATTGAGTTTAAAATCAACCTAGGAATTTAGATTTTACCTAAAAATGGCATCTTTGTGGCTGTAATAAGAAGTAAATGCTATCAGTTTGTTAGCAAGGAGGGGGGTTTTCAATGCCATTTATTTAACGATGTCTAATTATTCAAATGTCTACCGTAGGTTGTTTGTAAAGGGAACTCAATAGTAACTGATGGTGGCCATTGGAAAAAGGAAAGATGCTCAATATGAAGAGGTTAAAAAATATTTCTTGCAATCTTTAGAGGCAGAAAGCAGACTAGTGGCTGTCTGGACCTAGGGATGAGAATGGGGAGTAACTGTAAGTGGTGCAAGAGATTTTGGGGTGATGAAAATATTCTAAATTCGGAATGTGGTAACGATTGTACAACTCTGTAAGTTTTTTACTAAGAATCATTGAATCATATTCTTAAAACAGGTGAATTTTATGGTATATGAATTATATATTAATAAAACTGTTAGAAAAAATAGTATTCATGGAGCAGTGTGCCTCACCGTGTGCTAAGCATGATGGGGCACAATAGGAGAGGAGCTAAATTGTAGAAAATGGGGCAAGAAGAGTTAGGGTAGGAAGGGACTATCAAAGATGGACCTGAACAAAAGGCTCCATGGGAGCAGATCAGGCCTTTCAAAGGTGGGTAGGATTTTGTTGAGTGCAGAGGCAGGTGGCAGAATGAACAGTAAGATGGAAGGGAGGAGGCATAAACTTGGTGTTGGATGGCCACAGGGATGCTGCAGAGGATGGAACCATGCTGTAGAGAGCGTGGCAGAGGAATTTAGATTTAAGGAGTCAGGTGTTTTGAAATTGTAACTTTATGGGTTTCAATTGGCAAAACCAGAAATTATAATAAAATTCCTTCCTGTGATCTATGACTTAGATTTCTGTGACAACTAGGTGAATAGAGGATGTAACTTCTAACTTGACAGTACAAATAGCCAGGCATACTCCCACATCACAGGAGACTTAACACACTTATTTTTTCCTATAAATGTGGAAATCTATATTAAAGTAACCAAAAGAGTCCAATTAATTGGTCATTAGTTGCTAATTACACTAGTTGATATATCAGCCATTTTTAGCTCTTGCAACTCCTTAGCCTTGCTGCATCTTCCTGTGCAAGGGAGGAACTGGTTCTGTCATGTGACTTTCCCCCCACCCACTTCATGAGCCATCTTGCATACATTGGGCAGGAGTCGTGGGACTTTTCACTGATGGAACTTTTCTGGTTCTATGTGAGAATTGCTGGGTAGCCAGTTTTGAATTCTTAGCTCCCCTTTATCTTAAGTCAGTTCCCCAGGAAATAGACCCTGGGATACAGAGGTACATGCAGCAGGTTTGGGGGTGTGCTCTGATTTATGAGGGAGTGAAATCAACTGGATTGGGAAGAGGGAGAATGATGATCTGTGATGCAATTGCAGGTTGCAGCAGAGGCCCTAGCAGACCCTAGCAGACCCCACAGGTTTCATGCCAAAAAGGGGACTGGACCACTCTACCCTCATCTCAGCCAATCCATATTGGATGTAGGCAGTCCCAGGGAGGAAGCATGCCCTTGAGCAAAAAGCTTTGCCAAATGCAATTCCAAAGGAGGAGCTCAGTTGGGAAGCATGAGGAGTGACCTCTCTAGGCAACTGGAAGAATAGGTGCCTGGGTCCTAAGGTGAGATCTGAGCGGTTCCCAACAGCATCCACGACACCTTCCAAGGGATTTAAAAATTAAAATAGAATAGCTCAGTTGGTTTCTTTAAGCACTTCTGCAAGCTTCCAACAATTTTATTTTTTAAAAAATATAGTCTCTTCTAGACATTCTGGAAAACAAATGGCTTTATAGGAAGCCAACATTTAAAAAAAAAAATAAGGATGCTCTAACATTGTCAGTGTCTTCCAGTCAAAGAACAAGTTGGGTTTATTACTCACCGAACTGAAGGAGGATACACAGCATGCAGATCTAGGGGGGCTCTCAGTAAGAAGGTATGTGAAAGGTTTGGGCTTTCCTTGGGTGATTTGGGGGGAGGAAATGCAGAAGCAGTTTCCTTCTAGATTTCATGCTGTTAGAGAGGGGGAAATTTTGTGATGCTGTTAGAGAGGGGGCACCTTTATCTCAATAAAGCTTGTCTGTAGAGAGAAGAGACTAGAACCCAGATAAAGTTGTACTTGGTAAAGAAGTAGCTGCTTAGCCGAGAGAGGAGTGTTTATGGCATTTTGAAGGTAGCACCATGACCTTATTTTTGTCTGTGCTTATACAAAATTAGGAAGTGGTCACGCTTTGTCTCATTTTATAGTGTCAGCGTTGCCTTGTCTGAGGTTGATATTCTGTGGGGATGTTTCTGTCCTGCAAGAGGATAACATGGCCCAGCTGTGAGTGCTGGGCTGGCTTCTGGATGTCAGGGACTACTCTTTGCTTTTCTCAGCAGCTTTCAATGCAGGTATCTTTTTGGCTCCTGGAAGAAATACCGTTTCATCTTAGTGAGCACTTGGTTGCAAGTGCCAGAAACTCAACGTTGTTTAGGCAGAAAGGGAGAATGTATGTGGTCTATAACCAAATGGGAAAAGGGCAGGGATATAACTAGCTGTTGAGGAGAACTAGAACAGGAACTCAAACACCACCACACCTCATCCCTACTCCTTTCTCTACATTAGTTAATGCCCTTGGTTTGTACTGCTAGAAGGGGGGGCGGTGTGTGCACGGGATCTCTTAGGCTCCCAGTTCACGTCCACAATCCCAGTTTCTAAAACCTCAGGAAAGTCCTCTGATTAGCCCAGTTTGGGTTATATGTCCATGCCATGCCATGGCAATGGGGTCCTGTGGTTGGCAGCACCCACCAGAACCAGGTAGATAGAATGCTGTTCCCCAAAGAGGGGAGCTGGACAGACCCAGCGGTTCATGACCGCCATTTGAGACCTGTAGAACTGGCCTACTGAATACGCTGGACTCGGTGAAAGTGCAAAAAGGGATCTGTGTTATTCTTTCTCCTGGTAGAAAATTCTGCCATTTGGATGAAACCTCAGGCTTGTCATGGAGCTTTTCAGACACTCTTAGAGAGTACAAAGGGTTGTCCAACTTCATCATCACAAACCTCTGGTCCAGCAGTAATAACAAACTCTTGCCCAATTAGGCTTCTCTACTTCCCCAGCTGGGGTCTGCTTCCATCTGCTGGAAGACCCCATTGAAGGGGGTGATGGTGTTGGCGTCTTGTCTCTCTCCTCATTCCACCTGCTCTCCCACTGGCTAACTGAACACCTCTAGAATCTCGGGCGTTCAGAACACAGAGGAATGAAGGGACAGGTACATTTGACCGGTATGGGCATGATCTGGCCTCTGGGCCTTGGCAGCATAATTCTGGGTGGCTGGCTCTTTGTGTCATGGGATGCTTTTGTCACTTCTTCAGTGATGCAGAATCTTCCCTTGGAGCCTAACCCACAGGCGAGGCATGGCTGTGGTCAGCCACTCCCAGCACAGATTCTTCATGTGACTTCCTGGCATCTAATAAAATGAATTCAAAACTTTCCATCACTCTGTCTCCACCCAATCTTTCAAACTTGTCTCCACTATAGCTGTATACATCTAAGGTGCTGATTGGTGTTCCTCACGGGTCTTCCAAGATAACATCCCATAAAAGAGCCCCTGCGAAGTAAATGTGGGAAGCACTGTATGCTATGTCCTCCTTTCAGAAATACACAATGATCATCAGGGTATTACAAAGCTAAGATGTCCTGCTTTAAAGGTAGGTATTTAACTTTCTATGATCAAGGCATTCCCTAAGCCAATTTGATCATAGAACCCTTCTTATCATTTGACTTGTTAACATCCTGCTTCCTGCATGTTCTGCATACCACACTTTTGCAAATCTAACCATAAATGGTAGACTAAAGTTTGTAGCAGTGGACACAGAAAGGAAACAAACACATTCCATTTTGTGAAAATATATGTTTACCATCCAGAAATTTTATGATGTTTCTGGGGGAGACCACGAACAATAGAGAATCGGGGATTCGGAATGCCCCAGAATTTCCTCTAACCTCCCCCAACTCTGCAGTAACTATTCCAAGAATATGCTGCAACTCCGTTAGCAATGGTCCAAGGAGTTCTAGCCCCCATTGAAAACCTTAGTTCACATTTGAAGTTGTGTGTGTGTGTGTGTGTGTGTGTGTGTGTGTGTGTGTGAGAGAGAGAGAGAGAGAGAGAGAGAGAGAGAGATGTTGCTCTTTCTTCTCTTGCTTCACTTCCAACACACAGTAAATAGTCACAAAATATTTGCTAGTGAATGATTAAAGAACCAAGTGAATGAATACACCCCGAACTTGAGCCACCTGGAACTGCTTGCGGTTTTGCCCACATGCCTGTCTCTCTCACGTTTCCATCTGTATGTAAATGTGGTTCTGCTTTCACGGCTGTCCTACATCCTTTTCTTGGCAAAAGCATGAAGTTTCAAGGGTTAGGTCAGGCATCGGCTTCTCCGATAAGGAGACCTTGGCCTAATCTGACCTAACCTTGAAACTTAGAGCCTTCCTAAACACACCTCCTCCTTGGGATGAGTTAGTTGGGTTTTATCCTGTGCCAAGCACTCTTGGATAGAAGAGCTCAATCTCTTAAACAGTGTGAGTGCCTGCAAAGAGTCTACAGAGGGATGTAGACTTAACCTTAAGTTAACCTTATGTAACCTTAAGACCCACTGTGGCCCGTGCAAGAATCTGTGCAAATCCTGGATAGAAAGGGCTTGGTGTCAGCCATGTGACTTTGGAGGAGGCTCTTGGGTCAGAGCGTTTTCTCTGCTCTACTTGTTTACAGAAGATAACCTTTCAGCGCAAGGGGACTTGAAGACCTATTCTTCTGCTCTGGTTGTTTTGGTGTAAAGCAATCTTGACTGGAATAAACATTGGGTCAAGTGACATCGTCCTTCCTCAGAGAAACCCTGTTACCTAAGCAGTGGTAAGAAACAGAGGGTCCCTCTAGACTTCCCTGATAACAGTTCCAACTTCCCAGATTGGCCACTTGTGTGATTCTGCAGCTCCTGATGTAACCTCTCTCTAGTGGCTCATCTGGCATTTTCTGACCTTGAAGTGTGTGTGCTCCCAATACCAAACCTACCCCAGAGGAGAGTGGAACAGGCAGAACTACCCCCTACTCTCACCCCCACACTTATTAGGAAACATTTGGAGATTTCTGAACACAAGGGAGGTGCTTAAGGGATGGTCTAGGGGTGGGAAGCTGGAGTTTCTGTTAATCTTGGCACGGTATGTTTTGAACATCCTATCTTTGAACAAATTCCAAGGGGTGCCATTGGGTCCACTTCAAACTTTAAGGACAGGTTTGCCTATCACATAGTATATCCTCCCTGTTCCTTCTATCTCTCTTGTTTCTCTTATCTGCTTTTGCTATTCTTTTCTCTCCTCTCTGTTCTACACCTGGTACGGAGGCATGCTTAGGAGAAAAACACAAATCATATTAATTTAAAAAATCCCTCAGAGGAAAATGTTATTGTACCCTTGATCTATCCTTTTAGGACCATACTCTACTGCAGAGTGGCTAAGCTGCTTGGGCAGTATTACTCTTGAACTTGTAAACACCAGAATGCATTCTTCTGGGCAGAAATGTAGGGGAAAGGGTCATTGGGCCTTCATGGGGCAAAAGCTTTTTTCCAAGCCCAGGTATCACTTCTCAGCTTGGCTGTACTTGGAGAAGATTACACTTGCGGATGTTATCAAACAACACCAAAACAGAAGGGAATCCCCTATCTCTCTAAGATGTGGCTGAGTGAAATACCTCGCATATACTTTGCAGATTTAAAAATATATGTATATCTATTCAAGTCCTTAGCCCATTTCTTTTCCTTAACCCATTCTTAAATCAAGTTATTAGGTTTTTGCGTGTGTGTGTTGGGGGGGGGGCGTTGTTCTGTTTTGTTTTGTTTTGCTGTTGAGTTACAGGAGTTCCCCTAGAACCAATTTTGATGTGTGGTGGTGGTGGTAGTGTTCCTGCACTACTAAGCAGTTCTCCAACACCAGCTGGGTGTCCTACAATTCAACTCAGTTCCAACACTGTCTCCTGGGAGGTAGGGTCAGATCCCATAGTTTAAGGGCTCAGTCCTGCAAAACTGTTTTCCCCACCCCTCTACTTCAGAAACCAGTCACAAGTCCAGGGTGTCCCCAGTGCTTCTGACAGACCAGCTACAGATCAATGACCCCCTTCTTGGGTTTGACCCCTTAGTGAGTACTACGGAATGTGCTACGATTATAAAGCAGGATAACCCTTATTTCTCCTTTGCTGATGATTAGTTGAGGAATGGACTTTTAATCTAGTTCTAGCCAATGAGACTCAATTGGTCAGCTTGAGAAGCTTCTGGAAAGTATTTTGTTCCTTAATGAGAGGAGAATGAAGGAGTGGGCTGTACCTTCTTTTTGCTTTGAGGGAAAGATGGTTGGTGCTGAGGGTGCCATCTTGGGACCACCAGGAAACACACCATACATAAAACACTGTGACAATGTGTGAACAAAAAAGACAAAAAAAAGATTTGGCATCTGTGATGATGTTGGCAATTTAGGGCACCATTCTCAGAACCAGTTTATTGCGGGCTTCTTGCTCTGTGAGTGCTTGAGCCACGACTGATGAGAGCACCTTAAAAGCCTCATCAGTCGGCTCTCTCCTCTCTCTCTGTGTATCTGTTCCGATGCCCAGTAGATTTAGTCATGATCTATTCATAATCTCTGTGATCTAAAGCTGCTTTTTGATCAGTTTAAAGTTGTTCTTGTTTTAATATTTTTCCTTTGGTAGAATCCAGAACCCTTAATCAAATACAAAGACAATTTTTCCTGAGGCTTTTGAGGTTTTGATCTAGTTTACTTTTCTTTTATTGTGTTTTTCATAGAAAGCAAATGATATGAACTTACTGAAAATATTCAAATAGTACAAAGGTAAATACATCTGGAAGTAAGTGTAGCTATAATTTCCCTTCAGATCTTCCCTCGCGGTTATTCACTGTAACCTGAAATTATATGATAAACATTAATATCATATAATAAAATGGTATATAATAAAAACTAGCATCTACTGAGAGCTTACCCTGTGCTAGGCTCTGTTTCAGTTGCCAAGCATGTATTAATTAATATAACTCTCAGAAAGTACCATTATTTCAGATAGGAATTATTTGCATCCCTGGATTATAGTTGAGGAAACTAAGCGACAGTAAGAGGCATGGGTGTTGATCCATGGCAGAGACGACATGAACCTAGCAAGTCTCGCTCCAGAGTCTAGCATACTGTAGTGTCTCTATTGTGGTTGTTTGTAAATATTTGTTGCATCAACAAATGTCTTTTACCATTAAGAAGCTTTAAATTTTTTAAAAAGATTTATTTATTCATTTGAGGAGCAGGGAGGGGCAAAGGGAGAGAGAGAGAAGCACTCCCCATTGAGTGCATGGAGCCTGAGTCAGAGGAGAGGCTCCATCTCACCACCCTGAGCCAATACCAAGAGTCTGAAGCTCAACTGACTGACCCACCCAGGCGCCCCAAGAAGCTTTAAATTTTTTTATAATCAAATCTGATAGTCTTTTTCCTTGCAGGTTTTGGCCTTGGTGTCATGCTAAGTAAGGCAGTTTAAATTCTTAAACAGATTAATCACTCAGGTTATTTGTTTTAAGTTTCAGGTTTCCAAAACATAACATTTCTTCATAGCAACCTGGTCATAACTTCCTAATATCTTTTCGGTGATGCAGCCAAGCATCATTATACACATCAGAAAACCAATGCATCTAATTGTTAATTAGCCAATATAATCAGAAGAGTTTTATCACAGAAAACACTGCTTTGACATAGTCTTCTGAAAAATCAACACTGCCACAATTAGAAGCAATGGTTTACTGCACTTGCTTTCATGACTACACCTGAGCTAGCTCTTTGTGGTACATCACCTGGGGCTCATGTTATGAGAATGGTAATTAACAGAGAAGCCTGGTAACATCTAACATCTGTCTGAAAGACTGTTGATGGATGAACAATGGCTGTAAAAGACCTAGCATCTTGCTAGGAATTGTTTACCATGTTTCCAATTATAGGCCATTTTGAAAGGACCTTCAAACAAAAGGATCAATCATTCATTCATTGTGCCTTCCTCAGGAGGCTGGGTGGCCAGAATGTTTTATCCACTGCTTTCACTGACAATGATACTTCTTCCCCTGTCCTTTATATGACTCCTGCCATTCTCTGTATAGATTTGAGACAATTATGATTTTAATTTGTATCCAGCTTTATAGAACAAATACCCCACTGAAGATGTTCATAAACATACCAGCCAGATAATATGATCACGAAGTACCCCAATAATTAATTAATACCCAGATAGTGTATTAGTTTCCTAGGGCTGCCATAACAACGTGCCACAAACTGGGTGGCTTGAAACAACAGAAATTTATTCTGTCATTGTTCTGGAAACTACAAGTTGGTATCAGGTGCTGGTAGGGCCATGCTCTCTCCGAGACCTATAGGGAAGAATCTCCCTTGCCTCTTCCTAGCTTCTGGTGATGGCTGTCAATCCCTGACAGTCCTTGGCTTGCAGATGCATCATTCCAATCTTTGCCTCTGTCAATACCTGATATTCTCCCTCTGTGTTTGTCTTCAAATTTCTCTCTTCATCCTCGCATGGCAGCCATATTGAATTAGGACCCATCCCTCTCCCTCTGCCTCTCCCCCTCCCCCCATCATGCTCTCTCTCTCTCTCTCTCTCTCACTCACTCTGCTCTCTCCCTCTCAAATAAATAAATAAATAAATAAAATCTTAAAAAAAAAAAAAGAAAAGGAGCCCAGCACCAATAGCTTTTTATACTTTACTGGATTCATATTTAAAAAACTGTTTCATCTATGTTTTAATGGCATAGAAAATATTGTGTGAAAAAAACGGGCCTTGACAATGCTGAGGGGAAAACAAATTCAGAAGAGTGTCTTACGATCAATAACGTCATAAATTCAATGGAGTTCAGTAATTCTTGATTTTGAAATAAGGTTTTTATCAACACAGATGGCTTAATTTGCTGAAATGGATACTACGTCTGTAAAGTTTGCCCTTTGTTAAAAAGCAGCACAAACTGGAAAAGGATACTGTACCTGGGTAATTTGTCAAATAATTAATATTACCAGGTCTCTGCTGTGGAAATACTCAGTTTATCTGTTTCTAAGTCTTTTTATTTTTAAAGATTTATTTATTTACACTAGAGAGAGTGGGGGGGAGGGCAAAGGGAGAGAGAGAGAGAGAGAGAGAACCTCCAGCAGACTCTCTGCTGAGTGCGGAGCCCAACGTGGGGCTCGATCTCAGGACCCCGAGACCACAGCCTGAGCCGAAACCAAGAGCCGGACACTGACTGAGCCAACCAATGCTTCTTGGTTTAAAATTTACTTGGTCAGATATTATAAAAGCTACACCAGCTTTCTTTTCATTAGAAATAGGCCACTTTCACACAAACTGAGGGTTAGGACTTCAGCATATCTTTTTGGGGGACATGATTCAACCAAGACAGATAGAATACATGTAGACACATCTTAGAGGTAGAATACTTTCAAGCCGGGTTCTGGAAGAACATGAGCTTTTCTGTAGTCTTATTAACAGTACATACTTAAAGAAAAGCATGTGCATAGAAAGGAAGTGGTTAGTGATGGAAGCATAGAAATATCTAAAATAAGGTTGCCCTTCTAAGAGGGAGAGGGTGTTGGCTCTATGGTTACTTGTCCCTTTGGTATAAAACATATATATATATATATATATATATATATATATGACTTACTCCCCTTGATTTCATTCTCTGCTTACCTAACAATCTTCCAACTTAATTTGGTCTTAACGGGAATTCCTTCAAAGGAAAAGAGAAAACAGCTCTGCACTTGTGTAATTATTAGTTAACACATTTGAATATGGGCTTATACACCAGTATTTTTTGAGTCAGGTTAGTGGAGCTCCATCCTAAGAGGCCGGTCAGCTTTGAAGGTCTTGAGCTGATCAGATTTTTCGAGTCTGAAAAATCTGTCTGAGATGTGGTAGCAAACAAGTACTGCTCCCCAGGAACTGGGTGACTTGAACCAGGCTTCACTCAGCAGTGGTTCCCCTTTGCTGCCTGTCCCTTCAAGTTATAGTACATATGTTCAGACTCAATCAGACAATTAGCAGCTTAAACACTGAAAGTGCATGCTCTAGAAATGATCTCTACTTGCCTTGAGGATTTAATTGTTCGATGAACTAGAATCAAGATCCTTATGAAATAAACAGAAATCTTTAGGAAACAGATTTACAATCTTGAATGAGTGCTGTATGAAAACAGAAACAGTTCAATGTTCTAGTGCACTTCACACACCTCTGAGGCCACCTGATGAGTTGCTACAAAAGAGAAACAATGAGAATATGAGAAATGTTGATGGTCCAAAACCACGCTGCTTCTGGTTTCCTTGCATGATGACAGAGTTGGTGCCGCTTGCTTGATTTGACCCTGAGACCTTGGCCTCTAGTTTCTAGATGTGTCTGTTACTTTTCCCCACTCTTACCCTCATTTTGATTCCTCACGGTGTGCTGGTGCTTTATATGGGGCAACTGCATGCTCTTTCCCTTCCCAGCATCCGAGGCCTTTTATAATCTGACCCTTCTCTACCTTGTCTCTTACTTCTCTTAAGCACACATGTGTTCTTCTTTCCTCAAGCTCATGCTGACTGCAGCGCCTGCCTTGTTTTCTGGGACACTCACCTGACACTTAGCTTGTGATATAAAGCTGATTATTCCACATTGTGGGGAGAGAACTTCTCCTTTTTTGTATCTTGATGCTTAACACAATCTTGAAGTAGAAAAGTGCCCAGTGCATGTTTGATCATAGTAGTTGGTTGCAGAAAAGGGCTCATGATAGGTTGGCTGTCTTCAAGCCAATGAAAAGCTTGGCATTATTATAGAAATGTCCCATGGCTCAGAATCCAGTTTGATAACTTCCAAAAGACTAACGTATATAGTCATGAATATCAGTTAATTTATTCATTACCAGCCTTATTCATTTCCTTTCCTCACCTCAAATCAGAAAATAAACCTCCTGAGATCAAAACAGAAACTCTCTACTAAACATTAGTGGATAAACCCTGTCAATATCTTATTTTAAAATCTTGCTCAAAATTGACCCCACGCTACTGCAGATATATTCACACTCATAACTTTATCTTTCACACATATTTCTTCAGATTCAGCAAAATGCAATTTATTCCACTTAATAAAGAACTCTTACCTTTCATTTCTGCCTTTGAGTTTGTATCCAGTCAGTCTGATTATAGTTTGAGTTCTCAAACATTTTAGTTATAAAATCTCTTGGTTCACTCCGATAGGTCTTTTGAACGCATGCATTGAATATGGATTTTACTATCAGAGCCCAATCTTCTTTCCAAGTTCTTGGGTGAGGCACCTTGCTGTTATTCCCCTATGTCATCTTTAGTGACACACGTTGAACTTGGCCCTGAGGTGGCAGGAGTGGGCACTGCTTGTTTCAAGTCCACCCGCCTGAATACACGTTTGTACTAACCTTCCCTCATATCAGAGGGCTGGCCATCTTCCTGACCCTGGCCCATTTGGTCTTGCCAAATCTTTTGACAAGATCGTTTGGAGCCAGGGTTATCTTTCTCAGGCTGATGGAGAAATTGCAGTGTTCCTTTAAGGCACGAATCAAGGAGGGGAGCGAGTGTATGCATTGTGGACACAGCCCCAAGCTGCAGTCTGGGGCCCAATGAGCAATGAGCTGAGCAGGGTTTTTGTTTAGCTTAGCAACGGCCTGCGCGGCCCCGGGGGCCCGTTGGGGCATTTCCGGCGGGCTGAGGCCCAAGTCACCCTCCAGCCCGCGGTGGCGCTGGGCGGCTGCGGCACGTCGCCTCCGTGGGCTCCCAGACCTTTGGCCCTCGCGGGTCTCGAAGCACTAGGCAGAGAAGGGGCTGCTGCCCACAGAGGGCGGCCGCCGCGGGCAGTCGCAGCACGCCGCGGGCCGACCAGGCTGTCGGGGCAGGTCAGTCTAAAGCTGCGCGGGGCTGAGCGCCGCGAGAGGTTCCTCTGCCGCCGGGAGAGCGCGCCCGAGGCCCCCCAGGCTCCGCGGCGGGCGGGGACCCCAGGACGCCCGCCCCAGCCCGGGGCAGCCGGGGCCGGATCCCTGAGGGCGGCGCTGGATGGAGCCCAGCAGCCCGGCTTCCTGTGGTCTGGAGGTTCAGGCAGCAGCGGGAACAGCATCTCCAAGACTGGGACATGAAGGTCGCTGTGTTAGACCTGGGGTCTCTCTTTGCCAAAATCTTCAAGACCTCGCCGGCCGCCGCCTCCAGCGCCTCGGGAGGCGCCGCCAACGCACGGCGGGAGGGCTCCAGCGCGGGCGCCTCGCTCCGCACCGCCCCGACCCTGACCCCTTTGCCCGCGCGGGCGCCCGACTCCCCCTCCGCCTCAAGGGGACCGCCCGCCTCGCTCCATCCTGCGCTCACCGCCTCTTACCCCAGGGTCTCGGTGGCGAGCCGCACGGCGGAAGCAGTAGGGAGCCCCCTCTCGCTGCCCGGTAGTCCGAGAGCAGCCAGACTTCAGCCCCTGCCCCCGAGCCCCTCCAGCGGGGGCTGCAGCGCCGCGGGCTCCCCCGCCCACCTGGTGGCCTCGGCGCGGCGGTCCGCGGGCGCTGGCGGGGTCTGCGCTGCGCGGTCGTCGGTCTGGGGCGCCGCGGGCAGCAGCAGTCTAGCCGCGAGCCCACGGAACACCCGCCGGTCTGGTCCCGGAGAGCGAGAGCCCGGCGCTTGGATGCCCCCTGGACCTGGCCCCAAGACTCTCTTCTTCACCCTGCCGCACATCGGCGAGGAGCGGGCCTCGGACGGCGACTCGGACAGCGACTCGGAGGCCGGCGGAGACGCGTGAGTAGCAGCGGGGTCCTTGTCTGTCTTGGTTGGGACGCCTGCCCTCTCCCTGCCACACCCACCTTGCCTGGCGCGGGTTAGAAAATCGTGCTATTTGCAAGTAACTCCCACTAACTCCCCTGCCCCCCCCCCCCTTGCACCTTATTGCTTGGCTTCCTCTTCTTTTCAAACACACGCTGCGACGTGCTTTTGCTCAACTTTGTCAAAGATAATCCTCTGCTGTTTATTAGCGGAGAGGGAGGAGGACCAAGCAGGGCTTGAAGGAAAGGACAGTATTTTGTTTCTCTTCTGCCTGAAGCGTTCATTTAGATCGTTTGATACCCTGGTTTCCTTGGGGACTTGAAAGGAGTCCCTTTCTCTTGGGCAGAATAAGACAGATAGATGTGCAGCCTAACCGAATACACACTTTGGCAGCTACGATTTTAAGACAGGGTGAGACTCGGTGCTTCCCTACTTTTCAAAGATCAGCCACAACTCTTATCCCAAATGGGATGGGTTTTCTTTGTGTGACATCTAATTAATTTACATATGTACAACATCATCTGATACACAGGGGATTTGTAATGCTCAGGACACTTCTGATCATATACCCTAGAGCTTCCTAGTTATTGCCATAGTGCGCTGCAGAACTACAGAAACGCCGACTGACTTCATGGGAACATTTCACTGGAGATTGGGCAACACTGTCCTCAACACACACGCACACACACACATATGCACGCACACACACGCACACGCGCGTGCACACACACACACACACAATCCTTCCACCATCAAGAGCAGTGATGAAAACATTCCTCTAAAAACGTGCAGTTTAGAATTAAGGTGAATTTTATTTTTTAACGAGCAGAATATACAGTGATTCTTTTTTTTAAGATTTTATTTATTCATTTGAGAGAGCGAGAATGAGAGAGAGAGAGAGCACATGAGAGGGGGGGAGGGTCAGAGGGAGAAGCAGACTCCCCGCTGAGCAGGGAGCACTCGATTCGGGACCCCAGGATCATGACCTGAGCCAAAGGCAGTCGCTTAACCAACTGAGCCACCCAGGCTCCCTATACAGTGATTCTTAAGTGGGTACAAAAATGTTCAGCCTTCTGAATCCTACAAAAGAATAGTGAAATGGTCAAAGGCAGGCCAGAGGGGCCCATTCACAGATGGAAATTTCTACATTATAACCTAGAGAAGGAAGAATAGTCAGTCCTACTAGCACAGAAGCTCTTCCCCACCAGGTCTCTCCCTACCTCCCCCATGGACTGGAGAACTTCTGCATTAAAATGGATTCTAACCCTATCACAATTTAAACAACTGCATTTTCACAATACTGCGTGACATTCATCTCAGTGCAAAAATAAACAATTAAATAACGTTGTTTATTTTCATTTAAAACAGCATAGTAGGAAATGCATTAATCAATTGATTTTTTTCAAAGGAAAATCAGTTGCATTTGGATAAGTGGCTAGAATACCTATCCTAAGGAATTAGGCCTTTGTTATTGGCTACTGGTCCTTAACACTTACGCAGTTAATGTTTTATGAGCAAACAGTTTAACACACTGACTTTAAACTCCAGGCTTAGTGCTTTATACAAAAAGGCTCGCTTTGGCAGCACATATACTAAAATTGGAACGATACAGAGAAGATTAGCATGGCCCCTGCACAAGGATGACATGAAAATTCGTGAAGCGTTCCATATTTTTGAACTAGGGCTGAGGGCCTCAATAAAGTCTGTCCTGTCACTAAAAAAAAAAAAAAAAAAGCACTCAGACATTCAGCGTGGCCAGTGAAAGAACTGGGTGCTGGTTTCAATTCTCAAGCATCTTAGTCCATGTTTCTATTGTCTGAACATTTTTAATAGGTACTTTTTGAATGACACTGTATTTGGCATTATATACAGTGACTCTTCTGCATTAGTAAATGTATCTAATTTTACTGAAAGTACAGGCATTGAATTTTAGATAATTCTATGAGAAATCATATGCACAGATATGTGCATTCCAGAATCTTCCTGA
Source organism: Eumetopias jubatus (assembly GCF_037043125.1). NCBI lineage: Eukaryota > Metazoa > Chordata > Mammalia > Carnivora > Otariidae > Eumetopias > Eumetopias jubatus. The sequence continues at coordinate 17,238,770 of NW_028274808.1, forward strand.
TGGTGTGTGTTCATACTCTCCTGGGACATTAGACAGCTCTCTGAGTGCACCATTTTTCTTTTGTAGATACACAATCCTCATATTCTCTTCCTTTTATGCCACAGTCCTTTTTCATTTATAAAGTTTACAAAGGGACAAGGAGAAAGGAAGAAAGTATTAAGTTGCTTTTTCCTTCAATACTACAGACCTTTTGCTCCTTGAAGTATATTTTTTTCCCTCCTGGATTTCTAGCTTGGCTATTGATAACATTGAATACACAGACATCATTCAATGATGGATTTACATTATACAGCTACAACCTCACCTACCGGTTTGCAGATAGCTGCTACGAATTATTAGCCTGCTTGATTAATATTAAAATAGAATATTTAGTTTTCTAAACGCCAGGGACTTGAGGAGGTGGAGGTGGTTAATGAAGGAGTAGGAAGAAAAAGCGGTAGGTAGAGAGAGAATGGAGACATGGAAACAACTGGAAATAAACCCTTGGGAAACATGAATCTAGTGGTAAGACCATTACATTCAGTTACAAAGCAAAATCCTCATTCACAGTTTATATTTCTTTGAAGAAAACCCATGCATTTTACATGCTGATTCTGTACTGTTGTATTAAAACTAAAAATAGTGAAATTAATTGGAGTGGGGAGGTAAACAAACTTTCTTTCAGTCCTGGGTCCTTCTTCTCTCTCTCTCTCTCTCTCTTTTTTTCCTTTTTCCTACACTGCTGTATAGCAGCACAAATTTTGATCTCTGAACCACGGATTTGATGATGAATGGCCCACCGAAGAAAGGGTGGCCCTTTGCATTCCACGAGGTGCACTGGCTGCCACATCTGAACCAGAGGCAGAGGATACGGAGTTCCCTTCTTCACCTCACCTTCTTGCACTCCCGCTATGTGATCCCACACTTTTTGTCTTCACCCTCACTTCCCCATGCCTTTCTGCCTTTCCTTTACACTGTGCACCTCATCCACACTGTTTTCCAGTCTCACCCACACCCTGCTCTGCCTTTTTGCACTTCTGAACTACGTAATTACCACCTTTTGAAAGGTCTTATTCTGTTTGTTCTGGAAATATAAGAATTGCTAACAGTAGGTAAGGGAGGTAGCTATATAGATGGATAATAACTATATAGATGTATATGAATGTTGGTAGATTGTGAACTTCACATGGTCAGAAAGGATTTCTCTCGTTTTATAAGTTATAGCTGCTGGCATATAATTCATGCTTTTTTTTTTTTTTTTGAGTAATTGAGTTCCATGGTCAGAGTCATGTTAGTGTGGAAATTATTGCAGTAACTGCCTGCAGGGCTTGTTAACTTGGCTGGCGATAACACGAATGCAGAGGCTTATCTCTCAGTTCATCCATTCCTGAAGCAGCCCAGGGTTGGAGTGACGCCCGTGCACCCAGGAATCAGAAGAGTGGAATTCCAATCTCCAACCATTTGCTAGCTGTGTAATTCTGGGCAGGTTATTCAGTGTTCCAAAGTGTAGGTTTTCCTACTTGATAGAATGCAGTTGATAATAATACTTGCCTCATAGGGATGTTCTGAAAATTAATTGCCATAATATCTTAAGTGCCTAACACATGGAGAAGTGCTTTCAAAATGTTAGCCATGATCACCATCTGTTTCTTGGCACAGACATGACATTTGAGAGCATGTTTCCTGAAAGGATACATTCCAGGTGAAGGAAAGAGTGACCGAAAAAAAGAATTCATTTACAGTTAGCATCTGACTGTACTAAAAGGTGTCTTTTAGTTCCATTATTTGGGAGAACAAATTAGAGTCCTCTAATCTTTCATCACACTGACAGAAGATAAAGGTTACCTTCATTAGTACGACCACTGATTGTGGTATAATACCTCGAAGAAATGTATTTGCCACTCTGGGATCAGACTTTTAATTTTTAGATTTACAGACACTGCAGAATAATCAGTAACATCACAAATTGTTTCCGGCCCACCCTTTCTACAGCTCTTGGCCATTCCTACCTTGTGATTCATGTTCACATATTATATCCTATTTGGACTGTAAACTCTTTGTCCTGTGCCACCAAAGACAACATATGCAATAAATAAAACAATAAATACAAAGCAAGAAATATAACACTAAATGTAAAATAAAAAACAATTTTATTAACTTTCATGGGTAACCGCATAAAAATCTAGAGGCAATTTAAATGTCCTTCCTTAGGGATAATTGCTGTCTTGGGTCTTTCTGTTTCATTGTCTTAGAGTTTCCCCAAAGTTAGTAACGTTTTCTGCCGGGACTTGGCATTTTCACAGGTATGAATAGTGAGCTCAGTAGACAATGGTCATATGACTATTACTTCTATTACACTCTTATGACCATTACCTTTATTAAAAATACTAATAATTTGAGTTGGTTGTCCACATATTTGCTTAATTGTCCAAGCATTTGCTTCAACTCAAGAAAACAACTTTATTTTTACTGTCTTATGGAATCTTTTTTTATGTTTTAAATTATCTTCTTTACTTTGTTATATTTAAAAATCTCAAAAATTATACTTGAGCTAATAATTATATGTTCTGCTGTGTATTTAAAGAACACCTTTTGATTTTTTTTCTAATGTAGTAGCTAATATATATAGCACTTGATATGTGCCAGGTACATAACAACAATCCTATAATATGGGATATAAAATCTTGATAGTTCTGAGATAGTACTAGGTAATTTAAATTAGGATAGTCTTTAGAGCATAGGTTTGAAGTCAGATTGACTTTGACTAAATCCCACTTTATAATTTTTCTGAGAATACTAAGAATAGAATACTAATTAAGTATTCACCTTGTCTTTAAGCCTTGCCTTTTCATCCCTAAAATGGGTGTTAATAATAATACCAAGTCAAAGACATATTGTAAGCATTAAAAGTGATAATGTACGCAAACATCTCCCATTCGTGGCTGGGACATAAGCACTCAATAAGTAGCTATTACTATTGACTCCTAATTATCATTTTCAGTATCTTTTTATTTATCACCCATCATCAGCATTCTTTGTATAAAGTACAGTTTATTGCTATGATCTTCAGTAAAGATTAATATATGATTTTCAAAACATAGCTGTCAACGTGTATTTATAAAATACCTGTTCCATTTAAGACCCATACAGAGCTCGACCTTCTGAATATTCGGAGCAACAATTGGAAATGAATCTTATCATCAAAGAGTAAGAAAAATAAGATGAATGATTCAGGAGAGGTTTCAGACAAATTGCCATGCGCACATGGTTAGGGGAGAAGGTGTCCATAGATAATGGGAAGGGAGGGGCTCAGGAATTTGAGTCCTAAAGAATGTGTCAAATTGGGGCACATAGAGTCTTGGGATTTGGAAGGACATTTCAGGAGACTAAAACTGTGTGATCAAATCATGGAGGCACAAAACTATATGTCACATAAGGAGTTCAATTTTTTTAGGAGCACAGTGTTTGTGAAAAGGCATTAGGAGAAAACCGGGGAGAGGCTTGGATTCCAGACCCTGTTTAGTAAACACTGGAGAGGCCACTAAATGTTTTTAGACAGAGAAGTGGCATGAACAGGACTGAGCTTTAGAAGGATGAAGCTAATGCACAGGAGAGTGTAAACCCAGAAATAGTAGAAGGCTCTGGCAATAGACCCCTTGAGAGGTATGAGGGCCTGGGATGCAGATGATAAAAATGAAGATCCTGGGATGATGAGTATCACAAGAATGGAAATGCATTGGTGCAGCTGGAGGAAGCAAGAAGGAGAGATGAAGATCATTTTACATGGCTGCCGGGAGAATGCCATTAATAAAGCGGGAACACAGAAGAAGTGGGTTTGTTGCGTAGATGAGGAATTCACTTTGGGATGCATATTGAGTTGGAATCTTAGGAAGACAACTGAAGAAGGTGTCAGGCAGAGAGCCGGACATTCATGAGTGGAACTTAGGAGAAAGATTAAGGACTGGAAATATAAATATGGCAGCTTCCCGTGTAAAGTTAGTGGTGAATATGTACAGCAATTACAAATTATATAATAGCGCATTACATCTTCTGCAAGATACAGTAATCTTTTTTGTTGTTGTTGATGGGTGTTTTAAGATCTTGTAAAATGAGAGGTGTTTCTTCTCTATGCTAGACCAGCGTTTCTTGACATGTGTCCCGTCATTTCCTGTTCCTAGCCCATGATAAGTACAGGAAGTGGGAATAAGCATTTAGACACTTCTATAGTAATTGACAGAGTAACTTTATGCCTATTGGCTGATAACAAAACATTTGTATTTGTATTTTGTGCATTTTTTTTCCATTTCATTTTCTAGCTAACCGATTTTTATTATACTTTGACAACTATTTATCCACAATGAATTGGAAAATTTTTTTAAATGGTCTGACACACAATAGTTTGAGAAGCACCAAGGCATACTTGACCACAAGGAACAAAATATTTCAGGACACCAAGAGAGAAAAAGCCAACCAGGTGATTATACTGTCTTTTTACTGTCCCTAAAATACAGGGCTAAGTACATTCAGAGTACCCTCTGGTTAAAGATGAGATTCTTTCAGTTGCTCAAATAATCCAGACTTGCAAATATGCTCTATTCACAATACCTTTGGGAGCTGGGGCCCTGGGGATACAACCTGTAGCCAAGAGTCCACTGCTCAATAGGACAGGGTTTCTCATACTATTGCTTTTTTTGTTTTTTGAAGTCATAAGCCAAAGTCTCTATCCACCATGACTCTCAAAATTCATTCACAACACTTGATGGCAATTTGTCTCATAAAGCATAACTTGCAAACACAGACACTTTCCAAACAAAAGGAACTTTTGACAGGAAATTTGCAAACATTATATGCTTTCTTCTATTGTTGCCCATCTTATCCTCTTTGGGAACAGTCCTTTGCTTGTGGTTAAGAGATGTTCACAATGTATTAATCTCTTCTGAATCCCATAGAAAGGAAGCATGTCACAGCGAGGGCACTGATCTTATGCCCCCTGAGACTATTTTACCATATTTTAAATTTACATTTGAGCCTCACATTCTGCCAAAGTGGTAGAAACTAAAACTCAGTTGTCTGAGATTTCTCCCATCTTTATCTTGGGTTTGAGCCACTTTCCTGGTGGCGGGGTGGAGGTGGGTGTTGCTTACATGGGACTGGGATATTCAGTGGCAGGGAAGGAGCCCACTTGTTTGTTGATAACCTCTATCCTAGCTGGATCCACTGAAATGTCCATAATCTTATCTTATCCTTCTGTATAACCCAGGTCTCATGCACATATCCACCAAGACCCTTCAAGTTAGGGCTCCCTCCCTTATTTCTGCGAGAGCCCTTGGGGTCAGCCTGTTGCTCTCATACCAGTGTTCTCCATGATAGGACTTCCAGGAGAATGCCAATCCACACCACATAGCCTTTCTTTCCTCTGGGATCCTTACCCCAGGTCTCCTGAAGGATCAGGGCACAGGTCCCCTCTGATCCCTTACCCTAGATCCTTGAGAAAACCTCTAGGAATCCCTGGTGCTGAATGCCTGATTCAGGGACCCACCAGTTCATGGGAATGAGAAAAGACATTCCTTCCTCCACTAGGCCCATTACTGCGCTATGGTACAAATCAAGCAGAGGACTGGCTAGATTTCGATCTACCTCCTGGCTTTGTGCCTTCTCTAGGGTACAGTGTCCTTGATCGACTATTTTGCTTTATAGTAGCCATTCAAATCCCACCTCCTCATTTCCTAATCTCCCTAAGATTCCCTTCTCAGAGACAGAAGATCTGACGCACAGAATCTTCCCATTCTTAGGAATCTGTTTCTCTTCCAAGGGTTGGGAAGAACCTCCCTGATATTTGTGTTTTTCCCTCAATCTTTTACTAGGCTAAAAGTCCATACCAATCTTGTAAGTTCAGGCTTTACTAAAAACATACACACACATAAAAATTGAGGGGGAAAAAAACTCTGCTGCATTCTGTTTTCCGAAGCAATAAGCAAAAAAACTTTGGATTTATACAATGTGGGAGGGGGACAAAAGAACATGAAAACACTAGGGAAAAAAATATCGGTTTCAACCGATTTTAATACATAATACAAAATACATTTAAAAATACTTCACGTGAGAACACTTTTCCCCTCACCAGAGCAGTGTGGATATTTGTTTAATTCAGCAACAGCCAAACCACACACTTCTTGGATATAATTTTACAATCTGTAGGCAAACATTTTGCTTTATTACAAAAAACTATCTGAATATTCTTTCGTTCTAGGAATACTAGGTATTTTACATATGCATATTAAATAGGACATGATTCATAAAATACTTTGTGCCATTTACTGAATAAATGAATAAATACTATTCATTAAATATGTATTGAAAAAATTCAAAAATGACCTTTTATTCTTGAGAGGTAAAAATAGTCAACAAAGATACTATGTTTCATAAAGCACAGAAATTAAAGAAAGCTTTTGAAATGAGTAAATATCCAGTTCTGAACTTGGAAGTGAATGGTATTTGGCAATGACAAGAAAAACAGTCAAGCGAAGCCTTTCCCTGCTTTTGTTTTAATAAACAGATTATTAAGGCTAAATAAACTAAGTAAAAAAAGAACTAAATAAAATGTTCTTTTCATATGCACATATACATGTATATTCTTCTTGGGATCATTGTCATCTTAAATTTATTGTAATGCCAATAATAAAGATGAAGACAAACCCCAACTTGGAAGCTCACAAATTACATTAGGTTTTTAATGCTAGTAATTAAATTTCAGACTGTGTCACTAGATGCCTAGACGGTTAAAATGGGGACTTCTTTTCAAATGAAACATTTAATTCAAATTTCTACCATTCATCAGTGAAGTCTTAGAAGTCATTCATGTATATCCAAGATTCTTTATAATCTAGTTGAATTAAGTGTCTCCATGGAAGAAGGTGAGCCCCTTCCCCTTAAAATCCAGTAATTTCATTGCTAAATTAATGCATAAAGATAAATCCTAAGGAACTTTAATTTTATATATAAAATATATTTTAAAGAAGCAGGAGATATATTCTCAAGAAAAAGTCTACCTCAGTCAGACTTTTGTTTTACTCACTAGTTTTAACATTTTTATAAACATGTTGACTAATGTGAGCATTCCTCAAATATGTATTATTCTGCAAAGCCAAGGTTTTTAGCATTGGAAACAACAGCTGGTATTTCCATGTCTACTAGGTACCAAAGGCTGCATGCATGTTTTATAGACATTATCATGAATCCCCAAAACAAACATACAAGGTAAGAATTTTATTTCCATTTTACAGATGAAGAAGTTGAGGCTCAGAAAGGAACAGAAATTATTTACTTGCGCATGGCTAATGGGTGGAAAATATAACATTCAAATCCAGGCAGTCAGTCTATATCGTGTACATATATGTGTAAGTGTTTTTTAATGAATTGTTTAAGATGGTAAGGAGGATAAACATCTATTTCTATGGTAATTGGTAGTATTTTCCCTGGAACAAACTGACTCTAAGAAATTTTACCCTTTCTGAAAATAAATCTGAAAAAATAAAAATTATGTTAATAAGCAACCTAAGAGTATCTTTCTTAGAATAATACTTCTAGTAATACTGATAAGGGGACCAAATTTAAGGCTTAGTTTTGTCCATTTTGTAGTGCAGCTAAAAAAAATGACTTTTATCCCAAAGCCATGACATTTTTAAAATAAAACATTAGTTTAATCAACTCTCTTCCCTTTTATTGTATATAATATTCTTATAAATTATTTTATATATATAATAGCAAATCAAATGTTTTATTCATACTAGTAAGGCAGATAATTAGCAAGCATTGTCTTACTAGTAAAAATGGAGAAACAGAAATTAGATATGGCCCTTGCTAGGGGAAGGGTATACCTTCACTTTAGCATTTTCTTAGATGTTTCACTTAAGAGTTTAGAAGAAGCCTGATAATTAAATATTGACCACTATAATTCTTGCCAGCCACCTAAATTCATGTTTATCTAATGAATTTTTGTTGCTTTCACAGAACATTTAACATTATGGACCTTGCTTGTTGGTTTCTAACTTAATGATATAATTTTGAGTATCTGAAAAATCAAATAATGAGGTATTTATTTTAAGGGTTCTGTGGTGATTTTGAGGTGATTTTCCACTTCGGAACCACCGAGGAGGCTGGCTGAAGAGTAGAATGGACTTCTGCAGTGATAAAGTTGTCCTGTGAGTCAGTTACACATATTGTGGTGACGGAAGTTGTTTCAGAGGCAAAAGTAGCAGTTTGTGTGATTCCCTGAGATTCCCTCCGTCCCCATGAAGGAGTAGTGTGCTGGAGTTGATTGGAGCCAATTGTGTGCATCTCTTTCCTGTTCCACACTGGGTGGCACCCCAGGGGTGGCTGGAAACTGGCCAAGAAGGGAGTATTCACACCCTGCAAATCTGCAAATGGCTCACATCAGGACTTACGTTTTTTCAGAGAACTGGTTTACCGGCACACCGTTGCTAATAAGTATAAGAAGTATGTTTACTTCCAAAGCCATCCTGATAGGACAGGTAGATTGGAACAAAAGGATGGTTTTAGCAATAGCTTATGAAATTACTGAAAATGGTTCTCTCATACGAACACTTAAAAGAGGTGTTGGGAGCTCTGCCTTTCAGAAGTCACAGAGCTGGACAGTAGATAGGGGGTCCCTGTCAAGGAGGGGCTCTCAACCTTGGTTTCCTCAGCATTAGAGGATGCCATTTTTACGTGTAAGACACGTTTTCATGCACAGTTGTTCATGTAATCCTTTACTCTCCACATAAATAAGAATATGAAAATGTGGTCCTGAAAGCACTCTATTTTGTAATGCCCATTGTTGATAAAATTAGTCTCAAATTTGTGGTTCATAGCTCACAATGAAGATTGAAGTTAAGGACCATGATTTTAGATGGTACATGGATAAGAAGAAATTATGCCCTGCAGGAGGACTCAGAATAGTTTTCTGTCTTGGGGCGCCTGGGTGGCTCAGTCGTCGGGTGTCTGCCTTCGGCTCGGGTCACGGTCCCAGGTCCTGGGATCGAGCCCCGCATCGGGCTCCCTGCTCCGCGGGAAGCCTGCTTCTCCCTCTCCCACTCCCCCTGCTTGTGTTCCCTCTCTCGCTGTGTCTCTGTCTGTCAAATAAATAAATAAAATCTTAAAAAAAAAAAAGAATAGTTTTCTGTCTTGAAGAGTGACTCGGCTAAATGTTATCAAAAGCAAAACAAAACAAAAACAAAGAAACTCTTCGTGAAACACCTTAGCACACAATACATTTTCCTTCTCATAATGAGTTTATTATAGCCAATGGTTGAGCTGTGCTTACTGGAAATATGTCTGTTATGTTTCAAAGCTCATGAGTTTTGTGAATTCAAGGTCAATATTAAATTCAGTTTAGGATTAGAATGTTTATTTTTATTATTTAATGCACTTCAGCTGCTCATTTGTTTAATACTGACACTTTAGGTTTAGCAACCTCTATTTTTGCTTCAAGCTGACCATGAAGCAGGATGCAACCGTGTTTTCACATAAAACATTTATGAATTCTTCCTCACTAAAGCATTAGGGGAAAATGTATATTTTGCTGAAGACTTTCCTGGGACATGAATGGTGATTTATATGACGCATTGTACAATATTTTGCTACAAAAATTCCCTTAATTCTACTTCCAGCAATAGCAGACTAGACTGTGTCAGACCAACCACCACCTGAGTGCAACTAGGAAGACTGGACAATAAACAACAACAACCAAAAACACTCAGGAGTTAGGGTGAACTGGAAAGAGACCAGCACCAAAGAGACTGAAACCCAGACTTAAATCTTCTTAATTACTGATTGGATTAGCATGATTTGGGATGGCTAGAGCCCCCCAGCCCAGTCTGCCATAAGAAGCAAATTTAATCCTCTCTCAATTTAGCTATAAGCAACAACTTTGTATTGTTTACCAAAGAAACAGTTTACATATAAGAATACAGAAATACTGAATATAAATGTATGGATGGCATGTTTGTACATGTAAATTCTAATGAAAAGAAAGCTGGTGTAGCTTTTATAATATCAGACCAAGTAAGCTTTAAACCAAGAAGCATTGGTTGGCTCAGTCAGTGTCCGGCTCTTGGTTTTGGCTCAGGTTGTGGTCTCGGGGTCCTGAGATCGAGCCCCACGTTGGGCTCCACACTCAGCAGAGAGTCTGCTGGAGGTTCTCTCTCTCTCTCCCTCTCTCCCTTTGCCCTCCCCCCCGACTCTCTCTCAAGTAAATAAATAAATTTTTAAAAATAAAAAGACTTAGAAACAGATAAACTGAGTATTTCCACAGCAGAGACCTGGTAATATTAATTATTTGACAAATTACCCAGGTACAGTATCCTTTTCCAGTTTGTGCTGCTTTTTAACAAAGGGCAAACTTTACAGACATAGTATCCACTTCAGCAAATTAAGCCATCTGTGTTGATAAAAACCTTATTTCAAAATCAAGAATTACTGAACCTCATTGAATTTATGACGTTATTGATCGTAAGACCACTCTTCTGAATTTGTTTTCCCCTCAGCATTGTCAAGGCCTTGGTTTTTCCACACAATATTTTCTATGCCCATAAAACATAGATGAAACAGTTTTTTAAATATGAATCCAGTAAAGTATAAAAAGCTTTTGGTGCTGGGCTCTTTTTCTTTTTTTAAAGATTTTATTTATTTATTTATTTATTTATTTGAGAGGGAGAGAGACAGCAGAGTGAGTGAGAGAGAGAGAGAGAGAGAGAGAGAGAGCATGATGGGGGGAGGAGGGAGAGGCAGAGGCAGAGGGAGAAGCAGGCTCCCTCTGATGCAGGGACTCCATCCCATGACCCTGAGATCATGACCTGAGACGAAGGCAGATGCTTAACCTACTGAGCCACCCGGGCGCCCCTGGTGCTGGGCGCTCTTAAGCCAGCTTTGCAGTTAGTAACAAAGAGCCAGCCTACACTTGACCCTGCTTAGGGAACGTGAATAAAGATGTCTGATTCAACACCACTCCCATGTTCTCCCTAGGGCATTGGTTGTTAAAGTTTATGTAAGTGCTTCTGTGTTGTCTCCAGATTTCCTTCCAAGTCACTAATACCCATTATGCAAATTGGAAGGTGATCTTTTTTTTAATGTGGTAAAATATATATGACATAAAATGTACCATTTTAACCACTTTTTTTAAGAGAGAGAGAGCAAGTTTGAGCTGGGGGCAGGGTGAGCAGAGGGACAGGGAGAGAGAGAATCTTAAGCAGGCTCCACACCCAGCAGGGAGCCTAATGTGGGGCTTGATCTCACAACCCTGAGATCATGACCTGAGCCAAAATCTAGAGTAGAACGCCTAACCAACTGAGCCACCCAGGTGCCCCTCATTTTCACCATTTTTAAGTGTGTAATTCAATGACATTTAGTGCATTCACAATAGTAGGCAACCATTCATCTTCATAACTTTCTCATCATCCCAAATAGAAACTCTGTAGCTACGAAACAATAGCTCCCCATTCCTCTGTTCCCCCAGCCCCTGGCAACCACCCGCCACTTGCTGTCTCTATGAAACTGATTACTGTAGAAATCTCATGTAAGCGGAGTCATATACTATTTGTCTTTTTGCATTGGGCTTATTTCACTGAGCAAGTCTTTAAGGTCCATCCATGTTGTAGCACGTATCAAAATTTCACTCTTTTTTTTAAGGCTGAATATTTAATCGTAAGCATAGACCACATTCTGTTTATCTGTTCATATATGCTTGTTGATGAATATTTGGGTTGTTTCCATCTTTTGGCCAGTGCAAATAATGCTATTATGAATAATGGTGCACAAGTATCTGCCGGAGTCCCTGCTTTCAACCCTTGGGGTATTTGTTGCATCCTATGGTAATTCTAGGTTTCATTTTGTAAGGAACCACCAGATTGTTTTCCATAGTAGCTGTACCATCTTACATTCCCACCAATAATACAAGGGTTCCAATTCCTCCACATCCTCACCAACACGTGTTATGTTTTATTCTTTTGGATAATAGTCATCCTAATGAGTGTGACATGGGAGGCTAATCTTTCTTATGGTTTATGACAAGGACTTTCTGATTGCTGCTTTGCTGGCCACTATAAGGTGCTATTGGTGATACACATCCCAACCTCAGAGATTCAAATGTGAGAAATTATGGTTTTTATTTTTCACTTTTGCAACTTTTTAGACTGGCAATTTTTTAAAGAATGTTTTTTGAGCCGTTTGAAGTTCACAACAAAACTGAATGACAGTAAAGATATTTTGCATATGCCCCCTGCCTGACACATGCAGAACCTTCCCTATTATCAACATCTCCCACCAGAGTTAGATATTTGTTATGAATGATAAACCTACATTGACACATCATTATCACTCCAAATCTGTCAACGTCTAGTGCGTTGGGGTCCCTGGGTAAGGGTCGCGAAATCACCGGGACACAGGGGATGCAGAGCAAAGGCAGCACTTGCAACTGCATGCTGTCGTTTATTTTCCACATAGCTATATACTTGTAGCAATCAGGTAAGCATAACAATATGTACTTTCACACATAATGGGATTAAACTAACATCCTTGAAGAAAGATACATTAAAGAATTCTCTCAGCCACCCTTCCTCTGGAGACAGCATGTTGTTGTCCTAAGGAGGGACGCCTCTAAGATAGGCAAGAGCCACTTCTTGCAGATCCAGGCATTCAGAACTTGCAACATGAGATAAGGGGAAGAGAACATTTTCTCCTCCTTGCTCAGGTTTGCCTGGCTTTCCTAACTCTCACTGCAGTCCTTGAATGACCCTGGCTCGCAAGGGGCCTGCAAGCCTATGCCATCTCATTTCCCCCTTTTTTCTTTTGTTTTAATAAAATTGCCTTCCAGAGGGTGGCCATAGAATTCTGGGACGGTTTTATATAGCAGAAATGTAGCAGCGTAAAGCATAAGATAACAACTAGCAACACAATGCCCATTCCTCCAGCAGTATGCCCTAAACTCTGAATGATACCTTTTGGGTCTAATCCCTCAAGTTGTTTAAGGAACAAGTCTGCCAAAGTGGCAGCATCTTCGGTCTCAAATGGTCTGCCAAAGATCTCCTGAATATTTGTGTGTAGATTATTGATCATGTCAACCGCCGATGAATTACCTTCTAAGTATCTTTGGATAACGCTCCAATCATGCTGTGACTTATTATATTTTAAATTGGTAACACAAAAAGTCGTAGAATTCCAATCGCAACGAAGCCAAATTTGCCTCTCTAGTGTCAATACCTTCTTCCCTAATCAGCCCACTGTCTGCCTAAGGACATCTATTTGTGTTTGCAAGCGAGTATCAATCATAGTTTGTGAAAGCCAAAGATCCCGAGAGTCACGGTGCCAATTTTCCACAAAATGTTTGGTTTGCAGAGAGGTATGTAATGCTATACCTGATACTGCGGCCAGCGTGGTAACTGTGATTAAGCTTAAAATAACTGCCACAATAATGCCGGCAAAACGTTTTGTACGTTTCAGCATCTTTTTGAAAAATTCCAAAACTAAGGCGTCCACGGGATTTTGAGCCCATGGCCGTTCTAGATTCACCGGAAGCCAAATGTGAGAACGTTGTTGCAAAATCATAAGAGAATATCCCGGTTCAAATTCTATAGAATTATTAATACAAGAGTACAGTCGACATCTGGTACAGTTAATTCCATTATAGAAACTAAAGTTCCCAACCAGAAATAGATATGGCAGAGGTACACAAGCAGTTACATTCATTTCTTTAAAAATAGTGAAGTTATAAGTTGACGCAGAGTTCGCTGTGCCAGAAAAAGTTCCATTGTACATTCTAACAGTCTTAAGCGCGGCTGCAATTTTCCATAAGTGTGTTTGAATATGATCAGGAAATTTCTGATGTGCTACACGAGGATCTGCAATGCCGCCATCTCCCCAGGCCATCAACTGATGATTTACCATTGGCTCACTCCAGTTGTTCTGCGGTGGTATCCTATAAGTTAAAGATAAATCACAATGTGTTTTATTCCATTCTGAGCAATTCCGAAGAAATTGACCCTATGGCCCCCACATAAGCAAATTCTTGTAAAATTTTGCAAACTTTCCAACACATTCCTGCCATACAAACGGCTTATAGGCCAGTCTTATGTATGTGAAGTCAGGACAGACAGGAAATGAGGGGAACTTATCAAATGTAACATTTCCCCATGTCATGTTAAGAGACCATGCCTCAAACCTTTGTAAATGAGTTCGGGATCCATTAGACATATCGCCGGGTAGGATCCAGTTTTGCCAGTTCATTTCGGCACAGGGAGAGGGGCCAAGACAGATGTAAGGACCATCCCCTTTATGTAGAAAATCAAATAGGGAGCCATCATCTTGATTAAGGTAAGTAAGATTTTTCCAAGGGGGTGAAAGTATCACTGGGGAAGTATAAATAGGAATATCCGCACTTCCCCAGGGTGCAGGTTCCATCCTAGGTGGGTTGGGTATATAGGCCCAATAGCTTACATCTGTCGCTTCAGCGGAGGATGATACAGTAAGTAAAGCGCACATGGCCAAAAACAAATTTTCGGGTGTGCAAGCCTTCCCTGTCCGCTGCAAGATTTTTTGCCCTTCCCCACCAAGCCTTTTAATTTGTCCCCAGGTAGGCAAAACAGTAGCAAATGTTTGCCGACGGCGACGTCGTCCCCGCAAATTTAGGTGTGCCATGGCCTGTATTGGAAGTTCATCGTGGTCTGGATTCCTTGTTCGTCGCCTGACAGGATACGGTGCCGTTCGAGTTGGTCCTTGGCTGGATCCACCTCGCGGGGAGCCAGGAACAGGTCCGTCCATCCTCTGTGGAGACATAAGCATAACCCTTCCCTCTAAAAAGTAATAGCCCTGGTTGCCATTCTGCATCTGCAGCCGGTTTAAACCATATTTTTTCATTTAACGGAGGAGGAGCAGCCTCTCCCTCTATGAAATGCTTTTCTGCTCGGGAAAGAATATCTCCTTGCGGAAGATTCAAGAAATTGAGTGTAAATAGTGCCTGTATCAAAATAGAACGCGCATTAGATTGAGTAAATGATAATATATGATCCTTTTTCCTCCTTTTTAATTTTTTAATTTGTAACTTTAAAGTACTATGCGCACGTTCCACAATAGCCTGTCCTTGGGGGTTGTACTCAATGCCTGTTTTATGCATCATACCATATTGTTTACAAAAGGCTTGAAATTTTTTGCTGCTATATGCAGGGCCATTGTCTGTCTTAATGATAGATGGTAGGCCCATCACAGCGAAAGTTTCTAATAGATGGGTGATGACATGTTGCGCAGTTTCACCAACTTGTGCCGTAGCCCACATGAATTGAGAATAAGTATCTATTACAACATGTACATAAGATAATCGACCAAATTGTGCCACATGAGTAACATCCATTTGCCAAAGTTCATTGGCATATGTGCCTCGGGGGTTTACCCCAGCTTTTGTAGTGCGCAGATGTAAAGGTCTACAGATTGGACATTGCTTTACAATATGTTTTGCCTGATGGTATGGAATTTTATATTGAACATGTAACCTTCCGGCATTGGTATGCAATAAATTATGTTCTTCCTCCGCAGATACAAAAGACACAAAAGCGTCCACTTGAGCATTACCATGTGTCAATGAACCAGGAAGATTAGTATGGGAACGAATATGAGTCACATAAATACGAGCATTCCGGCTTCTAAGCAAAGTTTGCAAAAGTAAAAATAGGTTAAGTAAATTGGACTTATGTGAATGTACAACAGCAGTGTATATATTTTTAAGGACTCCTACAGCGTAAGCAGAATCAGCGATAATATTTACAGCGGAGGGAAAATCCTTTAACACCTGAGTAATGGCGAACAATTCATTTTGCTGGACTGAATTAAAGTCTGTATACTGAACCCAATATTTAGTAGGGGTCCAGTAAGCACTTTTAGTTTTTGAGCCATCGGTAAAGACCGTAGGTGCATCAATTAGGGGCTGATCATTGATGATATCCTGAATAACAAACTCTTGTTTATGAAAGCAGTCCCATAATTTTCCTTTGGGAAAATGATAATTAATTTGACCAACATACCCTGCAAGAGCAATTTGTAGTTCTTCCATATTTCGTAACAAAAATGAAAATTGATCCTTGGACAGGGGGATAATAATGTCCATAATATCACAACCAGTTATGGTTATAGCCCTGTCTCGAGCTTGTTCTATCAGATATGCTATTTGAATACCATAGGGCATAATATTTTTTGAAAAATGATGTTTAGTATAGATCCATTCAATGGGTAACTCATTTTGACCTAGTATAGCCGTGGGATATTGCCATGTATGAAGAATATACAATTTTAGAGGCAAGGAGGGATCAATTCGGGTTAAGAAAGCAGATTTAATTTTTTCCTCTACAAACTGTAGTTCAATTTCGGCTTCAGTAGTAAGTTGTCTGGGGCTATTGATATCAGGGTTTCCCTGTAGGGTTTCAAATAAGTTATGCAATCGGTAAGTAGGGATACCTAGAGAGGGTCGCAACCAATTAATATCCCCTAATAGTTTTTGGAAATCATTTAAAGTTCTCAAGTTATCCCTACGAATAGCCATCTTCTGTGGCCTAATTGCATTTTTTTCTATCACATATCCCAGATAATTGATGATATCTCCTTTTTGAATTTTTTCTGGGGCAATTATTAAGCCAAAAGGAGCAAAGTACTCAGGTAATAATTTTAAAATTTCATCCAATTCATTTTGATGAGGGCTAGCGAACAGGATGTCATCCATATAATGAGATATGTATACATGGGACCACCTTTGCCGTACAGAGCGCAAAGCAGCATCAACATAAAGCTGGCACATAGTAGGAGAGTTCATCATGCCTTGAGGTAAAACTTTCCATTGGAACCTTTGATGAGGTCCCTGTCTATTTATAGGGGGAAGGGAAAAGGCAAAGCGTTTTCTATCATCCTTATGCACAGGGATAGTGAAGAAACAGTCTTGCAGATCAATAACTACAGTATGCCAACCTTTTGGTAAGACAGCTGGCGAAGGTATACCAGGCTGAAGGGCCCCCATAGGGAACATGGAGTTGTTAACCCCACGTAGATCAGTAAGTAGACGCCATTTACCTGAGGTCTTCTTTATAACAAAAATTGGAGAATTCCACGGGGAAGTGGAATGCTCAATATGTTTCTTTTGCAATTGTTCTTGAACCAATTGATGGGCAGCAGTAAGTTTTTCCTTAGTTAAAGGCCATTGTTCAATCCACAAAGGATCTTCAGATTTCCATAAAATTTTGATGGGTTCCATCTACAATTAGAATTCGAGATGAGCTCTCCGCTGCTCTAGGACATTGCGGCCCAAAATATTTAAAGGAACATCTAAAATATATGGTTTTAGGACAGCCATCTGACCATCCTGGGAAGTAAATGTCACGAACTGAGTAGCTAGGCCGATACTGTGAACGGGAGTATTGCCAACTCCTTTTATGTGACAAGGCACGATAGTATAGGGGAGCTTCTCAGGCCAATCAGCAGTCTTAATAATAGTGATGTCTGATCCAGTATCTAGTAAAACAGTAATATCTTTAGTATTCAATTTAACTTTCATCAAGGGCTGCATATGAGTTATCTGTGTAGTCCAAAAAACATTTTTTGTGTCTGTACTACCGAATCCCCCATGTCTAATAACAGTAGACTGACCGACAGAAAGGTAAGGTAATAACAATAATTGGGCAATGCGTTCTCCTGCTTCAAAAGATATATCAACTAGGGAAGACATAAGAATTTGGATTTCTCCCATATAATCAGCATCAATTATGCCTAAATGAACTGTTAACTCCCTTTGATGTCAGGCTTGAGCGTCCAGTTAATAAAGCAAAGGTGCCAGTTGGCAAAGGTCCATAAATGCCAGTGGGCACTCTCTGCGGTTTGTCCCCTCCTTTTAAAGTAAATGATTTTATGGCTGGTATATCCATTGCGGCGCTGTGTTGGGTGGCTGGGCTAAGGGAGAATATAGTTGGTTTCCCCTGTTCGTTTGTCCTGGGTCCGGGGTAGGGCCCGAAATGGAGTTTCCCTGGTGCTTCTCTGCAAAACTGGTATTTAGTTTAGCACGACATTCTCGAGCCCAATGCTTTCCCTTTTTACATCGTGGACAAATTCCAGGCCCACGCCCTTTATCAAGTTTCTTCCCTTTACAATTCTTTCTCAAATGTCCTGGTTGCCCGCAGCCAAAACATTTCATCTTTACTAGTTGTTTGGACTGCAAGGAATGCCAAGTAGTGGCCATAGTTTCAGCAAACAGCTGCATCTTTCGACTTTCTGATGTTACATCCTTACAGGCCTTCATAAAAGTGTTAATGTCTCCTGTATCCTTAATAGGTAATATAACTCTCTTACAATCCTCATTAGCATTCTCATATGCTAGTAACCTCAACAATTGTTGTCTAGCTTCCTCTCCAATAACAGTTCTTTCTAAAGTTAATTTTAATCGTGATAAGAATTCAACATAAGGCTCATTAGTCTTTTGAATAACTTTAGTCCATGATCCATAGTGCTCCCCTGTCGGCCGAATACGTTCCCAAGCCTCTAAACCTATCTCCCGCAATTGCTCATGAATTTCTTCAGGGGTATTAACCTGAGCAGCAATATCAGAATATTGACCTATCCCTGCCAACATTTGATAAGTTATAACCTGTATACGAGGGTTGGGGCTTAATGTGTTCTGACGAGCCCGATCCATACATAGCTCAGAAAACCACATCTGCCATTGCAGATACTCAGGCTCTTTCAGAAGGGCTCTACAAAGGACCCTCCAATCTTCAGGAGAGAAATTATTATAATGTCGAGCTAATCCATTAACTAGCTCCTTCACATAATGTGACTGTGGTCCATATAGAGACACTGCCTTTTTCAAGCGACCGATATCCTCTATTCCGATACCTTCATAATATGGTGCTTGTGCTACTCCCTGGACCGGGGGAGGCCTGATAACAGGAAAAGCAAAGACAGAATTGCCAGCCTCACTTTCATCATCGCTATCTTCTAGCGCATCAAGCTCAGCCAAGGCAGCAGAAAGGAAAGGATTCTTAAGAGAAAGACCTGGTGCGGGTGGCAGAGGTGGAGCGGAGGGTTTTTTAGGGGGCTTCTTAGATCCCTCTGCTATAGCTAGAACCCGCTGGAGAATCTTTTGTAAGTGCTCCATCCCGGAATCCGATTTTACTTTTGGTTTTGTTTCAATGTGGCCACACTCACTCGGTTCCTGAGACGGTGCAAGCTCAAAAGTATCTCTTATTACCGCCTTTAAGCACATCTCAATATCAGTAGAAGCAACAGTAATGCCATAGACAGCAAGTGAATGCTTCAGCATTCGAACATAAGGAGTAGAAGTTTCTTGTCCCATAACCCTGTTATTTTAAGTTACTCACCCTTCCTGTACGTCCTTCAGGGTCCCTGTTCGGGCGCCAATTGTCAACGTCTAGTGCGTTGGGGTCCCTGGGTAAGGGTCGCAAAATCACCGGGACACAGGGGATGCAGAGCAAAGGCAGCACTTGCAACTGCATGCTGTCGTTTATTTTCCACATAGCTATATACTTGTAGCAATCAGGTAAGCATAACAATATGTACTTTCACACATAATGGGATTAAACTAACATCCTTGAAGAAAGATACATTAAAGAATTCTCTCAGCCACCCTTCCTCTGGAGACAGCATGTTGTTGTCCTAAGGAGGGACGCCTCTAAGATAGGCAAGAGCCACTTCTTGCAGATCCAGGCATTCAGAACTTGCAACATGAGATAAGGGGAAGAGAACATTTTCTCCTCCTTGCTCAGGTTTGCCTGGCTTTCCTAACTCTCACTGCAGTCCTTGAATGACCCTGGCTCGCAAGGGGCCTGCAAGCCTATGCCATCTCACAAATCCATAGTTTACATTAGGGTTCAGCATTGACGTTTTATATTGTATGAGTTTGGACAAATGTATGACATATGTCTACCACTGTAGTACCACACAGAGTATTTCCACTGCCCTAAGAATTCTCTGTGCTCTGTTCATCCCTCCCTCTCCCTAACCCTTGATGAACACTGATCCTTTTACTCTCTCCATATTTTGCCATTTTCAGAATGTCGTATATTTGGAATTATACAGTATGTAGCCTTTTCAGATTGCTTCTTTCACTTAGTAATATGTATTTAAGTTTCCTCTCTGCCCTTTTCACAGCTTGATAGCTCATTTCTTTTTAGAGCTGAATATTTCATTGTCTGGAAGTACCTCAGTTTATTTAGCCATTCACCTACTGAAGGTAGGTGGCTTGGTTGCCTCCAAGTTTTGGCGATTATGAATAAAGCCGCTGTAAACATCTGTGTGCAGGTTTTGTGTAGACATAATTTTTCACTCCTTTGGGTAAATACCAATAAGTGTGATTGCTGGGTTGCATTGTGAGAGTATGTTTAGGGGGCACCTGGGTGGCTCAGTGGGTTGAGCATCGGACTTCTGGTTTCAGCCCAGGTCACAATCTCCCGGTTGTGGGATGCAGCCCCGCTTCTGGACCTGCGCTCAGCACGGAGTCTGCTTCAGATTCTTTCTCCCTCTCCTTCTGCCCCTTCCCGCTTGCACTCGCCCTCTCTCCCAAATAAATAAATAAAATCTTAAAAAAAAAAGGGTAGGTTTAGTTTTGTAAGAAAGTGCCGAACTGTCTTCCAAAATGGATGTACCATTTTCCATTCCCACCAGCTATAAAAGAGTTCCTGTTGCTCTACTCCTTACCAGCATTTGGTGGAGTTCTGCATTTTGGCTATTGTAACTGGTGTGTAGTAGTGTCTCATTGTTCTTTTAATTTGCAGTTCCCTGGTGACTTATGATGTGGAGTATCTTTTCATTTGCTTGTTTGCCATCTGTACATCTTCTTTGGTGGGGTGTCTGTTAAGGTCTTTGGCCCATTTTTTTTAAACCAGTTTGTTCGTTTTCTTATTGTTGGTCTTTAAGAGTTCTTCCTATATTTTGGATAATAGTTCTTTATCAAATGTGTCTTTTGCAAATATTTTCTCCCAGTCTTGTTTCCCAGGTTTGTCTCTTCATTCTCTTGACAATGTCCTTCACATAATAGAAATTTTTTATTTTAATGAAGGCCCGGTTGTCAATTCTTTCTTTCATGGGGCGTGCCTTTGGTGTTGTATCTAAAAAGTCATTGCCAAACCTTAAGTCATCAAGGTTTTCTTCTGTGTTATCTTCTAGGAGTTTTATAGTTTTGTTTGTTTGTTTGTTTTACATGTAGGTTTATGATCCATTTCAAGTTAATTTTTGGAGAAGGTTTAAAGGTCTGTGTCTAGATTGACTTTCTCGCTTGTGGATGTCCAGTTATTTTAGCGCCACTTGTTGAAGAGATTGTCTTTGCTCCATTGTATTGTCTTCACTTTTTTGTCCATGATTAGCTGAATATATTTGCATTCATATATCTCTGGGCTCTCTACTCTGTTCCAATGATCTATTGTGTACTCTTTTACCAATACCAACCTTGATTAGGGTAGCTTTATAGTAAGTCTTGAAGTCAGGTGACATCAGTTCCTTAACTTAGTTCTTCTCCTTCAGTATTGTGTTGGTTTTTCTGGGGCTTCTGTGTCTCCATATAAACTTTAAAATCAGTTCTAAATATCAGTTTGTTGATATTCACAAAATTACTTGCTGGGATTTTGATTGCGATTGCATTAAATCTGAGATTGATTTGGGAAGAACTAATACCTTGACAATATTGAGTCCTCCTATCATGATCGTGTATTATTTCTCTATTGATTTAGTTCTCCCTAGATTTCTTTCATCAGAATTCTGTAGTTTTCCTTATATAGATTTTGTACATATTTTGTTAGTTATATATCTAAATAATTCATTTTGGGGGTGTGCAAATGTAAATAGTGTATTTTTAATTTTAATTTTCTCTTGTTCATTGCTGATATATAGGAAAGCAATTCACTTTTTTATATTAATCTTGGATCCTGCAACTTTGCTATAATCAGTTATTAGTTCCAGGAGGTTTTTTTTTTTTTTCCAATTCTTTTGGATTTTCTACAAAGACAATTAGATAATCTGTGAACAAAGATAGTTTTCTTTCTTTCAAGTCAATGTACCTTTTCTTTCATTTTTGTATCTTATTGAATTTGGTAGGACTCCCAGCATAATGCTGGAAAGTGAGTGGGGAAAGAGGACATCCTGACCTATTCCTGACCTTAGTGGGAAAGCTTCTAGTTTCTTATCATTGAGTAAGATGTTAGCTGTAGGCTTTTTGTAGATGCTCTTTAGCAAGTTGAAAAAATTCCCCTCTATCCACTTGACTGAGAGTGTTTTTCATGAATGGACATTGGATTTTATCAAATGCATTTTATGCATCTATTGATAGAATCATGTGATTTTTCTTTAGCCTGTTGATATGATTGATTACATTAATTGATTTTTGTATGTTAAACCAGCCTTGCATACCTGTGATAAATCCTACTTGGTGATGGTATATAATTCTTTTTATACATTGTTGGATTCAATACACTAATAATTTGTTGAGGATTTTTGCATTTATCTTCATGGGAGATATTGATCTGTAGTTTTCTTGTAATGTCTGTCTGGTTTTGATATTATTGTGATGCTGTCCACATAGAATGAGTTAGGAAGTATTTCCTCTGCTTTTATCCTCTGAAAGAGATTTAGAGAATTGGTAAATTTCTTCCTTCAATGTTTGGTAGAATTCACCACTGAACCTACTTGGGCCTGGTGCTTTCTGTTTTGGAAAGTTTTTAAATACTGATTTAATTTCTTTAATAGATTTAAGTGGCCTATTCAGATTGTCCATTTGTTTTTGTATGAGTTTTGGCAGATTGTGTCTTTTAAGGAATTGGTCTGTTCCATCTTGGTTATTGAATTTGTGAGCACTGAGTTGTTCAGAGTATTCCTTTATTAAACTTTTAATGTCCATGGTTTTTGTAGTGATATTCCCTCCTTCACTTCTGATTTGAGTAATTTGTGTCCTCTCTCTGTCTCTCTCTTTCTCTCTTTTTTTCTGGCTAAAGGCTTATTGATTTTTATTAAGCTATTCAAAGAACTATCTTTTGATTTCATTGATTTTTCTCCATTAAATTTCCTGTTTTCAGTTTTTTATTTCTGCTCTAATTCTTGTTATCTCTTTTCTTCTGCTTACTTTGGATTCCATTTGCTTTTCCTTTTCTAGTTTCCTATGGTGGGAACTTAGAAGATTGATTTTAAATCTTCTTTTCTAATATATGCATTCAATGCTATATTTCCTTTTAAACACTGTTTTTGCAGTATCCCACAAATGTTGACAGCAAAATCACAAACTAAAAATACAAAAATGCAAAAAAAATCCCCAAACCCAAACATGGCATTAAACAGACTACAGAAATAATACTTGATAGTATCAGAGCAAAAATAAGAAGGTAAAGTGCTGTCCTGTTCCACCTCAGCTGAGAACATGCAATTCAGGCAACTCAGGTTTTTTGTTGCTCTACGCATGTCTGTGAATAGCATGAAAGCACTCTGAATATTAATTTTGGAATTACAAATAAATTTTAGCAAATAGGTGAATTTATACATACGAAATCCATGAATAATAAGGATCAACTGTATTTTGATATTTTAATGACATCAAATGGAACTGAAACTTTTAATAGTGATCTAGCAATTATTACCAAGTCTTCATTTTCTGCTCTACTAATTAAAAGAATGAGTGAAATTGGGGTGCCTGGGTGGTTCAGTTGGTTAAGCGACTGCCTTTGGCTCAGGTCATGATCCTGGAGTTCCAGGATCGAGTCCCACTTCGGGGTCCCTGCTCAGCAGGGAGTCTGCTTCTCCCTCTGACCCTCTCCCCTCTCATGTTCTCTCTCACTCTCTCTTTCTCAAATAAATAAATAAAATCTTTAAAAAAAAAGGATGAGTGAAATTAAACATTAAAACACACTTTTTTTGAAAAATTTGACTATATTGATGCTGCAGTGGGGGAAATTAAACTCTTCATAGAATATATGTAGGTAGTTTTTTTCACTTAAAGTCTGATGAATTCTTTATAAAAATATTTATAAAAAATTTTTCAGATTGTTTCCTCTATCACTTTCTACTATAATAGTATGGTAAAGTTAATGCTTAAAAGTAAGAAAAAATACTGATTACAGGATGTTATTTAATCCATTTATCCAGCGTATTATTTTGATACATAAATTTCTGGTTTTTTGGTTCAAACAGTACACTATTGGCAATTTCATATGATCTTACCTAAAAATTATTGTCCTTAATAGATTGCAGCACTAATTTAGAAATTATTGGACTTCTAAATAACCAATTTAGGTGCTTTGTTTTGAATAAAATACAAATTCTCTATCTTTCTATAATTATATATAACCTGTTAACCTCATAGATTACTTAGGGCTTTCTAAGCTTTTTATAGTCTTCGTATTAAAAGTCTAATAATTTTTCCCTCTATTACTCTTTTCAGATACAACATTCCTCTAAATTTAAAAACTTTTCTATGTACTTTATTAAATATAGTGTGCTTGAGCTTCTCCAGATCTTTTGTAGAGGGCTTGTGAAGTGTATGCCATGCATAAAAGACTGAAGTATGGCATTGAATAAGCTTTATCTTCAATAACTTAAGTTAGAATGTTGGCTTTGTCATGTCATTGACTTCTTTGTGCTTCAGTTTACCAGTCTGCAGAATGGTACAAAGGTATTTCCTCTTCAAAGAATTAATTGTGAAACTTAAATGCACTAACTTGTAACACTTGTAACAAGTGCTTTAAAGCAGGGATGAAGATGTGGTTAGTCTTCAAGAAATGTTATCGAGGGGCGCCTGGGTGGCTCAGCGGAT
Organism: Eumetopias jubatus; assembly: GCF_037043125.1. Lineage (NCBI taxonomy): Eukaryota > Metazoa > Chordata > Mammalia > Carnivora > Otariidae > Eumetopias > Eumetopias jubatus. Next base: position 17,263,575 of record NW_028274808.1, read on the forward strand.
AAGCGTCTACCTTCGGCTCAGGTCATGATCCCAGGGTCCTGGGATCGAGCCCCGCATCAGGCTCCCTGCTCCGTGGGAAGCCTGCTTCTCCCTCTCCCACTCCCCCTGCTTGTGTTCCCTCTCTCGCTGTGTCTCTCTCTGTCAAATAAATAAATAAAATCTAAAAAAAAGTTATCGAATATTATTATAGAACATATTTGGTATATCCATAAGAGATGTCCATAGGCCATCTTTATGAGAGAAGGAGCTTCAGCAGAAATCTGCAAATTAGATCAGAGATGAATCTTAGAAATGGCAAACTTTTGAACTCAGACTAGACAGATCTGGGTAAAACTGTTTGTCCTCGATAATTTACTAACATTGCTCACCCTCAGTTTTCTTTTCTGTACCTAAAAGTAACCACCCACCAGGGTGTTGTTAGGTTTAGAAGTAAGGTATGTGGGTCCCGGAGCCTATTTGTGTACCAAAGTGTTAGCACTCCATCCACGGACAATGTTAGTATCTTGATACTTTCTGTCAGCTGTGCATACTATATATTGTTCACTGCAATAGTGATTTTTAATGCAAACAGGATTCCATATCTGCACTGGAAAGAAAATTCACTAAATCCTAAATCTTGCAAAAAGACATACATGGTATTAAAATCCACCTGGGCATGTTCTTCAGTGTTAACAGATGGGAAAGATTTACATCTAGTGGCGCTCTGGTAGGACTGCATGCAAACATTTCAATCCCAAAGGAGTCAAATAATGTAGTTATATTTTGCTTTATATAGGCTGTTCTTAGAAAAAAATTTATATAAAGCAAATTTCTGCTGTTACTTAATATCAGATAATACTTATTATAGTTTATTATAATTCTTTAAAAATAATGTCCTTATGAGTTTTACTACCTAGGTAAATTTATTTCATTTTTATGTTAAATAATATATATATTCTAGGGGTGCCTGGGTGGCTCAGTTTGTTAAGTGTCCAACTCTTGATTTCAGCTCAGGTCATGATCTCAGGGTTGTGAGAATGAGCTCCACATTGCCCAGCATGGAGCCTGCCTAAGATTCTCTCTCTCCCTCTTCCTCTGCTCCTCCCCACCCTCCACTCTCTCTTTCTCTCTCTCTCAAAAAAAAAAAAATATATATATATACATAAATTCTACATTTTTCTATAATTTTCTATAAGCTATGGACTTCACAGTTTACCTAACACATTATAAGATTATTATACTCTTCACATTAAAATAATAAAACATAATATTGTTTTACTGGTCTTGTTGGAAAGTAGTTACTAACTTGTAAAATATATTTAATGTGTAGAAGAGTTTACCACAAACATTTTTAAACTAGACTTTATTTCAGAACAGTTTTAAATGTACAGAAAAGTTGCTCCCTGTTATCAATATCTTACACTATAATGGTACATTTATTACAAATAATGAACCAACATTGATGTATTATTATTAACTAAAATTCATATTTCATTCCAATTTCACCAGTGTATTTAGCTAAGATTCTCCAGAGAAACAGAATAGGATGCATCTTTATGTCTACGCCTGCATCTATATTTATAGATTTACATAAAAAGATGTATTTTGAGAGAGAGAGATTTATTTTAAGGAATTGGCTCACATGATGGTGGAGGCTTACTAAGTCTAAAATCTGCAGGATAGGTTGGCAGGTTGGAGACCCAGGGAAGAATTACAGTTTGAGTCCAAAGGCAGTCTGTTTGCAGAATTCCTTCTTGCTTAAGAAAAGCCAGTCTTTGTTCTCTTAAGGGCTTCAACTGATTAGACGAGGCCCACCCACATTATGGAGCATAATCTGCTTTCAAAGTCCACTGGTTTAAAGATAGCCATTACAACCAGTTTTTCCCCAATGTCCTTCTTCTGTTCCAAGATCCTATCCAGGATACCATATTACATTTAATCATCTGTCTCCTTAGTATTCTCTGGTTTGAGACAGTTTCTCAGACTTTTCTTGTTTTGATGACCTTGAGAATTTGAAGAGCATTTTGTAGAATGTTTCTCAGTTAGAATTTGTCTTACATTTTTATCATGATTAGGCTGCGATTATGGGTTTCTGGGAGGAAGACCACAGAGATGAAGTGACATTATCTTACTACCTTCTCAAGGACATGCTATCATCGTAACTCATCACTAATGATGCTGAGCTTGATCCCCTGGCTGAGGGAGTGCTTGTCAGGTGTTTCTGCTGTAAAGCTGTCTTGCCCCCTTTTTGTACTCTACTCTTTGGAATCAAGCCCATAGTCAAGGTTGAGGGTAGGAGGTGTTAAGCTCCATCTCCTGAAAGAAGGAGCAATTACATGATTCATTTATAATTCTTCTGTAGGAGATTCACTTCTTTCCCTCCATTTATTTATTTGGTTCATTCATTCATTTATATCAGTATGCACTCATAGATATTTATTTTGCTCTTTGGACTGTAATTCAATACCACATTATTTATTTTGTTACTCAAATTGTTTTAGCTTTAGCCGTTCAGGGCTCTTTCGGGTTGGCTCCCGAGTCCCTCTGACGTGCCCCCACTGTTTTGTAGGGTTTTGAGTACTTCCTTATTTTCTGGCACTATGAATGCTCCAGGTACGTTTTTATATTTTCCCTGCCCCAGCCCTGGAATCATCTTTCTCCAAGGAACCCTAGTTCCTCCTATTGGAGAATGGTACTAGAAACCAAGATCTAGGTGCTGGGTGGGCTCATTGATACTGGGGACAGCTCTGTGGTGGAGAAAGAAAATAACATGTGTGTCTATATGTGTATATTTGCAAAGCAAGGACACCGTTTTGATACGCACAGTTTCCATTTACATGATACCTGTGCAAAGGCAAGGCTGCCTGTACTGGATAAATATAAAAGTCTATATGCAACATTTGTATATTGCAACTGCATAAGAATAAAATGAACACAAGTGAACTCTCCATTCAGTTTTCTTTTTAAACTCTCACTGGAAGTAACTCAATGTCTGGAGAGCTAAAAGGGGGAATAATTTAAGTCTCAATGTTTTATGCATCTACATGCACTTTCCAAAAATCATCCTAATTCATACAACTCTACAAGAAAGAGGATAATATTAGACTTGTTTTTGACAACTTATGCTTAGAGAATTATTACCAGCTCAGAACTCCCTCAAATCAGGTCAATTTTTAGACAATTTAAATGTTACTTGTAACTATTGATATATCTTTAAATTACTAATAGATTTTCAGAGGGTGATCACATGTACAATTTCATTTCATCCTAATGAATTCTCCAAAATAGGCTGAGGCAGATTCTGGTATCCTTATTTTAGGGATTGAGGCCTCCTATTTAATTACTGTGATTATTAATCCCAAGCCCCCAGCCCCCATTAGAATGTAAAACACTCAAACAAGAATGTGGCAATAGCTATTTACTTTCAGTTCTCAACTATGGTTTAAGTAATCGATAAAGGATGAAAATTGTATGCACTAAGTACAAATAACATTGAGAAAAATGTTTTTCTTTTATAAACCATATTCAAATGTAGAATATTTTTAATTCTTTTTTTTAAATGAATTTTCTTCTGCCTATACAAATTTCAATGTGTCTTTAAGGATAAACTGACAGGATCAGTAGCTTTCAGTTCTGATAATGCAGTTAAGCCTCTAACTGTGTATTGATGATGTTTATGACAACTACATGGAATATATGTGCATTTAGAAGAGAAGACATATGTATTCTCATATATATGTATGTGTATGTATATATACACATATACATATGTATATATATATCTTGGCTATATAAATATTTCACAATTTCAGGCTTGGCTAAGAATGATGGAGTCTTAAAATGTTTAAGCCAAATTAAAAATAAAAGTCAAGGGATTTTATTCTCTTGGGCTACTGTCCAGTAGAGAAGCCACTCGCCACATGTAGTGAATGAGCACTTGAAATGTGGCTAGTCCTAATTGAGGTGTTGCTGTAAGTATAAAATACACACTGGATTTCAAAGACAGTATCGCCCCCCAAAAGTATTTAAAATATCCCAATAATTTTATATTGATTACATGTTGAAATGATAATATTTTAGATCTATTGGACTAAATAAAAATATTATTAAAACTAACTTCAACTGTTTATTTTAAGTTGATGAATGTGGATACAAGAAAATTTAAAAATATGTGTGTGGCTCACATTGTATTTCTACTGGGACACACATAGTGCTCTAGACCAATCCAGTGGGAATATCCTATGCCTTTTGTCTCTAAATCAATGTTGCTTTGGGTTTTGAAATTTGAGAGAGGAGAGATAGGCACTAAATAAGGAGCTGTCCAATTTTTGAGCAGATTTCATAGGAAATATAAGCGCCAGCACATGTTGGGTTTAGAAAGTAAGCTGTTTCAACCTCACAGGCTCTCTGAGTACAATTAAGAAATGACCTCCCAGATGAGATCTGGGGCAGCGGTAAAGGTGAAACCAAAGGTTTGGTCAACTAAAAATCTCAGGGAGATTTAGGGGTTTAAGAGCCTTGTCCCATGGCAGCCTCCAAGGTGCCCCAATGACCTGTCCCCGAAAGAAAAGTCAGAGTGGCTTACAGCTAATGGAGTGAGCTCTGAAGAAATTCAAAGGAAAGCACACAAGTTATGTGAGGGAATTGTATTAGAGGAGGGGTGACCAGCTTGGACTAGAAGCGACTCTGTGAGGAAGCAGGCTGAGGGCCTACTTGGTTGCAAACCTGGGCCATTTCTTCCTCATGAGGATAGCGAAGAGCTCGGAGGAAGCCAGGGAGCAGAAGTGGGTCCTAATGAAGAAACTGGAAACAGGAGCCTGCTTGGATTCCAATAGCCGTGGACCAGTGACCGCTGTGTCTCCCACTGCCCTTCCTTTGGGACACCAGTGCTGGCTCTGGTTCCTCAGTCTCTGTCTCTCCATTGTTTGTGGGCATGCGGGAGGCCTCTGGCTTGTCTCTTTAGTTCACAGGTCTTCAGATCCAGAGGAAACGCCCCCAAGGAGGAGCCTCCTCATCCTCGCTTGGACATGATTGAAATGATCAAATTTTAGGGAATTTTGAGTGGCTTGAGTGTATTGTACCTGGGGGAGAGGGAGTGTAAATAATGTCTGGAGAGAAAGTAGGTATGGTAGAGTAAAAATGTGCTTTGACACGCTTCCCACTGAGAGATGGGTTCTATTTTCCAACGCTTTGAACCTGTGAGTGCTTTGATAATGGAGTACAATGTAAGTGACGCTACACCCGTTCGGAGCCCGCCTTTAATAGAGTGAACAGCACCTCCCTTGGTTTCTTAGAGCCCTGAGTTGCCATGTGGGAACTCTGACTGCCCTGCTGGAGAGATTACCCAGGGAGGTCCCGAGACTACCTGAGAGAAGGGCCCAGCTGTGCCCAGCCTTCCAGCCATCCCTCCACCCCAAAGTGCTAGAAACGATGTGGGTGAAGCCTTCTTGAAATCTCCAGCCCAGCCCAGAGGCCAGTTGAGCAATGCCACGGAGCCACATGCCACGTGGAACAGACAAATCACCCAGCCAAGTCTTGCCAGACTTCCTGACTGCTGTGGCTTGTGAGCAGAACAAAATGACTTGTTTTAATCCACTAAATTTGGGGTAGTTTATTGTGCAATAGTAGATACCTGGGACACACACACACACACACACAACACACACACACACACACACACACGTCACATCCTAGTTGAGTGACCTGGAAGATTTTTACTTAAGGTCTCTGCCTTCAGTATTTTCATCAGTAAAATTGGATGATAGTATCTATCTAGCATGGGTGTTAAAAAAAATTAAACAAAACAACATATATATAAAGCAGCCAGCATGTATTTGGATCATAATATTCTTCTTTCCTTTGTTTCTCTGTCAAGTCTCCCTTAACATATCAATAGTATTAGTGGGTATGTGTTTACTTCAGACACCATCAGTTTTCCTGATAGACACACACATGCACACTCGCTCCCCACATATATTCACATATGTATGGATCACGATTTTTTTTATTATGTTAACCACTGTACATTACATTATTAGTTTTTGATGCAGTGGATCACGATTTAAAATCTTATTAATTTTAGGATTTATAACCATCTACCACTTCAAAACTGATTATTTGTGGTGGTAAATGTGGTGAGGATTCCAGTATTTCCAGAAATGGATTGTTTCGTTGTTGGTAGTGGTTTCTTATTGTCCTCTTAGGGTTGTTCCTTAAAAGTCAGATTAAAAATAAATCAGATTTTTCACTAATAAATGGGAGAGGCATGCTGTACCAATGTAAATTCAGGAAGCTGAGCAGGAGGAATCGGTGAGCTTCTTTGTACCTGTTCAGACTCAGAAGGCCTCAGATCAAAGGAGACTGGATACACAGCCCAGGCTGCAAAGTACCAGCATCCATTTCATTAATTGTAATTATGAAAAATCTGTTGGTGGGGAGAGGCATGCCATATGTAGTGCCCACACTTTGACACCTTGCTTATGTATCTTAAGCTAAATCATTCCTATTTCTTTCAGTTTATGAATATGGTGGCTTGGTCATTTTGCTGTCTCACAACATAGGGTCCAGTGACTGGTCCTGGCATAATGAATTGTATGACTCCAAGATTGAGACAAGCCCATATTAATAAACGTAGACACAGGTACGCTCGCTGCTTTGTAGAAAAGTTACTGGCTTGGATGAGATAAAGCATCTATTTGAAGATGGAGAGAGACAAATCTTTGGCGCATAATTATACCTAGAGAATCTGTTAATCAGATTAGCATCTTGGATTTACTAGGTCTGAGACTTCAATTTTTTTTAACTTCCCTTCCGCCTACTCTCCCCACCGCACCCCTGCCCAACTAGGAATCCTTTGATGGGAGGAGGTGGACGGGTGAAATCTTTCTGTAGTTCTCGGTCTTTCTCCTGTTAGTTAAAGGTTTACTTAAAAGAATTAAGGACAGAGGCGCCTGGGTGGCTCCGTCGGTTAAGCGGCGGCCTTGGGCTCAGGTCACGATCCTGGGGTTTTGGGATCGAGCCCCACGTCTGGCTCCCTGCTCAGCGGAGAGCCTGCTTCTCCCTCTCCCTCTGCCTGCCACTCTGCCTACTTGTGTTCTCTATCTCTCTGTCAAATAAATAAATAAAATCTTTAAAAAAAAAAAAAAAAGAATTAAGGATAGCAAACACCTGTCGGACAGACCCTCCCGCCCAGGCAGGCCCTGGGGAGGAGCGAGAGGCCAGAAGGTGCGCACTGGATTATGAAATCCGGCCTCTGGCAGCAGGACTTTTTCAAGGTTAGGTTCCTGGGAACGCGGGAGGCGGACGCGGGGCAGGGAGGCGGCGGGTGGGGCGGGGAGCGTTGGAGACCTGCAGCCTGGCCCAGGCCGACCTCCGCGAAGGGCGCTGCGGCCGGGGAGGAGGAGGGAAGGGCGTGCGCGGAGGGAACGGGAGGCGTCGCCCCGCCGCGCCGGAATCTGGCCGGTGCGGGGCCGTGGGACCTGTAGGGGAAGGCAGTAGGGGCGACCCGCGAGCAGCCGCGCCTATGGGCTGCGCAGACCCGGCCCGGAGCGTCCCTGGCCGCGCCGCTCAAGGCTCGAGCTTCCCGGGCGCGACTCGGCTGCCGGTGCAGGGCTAGCGGGCTGGGGGCGCAGGGCTGGGCGGGCGGGGAGCCGAGGCCCCGGGGGCGCGGGGGCGCACGGCCGCCCGCCGCCTGCAGGGGGCCCGCGCGGGGTGTCAGCGCCCGGAGGCGCCTAGGCCTCGGGGCGCGGGGCCCAGACCCGGGGACGCGAGCCCAGGCCTGGGGCTGATTGTGATTGGGTAAGTCTTGATCTGGCAAGGGAGGTAGGATGAACTTTCTGTCGTGTCATATTTTTGTGCCATGTGTGTGATTTTTTTCCCCCCTGGCTGAAAAGCTGGAATTCATCTGGTCTGTTTCCCCGCATCCATTCATGAAATCTCTCGTGCTGACATCATCCCGCTTCCCCAAGCGAAGTTGCTCACTTGCACTGAGAAGCGTCCGTCGCGTCTGAGATGACAGATTCTCCATCAGTCCCGAGAGCAGCAGTTGCTTCTAGGATGTGCTTGTATTAGGTCAGGGCGGCGCTGAGTGTTTTTTATGGGAGGAGGGGCTTCGTGAGAGCCAGTCCACCCAGAAAACCATTCTGCATTTCAGCCCATGCAGCATACAAGTCTTCATTTCAGGCAATCCTTTTAAGCAGAAATAAAAAATTTTGGAAGCTTCGATCACTGTTTAATACTGTCTACAAGGCAAAGTAGCAGAGGTTTGTGGGCAATCAAGAGGCAAGTTTTAAAAAGTAAAAATAGATCCTACAGTCATTACCTTGACACTGGAAATGAGTGACTCCTAGAGATTGGGACTCAGCCTTCACTTTGACGAACTGACAAATTAGGGCCATATAGTTCAGTGGGTGCACTTCAGTCTGCCCTAAAACCCAGGTCCCGTTTCCAAATGAACAGCCTTAAATGTACCCATTAGCGGTTTTTTAACATCTCTAAAATTTAAGCAATATAGACAAGAACTAGTGTAAAACTTAAATGTCTATGTATAATGTAAAAAAAGCTTAATAGACATTCCACCACTTTCAAGTTTTAAGATATTTCTAGGACACATCCTGTAAACCCTGTACACTTTTTTAGACTGCATCATTTATGTAGGAATTGATAGTTCACAGGGAATTAAAAATGTTCAGTGTTATGCATGAAGTCACAGTACAATGGTTAGGGGAGAGAAATCAAAGATTCAAAGCAAAACATAAAAAGAAAAAACAAAAGGCAAATTGTATAGCTTCTGTTTTTGGTTAACAATGTCAGTAATTTGGGGTCCCTGGAGAGACATGCAGGTGGCCTGGGTCCAGAGAGCAGCTCCATCCCTATCTTCTTGGTGACCTTGGGTAGTCATTGAATTAATAGGCTCAAGTTCCTCTTCAGAATTCCTCTGAACTCTGTGGTCAAATGAACTCTCAAGTTCAAGAAGTTCCACAGAAATAGACTTTTGAAGTAGATGAGACAGGAAGAGCAGGGGAGAAAAAAGTTAGAGAAATAGTATGGAAGTAGATGGTGGTTGAGGGCATCCATTTTACAGTAATTCCTCCCCCTGCACCCCCCCTCCCACCCCTGCATCTTGAAGATCTGTCATCAGCTCCACTTTGAAGTGAGTAGTAATGCCATCTGGGAAAGGCTATGGTGTTGTATGAAGAGAGGAAGTAGTTCTTTCATTCTATAAATCATTTTCTTAGGTTGGAAAGACTCCCTCCTCTCCCACCCACCCCCCCCAAAAAGATGAATTTTCTGGAGGAAGAGATGATTGTTCATTGGAAACAAAACAAACAGGCATGTGTCTGCTTAGTGAATTTTGTTTTCCAGTCTCACAAAAGGCAGAGGAGGAGCCGAAAGCAAGAACCGATTTCATCCAACCATTCAGTTGTAAAAGTCACTTTTGGAGATAGATGTGAGTTATTCCAAGAGCTGTGAGTTTTCTGTCTTTATAAAGGATAAACAAATCTCCAGACATGTCTTGAACTAGAAGAGTATGTTTGTGTCTGGTCACAATGTAATCTTTTGTAGTAAGCATGAATTTACAGAGTAAACACATGGTCTTTGTTTGGCTCACTAATTTAATCTTTACCTATTGATTCTTTCAGTGAACGTGGAGCATCTCTATGTGACAGGCATTCTTTTAGGTGCTGCTGATAAAAAAAATAAATAAAGTGTCAAAATCATCCCAATAAAAAGCTGAGGGCCGGAAAGAGATCTATATAGTACGAAATGCTGCAGGAGGTACAAAGAAACAGCTCAGTGTTTTTATTGAGTGGCTCGTGATGATGATGATAGCAGTCAACAAGAGCAGCCTGATTGACTCAGCACTGATTATGAAAACACTTTACATACTTTAAGTTAGGTCTCACAACAAGTGTAGGAAAACGTTTACGGTATTGTCACTGTTTTATAGATGTGTGTATTGGTTCCAGGAGAGGAGAAGCAACTTGCTTAGAGTGCACAGCCTATCAGGGGCAGAGCAGGATTCTAATCTACCTTTGTTATTCTTATACAGATTATTTTTTTAAAGATTTTGTTTATTTATTTGACAGAGAGAGAGAGAGAGTGCACGCGCACACAAGTAGGCAGAGCAGTAGGCAGAGGGAGAGGGAGAAGCGGGCTCCCCTCTGAGCAGAGAGCTCGATGCTGAATTCGATCCCAGGACCCCGGGATCATGACCTGAGCCAAAGGTTTAACCGACTGAGCCACCCAGGTGCCCCTCTTATGCAGATTATTATGAAGGAACATATTTTATTTTAATTCACCACCCTGAGGTTTAAAATTATCTCTCAGCAAGAAGCAGATTAACTCACACGCTAGCATTTATTTCTTAAAGCTCAAAGCAGCTCTTTTTGATGTAATTTTTAGTTGAATGTCTCTTTTTTCATCATAAGTATTTTTATGTTTATTTAAAGAGTTATTGAGTCACATGGAAATGATAAATAATTGATGGTTTTGAAGCAACTGAACAAGGCAAAAGGTAAAGCAGTTTATTAGCATAAAAGCTTGTCCTGTATTCTTTTCTCTTAGCACCTTTATTCTCAGAACTGCTTGATTGTACTTTAGACATATAAGCAATAAGGAAGGAAAAAATTTTTACAATTCTGTTCTTCTCTCATATAAGACATACGTATGGAAGGCAGAGGTTCTTGCTAACCTCTGTAGTAATGAACTTGTTTTTCAAATTCCATTTGTTGTAGAGTACTATAGGTACATAACTAAGGGCAGAATTTATTCCCTGTATTAATATTTTTTAAAACTCCATTTACATTCAGGGCTCCTGGGTGGCTCAGTTGCTTAAGCAACTGCCTTCGGCTCAGGTCATGATTCTGGAGTCCCGGGATCGAGTCCCGCATCGGGCTCCCACTCAGCAGGGAGTCTCCTTCTCCCTCTGACCCTCTCCCCTCTCATGCTTTCTCATTCTCTCTCTCAAATAAATACATAAAATCTTTTTAAAAAACTCCATTTACAGTCAGAAATACAAATGTTGTAAATTAGGCACCATTTTAATTGATGACAGCAAACTTTTTTTAATGAATGTTACTGTGGTATCCTTGTTAGAAATATTGAAAGTTGACTTCTTTTTCCAAATCACTGTCACATCTTCAGTTAATATAAAATATGAGTAATTTGTATGGGAAAATATTATTTCTGCAAAAGAATACAAGGTGTTTACTATTAAACGTTAGGAAGCTACTTTGACTAAGACGGAAGTAAATGTTTTAAGAGGTTCATTGAAAGGGCATTTTAATGATTAACACTAACTTTCATACACCAATCAGGCTCAGTACCTTATTTAAAGTTTAGAGGTTTCTTCTGTGTTAGTTTTCCATTAATTTTAATATTTTAAAACTACACATCAGGCTACAAACCAAACAACGATGCCAAATTAAAATGAGTTATTGTTTGTGTGTTTCAGTCATTTTTTTTGATTCATTCATGTGTTTAGTGATTAAAGAGAATTTAATATATTTCAGAATTAATCACAAGGGCACTGGACACTGGTCAAAGGACAAGTGGGACCTGAAATCCAGCTTATGTTGCATTTGCCTCGGAGTGAGGCTGTGTCTGCCCAGAGTTTTGGGCAACTTTTATGAGTCTGGCCAAGTCACAGAAAAGTTGCTGTTGTTTTTTTTCTGTTTTACATAAAGAGGCATGTAGATTCATGGCAAACTTGTTCTAAGAAAAATAAGAATGGTAAGGTCCCATGCCTCAGTTTCTTGAGGATATGTGGGGGCTGTGTGTGTGTGTGCATGTGTGCATGCGCACATGTGTGTTTCGGGGGGCATGGCGAGAGGAGAGGAGCAACTTTATGCGGAGGACATTTTAAAAGTTTTCACGAATCAAATTATTACATTAGAGATACTTTTCATATTTTACTTTATTTTTCAGAAGAGGACTGTCAGAAGGATCTGGGAAGCAAAGTTTGGCTGTGAAAAGCAAAGATCCTTTACCTACACATTTTACAAGCAATGTGCAGAAAGCTATTGATAAATATACCTGGTAAGAATGAACGCACTGCAATGCTTCTGATTGCAAAATCAAAACATGCCCATAATGAATATAGGAAGCAAAATCAGTGATTGCATTTCTAAGAGTAAAAAAAAAAAAAAAAAGCAGTTTCCTTTTTAGTGTAATGAAATGTTACACTGCATAAATGTTTTAAAATCAGTTTTAAGGCCGCCTGGGTGGCTCAGTCGTTAAGCATCTGCCTTCAGCTCAGGTCATGATCCTAGGGTCCTGGGATCGAGTCCCACATCGGGCTCCCTGCTCTGCGGGAAGCCTGCTTCTCCCTCTCCCACTCCCCCTGCTTGTGTTCCTGTTCTCGCTGTCTCTCTCTGTCAAATAAATAAAATCTTAAAAAAAAAAAAACAGTTTTTAAAATCGGCTCCCAGAAGTAAAACCACTTCCAGTTTAATCTCTTCCCAGGAAATGGTCTTTATGGGCTTACGTTTGTCTCTGCAGTGAACCCGGGTCATCATTTACATCCAGTGGCAGCACCACGCCTGCAGGCACCCACAACTCTTGGTCTCGGTCTGGGACGCAGAGTTCTACCACTGGCTTATCAACTGAGAGGAGCTCCATTTACTCTTGGAGAGATGACGTATGTCTCAGCATCTTTTGTATAATTCCATGATTACCATTTATAATGAAGAATTGTTTTCTTACTTTTAAATCATCTTTTTACCACTTTTGAAAGCATTACCTACTGGACACATACACATACATCCCTATGAGCGTGTTTACATGTCACATCCTGGAAAAATTTAAAAATATAGAAAAGATAAGGAAAAATAAAAATCACTCATAATCTCATAACCCAGAGCCATAGCTGTTGATACTTTTGGTTTTTTCCCCACTTCCCAGCCCCTCCTCCTCCGTATGTTGTATATGATCACTTGTGTCCTATCCGAGACTGGAAATTCAGGACAGACTTTGACAATGAGCAACTTAAATACCAGAAAAAACGTGGAGAAGTAAAAATTGTACAAAATCACCGTGATTAGGGGAATTTCCCCCCAATATTCTAAATCAGATCTTTTACTTTCACCTCTCACCCTAGCAGAAGCTGTTAACTTGAACCCTATTTTTGTTCTCTGCGGGAGTGGGATTCTTAGCTGTGTGGACCTGAGTCTCCAGCTCAGGATTTTGTTGGGCACTCTGCCAGCCGCAGGCTCCTGTCTCTTTATTCCCTCAAGTGCCCCTGAGAACAGGGACCCAGCCTTTTGTGAAGCCCGCGTGGCTGTGCAAGAAAGTCCCCTACATTACCTTGGATGCTCTGACTCCTCTTTTTTGGTGTGTGTGCTGGTTTCCTTTGCCGTCTTGAAAGCAGTTCGCCATTTGGAAGGCACCCATGAGTCCACTTCCTCGGATGGGGGCTTGTGTAGTAGCTGGGCTTCTCGCAGCAGTGGGAGGGACCCTGGAAGGAGTCAGCTCCAAACCACTCAGGCCTTTTCCAACAGGGCGGGCCTGGCTCACCTGTGATAAACGGTCCCCACCCTCACTCCAGAGTCTGCAGGTGGGAAGAAGGCTGAGGACCATCGCTTCATACCGTCCCAAACCTGAGATTCTTTCAGTATACATTTTTATGTAATTCTGCGGAGAGTCCTGTGACTTTCATTTATAGAACTGAAATGACTTCAGGCCCTACAATTGCTTTTCATTTAAAAACTTAAACTTACTTTTTTGATAGGTCATATTTGCAAAAAGCAACAAAAGCCAAAAAGAGAGGAAATTGAAAGTAAACTCTTTTACTCGCCTCGGCCACCTGGCTGCCTCCCCGGAGGCAAAAATTCTTAGTTTTTACCTGATTTGCATTTTAAAAGAGATCGTTCAGTTCCCCTGCTGTCTGGGAATCTGGTTTATTATCAATTTAAGAGAAGATGCAAAACAAAAAAAATATCGACTATCATTCTTTGAAAATCAATCCGGTTTGACCATCTTGGATCAGGTATATCAAAACGAATGTGCACTTTATTGCTCTGAGTTGTGGATTAGATTTTAGGTTCACACTCCCCTAAAAGCTAGGGCTCTTCATTAAAAGAAGGTAAATGGCCCTTTGTATAAAAGTCATTTTCCTTTTCAGTGATATCATCAGAGGAAAAACTAGCTGGTATTTTGCAGCTGTGCTTAAGTGTGTCACGCTCACCCATATGAGGGACTTATGTCTGTGTACATCTATGTATATATCTATATATACATATAGATATATAGGTATGCGTACATGTGAGTATATCAATGTCTGTCAATATGTGTAACTTTACCTATATTTATATCTCCGTAAAATCTCAAATAAGTCTCATAACACATGTGGTAGAAATGATCTCTATTTAACAGTTACAGAAGCTGAGTCTCCCAGTGGGATGTAATTTCTCAGAAGAGTAAAAATTGGGCCACTGGTATGTCTGACTGCAAAGTCCACATTCTTGTTTCATGTCATATTTCTTCCTATATAATGGGCACTTTAAATTTGTAAGTGTTAATGATCATGAAGGCCGTCTTTCTACAACTTTTAGTCTTATAACTAAATGTGCATTTCTGTTTTAGGAGTTTGACAAGGCGAACGCAGAGAAAGTCCAGCAGTTATTCTGGGAGGTGGAGGAAATGTTATTTGAAGGGAAAGTAAGCCCTCATACTCAGAATCTAGTGGCTGAATGCAGTGAGTGGGCAAGAAGATCCCTCCATCTGAGGTAGGGAAGTTGTTCATAGTAACTCTCTGAAATACATTCTGGAACGGCCCACTCCTGGCCTGTTTAATACAATTAGTATATTTTGACTGAAAGCAGTTGCCCAGTCAAAATATGTATCCAGAACATGTGTCTTTAGTAAGAAAGCACAGCTTTTGAAATGGTGTCTGAGGAATATTGGGACATTCCAGATACCCAAGTGCATCTTAACTTGTGAGAAGCAAATCTAGCTCATTTTCAGAAGGGCATTACATACGTAACAAATGCAAGAGTGGTAGAAGTGATCCTTTACCTTCACATTCACCGTCTTCAGAGCTGAGGACAGTACTCAGGGTTGGGGTTGGGGGAGAAACAGAGAAATTATTTGATGAATGATTGGATAGATGAATCTTCCTAACTAACCAAGATTCCTTATGTAGGAAGGATCACTTATTTTTTTTTAATCCCTCAGGGATTTTATGTATGTATGTATGTAATTATTTATTTAGTGTTATTTTTTTTAATTTATCTTTTTTCAGTAGACTCCACGCCCAGTGAGGAGCCCAGTGAGGGTCTTGAACTCATGGCCTTGAGATCTAAGACCTGAGCTGAAATCAAGAGTTGGAACTTTAACTGATCCAGGCGCCCCAGGATCACTTATTTTTTCATTTCAAAGATTGGGTCTGAAGGAAAGCTTTTCTTCTTTCAGTGATTCAGCCAAACCCACTTAGGAGAAAAATCCATCTCCCTTATCAGAAGTTCCTCTATATTGTATCTGGGAGAATAGATTAGAGCCCTCATACAAATGTAGATGGATTTTCTGGTTACCTCAACTAGGTAACTTAAAAAAAATCTTGGCTACGTAGTCTTTAAATCTTTCTATTCAGTCCTCCATAAGCCCTCTGTCTTGACGCGTATAATATGTCCACCCAATATTAATTGCGGATGCTTACTTTTTAGGCATGGGGCACTTACGGAAAAGCCAGGAGCTCAGATCCGCTCCTGTCCCTCTTGTCTTATTATAGTTAAGATAAAAATGAAGGAGGGGAGGGTGGAAAAAGAAAAGACTGCAAGGAGGGGCTCCTCAGTGGCTCAACGGTTAAGTGTCCGCCTTCGGCTCAGGTCATGATCCCGGGGTTCTGGGATCGAGCTCCGCATCGGGCTCCCTGCTCGGCGGGGAGTCTGCCTCTCCCTCTCCCTCTGCTGCACCCCCTGCTCATGCTCGCTCTCTTTCTCTCTCTCTCTCGCTCTCTCTCTCAAATAAATAAATAAAATCTAAAATTAAAAAAATAAGTTTAAAAAAAGAAAAGACTGCAAGGAATATAAGCCGGGTATATATATTTGTATAGTTTTATTCATTATGTAAATATTAGTGAACATTTATAGAGAGCTCCTGTGTGCCCAGCGGTATGCTAGCTGTCTGAATCTGATACATATTATCTCTAAACCACTCACCAGTCCTCCAGGTAACTATTGTTGTATCTCGTGTACAAACAAGAAACATGAAATCAGTGGCTTCGAGAGCCTGAGAACATTGCCTCAGATCTCTTCGTCAGTAGCGAGAACAGTCTGTCCCGCTCCCTCAAAGCCTACACTTATTCTTTGACACCATTGTGCTTCTCACATACCAGTATATTCCTTATCACTTCATACACGTGCTTTCAAAATATTGTGTTATCTGACTTTCAGCGTTGCAAAGAATTTTTCCTTTTTCCAATCAAAAATATTAGTAAGTTCCTTTTTTTTTCTTTTTTTACCTTGCAGAGTATTAGGAAGACAGCTCATCATGCCAACTGATGAAGGGTTCCAACATTTCCAGGGCAGCGAGCCTAGTACTATAGTCCACAAACCCTTCTTAGATGCCTGTGGACACAACCGCAACAGCAGAGAGTAGGTTCCTATAAGTAACTTTTGAGAGTATTATTAATTTCATTTTAGTTATACTCTTTTTGTGTCTATCGTAGTCATGAGCCTTGGCTCCACTGGTTTGGAAGCTTAAATTTCAGTGAATGGCAGGTACAGAGCATTTTTTTTCCCAAGATGCTTCTGATTCTAGATTGATGATGATGATGATGATGATGATGATGAGTGTGTGTAATACAGATAACAAGGAAGTTAACTTTTGAACTGTTGTTTCAAAGACTCTGAAATGTGGGCTAGATGAAAAATAAAAAAACTGACCCCTTTTGATGCATCCTAAGCTCCAACTCAATAGCAGAAGAAATAAAGTTCTATCCCATTTTCTTTTTTTTTTTAAGAAATTTATTTATTTGTCAGAGAGAGACACAGCGAGAAAGGGAACACAAGCAGGGGGAGCGGGAGAGGGAGAAGCAGCCTCCCCGCTGAGCAGGGAGCCCGATGCGGGGCTCAATCCCAGGACCCCGGGATCATGACCTGAGCCGAAGGCAGACGCTTAACCAATTGAGCCACCCAGGCATCCCAAAGTTCTATCCCATTTTCTTTTGATAAATCCCTGTATGCCAGTCACACATATTTGGGACTGTGCCATGACATCATTTTATTACAGCAAAGGGGATGCAAACTCATCAAGTAATTTAAGCTTTTAAGAGGCCCTTAAAAATTTTTAATGAGGGCGCCTGGGTGGCTCAGTTGGTTAGGCGACTGCCTTTGGCTCAGGTCATGATCCTGGAGTCCCTGGATCAAGTCTCGCATCGGGCTTCCTGCTCGGCGGGGAGTCTGCTTCTCCCTCTGACCCCCCCCCCACCATGTGCTCTCTCTCATTCTCTCTCTCTCTCAAAATAAATAAAATATTTAAAAAAATTTTAATGATGCCTGTGTTAAAATGTTGCTTTTAAGGATATGATTTTATCAAATATATTAAGCAATGATTTTTTTGTTTGGGATTCTGTACTTTATGGATAATTTAAAGACTCGCCAGAATCATGCAAGCATTATAGTCTTAATGTTCTACAAACTCTCATGGAGGATCTGCTTCTCCCTGTAGATTGTGTGTCTCTGGCTCTCAAATACTCCCCGAGGTGTGCTCAGCCCCTCCCTTGCCAGGCCCCGAGGGCCCAGGGGTTGCTGGCCTAACAGCAGGCTCAGCCCAGGAAGAAGAGGTTTATGACGTGGATGGAAAGATTGAAGAATATTTTGCTTTTGACAGAAAAGAAGAGTAAGTAGAATTTATTTAACATTGACTTAGTGTAATAATATTAATTTACTTGGCATTCATTTTGATTATTTGCTCATTTAGTGTCTTCTGTACTTTTTACTTGTCCAAAAGATTTTCCATTCTTTTGAGAGTAATGTACTCCCAAAAGCTTTTCGATTCCTAGCAGGATATGTCCATGCCAGATCAGTGCTTCCCTCCCCCCTCCTTTTTTTGACAACATGGCACAGCTAGAAAACAAGAATTGTGTTCAGCATGCTGGTGAAAGTGGACGAGGCTCCTAGTGGCCTTCATTTCCTGAGGACTCCAGGCTCCCCTTCTAGAAAGACAAAGGGAAGGCCCAGTCTCTGCACTAAATACAGAGACTTAAATTGGTTCTTTGAAAAAAGCTACAAATATTGAATAATAAGAAGTTGCCTGTGATTGAAAATGGGTACATTAAAAGGTAACAATGTGCTGCTAAAAAAGAATGTTATGTTTATACACGTATAATGTACATATGCATACATATTAGAGAGAGAGATAAGTAGTTGGATAGTACTATTTTAACTTTAACCATTGATACTTTTAGTAATTACAGTGGGTTTTGTTCTTAGTGATGATGAATGTCTTGAACAAAAATCAGCTCACCGTCACAGGATGTGGCGGAAACACGGACTTCCTCCCCTTTCTCCTCATGACTGTATCAAAGATGCGGTGGCTGCAGAAGTGTTTGATCACGTCTGGACAAGTGTCGTAGAGATATTGGAAGAGCTGATCAGAAAAAATTGGGAAGTTACACTCACAGGTACTTATTTGTAGCATTTGGCCCTAATGGAAAGAAAAAAAAAGACCTCTGTTGCTCAGCTTTGTGTCTCCACCCAGCTTGGCCACACCTAGGATATGATCGAGTGAGAAGAGAAGTAGGTTTTCTCCCCTTATTCATAAATGATCTTGAATCCCTTCAAAAAGGACATTATTACTATTTTGAGTTATAAAAATGGGGCGCCTGGGTGACTCAATCGTTAAACGTGTGCCTTCGGCTCAGGTCATGATCCCAGGGTCCTGGGATCGAGCCCCCCATCGGGCTCCCTGCTCAGCGGGGAGCCTGCTTCTCCCTCTCCCACTCCCCCTGCTGGTGTTCCCTCTCTCCCTGCTGTGTCTCTCTCTGTCAAATAAATACATAAAATCTTTAAAAAAAATGTATATGCACTTTGGAACAATAACATAGAAATGCACAAGAAAGAAGCTTAGTCACTCTAAAAATCTCTAATAATAGGATAACTTCTCTAATAATGGGAGATCAGTTTTTAATTGTTTATGACTTTATTTGTAAAGCAAAATAGAAACATAGATAATTTAATAATCACTTCATTTAACCTTATCAAATGTTCTCTTAACTACTTGAAATTGAGAAGAAACAAATCCTAGATATGTCCGTGGTAGATGTTAATGGCTAATGTTATGAAATCAGTTTGTACAATAGGGTTCTGCTCATGTTAATTTAAATATATTCTTTTTCCAACCAAAGGGGTTAATTGGGTTATTATAAAATACCAAGAATTTTTCTTGCCCCAGCATATAATCCCTAGTTTTCTACCTACCACTGAAATAATAGGCATGTGTGTGTGGAAAGCATCACATCAGCCAATGGCTCTGTGGGGGTCTCTGCTCTATGCAGGGTTCAGTGGCCATAGCAGACTCATGATAACTCAAAAACAAAGATTCTCTTTGAACAGTGAATTTTATGTATATATATATATTTGATAACATGTTTCCTAATAATATTAATTTTTTTGTTGTTGACACAGAAGGAAAGAAACAGAAAGAAAAATTGAAAGTAGCTGGGAATATATCTCCACTGATACTCATTTCCCGTATTAACACTGATGCACCAAGTGTTCCCCCATCCAGAAGCTCTGAAGCCCGAAGCATCTCCCTGGCTCCTCATCTTAATCCACCTCAGGTAGATGCTTTTCTGCCAGTATCTTTCTTTCCTTCAGTATTTTTATCTCTGTCCTGGTTTGTCAGTGTGCTATTTTATTATCGAATATTTGGTTCTGTTTGTCAATCAGACCAAAATTTAAAAATAATCTTTTCATGGAGTATAGTAGCATCACCACATTCTATAATAGAGTAGGGACACTCAGATTTGAGACTTTCCACGTGCTTGGAGCTGTAGAGCTGTTTCCATATTTTTAAGGAGAAAAAATGCTTTTCCCCAACATTTCCAGCCAATTTGAAGGTTACAGATACTCTCCTGTCTTCCCACCTAAATGATAAAAAACAAAAGTCAATGAGAATATTTGGGTTCATTCAACATTTATTGAGTTTGCCTTAAGTGCACTGTATTAGGTGTTTTGAGGAAATATATAGATGAGCAAAGCATGGTCCCCGATCTAGTAAAAGGAAAAGCATAATACATGTCACATGCAATACATTGTGTGAGTCATGTGCAAAACAAGGCCTTAGGAGAATAAAGGAGAGAATGATTCAACCTGACTGGGGCTTGAGTCTTGATCTTTTAGGTTGGAGGTGAAAATTGAGCAGAAACATGAAGAGATGAGTAGGACTTGCATGGGTAGGAAGTCTGCATGGGTCATTTCAGGCCAAGGAGAGGCGTGGAGGAATGAAGGGGGATGTGTTTGGAAAACAGTGATTGGGCGGGCTGGGGTTAGAGGCGAGGATACTAGGACCAGCAGGGGCATTGTACCAAGACCAGAGCATTGAGAGTCAGGAATGGATGAGGGGGTTATGTTGGACATGTTGTTTAACTTTTCTAACCTTGAATATCCTTTATCTAGAGAATGATGTCCAAGATAATTGTTTTGAGGTTAGAATCATATAAATACATGAGAGTTCCTAACACAGAACCTGGTGCATGCTAAGCACTCAATACATTTTTCTCGAATTGCTTTCTTAATCAAAGATTTGGTGGAGGGTGAGGCTGGGAAGTCTGAGCTTGTTAATTTGGGTCCTTTCTCTTTTCTTTTGGGTAAGTGGCCAGTGGTTTATTGATTTTATTAATTCTTTCCAAGAACCAGCTTCTAGTTTCGTTGATCTGCTCTACTGTATTTCTGGTTTCTAATTCATTGATCTCTGCTCTAATCTTTATTATTTCTCTTCTCCTGCTTGGCTTAGGCTTTATTTGTTGTTCTTTCTCCATTTCTTTAAGGTGTAAAGTTAGCGTGTGTATTTGGGATTTTTCTATTTTTTTGAGTGAGGCTTCGATGGCTATGTATTTCCTCCTTAGGACCACCTTTGCAGTATCCCATAGGTTTTGGACTGATGTGTTTTCGTTCTCATTGGTTTCCATGAATTGTTTAAGTTCTTCTTGGTCAACCCAAACATTCTTAAGCAGGATGGTGTTTAGCTTCCAAGTGTTTGAATTCCTTCCAATTTTTTTCTTGTGATTGAGTTCCAATTTCAAAGCATTGTGGTCTGAGAATATCCAGGGAATAATCTCAATCTTTTGGTATCAGTTGAGACCTGATTTGTGACCCAGTATGGGGTCTATTCTGGAGAAAGTTCCACGTGCGTTCAAGAAGAATGAGTATTCTGTTGTTTTAGGGTGGAGTGTTCTGTATATATCTATGAAGTCCATCTGGTCCAGTGTGTCATTCAAAGCTCTTGTTTCTTTGTTGATCTTCTGCTTAGTGGATTTGTCTATTGCTGAGAGTGGAGTGTTGAGGTCTCCTACTATTAAAGTATTATCAATATGTTTCCTTATTTTGGTTAACAGTTGGCTTATGTAGTTGGCTCCCATGTTGGGGGCAGAGATATTTACAATCGTTAGATCTTCTTGTCGGATAGACACTTTAAGAATGATACAGTGTCCTTCTGTATCTCTTACTACAGTCTTTAGCTTAAAATCTAATTTGTCTAATATGAGAATTGCTACCCCATCTTTCTTTTTGGGTCTATTGGCATGAAAAATTGTTCTCCATACCCTCACTTTCAGTCTAGATGTATATTTAGGTTCAAAATGAGTCTCTTGTAGACAGCATATGGATGGGTCCTGTCTTTTTATCCAATCTGCAAACCTAATTTGTGCCGTTTCATGGGAGCATTTAGGCCGTTCACGTTGAGAGTGATTATTGAAAGATATGATTTTATTGCCATCATGTTGCCTGTGAAGTCCTTGTTTCTATAGATTTGTCTCTGTAAATTTCTGTTTTATATTATTCTTGGGGGTCTTTCTTATTTTATAGAACCCCCCCCTTAATATTTCTTGCAGGGCCAGCCTGATGGTCACATATTCTTTCAGTTTCTGCTGGTCTTGGAAGCTCCGTGTCTCTCCACCCATTCTGAATGATAGCCTTGCCAGATAAAGTATCCTTGGCTGCATGTTCTTCTCATTTAGTACCCTGAATATGTCTTGCCAGCCCTTTCTGGCTTGTCAGATCTCTGTGGACAAGTCTGATGTTATTCTGATGTTCCTCCCTCTGTATGTAAGAAATCCCTTCCCCCTCGCTGCTTTCAAGATTGTTTCCTTGGATCTAAGATTTGCGAATTGTACAATTATATGTCAGGGTGTCGGTCTGTTCTCATTGATCTTGGGAGGGGTCCTCTCTGCCTCCAGGACATGAATGTTTTCATCATTTCCCAGGTTAAGGAAGTTCTCAGCTACGATTTACTCAAATATATCTTCTAGACCTCTCTCTCTCTCTCCACCCCCTTAGGGATCCCAATAATTTCTGATATTGGAACATTTCATTCTGTCACTAATCTCTCTCAGTTTGATTCCTTGGGTTTTAATTTGTTTTTCCTATACCGCTTTGATTTCTATCTTTTCTATCATCTTATCCTCTATCACACTAATTTGTTCTTCTGCCTCAGTTACCCTGGCAGTCAGAGTATCCAGTTTAGAATGCATTTCGTTCATAGAATTTTTAAGTTCGGCCTGATTAGATCTCATTTCTGCCCTTAGAGATTCTATATTGTCGTTAATATTTTTCTCAAGCCTAGATATCACCTTGATAATTGTTACTCTGAAGTCTATTTCTGACATCTTGCTTATATCCATACCCATTAGGTCTGTCGCAGAGGCCAGAGACTCTGAGTCTTTTCTTTGTTGGGGGTTCCTCCTCTTAGTCATTCCGTTGAGGGGTGGTTGGGGGAATGTACAGAATCCCAAGTATTAACCATGAACCAAGCAAGATGCACCTGTTTTATAGGGACCTTAGGGTTGTCGTCCTCCTGTTCTTCCAGACTGTCTTCTCGGGGAGGGGACTGCTGCACTGTGACTCAGGCAACCAGGCTTGGGCAGAGTTGCCCTGCCCCCTGTGGGGGGAGGGGTGGAAGAGGACGGGGTATGGGCTCAGTGAACACCATTTTTTTCGGGCTTTTGTTCTCTGGTGGCTTTTCACGTCTCTTCCAAGAGTCGGAGCAGAAGTGACACATCCAAACCTCTGTCTCAGAACAGAGAGATCTCAGTCTGCTCTTCACTGAGCTCTCCAGGCCACACTGTCTCCCTTTCTGTCTGCGCTGCTAAAACCCGCAACCTCTCTGGTTGTGTGCCCCTCAGCAGCTCTCCCATCGCTGCAACCCAGGGTCAGGCCGTCTCTGCCCTTCATGCTTCTAAAACCGTGAGCCATCCGTGGTTCGCGTGGGCCCACGCACCTGCAGCTCCTGGATCCTGTCTGGGGGCTGCACTAAAGTCCTTTCCTGGCCCCTACCTGTCTGCGAGTCTGTGCCCTGTCCCCAGAGTGGGAGGCTTGTGCGCGCCGATGTTGTATCACCTTCCCGGCACCAGCTTCAGGGATCCCAATAATCCCTCCCCTTCTGTTTATTTTCTGACATCTGCGTGCAGAATCATGGCTCGCCGCTTTATACCTTGAGATCATGGGATATATTCTGTTTGTAGAGATCCAAATATATCTTCTTACATCTCAGGCTGATTTTGTGGGTGTTCAGATGGTTTGGTAGATATCCAGCTCAATTCGGGGGACCAGTTGGAATAGGGTCCCCTACTCCTCCGCCATCTTTTCTATCGCCAAGGCTGAGCTTCTTCATGGGAGACCTTCAGTAATGCTAAGGAGCTTAGACTTTATGTTTCTCATAGCTCGTCTTTTGTGGAGGTAACAGAGAAAAAGGATAAGTCAGGATTCCTAGTCTTGAGGTAGATGCAGTTTAGCTAGAAGGAGTCAAGCCATGCCAAACACTACTACACACGTGCACACAGGTGCATGCCTGCAACATGAGGCAGTCAGTAGATCGTAGAGCAGATGAGAGTTTGAGCTGTAGGACTACAAGTATAGGGTCCAACGTCACAACTTATTAGCTCTGTGATCTTGAATCAGTCCCTCAAAGCCTTCGTCTCGTTATCTGCGGGATCTGTGAGTCAGGAAGCTGTGAGAAGTAAACAAAATGAGACATATAGTACAACGTGTAGTGTAGAGAAGGCACCCAGTAAGCGTTAGCTTTCGTTACAACCAGATATGAATTGTATGTTATATCCCACCATATCCTATCCTATATTGTAATTTGATGTCCTTTAGCTCATAAATGCCATGGAGTTCAGGGGGAAAGTAGCACACTTCCATAAAGTAGAGTGATACATGAACTAAATCCTAAATAATAGGTAACATTTAGTAAGGCTGCCTCGAGGCAGAGGCAAAAATATGCACCTAGCATAGGAGCAACTAAACAGACAATCTTCGCAAGATTGGAAGAACACAGAATAGTGTGTATGGTCCAGGGGACAGAAGTTTAAAATAGAAATGTCTAATAGGATTGTTTTACTCTGTAGTGTAAGGGCTTTACAGTAAGCTTTCTTTGCTTTTGCTGTTCAAAATAAACTTTCAGAACTGCTACCATTAATTGTATTTGTTTATCATTTTAAACTGCTCAGGCAGGTCCAACAGTGTTTCCCACTTTGCATTTTCAAATATGCAGTACGAATCCCATAAAAATGGGCAGCTGATGACAACATGGAAAAGAATCCTTAAGTATTAGACAATATAAGTAAACTTGAGAAATATGGAAATTTTTAAGTCTAAAGGGTTTTTTACAAGTATTTTCTTTTTATACCTTTTAATGGGTTTTGAAAATGTTTTTTACAGCTAATTTGTTGTTTTCATTTGGATCAATATTAAAAGAAAATGAATGGACAACAAAGTTGAAAGTAAAAACGAAGTATTATTAGAACTTGTTTTTTTTCCTTTAAATTTTTTTATTGTTATGTTAATCACCATACATTACATCTTTAGTTTTTGAGGTAGTGTTCCATGATTCATTGTTTGTGCATAACACCCAGTGCTCCACGCAGAACGTGCCCTCTTTAATACCCATCACCAGGCTAACCCATCCCCCCACCCCTCTCCCCTCTAGAACCCTCAGTTTGTTTTTCAGAGTCCATTGTCTCTCATGGTTCATCTCCCCCTCCAGTTTCCCCCCCTTCATTCTTCCCCTCCTGCTATCTTCTTCTCTTTTTTGTTTCTTAACATATATTGCATTATTTGTTTCAGAGGTAGAGATCTGTGATTCAAGTCTTGCACAATTCACAGCGCTAACCATAGCACATACCCTCCCCAATGTCTATCACCCAGCCACCCCATCCCTCCCACTACACCCCAACTCCAGCAACCCTCAGTATGTTTCCTGAGATTAAGAATTCCTCATATCAGTGAGGTCACATGATACATGTCTTTCTCCGATTGACTTATTTCGCTCAGCATAATACCCTCCAGTTCCATCCACATCATTGCAAATGGCAAGATTTCATTCCTTTTGATGGCTGCATAATATTCCATTGTGTATATATACCACTTCTTCTGTATCCATTCATCTGTTGACGGACATCTTGGCTTTTTCCACACTTTGGCTATTGTGGACATTGCTGCTATAAACATCAGGGTGCATGTACCCCTTCGGATCCCTACATTTGTATCTTTGGGGTAAATACCCAGTAGTGCAATTGCTGGATCGTGTGGTAGCTCTATTTTCAACTGTTTGAGGAACCTCCATACTGTTTTCCAGAGTGGTTGCACCAGCTTGCATTCCCACCAACAGTGTAGGAGGGTTCCCCTTTCTCTGCATCCCCGCCAACATCTCTCGTTTCCTGACTTGTTTATTTTAGCCATTCTGACTGGTGTGAGGTGATATCTCATTGAGGTTTTGATTTGGATTTCCCTGATGCTGAGCGATGTTGAGCACTTTTTCATGTGCCTGTGGGCCATTTGGATGTCTTCTTTGGAAAAATGTCTGTTCGTGTCTTCTGCCCATCTCTTGATTGGATTATTTGTTCTTTGGGTGTTGAGTTTGATAAGTTCTTTATAGATTTTGGATACTAGCCCTTTATCTGATATGTCATTTGCAAATATTTTCGCCCATTCTGTCGGTTGTCTTTTGGTTTTGTGGACTGTTTCTTTTGCTGTGCAAAAGCTTTTTATTTTGATGAAATCCCAATAGTTCATTTTTGCCCTTGCTTCCCTTGCCTTTCGCCAATGTTTCTAGGAAGAAGTTGCTGCGGCTGAGGTCGAAGAGGTTGCTGCCTGTGTTCTCCTTTAGGATTTTGATGGACTCCTGTCTCATGTTTAGGTCTTTCAACTATTTTTAGTCTATTTTTGTGTGTGGTGTAAGGAAATGGTCCAGTTTCATTCTTCTGCATGTGGCTGTCCAATTTTCCCAACACCATTTGTTGAAGAGACTGTCTTTTTTCCATTGGACACTCCTTCCTGCTTTGTCAAAGATAAGTTGACCACAGAGTTGAGGGTCCATTTCTGGGCTCTCGATTCTGTTCCACTGATCTATGTGTCTGTTTTTGTGCCAGTACCATACTGTCTTGATGATGACAGCTTTGTAATAGAGCTGGAAGTCCGGAATTGTGATGCCGCCAGCTTTGCTTTTCTTTTTCAACATTCCTCTGGCTATTCGAGGTCTTTTCTGGTTCCAATCAAATTTTAGGATTATTTGTTCCATTTCTTTGAAAAGAGTGGATGGTATTTTAATGGGGATTGCATTGAATGTGTAGATTGCTCGGGGTAGCATAGACATCTTCACAATATTTGTTCTTCCAATCCATGAGCATGGAACATTTTTCCAATTCTTTGTGTCTTTCTCAATTTCTTTCATGAGTATTTTATAGTTTTCTGAGTACAGATCCTTTGCCTCTTTGGTTAGATTTATTCCTAGGTATCTTATGGTTTTGAGTGCAATTGTAAATGGGATCGACTCCTTAGTTTCTCTTTCTTCTGTCTTGTTGGTGTATAGGAATGCCACTGATTTCTGTGCATTGATATTCTATCCTGCCACTTTACTGAATTCCTGTATGAGTTCTAGCAGTTTTGGGGTGGAGTCTTTTGGGTTTTCCACATACAGTATCATATCATCTGCAGTGAGAGTTTGACTTCTTCTTTGCCGATTTGGATGCCTTTTATTTTTTTTGTTGTCTGATTGCTGTGGCTAGGACTTCTAATACTATGTTGAAGAGCAGTGGTGAGAGTGGACATCCCTGCCGCGTTCCTGACCTTAGGGGGAAAGCTCTCAGCTTTTCCCCATTGACAGTGATATTCCCTGTAGGTTTTTCATGGATGGCTTTTATGATATTGAGGTATGTACCCTCTATCCCTATAGTCTGAAGAGTTTTAATCAAGAAAGGATGCTGTACTTTGTCAAGTGCTTTTTCTGCATCTATTGAGATGATCATATGATTCTTGTTCTTTCTTTTGTTAATGTATTGTATCACATTGACTGATTTGCGGATGTTGAACCAACCTTGCAGCCCAGGGATAAATCCCACTTGGTCGTGCTGAATAATCCTTTTAATGTACTGTTGGATCCTATTGGCTAGTATTTTGATGAGAATTTTTGCATCCATGTTCATCAAGGATATTGGTCCGTAATTCTCCTTTTTGTTGGGGTTTTTGTCTGGTTTTGGGATCAAGGTAATGCTGGCCTCATAAAACGAGTTTGGAAGTTTTCCTTCCATTTCTATTTTTTGGAACACTTTCAGGAGAATAGGTATTAATTCTTCTTTAAATGTTTGGTAGAATTCTCCTGGGAAGCCATCTGGCCCTGGGTTCTTGTTTGTTGGGAGGTTTTTGATGACTACTTCAATTTCCTTAGTGGTTATAGGTCTGTTGAGGTTTTCTACTTCTCCCTGGTTCAGTTTTGGTAGTTGATACATCTGTAGGAATGCATCCATTTCTTCCAGGTTATCTAATTTGCTGGCATATAGTTGCTCATAACATGTTCTTATAATTGTTTGTATTTCTTTGGTGTTGGTTGTGGTGTCTCCTCTTTCCATCATGATTTTGTTAATTTGGGTCTTTTCTCTTTTCTCTTTGATAAGTCTGGCCAGGGGTTTATCAATCTTGTTAATTCTTTCAAAGAACCAGCTCCTAGTTTCGTGGATCTGTTCTACTGTTCTTTCGGTTTCTATTTCATTGATTTCTGCTCTGATCTTTAGTATTTCTCTTCTCTTGCTGGGTTTAGGCTTTATTTGCTGTTCTTTCTCCAGCTCCTTTAGGTGTAGGGTTAGGTTGTGTATTTGAGACCTTTCTTGTTTCTTGAGAAAGGCATGTATTGCTATATATTTTCCTCTTAGGACTGCCTTTGCTGCATCCCAGAGCTTTTGAACAGTTGAGTTTTCATTTACATTGGTTTCCATGAATTTTTTAATTTCTTCTTTAATTTCCTGGTTGACCCATTCATTCTTTAGTAGGATGCTCTTTAGCCTCCATGTATTTGAGTTCTTTCCGACTTTCCCCTTGTGACTGAGTTCTAATTTCAAAGCACTGTGGTCTGAAAATATGCAGGGAAGAATCCCAATCTTTTGGTACCAGTTGAGACCTGATTTGTGACCTAGGATGTGATCTATTCTGGAGAATGTTCCTGGGCACTAGAGAAGAATGGGTATTCTGTTGCTTTGGGATGGAATGTTCTGAATATGTCTGTGAAGTCCATTTGGTCCAGTGTGTCATTTAAAGTCTTTATTTCCTTGTTGATCTTTTGCTTAGATGATCTGTCCGTTCCAGTGAGGAGAGTGTTAAAGTCCCCCACTATTATTGTATTGTTGTCAATGTATTTCTTTGCTTTTGTTATTAATTGCCTTATATAATTGGCTGCTCCCATGTTAGGGGCATAGATATTTACAATTGTTAGATCTTCTTGTTGGATAGACCCTTTAAGTTGGATGTAGTGTCCTTCCTCATCTCTTATTACGGTCTTTCGTTTAAAATCTAATTTGTCTGATATAAGGATTGCCACCCCAGCTTTCTTTTGGTGTCCATAGCATGGTAAATGGTTTTCCACCCCTTCACTTTCAATCTGGGGGTGTCTTTGGGTCTAAAATGAGTCTCTTGAAGATAGCATATCGATGGGTCTTGTTTTTTTATCCAATCTGATAGCCTCTATCTTTGATTGGGGCATTTAGCCCATTTACATTCAGGGTAACTATTGAAAGATATGAATTTAGTGCCATTGTATTGCCTGTAAGTTGACTGTTACTGTATATTGTCTGTTCCTTTCTGGTCTATGTTGCTTTTAGGCTCTCTCTTTGCTTAGAGGACCCCTTTCAATATTTCTTGTAGGGCTGGTTTTGTGTTTGCAAATTCCTTTAGTTTTTGTTTGTCTTGGAAGCTTTTTATCTCTCCTTATATTTTCAATGACAGCCTAGCTGGATATAGTATTCTTGGCTGCATATTTTTCTCGTTTAGTGCTCTGAAGATATCATGCCAGTCCTTTCTGGCCTGCCAGGTCTCTGTGGATACGTCTGTTGCCAGTCTAATGTTTCTACCATTGTAGGTAACAGAGTTCTTCTCCCGAGCTGCTTTCAGGATTTTCTCTTTGTCTCTGAGACTCGTAAGTTTTACTATTAGATGTCGGGGTGTTGACCTATTTTCATTGATTTTGAGAGGGGTTCTCTGTGCTTCCTGGATTTTGATGCCTTTTTTTCCCCACAAATTAGGGAAGTTCTCTGCTGTAATTTGTCCAATATACCTTCTGCCCCTCTCTCTTTCTTCTTCTGGGATCCCAATTATGCTAATGTTTCGTCTTATCGTATCGCTTATCTCTCGAATTCTGCCCTCGTGATCTAGCAGTTTATCTCTCTTTTTCTCAGCTTCTTTATTTTCCATCATTTGGTCTTCTATATCACTGATTCTCTCTTCTGCCTCATTTATCCTAGCAGTTAGTGCCCCCATTTTTGATTGCACCTCATTAATAGCCTTTTTGATTTTGACTTGGTTAGATTTTAGTTCTTTTATTTCTTCAGAAAGGGTTTCTCTAATAACTTCCATGCTTTTTCAAGCCCAGCTAGTATCTTTAAAATCATAATTCTGAACTCTAGTTCTGACATCGTACTAATGTCCGTATTGAGTAGGTCCCTGGCAGTTGGAACTACCTCTTGTTCTTTTTGTTGAGGTGATTTTTACCATCTTGTCATTTTGTCCAGAGGAGAATAGATGAATGAGAGAAGAAAATGCTAACAGGGTAACAACATCCCCAGAGAATATACTCTAAAGAAATCAGAAAAGACCTGAAACCAGGGGCAAAGAAAGGGAAAGAAGGAAAAAAGAAAAAGAAAAAAAAAAGAAAAAGATAAAAACAAACAAAAACAGAAGAAAACAAAAAAAAACAGAATATGATCAAATATGATCAGGCTAGTGCATAGATCAGTGCCACACACTAGATTTTGGGTGTATTTTGGTCTGTTAGGAGAAAGTGCCTCCCAAAATTGTAAAGAAAGAAAGACTTATATATGTACAAAATAAGGGTTGATATGATGAAGGGATGGAATATGACTGTAAAGATGAAAATTATAAAAAATTTTGTAAAAGGAATTGATAAGTTGTTTGAAAAAAGAATGAAAAGGGTTTAAAAAAATGGAGAGAATATGATCAGGCAGGAGACTAGAACAAAGCCATACACTAGAGATTTACAGTATATTTTGATCTGTTAGAAGAAACTGTATGTGAAAATTTTAAAGAGAGAACAACTTATATATATATATGCCAAAAATAAGGGTAACTACTATGAAGGGATAGAATATGACTCTAAAAATGAAAAATAAAAATGTTTTTTAAAAAAGGGATTGATAAGATGGTGGTTGAAAAAGGGAAAAAGAAAAAATTACAAAAAAAAATTACAAAAAATTAACTTTGAAAGACTAAAGAATCATGGTCAAAAAGCCATGGATTGTATGTGCAGTATTCCCCCAGCGCTGGAGTTCTCCTGTTCTCTTTGATCGGTAAACTTGGTCTTGGCTGGCTGTTCGTGCAGATCTTCTGGGGCAGGGGCCTGTTGCCGTGGTTCCCAAATGTCTTTGCCGGAGGCGGAATTGCCCCGCCCTTGTCGGTCCGGGCTAAGCAAGCTGCTTGGGTTTGCTCTCAGGAGCTTTTGTTCCCTGCAAGCTCTCGGCACAGCTTTGGAGGACCAGGGTGAAAATGGTGGCCTCCCAATCTCCACCCGGAGGAGCCAAGAACTCGGGGCCCCGCTCCTCAGTGCGCCCCCAGAGAAAAGCACTCACTCCCGTGTCCCCGGTCTCCGGCCGCACTCCGTGCTCACCCGGCCTGTGACCGAGCGTTTCTATCTCTGGCTCCCGACCCCGTGTGGAGTCTCCAAACCCAGCAGATCCCTGCGGTGCGCTCCCGCACCGCTCCTCCCGGGGGAGGAAGGGGAGTCTCCCCGGCTCTGTCGCTTGTTGGGTCCCTGCTGGAGGAGCAGTGGCCCGACTGTGTCACCGATCACAGTCTATGGCAACCCCGAGCTGAGAGCCCGCGCCTCGGCTCCATCTCTGCAGCCGGCTTCCCCGCTCCGATCCCTGGGAGCTCTGCCGCACTCAGGCACCCCCGGTCTTTCTGTGACCCCAAGGGTCCTGAGACCACACTGTCCCGCGAGGGTTCCACCCCCCGCTTAGCCACTGGAGCGACGTCCCTCAGCGGAGCCGCTTCTCAAAGGTCCGATTTTGTGCTCCGTGGCTCTAGCACTTGCCAGAAGCGGCCGACGGAGGCCCCCTCCCCCGCCGTCTATCCTCCCGAATATCGCCTCGGCTTCACTTCTCCGCACGTCCTACCTTCCAGTAAGTGGTCGCTTCTCTGTTCAGAGAGTTGTTGCTACTCTCCTCTTCGGTCTCCTGTTGAGTTCGTAGGTGTTCAGAATGGTTTGATCCCCATCCAGCTGAATTCCTGAGACCAGACGAAATCCAGGTCTCCTACTCCTCCACCATCTTGCTCCGCCCTCAGAACTTGTTTTGAAATAAAGCATCCTAGCGGTAATTACAACAGGTCTTAATTTATTCCTCTAACATTTCTTTTTTAATATTCAACATGGGAAAAATGTGACTGTGGCTTCTACATCTATTCTCCAACTAGAATATGACTCTAGTTTCCGAAATCCTGTTTCCCTGAATCTAAATGTTGTTTTCCATCCTAGCTGGCCATATCATGGGACCAGATAGGGAATTCATGATTATTTACCCTCACTTCATGCTTCCACCATTGTTATCTAATTTATTTCTCATATGAAGTATGTGTCATTATCCTCAACTTAATGATTAGGGAATTAAGACTCCAAGAACAAAGTAATCTTTCCAAGCCCACCTAAGAGGGAGCGGTGGGAACTGGGATTCAAATGTAAGCCTTCGAGATCTGGTGTTTGGGTTTTTTCTCAGGCTATTGTGCTGCTCCAGGGCAGGTAGCTGGGCCCAGCTGTGAAGGATAGGGTAGGAGAAGAGATCTGAGGCAACAGCTCAGTTAGGAGCTGGGGTACCCTTTCTTTGCTTCTCCAGATTCTCTCTCTACCTTCCTCCCCCTGGTGTGCTCTGGAGGCTGGTGCACACTAGCAGTATGGAGGGCTCCCTTGTCCTGCAGCTCTAGGAGCTCAGAGCGAGGAGGGGGGGGCGGACAATGGCAGGACATTGTTTACTTCTGGCCTCTCTGCCACATCACAGTTATTGGTGGCATTTCCCCAAGCAGCTATCCTGTGCAGATTCCAAAAACCTCTCCCTCATTATTTGCCACTCCAGGCCTGCATGTGGTAATGTGTCCCCGCTGTTATGTTGTTCTATTGCCTGGGGGAATAAAGCCAGTCCTTGTTAATTTCTCTGCCCACATCTTTGTAAAATATCATCTGTGTTACATTTTTTCCTCAAATTAGCTGGTTGGAGTGTGCCATTTTTTTTCCTGCTGATTCCCGAGAGACACCAGTAATCATAATAGCACTGGGTGCTTTTTAATTTGTATTGTTTTTACTTTTCTCAGATTCATCGCTTCTCCAACAATTTTTATAGTGATTTGAGTGGTGTGATGACAATTCAAGCAAAGCCACTGCAGCAGAGACCTACCTATTTCTCAGATAGAACACAGTAAGTATAAGAAATAATCACCCCGCCTCTTCTGTATGCTGGGTAACTTTGAGCACTGAAGACTACAGAGGATGTGGGATAAGGAGCATCCTGTTTAACCCCATATTCACTAGGTGTGCCTGAGCCCATTCGGGAAAGGAGACAGCCACGCATGAGAATGAAGACACACTATTCTAACATCAACCACAAAATGATCACCGTTAGGTTAGGGCAGATAAATAAGGGGAAGAGAGCTGTGAATTCTTAATCTTGTGGGCTATACTGTAGGATTACAATCAGTGAGAACCTTAGATTTTTTCCCCCTGTGGAAGATTCTTCATTGAAATAGAAATTGAATTGGAAATGATAGCCTGTCCGTTCATTCAACCAGTATTTAGGAGCATCTTCTTGAGCCAGGCATTGTCCTAGACGATACCTAGTAATGGATACATGTATATGTGTCCTGTTGTCCTGATGCTGACATCTGAGTAATCAGCTTGACTTCCACCCATCCCCCAGGAATGAGCAAGAGGACAGATCACTGGGTGCAGGGCCCAGTGCCCTTTCTTTGGCACGGCACCGCCTGGGACGAACCTCCTCCGATGCTCGCATACTCCACACTTCTGAAAAGAAAACACCTGCGTACACGAGGCTGCCTTCTCTTACTTCAGACTCACAGAGGATGAAAACCCCCAATGTGTACAATGATGAAGTTCTTAGGGGAACAAAACTGTAAGTTCTGTCTGTCTCCTAGTAGACCAGCTGTCACAGAAGACGGAGACGCTTGCCAGTTAGGGCTTATGGATTCGTATGCACGAAGCATCCTCTATCAGATTGTATGTGGCCACTTTCCAAGTAGTTCGTGAATTTGAGTATTTCACATGAGTTGTGTTGCAGTAGTCGAGTTGACTGTATACTTGAATATAGAGTCAGGTAATGTACCCATAGCCGTGCCATAAAATGCATCTGTAATGGTGAGGTGATCTTGGATGGGAATTCGGTGGCCTCATCTGTAAAACTAACAGTTAGCCAATGCTTTCAAGTTACGTAATTAATTCTTTCTCATTATGAGGTTCAAAAAAATTAATGTGCATAAAATGCTATACAAATAAAAAGGACATATATAACTATTAGTTTTTTGTTTGTTTCAAATTTTTATTTAAATTCTAGTTAGTTAACACAGTGTGATATTGGTTTCAGAAGTAGCATAACTATTAGTTTTTATTTATCTCTAAGGCTATGTTTCGCTCCACGTGGGGAGTTTCAGAAAAGCTTTTGACCTTAGGGATCAACTTCAAATCATTGCCTTGTTAGAAAGGAATCCGTCCCCTCCTTCACTGCAGAATTACGAAGGAGCAATCCAGCTTTCTCACTCATAAGGGCCAGTGTTTATTGGGTGCATTCTGTCACCAGCACCAGCTAAAGGAGTCACATTTATTATTTATTCCCTGCCACAAATCTTTTGAGTTGGTCCTCGTAGTATCCCAGATCCGGGGTGAAGAGACAGAGACTGAGAGAAGTTGCATAACTTTCCCGAGATGATCCCACGAGGGAGAGAGAGGCAGAGCTGGGACTCTGCACAGTGCGGTTGCACTTTGGAGACCATGCCCGCAGGGCCCCTGGGGCCACCTGCCTCCTGCCTCGAGGGAGCCAGTGTTTAAGGGGTTGCCTTAGGCCCCCCCCGCCCTGCAGGGGTTGGGGGCAAGAGCAGCTGCCAGGGCTTAACCAGCCCCTAGGTTTTTCAGGATGCATTCCACAGTGCCAAGCCACGATTGGTTTTTTGATGGGTCACTGTTTCTTTCACAGTCTGAAACTGGTATTTCCAGCGTTATTTGGGGTATTCCAGTTATCTGGGGCTATTTGCTCTGGCAGTTCTTTCAGGAGCTCTCCCCCTCCTCTCTTCCCACTGGGGACCACCAGGGCCACCTCCCCCCTGCCAGTGTCACTAGCACCTCGCTGGCCGTCTCTTCCTCCTCCCAGCCCACCTGGGCTCCACCGTCAGGCTTTCATCCTAAACCTTTTCTGTTTTCTACTGAAGTCATTCCCTTCATGCTCTGGCCCCTTCCTATCTGTAGACCTGTGTTTTTCAACGTTTTTGTTATTACTGCCGTACTAAGGAGCCCTTTTAGACTCTTTTTCCTAATTCCTCCCCCACCCGTGGAATTTTAATGCCACAAATATACTGTACAGTCTATGTACTGTTCTTTATATCTGTGTTTTATGCATAAAAAGAACAAGGTTTTTTTTTTTTTTTTTTGGTCCCACCAACAATTCATGTTTGCCCCTTGGGGGCAATGTCACCATCTTTGACTGGGGGCAGCCTTATCATCTCTCCGACCCACAAACAGACCAGCTGTGTGTGTTCTGACTGCCGTGATTTTGTTCGTGCTCTGTCTTTCACTTTTATTAAAAATAACCTTTTTTTTTTTAACCATCAAAGTACAACAAGTTCTCTGTGGAACATTAGCACAATACCAAAAATATGAGTAGGTATCAAAGAGCCCCTGTATGCCCAACACATAGAAACAGAGAAATGATAACTTGGCAAGATGACTACCAATTTTGTCTGTGGTTATGTTTCTTCTTTTCTCTTCTGTCCCTTATCTTTTTTCTAATACTACATTATCCTACTATTGTAGCACTTTCTCATATGATATTTTCACTTAATTTTATTCATATTTTCCATGTTGTTAAATATTTCTGAAATATTTCCGAAATGACTAGAGAATAACATGTGGGTGTGTGATAATCTATTAAGTATTTCCCATTATGGAAACTTTTCATTCCTTCTATATTTTCCCCTATTATAAGGTATAGTGAACATCATTTTTTAAAAGATTTTATTTATTTATTTGTCAGAGAGAGAGAGAGAGAGCAGGAGCCGGGGGAGGGGGTGGCAGAGAGAGAAGCAGACTCCCCGCTGAGTAAGGAGCCCGATGAGGGAGTCGATCCCAGGACCCCAGGAAAATGACCTGTGCCAAAGGCAGTGGCTTAACTGACTGATGAGACACCCAGGCGTCCCTGAACATCATTTTTATATAAATCATTTTTTTAAGTTTTTATTAAATTCCAGTTAACATACAGTATAGTATTAGTTTCAGGTGTACAGTATCATTTTATATAAATCTTAATAAGGAAGACTTCAAATTGTGTCCTGGTGGTAAAATCCTAGAAGTAAAGCTACCAGGTCAAAGGTTATGGATATTTTTAAGACTCTTGAAATATTTTTGCAAAGCTCTTCCCAGAATGGTTCTCACAATTTGTAATCCCACTGGCAGGACACAAAGATCTTTTCTTGCAGCCTCGAAACTATGGATAGTATATGTATTTTAAAACATCACAGGTCAAAAGGGTCATATTTTAACTTTCATAACTTTATTATTAGTGACTAAATGAATTAGAATCTTATCCTAGACTATCCATCTCCATTCTTGTGTATCATTCAAAACCTTGGATTCCTTATTGATTTCCATCTGGATGATCATGTTTTCAGGAACCTTCAAGGGCCTGGCACAGCCGAGCACTCAGTAAATACAGGTTAACATCACTGCTGACCAAGGAGGAGGTGACTGGAGCTGGTGGTCAGTCCCTCTCCGCGTTTGTCTTGCTGACACTCTGCTCATTTTACGTGAGCATTTCTTTCTGGAAGGCAGTTGTGATTAGTAGTTCAGTTGGGGAGCTTCGGGTGGGGTCTGGCCCCTGCTGTCTGCGGCTGGCTGCTCAGCCAAATGTTGTTTTGTTTACAGGCAAACTGGCATGGAGTGTGTGTCCTCCCCGCTGGTTCAAGCCTCCCGGAGCAGGTTACCCCCAATAGGCTCAGAGACCGGTGAGCAGAATATGGCAGTTCCTGGATCTCGACCTGTTTCTGTAAGACAGATTTCATTCTGTTTAAGTGCACCATTTAGATTGTCTCTTGGGAAACAGACAAGCAGAATATAATGTTGGCCCTTCACAGTGAACTCAGTGCCATCAAATGTTTCATAATCTGCTTCCTGAAAGTAACTGGCTTGCGACAAGGGACAGGAGGTGGGAGGGTTAATTCACTGTTTTGTGAAATACAAACATCATTTGAACTAAGTCACAAAGTCCAGGTGTCAAGGAACATCTGATAGGATGGTAGAGGGAAGCAAAGAGCATGAAGGTCAGGTCAGAAGATAGGGAGATCTGTGTTTGAACCCTGCCAGGTAAACTCTGTATGACTTGTAGACATATTCTCCCTGCGTCTTAATTTTCTCACCCGTAAAAGGGCCAAAGTGATTCCTTCCTCAAAGAATTGTTATAAGGGTGAAATGAATTTATAGATGGTAGATTATGCCTGAATAAAGTAAGATCTCAGGAAAACACCTGTGGCATTTTTATCAGGCCTCATTCTCACACCTGCACCCATGCTCAACGCAGCCACATGATGGCAAATGGTCTGGGCAGGTCTGGGGTCCCTAGTCTGCATAACCACATTTCCCCCCAGATGTACGATGACTCCTCACTTCACTCCCATACAGGTAACTTGTCTCTGTTTTGCAAAACATAGAAGGACCCCAGTTGTGGGAGCGTAAAGGACTAAAGAGAAAACCCAACAGAAACGTTTTCTCTTGGATTCCTTTGCCTCCTCCAGTACTGCAATAGAACCCATTCCTAGAGAGGCAGGAGTTGCAAAGGGTTGTTGTGTAACCTTAGCATGTTGTGGCTTAGAGTAAGGTCATAAAAGAAGGCAAACATCAAAAAAAAAAAGTCTGATGCTTCACAAATGCAAAATTACATGGCTATTATAATTTAACAGTAAGAATTTTAGGTGGTTAAGTTTCTGAATCCATGTTTATTTCTGAGGTCCGTACCATTTAATCAGGTTACATAAGAAAATTACATAATTAAAATGTATATTGATATTCATGTGTGATGGACCTTATACTTCACAGTATATAAATAAAAGTTTTGAATTAACAAGTGAATGAGCACATAGAGTTCTTCTTTTGCCTTTTTTAAGGATTGCATTTACCTTAAACCAGAACATATTATCCTTTATTCAGTACAGAGGGAGGCAGCCACAAAACCGTGTGCTAAGTGCAATTCCTGACAGTTCAAAGCGATCGCCTCTTCGAGAGAGATCTCTGACTATAGAACACTTTTCAAGACCCAGCACGACCCATGCATTTCGGGTGGGTTGCCTGTTAACCCTAAATATGATTTTTGAAAATGTCTGAAACAATAAAACTCATCCCTCATTTTATTTTTCTTCCAACAGTTAGATACTCCCCGGAAAGGTTCGTTGACCCTGATGGAATTTGCTGGCCACACATGGACAAGTCAGAGTTTCTTCACAGGTCGGTTTTCTCCACATATAAATAAAATGATATAATAGGTGAGGTTTCAGGTTTTGGAAAGAGAAATTGAGGATTATCTACCTTAACGGGACTATTTTGACCATGTAGGAGGAAATACCAAGTGTTTCTCTGCTATGTCCAGACACAGAAGTCCCTACAAAGAGCAAAACCGCAGAGATAAGCACCTATCTGCTATTCGGCATAAAGGGGGAAATGTGCCCAAACGCTCTTCATTAAATCAGAGCCCTCACTCTCAGCAAAAGGAAAATTCTGTCTCATGAGTCTTACGAGAAATGTCAGTGTCTCTCTCTGCAATAGAGTTTTCATGTTTTCCATGAAACCCTAATCTTAGTTCTCTTTGAAGACCTAATAATAAAAATGCTTCATAAAATTAATACAAATATTCTATTTTATAATGGAGAGTTGTACAGATAAATACTTATTTTCAGCTATTTTTAGAGTAAAGTTTCTAGTCCGAATTCAGGCCACTGATGTTTCAGTTTTCCAAACTGTTGCCAGCATTTTTGTTTAAGGAGGCAACATAGGGTCGTCATGAGTTGTGATATTCTGGAATCAAATGCCTGTTTTCCATCCTACTTGCTGAGCTGTCTTAGGAGAGCCTCAGCCTCTCTGGGCCTCAGGTTCCTCTTTTGTAATAGGCTGGGTGGATAAAACCATTGTTGGAAAAACGTATGCAAAGGACTTAGCTAGATTCCAGGCATCTATTCTTGTTTAAAAATTATGAATAATTTGTATCTAGATAATCTGAAACGTAAAGGATGATTTGCTATTTTAAGGCAAATGCTATAGTTTAAAAAATAAATCTGGTAAAAGGGAAGCCCTGGGACAACAGAGCAATTTTATCACTGTTTACACCAGCCCTTCTATAGTTCTGTAGCGCAGTGGTGTCGAAGATTCTTAAGCCCTTTACAATTTTTCTCCTATGTGAATAGCACGAAGCTACTGTGACTTTCTGTTGCTTTTCTTTGTATATTCCCTAGCATCATTCACTCTCACTGTCAGTGATGGTAATTTGTTCTCTAAAAGGCAGCCATGCCATGTTATAAGTATCGGTCTGACTTGTAGATGGTTGGAGGAAAGTAGGCATCAAAGCGTGTTTATTAATACATAACAATGTGCCAAGTGCTCGTTCTGTGCCACGTTCTGTGCTGAGGGCCAGCATTCAAACACCGAGGATGTTTTGGTCTGTGCCTCAAGGAACACTCAGTGTAGTAGGGAAGAGGGAAAGGACCACGAGGGAGGTGAGCAGGACCGCCCGCTGGATATGCAGATGGGTAAACGGACAGAGAGGCTTCCCAGAGGAGCCAAGAGCCATGCCCTGCAGGATGGGCATCACGTGGTATGCGAGAGAGAGAGAGAGAGAGAGAGAGAGAGAGAGAGAGAGAAAGATTCCATGGGTGGCCAGGAGACCATGGTGCTGAAGGAGAGAGCTCATGGAATTCTGATGAATTCATTTTTGGAGATGTTGCCCGTAGCATGTTGACTGGAGCTATCTAATAGTTTGCTGGGCACACAGGATTAGAGGTTCGGAGAGGGAACTGGGCTCTGAATTCGTTTTAAATCTGCACACTTAATTTTCCCCCAATACCAAGTCAGTATATTCTCTTATCGATAATTTTGTGACTATTGTTATTGATGGTCAGAAGCCTTTTTCATTTCTATAAGAGTAACTGAGGGTACATGAGAGAGATATTCTTGTATTTCTAAGCATTTATTTTCTTTTCCTCTCAGAAGCAGGTGTGTAATCTCTTTCTTAACCTTTGCTTCCAGGTCAGAAACAACAGGAGCTATTAACTTATCAACATTTGGTCTGTGGCAGAAAAAAAAAGAGAAAAGGGGAAGCTGTGGGGTATCCCCAACAGTGGGAAGGATGTCTTCAGGCAGCTGACATTGCCTCAGTCCCCAGGAAGTAGTAGGACCACCAGAGCTAACCACTCAACTTCCTGGGCCTCAGGGATCCACCTCTGGGTAGAAGGTTCTAGCAAACCCACCTGCTCTCAGAGTACACAGGGCCAGCACCGAGGCTTTGGTGGAGGGGAGCCCCCTTCTTTCTTCTCAGGACCCCAAACAACAGTTTTTGTCTATTTCCTGGTTTATGTACAAGTGACATGAAAATAGTTTTTTTCTTTTTTAAAAATATCATCTGCATGGAATCCTTTTGAGAGCTGGAATTATTAACATTTTAATGAGAGTTACTTTTTGGTTGGTGTTTCAGGTTCACAATATCCGCCTAAATCTTTTCAGAAGATGACTCTGACTACAAGAAAGAGATTCCAAGTGGCTTCTTGATGGAACTTGGACTTCAAAGCCTCAGCACACCATTTGTCACTTGAAAAATGGAAGAACAAGTATTATATTATGTATCTGTTTGTCTGACAGTGAGATGTAAGCCTGTGTGAGAGAAATGCAAACAAATAAACAATTTAATTTTGAACACTTGCATTGCAAAGAGAATACAAGTCAAATTCACCAACCTTCTCTATTGGAAGCATTCCAACAGAGATTCTTTAGGCTTTGCTCAGAAGAATCTGATCTGTGTTTATCATCCATCATTTTATCAATTATACACAGACACACATGTAATTAGTGTATGTTTACACACACTACTTAACAATGTGAGAGGATATTATCTAGGAATATGCCATTTTGTAATGTTGTGTTTTGAAATGTGTGTTTTGTGTCTCATTCTGTCATTGATCCATCAAAATCCTGGTCACTAATAGATATCACAACCTTCTCTAGAAAATAGCGAAGCCATCTTTGGTACAATATGCCAGTTTAACTAAGGTTCAGATGATCCTAATCATTGCGCTGACTTTCTTACACCTGTTTTTTTTAAAAAGTACTTTAGTCACGAGCTTCTTTGAGGAATGTCAGTGGCTGCCTCCCGAGCCAATCAGGTTTTACTGGTTTTCTTGCTCAAACTCGGACAGTTTATTCAAAAGTAGCCCAAACTTATTGATTTTTAAACCATAATTAAAATATATTGCATGTGGTTTCCTCTTCGTTGTTTGCAGGCGAAGGTGTTCATCCACTGGAAGGAAGGCTTCAGCAGACCTCTTCCTTATTTGACCCCAGTGTGACCTTTGCTCAGGTGCCACCTCTGCCATAAAGCCTTCCCGATCCCTCCGCCTAAAGTAGCAGCTCTCTCGTCTCTGTCCCTTTGCCCTGCTTCCTTTTCCTTCAGAGCATGTGTCCCTATTTGCTAGTCATATGGAAAATGGAACAGGGGATGCCAAGGAGAAGTGGACGATTGGAGGCCGGGCTCTAGGGCCGTTTTCTTTGCTCCCCCACCCCATGTTTTTCCTCTATAGAGACTTGTATCCTTAGGCTCACTTTTAGATTCTCAGGTCTCAAATCACCATAATTTCCTTTTTTCTATCAATACTTATATTTTATCAATTTTTTATTAATCCAAAATGAAAGTTTATCTATCTATCATCATATAAATGTATAATAAATTATTTTCAGACATATTTGTGGTTGTAAGAAAAGAGGATCTTGGCCTATTTATAGATGTCTGCAATTGAAAAGTGTGTTGGGACTGGAATTAGCGTTGTCCTTGACCACGGAGTGACAGAACAAACATGATGCTAGCTAGAGTCATCGTGCCTCTGACTGATCATTTCTCCCTTACATTCCTGACTCATTTCTTATAGTAATGGAGCATGTTAGGGGGTAGATGGATGGCCAAAGCTCTGTAACTCTAGGTAATATTTTTAATGCTCAGTTACCCATACAAAGCAGACTGGAGCATTTTGAGAATTTTCTAACCTCTCCCTCAACATTAGCTTACAGAAACTTTCAAGAGAAAATATCGGGTTTTTTTTTTAAGATTTTATTTATTCATTTGACA
Source organism: Eumetopias jubatus (assembly GCF_037043125.1). Taxonomy (NCBI): domain Eukaryota; kingdom Metazoa; phylum Chordata; class Mammalia; order Carnivora; family Otariidae; genus Eumetopias; species Eumetopias jubatus. The sequence goes on from NW_028274808.1 coordinate 17,305,849, forward strand.
GAGAGAGACACAGCGAGAGAGGGAACACAATCGGGGGGAGTGGGAGAGGGAGAAGCAGGCTTCCCGCCGAGCAGGGAGCCCGATGCGGGGCTCGATCCCAGGACCCTGGGATCATGACCCGAGCCGAAGGCAGACGCTTAATGACTGAGCCACCCAGATGCCCCGAAAATATTGGTCTTAACTTAGCAGCCCCCAAATATGAGGCATTACTCGGCATGGGAGCAGTCTGGAGTCCCGGTTCCTGAGGGCCTCTAGTTTGGTTTCTCTGGTCCCTAATTATGGCTAACTGTACCCTTTCTATCCACCCTGCTCTTAACAGACCCACTCAGGCTAATTTCTGCCCATTTCCAGGAACCATGCAACTCCTTCCCCAATCAGCGCAGACTTCTTAGAAGGAAAATGGTATTCATTCTAAACTAACATTAAGGTAGAGTATCCAAGATAAATTATTTTCTCATGCAGAACCACTGAATATATTTTATGGGAGCTTCTGAGTTTTGTAAATGATCATCTATTATTTATATATGTATTGATAAAAATGCTTTCAAAGATAGAACCCGGTGCAGCGATCCTGATTTGCATCTTCTAAATCTTTTCAAGAAGAGGATAAAGTATGATTTTAGAGATAACGGAGACTTGGCTCTGCCACTGACTTTAAAAACACTTGTTTATAGCATATATTTTTACACCTGTATTAAAGATAATATTTTATTTATAGGTTAACTGAGATTTAGAGGTTAGTAAATAATGCTTATGTCAAGGATGGTGCTTTTTGAACTGATTAGGGAAAAATTGGGGCAGTGTTTTCATAATAATCTACCTTGATAAATGAGTCTTAGAATTTCTCTGTTAAAAATTAAAAAAGACAAGTTGAGTAACTCCTGAGATCAGTTTTTAAATGAAGGTTAATGACTACATTTACTGAAATGTCTGTTAATTCATCCAAAACCAGGAAGAAATGAAGGAATTTTAAAATAATATAAAAACAGGGACACCTGCCTTCCGCTCAGGTCATGATCCCAGGGTCCTGGGATCGAGTCCCAAATCGGGCTCCCTGCTCAGTGGGGAGTCTGCTTCTCCCTCTGCCTGCAGCTCCCCCTGCTTGTGCTCTCTCTCTCTCTCTCTCTGACAAATAAATAAAATCTTAAGAAAAAAATAAAAATATAAAACATGTAAAATACCATAGAAAACGGCTAAATTTTATAAACTTAATATCAACGGAAGTATCCATACTGGAACTAGAATGGAATTTCCATGCCAATTATGAGGTACATTTTTATAAAATGTCATAAAACATGTGGGTATTATATTTTTATTGTCCCTGCTTCATTATGACCACAGATCTTATTCAGGAATTTTAGCTCTCTAATTTTTAATAAAAGTATTGAAAGAATTTTCAAGACTTCATTACACTTATAAAACTTCTTTCCATTCCCAATTTTTATATCTGTGTACCTCTCCAGTTTCTAATACACGGGTTATTCACTCATTTATTTCTAACTGCATAGCATACTTTTCCCAGTAAATTAAAAATACATAACCATACATGTTTGGGAGGGTTTATCTCATTTATGAATACCCCAATATAAGCTTTTTTTCCCCCCCAGGAAATGACATTCCTGTGTGATAATCATGGATTTACTATTTCATCAAATATTCATCAAGCACCTTCTTTGTGTCAGATTCTTTCTAAGCATTGGGACTGGACAAGACGAAGTCCAAAGTGTTTGCCCTAATAGAACTTTGATTCTAGCAGAGGAGAACGATTATAAACAAATCGATACCAACATAACGCAAGGTCAGGTAGCAATAGTGCTGTGAAGAAACATAAAAAGGGGTGAGGTAACAGTGGAAAGAGCTGCAACTTTAGATAAAATAGTCAGGAAAGGCTTTATTGCAGAGGTAATATTTGAGCAAAGACTTGAAGATAAGAAAAGAAACATGTATATATGAAAAAGCATTCTAGGCAGGAAAAAACACACAGTCCTAAAACAGGAGCACACCTGGAGGTTTGAGGAACAGAAAAGAGGCCAGTGGGACATGGCATGGAATTAGCAAGCGGGTAATATAACAGGAGATGAGATCGGTGAAGTAATTGGAGCCGAAGGGTTAAAATCCTTTTTGACCTTGGAAATGGTAAATTATCTGAAATAGGAAGCCCCTGGAGAGTTTTCAGGAGGAGTGACATAATCTGACTCCAGAGGGTGTTCAGGATCAGATGATAGTGGTACAGCTGGTGAGGAGTCAAGGGACTTTGGATATCTTTTGAAATTTGAGTCAATAGGATTTGCTTTTGCATTGTATATGGACTGTGATGAAAAGGAATCAAGATTGATTCCCAGGCTTTGGCTTAACACTAGGGAGCATGCTGTGAATGTCATGTTTGAGATGCCTATAAGAGGGGCGCCTCGGTGGCTCCGTTGGTTAAGCATCTGCCAGTCATTTAAACATCTGCCTTTGGCTCAGGTCATGATCCCAGGGTCCTAGGATCGAGTCCCACATCGGGCTCCCTGCTCAGTGGGGAGTCTGCTTCTCCTTCTCCCTCTACGCCCCACCCTCTGCTCAGGCTCTCTCTCTCTCTCTCTCTCTCTCAAATAAATAATTTTTTTTTTTTTTAAAAAGAGAGAGATGCCTATTAGATGCCTAAGTGGGGATGTTGAGACATTTGGTTAACTGTACCTGGGGTTTAGAGAAGAAGTACAGACTGGAGGGATATATTTGGCAACTGTCAACATCTAGATGGTATTTGAGTGCCAAAGTGGATGAAATAACCAAGAGCCTGAGTGTAGACATGCAGGGAAAACAAGAGTTCTGGGCCCTGGGCCTCTTAACATCTAGAGCAACAGGATGTGAAGAGAAACTAGCAAAGCCGACGGAGAAGGAATGACTGGTGCGGGAGAACAAACATTAAAGAACGTGGAATGCTCAAAGTCACGTGGGGGAAAAGAATTTTCCAAGGAGGTGACAAGGACTCAAATATGTTGAATGCTGTTGATAAGGGCCAAGAAATTACTTGAAGACTTAGCCACAGGGAAGATACTGGTGACGTTGACAAGATCTGTGTTAGTGAAATGGACAAGGCCTGGTTGCAGAGGGTTCAGGAGAGACTATGAGGAGAGGAATTGAAGCCAACAGGCATGGCCAGTCTTTTGAGGGATTTTTCTGTAAAGGTGAGCAGGGGAATGGATCTAAAGGGAGATGTGGACTCAATCCTTTAGAAGAGGAAGAAAATAAAAATAATGCGATATACTTAAATAGATTAAATAAATACATTTTCTTAAGGTCTTAACGTGATTAAATAATATAGAAGTGAGTAGAAGACAAGAATATAGACGTGACTAAAAGACAAAAAGACAAAAGACAACTTATAGTGTAAGTCCTTCTCCATTCCCACTCCATAGAATTGATCAGCATTTTTCTTTCTAGACATTAGTTTAGCTGTAGAGAAAGAAACTTTTTCTCCCAAAGATGACACAGCATTATATATTCAGTTCTGCAATATATATTGCAGTTATATAAAGATGTCATGCATTATATATTCAGTTCTGCAAGTTGTTTATTAGTTTTCCACTTAGTATTTCATGAGCCTCTTTCCACACTGGTACTTAACAGATGACTTAAAAAAAAAAAAAAAATCAGTTGGAGAAAAGCCCTAGGCAGTGTTTCTCTCTACTTCAAAGAGGCCCTGTAAATGCCTGTGTGAAACCTATACAATAGCTGCAGATAAAACTAATCTAATTAAGCAAAGTAGGAATCCAGAGCATGTCTAAACTTACCAGCTTCCTTGACACTTTTGCTATAGTTTAGGGACCTGCTACCAGGAGAGGGGCACTCCCAGCCCAAGCCCTTAAACAAACGGAGGGTTCTAGAGGGGACGGGGGTTGGAGGATGGGTTAGCCTGGTGATGGGTTTTAAAGAGGGCACGTACTGCACGGAGCACTGGGTGTTACACGCAAACAATGAATCATGGAACACTACATCAAAAACTAATGATGTAATGTATGGTGATTAACATAACAGAATAAAAAAAATTTTTAAAAAGACTCTATATGAAAAAAAAGGGGGGGAAACCTCATCGGAAATGGAGCGGGAGGCCAGCCGGGCTCTCGCACCCTACCATTCATCCTCAATTGCAGACCCAACACAAAGAGAGGTACTCGCAAGTGATACTACTTTACTATCCCAGGAGGGAGGGAGAAAAGTTTTTCTCCTCCCCTAGCAACAGCACAGCCAATGAAAGACTGTCACAGTTCAGCCAATGAGAAGCCACTACCCTTGGAACTCCCACATTAGCCAATGGACTTTTTGTTTCTAACATACTGCCAATTCTCTCCTTCCTCTATAAAAGAGGGCTTTTTTTTCTTCTTCGTTCTCTGGGCTTGTCGATGGTTTTGCTGTCTTTCGTATGCCTCAAATTGCAGTTCTCTGCTACAACCAAGTATACTTCCCATGTTTGCAGGTAAAATAACTGACAGTTTTATTTTTAGGGTTAAGGCACGATTGAGGTAGCCCAGGCTGAGAAAAAGAGGGAAATTGGGAGTTAGGGAACACAACCCTTGGGCAGAATTCCAGCATCCTTGTCACTGTCCTTTTCCTTCTGCAGGCTCAGTGATTGGTCTTCATTCTCTTTTGGGATTACGTCATAATTACTGTCTCCTTAACAAAACCTCCTTTCCCAGCTTCTCTGATTTCCACTTCTTTCAAAGGCGGTGACCTTTTCCCTGACTTGTTCTTTTAGGTGCTGGCTTTTCAGGGTCCCAAGAATATTTTGGAAAATATTTGGATCACAGCAACCCAGCTTTCCCTTCTCAATCAGGCACCTGAGGCAAACTGAAAACGGGTGCTTCTACGGTTGTTTTGTCCCTAAAACTCCCGTAGATCAGAGTAGATCGTGCTCTGAATGATGCAGAAGCTGGGTGCAATCCCGGGGACAGGCAGCCAGTCCTAACAGAGTGGAACGCTGCAGGGTTGTGCAAGGAAGCATGAGGTTAGAGACCCTGCCGGCGGGGAAGGGGGGAACAAAAAAAAAAAAAAAAAAAAAAGCTCCTAAGGTTGAATTTCAAACCAGATACCTCTTTATTTCAATTTTTACACATATTGGTGTCTTCTAGCTGGAGTTCTCCTGTGACCAGCATCATGATGGACCTAAAACCCAAAGCTCAGCCCACCTGGGCCACGCGCGGCTGCCTCAAATTTCACTCTCATTCTCCTCCCACTTCACTTAAGTGCCTCCATTTACATTCAGCAACACTCTATGGAACCCCGAAGCTGTTTTCCCGGGTCTTTTGGTTTCTGCTTGACCAAATAAAGAGGCCCGTGTGCATTACGTAGGTTTTTGCCGAGCACAGTAACGACCCCAGCGGCGCTTTTCCTGGAGCCTGCGAGGCTCCCGCCTAGTCCCGAGGCCCAGGGCGGCCCCTGCAGCGGGAAGCCTGGGTCTCGGGGTCCCCGTTTCAGGGAGGCCAGGCCTGGGCCTGTCCGCGGTGGGAGGAGGAGGAGGGAGTGAGCGGGCCGGGCGCCACCTCTTACCCCTTGGGGCGCGCTGGCATCCCTGCGGAGTCCCGGAACTCCTCCCAGGACCAGCGTCCTTGACCTCCAGGGGCCGGACCAGCACCCCGCCACTGCCCTCCGGGCAGTCTCGATCCCTGTGCGGAGCAGACCGCTGGAGCGATGCTGGCGCTGTGGCTGGTACACTGGGGGCCGAAGCTGCTGATGTGGGGCGCGCTGAGCGCCATCTCGGTGGGGGGCGCCACCCTAATCCTGAACCTCCTGCAGATGCTGGCTAGCTACGCGCGGAAATGGCAGCAGATGAGACCCCTCCCCACGTTACCCGGCGCCTACCCGTTCGTGGGACACTCGCTGTGGATGAAGCCGGACGGGAGAGGTAAGGGACCGCGCCCAGGCCCGCCAGCTGCCCCCCGGGCGGTCGGGGGGCTCCCTGCCGGCGGGGCCGCGCCTGGCAGGAAGCCCCAGGGTGCGGGACCTCCTCGGGGCCTCAGCCGGCTCTGCACCTTCTCCCCGCGCGCCCGCCTTCTCGGCAGCCGAGAGCACCTCTGCTTGCGGTCCTGCTTGTTAGGAGAAAGAAGAACCTGTCACCCGCTGGAGAGTGGATTCCCAGTTCTATCCAGTTTGCCCTGTGACACCTGATCAAATTGTTAGGGCACCCTGTTTCACGTGAACTTCTTCTTTATGCATAGGCTAGAACGCAGTATTTCTAAACTCTTGTTCTGCCTTTTCTCTTCTTTCTCACTTCCTAGCTACTCCTGTCTCGAAACACTGCCAGTCTTGTCTCTTGGCTGTTAAAGCCTGAAGGGCAGAAACTTCCCTGGAACTGGGCAAGTAGCTTAAAACAGTACCATCATTCTCCATCCACCCACCGCCCTCTGGAAAATCAGGCTAGGGATTGATGTGAGACTTCTCTCCCTCCCCACATCACAAGACTCGACCACAACTTTCTTTTTCGACCTTCTTATTTCAGTCCTTTTAAGGAGGTTACATAATAACAGTTAACTATGAGGGCAGGGCCTTCTGGCAAACTTACACGGCATGTTTTAAAAGCCTTAGTTATTAAATAGTGAATTGTTTTCTACCGATATCTTTTTGAAGAGATTGATTTATGCTTTGTTGATGAGAAAGCAAACACACACACACACACACAACACAACACTTTAAGTTAGAAAGCTCTCAAAAGTACCTGGTATTTACAGTTTCCCATTGGGGACAGTGCATTAGATCTTAGCACTTCACTTCATTTTAATGGGTGTATACGTTGGGATACCCAGAGCTGAAAAAATTTGCCCAAAATGAAGTATTCTAAAATAAGCCTAGGGCCACAACCTTTAGTTTCACATCAGATTAATTATAAATAACAGTTTTACAAGTTGAACATTAGATGCAAAGCTTGAGGCATTCTTTTTCAGCTCTGACCCCCCCCACCCACCCCCAAAAGGCTGTCATTTCAACTTCACAGAAATAGACAAGGCCTCATGGGGGAGTGTTTATCAAAATATTGAAAATGTTTTCTAGCAGAAGAAATCCAAGTTAACTTTTCATCACCTAAACACCAGTGTGACTAATGTTACAAGTGATCCAATAATGCATTTAGATACATGAAAACCATGTTTGTAAAAATTATCTTGGTTGATATTAAAACCAGAGCTAACCTCTCCTTCTACCCTGAGGCCTTATAGCATTAAAAAATAATTGTGTACAAGTATTAATCTCCCACCCCCAAAAAGAAATAACATGCTTTAAAAAATCTCATCATATTCTTTTGGGAAATTTTTTTAAAAATTGAAATCTCCAGTAAATGAGACCTGTTTCAAAATAGACGGTGAGTTGATTGGAATATTTAAAATAATTCTCCCTGGAGTTACTTTCTGGGTGAAGAGAATGACAATATACTGGCTTTTAAAAAGGGACTTTTTAATCCAGCAAGTACTGGATTTTGGCATCAGGCAAAGCTCTGCTCACTTTAAATTTGAGAAGTTGTTTCAAACTCTCTAAAAGGAAGAGAGCAAGAGAAGAAAAAGGAACAGAGAAGAACTACAACAACAGCCAGAAAACACTGAACAAAATGGCAGTATCAATAATTAAATGTAAATGGACTGAATTCTCCAACCAAAAGACATGGTGTGGCTGAATGCATAGAAAAACAAGACCTATCTATATGCTGCATATAAGAGACTCACTTTAGACCCAAGGACACACACAGACCAAACATGAAGCGATAGAAAAAAGATGTTTCATGCAAATGGAAACCAAGAGAAAGCTGGGAAGCTGTACTTCTACCAAGCAAAATAGACTTTAAGACAAAGATTAATAAAAAACCAAGAGGGCATTCCATAATGATAAAGGGGTCAATCCAACAAGAAGATGTAACATTTATAAATATATATACACCTAACAGACGAGCACCAAAATATATAAGGCAAATAAATATGAAAGCTAAGTTAGAGGGGCTTTTTTTAAACCCTTTACTTGTAAACGTAACTGTATGACAGAGTTATTTTAAGGAGTAAATTTAATGCATGGTGTTTCTAGATCACTGTCTAGAACTTGGTTAGAGTAAGTTCCTTAATTTTCAATCAAACATGGAGTCCCGCCTTGTACCCAACATTGAGCTAAACAAAGTGGTTGATGTAGGATTATTCTAAGATATAGTCCCTGTTCTCAGTGACCTTGTCTCTTGGGCAGGAGGCTATGCTTTTGATTTGTGGCCGCTGTCCAAATTCTGGCTTCAATAATCTCACCTGGAGTTCTGCAGTTGACCTTTCATTAGCCTTTCAAACCAATCTCTTGCTTTTTAGTCCATTGTCAACACATGCCTTTTCCAACTGTTCTCTGTTATTGGACCCGATACCGTCAAACCACGGGCTCACACTTTCCTGTCTCCTCTGTCAGATCAGACCAAGGCAGCTGGTGATTATCACAAAGCGTGGTGTTTTGACACTGTTGATTTGACCCAGCTCTTTTCATAGAAATTTTGACAACTGTTTGGACCAGGAGACATTTTGAAGCAATAGGGTGTAATGGTTAAGATGGCACATTGTAGGATCTTAACTGCCTTAAGTACCAAGCCAGATTCTGTCATTTACTAGCTCTGTGATATTGGGCAAGTTACTTAGCTGTGCACAGTTTCCTCAATTGGGACAATAATAGTAGTGCCTTTCCTCTAACTGTGGTGAGGCATAACAGACAATGTCCCAAGAACCTTAACACTAGCTCTGACATATAATAACTTGCTGCAGTAAATGAACATGACATAATGGATGTTAGCTATTTTAGGATGATTATTACCGGTTTTGATGTGCCGAAATATGCACTTTAAAAAAAAATCATTAGTGTTTATTTAGCATTATATGTCATGGACATCCGTGAGCCTTAGCTCCTCTCCTACTGCATTTTGTGCAGCCTGCCCTGATGGGTGAAGCTTACTGATGAATGAGGAGCAGAGATGGGCTAAGCATGTACACATATTGGCATTGAAAAAGAGCTGAAAAGTTGAATGGTTCATTTTTTATGCCACGTCCATTTGTCCTTGGTGCCCAAATATCTATGTCAAAATAGCTCTGTCAAAAATCTTAATTACCGTATTAGTAGCCTCACAGTGGGGTTGGAATTAGCCTTGCTGTTGTTAATCAGTCATTCCCTTTGTCCAGAAGAAGCCCTGAATTCCCATATGCCTACCAACTAACCTGCCCCTCCCCACCCCTTCCTACCTAGATTTTCCCAGCAGTTTCTGCCCCATTTCCTGACATGTAATCAATTCCCCAACTGGGACTCAAATCCTCCCTTAACTTCATCTTGTTCGACTTGTGTTCTGAAAGCATGTCTAACCTTTGCCATGTCTTTTCTTTGAGGTCTGGACCCTGTATATTAATTCTTTAGTCACTGGCTACTGTCCTTTGTTTCTACCCAGATGACATTCATCAATATGGCATTTCCTCACAGAGAGTTTTGTCATGGCTTGATCTCTCATAATGCCATACTGCATTCCCCAGAGGGGGGCCTCATGGATTGCAACATGAAAAGTGTTGACTCCCAAGTTTTCCACACTACTTTGATGCTGCAGTTGGGATTGTCATCATTTCCCCACACCTAAAACAAGGGCCTGCCATATTGCACAGCCAATGCCCCTAACCCTAGCAGCATTGAATCCCAGCCTTTTCCCCACCCTCAGTGGCCTCAGTATAGCCAGGTGATCTCACCACATTAGTGTTATTGTCCTAAAATGTGACTCCAGTCATTCTAGTCCTCATCAGAAACTTCCAATTACTCCTTACAGTGTATAAAAGAAAATCAAACCCTCCAACACTCCAATCTCCTGTTCCAATGGTATCACCCCATCTTATGCTTTGGCTGCACCTTTGGGGAATTTCCAGACCTCCGTGCTTCTGCTCTGCTGTTTCTGCTGCTTGGCTTACATTCTGTAAGCCCCTGTTTCCCCTTTTCTGCCTATAAAAATACAACTCATTTTTTAATGCTCAAATGCCATCTCCTTCATGAAATTTTTTCAGCCCTCTCAATGAGAATCAATAACTCCTCAGAGCAGAACTTGTCTTTTAGCAACCATGTCATTTTCTCTGGTGTTACAAAAGTGACCATCTTCCATGGTTAGAAGATCCTTGAGAGTAGGGTTTGGGTCCTTTGGAGGTGCATGTTGCTTGGATGTTATCTTACTCATAATTAAATTACCCTCCCCATTCAGTCATGTCATTAAATAGGGACTGTGTAGTTTACCTTGAAGATGTGAGAGATATGGGAAATATGAAGTGACTTGCCCGAAGTAAATAAAAAACAAAACAAAACAACAACTCAAAAGACACAAGAAACTCATTGAAAATTAAATATTTTCTCCCAGAATTTTTTCAGCAGATCATTTGTTACAGCGAAGAATACCGACATCAACCACTAGTGAAACTCTGGCTTGGGCCCATACCAATAGTGGCCATTTATAATGCAGAAAGTGTAGAGGTGAGTGCACGGTCAATATGACCACTATTCCACTGCATGTCTAATGGTGTGAGAATCTCATCAGAATAAATATAGCAACAGTGTTCTTATATTTAATTGAATTCAGTATATTCAGCGTTTCATTACATATTTTTGGCTATGTGGGTGCCATTTAATGCTTTCCAGATATTGTCTAAATCCTGGGGCGGGTAGCAGCCTCTGGACAAAGCAGCCTCTGTATACATTTGTTATCAGATCCAAGATATTTGTTCTCCTTTTTTTTTTTTTGGAAAACCTGCATAAGGATATAGTTTTGTAGAACCATAAATAGATTATTCCGTAAGGTGAACACACATGTTATCTGCCAGGCACTGTTTCAGGAGTCCAAAAATGTAAGACTAATAAAGTATGAGTGTTTTTCTCAAGGTGATCAGAGCTTCAGATCTGTTACAAATTTATTATTCCAAGTTAATTTTCTTAAAAAAGAATGCTCCCCTGATATCGATAGGGTAGATATCATTGATCCATGCTGTTGAGATAGCTGCTCAAAAAGATTCTATACCTTTTACTTAACATTATGACACCAGGGAGATTATCTTGTGGTTTGATGAGAAAAGGATTTGGGTCAGGGAGTAAGAATTGGATAAACAGAGCTTCTTGGAACAAAATTAAACATAACTTCCTAGGCAATAATGCTGGGATATTTCTTAGTTATTGCAGTGAAGATGTTGACTTTCTCTGTACCACACTGTAGCAGCCTGGTTCAGAATAGATAGTGAGGAGACAGGTGCAGGATTTCAGCCACTGCTGACTTGGTATGAGCAGGTCTGGTGTGTGTGTGAGAGATCTGTCCAGAGTGCAGGACTGGAGTTAGGAGCCTGGGGAGCATTTTGTGCTCAGACCTAAATACTCATCCCCTCTCCTCCACTTGGATTCTAGGTGATCTGATCACATTCATGGCTTTCAGTGTTACTCACATGCTGGAGATACTCAAATGTGTACTTCTAGGTCAAGTCTTTATCCTGAGCATCATTCCTGTTTCAGACCATAGCAACTTGAATGTCTCCAAGTCAATGTGCCCCAAAATGAACTTGTGATTTCCATCTCCCTGGACATGGTCATCCTTGGATTCATTTATCTTCTCTCTCCTGCCCTCCCACCCTCAATAAATGACTCCACTTGGCTCCTAGTTCACGGTAGGATCCAGGGCATCATCTTGGACATTTTCCTTTTTCTCAACTCCATCTAGTCCCAAGACTGAATGACAGTTCTATGTTCAAAACTCTACCTGACTTTCTTTAAGGCACAGAAATAAAAATGAATCACAGAGAAATAATAGTTATAAGATGTTCCTTTAAAAAGTAGTGGTCTAGCCAGGTAGAATTCAACTTAGAGTTGAAATTGTTTTGATGTCTATATATCTCTCAATTTTTTTTTTCTCTTTCCAAGGTAATTTTAACTAGTTCAAGGCAAATTGACAAATCCTATATGTACAAGTTCCTGGAACCATGGCTTGGCCTAGGACTTCTTACAAGGTATGTCAGTGTAGATTTGTAAAGCTGTCTCATAGAAACAGTTACTTCAGTAGGTAACATGTTATGTCAGGAATGGCCACAAAGTAGTTCTCCTGTCTGCAAGACTGTGCTACCAGGAAGTAGGGGAGAAAGCTGGAAGGAAAGGTCTGGAGAACAATGGGCTCTGACAGACAGGAGTCCAGGGTGTATGGTAATCTCCAGCCACGGGACTCAATAATGATGATGACCAATGTTTCAAGAAGAGTCAGGTCCTGGTATATGAATGAAATAAAGCAAAGAAGAACTTGGGGCAGGCAGATCTTGAAAATCTAGTGAAAAAGGCAGTCATCTCCAGCAAAGTATATGGAGCACAAAATCTCAGTCCGGAAATAGGACCCCATCCTCTGAGAGAGGGCCTGCCAAGAAAAAGGCAGGACCCTCATGGGGTCTTTGGAGAATATGAAGATAGTAGAGATCAAAGTAGAATCATAGACCATAGGGATCATCTGAGGACTGAGGTTTTAGTAGAGGGGGGAAAAATAAATTTTAGAAACCCGGAGCTTGGAAATTTAGAAATATTCTTAAATTTTTCAATTTTTATGAGTGCCCCTTTAAATTTTAGTAACATAGAATAATATCTAGTGGCACCTGGGTGGCTCAGTTGTTAAGCATCTGCCTTCGATTCAGGTCATGATCCCAGGGTCCTGGGATCGAGCCCCACATCGGGCTCCCTGCTCCGCGGGAAGCCTTCTTCTCCCTCTCCTACTCCCCCTGCTTGTGTTCGCTCTCTCGCTGTCAAATAAATAAACAAAATCTTTAAAAAAAAAAGAATAATATCTAAACTATCCACATTCTGTAGCTATCTATGAATCTTCGTCATTCTGACCAACGCATTTGAGAATCTATAGGTTAAGCTCTTTATGAGTAGAGTTTTGTTGACTTGGCTAAATTTATACTTTGTTTCTGATGTTGCTTCTCTTGTTTGTAACCATGTATTGTGTTTCTAGTACTGGAAACAAATGGCGATCTAGGAGAAAAATGTTAACACCCACTTTCCATTTTACAATTCTGGAAGATTTCTTAGATGTCATGAATGAACAAGCAAATATATTGGTTAACAAGCTGGAAAAACATGTTAACCAAGAAGCATTTAACTGCTTTTTTTACATCACTCTTTGTACCTTAGATATAATTTGTGGTAAGTCTCACTGATTTGTTCCTAAAGTTACAGTGTAGAGATAGGATGGCCCAAACAGAAAATAATATTCCAGTGGGTAGGTGACTGAGGGGATCTGGAAGGGATACCGGGCTTTTCAGGGTGGTCTTACTGCTCAGCCCCCTAGGAAGCAGCAGCCGCTGGGAGGGCTTTGAGCAAAACAGTCACAGAGCCAACATGCCCAGGAAGGCAGAGGGAAGAAGGAGCGGGAACAGGGAGTCGAATATACAGGAGAAGAAGCAAAAGGGGGAGAGAACAATTTTAAAATCTCTGAGGACAGAAACAGGACTTATATCTTTTTTTTTTTTAAGTGTTTGCCATTGGACAATAAACAGAGGCTATGCGCTCGAACTGAATGGTTGCTTCTTGCCTGTGTTTTGCAGAAACAGCTATGGGGAAGAATATTGGTGCTCAAAGAAACGATGATTCCAAATATGTCCGTGCAGTTTATAGGTAAATGAAGTCCTTTTAATTATCTTTAGAATGGTTACTGATTAGGGCTTAAAAAATTATAACTAATAATTTGTGGGTATCTTTTTCATTGTTTCAAAATGAAACTTTATACTGAAATGGACCTAGTCATTTAAGTATGTATTGGGCCAGTAGCGGAATGGTTTTGTAAATCATGACACACCCAGATTATGCCATAATTTAAAATGATTCTATTGTAATATATTGAAAGATTATATTATGATGCTAAGTGATAAAGATAAAATGAGTTTTTTAGTATGATTACCACTAGGTATAAAAAAATTATTTATAGAAAGAAAAAACTAGAAGATATTATACCAAAATCTTAGCTATGGTTATTATTGTTTTGTGTGTGTGCTTCTCTTTCTTACACTGTTTTGTTGTTGTTGTTGTTCATTCTCCTTTCCCATAGTTTCTGCTCCAAGTATGTATTATTTTTTAATTGAAATAATCAATTTTACTTTAAAAATGGCTGGCAAGTATTCAACTATTAAGAGTCAGGGCCAGGATTTGAATTAATGTTTCCTATCTTTAAGTTCACTGCTCATTTCATTTTATTTTTGTAAGTATTTACTGAGCATCTGTCACCTGCCATTCATGGCCCTAGGTGCTGACTAGTTTTATAGCAGCACACAAACAGCAAGAATAGCAGGGAGACACACATGGAAACAAATAAATGCAAACATAAATTCTAATAATTGCTTAGAAAGAAAAGATCAAGTTGACATGAGAAGGAAAACGGGGTGGCACCTAGATGGCTCAGGCCATTAAGTCTCCAACTCTTCATTGAGGCTCAGGTCATGATCTCAGGGTTGTGAGATCAAGCCCCTCGTGGGGCTCTGTGCTGAGCATGGAGCCTGCTTGGGATTCTCTCTCTCCCTCTGCCCCTCTGCTTGAGGGACATGTTCTATGGATGGTGGTCAGGATACGTATCTCTGAAGAACTGGTGTCTAAGCCAGTCTCAAAGGAGGGGGATCGGTTGAGGTCTTACTTTTTTATCACTGGAAATGACAAGGGAGGTACTCGGGACAGCTGTGCGACCAATGAGTATCTGGCGAGCACTTCTTTTTGGAAGAGGGCAACCACTTGTATTCTGTCACTCCAGAGGAGTGATCAAGCTAATGAGTGGATATTAAAAAGAGGCAGATTTCATCCCAACGTGTGATTCGAGAGCCACAGCAGCCTTGGGAGGTCAAGAACTCTTTCTGAAGAAACAGAAGCACACATCAGATGGCCATCTAGTAAAGATGTTCTATAACGAATTCTTCCTTCTGCTAAGGAAACCATTACAATTTTAAGCTTCATTGGATATGTAAAAGTCCATGCATTCATTGTTGAGTATAAAACACGGGTCTCTTAGTAGCTTCTAAGACAAATCATCCTCATTTCCAGATATTACCCTTGTTGAGAGCAGGCACCAAACAGGTGCTAAAGAAATACATTTTCCCCCATGTATCAGCTAATGTATTTTTATCCTCTGTATAGAATAAGTGATATGATACATCAGAGAATGAAGAGGCCCTGGCTCTGGCTTGATTTTTTATTTCTTATGTTTAAAGAAGGACGGGAATACAAAAAGAGCCTAGAGATCCTACATAATTTTACCAATAATGTAAGTCCTCAGTTTATTTTTTTATTGTGGTAAAATATACCTAATATAAAAATTTGCCATTATAGCCATTTTAAATGTCCAACTTGGTGGCATGAAATACATTCACAATGCTATGCAGCCATCACCAGTCTCCATTTCCAGAACTTTTTAAAATCCCTGACTTTTATGTTTTGTGAATGAATATACCCGGTGTAGGACCATGGAGCCTGTGCCTCATAAAATTTGAATTGAATGATGGAAAAAAGTAGGCAAGATGATTACATTTCAACTATGTACTTAGTAAATATTAATTAAGCACTTGTTAAGTGGCAAATGTACTATCAAGTGTTAGAAATATAGTAATGAGTAGGACGTGTATGTTCCCTACTCTAAAAAGGTTCACTTAGCAAAGGAGGTTATCTATTAAAAAATGACGAAATGCAATATGAACTGTGAATATTTATTAACAAACAGGGTGCTGTGTTAAGAGAATAACAAGATGAGAATTATGAGGGACTTGTGGAAAATGTATGGAAAGACAGTAGTTTTCAAAGGCAAAGGGCCTTTATGCTAGTATTTCAACTTGGAAAAAATTAAAATTAACTGGATATTGCTATTTTATGTCCAGTTCAACGATAACAAAGAGATAGTGATGTTGTTTTGGATATAGGACGTCAGTCTGTGTTAAAGATGAATCTAGAGCGATCACCTGGCTTAGGAGACTTGCCAACAGTTTGTATTTTATGGGTATAATTGAGTTCTTCCTCAGTTTTCATGCATTAATATCAATATCAATAATTAATGAATTTCAAACTGGACGAACAGTATTATTCATTTAATAAATGTTGAAAATTGCATACTGAATGCAAGGCACCAGGGGTTCCTTCAGGAGATCTTGCACTCAAAGGACTTAGGGTCTATTCATTCAAACCATTTAGTAGCAGGTTTGGTCAATTGCCTAATAGGAGAAAAAAAAGTTGAGTTGATGGGCTTTAATGCTTTCGTTCATTCAGCAAATAACGAGCGTTCTCAAAATGCCAGGCAGTGCTCTAGAGGTTGGAAATATATCAATGAACAAAGACAAATTTGCTACCATGTGGGTCATACATTTGAATTAGAAGAGAAGGGCACCAAATAGGAAGTATAACATCATGCCAGATAGCAAGGAAAATGGGAAAAAATAAAGCAGGCTTGGGAAGATAGTGCTAGAGACTAGCATCACAGGGATCAGGGAAGCTCTTTCTGATAGTGTGACAATAAGCAGAGACTTGAAAGAAAGGAAGGAGCCAGCCCTGAGGAGGAAGGAGTAGTCTCAGCAGAAGGAACAGCAAGCAAACAGGTGAACTGACCGGCAAATTGCTATTTCTTTTTTCCAATATGACATGTAATTAGAGCGATGTGTAGTCTACTATATAAGGATTGCATTCTCTCCAGCACCTATACTTTTATCTTGTTGGCTCATTCAGCTCTCTAGAGATGATTATGCTATACCCCATGGAAAGACTGTAAAAATAGTGCTTGAAAATTCTGAAGTTGCCTGACATTAAATTCATTTTTAGAAGTCTTCTCAAATAATGCCCTAAAATTGAACAGGAGGCTTGACTATACTTTTACAAGAGCCTAAGTTATTGTTGCAATAGCAAGGATAGGAAAGTTTTAGAAAAAAAATAAGCTAAAGAAGCTAGTATCTTTTCATAGGAAAGTGTATTTTTAGGTTATAATAAATTGCAGACAAAAGCATGTCATCGTTTAAATCATAGGTCATCACTGAACGGGCCAGTGAAATGAAGAGAGAAGAACCCGGAAGTGCTGACAAGGACTCTTCCTCCTCCAAAACTGAACGAAGGGCTTTTCTTGACTTGCTTTTAAATGTGACTGATGATGAAGGGAACAAGCTAAGTTATGAAGATGTTCGAGAAGAAGTTGACACCTTCATGTTTGAGGTATTCTATGTCATCATGTTATTTTCAGATATCACTAAATTTCAGTTATTTTTTAGAATCTTTAATATTATTTTTTAAGTTTAATGAAATTTTATTTATTTATTTTAAAGATTTATTTATTTTAGAGAGGGGGGAGGGGCAGAGGGAGAGAGAGAATCCCAAGCAGACTCCCCACTGAGCACGGAGCCCCATATGGTTTTCGATCCCACAGCCCTGAGATCATGACCTGAGCCAAAACCAAGAGTCGGACGCTTAACTGACTGTGCCACCCAGGCGCCCCTTAATCAAATTTTAAAGTAGCTTAATATAACTAAGGAAGAGTTATTAGATAAGCATTAAAGATTATAAAATTTAAGAACCTAATAAAGTATCAGATCAATTTCCTTGTTCAGAAAATCTTTGATTCATGGTGGGTACAGTGTAGACACATTTTTTTTTTTTTCCCTCAAGAAAACCTAAGGTCTGTCAGGCTTTTCCAAGCAGAGGAGCAGCCAGAAATTACTGTCAGTCTCTATATCGCTTCACGCTTCCTTTTAATCTCTAAAACCCATGAGTCTCTTTTTTTCACTAGCTTCTTTTAAAGAAGACTGTTTTCTTTCTGCCTCTACCAATGAGTACTTAGCTACTACTACGAGCTGCCCTAACTAAAGAAGAAAGCAAGAGCCCTCCCATAGAGAATTTAACCAGTTTGTAAATCTGAAAAGATTTCTGGTCTTCAAATAATAATAGCAATAATAAAAGATGCAGTTTTTACAGAGATAATTCTAACTAACTATATTAAATATTACAAGGAGTGAGTCTGTCAATGTATGGATTGCCAAGTAAAGAAATGGTTTTTTTAAGCACCACATGGTAATATTTTGGAAGTGGAGGAAAACAAAAGGCATCAGTGGTTTTCGGCGGCTCAGCATATGCTCAGTGGTGTGTTAACTGCTCTGCCTAGAGCCGTCTGGGTGTGATGCTAGTGCTCCTCTGTCCGATCTTCCTGAGGGAGGACAGTCTGCGTGCTGGAGAGGGAAGCAGGCGGTGTTGAATGTCCATTGACTTGGGTTCTCCTCCTGGTTCATACTGGCCATATGAGATGCTTCCAGTCATCCCTGATCTCTGTCACAGCTTTCCTGAGTAAAATAGAGAGATGACCTAGAGCAGTGATTTCAAACTTCTTTTTTAAGCAGAGCACTTTATTGAAAAGAAATGTTATGCAGAAATTGGACATCTACTTAGCTAAAAAATGGAGAGGGGTTCAGCATGTGGTCTCTGGGGCCAAGTCCCAGCCATACCCTGTCCTGGAGGTGTGACCTTGGGCACCTTATCCAGCCTTTCTGGGCTTCAGCGTCCTCATTGTCAGATGACGGGCCTCACAGATTAGATTAATAATTTTTAAATTGTCCCAAGAGGGGCACCTGGGTGGCTCAGTCCGGTCATGATCCCAGGGTCCTGGGATCGAGTCCCGCATCGGGCTCCCTGCTCAGTGGGGAGTCTGCTTCTCCCTCTCCCTCTAGTGTTTCCCTCACTTGTGCTCTCTGGCTCTCTCTCTGTCAAATTAAAAAAAAAAAAAAAAGTAAAGTGTCCTGAGAATTGTGCCTGACACATAGGAAGTATGTAGCAGATATTGGCTGTTATTCAATGTTGAAGGGGAGAGACCCTCTCACATCTCCACCCTGTATACACACACACACACACACACACACACACACACACACACACACACGTGCATCCACACACACTGACACACACACATACACTGTCATCCATGCACCTATACCTACACATACATACATATATATGGCACGCACACATCCATCTCCCACCAGTGACCTCTCACACTCATGAAAACAACCAGACCAATGAATGATCTCTTTCTTCCAGTTTTAACATTCTTTGAAATCCTGAGTTTTTTTCTTTTTTGCATTGAATAGGAGGCATGCCCCCGACTGTAATAGTGAGACCTCCTCCCTAAGGTGGATGTGCCCTGCCTTTCATTGCCTGGCTGCCAGCCACTAGATACGCAGGTTTTTGCCCCTGCCCTAGCCCCGCGGTGCTCTCCTGTAAATTCCGTGCTTTGTTTTGCTTCATCCAGCTTTCTCTGGGTAGCAGACTAAATGAAATAGGACATTCAGCCTCAGTATTTTATCTCAAAAATGTGAATAACAGTATCAAGTATTTCGTGACGTTTTTGTGAAGAACAATTGTGTTAGTTTCTGCCAAAGTACCTAGTGTTTTTCCTAGAACTCAGCACATATTAGAATGAAGATGTTTATCAACTTCTTGCTGTGGAGAATGCTCAGAACTCCCTGGTGTCCAGCATCGACAGGTAAAGCCTACCTTGCAAAGGAGGGGAAAGTGGAGAAGTACAGATCTGGCAAGCTGGCTCACAAAAATCAGACTCTTCCCTCTTTATTTTTTTTTAAGATTTTATTTATTTATTTGAAAGAGAGCACGAGCACGGGCAGGGGGAGCAGCAGGCAGAGGGAGAAGCAGACTCCCAGCTGAGGAGGGAGCCCGATGGGGGGCCTGATCCCAGGACCCCAGGATCACAACCTGAGCCGAAGGCAGATGCTTAACAACTGAGCCACCCAGATGCCCCTGGACTTTTCCCCCTTTAAAACTGCCTGGTGCACGCTGTCCTTGGAATGCCCCTTTATTGGCACAGCCGAGCCACTTCTCACCAAGTAGAAAGCTCCATGTAGCGGTGAAATGTCTCTCTAAGCATGAACCTCCACCTTGAAGGGATTATTTTATATGTTTGCTTCTTACCAAGGTGAGATACTGTGTGCAATTAATTTGTGATGTTCTGGAGTCACACTGCAGCTGTCAAATCCAGAGACAGTTCAAAACAGAGTCATCATTCCTGACCTTTTCAATACAACTCTGCTTCTTAAGCCATGTTTCTTCTCACATTTGTAGGGCCATGATACGACAGCAGCAGCAATAAGCTGGTCCTTGTATCTATTGGGTTCTTACCCAGAAGCCCAGAAACAGGTGGACAGTGAACTGGAAGAAGTGTTTGGTATGTTTGGCCCCATCATTAGCTGCTCCATGGGTCCCAAGTCCACTGAAACCAATGCCATTCATGCTCATCGAGGATGTGCAGTAGGACCTGTTGTAGAGACACTGTCATAAGCAGGAAAGCTCCCATGTGGGACCCCTTCCAGTACTGGAGTCTTTGCAAGGCCTCTTCTGCTCACTCACAGGCATTTGCTACCTGCCTGGCATGTGACTGCATTGGGCTAGATGCTGGGGTTGCACAAATAAATGCTGTATCTCCAAGGACCTCACTGCTTAGTAGATGAGCCAGCCATTGTGCATGAAGCATGGAGTCCTGGCTATGCACTTGAGTGATATGGAGAAGGTGCTCTTTGGGAGCAGGGAGGAACAGGTGATGTTAGTTAGAGGGCGTCCAGGAAAGCTGTTCCATACTGGATTGCATCCGGCCACAAATGGGAGGAGAGGTAGGGTCTGCTAGCGGACATAAATTTCTATTATACAACCAGCAATCTGCTTGTAGAGCTAGTTATACAAGGTATAGGACTATAGGTAAGGAGTCCTAGGCTGAAGCCAATAGGGATGTCATCAGAGGCCCAGTCTTGCTCGTTTTTCTCTCTGTTCTTCACCATTGTGGCTTTCATCTTCTTGATTGTTGTTCTAGGTCTCATGTTTGTCTTCAAGACAAGAGGAAAGGGGAAGGGGGAATGAAGGATGTATTCGTTTCTGGGGCTTCTATAACAAATTCTATAAGCTGGGTGGCTTAAAACAACAGATATGTATTCTTTCACAGTTCTGGACACCAGAAATCCAAAATCATTATTGCTGAGCCTAAATCGATGTGCTGACAGGTTGTTCTCCTTCTGGAAGCCTCAGAGGAATCTGTTCCTTCTCACTTCTGGTGCCTGCCAGCATTCCTTGGTTTATGGTCCATCTCTCAAATCTCTGCCTCTATTCACAGCACCTTCTCTTCTCTCTCTCTCTCTCTCTGTGTGAGAGAGAAAGCGCTCTCTTCCTCTCTCTTATAAAGACATTTGTGATGACATTCAGAGCCCACCTGTATAAACCAGGATAATCTCCCCATTTTAGATCATTAACTGAATCAAATCTGCAAAGACACCCTTTTCCCATATAAGGGAACATTTACAGGTCCTGGGGATTAGTACTTGAGATATGTAGGGGCCATTGCCAGCTGACCACAAGGGGCCACACATTGTGCCATCACTTTTATCCTTTGTTTAATCACACATCACGTGGCTCCCAAAGCTGGGAGGAGAAAATGAAAGATTTGGGTCAGCCAACCAACAAAGTGTATCTGACGCAGTTGCATAGAGAAAAGAACTAGGAAAGGAAAAATGAAGATAAAAGGAGAGGGCAGGCATTCTAGAATGAGGAGAACAGATGGACAGTGACACAGAAATGGAAACATTTGGAGGACAGTAGTAAATAGTGAGGGGCAGCTAGAATTTAGAACATATACTGGAACGTATTGAAAGCTGAGGTTGGACAAGTAGTTTATGTGTTGAGGTTGGACAAGTGTTCATGTGGTGTGAGGACTGGAATTTCATATCAAGAGGGAAGACTTTATTTTGTGGAATGGAGACAATCTAAACTTACTGGCTCTGTTTCTATAGTCATTTTATTTTTTTTCTGTATTGATTTTAATTTCTCTCATATTGCCTGTGGTGAGTTAATTTGGTCTTTGAAAAGCTTACACATTATTTTGGGATACGTTCACATTTTGTATCCTCTACAATGTGTAGCTCATTGCTGGTCTCACAAATACTTTTTGATCTCACCTAATTAAAACACCATTATTCTAGATGCTTTATTCTGCTCCTTCTTGTGTTTTCTATGATGGTATGGTGCCTCACTTTTTCTTCTATCCCCAGTATTAGCTCTAAAATTTCATGAGCAACTAATCTTTGGACATTGAGTTGCAAGTATTAATTCCTCTTGTTACACATAAAATTAACCATTTATTTGTGTATGTTTAGTTGTATTGTAACAAAGCAACTTGTAACTGATCATCCTTTTCCCCCAAAACAAAATTTTTTTAAAAATAAACAGGAAAATAATTACAATAGAGAATGTCAATTCCAGATAAGGTCTTACAGGCTCGCTGTGTCTCCCATCGAGTGGTAAGGCTCAAGTCACGAGGAGAGAATTTTATTTCTAAAGTGTCATCCTAAACTGCAAGGATGCCCATTAAACATCATAATTAAACATGCCAAAGGAGAAACCATGTTGTCAAGATGCCCACTTCACCTGCCCAAGCATCTCTAAACCACCCTTCCCTGATCTTCTAGAAACCCATTTAAAAATAAATAAATAAAAGTACAAGAAAGTAGACAGATACATATTGGTAAATGCTAACTGTCCATATTCATGTAAAGACACAGTGTAATCTCTGAGCCCAATATTGAGGGACTGTGCACTACCACACGGGGACCAAGCACTCCCCAGCTTCTAGCAGAGCTAAGGGAGCAGAAGCATTATTTTTTGTTTTTGTTTTTGTTTTGTTTTGTTTTGTTTTGTTTTTGTTATTTTGGTCCCCCACAGAGCACAAGAGTGTTGTTTATATGAAGTTTTGGTTGAGACAGAAAGGGATAAAAATGAATTTGGAATAGAAAAGGGTAGAGTTTCTCTTCCCAGTGTATTGTGCTCAAGGTATTACCCTCCCCCCCGCCCCCAAATAAGTTGAGAACCATGGTGTAAAGGAGAGAAGAGAGGTTTCAAGAACAGCATGACTGAGCACAAGGGGACGGGAGAAAATTAAAACAAGAAGATTGGAATCCATCAGTCTTCCATTTGTCATCTCCTCCACCATCTTTTCCTCCCTCCCCTACTTCCTCATCTTCTCCTTCATTCTCATTCTCTCCATTAGTATATCTTCTCCTCCTCCATCCCCTTCTTCATCATCCATGTCAGGAACTAAGTGGTACTGTCGTGGATTTGGCCAAATACCATCTTGGATGTCCTCTCCTAACTCATCTGTACCTGCATAAGAAGGGTCAGTAAACCAGAGAAAGCAGCTCTCTGGTTCCTCATGCTCCCTCTTCCTGCTGGCTTTATTTTGCATTTGACTTGAGCATCTCATCAAATCCTTTCGATTTCCATTTGATCTCAGTAGGCTTTGAAGATGGATCACATTCTCATCCAGATGAAATTCTTTGGCGAGAACTTTATTTTTGAAGGAAGGGTTTTTTTTTTTATCAAAATGAATATCTATTCTATAACCTCATTTAATACTTCAAATTCAGTCACTTTCACTCTGGTCAGATAATGCAGTGCCTCTTCATCTTCCTCCCCAAGTAATGGGGTGGCTGACAGATGCTGTGACCCCAGAATTTGGGATTTAGGTGATCAGTTCCAACCTCCTTTGAAAACATGGTTGGGGTGGTTTGTTATATTTCTGTTATCCCTTCAAAATTCTTCACTGGCTTTTTCCTCAGGTCCATCTATTTCATTTTGTACTTCATCGGTATGTTCAGTTGCTCCTTGCTGTTCTTTTCCTTCCTGTGGCACGTCCAGAGAGGGTGAGGTTGATGTCTCCTCTGGCCTGGAGGCAGGAGGCAATCTTAGTTTCTTTGTCTGACACAGGAACGAAAAGTGTTTAGGGGCCATGTTGGGGGGAGAGTCCAAGAATCTGACCCAAGAGAAGATGCACATCTGGAAGCTCTGAGAACTCAAATTAACCATTTTAAAGTGTATGATTTAGTACATTCGCAGTGTTGTGCAACCATTACTCCATCTAATTCCAAAACATTTTCAGCACCCCGAAAGGTAACCCCGTACTGTTAATCAGCCATACCCCATTCCCTCTTCCTCCAGCCCCCAGCAACCACTAATTTACTCTCTGTCTCTATGGATTTACCTGTTCTGAGAACTTCCTATGAATGGAAGCATACTATGCATGACCTTTTGTGTCTGGTTTCTTTCACTTAACACATCTCATTTTATCATGTATAATATTAGAAATCCTACTTTGGCTGTAGGTATTTAACATTTGGTGCTTTGATTAATTCCTCTTTGATGTCCCATTCCCCAAGCCCATAGAGTTCTTTCATTGTCATCTCATGTATTTCCTTTAACCAGGGAAGTCTGATCATCCTGCTGCCTTAGAGGACCTGAAGAAACTCAGATACTTGGAATGTGTCATTAAGGAGAGCCTTCGCCTTTTTCCTTCTGTTCCTTTATTTGCCCGTAATCTTACTGAAGATTGTGAAGTTGGTAAGAACTCTGTAATCAGGAGAGTAGGGAGAATGGATTTTTTAATGTCCATCTTATTCCATTCTTATGACATATTGCCTACCTCTTGACAGGGGGTTACAAAATTGTGCAAGGCTCTCAAGCCATCATCATTCCCTATGCACTGCATAGAGATCCAAGATACTTCCCAAATCCTGAGGAGTTCCAGCCCGAGCGGTTCCTTCCTGAGAATTTGCAAGGACGCCATCCATACGCATACGTGCCCTTCTCTGCTGGACCCAGAAACTGTATAGGTTTGTATCCATCAGAATTGGTTTCACCTTTCCAGCCCACATGGTAGTGGGTTTTTCAGAATAATTTCTTTGAGATGTAGTGTCTCATAGGCAACAGTCTTAAAAAACTGGTTTCCTTTCTCCTCCCCCTCACTATACATTACTATTCCAAAAAAGACTGTCATAAGGATTAATTTTCTAGGACTGCCATTACAAAATACTACCAGCTGGTGTGGCTTAAACAACAGATAATCATTTTCTCATATTCTGTAAGCTGGAATTCTGAAATCGAGGGGTCAGCAGGGTGGGTTTCTTCTGAGGCCTTTCTAAAGCTCGGTTTATAGATGGTCATCTCCCCGTATCTCCACGGGGTCTTTCCTGTGTGTTTCGTGTCCTCATTTCTTCTTAAAAAAAAAAAAAAACCCACCAGTCAGATTGGATTAGGGTCCATCCATATAACCTCATTTTAAGTTAATTAACCTCTATAAAAATCCTATCTGCAAAAACAGTCACATTCTGAGGTACAAGGGTTAGGGCTTCAACATATGAATATGGGGGGACACAGTTCAGCCCATAACATAAAGCACAATCAGTTACATGCTGATTTTGGATCAAAATAGAATATATTTTATATAGTAGAAAACTTATTTGTAGTGATTAGCTGTATTCAACCTAATATCTGTGTTTGTTGCTTTTAAGAATTGCATCTTGCAAGATGAAAACATAGAAGACTTACCATATGGACAGCTGAAGTACTTAAAACAAAATGAATGCACATCACCATGCATTATAAACGCTTTGGCTTTAGGATCTCTAGCATTTTATCATCCATGTAAACGCAGGTGTTAGTAAAATGAGGTCAGATTTAAATGGATGAATCTGAAGCATATTTACTGTAGTAAATTAAAGGCCCAATAAGAAAGCCATCTCAAGTAGTGATTCTCATGCTTCAATGACCAGAATTCTTCTGGGTTATTGCTCAAACACAGATACCTACCCTACCCCAACTATTTGGATGCACTGGGTAGGAGCAGAGAAGGGAACTGAAGAATCTTCATTTTTAACAAACATCCCAAGTGATTCTGATTGTCCCTACTGTGAAAATATAAAATCGCTTGCTTCCTCTAACAGGACCTATGATTTCTCAGATTTGAGATATATGTATAATTAAAGTAATGCTATTTACATTAATTTGAAGGTCAAAGGTTTGCCATAATGGAAGAAAAGGCCATTCTTTCCTGCATCCTGAGGCATTTTTGGGTAGAATCCAACCAGAAAAGAGAAGAGCTTGGTCTAGCAGGAGAGTTGATTCTTCGTCCAACTAATGGCATCTGGATCAAGTTGAAGAGGAGAAATGCGGATGAATCCTAACCATATAATTGGACTGTGCCTTTGTCATGTAAAAGGTCTTTCTTGAAGGAAACTGGATTTATAATTTCTAGATCAGAGTTCAATACTCTTAGTCCCTAGACCTATTTCTTTCTTGTCCCTGCTTACGTTGCAGTCAAGTCCACCAAAGAGTTTTATATTTTCATCACCACCATAGATCTTACCCTTGGTTTTGATCCCAAAAGTAGAGTTAACTGATGATGGCACCCAAATAAACATAGGACAAGTTTTTCAACAGAGGGATCCACTGACCAACTCAATTTCAATTGGCACATCCAAAGGATATAATTTAATTAAAGTTCCAGAATTTTTTTAAGGTATTCTTATTGACTGGGGAACATATATATGCATGTACACCTATGCATTTACTTTGAAAAGGGTGATTAATTAAGTACTTAGACATAAGAAGCTTAAGTTTTTAAATTATATGAGTGGCATCAATTATGAGAAGAATTATTATTACAGCACTTTTTGGATTTTATCACCTAGAGTAGATAATTTGTAAGTTGACTCATAGGTTCTCTTCCTATTTCCCTTTTGACTAAGTCCTTATAGCCATGACTTCATTATTCATAGTATCACAACTACCCTTATATATCATATAAGGTTGGGAAAGATTCCTCTTGGTAATAACCAATCCCCTACATTGTGTCAGGGTTGAGTAATGGCTTTTGGAGCTGGACGGTCCTTATTGTGTATCTAGTTGTACTCCCTTTTATTAGAAGAAGGGAATGAGGTCAATGAGAAGGTAAGTTTCTGCCCAGAGTCATGCCACTAGTGGGCGATAGGGCTGGGCATAGAGGCCTGTACTCTCTCTCCACTCCCGGTGCGATAGGCTTCACTATGTCTGCTTTTACTTTATTGGAACTCAGGTGTGTAACTAGATGTGTCATTACAACACAGATTTTCTGCCTCTAATTTTGGATATTTCTTCTAGAATTCTTCCATTGTTAAAGGAAAAGAGAAGCCGTTCACCTCATTTAGGTAACTATATTTAGTATTTAGGTTACTATGTTTAGTAACCAGTAATATCTCACTTAGTTTAGGGTTAGGCGAGTAAATTCAATCCTCCAGAACATACCTATCGAGCTGTTAACTGACATACATTCTCTGAATTTTAATTCCATAGGTAGTATCTCTACTCCCTCACTCAGTGACTTTAAAAACCAACTTTTAATAAACTTAATAACATTGTTTTTTCAATACTCCCAAGGCAATAGCAGATAGAAGCAACGAATTAAGAAGATGGAATTTGTATTCTTCAATGGATATCAGAGGAAGAGATTACAGAACCAAAGCCATTTGCAAGCACTTCAGGCTGAGTCATTTAGGGCAGGGTCAGAAGCTCTACCCATGTTACAATCCCAAGAAACCCTGGTGCAGACAACCCAGTTGCTAAGTTGATGAGAAGAAGTCAAGGAAGTATATGATACAATTGAAAAAGAGTCCCATCATATGCTTACCTTTGTTATCTAAAAAGTGGATATAGGCAGAAAATCTTATTCCCAGATGACTATAGATAATCAAAGTTTTATTCTTGGAAAGTAGCATTATTTCTCAATTTTATGCATTTAGATATAAAACTTGTGTGATTTTTTCCTTCCTTTCCTTTTCTTCCCCCTTTTCTTTTTTTAGTGACCCTAAATTAGATGTAAAATTAAAGTAAAACATTTTTTAATGTTACCTTTTGGCCTAAGGTCTTCATGTGGCCCCAGAATAATTTGTTATTTGTGTTTTAATTGGAAATTCTCTTAACCGTGTTAGAGGTGGAATTGAGAAATTATGTTATAGTCTGTGGTATCAAAATGCAGATGCTGGCTTTTAGTTTTTTTTAATAAGAGGATGATCTAGTATCTGTGACCCTGTTACCTGTCTTACTACTGCTTGACAGAGGTATTGCAAGAAAAATAAATTACATTTTAATCATAGATGCTACATTTTATTCTAAGAATCGATGTCAGTTTGAAATATAGATAGGTTTAAAGGCAAATTAGTGGGTGACCAATTCATAATGAGTAATAAAGGAAATAGCACGTTTGAGCTGATGTCAACAGTGCTACTCAGATTTTCTAACAAAATGTTCCTTGTACCCTTGTCATAGACTGATTTTGAGTTTTCCTGACTCTGAATAATTAACCAGAGGAGACATAGAAATACCAGCACATTTTGCTCACCTGGGAATTCACAGAGGCCTGGGAACCAGCAAAACTATCAGCATCATTGGATCTCAGGCATTTATAGTCTAGAAACCTTCCCAGTGAACTGATTGATGTTCTATTCATTGTCACAGACAACGAAAGAATGTCAGTTTTTGGACCAAGTGACCTGTCTCACAGTGAAAGAGATGCTGTGCAAAAAAAAAAAAAAAAAAAAAAAGTCAATTTTTACCCTGAAATATATCTGGAAGACAAAAATGTTTTTCTTTCCAGCATGTAATGAGATGCTGGTAGGCACATGACAAATTTTTTAGTCTGTCTGGAAACTTCCCCCCCTTTTTTAAGGAACAGCACCCTCTTTATCTTTGGAACAATCCCATGATAAATACCTCCCCCCTTTTTCTTCCGTGTCTCACCCTTTTGCTTCCCCAACACGCACACTGTAAATATACGCAGTTTTAGTTGATGATGCCATGTTCTTAGGCAATCTTGTTCTCTTAAGTTGATTGACCCAAGCAGGGGCCAACTCTGATTCTGCCCTTGGGAATCAGTGGAGGTTTTAAGTTGTGAGACTGGAGATCAACTGATGGTTGAGCCTCTGGAGCAGCCACTAGGAGATGGGAAGAAGGTGATGGGTAAAGAAGAAGCAGAGGAAAGAAATGGAGAGAATCCTGGAGGGTCCACATCCTGTGTTCCAGATGATGCTGAAGCTCACCTGCATGCCTGCCCTGTGCACTGTTGAGTTGTTCTCTACCCTGGAGCCCAAGGGCCAGGATGTTGTCATTTTGCTTAGGTTGATTGTCCCTCATTTCTAACCCAAAGCAATTTAGTATGTGTCAGCTCAGCTATGGGATGAAGGAAGTTGCTCTATTCTTTGGACATGATCTTAGATTTTCATCCTCTTTCCTTTGTGCTGTTCAATACTTCCCCAGGCTGGATAATATCAGCCAATAACATATGTCTGCTAGTCATTTACATGTGATAGAATTTTTAAAAATTAAGATTTAACTGACATTATATTAGTTTCAGGTGTATAACACCATGATTTGATGTTTGTGTGTATGTGAAAGGATAAATGCAATACCATTTGAGGAAATACAGGGTTTCCATCTTTTCTAGATGATAGGAAAATGAAAAGTCCAGTGCTTAATTTTAGAATACAGCTGGGATTAGCCTAACACAAGAGTCTGGTTTCTTAGCTCCCTCCTGATGTATTCCCCAGACTAGTTCATCATTATTTCTTGCTTTAATTAAACCAGATTCACCCCAGTTTTCATTCTGGCTAGCTGTATTCCAAATTCCGGGGACAAATCTCTCATCTGTAATTACTACGAATGGACTGTGTATTCTCTCCTCTGCTTCTTGTGCAGACATTCACCAAACGGGAGTATTTCTTTGGACCTTTTACATTGAATTCAATTTCTAAATTTACTCCTAGCCTGCAGCTGTTCCTCCCCCTGCTGTCTTGATCCCATGAGATACCTTGTGGCACCTCCTTTTTCCTTCCCATCACTTCCTGCCTCCTCCTCCCCAGAATTGTCTTTTGGTTGCAGTTCACATGAGTCCTTTCCTGTCTTTTCTGGTATTCGCCAACGTAGGTCTTGTGGAAATTAAGGCTGTACTCAAACTCCTATTTCTATATCAAAAACTTATGATAGCTTTTAACTCAAAAGAAAAATCGTTACTGTATGTAGGCATGATTATCTTATTTCTAGAATGTTTTAAACTTATTTTTGAACGCTATACATAGTTTAAAAATATGTGTTTTAGCTGAATGGTAAAGGATGTGTCAGCACAGACCTGCTTCCTGGACACTCCCAGGGCGGAGGCTTACCTCTCTTTCACCATAGTGTATTCTTGGCCTCCTTTCTTGCTCAAGTCCAATCGCCAGTTTGAAGTTTTATGCTTATGGAAATAGAATAAATTAAGACTTTTAATCCACTTGGGCACACTTAATGTTCTTCATATGGCCACAGCTTTGTAGGCATGTGATTGTGCTTCAGGCTTTTTGGCCTCCTGTGCCTTCATCATTCATTGTTATTCCATCAGTAATGCTTGATGTTGTATCCAAGCTGATTCCTTATCCCCGGAAACAATGTTGTTTATGAAAGCCAAGGACTGCAGTGTCTCCTACTGAGCAATTAGAGGGAACCTCAGGAGGACATCTGCTCCCCACAGAGGATATTCATGGGATTAAGGCCAGTCTGGCTATTAGTCCAATAATTGCTGTCAGTGTTATCTATGACTGGCAGCTCATCCTCGCTTATAAGAGTGACAGTGACTTTCATACGTGACTTAGATGGTCCACGATTGTGGGTAAAGGACCATCCTGTCCTCAGTGTCTTGCTCTCTTCCTTCTTTCCTTCCTTCCTCCCTTCTCCCATCCCTCCCTCACTCCCTCCCTCCCTCCTTCCTTCCTTCTCTCTTTCTCTGTTTCCCTCTCTCTCTCGCTCCTCTTTCTTTCTCTCTTTCTCTTCCTTCCTCCCTTCCTTTCTTCTCTCTTTCTCTCTCTCTCTTTCCTTCCTTCCTTCCTTCCTTCTTTCCCCTTCTGTCCTTCCATCCATCCTTCCTTCAAGAAAATTTAATTTCTTATTTATTTACATATTTATTCATCATTTCACTCTTTCCTTCAATAAATATTTGCCAGGTACTACTCAGGGCTCTGGGACTAGAAACGTAAGCCTATCAGCAAGGTGTGAGGACTAGCGTGCAGCAGGAAAACAATATAAAAATGAGCAAGTAGGGAACACAATGTCAGATAGTGGTAGGTGCTGTGAAGAAAAATAAAGCCTAGTAAAGTCAGGAGGGATGGAAGATGCCTTTTTAAATGAGATGCTTAACAGTGGCATCTCATGTTTCCTCCGCCCTCTTTCCTCTTCTTGATCCCTTACAAAGAGTCTATTCTATACTCCCCTTCTAGCTGTTACCCTACCACAGCTGTTCTGCTATAATATTTATTTTGTAATTTATTCTATTATATATGAAATATATATTAATATATATTTATACGTAAATATATATTAATATATTATAAAATATATTAATATATATTTTATTCACGTATGTATTTATAATAGTGGTGTTATATATATAAGATACCTTAGTTCTCACTGAGATGCACTGGGAAGAGCAGAGCCTAAAGTGTTACCCTTCGCAGGGACATTTAATGCCATAGAGATGCAGAGAGCAGAGATCTTTCAAGAGTCAAAGATGCAAGCACCAAAGACCTTT
Source organism: Eumetopias jubatus (assembly GCF_037043125.1). Lineage (NCBI taxonomy): Eukaryota > Metazoa > Chordata > Mammalia > Carnivora > Otariidae > Eumetopias > Eumetopias jubatus. The sequence continues at coordinate 17,337,284 of NW_028274808.1, forward strand.
CTCAGTGAACTGAGATTCTTTTCCTAAGGAGTGGTACAGTGTAGCTTTTGTTCATCTTTCTCCTTCCCGGTCACCCTATGGACACATGGGCACACGTGTCCATGGACACACAGCAGCTTCATTAGAGATTCAGGCCTTTTAAAAAAAAGTTTTTTATTGTTATGTTAATCACCATACATTACATCATTAGTTTTTGATGTAGTGTTCCATGATTCATTGTTTGTGCATAACACCCAGGGCTCCACGCAGAACGTGCCCTATTTAATACCCATCACCAGGCTAACCCATCCCCCCATCCTCCTCCCCTCTAGAACCGTCAGTTTGTTTTTCAGAGTCCATTGTCTCTCATGGTTTTGCTCCCCCTCCAACTTACTCCCCTTCATTCTTCCCCTCCTGCTATCTTCTTCCTTTTCTTTTTTCTTAACATATGTTGCATTATTTGTTTCAGAAGTACAGATCTGTGATTCAACAGTCTTGCACAATTCACAGCGCTCACCATGGCACATACCCTACCTGATGTCTATCACCCAGCCACCCCATACCTCCCACCCCCCACCACTCCAGCAACCCTCAGTTTGTTTCCTGAGATTAAGAATTCCTCATATCAGTGAGGGCATATGATACATGTCTTTCTCTGATTGACTTATTTCGCTCAGCATAACACCCTCCAGTTCCATCCACGTCGTTGCAAATGGCAAGATCTCATTCCTTTTGATGGCTGCATAATATTCCATGGTGTATATATACCACATCTTCTTTATCCATTCATCTGTCGATGGACATCATGGCTCTTTCCACAGTTTGGCTATTGTGGACATTGCTGCTATAAACATTGGGGTGCATGTACCCCTTCGGATCCCTACATTTGTATCTTTGGGGTAAATACCCAGTAGAGCAATTGCTGGATCGTATGGTAGCTCTATTTTCAACTGTTTGAGGAACCTCCATACTGTTTTCCAGAGTGGTTGCACCAGCTTGCATTCCCACCAACAGTGTAGGAGGGTTCCCCTTTCTCCGCATCCCTGCCAACATCTCTCGTTTCCTGACTTGTTAATTTCAGCCATTCTGACTGGTGTGAGGTGGTATCTCATTGAGGTTTTGATTTGGATTTCCCTGATGCCCAGCGATGTTGAGCACTTTTTCATGTGTCTCTTGGCCATTTGGATGTCTTCTTTGGAAAAATGTCTGTTCATGTCTTCTGCCCATTTCTAGATTGGATTATTTGTTCTTTGGGTGTTGAGTTTGATAAGTTCTTTATAGATTTTGGATACTAGCCCTTTATCTGATATGTCATTTGCAAATATGTTCGCCCATTCTGTCGGTTGTCTTTTGGTTTTGTGGACTGTTTCTTTGGCTGTGCAAAAGCTTTTTATCTTGATGAAACCCCAATAGTTCATTTTTGCCCTTGCTTCCCTTGCCTTTGGCGATGTTTCTAGGAAGAAGTTGCTGTGGCTGAGGTCGAAGAGGTTGCTGCCTGTGTTGTCCTTTAGGATTTTGATGGCCTCCTGTCTCACGTTTAGGTCTTTCAACCATTTGGAGTCTAGTTTTGTGTGTGGTGTAAGGAAATGGTCCAGTTTCATTCTTCTGCATGTGGCTGTCCCATTTCCCCAACGCCATTTTTTGAAGAGACTGTCTTTTTTCCATTGGACATTCTTTCCTGCTTTGTCAAAGATGAGTTGACCATAGAGTTGAGGGTCCATTTCTGGGCTCTCTATTCTGTTCCACTGATCTATGTGTCTGTTTTTGTGCCAGTACCATACTGTCTTGATGATGACAGCTTTGTAATAGAGCTGGAAGTCTGGAATTGTGATGCCCCCAGCTTTGCTTTTCTTTTTCAACGTTCCTCTGGCTATTCGGGGTCTCTTCTGGTTCCATACAAATTTTAGGATTATTTGTCCCATTTCTTTGAAAAGAGTGGATGGTATTTTGATGGGGATTACATTGAATGTGTAGATTGCTCTAGGTAGCATTGACATCTTCACAATGTTTGTTCTTCCAATCCATGAGCATGGAACGTTTTTCCATTTCTTTATGTCTTCTTCAATTTCTTTCATGAGTATTTTATAGTTTTCTGAGTACAGATCCTTTGTCTCTCTGGTTAAATTTATTCCTAGGTATCTTATGGTTTTGGGTGCAATTGTAAATGGGATCGACTCCTTGATTTGTCTCTCTTCTGTCTTGGTGGTGGTGTATAGGAATGCCACTGATTTCTGTGCATTGATTTTATATCCTGCTACTTTACTGAATTCCTGTATGAGTTCTAGCAGTTTTGGGGTGGAGTCTTTTGGGTTTTCCACATACAGTATCATATCATCTGCAAAGAGTGAGAGTTTACTTCCTCTTTGCCGATTTGGATGCCTTTGATTTCTTTTTGTTGTCTGATTGCTGTGGCTAGGACTTCTAATACTATGTTGAAGAGCAGTGGTGATAGTGGACATCCTTGCCACATTCCTGACCTTAGGGGAAAAGCTCTCAGCTTTTCCCATTGACAATGATATTTGCTATAGGTTTTTCATAGATGGCTTTTATGATATTGAGGTATGTACCCTCCATCCCTATACTCTGAAGAGTTTTGATCAAGAAAGGATGCTGTACTTTGTCAAATGCTTTTTCTGCATCTATTGAGAGGATCATAGGATTCTTGTTCTTTCTTTTGTTAATGTATTGTATCACGTTGATTGATTTGCAGATGTTGAACCAAGCTTGCAGCCCAGGGATAAATCCCACTTGGTCATGGTGAATAATCCTTTTAATGTACTGTTGGATCCTATTGGCTACTATTTTGGTGAGAAATTTTGCATCCATGTTCATCAAGGATATTGGTCTGTAATTCTTTTTGATGGGGTCTTTGTCTGGTTTTGGGATCAAGGTAATGGTGGCTTCATAAAATGAGTTTGGAAGTTTTCCTTCCATTTCTATTTTTTGGAACAGTTTCAGGAGACTAGGTATTAATTCTTCTTGAAATGTTTGGTAGAATTCCCCTGGGGAGCCATCTGGCCCTGGGCTTTTGTTTGTTGGGAGATTTTTGATGACTGCTTCAATTTCCTTAGTGGTTATAGGTCTGTTCAGGTTTTCTATTTCTTCCAGGTTCAATTTTGGTAGTTGATACATCTCTAGGAATGCACCCATGTCTTCCAGATTATCTAATTTGCTGGCATAGAGTTGCTCATAATATGTTCTTATAATTGTTTGTATTTCTTTTGTGTTGGTTGTAATCTCTCCTCTTTCATTCATGATTTTGTTGATTTGGGTCATTTCTTTTTTTCTTTGATAAGTCTGGCCAGGGGTTTATCAATCTTGTTAATTCTTTCAAAGAACCAGCTCCTAGTTTCGTGGATCTCTTCTACTGTTCTTTTGGTTTCTACTTCATTGATTTCTGCTCTGATCTTTATTATTTCTCTTCTGCCGGGTTTAGGCTTTATTTGCTGTTCTTTCTCCAGCTCCTTTAGGTGTAGGGTTAGGTTGTGTATTTGAGACCTTATTTCTTGAGAAAGGCTTGTATTGCTATATACTTTCCTCTCAGGACTGCCTTTGCTGTATCCCAAAGATTTTGAACAGTTGTGTTTTCATTTTCATTGGTTTCCATGAATTTTTTTAATTCTTCCTTAATTTCCTGGTTGACCCATTCATTCTTTAGTAGGATGCTCTTTAGCCTCCATGTATTTGAGTTCTTTCTGACTTTCCTCTTGTGATTGAGTTCTACTTTCAAAGCATTGTGGTCTGAAAATATGCAGGGAAAAATCCCAGTCTTTTGGTAGTGGTTGAGACCTGATTTGTGACCTAGGATGTGATCAATTCTGGAGAATGTTCCATGGGCACTAGAGAAGAATGTGTATTCCGTTGCTTTGGGATGGAATGTTCTGAATATGTCTGTGAAGTCCATTTGGTCCAGTGTGTCATTTAAAGTCTTTATTTCCTTGTTGATCTTTTGCTTAGATGATCTGTCCATTTCAGTCAGGGCGGTGTTAAAATCCCCCACTATTATTGTATTGTTGTCAATGTGTTTCTTCGCTTTTGTTATTAATTGCCTCATATAATTGGCTGCTCCCATGTTAGGGGCATAGATACTTACAATTGTTAGATCTTCTTGTTGGATAGACCCCTTAAGTAGGATATAATGTCCTTCTTCATCTCTTATTACAGTCTTTGTTTTAAAATCTAATTTGTCTGATATAAGGATTGCCACCCCAGCTTTCTTTCGGTGTCCATTAGCATGGTAAATGGTTTTCCACCCCCTCACTTTCAATGTGGGGGTGTCTTTGGGTCTAAAATGAGTCCCTTGCAGACAGCATATTGATGGGTCTTGTTTTTTAATCCCATCTGATAGCCTGTGTTTTTGATTGGGGCATTGAGCCCATTTACATTCAGGGTAACGAATGAAAGGTATGATTTTACTGCCATTGTATTGCCTGTAAGGTGACTGTTACTGTATATTGTTTGTGTTCCTTCTGATCTATGCTGCTTTTAGGTTCTCTCTTTGCTTAGAGGACCCCTTTCAATATTTCTTGGAGGGCTGGTTTCGTGTTTGCAAATTCCTTTAGTTTTTGTTTGTCCTGGAAGCTTTTTATATCTCCTTCAATTTTCAATGAGAGCCTAGCTGGATATAGTATTCTTGGCTACATATTTCTTGTTTAGCTCCTGAAGATATCATGCCAGTCCTTTCTGGCCTGCCAGGTCTCTGTGGATAGGTCTGTTGCCAGTCTAATGTTTCTACCATTGTAGGTAACAGAGCTCTTCTCCCGAGCTGCTTTCAGGATTTTTTCTTTGTCTCTGAGACTCGTAAGTTTTACTATTAGATGTCGGGGTGTTGATCTATTTTTATTGATTTTGAGAGGGGTTCTCTGTGCCTCCTGGATTTTGATGCCTGTTTCTTTCCTCACATTAGGGAAGTTCTCTGCTATTATTTGCTCCAATATACCTTCTGCCCCTCTCTCTCTTTCTTCTTCTGGGATCCCAATTATTCTAATGTTGTTTCGTCTTATCGTATTGCTTATCTCTCGAATTCTGCCCTCGTGATCCTGTAGTTGTTTCTCTCTCTTTTTCTCAGCCTCTTTATTTTCCATCATTTGGTCTTCTGTATCGCTGATTCTCTCTTCTGCTTCATTTATCCTAGCAGTTAGTGCCCCCATTTTTGATTGCACCTCATTAATAGCCTTTTTTATTTCGACTTGGTTAGATTTTAGTTCTTTTATTTCTCCAGAAAGGGTTTCTCTAATAACTTCCATGCTTTTTTTAAGCCCAGCTAGTATCTTTAAAGTCATGATTCTGAACTCTAGGTCCAACATCGTACTAATGTCCGTATTGAGTAGGTCCCTGGCTGACGGTACTACCTCTTGTTCTTCTTGCTGAGGTGATTTTTTTCGTCTTGTCATTTTGTCGGAGGAGAATAGATGAATGAGAGAACAAAATGCTAACAGGGTAACAACGTCCCCAGCAAATATACTCTATACAAATCAGAAAAGACCTGAAACCAGGGGAAAAGAAAGGGAAAGAAAGAAAAAAGAAAGAGAGGGGGGAAAAAAAAGAAAAAGATAAAAACAAAAACAGAACAATACAAAAAAAAAACAGAATATGATCAAATATGATCAGGCTGGTGCATAGATCAGTGCCACACACTAGATTTTGGGCGTATTTTGCTCTGTTAGAAAAAAGTGCCTCCTAAAATTTTAAAGGAAGAAAGACTTATATATGTACAGAATAAGGGTTGATACAATGAAGGGATGGAAGATGACTGTAAAGATGAAAATTATAAAAGATTTTATTAAAGGAATTGATAAGATAGGTTGTTTGAAAAAAGAAAGAAGAAGATTTAAAAAAAAGAAAAAAAAAAGGGAGAGAATGTCATCAGGCAGGAGACTAGAACAAAGCCATACACTAGTGATTTCGGGTATATTTTGATCTATTAGAAGAAACTGTATCGCAAAATTTAAAAGAGAGAACAACTTATATATATATATATATATGCCAAAAATAAGGGTAACTACTATGAAGGGATAAAATATGACTCTAAAAATGAAAAATAAAAAATGTTTTTTTAAAAAGGGATTGATAAGATGTTGGTTGAAAAAGGGAAAAAGAAAAATTTTTAAAAAAGTTAAATTAACTTTGAAAAACTAATGAATCATGGTAAAAAAAAAAGCATGAGTTCTATGTGCAGTATTCCCCTAGCGCTGGAGTTCTCCTGTTCTCCTTGATCAGTAAACTTGGGCTTGGCTGGCTGTTCGTGCTGATCTTCTGGGGGAGGGGCCTGTTGCCGTGGTTCCCAAATGTCTTTGCCGGAGGCGGAATTGCCCCGCCCTTGTCGGTCCGGGCTAAGCAAGCTGCTCGGGTTTGCTCTCGGGAACTTTTGTTCCCTGCAAGCTCTCGGTACAGCTTTGGAGGACCAGGGCGAAAATGGTGGTCTCCCAATCTCCACCCGGAGGAGCTGAGAACTCGGGGCCCCGCTCCTCAGTGCGCCCCCAGAGAAAAGCAGTCAGTCACTCCCGTGTCCCCGGTCTCCGGCCGCACTCCGTGCTCACCCGGCCTGTGACCGAGCGTTTCTATCTCTGGCTCCCGACCCCGTGTGGAGTCTCCAAACCCAGCAGATCCCTGTGGTGCGCTCCCGCACCGCTCCTCCCGGGGGAGGAAGGGGAGTCTCCCCGGCTCTGCCGCTTGTTGGGTCCCTGCTGGAGGCGCAGTGGCCCGACTGGGCCGCGGATCACAGTTTATGGGACCCCGAGCTGAGAGCCTGCGCCTCGGCTCCGTCTCTGCAGCCGGCTTCCCCGCTCCGATACCCGGGAGCTCTGCCGCACTCAGGCTCCCCCGGTCCTTCTGTGACCCCGAGGGTCCGGAGACCACACTGTCCCGGGAGGGTTCCACCCCCCGCTTAGCCACTGGAGCGACGTCCCTCCGCGGAGCCGACTTCTCAAAGGTCCGATTTTGTGCTCTGCGGCTCTAGCACTTGCCAGAAGCAGCCGACGGAGGCCCCCTCCCCCGCCATCTATCCTCCTGAATATCGCCTCGGATTCACTTCTCCGCACGTCCTACCTTCCAGTAAGTGGTCGCTTCTCTGTTCAGAGAGTTGTTGCTACTCTCCTCTTCGATCTCCTGTTGAGTTCGTAGGTGTTCAGAATGGTTTGATCCCTATCCAGCTGAATTCCTGAGACCAGACGAAATCCAGGTCTCCTACTCCTCCGCCATCTTGCTCCGCCCCGAGATTCAGGCCTTTTAAAAAAACAAACAAAATAAAACCCCACACGTTCTCTGAAAGCTCCCATGGCAGATCACCACCCTGCCACCGGCCCACCCTCTCACCCAAGGCCCCTGTCCTCCACTAGGGACTCCTCTACCTCCTCCCCCCAGAAGTGTCCGGTTCCAAACCCTCTCTCTCCCGGCCACTGTCACTTCAGATAATAAAGCTTCTATATTAGTGTTCTTTCGCTGTAACAACTGACTGCAATCTTAGCAATTTAAAACAACCCTAATTTATCCTTTCTGTGGGTCAGTAGGTGGGCTTAGCTGGGTTCCATTTTTGATATCTCACAAGCCCCAAATTAAGGGGTGGGTGTCATGGGAAGAATCCTCATCCAAGCTCATTCAGTTTGTTGAAGCATCAGAGGCCACTCTCAGGGCTTTGTTGCCCTGTCAAAGCCAACTACTCCCCTTTCACACCTGGGTTCTGCCTTCTCCTTAGGCTAACAGCAGAAGAAAACCATGCTTTCAAAGAGCCCCCATGATGGGATTAGGCCCCCACATCATCTCCGTTTTGATTAGCTCAAAATCAACTCTTTAGCAATCCTAATTGCACCTGCAAAATTGCTTCTGTCACGTAACACAGCATGATCGTGGACAGACAGGGCATTTCATCCTACATTCAGTCCCCGGGGTTAGACTGGGAAATCTTAGGGAACATTTTACAATTCTGCCTACCATTGCCTCTTTTCAACTTATTTCTGATTTGGGTCTTCTAAAAAGAAATTGTTAGTTTTATTGTGTTATTAGAACATAACTTATGTTTTGCTGTAAAAGAAGTTCAATGGAACACAGAAGTATGTGAAAAGGTTAAAATCTGTAATCTCATGTTTTAGGGAAACAACCTCAAGAGTTTCTGCTGTGCTTTGGAGGCAAGGTAGCTTCATTCCACTCATTGTTTTTTCTGTTGAGGCTGGTAACAGATGAGATCCCAAACTTAAATTCTTTTATATTGCACAGGCAGAGGATTCTTTTTGTTGACTGCTGGTGTACTAGTTGATACATTGAATCTACAAGGTGGCACAGCATGCATATTTGAAATATGCTACTTCATTACAGCCAGAAAATATTTTACTGGCAATGTTATACTACATTTTTAATAAACACAGTTCTGCATTGCAGCAATATGCATAAAATATTTATATAAGAATAACTCCCTAAAAATCTAATTAACTAAGCAGAATGATGTACTATAATTTTGAGGGTTAGAAAACAAAGGAGATTTAGTGGACAAGTGAATCTGGTCTTTAAATAGTTTAAAAAGCACACAAAAAAGAGAATACATTATTTTGTATGGATCTAGTAAGTAAATTTAGGACTGGAGGATAGAAGTTGCAAGAACGGGGTACCTGTGTGGCTCAGCTGACTCTTGATTTTGGCTCAGGTCATGATCTCACGATCTCAGGGTCGTGAGATCGAGCCCCACATTGGGCTCTGTGCTGAGCTTGGAGCCTGCTTAGGATTCTCTCTCTCCTTCTCCCTCTGCCCCCACACCCACCCTGGTCCACACACAAGCTAAAAATAATTAATAAATAAATAAATAAATAATTTTTAAAATATTAAAGTAGTTGCAAGAAGGTATATTTCAGTATATAAGGAGATTTTTATTAAAAATAAAAATAAATAGAACTCCCTGGGCAGGAACAGATTTCTAGGAAAGCCAGTATATTTTTTTCCCGATGAGGCATCCTGACTGCTGAGAGTGCTATATAGCAGGTTTCAGCTCATTTCATCTGAAAGGCACGGGATAGTAAACCTTTCCTGCTTTGTAGGCCATATGATCTGTTACAATTCCTTAACTTGGTAGTTGTAGAATGAAAGCAAGTATAGACAATTACATGAATGAATGGGCATGGCTGTGTTCCAATAAAATTTTATTTACAAAAACGGGCACCGGGCCAGGTTTGGTCTGCGAACTGTGGTTTGTCAGCTCCTGCTATATATCATTTCCTAAATTGGGTGAGAGAAGGACCTAATCATCCTCCAATTCCCTTCCATACTCAAAACTTCAGTGTTACATGCTTCTTTGACGAGGATGTGGAAAAGCATAGATAATCAGTCAAAAGATCCTTCCAGAAGGAGCTACCCATACCCATCCCTCATTCAGTTGTCATCCAGGTAATTGCAATGGGAAATTTCAGTTAAATGAGATTTAAGCTGCATGACTCCAAACAATGGGGAATGCTGTGCACATTTTAAAAAATGGAAATCTGGGCATGCATTGTGGGGCCCTAAAATGAAATAGTTAATATATTAAATAGCTGAACACAGGAATGGGACCTTCATAGAATATGTTGACAGGACAAAAAGTCGAAACTGTTGGCAGAAGACCAAAGTCAATATCAGAGCCAAGCAAATACTGCGTGCAATGCCCCGTTAGGAGAGCCGGAGGACCATCCATTTTTAAGTGGCGAGAGACACCCTCACCTCCAGAGCCAGAGAAGCAATTGGGCTCTCAGGTAGAGAATTTCTATTATTCTGATTGCTTCCAAATAGTTTTTTTTTTAATTAAGCATAATTCTACTTTGAGAAGAAGCTATCAGTATATGTTCTAATTTCCGGTGTATTTATATAGTGTGGAAGAAACTGATATTCTTCTATATGAAATCTTTTAGCGTAAGATATTTTAAAATCAAAGAGAATATTGACTGCTTTAAAATTTTTCAATGGGCATTAGTATTTTGAGAGATTTTCTTAGGGATTCTGGACCCTAGCCATTATTATTTGCCATTATTTATTGCCTTTATTTACAGTTTCTTTTTGTTCAAGTCAAGAGGTTTCACAGCCATTTAACTCCCCTCTACCAATTCCCTTTCCATAATTATCGACAACATCGGCGGCAAGTGAGCAAGGAACAAAACAGTAGTGTAGAGATCTCAGTTTGTATCTTGTGCCAAGTCTCCAGCATAAAATATACAGAAAGCTCTTGTTCCCTGTGCTGGTAATTCTGTGCTTAGACTTGCAATGCAGACATTTATAAGAAGATCGCTATCACCTTAAATGAAGGTTCATGTTAAATATGATCTGTTACCAGCAGTGTCACGCATGTGTTGCTTTCTCTTTTAGGATGATTTCATTCAGGCAAGCAGCTTATCTCACTTGCTTCTTTGCTACAGTTTCCTGTGGTGAGTGCATTGTCTCTAAGATCTAAAGTTGTATGTGGGAGAGGAATAGTTAACAAGACATGCCAGCCCTGGAGAAAACTATTGAACAGACAGCTTTGGGAAGGAGGCAGACCCAGGAAGTCAGGACACAAATCCTTTTACTATCCAGGGACAACTGCCGCTTCTCAGATGTATTGCCCTAGACATATCGGGGTGGGGGAGCCCGGAAGTGAGAATGTCTCTGGGCATGTGTGGGCAGAAACTGCTGTTGACAGATGACTCTCTACAAAGCAGATCTTAAACACTCAGCCCTCTATTTTTATTATCAATATATTTTAAAAATCAACTTTATCTGAATATTCAGTGTGTAGGCATTTTATAGTGTCTGGATCCAACCCAAGTGTTGTAATAGGTACCAGGTGCATATTTTTACTCTTTTAGGCCACTGGGGAACTGCTTCAGAAGTGAAAATATTTGGCTTAAATTTAAATTAGTAAATTGCCCATTTGAATAGTTTTGATTTCAACACCAGGTTTTGAACATATTTTTCTCTCTAGCCGTTCCACTAAATTTTCAGGGACTAAAGATGATTCTGGACACTGTTTTTCATCAATTGTTCTGGAATGGAGTTTTCTCTGAACCACCATTATGGGTAGATTCTGAGTCTGTGTTGACTTAACATGGCCACACCATAATGGTTATTTACCTACCTCTCAGATGTCTGGCTAACATAAACACCTTTTAGATAAGGGTTACATTTGTAAAGAGAGATAATTTCTTCAGGAAGAAGCTGTTTTTCCCCTCCTAAACCAAAATCCCCCCCATGTCTAATTGCTTTTTTGAGCCATGATCATTAAATCCATTGAATGCTGAGTAGTAGAAGCCAGAGATGCCATAGACCATGGCCACTTCAGTTTTATCTTTTTGGCAAAAAAAAAAAAGAAAAATTATGATCATCCTAGGAAAATTAGAGGTGCAGGTAAGCAGAAAATGAGAAACTGTGTATTATCTGTAGTCCTATAATACAGAAATGGCCACTGTTAAAAAGTTTTTTTGGTCTCTCAGAAATTTTTCTACACATGTCTATTTACACATTTAACAAAGATGTTATTAATTATACTTTGTTTATAACTTATGTTTCCCATTTATAGCTATTTATACATATCATATTTTTTTGGAGCTTAGTAATCTTCCCTAGTCATGGTAATTTTGTATACACATTCTTATACACACATTCAGTTATTTCTGTAGAATAAAATTTTGGAAATAAAAATGTTAGATAGAAAGGTGTGAATATTTTGGAAGGTTTTGTGATGTACATCATGAAATTATCTTTCAAAAAGGTGATTCTCCAGTTAACCCTCTCCACCAGCAGATAAGAATGATCATTTATCCCACTTAGGCCAACTCCAGTAGTCATCTGTATGACTTGATATATACTCACCTCTCTGGAAACTGTATCCTAATTTGTTTCTGGGAAACTGCTGCCTCCAAGTTTGGGTCTCTGAGGCTGTGACCCAAGCAGTAAATAGGGGCACACATCCTGCTGGCTACAGTGACCTGATCAGAGCCAAAGGTCTGCAACAAGACCTTTGCTTACACTTCTAGAAATAAGACTCTTCTTACTATTATTTCAAATTGACTTGAACTATTGGAGAACGCAAAGCCCTGAGTTTCTGGCACCTTGCCACTCTGTGGATCCTGAGAGGAACACTAACACTGTGAAACAGAGCAAAGGGATGAAGATGAATTCAATCTTGATGGGATCAGCCCAGTACCCTGTCCAGTGATTTCTGAAGCCAAATCTGCCATGGACTTTGGCCTCTGAACCAAAACATTTCATTTATACTAAGTCACATTGAACTGGGTCTTTTATCACTTGCGGCAAAATCAATACATCAACATTGGTAACTTAGATAATTAAAAATTTTTGCTAATCTGGTGAGTAAAATGGCATCAGCTGCTTTAACTTGACTGTATTTATGATTCTTACCATTTTTTCTTATACTTACTATTTGCTTGTGTTTCTTTTGTAAATTACCTTTTCATATCCTTTGCCCATTTTTTTTAAATGTAGTGTTTTCTTCTCCTTATCGATTATGTAGTTTTTTTTAAACAAGACCAAATAACCTGCCCAAAGTCCATGGACACAGGAGACAGTGTGACATTATTTTATGTTATGGGATAACTTAATGTAACAGTGCTTTAAATCACTCTAAAGCACAATACGAACAAGCCTATCCTCGTTATTGTCACCACCATTATCATCATTATTTCTAACTTACGAGGATAAGCAAGAACACCTATTAGAACTTTCCTCCCAGCCTGTTCCAAAGTTGGTGTGTTTCAGTTGCCCCATTCCATCAGCAAGTCACATGGCAGTTCACAAAGGCTTAGCTGCAGAATGGGAACTCCCGGGCTAGCACGGGGTATTGTTTGTACTCAGGTTTGTGCACTGGCATGGGGGAGGATGGCTGCTTGGTCACTAGGAATCAGCCAGATACACCAACTGTTTAAAACACAGGTCACTTTGCACTTAGCGTTGTCACTGGACCAGGTACTCAGAGTTTTGTGTGTATATGAAATCTAGGCCTATACACCTGGCAATTTGTATTCGCATAAGCTTCCACCTGAAGGGATCTCTGCTTTTTCTAAATATGAAACTTACCGAAGGGTTAATCATTTTAGCCACACCTCCGAGAGGAAGAAAATCGATCTTGCTAGGTTAGGTCATCCTAATAGAGCTCAGGGCTAGAATCCCCAGAGGGGTAGGATAGTGCAGAGGAAATTCTAATCTTCAGTGCTTAATGAAACACGTGTCTAAGCTGCCCATTCCCCAAAGGGCAATACAAAAATAGATGTCCTAGGGGATGGACAAAGTTGTCATTGGAATATCCTGTGGTTAACAGACAGTTGACAGACAGACAAATGTGCTGCCTGCGTTGGAAAAGCTTATTAAGCTGACTTTAAAGCGGGTCTTTCAAGGTAAACTCAAATTCATGTATTAAAGTTTACTTTTAATATATGAAACAGTAGAACAGTAAAGGTAGCACTTAATACGCTAATAATATGTGGGATGCAGGGTACTTTAGAACTGTGAACAATTCCAAACAGCAAATAGTTCAGAATGGATTTTCAATTTAGCATATGCATGCATTTGCATTTGTTTGTAGAAACCGAGCAAATAAACATACTGATCCCAATAAGTACCCAATAACTCTTGATTGGTTTAAATTAAACTGAGATGAGGAACAATATTTGACATTGCACACTAGAAAAGGGAACAAGATTGGGAATGAAAAGAGCTAGGTTTCTCCTCTAGTACATTCACTAGCCACGTGGGTCTTGTGCAAGTCTGTATTGCCCTGAGACTCAGTTACTTAACTTCTTTCCGTAACAACAAATCAAAACAAAAGAAGTCAGAGGCATATACTGAAGTCTGTCTCTAACTCCCCTTACAGAGCTATTTGTTATGAAAGGGTTTTGAGAAAGAGATCCTACATTGTTTTTTTTTTTTAATGTGTTTATTTGACACAATGTTATAATAGTTCTAGGTGTGCAACATAGTGATTCAACCTCTCTGTACATTCTATTCTCCACACCACAAGTGTGGCTACCATATGTCACCATACAACACTGTAACAGTATCATTGACTATAGTCCCTATGCTGTGCCTTTTATGCCCATGACTTATTTATTCCATAACTAGAAGCCTTTAATTTAATTTAATTTAATTTTATTTTATTTAATTTTATTTAATTTTATTATTTTATTTAAGTAGGTTCCACATCCAGCATGGAGCCCAATGCAGGACTTGAACTCATGACCCTGAGATCAAGACCTGAGCTGAGATCAAGAGTTGGGCGCTTAACTGACTAAGCCAGCCAGGCGCCCTGTGTGTTATTTTTTTTAAAGATTTTGTTTATTTATTTGAGAGAGAGAGACAGAGCACAATTAGGGGTGGGGGAGAGGGGCGGGGCAGAGGGAGAGGGAGAAGCAGACTCCCCGCTGAGCAGGGAGCTGGCCACAGGGCTCAATCTCAGGACCCTGAGATCATGAACTGAACCAAAGGCAGATGCTCAACCAAGTGAGCCACCCAGGTGCTCCCTGACTGTTATTTTTAAGTCATGGTATTTTTCAAAGCATGTTAGACTACAGGGAGAAACCAAGCTAGAATTGTGTTTTCTTGTGGATAATTTATGTGCAAATTATCCTATGATTTCGTAAAAATCAACCAAGTTTTTTTACGTAGAGGTACCCATAGAATGACTTTAAATAACATTATGCCTTGTTCAGATAGTCACCTCAATATGTTTCATTCTACCTCTATAGTTAAAGTCCTGTTGTAAAGCTCTTTGGGGGTTTAGTGGAGGAAGTAAGAAGGTTCAGAACACAAATATTGTTCTATTAAAATAATTATTTGCATTCATTGCAAATTAATGTTTTTTTTTCAATTATTGTATCATAGAATGCCTGACTCAATTGTATAAAAATACCTTCTTCAGAGGTGGGGACCTAACTGCCAAGTACACCCCGGATGCCCAACACTGTCAGATGATGTGCACGTTCCATCCTAGGTGTTTGCTCTTCAGTTTTCTTCCTGAAAGTTCCACTAATGACATAGGCAAAAGGTAAAAGCTGATATGTCTTTATTGGAGAAGCCAGTAATTTTTCAAAATAGAATGAGTTGTATACAAAAAGTGTAGATATTGTGGGGTTATGTTTCTCGAATGAGGTCCAAGGGCCAGCTTCACTGGAATCACCTGGAGTGGTTCTTACATTAGCAGATTCTTAGGCCACAGCCTCGGACCCAAATGGTTCAGCCCACTGAACCAAAGTGTCTTGGGCCTGGCAATATGCATGTCAAACAGTTGCTGCATTGACCTAAAGTCATAGACACTAGGCAGTGTCTATCCAAGGCCTCAGGGAGAATGCTTGAAAATCACCGGGTTGAGTGATTGTCTCAAGAAACGGTCTAAAAACAGGTGAATATTTCACCTGAACAAGGAAACATACTATCTGACTCAGGATTGTATTTGTTTGTATATTGTATATTGTATTTAAGCACATGTGCATGCACATGCAAATATATATTATTAACTGGCATTTTGGAAAAGTAAGAGCCCTGTAAAAATAGTCATTAAAAATCTTATTAGGTCTTAAAGTTGACTGAGTGTAGTCATGTTTTCATCACAATTTTCTTTCACTTTGATCAATATCCAGAATGAGCATTTCTTCATTGTTCCCATTTCCATATCCATAAGTCTTTTCTTTTATCTTAACTCCGTTTGAATTTAAAAACTGGGAATTAGATCATCACCCCCTGATTCTACATGTTAAACTTGGACAGAAAACCCAGACTATGTGTGAGAGGCATCAACTTTGAGTTAGGTTCAAGAATCCTTGTGAAAGATTGCCATTAGGATTGACATTAAAGACAGAATGAAGTCTACCATTAGTGGGAACCTAGAAGGAGTTAATAAGCAAGCTGAACATCATAGATAGATCCAACTGTCATGACTGATTTAATTTCTAAAGTAAAAACAATCACCAGGTGAGAACATAATTCCCCAAATTGTAGGAACAGGGGAAAAATCATTACCTCTTTAATATGATTGACTTTCTGTACTTAAAAGTGTTTTTTAAAAAAGAAAAACAATGCTGAAGTTAGGTATTACAAAGACTGTTAGATTTTATGGAATTTCCTCTAAGAGTGTTCTTTCCAGCAAGCATCAAAGAAGCTCTATTATTTTCCTTATTCTGCCATATTTATCAGTGTATGAAAAACATTAGACATCTCCTCAATGTGTGTTTATTATTCTACTTTCTAACTGAAAGTACTTTTAAAAACAGATTTGGTTGCTTCTTGAAAGACAGTGCTACAGGAATCCTGCCAAGAGTGTCACGGACAAATGCAATTTCCGGACATTCCTTAAAGCAATGTGGTCATCAAATAAGTGGTAAGCTGTCCATTTCTGAGCGAAATCTAAGTGAATAATGGGTTTACCTTAAAATGCCTTCTGCATAAGCTCTGTACTGCCTTGGACATTTGAAGGGAGTACTCAGAAAGATAGCAGAGAGGGGGCACTATTAACTGGATGTATCCTCCATCCCGTCTTTATCGGTTCCAAGCTTAAGGAGCCTCTATTGCTTATGAGGTTAGCACTACAGTGTAAGATTTGTAGAAAGTGAATACACATTCAAATCATAGGTGCCCCCTTCTCCCCCCCACGAGTGCAGATAAAAATCTTTTTTTTTTCTTAAGATTTTATTTATTTATTTGACAGAGAGAGACACAGCGAGAGCGGGAACACAAGCAGGGGGAGTGGGAGAGGGAGAAGCAGGCTTCCTGCCGAGAGCTGGGAGCCCAACGCGGGCTTGATCCCAGGACCCTGGGGTCATGACCTGAGCCGAAGACAGACGCTTAACGATTGAGCCCCCAGGCGCCCCTGCAGATAAGAATCTTAAAGAGAATACAGAGGGTGTCTTTATCCCTGTTTTACTTGAGATAATTTGCACACTCGTGGTTCTTCATCAGGGGACAACTGGCAAGTACTGGAGACATTTTTTTGGTTGTCACAACACAGGGGAATGCTACTGGCATCTGGTGGATGGAGGTCAGAGATGCTGCTAAACATCCCACAAGGCACAGGGAAGCCCCCACGACAAAGATTTTCTGGTCCCAAGTGTCAATAATGCAGAAGTTAAGAAACCTCATTAGGCCCCCAAACTGAAGGTCTGGGCTCTGTAAGTCTTGCTAATGAGAATCATACTTCTTAGAAAAAAATGTGAGGGTGAAGAGGCCAGGAAATTTAAATCCTGACACTTACTGCTACTAATGTCTTGGGAAACAATTTCTAAACCTATCCTAATTTAAGGGAGATGAACTATTTCTCTGACATAACTGATTTGAAAGCAAGAAGTACTGAAAAGATTCTCAACTGATGGGTTGGCAGAACCTTGAAATAAACATGTTGTGACCGTACATCATTGCTATTTTACCTTCACGATTTACAGTTAAATTTGTAGTTTCAAATTTCAGATGTTTTCAAGTTTTCTATCCTCCCTTCCCCCATTAACACCACTCCCTCAATACATATGTGTGCTTTGGGCATGCATTTGTATAGGAACCAGTCCTTAGTTAGGAACATAGAGATCTGACTTAGCCAATACGTAGTTTACCTGAGGACGAGTACATGTCCTATGTTATAAGATCAAATTTATATCTTAATACAACTTCGGGCAAATCATTCGATTAAGCATTATTTTTAATTATGCTATCATAGTAAAATTTAAAGAACAGTATTTTGCTTTTCTCGATACTCCCAGTTATTGTTATTTTTTTCTCAAATTTAGTCTTACAGAACTTATTTAATATTCCCTCCTAACTCTCCCTGAGTATCTCAAATTAAAGTGAATAATTGCTCCCAAGGACATACAGTCCCTAAACTCGGGACCAGTTTTGGTTTAAAACATTTATAGGTAGGTTTATAGCTTTCCATTAATCATAAAGAAAAGTTTTAGTTTATAAGTATCCTATCCCAACTCAGCTGTTTTTTTTTCCTCCTGTACAGCAGAATTGGAAAGAGTCTTCATTTCTAGAATCTACAAACTCCTATGTGCATGAATCACTGTGAATTATCCACTCCCCTGCCCACCTCAATATATAGTTTTTCCTACTAGTTTGTACATTTTCTATCATTACCACCATTAAATCTAGTTTTATGACTTTTTCAACCTCTTAGAGTGGAACATTATGTACAGCAGATTATGGTTTATCCTGCTGGTTTCCTTAACCAAGGGTCTAACTAACAAATCTCAGTGCTTAAAAAAAAAAAAAAGCCTAAATCATAAATTTTGTTCACTATCTGTCCAAAGAATTATCTATATTTTTTCATTTCAACTGAAAGTGGAATTTAACAAAATTTTAAAGCAAGAATAAAGATGGTTTCATCATGAATATACAAAACTCTCCACCTTTTATAATGATTTGACACATAGGTGTCAATGACAGGACCTACAATGAAATTCACAATCAGACAGAAGTAGTTGAAAGCTGAGAAATAAGCAAAGAGATAGAGAAGCTCCTTCACTCAATGCAGGAAGTCGAGGGCACATCAGTTTCCTTAGTAATGCAGATCCCTCACTCAGTCATCAGGACGCTCACTGTTGTAGCCTTTGCTCATTGATAATTTCAGGGTGAAATATTACCTATATAGTTGCACATACCTTACAGTTTTGGAAACAAAGTAACCCCTTCTCCATGCTAGTGCTCTAAAACATATTTGGAATGTGTTTATTTTAAGTAGAGTTTGATAATGTCATGATGTAATGAAAATTCTAAATCCCCTAATTAAAAGGGCAGTTGTGAAAAACAGTTAGAATCCTTCAAAACTACCCTGCCTAACGGATGATCTACTTCTAGAAGGAAACTGACCAAATTTGTTCTGTGCATTTTATTTGTACAGCTTGCCACCGAGACATTCATAAAGGAATTGATATGAGAGGAGTCAATTTTAACGTCTCTAAGGTAAAAAGTGTTGAAGAATGCCAAAAAATGTGCACCAACAGCATTCACTGCCAATTTTTCACGTATGCCACTGAAAGATTTTACAATGCAGAGTACCAGTAAGTACATTCATAGTGTTTGTTCTTTCTGATGGTGCTTTTAAGATTTACTTGAACTCTTTGTAACTTTTTTCCCCCAATGGAAGACCAAATAGGGCTTCTAAATTCTTCTTAGGTACTAAATAAGCTCTGCTTATTTACTCAGTTTTGGTGTCATTTTGCTAAGGAGAATAATTTCCGTTTTGGGGAAGTGGGGGTTTGGTTGAAAAATGTCTCCCATCCCATTCTCACCCTAACCTTCCCTGTGAAGAGCAGAAAAATGTCTCTTTGATTAAAAACACAAACCCCCAGACCCACACAGTATCAAAGTCATCGCTCTGATTGCTTTATTTCCCACTGGCCAAGGATCATTTCAATGCAAAAAGTATTGCTACATGCATCTTGCAGTTTAGGAAGAGAAGTAACCTCTTTTCTTCACATTTAGAAACACCTGTCTTTTAAAATACGGTCCAGGAGGAACGCCCATCAGTATAAAGGTGCTGACTAATGTGGTATCTGGATTCTCACTGAAGTCCTGTGCACTCTCAGAAATTGGTAATTATATGGCTACTATTTCCCCATGTGACTATAGCACGCGGAATTAGAGTCCCCCAAAGACATCTGTATTCTAATTCCTGGAACATGTGTATATGTTACATTACAAGGCAAATGAGGCTTTGTAGATGTGATCAAGCTAAGGATTTTGAGATGGGAGATTATTCCAGATTATGTGAGTGGGCCTGATGTGGTCACAAGAGCCTTATAAGAGAAAGACGAAGATAGAAAGGTCATAGTGATAGAGTTTTGAAGAGGTTACACTGCTGGCTTCCAAGATGGAGAAAAGATCCACAAGCCAAGGAACGCAGGTTGCCTAGAAGCTGGAAAAGGCGAGGAAACAGGTCCTCCTATAGAGCTTCCTGAAGAACAAAGCCCTGCCTACATCTTTTTTTTTTTTAAAGATTTTATTTATTTATTTGAGAGAGAGAGAATGAGAGATAGAAAGCGCGAGAGGGAAGAGGGTCAGAGGGAGAAGCAGACTCCCCGCCGAGCAGGAAGCCCGATGCGGGACTCGATCCCGGGACTCCAGGATCATGACCTGAGCCGAAGGCAGTCGCTCAACCAACTGAGCCACCCAGGCACCCCCCCTGCCTACATCTTGACTGTAGCCTGGTGAGACCCAGGCTTCTGACCTTCAGAACTGCGAGATACTAAATTTGTGTTATTTGCAGTCACTGGGTTTGTGTAATTTGTTACAGCAGTAATAGGGGATGAGTGCAGCGACACTGCAGAGAAAACCATAGGGTCCTTTCTTGGTGGTGTCCGTTGTCTAGTGAAATGACTCAACCATAATGAATCAAGAAAGTGCTGTAGTTTCAGACATTTAGGTAATTTCAATTCAATTATCCAGAAAATTGTCATGGCCTTCCACCTTATTTAGTGACCAGCATGTTAGTGATAAGATGTTACTGAAACTGAATCACCAATACTCGATGCTACACAGTATCCAGTGCCAGCTTCTGCCAAACTCCTCAGCAGGTGCTGGGTGAGGACCCCCTGGGGGAGATTGGGAAGGTGGCAACTGGGCATCTCTTTTCCTATTTGTTTCCATTCACCTCCAGTCCTTACATGCCCGGAACCAGTAAGTTTCTCAGCCTTTGATGGGTATTTTTGGGAGTGTCAGGCATGCCATCAATGTGCAGACAGGCATTTTGCAACTTTGCCTTGGCCTTTGCTTTCTGCTGACCCAGGGCGAAACATCAGCCAGCCTGAGGGCTTAGGACTTTCTCAGATCTCTCATGGACATGTGCACAGCCCTGGTCATGCAGCCCTGTACTTGTATATGGCCTTCTAGATTCCCAGGAATATGGCAAAGGTTTTCACCACCACCCTCTTTCCCTTCATTTTCCTTTTAAGAATTTTGTCAGCTTGTTGTTTGCTCCAGCTATTACTGTTGCCCTGGGAAGCTGCAATGTTACGTAATTGGCACTTTTTGTTTGTTTTTTTTTTTCTTTGTTCTTGACAAACACTTGCAAGGAAAAAGCTGTCAATACTGAAGAAATCTCTGAGTCATATCAAATAAACTCAATCCTTGTGAGTGGAATTTTCCTGAGAATTTCCAGACAGGGCAAATAATGGTGTTTAACTGGGGATGGGGATGGAGTATTGGAGTAGCCCCAAACCCACTCTGCCCCCTCTAGGGCTGCTAGACTACTGGCTGGTTTCCAGCATGATTGTGGGGCTGTTTTCAAGGCTTCCATGGTGCTGGGGAGAGGAGAATGGGAACAAGGCAAATTAAAACCCCGCAAAACTCACTGTTCCTATAGATAATCAGCTGTTTTTCTTGAATAGGTACTCCTGGACTGTTATAATTTGATTAATTTTGATTAATTTCTAGAGTTCTGAAAACAATGATTTGACAATTTTGCCCGTGCTCTCATTACTTCTATGGAGGAGAGGATTTTCAGAGGTCCTTCCTCTGTCATTCCCACTCACATCCTGTAGTGCTTTTGATAAAACAAAACAAAACAAATGAAACCAAAAAACTAGCTTTAAAAAAGGAAGTGGTCTTAACAAGATAGCTCCTGTATTTGTGTCATCTGGATGGGTCAGGGAGTGACCGAAACATTGTATACAGCTCTGGGTTGCATATTTTGTGTGTAGCAATGGTCAACCCTGAGCACTTCCAAAGGGGGTAACCAGGAGAGTAAGATATCTAGAAGTAATGGAAAACACAAACTGGCTAGAGGAATAGGTTAAAGGCATTTAACCTGAAAAAGATCAGGATGACTGTCTTAATTTTTTGTTTCTAGAGGGCTTTCATTAGAGATTAGATTAATCTGTGTGGTTCCATTAGGCAGATTAAGGTAGATGCTCCTATGAAGAAAATAGGAAAAACATTCCTAACACCTAGAATGGTCCAGAAAAGAATTGATGAGCTCCTCATCACTATAAATATCTTAGTAAAAGGTAAACAACTTGTCAGGGACGTCCTTCAGGGAATGTAGTTGTAGGTGGGCATGGATGACTGTAAATTCTCTTCCAGCTTCCAGAGTCTGTGTTTTGCTTTCTTTTTTGAAAGATTTAATTAGTGGAGGCCTAATTTCCTAGACTGCCCCTCTGTAGATATTATGTCATGGGAGGTACTTTCTCTTGATACAACTATGTTCATTTAAATCAGGACTCTTTCTGTCCTTCTTATAATTGCTATCATTATTCCATAATTTTAATAAAATTTATGTTATCAAATTGAGTAAACTGAGTAAATAATATGAACACAAATAAAAGTGTAATTAAGCGTAAGATTTGGGGCACCTGGGTGGCTCAGTCGGCTAAGCATGCGACCCTTGGTTTCGGCTCAGGTCTTGATCTCACAGACCTGAGATGGAGCCCTGTGTCAGGCTTGGCGCTCAGTGTGGAGTCTGCTTGTTCCTCCTCTCTCTCTCTCTCTCTCGCTCTCTCTTTCATAAATAAATCAAATATTTTAAAAAATAAAATTATATACAGATAATGAAAGTGGGCTTTCTCCTGTTCTAATTTCAATGGGCACATGGCATTTTTGTTAGCTACTTGATATTTTTGTTAATCTGTTTTTATTAAAATCTTTTTCATAATATTCGGGAAAATGTAACATAAAACCTTATCTACTAAAATCTGGAATTCAGGGTCAGGGTAATAAGAAAGAAGCTCTGAGCATATGCTAAGTAACCTAAATATTTTGCACGGGTCAGGATGAAGCTGAGAGCCTAGGTTGAGGTATTTCATTTCTCTGACATAGGAGTCCATCTCTTATCAGATTTAGACCAATTTTTCCTTCTTCCAGATGGCAAACAACAAATCTGAGGATATTTTAATGGACACTGTTTTCACTTAGGATATCTGGTACTATAAATAACAGTCATAATTTCCTCAGTTATGATGACAAAGGACAGGTCCCTTGAGCGTCGCGTCACTTGCTGAGGACTGTCTTCCATCTGTGAGTTCCCAGGTTGCCGCATGGACATTTTCCAGCACCTCACATTTTCAGATGTGGACATCGCCAGAGCTGTCACCCCAGATGCTTTTGTATGTCAAACCATTTGCACCTACCATCCCAGCTGCCTCTTCTTTACGTTCTACACAAAGGCGTGGCATCTAGAACCACAAAGGTGAGTAAGACTGTAACATTTGCTACTGTCCTGTCATCACTGTAATTTTATAGTTTGAATCTTTGAAAACTTTTGTTCATTTCCCTCAGAGCGCTTGAAGCCATGGGTTAAGTAGGTCCTTTCCTGCCAGGTGTAGATTAGTTAAGAGCTCAGCCGACTTTTCCACTTACCTTCTCTTCCTGAAACATAACACTGGATCCATGGAAGAAAAGGATCCCATACTTTTCTTACTGATCTTAATGTTTTGTCTTATTAACTTGAAGTAAAACCCACTCACTCATCCATTAATGTTGTCTCTGATTCCTGTGTTTCAGAAACTAGAGCCCTGTTTATCCTGATTGACCTCTTTACCCTCCGATAACTGCCTTTTTTTTTAAAGATTTTATTTATTTATTTATTTAACAGAGAGAGAAAGAGAGACACAGTGAAGAGAGGGAACACAAGCAGGGGGAGTGGGAGAGGGAGAAGCAGGCTTCCCGCGGAGCAGGGAACCAGATACGGGGCTCGATCCCAGGACCCTTGGGACCATGACCTGAGCCGAAGGCAGACCCCTAAGCGACTGAGCCACTCAGGCGCCCCTTCCCTTTTCCTTCTATACATAGGTGGTCCTAAGAGAAAGGTTCATAGTTATACAATAGCATCAGCAGCAGAAACCCCCAGAATTTGGTCTTGGCTCTTTCTTTTCAGTGAGAAGGTGGAACTTTACCATTCTCCTCTTCCCAGGCTATCTGTGCCCTATCAGTTTTCTTCAGAGGGAGATGTGGCTTGGTTTACATTTGATCTCTGTGATTTATTAGAGTCCTGTGGTCTGCTTTACTTTGAAAAGGGTTTCTCAGAGGAATAAAATTTGCAGAGGTGCTTTTCAAAATACAAAGTGCTTTTGTGTTTGCTTTAATGCAGTTTTGTTTCCCTCTCTTTTGCTTTTTTTTTTTAATAGAAATGTTTGCTTTCTTAAGACTTCCAAAAGCGGGACACCAAGTTCCCCTACTCCTCAGGAAAACGCCATATCTGGATATAGCCTTTTAACCTGCAAAACCTTACCTGGTAATGTGATTCAATAATAATAGTACATAAAATATGATACACTTTATGATCTTCTAACAAGTAATAGCAATGAAACAATCCTCAGTACCGAAAACCTGGGTAAATGTGGGTTTATCGCTGTCTTCATTTTATATCTCTCTATGTCTCTAATTCACACAGAGCCTTGTCATTCCAAAATTTACTCAGGAGTTGATTTTGAAGGGGAAGAACTGAATGTGACCTTTGTTGAAGGAGTGAGTGTTTGCCAAGAGACTTGTACAAAGATGATTCGCTGTCAGTTTTTTACTTATTCTTTATGCCCAGAAGACTGTAGAGAAGAGAAGTTAGTGAAATTCTATTTTTCAAAGACCGTCAGCAATACAATTTCATGAATTATACCCCTCTGTGAAGGTTTAATCTTTATACCGATCATTTTATCTAGGTGCAAGTGTTCCTTACGATTATCTTTGGACGGTTCCCCAACTAGGATCACGTATGGGACACGAGCAAGCTCTGGTTATTCTTTGAGGTTGTGTAGAAGTGGGGATGGTTCTGGTGAGTAAGCCTCACTTTTTCATGGAACCGTAAAGGGAAGGCTGTGTTGTCTTGATAGCTTGCTTAGTCTGACATAATAGAATTATTATGTATTTTGTTTTCCTTGGCTGAGGTGAACTCTGACTCACCTCGAATTCCAACTGTTAATGTCAAGACTCTCTTTTTAGTCTGCACAACAAAAACAAACACACGCGTTGTTGGAGGAACCAACTCTTCTTGGGGAGAGTGGCCCTGGCAAGTCAGCCTGCAAGTGAAGCTGAGAGCTCAGAGCCACCTGTGTGGAGGGTCAATCATTGGACACCAGTGGGTCCTAACTGCCGCCCATTGCTTTGATGGGTAAGTTTTGGATGCAACTTATCCAGGGTCTTAACTTGCCTTTTTGTTTTGAGGAATCTGTGATCAGTGTCTCAATCATCATGTCAGTGTATTAATCAAAGTTTAGTTTTTGACAAAAGACATTTTAAAGCAGGGCTGGTATTCAAAATGTCGAATAGCTCATAGGGCCTGTCCTGAGCACTGAATGATCTGACCCAGCAGAACACAGCGTGGTCTGTTTGCAGGACTGATACTCCTGGGGGCATGTCACTCCTGCGTTAAAGAATAAGGAAAAAATGCCCGCCCTGCTACCACCTCCATCCACCACTCCCCAAATATATTCTTCAAAGACTTAATTTCCAGGCCCACAGAGATTTTACTTTCAGCTTTTCAATTCACAAAGGTACTGAATAATATTAATAATGAAAACAAAAATGCAAATTTATTACCCTATATAGTTCAGTGAGTAAAATTGGATATAATATTCTAAAACACTTAGACTTTGTAGTTAGAACAGGGCTTGAGTCCAAGCTCTGTCACTTATTAGAGGTATGAGTGACCTTGGGTGATTTGTAAATCTCTTTTCGCTTTATTTCCCTGCCTGTGAAATATGAATAATAATGATATCTAATTCATGAGTTATTAAAAGGGTTAAGTGACACACTTAAAGTCCTTAGCACTATACCTGGAACATAAAAATTACAAAAAAAATAAGCTATAATTAAATAAGAATAAGACTTTATAAGAGATAATATACACAAAAACACTGATTTAATTGAAAGAAAACCATTTTGCCCCTATCTGCATGATTTTCTCTAGAGTTTCATGCAAATACAACTTGCACCTCTCAATGATGATAAAAATGTCCAAGTCTTTACCAAAGATAAGACTCTGCTTTAGATCATAATTTTAGGTTTCCTTTGTAGGTATTCATATTTTAAAATTTAGGGGCGCCTGGGTGGCTTAGCTGGTTAAGCATCTGACTTTGGCTAAGGTCATGATCTCAGGGTCCTGGGATTGAGTTGGACGTGGGCTCTGCACTCAGGGGGGAGTTGGCTTGTCCCTCCGCCCCTCCCCCTGCTCGTACTCTCTCTCTCTCAAATAAATAAATAAGATCTTTTTAAAAAAAGAATTAATTTAAATTTTCACACTTCTCAAAATACAGATATTTAATTGATTTTTTATATTTATTTTTATTGTATTCTGATTTTGTTTTTTGGCCATGCCATGAAGTGTGCTTTATTTTCATTAAGCATACAAATAATTTTCCCTAACAGCCCAAGGCAAACTGGAGGATTGGCAGTTCGAGCGGGGGGTCTTCTGAGATCCCCACAGGCTGGTGGCACCTGCTCAGGGTGCCGGGTTCACGGCCCAGCTTGTCACTTGTCCATTTTGCAGGTGGCTCTTCTCCATGTCAGGACTGGGCTCTCTCCAAGATGACAGGGGTGGGGAATCCTCCAGGTTCTTGGGAAATTTCTCTCTGCCTCTCCTGCTCAGTGGTCTCCAGTGGGAGGCCCTGTTTTCCTCAGCTTGGCCTTACAGAAGCTGGTGATTCCTGGCTTGTCTACTACTTTCTGAAATCACCTTGGAGTTCCTCTCAGAGCCCTGTGCCTGGTGTTCCCACTTGCCTTGCTGCAACTGGAAGCCTGGACAGAGAACTTTTATTTTTTTTTTTTTTAAGATTTTATTTATTTGAGAGAGAGAGAGTGAAAGAGAGATAGCACGGGAGAGGGCAGGGTCTAAGGGGAAAGCAGACTCCCCACTGAGTGGGGACCCTGAGGCGGGGCTCAGTCCCGGGACCCCGGGATCATGACCTGAGCCAAAGGCAGATGCTTAACCAACTGAGCCACCCAGGCGCCCTAGACAGAGAACTTTTAAATAACACTGAGGCCTCCCTAAATTTGCCCAATGAGGGGGGCTTGTGTAAAATCAATCTGACCTCTTGACAATTCTGGATATTCTGGATTTCATGGAAGCAATTGCTTTCAGCTTTGCTGAACTGGGCAGGATTTTCCCATAATAAACTGTGAATCTCTCCCAACCGGTTTCTCTCAGATTTGGGACAGCAACGTTCTTGTATTTTCACTTACAGTAACATGAAATAACTACACAAATGTACATTTTCAGTGTTTTTAACTAAATCTTCAGGGATTCAGTACTGCTGCTGGTGGTGATGACAAATTGTGTGGAAGAGAAATTAGATAGTAAAAATATGCTGTATTTTCTTCCCAGAAAAGTACTATTTTCAAAAGATAAAGTTGAAAGGAAAATGGGCCAACATGAAAGGCTGGTCTTTCTGGTTTCAAATAGGTCTTTATTTTTCCTTCCTAGGCTTCCCTTGTCAAATGTTTGGCGCATTTATAGTGGCATTTTAAATCTGTCAGAGATAACAAAAGAAACACCTTTCTCACAAATAAAAGAGCTTATTATTCACCAAAATTACAAAATCTCAGATGGCCATGGTCATGATATTGCCTTAATAAAACTTGAGACTCCTTTGAATTATACGGGTACGTAGCATATTTGAGGAGAAGCTATACAGCTGAGTTCGGCGGTTTAAATTTGCACATCAATTTGAACGAGATGGCAGAATCTAGACAGATTATCCTTGTTTTCTGGTTGGTGGAGTTGGGGGAAAGGTGAGGAATTGCCAAGGGAGACACCTGTGACTTGGATAAATCTTTTCTACTCAAGGGGTAAGAAATAGTAATTGGTTTCTTCAGGTAGGAATAGAACTGCATATACATTATTGAAATAATACACCTGGTGGATGTCTTGGCCGTTTGGGAAGCACGGCTCCCTTTGACAAGAATAGCAGGATTACTATTGCTTTGAGCATATTAGGAATATATAAAGGTAAGAAGGGCCAGGTACTAATTCCCAGGTCTAACTTGAGTAGAGACATAGAAGCAGCAGGAAGCTCTGGGAAGCAGGTGGTGTGATGGTGGGAGGTGTGGCCTCTGTGGGACAATGCTCCCCAGTTGGTGAATGCCCCCTGTGTCCCGTAACGATTCTGTGACCTCAGGCAAGTTGCTTTTACCTCTTCGCACCTTGAATTTCCTCATCTGTAAAATGAGCATGACAGTCACCTGTTGGTTTGTTATAAAAATTGCTACTTAATAAGTTAAAGCACTTAAACAGCACTTAAAATAGTGCCTGTAACAGTGGAAACACTCTGTTATTACTATTAAAAGTGTCACACACATGGTAAAACACACAAACTTCTAAATGCTTTTGACAGAAATTTTTGTTCCAAGTTTTAAGGTTTAATCCAGAAAGTCCGACACCAAAAATGTCATATGAAAATGAGTCTGATGATGAGAAATTTTCTTAAATCACTGACCTTAGCAACTGAGCAGAAAGGAAAAGGGTCATTCTTCTTGGTGCTACCCTATGGAAAGAGAATATGGGAAAAGGAAAGTGTGTATTTTTGGTCAATATCCATAACTTCATTTAACCAAACTCTAATCTCAAAATTACCTTTCAGAATTCCAAAAACCAATATGCCTACCTTCCAAAGCCGATACAAATACAATTTATACTAATTGTTGGGTAACTGGATGGGGCTTCACAAAAGAAAAAGGTACAGCATGACATTTTAAATGTTGTTCTTAAAACAAGTCTTTTATGTTAAAGTACATGGAGTGAATCCGTTTAACTGGCCTCTGTCTGAAATTTCGAAATTTTCTTCAAACTCATGACCTTTCCAATCTATCCATTCTCAAATATTTACTCAGTGATTTCTGAGATGTATTTTTGTTTGGGGCTGGAAAAATTTATAAGGTTACCTTTTAAGCATCTTACTTACTAATCAAGATCACTTGTTTGACTTCGTATAAAGGACTGGTCCCATAGAGCGGTAACAAGACCACTCGAGCTTATCGTGTCCTCACTGTTAATAATGTTCCCATCTCTCAGTGCTGTCGCTCTGCCTTCATACTAAGGGCCAGGAATATAGGCAGGCACACCATCTCTCTTTCTGGAAGGCTGTAAATCTTTTGTTGTTGTTGTTGCATGCGCCCTTCCTGCAATCTGATGAAGCTGGTGAGCAGCTTCTGTAATGGTGCTTTTGAACACTTAAAGAAGACACACAGAAATATGAAGGAAGCCAATGAAGTTGCAACAGAGTCATCAAAATACTTTTAAAAGATGTGATATGACAACACATGAGTTTCTTTACTAATATGTTAAATAGCAAGCTTTTCAAGTAACTACCATAATTTTGAAATTGTGGTGAGGGCAGCTGTTATTTTCCACTATCGGTCATGACCGTCATGTGAAAATATCACGACTGTGATGCAAAAATATCTGTACTCTCTACGGATGGCGAAGTCATCGATACTGCTAATACTCCCATTTTTATTGCCTGCATTCAAAACTGAAGGTAGTTTTAGACTTCCATTGGAGGTTGGCGAAAATAAAGATATTTTCCTATCCAAGTTTATAGAGCAAGTGAATTCTTTCGGTGGACCCCAGTTTAAGAACTCCTGCTCATGGGTAGTTGGTGTATCTCAGTTGCCCTTGAATTTCCCAGGAAACAGACTATTCTCCCTTTTCAAAATTTTGTTCCTGGTAGACAATATAAGGAATAATATTTGCATCATTCTTTACGTATTTAAGGATGTCAAGCTCTTTCCTTCTTTCCTAATGTAGTCCTTTATTCAATGAATTCAATTTTTTCAAGTTTTTGACTAGTACCTTAAGACAGGAAGAAATTTTAAGAGTAATCTTAACTAAACAAGGAAAGCTCCCAACATATGTTCAAGGGGAACCTGGACACTGGTGGAAATTTAATTATTTGTAAATAAATTGTTCTTAATGGGAAATACTTGCATTTACTCGAAGAACAAAATACTCCTCTGTTGCCAGAGGCTTGGTAGGTTTTTTTTTTCCCCCAAATCATATATCTTAAAATGATTGTGTTGAATATATAAAACAAGAACTGAAATGTAAGAACGTCCAGCTTTTGGGTTGGAGGTGATAGGAGGGAATTTGTGAGAGGTTTCTATTGAGATAAGAGGATGGCAGAGAATCTTTGGTCAGCCTAGGGTGCTGGGGTTGTCCTAACATTGCACAGCAGAGGCAATGCGCATGCTCTCTCTCTCTCTTTCTGTTTCTTTTCTCTCTCTGTTTCTCAATTTCTTTCTCTTTTACTCTCTCTCTCTCCTCTCTCTGTTGGTGTGATTAACTCTACTTTTTCACCCTTACTATTCTTATCTAAAGAAATGACCTTAATGAAAAGTTCATTATTCTGATTTGTTTTAAGACTTTAGTATTTTCATACTCACTGTATTCCCTCCTTCTGAAATTTCATATTGGTTACCTCATAGGGGAAATTCAAAATACCCTGCAAAAGGCAAATATTCCTTTGGTACCAAGCGAAGAATGCCAGAAAAAATATAGAGATTATGAAGTAACGAAACAGATGATCTGTGCTGGCTATAAAGAAGGAGGGAAAGATGCCTGTAAGGTAATACGTTCAATTATGAAAAAACACACAGTGGTCTGCTTGAGAAAATCAACCGTAAAATATATTCTCCATAGTATATTTCATTATATTTTTCTTTAAAAATTCAGAGCCAAATAATCCAACAATTTCATAAGCAACCTTTGATGAACTGAATATATATATGCATATATACAATTTTCATTATTTATATGTTACAGTCTGTGCAGAAGCATATTATGTTTAAGGGAGTATCATTGTACATATAATTGTACTAAAATATTAGAGCATTAGATCCATTTGACATTGAGATTATGATGTCAACATTTCCTTGTTGGACTAAACAGAAAATTCAACCATGCATTATTGAATTAAATTATTTTCATCATGTCCAACAGCTAATGAGGAACATAAGACACCTGAAGAACTATAAGGAACTGTATGTGTGTTGTATGCAGTGTGACTACAGAATTTTGAAGGCACAACTGTCATATTTTCCATTACTTTATTTTTCCACCCACTGTGACACAGGGGGATTCAGGCGGTCCCTTAGTTTGTAAACACAATGGAATCTGGCATTTGGTGGGTATCACCAGTTGGGGTGAAGGCTGTGCCCGCAGAGAACATCCAGGTGTCTACACCAAAGTTGCTGAGTATGTGGACTGGATTTTAGAGAAAACACAGCCCGGTGATGGGCATACTGGTCTTTGATGAAGACACTGGCATGAAGAAGCTTTATAGAGGTGGGAAAGAGCCCAGTTTGTAACGTAAGTTTTACAGCTTGGGTCCAAGTCAAATAGTGAGCCTTGGGGTTCTCGTCTGCAAACGTGTGGAGAGTGGTATCTACTTCATGTCCTTGTCATAAGGGCAAAAGGAGACAATGCACACAAAAGCTGCTGAGGAGAATGTCATGCAGAGGTGGGCTTTCAGCATTCAGTAACAATCCTAATAATGGGAGATAAAAAATGAACATTTCCGTGATTATTTGTTGTGAAATAAAATGGCAAAAGAATGTGATTTACAAGTGTTTCCTTCTGATTGTTAGACAGAATGGAAGGTAAGTGACTCCTGATTCTAGCACAGTGTTTGGACTGGGTCACTCTTATCGGACTGCCGGCTCTGGAACTCAATCTATCTTAAGAGCTGGTAATTTCTTCTCTCTTCCTCACCTGCATGGTCATGAAAAACTACTACTGCCTGACTCACTTGGGGATGAAGAGCCAGTAAGCTTGGGTTTTGTTCTGCCAAGTGTAAAAGATTCACTTTTCCAAGAAAGAGATGGGTTTTCTGAACCTGGGAGAATAATAGTGCACCTTTTCATTTGGGCTTCTTACCTTTTTACCTGGTGTTGGCTCAAGGCCCTGGGGTCGGATATGCAGGAGAGGGCTGCGAGACATCACACAGCCTTCATGGAGGGCAAGGAATCTGCTCTGTGGGATGAGGGTAAGGGTGTCAGTGGATATTGGGCTCTGCAATAGTAATTCAAGAAGCATCGTGTATAAAGTATTTCATAAATTCAGTCTTGTCAATTTATGGTGGTAGGGAGTAGCCCTGGGAAAAAAAGTTGACATAAATCCGCATAGAACACAAATTCCAAACTTGTCAGTTATTACTACAACTGATAACCAGCCTGTTGGATTCAGTTCAGTTAAACTGACTTCACATTTACAGAATTGACTGTTGACAAAATACTGTGCAAAATAAGTAGAAAAAATAGAAAAGTGAAGTTTCTAAACGATATTTTTTTCCTTCCACACTCAAAGACACAGTAAGTGGTAGGGCTAAAGCTGGAGGGGCTAAAGGAAAACCATGAGGTCTGGATTATTCACACTCCCCACACTAGGAAACTGAAGGCGGGAGAGTTTACTCCAGAAATGCGCTAGATTTTATAAAATGTGGCTGGGTTCCATGAAATAATTAAAAATAAATACAACTTCAACTTGCACTTTGGCATGCCATAAAGATGGTGGTCCTTGTTCTGTGTGGGTGTCATTTTATCTTTAAAGGTGGGGGGAAGTGGTTTGCTATGAGAATCTTTTATCTCTGGCTTTTAGTATTAATTTGAATGGGTCTTTGCACCGGACTTTGGAATGCTTGCTGGGCAAGCACTGGTCAGGGAATGACCTCATTTGGGCAAAACCGGGAGGAAGTTTTGAAATGTGGACTTCCCCTAGGATACGAACAATTATTTTCAAGTTGCTGGTCAGGGCCCGCCATCCTGGCATGGTCCCTGTTACTCATCATGTTTTCAAGTACAGAGGCGAACACGAAGAGCCTTGTGGGAGGTGAAATGTGCGAGAGGCTAAGAAGGCGAGGGGTTGGGATGACTTCACCCTCATGAAGCAGAGTGAGGAGGAGGTATGGGTCACTGACCGTGCCATCCAGGAGAGCGCGGTGGCAGCTCGGGGCCAGGAAGCTGGTGTGGCTCTTGCTGATGACAACAGCACATGCACACGGCAGACACACAGCACAGGTGCCCATCTAATCCAAGGTTAGCCCAGGGCTCCAACATCCATCTCGTTCCTCATCAAGGTGTGTGAGACCTCTAATTTAAATGGAAAACTTTTAATTATTGTTTATCTCTATCTCCTCACTAAATTGTGAGCAACTTTGAAGGTGGCTCGCTTACATTCATATTGCATATAAGTGGGCATTCAGTGAATGTCTAATGAAGGAATGCATCTTTATTCTAAAGATGGGGAAGTGAAGCCCTGAAGAGGTACAAAGATTATCTCTAGGTCCACTGGCAAGGACAGAACCAGACTGAGCATGGCATTCATATATCCCAGATGGTGTCTCTAGCCCTGATCGTGTTGCTGCATTCTATGAAAAGGATAAAAGGTGATAGGAGCATTTATAACCCTTATTTGTTATTTTCATTATCATCTAGAGCAGTGGCTCTCAACTGGGCACAACGCCACTCAGGAGATATGTGGCAACGTCTAGAGAGAGACATTTTTGGTTGTCACACCTGGGCAAGGGGGGTACATCTGGTGGATAGAAGCCAGAGATGTTGGTCTCTACCTGCAATGTGTCTGTGTGGTTTCCTTTGTCCCAGACAGGAGATTTGAGGTCATCAGTGCTTCTAAATTTTGACTTGCACTTGGGTCTCTGTAGACTAAGTTCTAGATTCTCCCTAAGATTTTTGTCTAGTAATTCCCTGTTTCCATTAGCCTTCAAGAGCATTTTATTTCACTGGGTGGGGTGGGGGGACTTTTACCTTTAAGGTAAAAGTAGTTGACATTGGAATTCTAAACTACAATGGCATTAGTTGGAAAAAGTCTTTAGAATACTTACTCTCAGTTTGAAAGGAAGGTCTATTGAATCTCAAAGAGTTTCTAAGCAAGTAAGACTCCTATTCTGCTTCTATTTGAATGGACAAAAATATTTTGGAATTTTTATATTATTTCAAAGGCTTTAGAGGTTTCACTAACTAGCTAAACCAAACTTAAGGAAGATATTATCTGGTTTCCCAATGAAGTATTGCTGTCATTAGAGTCTTTCTGTTTCTCTGAATAGGGTTGGAAGGTTATCATTATAGTCTTTTTATTGGAGCTTTAGGATAGAGATGGGGTTTCATGGAGTAAACAATACAGGGATGTAAGGACTTTATATAACTTCATGTATCAGTTTTCCATGAAAACCTGTCTTGGCATAAACTTGCCATTCTGTGTTTGAGCTTCATAAAAAGGAGCTCATCATAAATATGTGCTCTTTGTGTAGCTGGAATGTACTTAATTTTAAATGGGAATTTCAAGAAAGCAACTAAGGACTCTTTATATCAAGACTGGTCACACAATCTTGGCAATAGATGAATTAAAACTATCTGAAGAACTGCCTTCTGGATAGAATGTCACACAGTCCTCGGCACTTTGCATAAAGCCCTCTTCTGAGTACAAATCCCCCTTACAATTTTCTGCCCTCTGCGACACAATGCTGGCTCTTCTCTTCTTTTCAAAAAGTCTCCCATGAGTTTATATGGGGCTAAGCTTCCAATCTACCTTACTTCACGAACTATACTCTCACTGTCTCCTTCAGTAAGTTCTCCTTTACGGCAGTTCCATTTCTGCAAATTTTGAAAGTGGCGTCCAGCGTTCCTAATCTTGGGTGGTCTTTCTACACAGACACTAGGCCACTGGAGACTAGGTATTCCACACTTTCATTCATTGAGAGCACATGTGAGTGGGAGGGGGGTAGGCAGAGGTAGAGGGAGAATCTTAAGCAGGTTCCTCATTCAGCGTGGAACCCCACATAGGGCTCGATTTCACAGCCCTGTGATCCGAGCACTGGATGTTATACACAACTGATAAATTATTGAATACTACATCTGAAACTAATGATGTACTATATGTTGGCTAATTGAATTTAAATGAAGAATTAAAAAAAAAAAAGTTGCTCACTTAACCGACTGAGCCACCCGGGCACCCCAAAACACTTTCAGAAACTGTTCAGATAATGTCAACCTTGTTTTAATGGACATAAAAGGAGATTGTTTCTATCTCCAAATATTGAGAGGCTCAAAGTAACTGGTGGCATCTTCTATGTTCAGAAGATCATACTTATATCAGCACAGTGTCCCTGAACTAAGTATAACATTTCCTCTGATACCAATAACCTCAGCAAGATCTCAAACGGGGCCAGACCTGTAATTTTACTTCTTCTTTCATCTTCAGAACTTTTTTAAATTGTGCCTCCATTTATAAATGTAAAATCTTATTTTGCTTCTCTATGGAAAATAGAAGTCTCTGAACCATAAAATTATCTTTCTCTTAAATTTATTTACTTATTTATTTATTTATCTTCTTTTTGTGAAGGAACTAAAATTTATGTAAATCGGACATATTAAAAAGGGTGTTTTGTTTTTTTAAAGATTTTATTTATTTGACAGAGAGAGAGAGACAGCAAGAGCAGGAACACAAGCAGGGGGAGCTGGAGAGGGAGAAGCAGGCTTCCCGCCGAGCAGGGAGCCAGATGCGGGGCTCGATCCCAGGACCCTGGGACCATGACCTGAGACGAAGGCAGACACTTAACGACTGAGCCACCCAGGCACCCTGGGTGTTTGGGTTTTTTTTAAGATTTTATTTATTTATTTGACACAGAGAGCACAAGCGGGGGGGGGGGTGACAGGCAGAGGGAGAGGGAGAAGCAGAATCCCCACTGTTCAGGGAGCCCCACGAGGGGCTCAATCCCAGGACCCCAAGACCATGACCTGAGTCAAAGGCACACACTTAACCTACTGAGCCACCCAGGCGCCCCTAAAAAGGGTTTTTAAATCTTTTTCTACTTCTTTAGGCTTCCAGGAGATCACATAGAAATCCTTAGGGCTAGTTATTGTCTAATGTTATAAATGAGGAACCTGAAACTCAGAGAGAGAAAGCAACTTGGCCAAGGACGCACAGGCGGCTGGTTTACAGTGCAGAAAGATGGCTTCTGCTCAAGTTCCATGAATAGTAAACTAATGAATAGTAACAGAGGACATGACTCATCCACGGCTGCTATAGAGCTTTTAGCCCTTCTTTCAAGGTCAACGGGAAGGCGTTTAACAAATACAACCAGGTGAAACCCAAAAAAGTGTTTCACCAGCTTTCCTCTTTGTGAACTGCCCCAGGTCCTATCACTAGGGGGCGCCCTCCAAGACAAAGAGAATTGATCTGTTATGTTTCCACAGCTTTTCCTGCAAAAGCTAGACACGTGAGTTCCTAGCCCTCCTTTTGTCTCAGTGCGCCAACATTTAAAGAAAAATACGGAAGTCCCATATTTTTCCGTTTTTCAAAGAAAAAAATTAAGTTAGACTTTCAGTGTTTGTGAGTGGAATAAAAAAGAGCTTAGCTTCTTAGAACTAACTATATCAACATAGGCCTCGGAAGAAGCTTCCCACCTCCAACAGGTGAGGTTCCGTCCCACAGCTATACTGTGTATGTCAGTCCATCAGACCTTCCTTGTTTTCTTTGTAGACTGCGAGGCTCGGGTTCGGCTGTTTAATGATTAACAGCTGGTATTTGAACGTGTGGTTTAGTGAAACTTTGGAAATACTGATGTGAGTTTGCCCAACTGCTAAGGCACACAGGCAAATCCAAGTTCTCCAGCAATCTCTCTGTGTCATTTTTTGGAATACACAGTAAAATAAGACAAAAAGATTTTAATGTGTTGAGAGAGCAAGCAACTCGACCAAGAGACATTTTTGATATGCCGAGATGTTAAGGGCTTTCCAGACATGCTCCGCAAAGAGGCAATGTTACATAACATTGGGAACCGGTAAAAGTAAATATTAAAGTGAACATTACCTGCACAAGCCCATTTAGAGGAGGATGAAGATTATTTGGGAAGAAGAAAAACACTCTTACTAAGAATGCTGCAAACAAGCAAACAAAATGTTTTCAGGTACGATTTCAAAAATTCTTATTTAAGATTTCTCTCAAGTAATTATTCCTTGAAGTACCTTTTCTACTATGGGAGCTTTAAAAATGTTTTTTTACAATAGAGAATGATTATTAAAATTTGTCTGACGACGTTTTAGAAGCTTTTATCTATAACCAATTTGAGAGAAGATGCAGAATGAAAGAGGACTAGTAACTTGTAATCAATGACAGTGTTTTACAAATTAAAAAGATTTTCAAGATCAATATTAAAAAATAAGTTGATTTTTCTTACTGATAGTCGGTTTTTTATAGAGCAGTTAATTCAGTGCTTTGTGGGGATAAGTACATTTATGGGTGACCAGGATGGTCTATGAATATATTTGCAGCAGAATTTTTAAAATGGGAAACTTCATAAGTAGAAAGTCATTTAGAGCTCTTCGATAGCTATATTGAGACTTCAGAGATGGAAAGAAAGGAAACAATTTGAAAGAGAACACAAAAGTGGAAAAATTGGTGTGGGGGAGGGGTCAGATGATGGCAATGAGAAATATCTGGTTAATGGTGACCTGCAGGCTTGGGGAAGCAGAGATGGGGGGGTGTAATCTCCCCTGTCAGTTCTGGGTTCTTCAGAACTAGGAGAGTGTTGAACACGACACATAACCATGCTGAGGAATGTCCTGGGATGTGGGGAAGGTAAAATTCATCATTATGATAAGAACCCTGTGAACGCTATGGAATTAACCATTCCCCTCCCTCCCTATTTTTTTTGTAAACCCTGATGGCAGTAAACTAATTATAAATTGACATTTTATGTGCACATTTTTCTCTTTGTAGGATGATTTTATTATATCAAGTGGTACATTTCATTTTATTTGCCTCAGTTTGTGGTGGTAAGTAGAGCTTAATTTTAGGTATGAATTGGAAATAGCTTGGTTCCCTGATTTGAAGATTAGAAAACAAAAGGGCTTAAGCCCAGAGATGGAAATCACACCAATGTCCCATGCCATCTACTCCAGGGAAGGACATAATCATTTTATTTTTCACTTAAGGCTCTGTGGGTTTTCAAAACAGGGAAGGCAATTGAGGTGCAGGAATTGTTCATAATAGTAGTAGGCCTATGTCTATATGTATGTCCATATCCACATCTGTATCTATATATCCAAATCCACATTACTCATTACTAGTTTGGTGGTAATTAGTACTTGCTTTGAGCCAAGAGGTGGGATTTGTGGACAGTGGGAGTATATTCAGTTGTAAATAAGACTTCATTAATGGGGCCGCTGCATTACAGCTCTGTTGGAAGCAACACAGAGCTTGGGGAGGGGAGGGCAGGTTTCTGTCAACCTCCAGGTCATTCTTGGGTAGCTGCCAATTTTGGAGAACATTATGTTATATGCAGAGGGTGTAGCTGGGTAATTTAGAAGGTGTATGTGGTGGGTTTTGAGCAGGGTCTGTGGCAGGGATCCTTGACTCCTTTTTCCCCATAAATCCATTTAGACCGTATTCTCAGAATAATGCCTTTAAAGGCATAAAGTAAAAATACACAGGATTACCAAGAAAATCAAGTATATTGCAATATAGTTAGTTAACATGTAAAAAAAAAAAAACCCAACTCTGATATAAAAATGCAGAATAATAATTACCACCAAACTAGTGATGAGTGATAATGATATTTTAAGATATCTGCAGGTAGTATTTTCTTTCTAAATCTGTAATTGTATTATGACAAAGTTGCAGATACAGTGAACACTATGTCGGTTTGTTACTTACATTAATAATAGAAGGCTATGCCACATTTCTGTTAGAGGTTAATGAAAATAAAGTTGGAATTTTCCCCATCCAAGGCCATGGGCCACCTAATATAAGCCTCTAGTGATAGTTTTCCCTGCTCTGTACCTACATTCTTTCCCATATATTTCGTATGTTGTTGTTATTACAATAAGTATTTGAGTTATATTTATCCTTCCCAAAGTATTTCAGTTTTATTATGTCTGTATATATACATTTACATATATAGTATGCATATGTTAAATATATATGAAAGATATTAAGAAGATCATGGGCTATGTAGTAGTACTTAATAGGAATATACCAAGATTAAAAACTACAACCTTTTATTCAGTGACTTCAGTAATAATGATCCAAAGAGCCATAATCTGGAATATTAGATGTCTCTTCCTAGAAACAGGAAAAAAAAAAAATCTTATGCAATTTAGCTTTAAAAAGAAAAAAAAAACCCACAAACCTGTGTATGGTTTCAGTTAGAATGGGATTCAGTTATTTTTCTGAGAGTCTAAAGTTCCTGTTACTAAACTGGCCCATTTTCAATAGTGACGTGATACAGTATCTCCCATCCAGGGCCGTCAAACACTATTGAAAAATGATCACTCTGGATCCTTTGTTTCGTATAAACATGGAGTTTCAACAAGCAAGCAGTAGGGAAAGGAAAAAGCAGGTGGCCCTTTCCAGACTTGAATGTGACCCTAAAGAACATCTTTTGCCAGTAAAGCTCTGTGCAATTATTCAGTTACCCACAAAGCACCCGCGTCCCCAAGACAATCCCCCATCAGCACAATTCCATTGAGGCAAATGTGCCATTTTGTGATCTCCTTTTCTGTCTGAGGCTGCTCACCCAATAAACTAACATGAAAGTGTTGATTGTTCTGATTTCCAAGTTCAGGCATGTTTTCTTTTAAGTAGACCTACTCTGGCTTGCCTTTGTGAAATTATTATCTAATTAGACCATGTACAACTAAAATCCAAAATAAGGCATGCCATGTATTATATCACAGACTGTGTAACTGAGCTGTTGACAGACACCTGCTTCCAAGGAGGAGACATCACTACCTTTTTCACGCCAAGTGCCAGGTACTGCCAGGTCATCTGCACCCACCACCCACGCTGTTTGCTCTTCACCTTCATGGCTGAATCGTCATCTCAAGATCCTACCAAATGGTAAATGTTTGCATTTCTCTGTAGAGAAAATAGTTTTTACGTGAGGATTTCTTACCAATGAATATTCATCTACCATTTTATAAAATGTAAAGGTCAACAGTTGGAAAACATATTGTCCTTCAGTTGAAATATGAAATATTACAGAAAAAAAAGATGGTGTTTAGACAGGTCAGGGAGGAGCAGACATGCCCATCCGTGTGGACTTTCCAACTTCTCTGTGGTCTAGATTTTAACAGTACACTTTCTCTCTTATTTCTCTCCACTTTTATGCCTCTCAATCATTTTGTTCTTTGCTTTTTGATTGATTGTTTATATTGGATATTATTGGGACTGGTGCTTTTCCCTCAATTATTTTATTAGGAAATAAATGTTTATAAAGGTAGTTTCAAAGAATAGTACAGTGATCCCCTGACACCACTAAGACTTTTGCCATTTCTTTCCTATCATGTATCTGATCTGTTTAACCATTTGAATTAATTTGAAGACATTGTAATACTTCACCCCTAAATATTTCAGCATACATTTTCCTACACAAAAAGCATACGATTTAAACAAGAATTCCTTTATAGTATCTCAGTTGTCCCCCAAATATAATTTATAGCTATTAACCAGAATCCTCCAGATTCACAAATTGCATTTAGTGGTTTTGTGTCTGTAGCTATATTTTTAAAATTTGAGGGCATTCCGTCCACCACTTTTGTTTCCATGTTGAACTTGAAAATTCAGTAACAAAGTTTTACTACAGAATTAAGTTATCAACATCTTTGTGTATTATGGCCACATTCATAGATATATTTACATAGTACCCAGAACTTAGAAAATTACTATTCTAGAATCTACAGCAGGGCTTGGCAGACTCTTTCTTGACAAGGCAGGGAATAAATAGTTTAGGCTTTACAGGTCCAGAGGCAAAATCAAGAATATTACTTAAGTACTTATATAACCATTTAAAATGTAACCATTTAAAAATATAGAAACCATTCTCAGCTCATGGGCCATACAAAACAGGTAGAGGGTTGTTTGACCGACAGGTCATAGTTCATCCCCTCCCATTTCCAGGTAGTAGGGAATACTGTATGTGATCTTTTAAGTGTAGGGATATTAGAACGAGAAACAACCTCGGTTTGGCTAAGAAAATATTTGTTTTGGCGTGAGGTAGAGCAGTTTGTTTCTTTCTCTTTGACTTCTTGTGTGCTGGCTCTTAAGATCCATTATTTTAAAACAGAAGTTCTCATGCAGTAATGTTATTTATTTATTTAAAAAAATAAAACAGGTTCACTTGTATCCTGAAAGACAGTGTAACAGAAACACTGCCAAGGGTGAATATGACAG
The DNA here is from genome assembly GCF_037043125.1 of Eumetopias jubatus. Classification (NCBI taxonomy): domain Eukaryota; kingdom Metazoa; phylum Chordata; class Mammalia; order Carnivora; family Otariidae; genus Eumetopias; species Eumetopias jubatus. The sequence goes on from NW_028274808.1 coordinate 17,378,355, forward strand.
GAGCCATTTCTGGATATTCTTTCAAGCAATGCTCACACCAAATAAGTGGTAAGATGTCTTATTAGAATTCATAAATACTAGTTACTATGATACGTATAGTTACATCACATAGGGCTTTATAACTATAAAACAAAACCCTGCTGTATGGTCATAGAATCTCCAAATGAAGTGCCTTCAGTGTAGACTAAAAACTAAGTATGCATGTTGCCTCCCACCACCCCATTCATTAAAATTTACGTCATTGAAGGACATGTCTTACTACATTAGTCCTCATCATTCATTTATTGCCTTTCTCTTTCCCAGCTTAAAGTTTTTATATAAAAGTCCTTATTGAACATATTACTTCAAGTCAAAAGAGCACCTGTAAAGTTTGAGATGACACTTGTCTTAATAGTGAAAAGATTCTTGAATAGGTTCGTGAATCAGTCAAGGGGTTAAGGAGACCAGGGAGGCCAGGGCAGAAAACTGAAACAGGAATTTACAAGTCTATATTCTTGCAATATAAGAAGGACATTGGCATCCTTTTGCTGCTTCCACCTGTGAGTAGAAATTAAGCAGATTAAGATGAAAACAAAGGATTTCTGAAGAACAGTGGCTGTAGATGTCGAAAGAATAAGTCAGGAGGGACAGTTGCTAAGGTAGCATTATTTCAGTTGCCCCTGGAGTCTGGAAGATCGCCATATTTGCTGCTTTTGTTTCCAGCTTGCAACAAAAATGTGTATGTGGGCCTGGACATGAAGGGCATGAACTATAATGGCTCGGTCGCCAGGAGCGTTCAGGAATGCCAAGAGAGATGCACAAATGATGTGCACTGTCACTTTTTCACATACGCAACAAGCCAGTTTCCAAGCGCAGAGCATCGGTGAGTGAGCCATAGGCTGAGCCCAAGGACAGTAAGTAGATCGTTACATTATCTGATGGAAAACAGAATTTCTCTTCAGCCTGATGCCAAAATTCATTTTTAGCCCCTAAATGACATTTCTATAATAAGTACAGTGCTGATAAGTTTTCTTCACAGAAAGTGCATTTAAAGCCCAACTTGGATGCATTTCCTTTATGGTAAGGAGTCTGTCTTTTACTGACATTGTTACATAAAAAAAAAATGCCTAACCCATCTCCTAGCTAATTTAAAAAGTGATACATTTCTTAATTGGCAGTTTTGAGACAGTTACAGTTGGTCTGCCTGTGCCATTCCTGGCCTAAAGGATTATAGAATCAAAAGGAAAAACCTTCTCAGACCTCTCTAAATAAAAGTTCCTGCCCCTTACTGAATTTTGAAATATTCCAGAGATAAATGGGTAGGATATAAAAATGACCTGATCTCTAATGATTAATCTGTGTTCTCCTTTTTTAAAAAGTTTAGGGGAAAATGGCACTGACTTTTATATTTAGAAATATTTGCGAAGTTTTAGAGTTGTATAGTAAATTATACTTATCTAGAATCACAAAGAGAGAGAGAGAGAGAAATAAGTTCAAATGACTAGTATTTGGATTTACCTTTGGATTTTAACATTCCACTGTCCACATTCACAACAAGGACGTGAGTGCAAAGCAAATAAAGCAATAGAGATTTATTTCAAAAACACCAATGATAAAACAGAATCTTCAAATTAATTAGCAAACTTTTATGGTTTGTGTTTAGCTTAGTTCTTACTAAATCTTTTTACATTTTTTACATCTAAGACCTAACACAGCATGGACAGGAAGCCAGGAACTTGGGAGGTGCTGGGCATTATAAAAAAGTTAAACTGCTCACATTGAGAAGGGCTTGAGAATTCATTGCTTCCTACCTGCCACTCTTCAGACCACCATCCCTGCAAAGCTGGCATTTGAGTGATGAAAAATAAAGTTGACACAATTCACAGGCCCACCAAGTCCTGGCAGAGCAAGGACTCAAGTCCAGCTGTCCAGCTCTCAGATCCATGCTTTTCAGAGCGATCCTTTAGCTGTAATGCCCAGGCAGTGTCTAAATTGGAATTTCTTATCACCTTATGTTTTTTCCTACTTGTATTTGGAAGAGTAAAACATTTTTCCATTTTTGTTTTTATTCAGTAACGTTTGTCTATTGAAGTACACCCAAATGGGGACACCAACCAGAATAACGAAGCTCAGTTCAGTGGTGTCTGGATTTTCACTGAAATCCTGTGCGCTTTCTAATCTGGGTAACTATTATGTACTTAGTGAGGTGGTTTAGCCATTAAATAGTAAGTGCTGATGATATGTCTGATGGGCCTAACTTAGGATCCCCGTATGTGCTCACTGATGAAGTGGACCAAATGATCTTTTACCTTCTTCATGTGAAAAAATTCATTATGTCCTATATAATTAGAGCTATGTTTGAATTTAGAATAATCACATTTCCTAATTTAAAAGAAAAATTTGAAGATCTTGAGATAAACAAACTTTTAAAAAATTGTTATTATTTATTTCTTTAGAGCAATTTTAGGTTTGCTGCAAAATTGAGGGGAAAGTATATATGTCCCATACACCCCTGCCCCCACACACACGCAGACTCCCTCATTATCAACATCCCCCACCAGAGTGGTACATTCATTACAGTTGATTAACGTACACGGACACATCATAATCCCCTCACGTCCACAGTTCACATTCTCATTCACTCTTGGTGTTGTATATTCTATGGGTTTAGACAAATGTATCATGACATTTGTCCGATGTCATTACAGTATCGTACAGAGAATTTCCACAGCCCTAAAATTCCTCTGTGCTCAGCTTATCATCCCTCCTTCACCCCCCCAACCAACTTTTCATATGGCATTTACAAATACGATGACGGGGATTTTACTGGTTATGTTGGTGAACTGATTTCTTAAGCATGGTTTCTTCTGTTGTGCAGCTTGTATTAGGGACATTTTCCGTAGTACAGTGTTTGCAGACAGTAACATTGACAGTGTCATGGCCCCAGATGCCTTTGTCTGTCGCCGCATTTGTACTCACCATCCCAGTTGTTTGTTTTTTACCTTCTTTTCTCAAGAATGGCCAAAGGAATCTGAAAGGTAAGGAGTTAAGATTAATGTGCTATTTTTTAAAACAACTGCTCAAAATCCATGGTTAACAATTCTGAGCTACTACACATTTGATCTGAATATCTGCATTGGGTAGATCAAAGTTGCAAAGAAGAATTCCTAGCTTCTCCCTCTTTCCATTCCCCACTTAATGGCCACACATCCCAGGTTAGCAAGGACTTGTTTTCTTTAGCTGGGGGAGGTCCCTGCCTTCAGCAAAGGGAGAGTTGCCTAGTTCTGAACAGAATGAAAAAAATATGGATGGCCGTTAAGAGGCAACTTAGTTCAGTGCCCAGTTTGAGATCGTTCAACCTGGAGCAGAACGAGTGGGAATTTCAGCGAAATGTCAAATCCAAAGTGAAGTGGAAATGAAGGCCTGTATTAATGGAATTGGGGGTAATTGTGGAGGGAGGTTTGAGAATCGAGATGCTGTTTCCCTACTGATGGGTATTAACACAGGAGACCATAATAAAGCATAGGAAATTTCTTTGGTCATTAAAGGGATATCTGTTGGGGTTGCTGCCCTCATTAATAAGACTCATGAAAAACAAAACAAAACAAAAAACCAAAAACCTTAAGATTAAGTCTGCTTCAAAATCTAGATTCTCTATATTATCTGAATCAGAATTCTCAGAATCCTTGGTATTTTCTTGACTTAGCTGCCCATGTGGGGAGTGTGTCCCCAAGAGCAGTCCAGCCAGCGTAAGCCCTCAAGTTCCTTGTCCATCAAGCAAGTATGGTTTTCCATTGAGTGACTTTCAGAAGTACTAAGTCTGTCACATGAAAATATATCTGTTGCTTTCATTTACTCAACAACATAATTTATTTGGTGCCTACTGTATGCAAGGCACTGTTCTAAACACAACTGATACCATTAGTGAACTAAATAGATAAAACCCCTGCCCTACTTGGACCAGAGTGGAAGTCACAGAGAAGTAATCAGATTGGGATCTATTGTCCATGTAGGGCCAATAAGATTTGCTGATGAATTTGACGTCAGCTCTGGAGGAAAGAAAGTCAGTGATAGCTCTGAGACTTTGGGCCCAGGGAACTGAAAGGATGAAAAAGCCGGTGGTGGGGGTGCAGATTTCATGAGGAGCAGATTTCAAGAGAGAAGAGATGCCTAGTAGACATCCAGAGAGAAGTATTGAATTGGCCAATGGAAAGAGAAATCTGGAACTAAGACGAGAGGTTTATGTTCTAGATCTGTGTTCGGGTGTCACCAGCATACAGCTGGTGATTAAACCGACTGAAACTGGGTGAGACCATCAGAGGAACAGATGCAGTCAGAGAAGAAAGGTTCAAAGATTGAGCCTTGGGACATGATACATGTCACAAATTAGAAAGATGGCTTTGTACTGTTGGGTTAATCACTCTTCTTTTTCTTTTTTATTCCTTTTACAAAATTCCTAATCAATGCCTTTAAGGGAAGTAACATATTGGATCCTCGATACAGGGTGAGAGAGGGAGATGGGTGCTACAAGCCAAGACTAGGCTTTTTAAATTTAAATTAATTAAAATTAAATAGAACTATATATTCATTTCTTCTGCTGTATTGGCCACATTCCAAGTGCTCACTAGTGGCTATTGACTCGGATGGCACAGATATGGACTATTTCGATCATTGCAGAAAATTCTGTTGGACAGCACTGCTCTAGACTGTGATTTGGGGCTAATTAGGAGAAGTTCCTTCCTTCCAGGAAGATGCAGTCTGTGTTGGCTTTCATTTATCCCTGTCTAAGCCAGGAATTAATCGGCCATCCAGAGTCATCCAGCTACTCTGGATGGCAGATTTCTCTGTAGCATGAAAATTATGGAATCTTTGAGATGGGCTAGGAGTGTTGAAAGAAGGCAGGTAAAGAAGGAAAATGCTAGGAACACTGACAATAGAACCAGCTCAGAAAATTTTTATGGAGGCAAGTGGCTTAGTTTTGAAGATTTGTCTACCACAAATCATGGGGTCTGACTCAGTGATTTATGAAGAGTACTTGGAAAATGAGAAAATTTTCACTGTTCAATACCAACATGAATTGCCTTTTATATGTGCTATAAAAATAGTTCTTTGATATGTCTTACATGATATATTTACGTTACCTCCTTTTTTTTTTACGCTTAGAAATCTTTGTCTCCTGAAAACATCTGAAAGTGGATTACCAAGTACACGCATTAAGAAGAACAAAGCTCTTTCTGGTTTTAGTCTGCAAAACTGCAGGCACAGTGTCCCAGGTAAACAGCAAAAGCGCTTTCTTCTGATCGAGCTTAGCAAACCCGAGGTTGACGAGCGCTAAGGTTTTGTGTCTCATATCTGATCTGTGGTTTGCTGCCTAGTGTTCTGTCACTCCTCATTTTACCATGACACCGATTTCTTGGGAGAAGAATTGGACATTGTTGATGCGAAAGGGCATGAAGCCTGTCAGAAAATGTGTACCGATACCATCCGCTGCCAATTTTTTACCTATTCCCCATCTCCAGAATCTTGCAACGGAGGGAAGTAAGACCTATGACGTGTTACATAGATGCTCCTGTCCCATCTTTTTGAGGGGTGCCTTGTGCTTATAATATTTTGTTTCCAACCTGCAGGGGTAAATGTTACTTAAAACTTTCTTCAAATGGATCGCCAACTAAAATACTTCATGGGAGAGGAGGTATCTCTGGATATACATTAAGGTTATGTAAAATGGATAACGGTGAGTTTAACGTTACCTGAGGAAAAAAAAATACATCTGAAGGAGTTGTTCTTTTTTATTTTTTTAAAAGATTTTATTTATTTATTTGAGAGAGAGAGAATGAGAGATAGAGAGCACGAGGGGGAAGAGGGCCAGAGGGAGAAGCAGACTCCCCGCCGAGCAGGGAGCCCGATGTGGGACTCGATCCCGGGACTCCAGGATCATGACCTGAGCCGAAGACAGTCACTGAACCAACTGAGCCACCCAGGCGCCCTGAAGGAGTTGTTCTATACCAAATACATCTTGACAGAGAGAGTCGATAATAGCCACAAAGGGGAAAAAATTAGTACAATAATGAACTTAGATGCAATTTTCTGTTATTTTTGCTCCTGTCACCCAGGCTGACCATGTTTTAGAGGTAAATATTGAGCCTTAACTAAACTCTGCATTGCCTAGTATTAAATGAACGTGTTTTAATTTAACACATTTATACAGCTGGTATTTCATGGTGAGACTCAGGTTTAGCCAACACTTTGATGTTTGATTCTTGTTATGAAGGCCAATGATCTTATTATCCTTTAAAACTGAATATCAACCAGGATTTTGGTTAGTCAGATCATTCATTTTCTGTCCATTGGCCACTACTTGACCTTTAATTGAAACATAAATAGTTATCATATGTTTGAAAAATTATGCATTTATTCAAGAAATAAAGTAGCTCCTTTTCAAGGGCCTTCATTCTTTCAGATTGCCTCCAAGTGTTCTGCATATCTATGATTATTGGCAAAAATTTACAGTAAAACCATGTTTAGTAATAACAATGAGTGTGGTAGGGTAGAAAGGAAATTGTCCACATTAAAGAAGACCTATAATAACATAAAAATCATAACGGAAATCAGATTAGCAGGGGCCAATTCCAGTGGCTAATTTCTGAGCATAGTAGCAAGGGCTGGTTTGTAGGCAAACAGAATGATCTAAGGAACAGAATCCCCAACAGGGAAGAATATACCACACTGCTCCCTCAGTTACCCGTTATGGCTTCAGTACTTACTGATTTACATAAAACTACATTTTAGACCTTTATGGCTTAATGCCCAATACTATAAAACCCTACAAATTTAAGATTCAACTGAGATTTAGTGAATAAAAAGAAATGATGATTATACTTTGTAATACCTTTCAAAGTATAAAAATCTTTTGCGTCAGAACCATTTCTCTATGAGAAGGTGAGTAAATCCTTAACTTCCGAGAACTTGTTTCATGGCATATACAATATCGTGTCCAATGCTAACATCCTAACTAGGAAACCATGCCTTTCTGGAGTGTAGAGGGATCTGGTGGGAATCTTCGGATGGCCCAAGCTCCTTTAAAAAGCCAGCCAATGAAGTTGTATCTCAAATATTCTCTGTTTTCCTCACAATACATTGACCTGAGACAGAAGGAACATTTACGATAATTCTGCCATCTTAGTTCTGCTAAGCACTAGAAGGGACACTTGGCACTTGGCAGATTTTGTTGGTGGTGATGGTGATATAGTTTCTAAAATGGGAATCAGCACTTATACCTTAAATTGCAGAATCCATTCCCCACCCTCCTTCTTTCATTATCTTCTTCTCTGATGAATGTATGGATTCTGGTCTGTGAAGGCTACAGAATATATCACGTGGAAACTGATAGCTGAAGCAGAAAATACAAGGTAAAAGGAAATCCTATGACTTTTTAGGGCACCTTCTGAAACTAGATAATTAGATTTTCCTGCACTATACTAGATGAAATAATACCCTAGTGGGAGGGGATATCTACCTGAGATATTTATCATGTCTTATACTGTCATTGGTCTTCATAACTTTTTGAAGATACAGAGCAATTGTCATCAAAAGAAATGTTTCCTGACACAAAATCTAACACTAAACACATATATCCAGCATTTTGTTTAAACTGAGAGACCAAAGAGAATGAACAAGACCTATTATTTATCCCTAAGAAGGTCTTTCTTGTTTGTAACATATTTTAGTTACTGCTTACCTATTAATTGTCCTAAACTTTGCCTTTCCTTTCTTGTAAATCATAACGGCTTCCCTGTTATTCCAGAATCTAGTCAAAATCTTCAAAATGTTTCTCTGAAGCCTATCTCACCCCATCTACTCTCAGGTGAGAACTCTTCTCTCAGCATCCCAGCCTATTTAAGCTTTCACAAGCACATCAAGCGTGTTCCTGCCTCCGCGTGTTACCAACTGGAATTTTCTCTAAGACTTGTTTTCCTGACCTCTCCTTCTGTTTGAAGTCTGCCCCAGGATTATACATCCATTTTCTGGTTGAGGAAAGAACGGCCTAGAGAGGTTGTTTTACACCTTCAAAACCAGGGAACGGACCATCTAGGACTTGGCTTTTGACTAGTGATTCTTTTGCTAATTTCACACTCCTCCTTTAGCTAAGGCCACGAAGCTTCCCTGATCCTCTGGGCCTTATTGTTCTGAGTGTGCTCTGGGTGTAGCATGTTGACATCACCGGGGAGCTTACTAGAAAGAGTTTCAGGTCTCACCCCATACTGAATCAGAATCAGCATGGGTGATTAAATAAAGTAAAAATAAATAGGTGATAAAAATAAAGTAGGTAAAAATAAAATAGGTGATAAAGTAAAAATAAAAGATAACCCGGTGATCCATACCCACATTTAAATACGAGAATTGCTCTAGAAAACTGTTGTCTATGCACACCTCATCCCCACTCTCCCTAGGTTACTGGGCCAGATTTGGCCAAGGCTCCCATCAGGAGGGTGGATGCTCATGTTTGGCATCCCAGGAAGTAGAAGTAGACTAGACTGTCCTGCCCAGGGCAGCTAAGACAGGAAGAAACAGAGGGGTAAATCAGAATCAAAGTCCTTGGAAAGTATCAAGGGTTGAACCTAGAGAACCTCAAACTGTCAACAAGGCCAAAAGGCAGAAGCAGTTCACAAACAGAAGAGCAGCCCAGGTCTGGATGGAACCCAGCTGGAGCAGGAGAGACTGGGACCAAAGGTCAGCCTAAGGGGAAGATGATGGGGGGAATTGGAGAGATGCTGTCAACTCAGTGGAAGGTGCTCACTTTTCTTTATAATAACATTCTCAAACTTCAGCAGGGCTGATTGAAATTCAGATTACTAGGCTCTGCTGTCCAAGTTTCTGATCTGTTAGGTCTGAGGGAAGCTCAAGAGGTTGCATTTCTAACAAATTCCCAGGTGATGTGATAGGTCCAAGGGCCACACTTGATAACTACTGCTTTGAAAGAACCATCAGGGTTATCATGTGAGGGAAGATAAGACTGCATGCAATACCGGATGAGACTTTCTTTGGGGGTATGTAATTACAAGGTGCCTTAGTCATTCCATTTTCCTGTGCATGCTTTTCTTGCCAGCTTGATTATAAAATTTCTTCAAGTCAGGGTCATTATAAAATATGGAATCCAGGGAAGGTTTTCTCCTCTTTGTGCCTGAAGGAACATAACTACTGATGGAAAAGGAAGATTTAGGAAGCTACTCATTGCAACCCTTCTGTTGCAGAGTGTACAACCAAAATCAAGCCCAGAATTGTTGGAGGAACAGCATCTGTTCCTGGTGAGTGGCCATGGCAGATAACTTTGCATATCACGTCACCCACCCAGAGACACCTATGTGGAGGCTCCATCATTGGAAACCAGTGGATACTAACAGCTGCTCACTGTTTCGACGAGTCAGTACAATTCCTGTTTTTATTAGTCCCCAGGCTCACACATATATTAAATCTATCATTAGCATTTTAATAAATACTTTAAAAATGTAAATTATCCTATTTGCTAAATTAAATTTCTAGAGTGAAGAAAAAAAAAAGGCAAAAGGGAAGAACCACTTATGGTCTACCAGCATCAGATTAGGTGCAGGAACATGATGGCATAGTATTTCACTTTCCCATTTAAATGCATACACACGCCCAGGAGTGTTCTTGCTATTTCCCACCAGTGCATATCTTCTATGCATTGTCTCGGGCCTTGGGTCCAGAACTAAACACAAGGAGAATTTCCCCTTCTCTAAATCTAATATTCTCTCTCTCCTCCGCTTCTTCTTCCCTCTCTTCTCTCTCCCCCTTCCTCTCTCTCTTTCTCTCTCCCTGTGTTTCCAAATACAGAAGGAAGAGTTCATTAAAATCCTCAAATTGGATTCCCTGCTTAGGTCAATTTCAATATTGGCCAGACCTAAAAGCTCCATTGGGAGAGTATACGTATCCCAGGGAATTTTAGTTGGCCAAACTTGCTCTTTGCACTTCAGTATTCTCTGAGTTTCCAGACACGGTATTGTGTGTTTGTTTTTGTTTTTCATCAGTATGTAGCTAACTCACATTATAACTCACAGATATGTTTGAAGTCAATAGTCTCCTTTCCCTTTTTGTTTTTTTTTTTTTAACCTTTTCCATATGGGAAAATGTAGTACCAGAAAATCCAAGTGAATTTCTCAGGATCACAGGTAATAATGCTAGGGTTGAGACTAGAACCTGGAACTCTTCATGGGAGGGAGATCAAGAAAGAGAATGAGAGAGAGAGAATGTGTGTGTGCGTGTGTGTGTGTGTGTGTGTGTGTGTGTGTACGTCTTGGGCGGAAAGAGCCTTCATTCATTTTTGTGTTTAATATATACTAACCCAGAGCTTTTTATAGGAGGAATATGTGAGTGAAAAATCTTAGCATGAAATCACTCCTTTCCCTCAAAAAGCCCACCACCTGTAGAAAACATTAGTAATATGTATGTAGGTAATTAGCAATATAGCTCAAATATTTGGGAATTATTTGGTAACGGGAATTTCTTTTGCTCTTATTGTTTATTCCTTAGGGTAGAGTCACCTAAAATCTTGCGTGTCTATAGTGGCATTTTAAACCAGTCAGAAATTAAAAAGAACACATCTTTCTTTGGGGTTCAAGAAATAATAATTCATGATCAATATGAAGTGGCAGAAAGCGGGTATGATATTGCCTTGTTGAAACTGGAAACTGCAATAAATTACACAGGTATGTTGAAATTTTAAATGGGAAGTTATCAACAATGATTACCTAGATGTAATGTTTAACACCTCCAGATTCATGGCCTGACCCCAGCAATCGCAAGGTGGTTTGATCATGAAAGAGAGAGGGTCTGCAAAGCTAGTCTTTTAGTCTGTTAAGACTGGCACTCTTTCCTGATTATTAAAAAAATAAAAAATAAAAAAAGTCTTACTGTGAGGTGTGGGTGAAGAGCTAAGTTTTCTGCAGGCTTTCTCAGATGCACCAAATGACATAACTCTATAATATACTGGAATATTAAATATGATTTATATCTCAGGGACTAAAGAATTGCAGATCAGAACAAGTAAGCACTTTCTACAGGGTCACAGACCTACTTAGAGAGATAGAGCTCATGGGGAGGCCTGTGCCTTGATTCCCCCTCATTCCCTCACCCATCTAGTATGTGATGGATAATGCCGAACATGAGGAATGAAAATGAATGGCAATGAGGCAAAACCCAAATATAATAAATAGAGAACACACTATATGATAAAAAGCGAAAGAAGAGAGTCTCTCCTGGGAGACAAGATATATTTTGATTCTGATGACTAAACTATGATTTTTAAAATTTAGATGCTCAGAGACCCATATGTCTACCTTCCAAAGGAGATAGAAATGTAATATATACTGATTGCTGGGTGACTGGATGGGGGTACCAAAAGTTAAGAGGTAAGAAATGATGTTTCTCAGTGTGCTCCATCCTAAAGGTAAAGAACATAGCTCAGTTTTACCCTTTTCTGCTGTATCAAGGCATACAGCTAAAATACGAGTAAAATAATCACATCCTTCAACTACAGAAAGCATGTTAATAAAAATGAAAAGGCAGGGCGCCTGGGTGGCTCAGTCAGTTAAGCGTCTGCCTTCAGCTCAGGTCATGGTCCCAGGGTCCTGGGATTGAGCCCCGCATCGGGCTCCCTGCTCCGCGGGGAATCTGCTTCTCCCTCTCCCTCTGCTTGCCGCTCCCCCTGCTTGTGCTCTCTCTCTCTCAAATAAATAAATAAATACATAAATAAAACCTTAAAAAAAATGAAAAGGCAAAATTACCCAAGTGAGGAGGATCCCATAGCTGTTTGATTGGAAATTTTAAATATGACAACCTCTTTAAAGACTAATTATTTTTGATGAAGTTCAGTGTGAAACTTTGCACTTTCCATGAAATATCCTGGACTGTTATCCAGTTATTTTCTCTGGCCAGTAATTCCAGTTAGAGGCATACTTAGTTTTGAACTTAATGTTAACAAACAATCTCTTCTCCATACTTTGTAATTATAAAAGTTTAATGAGGTAAACCTCATATTTTTTCTAGATTTTTATGTAAGTATGACTTTGATTTTAAATTCAGATCTTTATATTATATATATGATTATTCCATTAACAAGCCAAAAATTTTTTTTCAGGCAAAATACAAAATACTCTCCAGAAAGCTAACATACCCTTGGTGACAACTGAAGAATGCCAGATAAGATACAGAAGGCATAAAATAAGCAGTAAGATGATCTGTGCAGGCTATAAAGAAGGAGGGAAGGATGCTTGTAAGGTAAGAGTGTTTTCAACTAGTTGAATATATTCACATTAGAATGTTTAATGCATTTTTTTTTTTTTTAGAGAGAGCGAGAGAGAACATGCGCACAAGTGGGGGAGGGGCAGCAGGAGGAGAGAATCCCAAGCAGGCTCCACACATGGAGCCTGTTGCGGGGATTGATCTCATGACCCTGTGATCATGACCTGAGCTGAAATCAAGAGTTGAACTCTTAACTGACTGAGCCACCGAGGCTCCCCAGAAAGTTTAATGCATTTAAACAGCAGTCTTCTGGGAGCCGTGGTATATTTGTTTTACTTACATTGAAGTTTATTAAAGAGCCAAGAACAAAATTTTAGGCAAAATCACTCTGAGGAACATGTATTTAAGATGAGAAGCATCTGAACTCATCTGTGCACCTTTTCTTTCCCCTCCCCATCACAGGGAGACTCAGGGGGCCCCCTGTCCTGTAAGCACAACGAGGTCTGGCATTTGGTGGGCATCACCAGCTGGGGAGAAGGCTGCGGTCAGAGGGAACGGCCAGGGGTTTACACCAACGTGGTTAAGTATGTGGACTGGATTTTGGAGAAAACTCAAGCAGTGGGAGAGTCCCCAGATGCTATTTGACACCCTGAAAGGCAAATCAGATTATTTCTGGGAGGAGGGTTTGGATTGCCCTGAAGACAGACGCTGGGCTGCCATTTTCCTCCACAGGTTATGGTACTGAGACAGTAACGCATTGAAGGGGGTTGGTATTTGTGAGAATGTGCCAAAAGAAACAAATGGTCATTTTCAAAATTTCCATTCTATGATAATCTTAGTTTGTTTTCAGCATACAGTCTCTTGCTTTTTGATCACACGTTACTGAGCCAAAGAAATACTCTACGGTGATAGTTTTTAAGATTCAAGAATCAAGTTGTGGTACCAGAGGCTCCGGTAGAACTACCAAAAGCAACCACCGTAAAGAGATTCGTGAAGCGAGAAATGGGAGCTAGACAAAACGGGACAAGGACAGTCACCCTCAGTTTGCAAGAATCTGTATTCTGCCTACATGGACATCCTTCTTTTGTGAAAGAAGAACTTGACTGGCTTCAATGGTCGGTTTTTAGAATAATCAGGAATTTTTGTGATTTCAATTTTTTTTTTTTTTGAGAGGGAGAGAGAGAGAGGTGGGTGGGGGGAGGGGCAGAGGGGGGAGAGAGAGAGAGAATCTTAAGCAGGCTCCATGCTCAGCACAGAGCCTGACGCAGGGTTTGATCCCACGACCCTGAGATCATGACCTGAGCCGACATCAAGAGTTGGACGCTCAAGCAACAAAGCCCCCCAGGCGCCCCGTCATTTCAATTTTTAATGTGTTTTCAAATTAGTTTGGGTAGACACAAGCCATGAGTGAGTGTGAATGTAGACTCTAGAATATCTATATGGGAAAGGATTGAAGGCTGTAATTCACCTGAAAGGGATATCTTATGGGAAGAATCTTAAAGTTGTACTTGCCTAGAAAACTATTGGTGCAGAGATTGTATATTTATTCGGTGTAGTTCTGGGTAAGGGAAGCCGATCGAGGTGAGGGGAGCAAGGTAGAGCCTTCCCAAGACAATCTGCCACTGTGAGTCATGGTAATAAAGGGACTGGACAGAAATCGATACAAAGTACATCCGGACTACAGGGAAATAATTTGAGAACAAGTGGATGCCTATCATAGAGGCTTCATTATCTTCAAAGCAGCTCCCTGTATGCTCAGTGTTGGGGTTTTCCCTTCAGTGCGAGTATTTGCCTGGTTATTGTTTCTGATGTGGTGCAATAACTAGAATGTGCATTCTCTCCACTGCAGTTTTCAACATGTGTCCACAACTTTACATCTCATCCAGTATGAAAAATACTTAGCACACTGAACTATGAGGACACAGTGGTAAGCAAGTAGCTATGTCCCTACCTTCATGGAGCCCCAGTCTAGTTAGCATGAACAACAAAAATAAAACAAGTACACAAGTATAAAACTTCAACGAGGGGGTTGCACAGGGCACTCTGACAGGAGAGAGGAAGAAGAGCATTTGGGGCAGGTTCAGAAATTGGGATAAAAATGAGTTTGGCTGAGGAAGGCAAACAAAAAACAAAAGCAAGCAGAACCCCAAATCAAAAAGACTGGGGTGGTCTAAAGGGACCAGATCCAAAACGCTTATGGAGTCAAACAAGACTGAGACCGAGACTTGAGCACCGTTAAAATTACCAAACAGCAGTAATAACTTTTTTTTATTATCTGCTTATTACCTTAGTAGTCTTGATGGAACACTTCACATTAAAAAAAAAAAAAAACTGTTGGGATATAATTCCTCATAGATAGAGATCTTTCCTCTATATTCCCCATTTTTGTCTTTTTCGTTGTTCAAAAGTAGACGAAGGGGCATGAAAGGTGGAGGAGACCATGTGTTACTGATCCATTTCTGAATAAATGTTCTTTAAAAGAGGGAAGAGAGGAAGATCTTTCTGGAAAGTCTTTCCTGACAAATATTTGAGAAAAACATACACGTTAGTTTTGTCATACTTAACATTGTATATTATCTTAATTTTTGAACAGTATGTATATCCCCATGATTCAGAAATGAAAACACTGGGAGAAGGTATAAAATATATCTTATACCCATAATGAGAAGGTTCCCTGATTCACACCAAAAAGATTGCACACCCTAACACTGTTTAGCACTGTTCTCTTTTTCATGCTCTGCCTTGGAAATATTTCTGATTGGTACACAATGGGCTTCCTCAGTCTGTTTTTTATAAAAGTATGGTATTCTGTGTGGGGATGCCAAACACCAGCCGCCTACTGATGGACACCTAAGTGGTTTTCAATTTTTTTCATTCATTCATATGTAGTAAATGTGTAGCATATATTCCAGAAGTAGAATTGCTGAGAACAAAACAAAAAGAGCAAATGCATTTGTAATTTTGATAAATATAATCCAATTTCTCTTCAAAAGCCTGTGGCAATTTTCTCTCCCATTAGCAATAGAAGAGAGGGTCACACTTTGGCTCCCCTTATGACATCAAACTTGGGAATTTTTGACATCTGATAGTTGGAAAAAGGCATCTCAACGTAGTTTTTTGTAGTTTTCTTAATATAAATGACACTAAACATCACATGTATAAGGTCACCAACTTATTAACAGCTTTTTATTTAAATATTAATTTAGTAGTTACCATGTAGACAAAAATAGAGTATGATCCTTGCAGCCTTATGAACATGGTAAGAATTCTTGCAAGAGAGAAAGAAAAACACTTCCAGAGCTTATCTTGTTCACACTGGACAGTAGCTCAGTATTGTAAAAATATTGGTTGGCTATCCTTCTTCTTGCATGTTCCAGACATAAATTTGGGGTGGAAGATTTGTGTGCATCCAGTGACGTGGCCTATCCTCCTTGCCCTGGGAATGAGTCTGTGGCTGAGCAGGTCTAGGTAGCTGGCAGATGGCCTCCCCCAGCTACTGTGATTGGCTCAGAGATGTCAGTCTGAGCAACTTTTAAGACTTTGTCAAGGGAATGGCTTTCTCCTCCTCCTCCATGTGAATGAAGAAGCACTCATCTTGGTTGTGGCACCAGCAGTTTTGAGAAGCCAGCCCAGGGCCCACCGAGACATACAGAATGCCCGAAGCCTGAACGAACTCTGGGCTTCCTTGTTTCATAGCAATAAATCCCTTTTCGTGTTTAAGGCAGTTCAAATTGGGTTTTCTATTACTTGCAGCTGAAACACTGGGATGCACTGGGACTTAGTAACCTAAAGTATTATTACCCTGATTCAATTAAATTTAACCTACATATATTAGGCACTTAGTCCCTCTTCTCTCTTCATCCTCTGGGTTCTACATTGTGCTAACATTCCTTTGTCGTGTGCTTTTCCACACCTTACACCCATCTGGGTTAGAACGGGCTTTTCACTTTCCTTGCGGGAGAGGATTTCCACATTCTGGTTGACAGTGACTTGAAGGTCCCCTTCAGAGAATTCACCAACCACACCGATGTTCCAGTAGCAGTTACTGGTGGTTGTCTGTTGTCACAGTAGGTTTCTCTGTCCGTGTGCCTTTCTACATGACTTTTGCCATTTCCAAGGCCATTCCAGAGGAATGTACACGTGTGTGTGTGTGTGTGTGTGTGTGAGAGAGAGAGAGAGAGAGAGAGAGAGAAAGGGAGAAAGTGAGAATGAAATGAATATTTAACACCTCAGCTTCACCTCCTCTCTGGGTCTCAATGCTTCCTCATCTTCATATGTGGTTTTTGTTTTAGGGCTTCTGTAACAAGTTTATTCTCTCACAGTTATGAAGACTAGAAGTCTGAAATCGAGGTGTCAGCAGGGCCTCACTTCCTCTGAGGCCACCAGGGGAGGGTCCTTCCTTGCCTCTTCCAGTCACTAGTGGCCCCAGCTGTTCCCTCGCTTCGGGCTGCCTCCCTCTGACCTCTGTCTTTTGTCCCCACATGGCCTCCTTCCCTGTGTCTCTTCCCCTCTTCTTATAAGGATGCCAGTCATATTGGATTAAGAGCCCCAACTTCCTGTGTAGAGTATATACTGCAAATAGTATATCATTTACTGTCATTATCCATTTAACCCAAATGTTCAGAGAAGAGACTATATTCAAATGACTCGTACAGTAACTGGCACAAAACATATCCAATAAATGACTTCCCTCCCTTTTGCCCTTGGGATATCAGGTAATTTTGTGACAAATGTAATACTATATGGTGGGATTTCCAGATGAAGATTGTAACTGTGCATGTGTGTGTTTGTTTTACCTAAAAAGATGTCAACTTTTATCTACTGAGGCAGTTCTCCCACTTCACCCAACACCCCCCAGAAAGTTGTGCAAACTTTGTAACCAAAGGAACTTTCCAAGGACACTGTGCTGTGCATGGGCAGGAATTTCTAAATTTGGTGAGGATCTGTAGGTAATATCAATGCTTGGATACTGTCAAAAGAACAGCCAGGGTGGCACTCGTGACCTTGGTCGGAAAGACACCTTAACAAAGTATACAAAATATGAAACCTTTTTTCATTCCATGGAAAACAGTATCAACCACAAAGTAGGGGGTATTTTCTGACAAGTCTCTGCTGCTACTACTTAAAATAATTATCCCCATTATAAGAATACTGGTAAAGCAGTGAAGAGAAATCAAGGCCAGAAGTTCCTTTCTCAGGAGTACCTATATAATCAAACTACTACTTTGTATTTGGCTTGGTGGATCTATTTTTCAAGTCATTACTTCACTTAGTTGAGGGAAGGATTAATAAAGCTATTTTAGAGTGACATTTCTGCATCATATATATTTCAATGTGTTTGTAGAGTGGCAGCAATCAAGGTAAGACTGTTTTTCCAGACTCAAAAGTTAATTTTTCTTTATTCAGATTCCACTTTGTAAATGAGAAACAAAATGAAAAATCTCAGGTATGCCTGGCAGCTTTAACATTCTGACATCAGGACATGAGTTTAGCAGCGTATTGATGGCTGCGCTGGAGGTTATAAAAACTGTGTGGCTCCACTATGACTGAGGTGCTCAATTTGTTCATCCTTCCAATTTATCTGAATTCTGGGCATTTTACACTGATATCTAGGTTTCCAGTCCCCCACTCCCCATCCCGCACTACTCAGGGTATTAAATCCCATGTGAAGGGAATTGTCTCTGCTGTCCTGAGGGACACATTAGAAACAGGTTTCTAAGATGCTGCACGTTACCCACAGGCATTTTTTTAAAAAGATTTTATTTATATATTTGAGAGAGAATGAGAAAGAGAGAGAGAGTGCGCACATGAGAGGAGGGAGGGTCAGAGGGAGAAGCAGACTCCCCGCTGAGCAGGGAGCCCGATGCGGGACTCGATCCCGGGACTCCAGGATCATGACCTGAGCCGAAGGCAGTCGCTTAACCAACTGAGCCACCCAGGCGCCCACCCACGGGCATTTTACATTAAGCTGCTCTTCTGTCTGTACCCAAGGCATCGACACTGCAAGTATTTCGGGAGATGTATGTTCTCCTCCCTCCTTCCTCCAAATTCCAGCGGCTTCTAGTTCAGTGTTGGGGAATAGTGTATGTGGAAATAAACCAGGAGCTTCTTAAGCAGCCTTTTAAACAATCCCAAGGAAGGGGTGACCATAAGGCTATCCCATCATTATCACTTCGTTCTGTCCCAAAAGAAATGGACATTCTAGAGTTAAGCGGAGAGCTTGTTAAATGGATAGCCTAAACCTGAGATTCAGTAGGTCCAACGATCAGTGATTCGTATTGTTAATAATATCATTTTGATTAACAGAAATGAGAAAAAGAATACAAATAAGGAATTACAAATGAAATGAATACGGATAGGGAATTACAATCTCTACCTCTTACGCAGTGCCTGCTACGTGCTGCATACTGTTCCGTGTGCTTTACCCCTCCTACCACCTCCTACTCCTTATTACCACCATGTATGAGAAGGTGTTTTTCCAGTACATCATAATGTTTTTACAGGGAAAAAACGAAACATCAGTGGGTACATATCTTCAGCTTAATTCTCCATTGTCCCACTAGATGGCACTTTGATACCTCTTTTTGTTACATTTTAAACCACAGCGTCCAGACAGAATGCACTTAATTTATCTAAACAATTCTATGTAGCTACAGTATCTGGAAACATTAAATCAACTGCTTCAATTCAGGTACGCTTGACTTTTCAAATATAATTGTTGTAAATAGTCTCTAGATAGTAGTTTCTCCTTTAAATATGCTCCAGAGTCCCCAGCTTTGGGGACTTGCTTCCCTTTAGTGACTAACTACTGTGAGCTCCCAACACTGGGTGCACAGGGGGTCGAGGTGCACAGCTGTGCCCCTCAGACACCGGTAGGGCTGCAGGTGGACAGCTCTCCTGTGTTTCCCCAAACCATCCCTCTTGTCATTTGCCGTGTTGCTGAGTCACGTGGCTCAGGACTACTTCTGGCCATGGCTTTGTGGATTCCTTTAAGCCACTGCTATCCTCCCCACACTTTTCTACCACCCCCCCCAACCCTCTGGTCACTCCCTGCCTCTCCCCCACACCTGCTTTGCTGAACATGGGAGCAGAAAGCCTTCCCTTGATTACTCAGAATATTAACATCAAGTTGCAAAATGAACACAATCTTTGAATACTAGAGGCTTGATGATAGAAAAGAAAAAGAAAAAAATACCACCTCCACAAACACATACACGCACGCACACACACACACACACACACACACACAGTCAGAAGGGACGTGGACACAGTCACTCCAAAACTCCACGGGTCAAGGTCCTTCAAGGACGTTTCCCTGGCTGTGTGCGGCAAGGCCCAGCTCAAGCACACTCCAGCCACGGAGCTCGCGGGGACAGAAGCAGGTTTGGTGGGGCAGACGCTCACACGGTTCTGTGACTACAGTAGCCCCTACCATCCGGTTTCAGTTCCCCGTGGTCCGGAAGCAGCTGCCCCTCGTTCTGACTCAGAGTCATAACGTCAACGGCAGCCTCACGCTACGTACGTCACAAAGCGCCGGCGGGTATTTACCTCACTTCCTCCCCTGCGTCTGCATTTCGTCACCTCGCAGCATCCCGGGAAGAAGGGTGAGTACCTTGGGGGAATATGTTTAGCGAGAAAGCGCGAGACCACATTCACGTAACTTTTATTTCAGCATATTGTTACAGTTGTTCTTATTAGTTACTGTTAATCTCTCACTGTGCCTCATTTATAAATTAAACTCCATTACAGGTATGTCCGTGTAGGGAAAAAAACCATGGTAGAGAGAGGGTTTGGTAGTGTGTGTGGGTTCAGGCATCCACTGAAGGTCTGGGAACGTACCCCCATGCATGGCAGTGGGGGAACTTCTCTGTGCCCTAGAAAGCCTCTTAGGGCCAGAATGTTCATCTGTATTTGGTTTGTTCACATCATGTGAACAGAGCAAAGGCCTGACGTATGGATCTTCCCTGACTCGTGAACAGTGTGCAGTACGTTGGCCGGCTGGCTTAGGAGCTTCTAAAAAAAAAGAAAAGAAAAAGAAAGGGAAGAAAGAAAAACTGGTGGAAAGACAATGTGGGGAACAAGGATTAAGGATGCCGTTCTTGATAGGGCTCAGTGTGAAATCCTCATAGCTTCCAAAGGTGCCCACCAGAGGGTGCAGTTATCCTAAGAACTGCATACCAACGCCAGGCAACAGTTTGGAGAAGTTGAGAAATTGCTTGCAGCCTTAAAAGAGCATTCCCCCTGAGTCCCACCTTACCCTGTAATCTGTAGCTCTCATGTTTTCAAAAGCGCTCCACTTGAGCAGCCTATAACAAAATTATCACTCAGCGCTACCAACCAGAGATACTCAGGTATTCTGGGAGGTCATGTGGTGCAGAGCCACTGGAAATTTGCAGATACTGTCCATTTTTATCTGGTACCCATGAAGCTGGTTGGAGAACTCTGCCGTGCCTGGGCATTGCGGGAATGCACTTGAAATGCTTCCCCAGCTCAGCCATTACAACATTAAGTTAAAATCACCTGTGGAATTTTTTCTTAAAAGCTCCCTTCAGAAAGTGAGTTCAGGTGATGTCCCTCTGGTAAGAGCTGCCTGACGGGCAGATATTTATTTGAGCGCCACATAATTTGGGGGGAAAATGAAGTCTTAGAAGTCATACTTTATTCAAATGTAGCCCATTAAATTGTCTACCTGAAGAAGAGAGCATAGTCTCTATTAGAATACAGAGCAAACCTCTACACAAAAGTATTACTTTGGAATAAATTTCACTTTAAACGTTTCCTTTTGAACTTAAATAACGATTGCTACAAAGCAGAGGACCCAAAGATGAAAATACCAAAATATTCAAAACTCCCAGAGAAAAACTTAACAAAATTAACTGACCCATAACCTACTTCATCCAAGAATAATCATTAAAATTGATTTTGAGACCTGTAACTGTCATATTTGATTATGGAGGGTGGGAGATAGGAAAGAAACTTCTAAAACACAATTGGTAATAATATAAATGAGAAATGTTAAATGTTCTATCAGGAGAACTTATTGAAAATATTTTCATTATATGCTCATACTCTGAATTCTTTCCAGTCATTTTTATATTTCTAGAACCTAATAAAGATAGAAAGGGAAACTTCAGAGCAATGTTTATTTGAATATAGATAGAAACATCCAACATGAAACACAAGCACATAGAATCCAGATTTGGATTAAAATAAAGAGCTAAATCATTTTATTAGACGTGAATGGATCTAAACTGATTTGACCTCTCCAAAAATGTCAGGTTCTTTTGGTAAATAGCTTCTCATTGGCTAGAGGAAGGTTGGCCGTCTTTCACTCACTCCCTTCCCCCACTAACTGCCTGTAAGATGGTATGTGACAGAGAAAGCAAGTCTTGGACCAAATTCTACCAAACATGCAAATATTTATTAGCAATCATGTACAAAAAGTTATACAACCCCCTATCTTTGTAGTTTTGTGGTGTCTTCAGGTTTACTTCGAGGGGGACACAAAATTCTGGTAGGACCAGTCAGCCTTGGGGTGGGGTTCAGTAGACAAATTGAGAATCAGTGGGGCACTAGCTTGACCTTGAAGGTGGACTGAAGCCACAGGTGTGGAACTTGCAGGCTTCTCATACTCAGGCAAGGGTAGTGGGGCCTGTGCACATGTTTCCAACTAGCCTTCATTCGTTCTAAACAACACAATTGTGCTTCTCTGTTAATTTTGCTAACTACCAAACCCTCTGGTGTGGATTCTGATGGCATCCTTTGAAATACTAAGTAACTGTCTCTGGGTTACTGATTCTTGATGAGTACATCAGATGCTAAGTAAGCATTCCTGGTACTGTTGAGAGTAACCTGTCACACACGTACATCACACTGTTTACACTTGTCTCCTCCATTTAATCTTTCCTTCCCTTTATCCAGTTTCAGTCTAGGGGTCAAAGTGACCCCATTAAAACCTACATCTAATCGTCTTACTTTTTTGCTCAGAAACCTCCAGTGGCTCCTCATTAAACTCACAGCAAAGGGCTACCTCATGTAATGGCCTTTCAGATCCTCAACAACACACACCTGGCATACATAGGGGAAAGGCTCAGATATTTTTGTATGAATAGCCAAACAAAAGAACCAATGGATATGGAAGTACTTAAAAAATAAACTACCATACAGGCAACATAATAGAGTTTTTGTTCTATTTCCAGTGGGTTTTTTTTAAACCCCTTCCTCTAATACTCTTAATTCTCCAGCTGTGATGTATTTGCAGAATGAAAAGCTGCTCAACTGCCCTAAAGGGACTCCTGAATTAATCTGGAGATAATTTAAATACAGGAAGAACCTTGTTTATTATGAATTTCATTTTTTAGCACCAGTGCACCCACAGTGAGACATCATGCCATCAAACAGTTGTTTATTTTTCATTGGCATTCATATCTGGTACTCTGTTTATTATGGCATCACAGATAATCACTATCTGCTGCCTTATAGTCTTTCATTTTTTTCCCCTGAGTTTGGAAGTCCTACTGGCCTGCAAATACTTTAAAGAAGCAAAAAGACCATGCTAAATTTTATGGCACTCAAGGCTGCCAAAATTAAGTTGATGCCCTGAATGAGATTTTACTACTTTGATGGCATCTTTTAAAATTTCTTATTCACTTATTTTTACTTCTCCTGAGAAGTTACTTTTTTAAAGTCAGGCGTTTCCAGTTGTAGTCGCCCGCCCTCTCAGGGTTCTGGTACATTGCAGAGACCAGGATGTGAAGTTTGACTACACAGGGTACGGTACCTGGGTAATGCTCCCACCCTCCCAGAGATGTCCATGTCCTAATCCTCAGAACCTGTGACTTTGTTAACTTACATAGCAAAAGGGACATTGCTGAAGTGATGAAGCATCTTGTGATGGGGGAGGTTATCCTGTATTATCCCAGTGAGCCCAATATAATCACTGGGTCCTTATGAGAAGGAGACAGGAGGACCAGAGCCAGTAATAGAGGTAACCATGGAAGCAAGAGGTTGGTGAGATGTAAGGAAGGGCCACCGGCCAAGGAGTACGGGTCCTTTTAGAAGCTGGAAAGGCCGGAAAGGGGATATTCCCCTCAGAGCCTCCAGAAACACTGCAGCCCTGCCAACACCTTGACTTTAGTCCAGTGAGACTGAATTGAGACTTCTGACCTCCAGAACTGTTAGATGATAAATTTGTGTTGTTTTAAGCTGCCTGAGTTTGTGGTAATTTGTCAGAGCAGCAAGAGGAAATTAATGTTCATGGCTTTAAGAACCTCCCTGCAGGTTGAGATGGTTGCTTTATTGTAGAAGACCACTGAAAGTGCAAATGCATGCATTAAAAAAATGTTTGCTTTATGGGGGCATGTTTCTGTTGCTGCTGAAAGTCTGCCCTGAATGCAAACTCCTATTATTCAAGGACACCATCTGTATTAGTAGATTTTTTTCCTTAAGTGTCCCAAGAATAATGATCTTGTCAGAATTGTGTGAGGCTCCACTGTGTGCAGGATAAGCAAAGGGAGATGGTGAGGAGGCTGAAGCCCCAGTCTGAACTGTTCTATGGTCAACTGACAGAGGAAAGGTCAGCCATGTTGGCGGTCCATTGCTCTGTTCCACACACTTAATAGCATTATTAATGCACCCAGGGGAGTGCAGAACTGATTTTGTTCGACTGAGGGAAGACAAAGTTGGGAACACAATGCTGGCCCAGACAGATTTGGCTTTGATCTCTGTTTCCCACATTCATGAATGTACAGCTTCTGATGAAAACTAACTTCTTTCAAATAAAGCCTCTTACTTCCCTTCAAGTAAGAAAAATATGGTGGACGTTTAGTAATACAAAACTGTAAATTTCTCTGAGGTAGCTAGGAAATCTGGGCTAAGATAGCCTACCTTACCTACACTTTGTGTGGCCACCCCACTCCTGATATTTTCTGTACTCTCAGTTGAATAAATTGTAGTCTTACAAGGTGCAAGTCCATTCCCTGGAATCAGAGACCTGAGCTTCTTTACACATCTCATTGATCAGCAAGGTCTTGGCTTTTAATTTCAGGACCTCTTCTCTGCTGCCAGGCAATGCCCACCCACCACCACCTCTTTCCTGCCTGAACTAATAGGAGTCTCCGAATGGGGATCCTTACCATCTCTTTTTGCTTTCTTAAATTCATTCTCTGCAAGTAAGCAAATTTTTCAGTATAGAAAGCAGGTTATTGGGCATCTGGGTGGCTCAGTTGGTGAAGCGACTGCCTTCGGCTCAGGTCATGATCCTGGAGTCCCGGGATCGAGTCCCACTTCGGGCTCCCTGCTCAGCAGGGAGTCTGCTTCTCCCTCGGACCCTGCCCCCTCTCATGTGCTCTCTCTCCATCTCATTCTCTCTCTCAAATAAATAAATAAAATCTTTTAAAAAGAAAAGGTTATTGGACTTCTAGATCATCTCTTTCTAAAGTCTTTGATTTTTATTTAATTCCGACTCCTTACCTGAGACTTCTAATCCCTGACATATCTGGCTCCTGCACCTCTGACTAACCTCCTTACCCATCACTCCCCATCCTTGTCCCCATCCTCCATCAGTGCACTTTGCTGAGGCCCTGGGTACTGGCTTCTCTCTCTGGAAGGTACCATTCTCAGCTTTCACTTGAGTGGATCTTATTATTTTAAGTCTCAGCTCAAATGCCACATCTGGTAGGGAAGTCTTGCTCATCCCCACAAACTAAACCCTGACACGAATCCTCCCTGACACAATAACTTTATGACTTTATCACACTAAAATATATCTTACATGTTTTTTTTCTATTTTCTATCCTAGACATTCTACTTCTAAAATATAGTTGATTTTCAATAGCTATTTGTTGAGTGAATGAATACATGAATGAGTTAATATCAGAAAGCCAATTGCTTCTTGGGGGTTTATCATAAACATGCATTTAAAACCAGAGCAACATAACATTTTAATTCACAATGCTTTTCTGTTTTCCATGCTTGTTACTGGAAATTCAAGTTTCTGTGTAATTTTCCCTAATAGAACGTAATTGCCCTGAAAGATCCGTCCCCTGGAACAGACGTTGTCATAAATGAAAGCATTACTGTTAACATGGCAAACAAACAACTGAATAGATTCTTCTGTTCTCTAAAAGGGACCCTATCAAAGGTCAACCAAATGTGGAGATTTACTTAGATTCTTTAATAAGTTGCTGTTTAAAGCTTGGAGTGGGTCTGAAATATATTTTGAAACAGAATAGAGCAATACCCTCTCTGCAGCCCAGGCCATGCTCATCACCCAAGACAATCTCTGTAGCTCTAGAAAGAGGTTGCATTCATTTCAGGAGCCTCATTAGCTTATCTGCATTGTTTTAGGGCTGAGTCCTCTCCTGTCAAGTAGAGGGGGAAAGGCTGGTGTGGTTTGAAAGCATAAGATTCTTTGCCTGGGTGGTAACAAAATGTCTGGAAAAAATGGACAATTGCATTTGGAGGCATCGATATTTTTTCTCTGCATGGTAGGTTTTGTTTTTGAGTTAACATTTGAGCTGAAGCTCCTAAATTGACTTTCAGATTCATTGCCAGCACTCCCCACAACTCCTGTAGAACACCCTGGCTGATTCCACCATCCATGAAATGCTCATGGCTTAAAGGCTACTTTGTAGTGCACACGTGAGCTTCTGTTCAGTTGAATGCCCGCTTCTGAACTGGCTGTTTGCATGTCCAGATCACTTTTAATTGTTATTGTAAAGAAGTAATTTACTTGTAATTACATAAGCCCCAACCTGAAAGAGTTCCCGTGACCAAAGCTGGAACAATTTCAGTAACGAAATGAATAATGTAGTATTGGATTATATACCAAAGGAAAAAAATATACTCATGAGTTTAGACTGATTAAAAAAAAATTATTGAATAAATACAAAAATGAGAGAGAAGAGAGAAATTTCCTACACAGAAGAATTCCAAAAAAGTTATGGAGTTATTCCTCCTGTCACAGAAATGGGGGTTAATTCTCTCCCTGTTTCTTCTGATGGGTAGAGGATGGAAAGGGATGAAAAGGTAATTTTACAGTGTGAAACCAGCTAGTTCAGTGAATGAGGTTAACATCATCAGTGATCGTATGTATTCTTTTCTAAAAAAAAGATTTAGTGAGCTATAATTCACAAAATCCAAAATACACGTATTTTGAAGTGTACAGTTCCCTGATGATTAGTATATCCACAGAATAGTGCAACTGTCAGTCTACTTTCAGATCATCTTCATCACTCTCAGAAAGAAACCTCATACCTATTAGCAGCCATTTACCATCCCATCTCTGCTCTCCCTCCCCCTTACCCCAGCCCTAAGCAACCACTGAACTTCTTTCAGTCCCTATAGGTTTGCCCGTTCTGGACGTTTCATGTAAATGGAGCCATACAATATGTCATTTTCTTGTGTCTGGCCTCATTCACTTAACACAGCGTTTTCAAGCTTCATTGACATTGTAGCATGTATCAGTACTTCATTATTTTTTATGGCTAAATAGCCCATTGTATAGATGTTCATGGTGCTTATCCACTCATCAGTAGATGAACATTTGGATTGCTTCCACATTTTAACTCTCATGAATAAAGCTCGTAATATTCAGGTGCGAGATTTTGTGTTGACCTATGTTTCCCTTTCTCTTGGTTATATACCTAGAAGCAGAATTTCTGGGTTATATGGTAACACTATGTTTAACTTTTTGAAGGACTCAAAGACTTTTAAATTACAATATAATTGACATGTAACATATTAATTTCAGGTATACAATGTAACAATTTGATATTTGTATACATTGTGAAATGATCACAATAGATCTAGTTAACGTCCATCGCCACAGGTAGCTACAATTGTTTTTTTTTTGTGATAAGAACTCTTAAGATCTTTCAGCAACTTACAAATAAACAATATGGTGTTAATTAACTATAGTCACACGCTGTACATTGCATCTCCATGACTTATGTATTTTATAATGGGGAAGTTTATACCTTTTGACCTCCTTCACCCATTTTGCCTACCTCCCATCCCCTAACCTCCAGTTTGTTCTCTGGCAACCACCAGTCTGTTCTCTGAGTCTATGAGTTTAGTTTTTTGTTTTGGGGGCTTTTCTTTTTGGATTCCATACGGAAGGGAGATCATACAGTATTTGTCTTTCTCTATCTTACTTCATTTAGTATAATGCCTTCAGGGTCCACCCATGTTGTTGTAACTGGCGGGAGTTCATTTTTATGGCTGAACAATATTCCATTGTGTATATACACCACATTTTCTTTGCCCATTCATCTGTCAATGGACACATAGCTTGCTTCCATACTTGGCTATTGTAAATAAATAATGCAATAAACATGCAATTGACATGGGAGTACAGGTATCTTTTTGAATTAGTGTCTTTGTTTCCTTTGAATATCCAGAAGTGGAATTGTTGGATCATATGATAATTCTTTTAATTTTTTTTTTAGAAACCTCAATACTGTTTTCCACCAATTTACATTCCTACCAACAGTGCACAAGAGTTCCCTTTTCTCCATATTTCCACCAACACTTGTTATTTCTTGTCTTTTGTTTTTTTCTCTAGAGACAGGGAGAGAGAGAAACAGACTCCCCACTTAGCAGAGAGCCTGATGTAGGGCTTGATCCTGGGACCCCAGGATCATGACCTGAGCTGAAGGCAGATGCTCAACTTACTGACCCACCCAGGCACCCCTGTTGTCTTTTTGATAATACCCATTCTAATAGGTGTGAAGTAATATCTCATTGTGATTTTGATTTGCATTTCCCTGATGATTAGTGATATTGAGCATCTTTTCATGTACCTTTTGGCCATCTGTATGTCTTCTCTAGAAAAATACCAATTCAGATCCTCTGCCCATTTTAAAATCAAATTTTCTTCTATTGAATTGTAGGAGTTCTTTATATATTTTGGATATTAACCCCCTCATCAGTTACATGATTTGCAAATATTTTCTCCCATTGGAAAGGTTACCTTTTCATTTTATTTCATTTTACTGATGACTTTTTTGCTGTGCAAAAACTTTAGTTTGGTGTAATCCCACTTATTTTGGCTTTTGTTGCCTTTGCTTTTGGAGTCAAATCCAAAAAAATCATCACCAAGAATGATATCAAGGAGCTTACTGCCTATGTTTTCTTTTAATTGCTTTATGGATTTAGGTTTTGCATTTAAGTCTTTAATCTATTTTGAGTTGATTTTTGTGTATGGCGTAAGTTAGGGGTCCAGTTTTATTCTTTTGCATGTGGCTGTCCAATTTTCTCAACACCATTTATTGAGGAGGCTATATTCCCCTATTGTGTGTTCTTGGCTCCTTTGTTATAAATTAATTGACTTTATATGTGGGTTTATTTTGGGGCTTTCTGTTCTGTTCCCTTCATCTATGTGTCTATTTTTGTGCCAATACCATACTGTTTTTGATTACTATAGGTTTGTAATATAGTTTGAAATTAAGAAGCACGACGCTTCTAGCTTTGTTCTCAGGATTGCTTTGCCTATTTTAGGATTGTTTTATTTCTGTTAAAAATGCCATTGGAATTTTGATAGAGATTGTGCTGAATCTGTAGCTTACTTTGGGTTTTGTCAAAGTTTTAAAATTACTAATTTAATGTCTTGATTTATGATAGGTCTATTCAAATTATCCATTTCTTCTTGAGTCAATTTCAATACTTTATATATTTCTAGGAATTTGCCCATATCTTCTCTGTTAGTTGCATAGAGTTGTTCATAGTATTCCATTATAACCTTTTTTTTTTTTTTTTTTGGTCTGTAAGATTAGTAGTGGTGTTTCCTCTCTCAGTCCTGATTTTAATCATTTGAGTTTCTCTTTTTCTTGTCTCACTAATGGTTTGTTTTACTGATATTTTCAAATAAATGACATGTTTTCATTAACTTATACTTTTGTTTTTCTCTTCTCTTTCATTTATTTCTGCTCTAGTTTTATTATTTCCTTCCTGTTGCTTGGCTTTTGCTTAGCTTGTTCTCTAAAATGCAATGGGCATACAAGCAATGTTTTATTTGGTTTCCCTTTTAACAGACCTTTTGACTATCCAACTGCCAGTTCCAATGGCATATGAAGGAGGACTCCTGAAACACTGCCATCTACTGTTTTAAAAATTATCGTATGGTTTCACTTATTTGTGGAACATAAGGAATATCATGGAGGACATTAGGAGAAGGAAGGGGAAAACGAAGGGGGGATGTCAGAGGGGGAGATGAACCATGAAAGACTATGGACTCCGGGAATCAAACTGAAGATTTTAGAGGGGGCAGGGGATGGGTGAGCATGGTGATGGGTATTAAGGAGGGCACGTATTGCATGGAGCACTGAATGTTATATGCAAACAATGAATCATGGAACACTACATCAAAAACTAATGATTGGTGACTAACATAAAAAATAATTAAAAATTGTTTGCTTACTTTTCCTCTCAATGTACTTGAATATCTTTTGGGGGGATTTTGTTCTATGTGATAATTAAGATTCTGGAGCAAAATTTTAAAGAGATTTCACTAGATCTGTATTAACATCTCTGAATCCCCATCCCATCTCTGTATGCCAATTTTTAATTGAAAAATAGAATTTAACTGAAAATAGAAAAAATTGAATTTAATTGGAAATCAAATATCATAACTAACAGTGTACTAGGCACTTACTATATGAGGTAGGTACTACTATTCTAATTTTGCAGGTCAGAAAACTGAGGCAAAGAGAGATTAAGTATCCGAAGAGCTAGTAAGAGGTAGACTAGAAAATCAAATCCATAGTGTCTGGCTCATGAACCTATGCTTTTCTCCACTACACGAGGCATTCCTGTTTTTATAAATAAAGTTGTATTGGAACACCAAACCACTCATTTACAAATTGTCTATTTTTGCACTATAATGTCAGAGTTGAGTAGTTGCAACAGAGACCCTATAGCTCCTAAAACCTAAAATATTTAGTATCTGGCCCTTTACGCTTTTGCTGATCTCTGCACTATGCTATTACTGACTCTGAGCATAATAATACCTACATTGTGATTATTATGAGAAATAAGTAATATAAGTAAGTCACTAGAGAGTATCCAGTATACACATAGATATTCAGTGAGTGGTTACATTTATTGTTTTGCAGGGTTACATTGTAAACTAAAAGTAAGTTCCTTAGCAGTCTGCCTATCAGTAATTGTATCCTAAATTATTTATTTTGATCTTAGAGATCAGGTTACACCCATTAGCCTGCTTTCCTTTCTCCTTTGGGCTTCACGGAGCACTATTCACTTCTTTCCATTACTCTAATATGCAAGGAATGTCCATAGAAGCAATAGGTGTTTATCATGGAAAAGAGGCTGTGTTCCTTTGCTTGCAAGGGATGATGCAGTGATCCACACAGAAGGAAGGAAAGGCTGATTTCCAGAGAGCAAGACTCTGGTTTTTGGCATTGTCAGTGACCTGATCAGGGGAGATGACACTGCATTCCTGTCCCAACAGAGGAGAGAAAAAATCCAATTTAAAACCAGTTCTAACTAGATTTTGCTGCAAAAGAGAAAATGATATTGAACTAAATAATTCAAACTTTTATTCAGGCCTAGAGGGAATGTGTGGGACACTCACTGTCTGCTGGCAAGAGCCTGGTGATAAGATTTCAGCTGCTTTGCTTCCAGCCTCCCACCTGGCCTCCCTAGAAAACTGCCCCAAACTGCAGATCCTTCCCCCACCCCCACCCGCCCAGAGCTCACCTGCTGGAACAGAGGGGCTAATTTGTGAAGACAAAGATCCTCTTCCCATTCCCTTACTTTTGGCCCATCAGAAACAGAACATTCTCAATACTGCTTGTGATGGAATAAAACTGCTTTCTCTCCTACTGGAAAAAATGATTGTCCAACTCAGGTGAAGTGGGTCAGAGGAGCACAGGAGGAACTTTCTTTGCAGGGGTAATAAGCTTTCCATTTGTTTTCCAGCATAGAGTTTTCTCTAGTCTCTCCCATTCAGCTTGCCCTGCTCTTCCCTGCCCTGTGCTGTACACAGCAGTGCCTTTCCCCCTCCAGTGTTGCCAGTAGGTCCTGCCCAGACTGCAGTCACACAGTCTCTCTCCAAATGGCCTGGGAGTCCATGTAGGTTGTCAGCCACATCCTGCTCCCAATAATTGGTCTAATGCCAAGGTGAAAATTACTTTATTAGTCTGCTCTTTAATTTTCAGTGTATTTTTACTCCTATTTGATACCTGTTATGTGCAGAGTGCATAGCTAAGTGCCAAAAGGAAAATAATGAAGGGAAGAACAACTCCCCTTAAGCTATAGCCAATCAGATAATTTCCTTGCTTT
Source organism: Eumetopias jubatus (assembly GCF_037043125.1). Taxonomy (NCBI): domain Eukaryota; kingdom Metazoa; phylum Chordata; class Mammalia; order Carnivora; family Otariidae; genus Eumetopias; species Eumetopias jubatus. The sequence goes on from NW_028274808.1 coordinate 17,409,894, forward strand.
GCTTCCATGTCTGCTTTGTAAAAACCTTTTTCTGTTGGTAGAGTGCTCCTAACCACTCTCAGGTGCTGTCCAATCGGAATTAATGTTTGTGCAAATAAATTCATAAATTTTAGCATGCCTCAGTTTATCTGCTAACAGTTTGTTAAGGTTTGCTCTTTGTGATATTAAGTTCTGTAGTATTTGGCAAACTTAGTGTCCTGCATTTGCTATTGCAAGATCATACAGAATAATTTCACTGGCAAAATATCCTTATGCTTCTCTTATTTAATACCACCCCCCTCTTCCCACGAACCCCTGGCAACCACCGATCTGTTCACTGTCTCCATAATTTTGACTTTTCCAGAAAGTCACATAGTTGGAATCATGTAGTATGTAGCCTTCACAGACTGACTTCTTTCACTTAGCAATATTTAAGATTTATCTATGTCTTTCTGTGGTTTAATTGTTCATTCTTTTTGATTACTAAGTGATATTCCATGATAGATTTATCAGTTTGTTTATCCATTCATCTATTGAAGGACATCTTGGTTACTTCCAATTTTTTGGTGATTTTGAGTTAAGCTGCTGTAAACATCTGCATGCAAGTTTTTCTGTAGACTGTTTTCAAATCATTTGGGTAAATACCTAGGAGCAAGATTGCTGGATCACATGGTATGACTGTGTTCTGCTTTGTGAAAAATACCAGCTTGTATTCCTAAGGGGCCATACAACTTGTTTTTTTGTCAGTAATGACTGGGAGTTCCTGTTGCTTCACATCCTCACCAGCAATTGGTATTATCAGTTTTTTAAATTTTTAGCTATTCTAATAGGTACAGTGGTATTTTTAATTTAAATACTTTTTAATTTACACCCCCCCACACACAACTTACGATGTTGAGGATCTTTTCATATGCTTATTTGCTGATGAGGTGTCTATTCAGTTCTTGCCGCTTGATAAAAATTGGGTCCTTTGTTGAGTTTTTAGAGATCCTTGTATATTTTAAATTCAAGTCCTTTATCAGATATGTGTGCTGCAAAGATTTTCTCCCTGTCTGTGGCTTGTCTTTTTGTTCTTTTAACAGTGTCTTTTGCAAAACAGAAGTTTTTACTTTTAATAAAGTCCAATTTACTAATTTTCTGTTTCATGGATTGTGCTATGGTGTTCTATCTAAAATCTCATCACACCACCCAAGGTTATTTTCTATTTTCTTCTGGAAGTTTTATAATTTTATGATCAGGTGTATGACCCACTTTGAGTTAATTTTTGTGAAAGATAGAGAAGGTCTATGTCTAGGTTCATTTTTTTTACCACATGAATGTCCAATTGTTCTAATGCCATTTGTTGAAAAGACTTCTTTCTCCAGCAGATTGCCTTTGTGCCTTTTTCAAAAATCAGTTGGCTATATTTGTATGGATCCATTTCTGGGTTCTCCGTTCTTTTTCATTGATCTCTGGGTCTATTCTGTTGCCATTGCCATGTGCCTTGATGAGTGTACCTTTATTGAAATCAGTTAATGTGTCTTCCAACTTTGTTGGTCTTCAGCAGGATTGTGTTGTCTATTATTGTGATTATGGCCTTGTGATGAACCTGCTGCTATACTAAAGGCGTTTTCCCTTTCCATATAAGGCAAAAGATTTGTCGATATATATAAAATAGCTTGGAGAATGAATTTTTATAAACTAATACCAGCGAAGAAATTATAAAGGATATGGGGAAAAGTAGGAGTGAGAATTCTGGGAATCATGTATACTAATAGAAAGTAAAAATTTTTAAAAATCCTCAAGCCTCTAATTTCCTTGATTGTAGATGATTGAAGCACAGCAGTTGTCCTTTACAATTAGAGCAAAGGGTTCAGTTCAAGTTCCTACATAGTTTTTTCTTCCCTCCACCCTTCCCATGGTAAATACACTTAATAGGAGATCTACCCTCTCAAGCAATTTTTAAGCACATAATACAGTATTGTTAACTATAGATACAATGTTGTACAGCAGGTCTCTGGAATTTACTCATCTTTTATAAAAGAAAACAACAGATACAGAGATTGAAACTGAAGCTGAACCACTACAACATTACTATGCAGATGAAAAAGAGGTTTTGTGTGTCTGGGAGCACAAGACTATCCATACACCTGGGCATATTTGAGGAATGCCAGAAATGTCCTGTCTCCTCAAATGTCCTTCTCAAAGTTATCACCCTGGCTCCTTCTCTGCTGGGACAAGTTTGGGTGGCATGGTACTGCACAACCAGAGGACACCACGAAGACTTGGGTACCTGTGGGAAGAAGTAAGAAGGAAAAGGACACTGAAAAATGCATTTGAAAAGGAAGCAAAAGCTAATAGTAATTTGTCTCAGGCTAGTTTTGTAGGAGTGAAAGCCCAAGCAGTTGTTTATAGTAATATAAATCTTAAACAATTGAAGGTTAGAATAATAGTTTTAGGTAGCCAAAAAATGAGGATTCTGACCTTTTTGTTAGTATTCCATTATATTTTTTTACATGAAAGCACATAGGTAAAGGGCTGTGGCACCTACAGCTTCCACTGATTGCAACCCTCTTGTCATCCAGTCCCTCCTGCTCTGTGCCATGATCTGATCCACAGGTGTCCTGTGCTTGGCCCCGTGTTGCAAAGTGCTCATATCTGGAGAGCCCAGTACCTCTCTAGGCCTGCCTTTTGTATGCTTCTAACCTTATAAGTAGAAGAATAAATAAAGTAAAACTTTAACTCTCAGACTGCTAAAAACAAACAAACAAAAAAACCCCACCTACTTAGGTAATTTGCCTAGGAGAACTCAGTCAATAAAAAACAGAGCTGGGTAGCCAACTTGCTCTGATTCCATCAACCATATTCTCAACTGCTGGGTCCATGGTGACTGCTTTTGCTGACTTTGGAGGGATCTATAGCCAATCTGCTAAATTTTAATTGTATTTTATGGATGAAGAGTCAAGTTTGAGAGTGTGCTGAACAGAATTTTTTTCACATAACACTTGGTACTATGAGTTGCAAATATGTAGAGACTGAACTGATAACAAGGGAGTTTCACTTGGCAAAAATCAGGAGTGTGAACATGAAATGAAGCCTGTGTCAGGGCTCACCTCATGATCAGGAAGGCTTGCCTTGTTCATCCTGTATCTGCCTCCTCTCCATCTGGGTGACTCCCATCCCCCACTCTCTTGCAGTGGGGAAGAATGGGTAGCACCAGAAATAACGTGTATCACTTATACGCAGGAGCATTTATTGTTGGTATAAGACTGTCTAGAATTTTGTCTCCTGTTATGGAATTGTGGAAGCTTGAATTGGTATGGAGGAGTCACACTGGATGTTACATGGGAGCCAGTGGGCTGGAGTGTTGGCCACACTCACAAGGGATTTTGCAGAAATGAGAAACTCTTTTGTTTTAAGCCATGGAGATTTAGGGGTTGCTTGTTAATGTGGCATAACCTAGCCTGGCTAATGGATTCTCCATTTGCCTATCCTCTTGTTTTAATGCCAAGTCACACTACTACTATGTGTACTCTCTTAAAACCCATACTGACAATTTATCCTAGATTATTTTTTTAAATGATTCAGATTTCATTGGAAAGGCTGGTATTCTTTCTTTTATTCTAGAAGTTGAAAATTCTCAGTAGAAGAAAGCACTAGCCATAATTTTCAAGGTGTTCTTATTATTTAATGTGAAAGAGTTAGGTTTTCACACTATGCCTACTGCAGTGAAGAGTTTGGAAATGGATTCTGTCACCTCTGGTTATTGAGTACTTGGACTTAAAGTCAAGTATTTCCTGGCACTTCAGAAGTAATTCTTACTTTATCTTCAAGTATCAAAAATGGGAAAGAGGAAAGTGTTACTTGAGCTTATCTACTGTAACAAAATTAGTGATACTTAGCTTTCCTTTTTTACCTCATTTTGGGGCAGCAGGGATTCAAGCTATAATACCAGTGATGCCTTATTATGGGGCTTATTGGTAAGGAGAGAAGCTTAATGCTATTCATTGAATTCTTGCGCTGAATTTGGGTGGGGGTGTCACTCAACTACTGTAATAGTGATGAAGGTCAAATTTTAGTAAGTCATAAATATTCTAGTAAAATAGATATGTATATACATATATATCTCAGAGCCATTGAAATTTTTTTTGGAGATTTTATTTTTGAGCAATCTTTATACCCACTGTGGGGCTCAAATTTATAACTCCAAGATCAAGAGTTGCATGTTCTATTTCCTCAGCCAGCCAGGCATCCCCACAGAGCCATTTTAGTGAAAATGAAATTATAGATTTGACTTTCAATGAAAGCAACATTATTAACTGAGAATAAACTTGGCTTGATGAATTTTCTAAAATATGTCATGATTTTTATATTTACTGCCTTTTATTTTTAATAATTATGTGTTAAAAACCCTTATCCTACTTTTTTACACAAATAATTTGCAAATTGATCAAAAAGGGGACTATTAGAAAACATTTTTCAGGAGATAAGAGAATCTCAAAATAATAAAGGCAATAATAGAAAAGTTGAAAGGGGTAGTTACTTTTCTGGAGAAAGGACAGGCCACAGATTCACAGTGTTTGAAAGAGTAACCGTTGCATGAATGTGTTATCTTCTCTTTCTCCCTTTCTGAATTGAAGGGAGGAAAAGCTAGGAGGAAAGACACCAGAGAAAATTAATATGTGTCTGAGTCTCTCAGAGGAGTGGTCTTTGGTAGTTAAGGTGAATACAGTTTGAATAGTTGGAAACTTTATAGCAGACTCCCAAGGAAGTGTGGATGCCATCCAATCTGGGATTAAGTTGAAATTATATATATTGATATAGATAGAATTAGATGATGTTATATATATACAGTGATATGTATAATAATATATTAAACTTGTTACTGTATGTATTAGATTAAAATTAAATTACACATATCTATATTTACATATATAATACACACACATATATATATGCACATATATATATGTGAGGCAATGAGCATTTTAAATATATAGGTGGAAGGAAAGGAAAAATGAATCATGGAAGGAAGGAGAGGGAAGGAGGGAAGAGAAAAGAGAATAATATTAGATATATACTGAAACAAAATGCAACAAAATACATATTTTTGATAAATGGTGAAATTATAGACATGATTTCTTTTAAAAATACTTCAAAGAGAATGTTTGATAATTCTGTATTGTTTCATTAATAAAAAAATAGCAATGAAGGCAAATGAAAAGAGATAATGTGAAAGGTGTCAAGTTTACCTAAGCATACTTTAAACATCTATTTCATTTAAGAACGGGCCTATTTCATTGAGAAACTACTTGTATTTTAAAAACTGTACACTGGACTTCTGGCTTCCAGTCCAGCATGTAAGAAGCTTGAAGTGTTGGGGAAACTGGATATTCATGTGCAAAAGAGTGAAATCCCTGTCTTAACACCACTCACAAAAATTAGCTTGAAATGGATTAAAGACTTAGATGTAAGGCTTTTGAAACCATAAAACTCTTAGAAGAACACAGGAAAAAAGGCTTCTTAACATTGGTCTTGGCAGTGATTTTTTTGGATAGGACAGGAAACAAAAGCAAAAGTAAACAAATGGGACTGTGTCAAGTTGAAAACTTCTGCTCAGCAAAAGAAACAATGAACAAAATGAAAAGGCAACTTATGGATTAGAGGAAAGCTTTTCAAATATATATATCTGATAAGGGGGTTAATACTGAAAATATACAAGGAAGTCACACAGTTCAGTAGCAAAAACCCATAAAATCCTAGTTAGCAATGGGCAAAAGACCCAAACAGATACTTTTTTCCAAAGAAGACAAACAAATAGCAACAAATACATGAAAAGGTGTTCAACATCACTTAACAGGGAAATGCAAATCAAAACCACAGTAAGATATCCCTCCCACTTGTCAGAATGTCTATTATAAAAAAAGACAAATAACAAGTGTGGATGAGGATATGAAGAAAAGGGAACCCTTGTGCACAGTTGGGGAGAATGCAAATTGGTGCAGCCATTGTGGAAAACAGTTATGGAGGTTGCTCAAAAAGTTAAAAACAGAATTGCTATATGATCCAGCAATCCCACTTCTGGCTGTGTATCTGAAGGAAATAAAATCACTATCTTGAGGAGCTCTCTGTACCCCCATGTTTATTGCAGCATTATTCATAATAGCCAGGATATGAAACAATCCAAGTGTCCATTGACAGATCAATGGCTAAGGAGAAAATATGGCTAAATAATATTCTATTGTGTATATATAAAGAAGGAAAAATCTATCATTTACAACAACATGGATGAACCTTGAGGGTGTTATGCTAAGTGAAATAAATCAAGACAGAGAAAGACAATTGCTGAATAATCTCACTTATATGTGGAATCTAGAAGGGCCAAACTGATAGGAACAGCATAGAATGAGACTGAAGGGAGGGTGAAATGAGATGCTGGTCAAAGGATACAAACTTTAGTTATAAAATACTAAGTAAATTCTGGGAACCCAATGTACAGCATGGCGACTATAGTGAACAATGCTGTATAGTATAATTGAAAGTTGCTGATGTAGGTCTTTTTTTAAATTTTTTATTGTTATGTTAATCACCATACATTACATCATTAGTTTTTGATGTAATGTTCCATGATTCATTGTTTGTGCATAACACCCAGGGCTCCACGCAGAACGTGCCCTCTTTAATACCCATCACCAGGCTAACCCGTCCTCCCACCCCCCTCCCCTCTGGAACCCTCAGTTTGTTTTTCAGAGTCCATCGTCTCTCGTGGTTCGTCTCCTCCTCCGATTTACTCCCCTTCATTCTTCCCCTCCTGCTATCTTTGTTTTTTCTTTTTTCTTAACATATATTGCATTCTTTGTTTCAGAGGTACAGATCTGTGATTCAACAGTCTTGCACAATTCACAGCACTCACCATAGCACATACCCTCCCCAATGTCTATCACCCAGCCACCCCATCCCTCCAACCCCCCACCACTCCAGCAACCCTCAGTTTGTTTCCTGAGATTAAGAATTCCTCATATCAGTGAGGTCATATGATACATGTCTTTCTCTGATTGACTTATTTCACTCAGCATAACACCCTCCAGTTCCATCCACGTCATTGCAAATGGCAAGATCTCATTCCTTTTGATGGCTGCATAATATTCCATTGTGTATATATACCCATCTTCTTTACCCATTCATCTGTCGATGGACATCTTGGCTCTTTCCACAGTTTGGCTATATTTGACATTGCTGCTATAAACATTGGGGTGCACGTACCCCTTCGGATCCCTACGTTTGTATCTTTGTGGTAAATACCCAGTACTGCAATTGCTGGATCATCTGGTAGCTCTATTTTCAACTGTTTGAGGAACCTCCATCCTGTTTTCCAGAGTGGCTGCACCAGCTTGCATTCCCACCAACAGTGTAGGAGGGTTCCCCTTTCTCCACATCCCTGCCAACATGTGTCGTTTCCTGACTTGTTAATTTTAGCCATTCTGACTGGTGTGAGGTGGTATCTCATTGAGGTTTTGATTTGGATTTCCCTGATGCCCAGCGATGTTGAGCACTTTTTCATGTGTCTGTTGGCCATTTGGATGTCTTCTTTGGAAAAATGTCTGTTCATGTTGTCTGCCCATTTCTTGATTGGATTATTTGTTCTTTGGGTGTTGAGTTTGATAAGTTCTTTATAGATTTTGGATACTAGCCCTTTATCTGATATGTCATTTGCAAATATTTTCGCCCATTCTGTCGGTTGTCTTTTGGTTTTGTGGACTGTTTCTTTTGCTGTGCAAAAGCTTTTTATCTTGATGAAACCCCAATAGTTCATTTTTGCCCTTGCTTCCCTTGCCCTTGGCGATGTTTCTAGGAAGAAGTTGCTGCGGGTGAGATCGAAGAGGTTGCTGCCTGTGTTCTCCTTTAGGATTTTGATGGCCTCCTGTCTCACGTTTAGGTCTTTCAACCATTTGGAGTCTATTTTTGTGTGTGGTGTAAGGAAATGGTCCAGTTTCATTCTTTTGCATGGCTGTCCAATTTTCCCAATACCATTTGTTGAAGAGACTGTCTTTTTTCCATTGGACATTCTTTCCTGCTTTGTCGAAGATAAGTTGACCATACAGTTGAGGGTCCATTTCTGGGCTCTCTATTCTGTTCCATTGACCTATGTGTCTGTTTTTGTGCCAGTACCATACTGTCTTGATGATGACGGCTTTGTATTAGAGCTGGAAGTCCGGAATTGTGATGCCGCCAGCTTTGATTTTCTTTTTCAACATTCCTCTGGCTATTCGGGGTCTCTTCTGGTTCCATACAAATTTTAGGATTATTTGTTCCATTTCTTTGAAAAAAGTGGTTGGTATTTTGATGGGGATTGCACTGAATGTGTAGATTGCTCTGGGTAGCTTTGACATCTTCACAATGTTCTTCCAATCCATGAGCATGGAACGTTTTCCCATTTCTTTGTGTCTTCCTCCCTTTCTTTCATGAGTATTTTATAGTTTTCTGAGTACAGATCCTTTGCCTCTTTGGTTAAATTTATTCCTAGGTATCTTATGGTTTTGGGTGCAGTTGTAAATGGGATCGACTCCTTCATTTGTCTCTCTTCTGTCTTGTTGTTGGTGTATAGGAATGCCACTGATTTCTGTGCATTGATATTCTATCCTGCCACTTTACTGAATTCCTATATGAGTTCTAGCAGTTTTGGGGTGGAGTCTTTTGGGTTTTCCACATAAAGTATCATATCATCTGCAAAGAGTGAGAGTTTGACTTCCTCTTTGCCGATTTGGATGCCTTTGATTTCTTTTTGTTGTCTGATTGCTGTGGCTAGGACTTCTAATACTATGTTGAATAGCAGTGGTGAGAGTGGACATCCAGCTCTCAGCTTTTCCCCATTGAGAATGATATTCGCTGTAGGTTTTTCGTAGATGGCTTTTATGATATTGAGGTATGTACCCTCTATCCCTATAGTCTGAAGAGTTTTGATCAAGAAAGGATGCTGTACTTTGTCAAATGCTTTTTCTGCATCTATTGAGAGGATCATATGATTCTTGTTCTTTCTTTTGTTAATGTATTGTATCACGTTGATTGATTTGCGGATGTTGAACCAGCCTTGCAGCCCAGGGATAAATCCCACTTGGTCGTGGTGAATAATCCTTTTAATGTACTGTTGGATCCTATTGGCTAGTATTTTGGTGAGAATTTTTGCATCCATGTTCATCAAGGATATTGGTCTGTAATTCTCCTTTTTGATGGGATCTTTGTCTGGTTTTGGAATCAAGGTAATGGCCTTACAAAATGAGTTTGGAAGTTTTCCTTCCATTTCTATTTTTTGGAACAGTTTCAGGAGAATAGGTATTCTTCTTTAAATGTTTGGTAGAATTCCCCTGGGAAGCCATCTGGCCCTGGGCTTTTGTTTGTTGGGAGATTTTTGATGACTGTTTCAATTTCTGTTTATAGGTCTGTTGAGGTGTTCTATTTCTTCCTGGTTCAATTTTGGTAGTTGATACATCTCTAGGAATGCACCCATTTCTTCCAGGTTATCTAATTTGCTGGCATAGAATTGCTCATAATATGTTCTTATAATTGTTTGTATTTCTTTGGTGTTGGTTGTGATCTCTCCTCTTTCATTCATGATTTTGTTGATTTGGGTCATTCCTTTTTGATAAGTCTGGCCAGGGGTTTATCAATCTTGTTAATTCTTTCAAAGAACCAGCTCCTAGTTTCGTGGATCTCTTCTACTGTTCTTTTGGTTTCTAGTTCATTGATTTCTGCTCTGATCTTTTTTATTTCTCTTCTCCTGCTGGGTTTAGGCTTTATTTGCTTTTTTTCTCCAGCTCCTTTAAGTGTAGGGTTAGGTTGTGTATTTGAGACCTTTCTTGTTTCTTGAGAAAGGCTTGTATTACTATATACTTTCCTCTCAGGACTGCCTTTGCTGTATCCCAAAGATTTTGAAAAGTTGTGTTTTCATTTTCATTGGTTTCCATGAATTTTTTTAATTCTTCTTTAATTTCCTGGTTGACCCATTCATTCTTTAGTAGGATGCTCTTTAGCCTCCATGTATTTGAGTTCTTTCCGACTTTCCTCTTGTGACTGAGTTCTACTTTGAAAGCATTGTGGTCTGAAAATATGCAGGGAAGAATCCCAGTCTTTTGGTAGCGGTTGAGACCTGATTTGTGACCTAGGTTGTGATCTATTCTGGAGAATGTTCCATGAGCACTAGAGAAGAGTGTGTATTCTGTTGCTTTGGGATGGAATGTTCTGAATATGTCTGTGAAGTCCATTTGGTCCAGTGTGTCATTTAAAGTCTTTATTTCCTTGTTGATCTTTTGCTTAGATGATCTGTCCATTTCAGTGAGGGGGGTGTTAAAGTCCCCCACTATTATTGTATTGTTGTCACTGTGTTTCTTTGCTTTTGTTATTAATTGCCTTGTATAATTGGCTGCTCCCATGTTAGGGGCATAGATATTTACAATTGTTAGATCTTCTTGTTGGATAGACCCTTTAAGTAGGATATAGTGTCCTTCCTTATCTCTTATTACAGTCTTTATTTTAAAATCTAACTTGTCTGATATAAGGATTGCCACCCCAGCTTTCTTTTGGTGTCCATTAGCATGGTAAATGGTTTTCCACCCCGTCACTTTTAATCTGGGGCTGTCTTTGGGTCTAAAATGAGTCTCTTGCAGACAGCATATTGATGGGTCTTGTTTTTTAATCCAGTCTGATAGCCTGTGTCTTTTGATTGGGGCATTGAGCCCATTTACATTCAGGGTAACTATTGAAAGGTATGAATTTAGTGCCATTGTATTGCCTGTAAGGTACTGTTACTGTATATTGTCTGTGTTCCTTCCTCGTCTATGCTGCTTTTAGGCTCTCTCTTTGCTTAGAGGACCCCTTTCAATATTTCTTGGAGGGCTGGTTTCGTGTTTGCAAATTCCTTTAGTATTTGTTTGTCCTGGAAGATTTTGATCTCTCCTTCAATTTTCAATGGGAGCCTAGCTGGATATAGTATTCTTGGCTGCATATTTTTCTCATTTAGTGCTCTGAAGATAGCATGTCAATCCTTTCTGGCCTGCCAGGTCTCTGTGGATAGGTCTGTTGCCACTCTAATGTTTCTACCTTTATAGGTTACATATATCTTCTCCCGAGCTGCTTTCAAGATTTTCTCTTTGTCTCTGAGACTCGTAAGTTTTACTATTAGATGTCGGGGTGTTGACCTATTTTTATTGATTTTGAGAGGGGTTCTCTGTGCCTTCTGGATTTTGATGTCTGTTTCCTTCCCCACATTAGGGAAGTTCTCTGCTATATTTTGCTCCAATATACCTTCTGCCCCTCTCTCTCTTTCTTCTTCTTCTGGGATCCCAATTATTCTAATGTTGTTTCATCTTATGGTATCGCTTATCTTTCGAATTCTGCCCTTGTGATCCAGTAGTTGTTTCTCTCTCTTTTTCTCAGCTTCTTTATTTTCCATCATTTGGTCTTCTATATCGCTAATTCTCTGTTCTGCCTCATTTATCCTAGCCGTTAGTGCCCCCATTTTTGATTGCACCTCATTAATAGCCTTTTTGATTTCGATTTGGTTAGATTTTAGTTCTTTTATCTCTCCAGGAAGGGTGTCTCTAATAACTTCCATGCTTTTTTCAAGCCCAGCTAGTATCTTTAAAATCATGATTCTGAACTCTGGTCCAACATCGTACTAACGTCCGTATTGAGTAAGTACCTGGCAGCTGAACAAGAGGCAGTACTACCTCTTGTTCTTTTTGGTGAGGTGATTTTTTTTTGTCTTGTCATTTTGTCCATAGGAGAATAGATGAATGAGAGAACAAAATGCTAACCAGTTAACAGCGTCCCCAGAAAATATACTCTAAAGAAATCAGAAAAGACCTGAAACCAGGGGCAAAGAAAGGGAAAGAAAGAAAAAAAGAAAGAAAAAAAAGGAAAAGATACAAACAAACAAAAACAGAACAATACAAAAAAAGCAGAATATGATCAAATATGATCAGGCTAGTGCATAGATCAGTGCCACACACTAGATTTTGGGTGTATTTTGGTCTGTTAGAAGATAGTGCCTCCTAAAATTGTAAAGAAAGAAAGACTTATATATGTACAAAATAAGGGTTGATACAATGAAGGGATGGAAGATGACTGTAAAGATGAAAATTATAAAAGATTTTATGAAAGGAATTGATAAGTTGTTTGAAAAAAGAAGATTTAAAAAAAAGGGAGAGAATGTGAATGTGATCAGGCAGGAGACTAGAACAAAGCCATACACTAGAGATTTAGAATATATTTTGATCTGTTAGAAGAAACTGTATCTCAAAATTTTAAAGAGAGAACAACTTATATATATATATGCCAAAAATAAGGGTAACTACTCTGAAGGGATAGAATATGACTAAAAATGAAAAATAAAAAAAATTTTTTTTTTTAAAAAGGGATTGATAAGATGTTAGTTGGGAAAAGAAAAATTGAAAAACAATTTAAAAAATTAACTTTGAAAAATTAATGAATCATGGTAAAAAAGCCATGAATTCTATGTGTAGTATTCCCCTAGCGCTGGAGTTCTGCCGTTCTTCTTGATCGGTAAACTTGGTCTTGGCTGGCTGTTTGTGCTGATCTTCTGGGGCAGGGGCCTGTTGCCATGGTTCCCAAATGTCTTTGCAGGAGGTGGAATTGCCCCGCCCTTGTGAGTCCGGGCTAAGCAAGCTGCTGGGGTTTGCTCTCAGGAGCTTTTGTTCCCTGCAAGCTCTCAGCACAGCTTTGGAGGACCAGGGTGAAAATGGTGGCCTCCCAATCTCCACCCGGAGGAGCCGAGAACTTGGGGCCCCGCTCCTCAGTGCGCCTCCAGAGAAAAGCAGTCAGTCACTCCCGTGTCCCCGGTATCCGGCCGCACTCCGTGCTCACCCGGCCTGTGACCGAGCGTTTCTATCTCTGGCACCCGACCCCGTGTGGAGTCTCCAAACCCAGCAGATCCCTGTGGTGCGCTCCCGCGCCGCTCCTCCCGGGAGAGGAAGGGGAGTCTCCCCGGCTCTGCCTCTTGTTGGGTCCCTGCTGGAGGCGCAGTGGCCCGACTGGGCCGCGGATCACAGTTTATGGCCACCCCGAGCTGAGAGCCCGAGCCTCGGCTCTGTCTCTGCAGCCGGCTTCCCCGCTCCGATCCCTGGGAGCTCTGCCGCACTCAGGCACCCCCGGTCTTTCTGTGACCCCGAGGGTCCTGAGACCCCACTGTCCCGCGAGGGTTCCACCCCCTGCTTAGCCACTGGAGCGACGTCCCTCCGCGGAGCCGACTTCTCAAAGGTCCGATTTTGTGCTCCGCGGCTCTAGCACTTGCCAGAAGCGGCCGACGGAGGCCCCCTCCCCCGCCATCTATCCTCCCGAATATCGCCTCGGATTCCCTTCTCCGCACGTCCTACCTTCCAGAAAGTGGTCGCTTCTCTGTTCAGAGAGTTGTTGCTACTCTCCTCTTCGATCTCCTGTTGAGTTCGTAGGTGTTCAGAATGGTTTGATCCCCATTCAGCTGAATTCCTGAGACCAGACGAAATCCAGGTCTCCTACTCCTCCGCCATCTTGCTCCGCCTCCTCTGATGTAGGTCTTAAATGTTGTTACCACAGTGACACACAAAGAGTAATTGTGAAGTAATGGATGTGTTAACTACTCTTACTGTGGTAATCATTTTGCAATATGAATGTATATGAAATCAGATTGTACACCTTCAACTTACACAATGTTATATGTCAAGTATATTTCCATAAAGCTGGAAAAAAATCTAAAAATACCCTTTTGTCTACACCAAAACCTGTGCATGCAGGCTTATGGCAGCTTTATTCATAAGTGCCAAAACTTGGAAGCAACCAAATTGTCCTTGAGTGGGTGAATAGATAAAAAAACAAAACTGTGGTACATCCAGACAATGGAATATTATTAATAAAAGCAAGCAAGCTCTCAAGCCATGAAAAGACATGAAGGAAACTTAAAGGCATATAATTAAGTGAAAGAAGCCAATCTCAAAAGGCCACCATATGTTTCTAACTATACATTTGGAAAAGGCAAAACTATGGAGACAGTAAAAAGACCAGGGATTGCCAAGGGTTCAGGGAGAGGGAGGGAGGGGACAAGTAATTGGAGCCCAGGAAATTTGCAGGGCGATGAAGCTATTCTCTACAGTGCTGCAATGGGGGAGCACATATCCTCATATCTTTGTCAAAACCCTTAGATTATACAACACCAACAGTGAGCCCTAATGTAAATTATAAACTTTAATAATAATGTATCGATATGGTTCCTCAATTATAACGAATGTTCTACACTAATGCAAGATGTTAATAGTAGGGGAAACTGTGGAGGGGACAGGGGGAAGGTATATGGGAACTCTTGTAGTTTCTGCTCAGTTTTTCCATAAATTAAAATCTGGTATACAAAAGTTTATTAATTTTTAAAAAGTGTACACTGGTTTGGAAATAAGTTATACTAGGTAGAGCATGATGGCCGTGAGCCTGAGCTCAGCATCCAGACTGCCAGAGTGAGCTTGTCCAAGTGTGGTGTGTAAAATGGCAGTAATGATGCCTGGGTCATAGGGCTGATCTGAGGATCACATGAGATAGTCTACAGGAAACATTTGGTTCAGTGCCTCTGGATGGTTGTTAACATCATTATTAGATAGAATTCTTTTGAGGAAATTTGTACTAATCAGAAATCCTCAAAATGAGACTGGGCTTTCTTATGAACTAGTTTCATGTCACTGGAATTCAAGTATAGACTGATTGTACATTTAGTATTGATTTTGAAGAGAAACACGTCAGCGAAGGGATAATCAGCATGCCATTTAACATCCCTTTCAATATTGAAATTTTAAGGACTTATGAAAGGAGGTGATGCGTGTAAAGCCACTTAGGAAATCGTAAAAGCCGAACATTCAAGATATCGTTTGAAATGTTTCCAGTTTTTACTGCATATTTCAGCTCATTGTCAAAGAAATTTCTCCATAACTTTGCAATGAAATTGAGTTGGAGAAAACATCAGTGTTCTATATTCAGCTACATTTTACAGATGGAGAATATGAGGCTCAAGAGATTAAGTGACTTCTCCTCCATGATCACAAAGCTGATTAGTGAGAAAGCTGAATTTAAACTATGAGTCTACCATTGATTCAGGGCTCATTTTTTTTTTAAAGATTTTATTTATTTATTAGAGAGCATGAGAGGGGGGAGGGTCAGAGGGAGAAGCAGACTCCCTGCTGAGCAGGGAGCCTGACACGGGACTCGATCCCGGGGCTCCAGGATCATGACCCGAGCCGAAGGCAGTCACTCAACCAACTGAGCCACCCAGGCGCCCCAGGGCTCATTTTTTTTTTTTTAAATATATGCTGCCATCATTCTTTCCAGTTATCGTAACATTTTCAAAATTTTTAACATTCCACACTTATATTAGAACAAAGGAAACTTTGTTCTTTCTTTTTGGAGTGTTTCCTCAAAGTGCACAGTCATCATCTTTTAGTGGGAGTGCATTTCCGCTGCCACTTTCCTGTGGTGGTCTGGAACCAAAGCCACAGTATCTGTGAGATATGCTGTACTATAACACTTTGTTGCAGAGGTTCCTCCCATTTGCTGTTCCTTTTCTTTCCGCAATACTGCAAATCAGAGTTTTACCCCAGCACATGGGGGGTGACCTTTACTTACTAACATCGTAATAACACCTTCACACTCAACAGTTTTCGAATCATTATTATATTACCTCTTTTAATAGTCTTGTGAAATTGGCAGGTTAGGATTTTATTTTAATCTTTATTTTCTAGATAGGAAACAGGGACTCAGAGAAATTTCTCACCCAAATTCACAGAGCTAGTTCATTGATGAAGTGGATTTGGACGCACGTTTCCTGACTCCTGGTCTGGTGTTTTACTACCTGCTGCTGCTATTTGGAAACAAAGTGTTATAGTATAGCACATCTCAGAGATATTGTGGCTTTGGTTCCAGACCACCACAATAAAACAAATATTGCAATAAAGTGAGTTGAATAAAATTTTTAGTTTCCCAGTGCATATAAAAGTCATGTTTATACTGTGCTGTGGTCTATTAAGTAGGAAATACCATTATGTCTAAAAACTAATGTATATACCTTAATTTTAAAATACTTTCTTGCTAAAAAATGTTAACCGTCATCTGAGCTTTCAGCAAATCATAATCTTTTTGCTGGTGGAGGGTCTTATCTCGTTGATGGCTGCTGAGTGATCAGGGTGGTGGTTGCTGGAGGTTGGGGCAGTCGTGACCATTTCTTAAAATAAGACAGTAGTGAAGTTTGTCACATTGATTGACTCTTCCTTTTAGAAGGATTTCTCTTCAGCATGTGATGCTGTTGATAGCATTTTACTCACAGTAGGATTTCTTTAAAATTTGGAGTCAATCGTCTCAAATCCTGCCACTGAATTTATGTAGTATCAAATAAGTTTATGGAATATTCTAAATTATTGTGGTCATTTCAACAATCTTCACAGCATCAGTAGATTCTAGCTCGGGAAACCACTTCCTTTGCTCAGCCATAAGATGCAACTCCTCATCCATTAATTTTATCATGAGATTGTAGCAGTTCAGTCCCATCTTTAGGCTACACTTTCAACTCTAATTCTCTTGCTATTTCTACCACATCTGCAGTACTTGATCCACTGAAGTCTTAAACCCCTCAAAATCATCCATGAGGGTTGGAACCAACTTCTTTCATGCTCCTGTTAATGTTGATATTTTGACCTCTTGACATGGGTCATGAAAGTTCTAGAATGGTGAATACTTTCTGGAAGATTTTCAATTGACTTTGCCCAAATCCATCAGAGGAATCACTATCTATGGCAGCTATAGCCTTTTGAAATGTATTTCTTTAAAAATAAGACTTGAAAGTCAAAATTCCCCCTTGATGCATAAGCTGTAGAATGGATGTTGTGTTAGCAAGCATGAAAACAACATGAATCTCCTTGTACAGCTCAGTTGGAGCACTTGGATGACCAGATGCATTGTCAGTGAACATGAATACTTTGAAAGGAATCATTTTTTTCTGAATAGGCCTCAACAATGGGCTTAAATATATAGTAAATTATGTTATAAGCAGATGTGCTGTCACCCAGGCTTTGCTGTTTCATTTACAGAGCATGGGCAGAATAGAGGTCATATAATTCTTAAGGGTCCTAAGATGTTTGGAATGGTCAGTGAACATTGGCTTCAACTTAAGGTCACCAGCTACATTAGCCCTTAATCAGAGTCAGCCTGACTTTTGAAGTTTTGAAGCCAGGCATTGACTTCTTTTCTCTAGCTATGAAAGTCCTAGATGGCTTTTTCTTCCAATAAAAAGACTGTTTTTTGCTACATTAAAAATCTATTGTTTAGAGTAGCCAACTTCATTAATTATCCTAGCTAGATCCCTTGATAACTTGCTGCAGCTTCTACTTCAGCACTTGCTGCTTCACCTTGCACTTTTATGTTATGGAGATGGTTTCTTTCCTTAAATCTCCAAGTTTTCTTCTGCACCTTCCTCCCCTCTCTCAGCCTTCATAGAACTGAAGAGAGTTAGGGCATTGCTCTGATTTAGGCTTTGGCTTACAGGGATGTTATGGCTGACTTGATCTTCTATCCAGACTGCTCAAATTGTCTTCATATCACCAATAAGGCTATATTACTTTCTTATCATTTGTGTGTTCACTGGAGTAGCTCTTTTAATTTTCTTCAAGTTGTCCCCTGCATTCACAATTTGGCTGTTTGATGCAAGAGGCCTCGCTTTTGGCCTATTTCAGCTTTTGACATGCCTTCCTCACTGAGCTGAATCACTTCTAGTTTCTGATTTAAAGTGCCTGACATAGGACTTTTTCTCTCAGTTGAACATTTAGAGGCCACTGTGGGTTAATAATTGGCCTAATTTAAATCTTGTGTGTCAGGGAATAGGGAGACCCAAGGAGACAGAGAGAGATGGGGGAACAGCTGGTCAGTGGAGCAGTCAGAACACATTAACTTTATCGGTTAAGGTTTTGTAACATCAAAGATCACTGATAACAGATCACCATAACAAATACATTAATGATAAATTTGAAATATTGTGAGAATTACCGAAATGTGACACAGAGACCCCAAGTGAGCAAATTCTGTTGGAGAAATGGTGCCGATAAGCTTGCTTGATGTAGGGTTGTCACAAATCTTCAATTTGTAAAAACAAAAACAAATGTGATATCTGTGAAGCACGATAAAGCAAAGCATAAGTAAAGTGAGGTGTGATTGTAAATACTTAATAAAAACACTTGGTTCAAAGTCTTTGCTTAGTTGAACATGTAAGATCTTAATATTATTTGT
This sequence comes from Eumetopias jubatus, assembly GCF_037043125.1. Taxonomy (NCBI): domain Eukaryota; kingdom Metazoa; phylum Chordata; class Mammalia; order Carnivora; family Otariidae; genus Eumetopias; species Eumetopias jubatus. The sequence goes on from NW_028274808.1 coordinate 17,428,152, forward strand.
ATTTTGTAACATTTGATATAGCCAGAAGAACAGAGACAACTATATTTTACCTATCATAAAGTACAATTTACCTGAGTGTTTTCTTCATTTTAGCATTACCTCTTTGAAAAACTTAAATTGTCACAAAATCATGGGAGTATCTCTGATGCTACATTTAGTTTTGTTTGTTCTTAAGTAACACAGTTTTTTTCTGGGATGTGTGCTATCTTCAGAAAATTGCTCTTTTTACTCAGTATTTCCAAGATTGTTCTGCTTTGTTTCATATAACAGGAGTTAGTTCATTTTCTGCCAAATCGTAATCTATGCAAAATACCTCAGTACATTTATTCATTTTTCTACCAGTGAATGTTCAGGATGCTGGACGTTGTTGTGAACAATAATACTATGATATTTTTATGCTTGTCTCCTAAGCAAGTATTCAAATCTATGAGATCCTGCCTTATTGGTTTCCAAGGTTGTTACAATAATTTGTTGTAAAAATTTGATCAGGTCTTAATCTTTTCCAAGCTAATGCTTATAAAATGGTATCACATTGAGATTTAAGATGTATTTCCTGAAAAGCTAATGAGGGTAAATTTTTTGTGCTTATTTATAACTTGGCTTCTTTCTTTTTGAAATAACTCTTCATGTCTTTTGTCCATCATTCTGCATGTTTTTCTTTTTTTGATGGATAGCAGTTTGGAATACCAGTCTTTTGTCAGTTACATGTTTCATATGTGTCTTCTCCCAGATTATGGGTTATCTTTTCATGCCCTTTATAAAGTCTTTTGATGTACTCAAGTAAATAAGATAATTATAGTTACCAGTCTTGTCTTTTATGATTAGTACTTTTATGTCATATTAAAAACCCTTCTTCAGTGTGAAGTTCCTATAATGATTTTTCTAATTTTCTTCTAAAGGAAGGATCTGAAGTTTTTCACATTTAAGTCTTGAATCCATCAGGAATTTATTTTGGTGTAAGTTATGTAGAAGAGCTCAATCCCTTCCACCCACCATGGATAACCTATTGTCCCAGCATTATCTTTTTTTCTTTTTCTTTTTTTAAATTATGTTATGTTAATCACCATACATTACATCATTACTTTTTAAAAATAATTTTTATTGTTATGTTAATCACATACATTACATCATTAGTTTTTGATGTGTTCCATGATTCATTGTTTATGCATAACACCCAGTGCTCCACGCAGAATGTGCCCTCTTTAATACCCATCACCAGGCTAACCCATCCCCCTACCCCCTCCCCTCTAGAACCCTCAGTTTGTTTTTCAGAGTCCATCGTCTCTAATGGTTTGTCTCCCCCTCCGACTTACTCCACTTCATTCTTCCCCTCCTGCTATCTTCTTCTTTTTTTTCTTAACATATATTGCATTATTTGTTTCAGAAGTACAGATCCGTGATTCATCAGTCTTGTACAATTCACAGTGCTCACCATAGCACATACACTCCCCAATGTCTATCACCCAGCCACCCAATCCCTCCCATCCCCACCACTCCAGCAACCCTCAGTTTGTTTCCTGAGATTAAGAATTCCTCATATCAGTGAGGTCATATGATACATGTCTTTCTCTGATTGACTTATTTCACTCAGCATAACACCCTCCAGTTCCATCCACGTTGTTGCAAATGTCAAGATCTCATTCCTTTTGATGGCTGCATAATATTCCATTGTGTATACATCATTACTTTTTGATGTAGTGTTCCATGATTCATTGTTTGCGTATAACACCCAGTGCTCCATTCAATACGTGCCCTCTTTAATACCTGGTACCAGGCTAACCCATCCCCCCACCCCCCTCCCCTCTAGAACCCTCAGTTTGTTTGAGTCCATAGTCTCTCATGGTTCGTCTCCCCCTCCGATTCCCCCCCTTCATTTCTCCCTTCCTACTTTTTTTTTTTAACATATAATGTATTATTTGTTTCAGCGGTACAGTATCTTTTGAAAACTTGATCCTTTCCTTAGTATCTGCAATGCCACCACCACTTCCCTATTTCAGTTTTTCATATATGTGTTACTCTATTTCTTAACTCTCTATTAAGTTCTTCTTAACAGTTTGTTAATTTTAGTATCTGTACCACACTATCTTAATTGACCGTTCGTTGCTTTACAGTGCATCTTCATCTTTGGTAGGGAATGATTTCACAAATTCGCCTTCATTAGCATGTTGTTAATTCTTATGTGCTTGCTCTTGCATGTTAATTTTAGAATCCTATTTCTCAAAAAGGAAAAAGAGGAAGCTGTAGGGTTTTGACTGAAATTGCATTGAATCTAGGTTAATTTGGAGAGGGAATACTGTTGAGTATACTGCTTGGAACTTGATGATATTGAGATTTCCTATCCATGAACATAGAATATCTTCATTTCTTTTATTTTTATTGTGTTTTAGGTTTCTCTATACTATTTTTAAACATCTCTTGCTAGATGTATTGCTGAGCTTTTTGTTTTCCAGTAGATTTTACTTGTAAAACCATCTGACCCTCTTGACGTCGCTGTGCAAAGAATTTTGGTTATAGAGCCAATCATTTTAATGGCAAAATGTTTTAATTCAATGTTTGAAGAGGATGAGTGGTTAAAAATATTTTCTTCTATGGAGAAAATACATTTTTTTTTTTTTTTCCTGCTGGGAGCCAGGGAACAACTCTGACCTAGAAAACCACTTCAGCCCCTTGAGGGGAGAGTGTAGTCCTTGGGCTCCCACTCACCTTTCTACAGGTTCTGCTGGCCCTAGATTGCTGGATTGGCAGCTGGACCCCAGAGAAACTTAGCTTTTAGTGAATAATACTTAGTACTTATGATTCTGGAAGATTTTTTTATGCAGGACATAGGTATTTTCTAGTGAAAAAGTCCCTCAGAACATCTAGTCTGACATTCTATCAAAAATCAGTGTCTCAAGTTTGACTGGTAGGAAACTAATTAGCATCATTCATGGCTCCTCATTTCTACAAAAATAGTAATTTATGGATGTTGAGCCTGATGGAAGGTGGCTGAGAAGCATTCTTTTTTTAGAGACTATGCTTATTTGAGGTAGACAGTGATTAGCTATCCTTTGAGACGGCCACTGCCTTCCCTGGTTTTCTATACCTCTACCAATCGGAGAGTGGCAAAATGAGAGTATTTCAATCAAACAGCAATGTTTGGGGGAATGCTTAACACATGTAGGCACCAAATAAAGTCTTATGATTTATAACTTCTCTTATTTATGTATTTTTGCTAAAAGAATATCTTGCCAGTGGTTATCAAATTCCAGTGAGATCCGCATGTGACAGACATGACCTAGGAATAACCAGCAAAACTATTAGTTGTGATCATGCTCCAATCATTCCAAGTTGTCTGCTCTCCTTTGTTTATGTGGCCCTGGGCACTTGAGATTGTTCTCCAATTTTTTTTTTTCTAAGAGTTTCTGTCAGCCACCACCCTTGAATTAAGAACTGCCTAATTCACCACTGTGTCAACCACCTAGCCTGGTAAATATTTACTGTACTGCCCTCATCAAAGGGAGGGTGGGGTAGAGTACAACTTGTTCCTTTTCTGCATGATATTGGATATATATTGTTTAAATACAGATATGACACTACTAATTTGTAATTTGGTTTATGTTTGTTTTTGTACATATATAAACATATATTTATGCTCAGAAAGCTCTTATGGGATACACCAAATAAGTTGAAGCATCCAATAAATATTTTTGGGAGCATAACCTACAGGAATACGTAGACTTAGACAGTAAATGCTTAATTCCATCTCATTCTAAATTCCAGAAACAGAGCTGGAAATTACTCATCACACTCATCAGGGAGTGAGCTCTGCTTCAAGCCTAATTAACACTCATTCTCATGTTCTCTGTGACTTCGTAGTTCATGCACATGTAGTCTAGATTCTACCCTATCTGTGAAATAGTTTTCACCATTCTTTCAAGTAAAAAATATTTGTTGTGATTTATGTGTGTACACTACTCTGGATATCAGGAATACAATACAATGAAAGAGACCAGGTACTTGCTCTATAGGATCTCAGAGTCTTCAGGAAAAGGCTGTCCTAAGAATGTGCAAAGTGCTTCGAAAGAAGTATATACAAAATATCCAGGACAGGAACAGAGTGATGAATTCTGCCTGACAGTCAAGAAAGACTCAACACAAGAAATTATATTTGAGTCAGATGACAAAAGGAAAAAATGTGTAGGAGTTTTCCGAGAGGAGCACAACAGGAAAATTTCAGTCAGAAGGAACACCATGATATAGTGGTTATGAGACAGTGTGTACAGTGAGGAAAAAAAAGCATGAGCTCACATTCTGGCTCATCACTTCCTGGGTTTTGTTTGACAATCATTTTGTTCTGAGAATCATTTTTTTGCAAATTAGGCATACCAACCTATCTCAAAGGGCTGTTGTAGGTTTTATTGAGATAAATTAAAAAGTGCTTACTTAGCACAGCAAATTAGCTCATAAAAATACATCAAAAGAAATGGTAGCTCTAACTTGCAAAGGTAAATAAGTCATGATAAGTCATGATCAAGAAATGAAGAGTAGATCAATAATTGTTTTTAATATTTTCCAACGAAGTCCAAAATCTTCAGAGACCCATCTTGTTTTTAATATTTTCCAACAAAGTCCAAAATCATCAGAGACCCATCTTTCATGGTTTATTTACCGTTGCTATTTGATGGATTCTAAAAACATATTTGAATAAATTGAAGAGTTTGAAGGTGAAGAGAAAAAAATGTTCAGCCCAAGTTTTCATTTTCTTTTTTTTTTTTTTAAAGATTTTATTTATTTATTTGAGAGAGAGAGAGAGAGAGAGAGAGAAACAGCATGAGAGGGGAGAAGGTCAGAGGGAGAAGCAGGCTCCCCGCTGAGCCGGGAGCCCGATGTGGGACTCGATCCCAGGACTCCGGGATCATGACCTGAGCCGAAGGCAGTCGCTTAACCAACTGAGCCACCCAGGCGCCCCCTCATTTTCTTTTTTTTAAAGATTTTTTTTTTATTTATTTGAGAGAGAATGAGAGACAGAGAGCACAAGAGGGTCAGAGGGAGAAGCAGACTCCCTGCTGAGCAGGGAGCCCGATGTGGGACTCGATCCCGGGACTCCAGGATCATGACCTGAGCCGAAGGCAATCGCTCAACCAACTGAGCCACCCAGGTACCCCCAAGTTTTCATTTTCTTTTTTTAAATGCAACTTCTTATTTTAAGATAATGGTAAATTCACATGCAGTTTTAAAAAATAATACAAAGAGAGGGGTGTCTGGGTAGTTCAGTCGATTAAGTGTCTGCCTTCTGCTTCAGGTCATGGTCCCAGGGTCCTGGGATCGAGCCCCATGTCGGGCTTTCTGTTCAGCGGGGAGCCTGCTTCTCCCTCTCCCTCTGCCTGTCACTTCCCCTACTTGTGCTCTTTCTCTCTTTTTCTGTCAAATAAATAAATAAAATCTTTAAATAAAATAAATAAAAAATAATACAAAGAGAGCAATGTACTCTTTAACCAGTTTCTTCCAATGGTAATATCTTGCAAAGCTAGAGTACTATATTGCACCCAGGACATTGACATTGATACAGTTAAGATACAGAACATTCCACCAACACAGTGATCCTTCATTTTGCTCTTTTATAGCCCAACCCATGGCCCACCTGCCCCCATCCACTATTTAACCCCTGACAACCACTAATCTATTCCCCATTTCCATTAATTTCTCATTCAACAGTGCTGTGGTAATGGAATCATACAGTGTGTAACATTTTGTGGTTGACTTTTTTACTCATCATAATTCTCTAGATATTGATCCAGGTTTCCATGTATCAATAGTTCATCCCTTCTTATTGCTCAGTAGTATTTTATTATGTGGATATACCACTGTTCACCTATTGAGGGATATCTGAGTTGTTTAATGTTTGGGGTAAAATGAATAAAACTTCTGTGAACATTCACATGCAGGTTATTTTGTAGATCTAAGTCTTCATTTCTCTGGTATAAATACCCAAGGGTGCAATTTTTGGGTTGTGTGGGGGTGTGTGTGTGTGTGTGTGTGTGTGTGTGATGAAATTGCCAAACTGTTTTCTAGAGTGACTATATCATTTTACATTCTCACCAGCAATGTATTGGTTGTCCAAATTCTCTACCTTTTTTGCCAGCAGTTCTTCAAAGAAAAAATTTCTTCCACTCTAACATGTGCATAGTTATATCTTATTGTGATTTTAATTTGCGTTTCCCTAAACATTAACTTGTTGAGCATCTTTTCATATGCCTATTTGCCCTCTGAATATCTTCTTCAGTAAAATGTCTTGTGTCTTTTGCTCATTTTCAGATTGGATTTTTTTTTTTTATTGCCGAGTTTTAAGAGTTCTTTATACATTTTAGACACCATTCCTTTGTTGCATATGTAGTTTGTAAATATTTTTTCCCCACTCTGTAACTTATTTTTCATCCTCTTAGGGTCTTCTGCAAAGCAAAGTTATTAATTTTGATAAAGTCTACTTTATCAATTTTTCCTTTTAGGGATGTGTTTTGATACCCAACTCTCAACTCTTAGCTTGGTCCTAAATTCTGAAGATTTTTTGTTTTTTCATAAAAGTTTATAGTTTTACATTTCACATTTAAATGCATGATCCATTTTGAGTTGGTTTTCTTTAAAATGTTTCTTAGGTCAAAGTTTTTTTTTTTTTTTTTTTTTTTCTTCACCCTAATGCATGCCCAATTGCTCCATCATCATTTCCTGAAAAGGCTATCTTTTATCCAGGCTATTTTTTGCACTTTTGTCAAAAATCAGTTGGGCATATTTTAATGGATCTCCTTCTAGGTTGGTTATTCCATTTGACCCATCTATATGTCTATCTCTTTACCAGCAGCACCTAGTCTTTATTACTGTAGCTACAGTTTGGGAATTGGGTGGACTGATTCCTCCCACTTTTTTTTTTTCCAAAATTGTTTTACTCTTTGCTTTTCCATAGAAATTTTAGAATAATTTTGCCTTTGTGTACAAAATGTGCTGGAGTTTTGATAGGGATCTCAGTAAACCTGTATATAAATCTAGGAAAAATTAACATCTTTATGATGTTTAATCTTTCAATCCATGAACACAAATGTTTCTTCACTTATTTAGATATTTTCAAATCTCTTTGTCACCATTCTGTAGTTTTGAGCATACAAGTTTTGTACCTGTTTGGTCAGATTGACATCTAAGTATTTAATTTTTTCGAGTAATTATAAATGGTGCTATGTCTATTTTTAAATTTTTGGTGTCCATATGTTTGTTGCTGGTGTATGGAAATGCAACTGATTTCTTGTAGGTTTATTTTTTATCCTGTGACCTGGTTGAGCTCACCTATTAATTCTGAGAGTTTTGTTTTTATAGATTGCTTGTGACTTTCTATACAGAAAAGAGCAAATAAGAGCAGTTTTGTCTCTTTTTCAATCTATATGTCTTTTATGTCTTCTTTTTGTCTGTTGTGCAGGCTAGAACTTCTAGTACTATATTGAATACAGTGAGAGTAAGCATGCTTACCTTGTTCCTGATCTTCCAGGAAAGGAGTCACTTTTTTAACATTGAACATAATGTTAGCTGTGTGTCATTATCAAGTTAAGTTCTCTTCTGTTCCTTTTTTCTGAGAATTTTTATTATGAATGGGTGTTGAATATTACCAAATCTTTTTTTTTGCATTAGTTGAAATGTGATTTTTCTTCTTTAGCTTGTAATATGATAGATTACATTGATTAAATATAACCAAATATATTGATTAAATTTGGAATATTGAGCCGGCCTTGTATCCCTGGAATAATCCCCCCATCACAGTTTATAATTCATTTTATATATTGTTTAATTCTGTTTACTAATATTTTGTTAAGGATTTTTAGTTCTGTATTCATGAGGAATATTCATCTGTAGTTTGGGTTTTTTTTTTGTTGTTGGTCTGGTTTTGGTGTAATACTAATTTTACAAAATGAATTGAGTAGTATTTTCTCTTATTCTATTTTCTGGAAGAAATTGGGTAGAATTTGTGGAAATTCTTTTTTTGATGTTTGATAGAATTCTCCAGTAAAACCATCTGGGCCTAAGGATTTGTTTTTCAGGGTGGGTGGTAAAATTATACATTCAATTTCCTTAATAGTTATAGGGTATTCAGATTATGTCATATTAAGTGTTAGGGTAGTTTGTGTTTTGTTTAAGGAATTGGTCCATTTTGTCTACATTGTCAAATTTATGTTTATAGGAAAATTTGTAATAGTCTTATTCTTTTGATGTCTATGAAGGGTCTAAGCAATATTCCATGCTCCTTTCTTGATAGTAATTTGTCTCTTTCTCTTTTTATCTTTGCCAGTCTTGCTAGAGGCTTTTCAGTTTAAGGATCTTTTCAAAGTACCAGCTCTTTATTTCATTAATTTTTTCTGTTTTTGTCTGTTTTCAATTTAAATGATTTCTGCCCTTTATTTTCTTTCTTTAGCTTGCTTTAGGTTTATTTTGCTCTTTTTCTGGATTCTTCACCGGGAGTTTGGATTATTAATTTGAGACTTTTTCTCTTTACTAACATAAGCACTAAGCTATAAATTTCCTTCTCAGCACTTATTTGACTGTGTCTCATATATTTGGGTAACATACCCAAATTTCAGTATTTTCAGTTTCATTAAATTTTTTAAAAAAATTTTCTTTGAGACTTTCTTTTTAACTTGCGGGTTATTTAGAAGTGTTTAGTTTCCAAAATTTGGAGATTTCCTGTTATCTTTCTGTTATTAATTTCTTATTTGCATTGTGGTCAGAAAACACTCTATAATTAAATTATATGGTCACTTAAAAAGAATGTGTAGGGGTAGCTGGATGGTGCAGTCTATTAAGCATCTGACTTTGATTTGGGCTCAGACCATGATCTCAGGGTCCTGGGATCGAGGCCCCATTGGGCTCCATGCTTGAGGATTCTCTTCCTTTGCCTCTCCTCTCTCTTTCTCTTTCAAATAAAAATATAAATAAAAAGAATGCATATCCTGCTGTTAAGAGGAGTGTTGTATAAATATTAATTAGATCCTGTTAATTGATGGTATTACTGAGTTCTATTTTTTTTTTTTTTTTGCTGCTTTTCTGTCTAGTTCTATTTTTTTTTTTCCTGTTCTGAGAGGTGAGTTGAAGTTTCCAACTATCATCATAGATTTCTCCTTTTTTCCATTCAGTTTTATCAGTTTTGCATCATGTATTTTGCAGCTCTATTGTTTGGTGTGTACACGTTTAGTATTGCTGTGTCTTCTTGCTGGAAGACATTACTTATAATTTATCATTATAAAATGTCCCTCTCTGTGTATGGTAAATTTCTTTGCTCTGAAGTCTACTTTATTTAATATTAATCTAGCCAGTTCTTTTTTCCTTTAACTAGAGTTCACATGATATATCTTTCTCTACCCTTTTACTTAAACCTGTTTACATCATTATATTTGAAGTGGATTTCTTGTAAAAAAACGTATGTGGGACCATATTTTTTTTATCTACTCTGCCAGTCCCTTTCAACTGGTGAATTTAGGCCATTTATATTTAATGCAATTATTTTTCCATTTTAGATATTATTTTAAGATATGTTAATATGTTACATAGAAAATGAGAATTTATTAGTATTTTTTGCACCTCCCTTATCTATCTGTATATGTTCCATGCCCTTATCTTGCTAATACTTACTTTGTAATTTTGGGTTGATTAATATTCAGTGTTTACCTACTTACAACTTTGTAACTGGTATTTATAAATGAGGTATGGAGTAAATTATCATTCCTTTTTGTACTTTTTTTTTGTTTTCTTGTAATTTTTTGTTTTTCTTGGGCTTACTTACTTGCTCTAGTTTATTTCCAAACTCTCCACCATTATTTTTAGTCTCCTTGAAATACTCTTAGTCATATCTTGCATGTCTGAAAATGTCTTTTTCTTCTCCCTTCACTCTGTATATACTTGACTAATACGGACTAAATATAAAATTTAATTTTCCTCCAGCGTTTTCAAGGTATTCTTTCATTATATCTTAGCTCATAGTATTGCAGTTGAGATTCTAGAAGCCACTGATTATTGATGTGACCTATACTTCTCTCTTTTTAAGCTTGTCAGATCCTCCAATTGTCCTTAGTATTCAGAAATTTCTTGGAGATATTCTTGGTGTGAGTCTTTTCATTTTTTGTCCTGGGCATATATTGGGTTCTTTGAATCTGGAAACTCATGTTATTCTGCTTTGGATTTTTTTTTTTTTTAATTCCAGTATAATTAACATACAGTGTTATATTAGTTTCAGGTGTGTTACATAGTGATTCAACAATTCTATACATTACTCAGTGCTTATCATGATAAGTGTACTCTTAATCCCCTTCACCTGTATCACCCATTTCCCCTATCCACTTCCCCTCTGGTAACCATCAGTTTGTTCTCTATAGTTAAGAATCTGTTTCTTGGTTTATCTTTTTTCCCTCTTTGCTCCTTTGTTTTGTTTCTTAAATTCCACATATGAGTGAAATCATAGAGTATTTGTTTTCTCTGACTTATTTCACTTAACATTATGCTATCTAGCTACATCCATGTTGTTGCAAATGGCAAGATTTCATTCTTTTTTATGGCCAGGTAATATTTAATTCTACATGTAAACTACATCTTCTTTACCATCATTGGACACTTAGGTTGCTTCTGTAATTTGGTTTTTGTAAATAATGTTATATTAAGCAGAGTGGTGCATATATCTTTTTGAATTAGTATTTTCATATCCTTTGGGTAAATATCCAGGAGTGGAATTACTGGATCATATGTAATTCTATTTTTAACTTTTTGAGGAAACTCCACACTGTTTTCTACAGTGGCTGTGTCTGCATTCCCACCAACAGTACACGAGGGTTCTTTTTTGCCCTACATCCTTGCCAACACCTATTGTTTCTTGTGTCTTTGATTTTAGCCATTCTTGACAGATCTGATGTTATAAATCATGATGGTTTTGATTTGTATTTCCCTGATGATTAGTGATGTTCAGCATCTTTTCATATGTCTTTTGGCCATCTGGATGTCTTATTTGGAGAAATGTCTGTTCATGTCTTTTAATTGGATTATTTGGGGTTTTTTGGCATTGAGTTGTAGTTCTTTGGATATTTTGAATACTAACCTTTATTGAATGTGTCATTTGCAAATATCTGCTCAGTAGGTTTCATTTTAGTTTGTTGATTGTTTCACTTGCTGTGCAGAAGCTTTTTATTTTGATGTGGTCCCAATAGTTTTTTTGCTTTTGTTTCCCTAGCCCCAGGAGACATATCTAGAAAAATGTTGCTACGGCTGATGTCAGAGAAATTACTGCCTGTGCTCTCTTCTGGTGGTTTATATGGTTTCAGGTCTCACATTTAGGTCTTTAATTCATTTTGAGTTTATTTTTGTGTATGGTATAAGAAAGTGGTCCAGTTTCTTTCTTTTGCTGGTAGCTGTTCAGTTTTCCCAACACCATTTATTGAAGAGACTTTTTCTGATTGCATATTCTTGCCTCCTTTGTTGAAGTTTAATTGACCATACAATCCTGGGTTTATTTCTGAGCTTTCTATTCTGTTCTCTTGATCTATGTGTCTATTTCTGTGCCAGTACCATACTATTTTGATTACTACTCTTTGTAGTGTATCTTCAAATCTGGGATTGTGATGCCTCCAGTTTTGTTTTTCTTTTTCAACATTGCTTTGGCTATTCAGAGTTTTCTGTAGTTCCATATAAATTTTAGTATTTGTTCTAGTTGGGGGGAAAATGCTGTTGGTATTTTGATAGGGATTGCATTAAATTTGTATATTGTTTTGGGCTGTATGGACATTTTAACAGTATTTGTTCTCCCAATCCATGAGCATGGAATATGTTTCCATTTGTGTCATTTTCAGTTTGTTTCATAAGTGTTTTCAGAGTACAGGTCTTTCACTTCCTTGATTAAGTTTATTCCTAGGTATTTTATTGTTTTTGGTATAATTATAAATACAGTGTGCTTAATTTCTCTTTCTGCTACTTCATTATTAATGTATAGAAATGCAACAAATTTCTGTATATTGATTTTGTATCCTGTGACTTTACTGAATTAATTTATCAGTTTTCGTTTTTTGGTGGAGTCTTTGGGGTTTTCTATCTATAGTATCATGTCATCTTTAAAAAGTAAAAGTTTTACTTCTTCTTTACCAGTTTGGATGCCTTTTATCCCCGCCCCCCCTTTTTTTTTCTTTCCCTTTTCTGTCTGATTGCTTTGGCTAGGACTTTTAGTACAATGTTGAATAAAAGTGGTGAGAGTGGGCATGCTTGTCTTGTTCCTAATCTTTGGGGAAAATGCTCTCACATTTTCACCATTGAGTATGATGTTAGTGGTGGCTTTTTCATATATAGCTTTTATTATTTTGAGGTATGTTCTCTGAATCTAATTGGTTGAAGGTTTTTTATCATGAATGGTTATTGTACTTTGTAAAATGTTTTTTCTGTATCTATTGAAATGATCATATGGTTAATATCCTTATTATTAATGTGATGTATTGGTTTGAGGTTACCATTAGATTTATATATACTGTCTTATGCATATACCGCTCTATATTAAGTTTGAACCCATTGTAAAATCACTAAATTTTAACTCCTTTTCTCCCTGCCCTCATTTTAGGTATATGGTGTCATACTTCATATCCCTTTATTTTGTGAATCCCTTTACTTATTTCTAGATTTATAATAAACTTAACTTTACTGCTTTTGTGCTTCCTGCTTTTCTTGCTCCTACTTATGGTAAGAGTAAGTCACAGGAGCAAGTCACAGAGTCCCCTTTGACATTTCTTGTACGGTTGGTATAGTGATGATGCATTCCTTTAACTTTTGTCTGGGAAATGCTTCATCTCTCTTTCTATTCTGAATGAGAGCCTTGTTGGATAGAGTATTCTTGGTTGCAGATTTTTTTTTTCAGCGTTTTGAATATCATGCCACTCTCTTTTGGCCTGTAAAGTTTCTGCTGAAAAATCAGCTGATAATCTTATGAGGTTTCTCTTTTATGTAACTGTTTTCTTTTCTCTTGCTGCATTTAAAATGATCTCTTTATCACTTTTTTTTTTGGCCATTTTAATTACTGTATCTTGGTGTGGTCCTCTTTTGGTTGATTTTATTGGGGGCTCTCTGTTGCTCCTAGATCTGGATTTGTTTCCTTCTGCAGATTTGGGAAGTTTTCAGCTATTATTTCTTCACATAAATCTTCAGCCCCCTTTTTTCTCTCTTCTCCTTCTGGAATCCCTATAATTTGACTGTTACTACCCTTGATGGTGTCACTGAGTTCCCTTAATGTACTTTCATTTATTATTATTATTTTTTCCTCTCTCCTGCCAGCTTCTTTCCATTACTCTGTCCTCCAGGTCACTCATCCATTCTTCTGTTTCTTCAAATCTATTTAGTCCATGTAGGGTATTTTTAATTTCAGTTAATATTGAGTTATTCATCTCTAATTGGTTCTTTTTTATGTGTTCTCTTTGTTGAGAGTCTCACTGAGATTCTCCACTCTCTTCTCAATTGCAGTGGATATCTTTATGACCATTACTTTAAATTCTCCATCAGACATATTACTTATCTTCATTTACATGTTTTGCTGTGATTTTGTCCTGTTCTTTCATTTGGGGCATATTCTTCCCTCTCCTCACTTTAACTGAGACTAGATGTTTGCCCTCAACCCATGGCGGGGGCCCCACCAGGACTGGTGTGTGTGGTTATCTTCCTCTCTCACCAGTGTAGGAGTAACTTTGGAGTGGTGCTGGCCCCTGTTGGGGCTGCTTGCACATTGGGACTTGTGGCACTGCTCTGGTTGAACTGCCAAGAGTATGTTGGAGGATGGGGTTCAGTAGGAGAACATAGAGGCAAGGTGCATGGTGCCAGCAAGGTCTGTGTTTGTCTGCTGCAGGTGGGGACCTGCAGACCCTTGGGAAAACTCCTGCTGTGGCCAGCTGGGCTGAAGGGGGTAGGTCTGCAGCAAAGTGCAGAGACAGAGCATGCTACTACCAGGCTAGTTTTCACACTGTGCTGGTTCCCACAGGTGTCCCTGTGTCTAGGCTGGGGTAGGGGAGGGGAATGATGCTTGCCACCTACTTTGTTCCTGGAGATCCATGCCCCTCTAACACATGCTCTGAGATTAGTAAACAAATCTCCCTCAGGTATACCCCAGAAGTTTTTCAAACAGCTGATTCTGTGTCTCTGCAGGGCTGTTTGTTATGCTGTCTCTTTAGGGGCAGGGACTCAGTTTCCTTTCTCCTTCAGGCTCTCCCAGAGCCAAGCCCACTGATTTTTAAAGTTCTAGGTGTTAAGCCCTACTGGTTGTAAGAACTTGGAAGACAGGGGATCCTCTGGTTTTCAAAGGCAAATGTTATAGGGATTTGTCTTCCCAGTATGGGTCCCCAGTGCCTAGGGTGCCTGGTGTGGGGTCTGCTGCTCTCTCCTCTCCTTTCCCACAGTGTCCCTTCCTCCCATGGACACTCTTGTGGGTCCATTTGGCTCCTGATCACATCTCTGCCTTTTCTATCCTCCTTGATGTGGCCTCCTCTCTGCAGTTAACTGTGGAGAGTCTGTTCTGCCAGAATTCAGGTCATTTTCTGTGTTATTTACACTGATTTGGGTGTTACCCAGGTGTACCCATGGGTCAAAGTGAATTTAGGTGATCCTCCTACTCTGCCAACTTTCCCAGAAGTGCTTTGGAATTAAAAAAAAAAAGTAGCCAAGATTTCCCTTTTAATGTCTCTGTTCTCTTTTTGCAATTCTTGTTATTCAGATGATCTAGCTCCTGAACTGATCCTTTAATTTTTATATTCCTTCTTTTTCTCATTTATTAATCTTTCTATTCTATTTTATGTGACATTTCATCAGTTTTACTTTTAATATTTATTGTTTTCATTTACACCATACCTTTTTAAGTTCTAAGGTATTTTTTTGTTGTTATGAAGTTCCTATCTTTTTGCTGCAATGTCTTCTCGGCTGTTGCATATAACACCTTTCCTTATCCTTTTGGAGATATAACTAAGTTAAGTTTTTTGGATTTTTTCTGCATAATTTCTATTTTCTCTAAGTTGCTTTTTATCTGCTTATTTCCTTTGTTTTTGTCTTTTTCTTTCCTGCTGGCAGCCGCCTTCAGATGTCATGAGTTTTCTGATCATACATGAATGAAGGACCAAACATACGATTGGCAGTTCTTAATTTATCAGTGAGACTGTAGGGTGACCAGGCTAGAAACATTTTCTGGGAAACTCTAGTGTTGGAAATAATCAGAGTGTCATTTTCCTCTTGGACTAGTCCTATTCTGAGAGAAGATTTCTTCTCATCTTCTACCTGTAAGTAAAGTGTAGAAGCTGAGCAGAGAAAGAAGCATGAAGTGGATTAGCATTCAGTGTGTATGTACTCACTTAATCCTTTGTTTCTCAGTTAAGTATTTATGCCTCAACTGTACCTTCTGTATTCCAAGGCAGAGGCTCCCCATTTTACTCTATTTTGCCTTTTACAGTAGTGAAGAGGGGAAGTTGTCCAGTGGTGCCAAGTAGGGAAAGAGATCTAGGCTTCTAGGTAAGAAGCTTTAAGAAATTTCTTCTGTATATTAGCTTGCTACTCTTCACTCCTACTGCAGAGGTGCCACCTATTTCTGAGTCTCTTATAAATTCTGTGGTCTATTAGTATTTTTTAAATTCCGTGGTTTAAATCCTATTAATTTTTAGCTTTAGCTTACTGCTGGTTCAGAATTTGAATTTTATGCTTCCTAAGTAGATTACCACTTATCTATGTTCACTTCTCACCTACCAAAATATGTTATTGTCTCCTTTCTTGTTCTATCCTTATATCTCAAAAAATCACCTTTACTGACATTTTGATAGTGTTTCTGTGGTGTGGGGTAGCAAAATTAGATGCCAAGGTTCAGTCTTCCATAACTATGGAATTCTGTATTCTAAAGCTTTTCTTTGGTGATGCAAAGGATTGGGAGATGGAGATAAGATCCTAAAATGTGACAGGAGAGAAAGAAGGGGAGATGTACACTGAGTTTGGGGGGAATTGTGAGAGAATGAGGGAAGATGCCGAGCTAGGCAAGATACATGGAGAAAGTTGGGGGTTACTTTTATGACCTCTGCTTAGATGCTTATACTTTGTCAGGTATTTTTTTAAAAATCATGTTTAATGACCTCCAGAATTGCCTCATTATTTTTACTTGGGGATTGAGTTGGGGACAGAGGAGCTATCAGGAATACTCACTTACCCCATCTAAGGCTCACTTCTTGGTGTCACAGTGCCCTAGAAGACCATCTCCATGTCTCATCACAGGAATAGCCACCAAAACAGAAACAGACCAACCCAAGTTTTAACCTAACATTGAAGTCACCAAGGTCCTTTATTCTTGATTGTTTGTCCCTTTGAAAAAAAAAATTACTCCAATATTCTTGTTCTCTTTCTAAATCTGGTGTGTGTTTGGAGAAGGGTAGTATTTTAGTCAAACTGTTTAAAAAGGTCCTATTTACTTGAGATATGCAATAGACAACTTCTCTTTCTAACTTCATTTTCTTAGCTTGCATTTTTTTTTCTTTGTAAGTCACCTCATATCCATTATGGAACAGGAGGCATATTAATTACTCAAATGAATTAAATATAATCAATATCCTCAATTTGGTTCATTGGTTTTCTGGGAGTAGGAAATAAAATAATAGTATACTAAGTAAATTGCCTTTCATCTTACATTTTGCATCAGTAAATGATTAGGTTGACATTATATGTCACTACACTGAGATACATCATTGAAACAATCTGTCATTTACAGAATTTGAAAGCAAGTTAATTTCCAGTGACCTGTACTGAAAATCCTACTCATGTCAACATTTGGTGAACTAAATGCAAATTAATTGAGAGCATGTGGACAAAATTTCCCTTGAAACAGGCACAGATTTAAAAATGAGAATATATGTACTTGATAAAATATCAAATGCAGGCACTATACAAAATATTTTTATTTATTTAGCAAAAGCTACAATGCCACTGAACACAACACCATGATTTCCTATGATTTAACATTGAGAGGATAGAAGTGTGTAAACTTTATTAAGTATGTGTCAGGGAAACCGTACACTGAAATCAAAACTTCCATAAGAATAGGAGAAGACAACATCTAGTTTAACATAAACAGGCTACTTGGGTAAGGTGCCATCCCTTATGACATCTCATGATAAGCATTTAGATTTAACACAAGGTGTAGAACTGTGGGAGGTTGAAAGAGGAGGCAGTGGAGACTGATTCGACTTTTGGAAATGTTCAAGAGAGAGAAAATAGAGATTGAGGGAGAATCTGAGCTATGTTAGATTATATGGGAAAACCAAGGGCACAAAGTTTCATGAACATGGCCAGGAGTCTGAACTTTCTTATTTGAATGAGAATTTGGGGTCTTTGATCCTTTCCAGGACACAGATAAAAAGTCCTATGAACATGCAGACCTGCCCATTTCATTTAAATAATATAGATCTGTCACTGGCCCTTTAAGTGAAGCCAGCCTTCCTGTGAAGTAAGCACAGAAAAGCGGGTTGAGAGCCACAGCCTCTTTGCCCAAGCTATTCACCCAGGGCCATAATTCCCTCATGTTTCTCAACCCCTTATGCTTTGTGTCTCTGTCGTTTTGTTTCTGGCCTTTCACTACCTATCAGTTTTAGAGATCCATTTGAATACAGTGAGCTTACCATATTTAAGTTCAGTGTAATATTTAAGCTTTTGCCCCTGTTCTATGTGAATTTAGTGGATTAAAAAAAACAATAAGCTCCCAAAGTTTGTCAAAAACTCACTTTTACTACATTACTATGCATAGATATTATGCCACATACATCAGCCTAGGGTGGTGTAGGCAAAGAAATTCCCAGGATTTTAAGCCCTATAGAGAAGTGTGTCTGGGCAGCCAGGGCTAGTGGATGAACTGATGGGTCCTGATGGTCTGAAGGGTCATCATTGCAATAGATGCAATACCATTTTTAGTCAGTTATAGCCACTACTTTGGTAACAGGTTATTTATAACTTTTGCTACTAATAACTGGTATAAAGGGAAACAGCTGCAATCATAAACACAAGAGCAATAATGATAATGTAACTCCTGTATGTAGGTATTTAGCCATTTTATTTAGTTCCTCCTTCAAAATTAATCTTCATATGTTAATACCTCATTATACCCCTTTGATTTTAACATCCCCAGTTTGAGAAAGAGATATTTTCTTTTTTTCCACCATCCCATTGCCTTGTGAAAATTTCATTGCCTCCCCAGCAGATTCTCCTGATCCATGAGAACAATTTAAACAAGTAAACTAGCAGGCCACCTGGATAGGATGGAAAATTCCCAAAATTCTTGCCAGAGAAAGCTCAAGGGAACGAGACTGCCTGGCACTTTCCACATCTGTCATGCACTTGTTCTTTCTTCATAATGCTATTCCCTACCCTTCCACTTACATTTGGAAAACCTCTAAGCATAATTCCAACCAGCGCAAATCTTAACACTTCAATGAAAATTTCCTTTGGGCACAAATATGCGTTCACTTCTCTGTATTCCTATGTGTTTGCCCATAATATAGTGTAGGATTTATCCTGTGGATTTATTTATACTTACCTTTTCAGATATCTAATTCCCCACCAGACTCCTGGTGTCTAATGGAGAAGGGACTTTGGTTATCCTTGTTTTATACAGTAACAAACATATCCTAGGCCTTTGAAAATATTGAATGTATAAACATGGCACATATAGTTGATTCTTTATATTTCCCCAGAATCCTATACAAAAAGAGGTTCAAAAGCACAAAGTAGGTAACACAGATTTTCCTGATTCACCAAAAAAATGTATGTACTGAGTATTGTCAATTTAAATATGTGTCCATTGTAAAAGTATAACTGCATATTTCCCATATGTCATAGACCCCCTAGCACTATCTTGGTTGTCAGTTTTCCCCCCTTCTTTAGGAAAGAAAAGTGGAGAAGTTAAAAGATTGATTCTAGTCCTGTCTCTAACATTAAGATAACTTGGACATAAGCACACAGCAAAGAGTAAGTAGAATACAAATATGAAAAGTCACATCCGTTTCTTCTTACATCCAGCATTTAAGTATTATTACAACAGAATCGAATATTGTTTTGGTTATGAGATTTTCATATATTAAGACCAGGTTGACATCATTTTTAAGATTACAGCAGCATTTAGTAATATTAATGCATTTTACTCAATGAATAGGTAAAATAAAGGGGAGTTACTATAGAAGGAGTTCATTATAAAAGAGCTATGGTTAATCACACTATCCTTTCTGATACTTCTGAGGCATGCTTTTTTGTAGATATGCTTTCTGATATGCCAAAACATTCAAAATTGACTGTATTTTATAGAAATTGTTTTGCTCTAAGGGGATTAGGTTGGATTAAAAGATGACTACACTGGAAAATGTGACTTTTTTTTCTTAAGTAACTACCATGAAGACTTACTTAAATTTGTTTTTGTTTCATTTTGGCATGGAGCAATGGTGATTTTAATACTCAGCTGCATTCGCATCCAAACAGGCTGGAATTTAAATGGTTGACACTTGATGGCACTTGATATTCTGAAAATAACAGCTGGCTGTTTTTATTTCAAATGCATTTCCCATTCCACTTGACTTCTCTTTGTTTTTAGGAAGGAAAGGGTTATTAGCAGGTCTCTAACCCATTTCTCCCTCCTTGTGAACAGCAGAAGCAAACTTGGCCCTAAGAAGAACCCCTTACAAACATGAACTGTTAAATCGGGGTCTCTCAGGGGTTGCTGTGTACCAGTTACTCATCTGGAAATGCTTTTAACAAGATACTCTTGGTCTGTCTACAAAAGATTGTTTATTGTCAATAAACCTGCAATTCGTGGGCAGGTGCTGCATTGACAAATGAACATTGGAACCAGAAAGAGCTACATGATATGGAAGATAAATAAGCTAAGAGGGCCCTAAACTCAATGGCAGCTTTTTGCTAACCTACCCCCCACACAGTTGTCTCGCAGAATTCAAAACCCATCCTGGAAGAAACAGGACTCATCTGCTCTGTCTTATGGGCTTGGGAATCCCTGGGTATCGATGTTATATATGCTATTGGTTTTATATATATTTTATTTACTAATCATCAATAACAGTGTGTGCCAGGTAAGATAAATACTTCATGTGAGTCTGACAATTAAGGCCTTTGTGTTCACTCACTTTAAAAATCATAGAAAAATTCAACCTTAAATTGTCTTTACACAAAGGAATGACTCTAATCGTACCCCTGACTAAAAACTTGTAACTTTAGGTTACTCTACCCTTTCTGGTGTTTGGACCCAGAAGTTGGGGAGCTGGTTCTCTGCTCTACTCTTATTTAATTTTCTTTTGATGTTAGTAAGCATGTAGGATGTTCTACTGGAACAAATAGTCCACGTTTACTAGTAAAGATATCTGCTCATTCTGGGACTTGTCTGACAACAGTAATTATCTCATTAGTTATTTTAATAGTTTAAATAGTGCCTTGGAGAGTAAGAAGATCTGCCATTAAGGGAAGAAAAAGCACAGCTGAATTGTCTCATTAATGAATTGAGCCACTCATTAGCTAATCTTATCCCAAGTCTCTAATGATGTCCTGGTTAATGGCCACTAGAAATACAGAAGTATTTTAATAGAGGGTTCTCAATCTAAAACCTTTGTAGCTGTGACATGGATTACTTTGTACATAATAATACAATAAGAGCAGCCAACTTTTATTGAGTGCTTTACTATATGCCAGACACGCATGGGGATAGAGGACACCTGAGAAGACAAACTGAACCCATTTGGCCACCCACTGGATTTCTAACTCCAGGTAAATATTAGTTTATTAAATTGGGTCAATTGACCTAATTGGTCAACTGTTCAGAATTGCACAGATGGTAAATACAGGTGAATCTTGAAGGTTCATGATTTATAAGAAAATGTATTTTGCCTCTTGACACTGTGGAGAAGAAAATTCCTTTCTCCTTAGCAGCATAAATCTATGTCCTGTCATAGAAGAGGAGAAGGTTTTGTTGTATTTTCTCTCCTTAATCTTCCTAACTTGTATTTAAAAGCAGTAAAAAAAATGAACAGTGAATAATTATCTGCTGAATGGAAGACACTGGACTTAGGTGGTATGGAAGAAAGAATGTTCCTGAGTCTTTTGAAATTAAAGTCTCTGATGTCTTGGCAGTTGATTCAGGACACCTAGTTTCTCATCAAATCCTGAGCAGGACAGAGTTTGTTAGAGAACTGAACTCCTAATAGTATTGGGTACAGACTAGTGTTTGTACCCAAGAGCACAGGTGTGGGGAGTCAAAAAGCCTGCACCCAAGTTCCACCTCTGCTTTTACTAACTGTATGACTTTGCCCAAGTTATTAAATTTTCCAATATGTTCCTTTCCTCATCTCTAAAAATAGAGATAATGTACCAGTAATAATGTAATAATGTACACACTAACCAATAGATAGTAGCAGGTGTTATTTTTATGTTTATTGTTAATAATGGAAGTACCACTTGGGACAGTTCATCCTCATAATATTATGCCTTAGTTTTCACTACCCAAGATTTCAGTAATTCTCCTGTCAATCTTGACTTGAACCCTGATCCAAATCTCTTTATCTGCCTTAAACTTCCCACCCAGTGGCTAGACCCTGCTTCCTTTATATTCTTCTCATCAATACTATTACCTTCTCCATCCTCCCTGACTCCAGTCCATGGGCTGTATTTCTGTCATAGTCAAAATGATGCTGATGCCCACTTGTTTTGAGTATAAGCTGACACAGTAACTTTCTTTTCTATCCCTGCCCCACTTCACAGCTGGACACCCTTAGATCTCAGAAATAGCTTCAACTGGGGCTAAGCTTACCCTTTGTACTGTGAATCATTTGGCTGTATAGTTACGGGCAGCCATTGTATTAGGCTGTGTTTTTCAGGCTCCTTCCCCAGCTTCTATCACTTCCCAGTTGCCTTAGGTGCTGGCATAGCTCACATGTGAACATTTTATATATTAGGACATACACAGAGAAAGGAACTCACAACAACTTCAGCATACAATTTACTTGTCAACATAATCTTACCTTCTACTCCTAAAATACTTGGGCAACTGATATAAAACTTATTATTTTACTACCTATTTCTCTATCAGTAGAATCCTATTAATAATTAAAGCCTGTGTTTTATCTTACTTTATGCTGGCATCCTGGTGTGGATACCAGGAGTGTGATTAAATGGGAAATGGAAGTGTGTCTCAATGTGTATCTCATAGGTTTCTGAGATAAGGCAGAAATCATAATCCTTTCCCTACAACCAACTCATCCTCCAGATTCTTCATGCTTTTCAATAGGTTGTATTTTGATTCTAGTTATGCGAGCTTACATGCTTGCGAGGTATTCATATGTTATTTTAGCAGAAGATACAGATAAACAGCTGGCAGTATCTTTTAGATAGCATTGTATTGAAACTAGCCAAACACGATTGCTCATATAAACATCTTTTTGGTTTTCTATTTTTTTTACAAAAATTTTTTATTTTTAAGACTATTTTTAGAGCAGTTTTAGGTTCACAGCAAAATAGAAGGGAAGTTACAGAGACTTCTATATACTCCTTGCCCTTATATGTGAATAACCTTCCCTATTATCAATACCCCCCACCAGAGTGGTACCTGTGTGACAATTGATAAACCTACACTGATGCATCAAAATCATTCACAGTTTACATTAGAGTTCTCTCTCAGTGATGTATATTCTATGAGTTTGGACAAATGAATAATGACGTATATCTCTAATTATGATATTGTACAGAATATACTCACCACCCTGAAAATCTTCTGTGCTCTGCCTATTAATCCCTCCCCACCACCTCCAACCCCTGGCAACCACTGAGCTTTTTACTGATTACATAATTTTGCCTTTTTCAGAACACTGTATCTTTGGAATCCTATAGTCTTTAGTTTTTTTTCAGATTGGCTTCCTTCACTTAGTCATAGGCCTTTAAGTTTCCTTCATGTCTTTTCATGTCTTGATAGCTCATTTCTTGTCAGTGCTGAATAATTTTCCATTGCGTGAATATACCACAGTTTACACATTTGCCTCTTGGTTGCACAAGAGTTTTTATACTGGGTATTTAGTGCTAGGCAAATGATACTCAGTAATCAAAGCAGTACCCCCACACTGCCACACACTGTAACAATTCAGTTTTCTTTTAATAAGGTTTAGATCTAATCTAATAATGTCAATATGTTCTATCAGGATTGGCTGTCCTCGGTGACAAGACCCAAATCTCAGCACAAGAAAGATTTCTCTCATGCATATGAAGTCCAATGTGGATGTTCCTGGACACCAGCACTCATTCATGCCTCTCCTCCAAGTAGTGACTCAGGAATACAGACCCTCTCCATTTTGTATGCCTTCTTCTCTATGCATGGCCACAGGTTTGCTGTGTGAAGGAAAAAGGGGAGCATGAAAACTTCCATAGGGATGTTCATG
The DNA here is from genome assembly GCF_037043125.1 of Eumetopias jubatus. NCBI lineage: Eukaryota > Metazoa > Chordata > Mammalia > Carnivora > Otariidae > Eumetopias > Eumetopias jubatus. The sequence goes on from NW_028274808.1 coordinate 17,451,608, forward strand.
GCCAAGTCAGGAATTATCATATAATTTCCACCTTCATTGCATTGACTAGAAACTGGGTACATGGCTCCCACATACCTGCAGGGAAGACCAGGAAATGTAATCTTTCAGGATCCTCAGGAGGGAAATTAAATGGTTTTGGGAACATAGCCTTGTCCTTGCTATACCCTTAACAGTTAAATTATATCTATAATATAAATAAATTATACATATTTAGTTTTTGGTATCTGTATGACAATGTCTTTAACTGTTTTAGATAAAGAATAGAACCAAGGTCTGTGTAATTCTCAGTGTAGAGTGCCTATGTAGAGTACATACATAGGTGGATAGTTGAATAAATACTCTTCATATTGATTTTCAGAATGAAAGCAATAAATACATTTAGGTGTATTTCAGTAAATACAGTTGATTGGGGGGGAGCGGAAAGATAAAGCAAACTGGTCCAATTTCTCAGCCATTACTAACTGTAAATTGGAGAACCAAAGAAAGAAGCAGCACAGGAGAGAATTAGGCAATGCTTTACTGTAGAAATCCTACCAGAATATAGTCTGGCTCCTGTGCTTCCCAAATGTCCTACATAAGACCATTAATGCTTGTAAAAGGCCTCCATGAAGAATGGAATGTCCCCTGCTGAGTGGGCATAATTTTTTCTGCTGCCAGATGAAGGAACTTTCTGAGGCAATTTTTGACATGGAACTGAGCAAAAAGCCTTTGTGCACAGGCAACCAAGAAATCTAAACCACTTTTCTAAGAGATGCAATGGCTTTCCAGTTGTAGGCACATCGAGCATATATTCGATCAACCATTGGCATGTTTTGCTTTTCATAACAAAAAGCTTTATATAACACGGGCAATTAGTCTTTTACTCAGTTGGGGGTTCAACTCAGCTTCTGTCTCAATAAACAGAACCAGGGAGGGATTAGCTCCAGTGCAGGATGCCTGCCAAGTGGTAATCCCTACTGGATGGATGAAAATAAACCATTATTAAAAAGTCCTGTTCTGGCCTTAAACATTTCCTCATGTTTTCACTGTACTGCCAGAGCTAACACGTATGGCTCCTCAAGCTGTGCACAGTCCTAGGGGCTGCCATTCTCCTAGGACTACCATGTTTTCTATGCTGTAGTTGTATGTAGGAAACCTTTAGGTTGATAATGTATTTACTCCAAGATGGTCTTTTTACAAAGGAAAATTGAATATGTAATCACCTTACTTAAGACACTCTAAATGGGGGTACCTGGGTGGCTCAGATGGTTAAGCATCTGCCTTCGGCTCAGGTCATGATCTCCAGGTCCTGGGATCGAGCCCCATGTCGGGCTCCCAGCTCAGCGGGGAGTCTGCTTCTCCCTCTCCGTCTGCCTCTCCCCCTGCTTGTGCTTTCTCTGTCTCTGTATCTCTCTCAAATGAATAAATGAAAAAATTAAAAAAAAAAAAGACACTCTAAATGCTCCTTACTGCTTTTAAGATAATGACCCACATCCTCCCCACAGCCTCTGGACCCTGCTGTCCTCTGGTCTCTCACTGTCTGGGCGGCCTCCTCACATGTCCCCTGCCGGCTGCCTGTCAGCACCCAGCCTTTCCTCAGTTTCCAGGGTTCCCTCACTCTGCAGGCCATTGCCATTCCTCCCAGGTATCTGTTCTGATGTCTAGTTCTAGCTCAACTGTTCCTTCCTTGGGGAGCCTTTTCTCACCTTCCATATGAGGTGGAAATCTCTAGTGTGTGCTTTCTTATAGCATGTACCACTTCTCTGTGCCACTTGACAACATCATGTTTCATAAGTACATGTGTTACATACAGATGTAGGTAGCATACAAATTATAGGAGGTGGTGATGACACAGGCATTTGACTTTTTTCTAGATGTTTCTCTGAAGAGCACGAGGGCTGTTGGTGAAAGCCAACTATTTAGTCTTTGGTCTACAGAGACTTTCTAGCTCCTTGGAAGGCTTCTCAAAATCATTTTCCCTCTTAGTTGCTAGAAATTTAAAATAGTTGAACTCTGTAGGAATGAACTTGTGAGGGCCAAAAATGTGACATATTTGGGAACAGTTCTCAAACTCAGTTAAATTAGCTTTGGCATAGTCTTGTGAACTTACTGCACTGATGCTATAAAACGACCTTGTGATCCCTCTATCTCTGAATAAGGATTGTTTTCTCTTCTTCCATATTGCTGCAAACAATGACACCCATGTAGCACGTCTGATTTTTTTTTTTTACTGTTTCATATGAAAACCTAAACTACTTCAATTTATGTATGATTCCTCATTGCAAATAAGCCTGACATCTCATCTGGATTTTTTTTGTGTGTGTACCTGTTTACCAATTAACTACTTTTGTGGGTTAATCCTATATTATTTTTTCTACTTTGTTTTGAGTAAAAGGGGAAAAAATTAAAAAGCTGGAGTCCCCTCCAAAAATGCAGTGTTGCATTTATATATATATATATGTTGCATATATATGTATAATGATATGGTTAATAGCTATGTCATGTTCAATAACACATTTCATTCAAGGCAGGGAAGCACTGGAAGTTAATCAGCCTTTACTTTGAAGGGAGCCTGGTCATTCCCAGTCAGTGCCTCACAGGTCAGAATATAGTATTCCTGTTCAACCTTCCACAGCTCTGCCCTACTGTTGGCTGCATGCTCCTGGCACCCTCATTTTGCTTGCTATGTCCCACTTCTGTTCATTATTCTGTCTGATAACCTGCAAGTCCTTGATCCCTCATTCAACCCGCTCCTGGATGCTCATCAAAGGCTCAGCCAGGGGCCTGGATCTAGTCCAGGTCACCTTCTGTTAGTGCTGAGCTGAACACTTCATATTCAATATTGTTACTAGGAAGCACTGAAGAAGCCATTCACAAATCCAGGTGATGGTGAGGCAAGGTCAATCGTGTATAAATGCTTCCGACATCTCTGTGGTACTCACCACAGAGAGCTTTATGTTTTCAGACTTTTTGCCTTAAACAGAAATTCATCTCTTTCAGGGCATTAACCCTGTAGCAACTATTCTGTCACTGTTTCTTTCCACGGCTGCATTAATGAAAAAGGACTTTTGTGTTTGTCAAGAAAAAGAAATCTTTATACTCCACAGGGATTTGGATTGCTTAGAGATTTAAATTGCTTCTTTGAAGCTCTGACAGACAAAATCATGATAGTATTTACATATAGACAGATGCTTTGGTAAGGTCAAGAGTATATCATCTCAAACTAAATGTTCTAGGATATTAACTGCCTTTTTACCCATGTGGGTACCATAGGACCCACAAGTGAGGCCCCCACACTGGATCTATTTATAGAAATGTATTAGGGTTTATTTTAAAGTACAACTCCAATACATTCTAAATTTGACCTAAATTCTGCACCATCTGCATAACAGCCCATTTGCTGTTGATAGGAGAAGGGGTATTCCTAAGTCACTCATTTGTCACTAGAGTCACTCACAGCCAAGTCAACAGATGAGTCAGTTTGCCATCATTACAGACTTACTTAGAAGAAAGCTAGGAGAAGAGCTCACTGTGTTTGAGATTTATCTCAGACGAGATCAAAACCCCGAGGCCACCTTCTGTTGATCTGTTTCTGACTGTTCTCTTACTTGACCCTTTCCTTTTTTGTGACTTCCCAAAGGGTCCAGCAGTTCCTAGTTTCCTATGAATTGTGGTTTCTTTTTTAAGCCAATTAATACTTTTATCCATAACATGTCTTTAATTTGTCTCTTAATTCCTGACCTGTTTCAGGCACTGTTTTTGACAAAAAGGCTTCTTGCCTTGATCCTATAATACATTCTTTGAGTTATGTGATGGGTGAACCTCGACCTCAGAGGGTCAAGTTCAGACATGCCTTGAGATATTTAATTTATTGATTATATTCTATTTTTTTGTATGGTTCCTACTCTGACAATCTTGCACTCATACACGCTCTCAGTTCCTTTTGCAATAAAATTTCTTTAATAGTGAACTCATTTACACCAAGGACTAGTCACTATCATAAAGTGGGAGATATTATTTATATTGAAACTTATATATAAAGTATATATAAATTTTTTATATTTGTATTTTTTAATTTTTATTTATAAATTTTAATTCCAAGTGTTATATTAGTTCCAGGTGTATAATATAGAGATTCACAATTCCATATATCACCCAGTGCTCATGGTGATAAGTGTACTTTTAATCCCCTTCACCTATTTCACCTGTCACCCTACCAACCTGCCCTCTGGTAACCTTCAGTGTTTTCTCTGTAGTTAAGAGTCTGTTCCTCAGTTTGCCTCTCTCTTTCTCTCTCTTTTTTCCCCATTGTTCATTTATTTTGTTTCTTAAATTTCACATGAGTTAAGTCATATAGTCTTTGTCTTTCTCTGACTGACTGACTTCACTTAGCATTATACTCTCTAGCTCCATCCATGGCAAGATTTCATTCTTTTTTATGGCTGAATAATATTCCATTCTTTTTTATCCATTCATCAGTCAGTGGACCCCTGGGCTACTTCACATCTTGGCTATTGTAAATAATGCTACTATAAACACTGGGTTCATGTATCCCTTTGAAATAGTGTTTTGGCATTCTTTGAGTAAATACCCAGTAGTGCAGTTGCTGGATCATAGGGTAGTCCTATTTTTAACATTTTGAGGAACTTCCACACTGTTTTCTACAGTGGCTGCACCGGTTTGCATTCCCACCAACAGTGCAGGAGGGTTTGTTTTTCCTACATTTTTGCAACACCTGTTGTTTCCTGTTGTTGAATTTAGCCATTCTGACAGCGGTGAGGTGATATCTTATTGTAGTTTTGATTTGCATTTCCCTGATGATAAGTGATGATGAGCATCTCTTCATGTGTCTTCTTTGGAGAAGACATGTTTATATCCATGTTTATGTCTTCTTTGGAGAAATGTCTGTTCATGTCTTCTGCCCATTTTTTAATTGGATTATTTGGTTTTTGGGTGTTGGATTTTATAGGTTCTTTATATATTTTGGATACTAACCCTTTATCAGATATTTCATTTGCAAATATCTTCTGCCATTCTGTAAGTTGACTTTTAGCTTTGCTGATTGTTTCCTTTGCTGCGCAGAAGGTTTTTTTATTTTATTTTATTTTATTTATTTTGATGTAGTCCCAATAGTTTTTTTTGTTGTTTTTGTTACCTTTGCCTCAGGAGATCTATCTAGAAAAATGTTGCCATGGCTGATGTCAAAGAGGTTATAGTCTGTATTCTCTTTTAGTATTTTTATAGGTTCAGATCTCACATTTAGATCTTTAATCCATTTTGAATTTACTTTTGTCTATGGTGTAAGTGGTCCAGTTTTATGCTTTTTCATGTAGCTGTCCAGTTTTCCCAATACCATTTGAAGAGACTGTTTTTTCTATTGGATATTCTTTCCTACTTTGTCAAAGATTAATTGACCATATAGTTGTGGGTTTATTTCTGGATTTTCTATTCTGTTCTATTTATCTATGTGTCCGGCTTTGTGCCAGTACCATACCATTTTGATAATTATAACTTAGTAATATATCTTGAAGTCTGGAATTGTGATGCCTCCAGATTTGCTTTTTTAAGATGGCTCTGGCTATTTGGAGTCTTTTGTGGTTCCATACAAATTTTAGAATTGTTTTTTTCTAGTTCTGAGAAAAATGCTGTTGGCATTTTGAGGATTACAATAAAGTGTAGATTGCTTTGGGTAGTATAGACATTTTAACAATATTCGTTCTTCTAATCCATGAGCATAGAATGTCTTTGCATTTCTTTGTGTCATCTTCAGTGTCTTTCATCAGTGTTACATAGTTTTCAGAGTATAGGTCTTTCACCACTTTGGTTAGGTTTATTCCTAGGTATCTTATTATTTTGAGTGCAATTGTAAATGGAATTGTTTTCTTAATTTCTCTTTCTGCTGCTTCATTATTGGCATTTAGAAATGCAACCAGTTTCTGTACATTGATTTTGTATCTGTATTTGTTTATTGACAAGTTCATTGACTTTACTGTATTTGTTTATCAGTTCTAGCAGTTTTTGGTATAGTCTTTAGGGTTTTCTCTATAGAGTATCAGGTCATCTTTATTTTTTTTAATATTTATTTATTTGACAGAGAGGGAGAGCAGGAACACAAGCAGGGGGAGTGGGAGAGGGAGAAGCAGGCTTCCTGCTGAGCAGGAAGCCCAATGTGGGGCTCAATCCTGGGACCCTGGGATCATGATCTGAGCCGAAGGCAGACGCCCAATGACTGAGCCACCCAGGTGCCCCCATGTCATCTTTAAATAGTGAAAGTTTTACTTCTTTACCAATTTTGATTCCTTTTATTTTTTTAAATAGTGAAAGTTTAGCTTCTTTACTGATTTTGATTCCTTTTCTTTCTTTTTGTTGTCTGATTGCTGAGGCTAGGACTTCTAGTACTTTGTTGAATAAGAGTAGACATCCTTGTTTTATTCCTGACCTTAGGGGAAAAGCTCTCAGTTTTCCCCCATTGAGGAGGATGTTAGCTGTGAGTTTTTCATAGATGGACTTTATTATGTTGAGGTATGTTCTCTCTAAGCCTATTTTATTGAGGGTTTTTAATAAAAAATGTTGTACTTTATCAAATGCTTTTTCTGCATCTGTTGAAATGATCATACGGCTTTTATCATTTCTCCTGTTGATGTGATGTATCATGTTGGATTTACGAATATTGAACTATCCTTGAAACCCAGGAATAAATCCCACTTGATCATGGTGAATGATTTTTTTAAATATATTATTGGATTTGGTTTGCTAGTACTGAGAATTTTTGCATCTGTGTTCATCAGGAATATTGGCCTGTAGTTCTCTTTTTTAGTGGTGTCCTTATCTGGCTTTGGTATAAGAGTAATGCTGGCCTCATATAATGAATTTGGAAGTTTTCCTTCCTTTTCTATTTTTTTGGAATAGTTTGAGAAGAATTGGTATTAACTCTTCTTTAAATATTTGATAGATTCACCTATGAAGCCATCTGGTCCTGAGCTTTTGTTTATTGGGAGTTTTTTGATTACTGATTTAATTTCTTTGCTGGTTACTGGTCTGTTCAACTTTTCTGTTTTTCCTCTTCAGTTTTGGTAGCTTATGTGTTCCTAAGAATGTATCCATTTCTTCTAGGTTGTCCAATTTGTTGGCATATACTTTTTCATAATATTCTCTTATAATTGTTTGCATTTCCATAGTGGTGTTATTTCTCCTCTCATTTGTGATTTTGAATCCTTTTTCTTTTTGATGAGTCTGGCTAGAGATTCATTAATTTATTTTTTTTCAAAAATCTAGCTCCTAGTTTCATTTATCTGTTCTATTTTTTTCCTTTTCTGTATCATTGATTTCTGCTATAATCTTTATTATTTCCTTCCTTCTGCTGGTTTTGAGCTTTGTTTATTCTTTATTTAGCTCCTTCAGGTGTAAGATTAGGTTGTTTAGGATTTTCCTTGCTTCTTGACATAGGCCTATATTGCTATAAACTTTCCTTTTACAACTGCTTTTGCTGTTTCCCAGATGTTTTGGACTATTGTGTTTTCATTTTCATTTGTGTCCGTGTACTTTTTTATTCTTCAATTTCTTGGTTGTCCCATTTGTTGTTAAGTAGTGTGTAATTTAATCTCCATGTATTTGTGGACTACCCAGATTTTTTCTTTTGGTTGACTTCTAGTATTGTGGTTAGAAAGATGCATGGTATGACTTTGATATCCTTTAATTTGGTGAGGCTTGTTTTACAGGTTAATATGTGATCTATTCTGGAGAATGTTCCATATGCACTTGAAAAGAATTTTGCTGTTTTAGGATGGAATGTTCTGAATATATCTGTTAAATCCATCTGGTTCACTGTGTCTTTCAAAGCCATTATTTCCTTGTTGATTTTCTGTTTAGATCTGTCCATTGAATTAAGTGGGGTATTAAAGTCCTCTACAATTATTGTATTATTATCAATTAGTTCCATTATGTTTGTCATTAACTTTTTTTTTTAAGATTTTATTTATTTATTTGACAGAGACAGAGACAGTGAGAGCAGGAACACAAGCAGGGGGAGTGGGAGAGGGAGAAGCAGGCTTCCTGCCGAGCAGGGAGCCCGATGTGGGGCTCAATCCCAGGACTCTGGGATCATGACCTGAGCTGAAAGCAGACGCTTGATGACTGAGCTACCCAGGTGCCCGTGCCATTAACTGTTTTATGTGTTTGGGTGCTTCCATGTTGGATGCATAAATATTTGCAATTATATCTTATTGGATATTCCTCTTTATTATCGTATAGTGTCCTTCTTTGCCTCCTCTTAACAGTTTTTCTTTTAAAGTCTATTTTGTCCAATGTAACTACTGCTACTCCAACTTTCCTTTGACATCCATTTGCATGGCTAGTGTTACTCCAGCCCCTCTCAATCTGCAGGTGTTTGAGGTCTAAAATGAGTTTCTTATAGACAACATATAGTTGGGTCTTGTGTTTTTATACATTTTGTCACCCTGTATCTTTTGATTGGAGCATTTAATTATACATTTACATCCAAAGTTATTGGGTTTTTTTTAAAGATTTTATTTATTTGACAGAGCGAGAGAGCACAAGCAGGGGCAACAGCAGAGGGAGAGGGAGAAGCAGGCTCCCCACTGAGCAGAAAGCCAGACATGGGGCTTGATCCCGGAACCCTGGGATCATGACCTGAGCTGAAGGCAGACGCTTAACCATCTGAGCCACCCAGGTGCCCCACAAAGTTAGTGTTGAGAGATATGCATTTATTGTCATTTTATTATTTGTTTTGTGGTTTCTGTAGATTTTCTTTTTCTTGTCTTTCTTTCATAGTTTGCTGATTTTCTTCAGTCATGTATTTGGATTTCTTTATTTGCATGTTTATTATTGGTTTTTGATATATGGTTACTATTAGGTTAGTATATAACCTCTTCTGTATGTAGGAGTCTACATTAAGTTGATGGTCATTTAAATTCTAACCCATTCTTTATTCCTCTCCTCCCCATATTTTAGTATATGTTTCATATTTTATATCCATTTATTTTGTGAGTTCCTTGACTTTTTTTAAAGGAAATATTCATTTTTACTGCTTTTGTGTTTCCTACCTTTATATTGTCACTTTGGGTCTCTCCTTTGCACTCAGAAAGTCCCCTTTAATATTTTTTGCATGGTTGGTTTAGTGGTCATGAATTTCTTTAGTTTTTGTCTGGGGAAACTCTTTATCTCTCTTTCTATTCTGAATGATAGCCTTGCTGGATAGAGTATTCTTGGGTGCAGATTTTTCCTATTCAAGACTTTGAATATATTGTGCCACTCCCTTCTGGCTTCTTTCAAAGTTTCTGCTGAAAAATCTCCTGATAGCGTTATGGGTTTTCCCCTGTATGTTACTGTCTTTTGTCTTGCTGCTTTTAAGAATTTTTTTTTCTTTTCACTATATTTTGTCAATTTGCAATATATCTTGGTGTGGATATGTTTTTGTTGATTTTGATGGGGTCCTTTGTATCTCCTGGATCTGGAGATCTCTTTCCTTCCCCAGATGAGAGAAGTTTTCAGCTATTTCTTCTTCCAATAAATTTCCTGCCCCCTTTTCTCTCTCTTCTTCTGGGACTCCTATAATAACAATGTTACTATGTTTGATGGTCACTGAGTTCCCTACGTCTGTTGTCATTTTGCATAATTCTTTTTTCTTTTGTTCAGCTTGATTACTTTCCATTACTGTCTTCTAAGTCTCTAATTCATTCCTTTGCTTCTTCCAGCCTGTTGTTCATTCCATGAAGTGTGTTTCTCATTTTGCTTATTAAGCCCTTTATCTCTGCTATGGTATTCCTTATCTCTGTGTTAAGGATTTCACTTAAACTCTTCTCAAGTTCAGTGAGTAATCTTATGATCATTACTTTAAATTCTCCATCAAGCATGTTACTCATATCTGTTTCACTTAGATCTCTGGCCATCACCATGGCCATATCCTGTTCTTTGAGCTGGGATAAATTTTTCTGTCTTCTCATTTTATCTAAATCTCAGTGCTTGTTTGTCTGTGTTAGGAAAGTCAGCTGTGCCTGTTCTTGAGGGTAATGGCCTTCTGAAGAAGAGTTCCTATGGTACTCTCCAGTGTAGTGTTCCCTGTTCCAAAGAGGCAGAAAATTCAGGGAATGTCTCCAGTGTGTGCTGTATGTGCTCTGTTCTTTTGTCCTGGCTGCTTTATCCTTCAGGCCAGTCATCTGTAGAGGTTCTCTGCCTATTGTGGGCAGTGTTTTGTCCCTAGCTTGAATGTGGTGTTTTAACTAGGTGTGCTCTGGTCTACTTGTCAAGTGAGACCTGTCACCCATGCCTCTGGAACTGAGGCACCACAAAACTCCTGGGTTGGGAGATGCAGTATGAATAGGGGTTTGGGCTGGTCTTCTGGGGGAGAGGGCCTGCTGTGCTAGGATTGAGAAAAGCATGACTGGGAGGGGCAGTTATACCAGTGTGTGGGAGGTTGGTGGTCTTGGTATAAGGAAATTAAGGAGCAGTTTGGGCTGCACTGGTTCCTGCAGGTGGCCCTGTGCTTATGCTGAGGTGCAGGGAAAGGAGATGGCTCTGACCAGTTCCTTTGTTCCCAGAGGAGTCTCTCCATGAATGCCTCCTCTCTGGGATGTGCTTCAAGGTGAGCAGATGACCTCCCTTCTGTGTATTCCAGGTGCTCTTCAGATCTCTGTTTCCATGCTGTGTGTCTGCTGGTTGTTTGCCTTCTTTCTCTCCAAGAGCAGCACAATGCCCTTAGGGCTCTATCCCAGTGCCACCCACTACCTTTAAAACTCTAGGCTTTAAGCCCTGTTGCTTGCTTGAACTCAGGAAATTCAGCCCCTCTTGCTTTCCAAGCCAATTGCTATGGGAATTTATTTTCCCCATGTACTCCCCTGTGTGCTGGTCCATCTCTCACCCTTCTCCAACTACAGCAGCCATGATCTGTTTCTCTCCCAAGTTGCATCTCCACACTTCGTACCTTCTTTGATGTGGCCTTTTCTCTGTCTTTAGTTGTGGAGTTTGTTCTGTTAGTCTTCAGGTCAGTTTCTGGGGTATGTAGGATGATTTGATATTTATCTAGTTGTATTTGTGGCATGGGGTCCTCCTGCTCTGCCACCATCTTCCAACTCCTGGAAGTGTTTATTTTTATCATTTTTATATTCAGATGAGTATAAAGTAACCATTGTTAATTTGTAGATTACTTAACCCAGTGCTTGTCAAAGTTGGTGTTGTGAAATGCTGGTGGGTAGGTCATAGTACAAAATCAGTTTAATGCAAATGAAGATACTTTGAGAATGAATAGAGGTTCAGTTAATAATTATACTGGAACAAGAGGCCTAAAACATCAACTGCCTTGGACATACTAGAATTATGGTCACCTTAGTCACAACTGTCCTGAAGTTTGCTGCACACTACTTGAATAATAAAATACTAACATATGTAAATAGGAACACATTGAAAGTGCTTGCTCATTTATAGCTTAAAATACTTAAGTGGAAGAAAATTTATTACAAATTTGTGTTATGTTTCTAATTATAAATATCCTTAAGTAGCTTTACATAAATGTTATAAGGTAACAGCAGCAAGGTCAATGCTTTAGAGTTAAATGCACATGAGCTAAACAATGTGAACTAAAATTTTTAGAAAACTGAATTTTTGTTCAAAATAGGGTTTATCATTTGTACTAATTTGCTTGTTTTCTTGTTTGAATTCCCAAAGAGGCCTGACTCCTACTTACCTCCTTTTGAAAATATCCTCTCCCTCATCTAGGACCATTTCCTAAAAATTCTATCTCAAGTTAATCTGAAATATCAATGGGAGATCATTTCAATTTTAAAATCTCAACATCAAACTAAGTTTCAGGTAACATTCTTTAATCTTAGTCACTTCTAATTCATTTGTTCCTGATTTTGATGAGCAGGGATATGGACAGAAACCCCTTCTGTTGGTGCAACCTACCATGATCTTCCTTTTCCTTCTTCTCCCATGACATGGTTTGAACTACCCAGTTTCATGCTTATAACCCAGGAGTATGGGTTTAGTTATGTCACTAATGGGAGTGCCAGTCAAGTTTAGGAACTAGCACTTTTGTGAGCAGCAGGAATTTCCTTACCCTCCTTTTTGTTTTTTTAATTTTTAGTAGTCTCCATGGCCAGCAAGGAGCCCAGTGTAGGGCTTGAAATCACAACCCTGAGATCAAGACCTAAACTGAGATCAAGAGTCGGACGTTTAACTGACTGAGCCACCCAGGCGCCCCTCCATTTTTTTTTTTCCAAACAAAATCTGGAGTGCAAAAAACCTAGCAGATCTGGGCTTATGACAAAATGGCATGGCCAGTTTGGGGAGTTTTATCTTATTTTTCTCAAAAAGTAAGTACAATCATTTTACTGGGTCTAAGACTTCAATTTTTAACAAATCCACAGAAAATAAGACCCAAGGGTCTTACGGAGAATTATCTGTAACATATGCAATCTGTAAGAGAAAGTGTCATATATGCATCTTGTGCATCATTTTTTTGGCAGATGATTTCTTTCCATTATTAAATTGTTCTAACTTACATGAAAAGGGGAAAAATAAATGCAGTTATATTTGCTGTATTCCTAGGAAGAGTAGATCTAGAAACTAATTATGTAGGAAGTTTATGGGAGGGTTCACAAATACTGGTGTTGGATTTATAATTACATACTTCCATGTATTATTCTCAAATAGTGTCATGCATTTTGATTTTTTTAATATAATGATATACATTGAGAAAATACTTAGGAGTAAATGCCAGCAAAGATATATAGATATAGTCTTAGTACAGTAAGCTCTCAAAACTACTTTTGATTTTTCTTCTCTAAGATTTTGTTGTTGGTGATAAAAGTGCATTGGTTTCCTAGGGCTGCCATAACAAAGTGATGGGTGGCTTAAACAAGAGATATTTGTTTTCTTATAGTTCTGGGGGCTAGAATCCAAGATCAAGATGCCATCACAGTTGGTTTCTGGTGAAGTCTCTTTTCCTGGCTTATAGAGTGCCGCCTTCTGGCTGTGTGCTCCCACAGCCTTTCCTTAGTATGTACACCCTGAGACCTCTACTCTCTTTTCCTCTCCTTATAACAGTTCTGTCAGATTAGGGCCCTCCCCTTATGACCTCATTTCACCTTACTTACCTCCCTACAGGCCCTATCAATACTGTTGCCCTTTTCTCCCTTCACTTCAATTGCCTAACTAAACCTCATCTAAGAATAAATCCGAATCTCTGCCTTCTGTGACCTAGTACCTGGACAGTGAATTCATGATCATGAACCTCAAGGAGACCATTGGGGACCAGACAGCCTTTCTGTACTTCTTTTGTCCATTTGTTCCTTCACTGTCTTAGATAATTGTTTCACTTTATTCTCCTCAAATCCCCCAATGCCTTCATAATTTTCACATTTGATTATTTCAATGAGAACAGCTCTCAGACGTCAACATCCTCACTCACTCACCATTCCAACTTAACGTGACTATACAAATCTGCAAATAACTCGCCTTTAATTGAGTTACTAAAAATGAACTGTTCGTGGTCATAAATAATGCCAAGTCCTCTACTTGTTCAGGGTCCCATTGTTCTCCCCTTCTGAAGGGCTGAATGGCAGATCTCCCTTTTCTCCTCCATCATGTCTTCAGTATCTCCTGCGTCATTCCATCAGCATACAAACAGGCTGTTATTTCTCTCACTTAAAATGCCTTCTCTTGTTCCCACTTCCACCACATTAATCAGCCTATTTTCTCTGTCATCTAATTCAGCAAAACTTCTCAAAATTATTACCGAGAATCATCCCATTCTCCTCACATCTTCTTCCATCTGGCTTTCACTTCCAAATTCCTTCAACACCATACTCTTCAAGGTCACCAGCAACCTTACACTGAGAACAAATCTTTGGTGCATGAATTAATAAAATTCTAAACACAGAGTGGTAAATGGATCTGAACAACCTTTGCCTAAGTCATGATTTTGCTGGGAGCGAGGCATGGTTAAGTGTTGATGGTTGCTGTTACTAGCATAATAACAGTTATAAGAGTAAAGAAACTAATATTTTTCTCAGCAGAAAGGAGTAGTACTGAAAAACAAATCAAATTCCTAGGAAACAACTAAAAAATTTTTCACCATTTTAATGTGTCTATTGATGTGCTAACAAGTGTATTCTTAATTTCTGATAGTTTCCAAACATTTTAATCATCCCCCAAAATTATTCATAAATTGTTTTGCACAGAAATGCATCAATGCGAATCACTGTAATACAGAATTTTTTTTTTTTTTAATTACTGGTGCGAGGGTGCCTGGGTGGCTCAGTCAGGTAAGTGGCCGACTTTTGATTTCAGCTCAGGTCATGATCCTCAAAGTCCTGGGTTAGCTGCATCTGGCTCCATGCTCAGTGGGGAGTCTGCTTGAGGATTCTCTTTCTCCCTTTGCCCCTCCCCCTGCTGATGCTGTCTGTTTCTCTCCCTCTTTCAAATAAATAAATCTTTAAAAAAACATACTGCTGGGGCAGCTGGCAACAAGTGGTCCCATAAAGAAATTTTTGCACTATCCAGGGTTATGATATCTTGGGCTCACCAACAACCTAAGGCTGTTGCTTCCACATTCTAAGGGAATCACAGTAGGACTGGTAGTAATATCAAGATGGAAAGAAATGTAAACTTTTTTGTCTAACAACAACAACAAAACTTGAGGTCACTGTGAAATGATGACTTCTTATACTAAGGCCTGGACCAAGTACATGTTTTAAAAATGTGTTAAAATTGTGGTACTTATCTTATGTATTTTTTGTTACTTTACACACGTTGACATAAAAAGCAGAAAATCAAAGTGATAATGTTTGTGAGTAAACGGTATAGACTTTAGCAGTTAAATTCCATTGATTTGGAAGAAACGGTTCCCTCCTGCACCCCACAGGCCTGCAGGAAGTATAGGGATTGAGGTTGGTAGGTTCATGCCCAGGGTCTGCAAACCCCAGGTCACTGTCAGTTCCATCCTAGAATAGCCTCATGAAATGGGAAGGTCCTCTATTCACAAACTTTTGAATCCTCTTGAGCAACAATTAAAAAGTCCATAAAATAAGTTTTCATCATATCTGACTCCTTTTATTAATTCATTTGATTAGGAGAGTGCATGTGGTTAGATTTGGTAGAATGGGAAATCAAAAATTTAACCTCCTGGGGGAAGGAAAGTAAATTTTGTGTTTTTTGGGGGGGTGTTTTTTTCGTTGTTGTTGTTGTTTTCACTCCTCCAGGTTTTATGCTATCCTTAGACATTTCTAAGCTCATTAGTTTCCCTCTTCATAAAATAAATCTGAAATTACATGTTCTATTTTGTTTATCACAATTTGATAAGGGCTAAAATAACTTTCAAGAAAGAGGAGAAATCCAAGGATGGCCCCAGAGGGTTATAGATGTGGCCAAGAATGTTCCAGCAGAGAGTCTAGGTCAATCCAGGTTGCAGACATAAATGACAAAGCAGAGTTTCTTCTTGAGGTTGTCCCTGAAGACTCAAATCAGCATCTCAAAAATCGTCTGGTTCCCATCCCATCCCTTTGGGATCAAAATCACAGACCTGACCTGGGAATCTGAATTTTGCATGCTCCCCAGCCACCTCTCATCATATAGTACAGCTTGGAAAACATAGCTCTTCAAATTAAAGGTAATCAAGGCATTTCTTCACCAGTGGTTCTCAAACTTTAGATTAAACCAGCAAGCAGTGGGCCATAGTCCCTTTAAAAATTAAACAATAAAGAGAGCAACTTTCCTGTCTCAGCTGCTTGAATTAAGATAATTAAGGCATAGATGAAAATGTACAGTATGTCCCATAAGCCAGTGAGTCTGCACCTGTTCATTTGAATATTTTGTTCAAACCCTGCTAGTGAAAATGTCTCCCATTTATTTAGCATTCTTTGGCTTCATAATTCTCCCTAAATTATTCCATTTTTATGAGACCATAGGTCTGTCTTTTGACTGGTGTGAATTACACTGTAGTCAATTGGAGCAAGAAGAAATCAAACATTTCCATTTATTAGTAATCATTTGTCCTGGAAAATAGTATATTTCTTCCAAGTGAAGCAAATAATTTAATCTTGTGTTTGAAATTTTTTATACTTTCACACACTTCCTGCATTACCTTATTTTAGAATTTAATCCCTAGAAGATTCTTTTAATGTTTAAATTTTATGCAGACTTGGAATGATGAATAAATTTAGATACGGCAAATGAATAAATTCCTTTTTGGTTCTTCAACTTCCCGTGCAATTTTATTAAGTACCCTTTATGAACAGAGAAACCATTAAAAAGAAACCAACAACCCCTAAAGAGAATTTTTAAAAAATGAAATACATGTCATAGCCCCTACTTTTAAGGAGTTACTATTGAACTACATTGAGGTCTACACAGCCACCAATAAATTGAGATTTTTTTGGAGCTGGGTCTACAATCTGTGTGGAAATTTCCAAGAAACATTAGCCCTGTGCAATCCCTTCTTCTATATTCTGTCGATATATACTGATGTGTATCAGTATATATGTATATATACATATATATACACATATATATATGTGTATCAGATTAATTTATGTATCATTTAGGATGGCCAATTTATGTCAATGTGGCTAAACTGCAGTCCCCAGATATTGAATCAAACATTGATCTAGGTGTTGCTGTGAAGGTGCTTTATAGATGATGTGATGGACATTTCTAATTCAATGAGTTTAAATAAGGGAGATTATCATAAATCTGGGTGGACCTGACTTAATCAGTTGAAGGCTTTGGTTTTTTTAAGAGTTAAGATTTCCCTGAGGAATAAATTCCCCTGTAGACAGCAGATTCAGCCTGTGCCTGAGAGTTCCAGCCTGTCTTCCTGACATCCTGCCTTAGGAGTTTGGACTGACTTAGCCAGCTACAATCATGTAAGCTAATTCCTTGAAGTGAATCTATTTCCTCCTGGTTCTGTTTCTTTCTTTCTTTTTTTAAATTCATGTATTCATTCATACATGTGTTTAATTTTAAACACTAAATATGGAATTAGATGCTAGAGATTCAAATTATTCCGTGCTTGAGTAATAGCTTCAGTATAAGCAAGGACAGCACGGAGACCTCAAACAACACTGAGTTGCTAGACTGTAAGATACAAGGCTAAGCATAGTAATTGATAAGACCTGAGAGAATGTTATTTGAGGACTTGCTGTGAGCCAAGCACTATACTGAAAAGCTTCACATGGAACAATTAGTCAATTACACCCTGTGCAATAAGTACTCATATTCAGCCTATGTTAGCAACAAGGAGACTTATGCATAGAATAACCAGGTAAAACTTGCTCAAGAGCGTTCAGCTTCAATGTGTTTCCTTAATGATATATACTACAGAGCATCTCTTATATTCTTATTCACCATCCATATATTTTCTTTGATGAATGTCTGCTAAGGTCTTTGTACCATTTTTATTTTTGGACCAAGTTTGTTTCCTTATTGTTGAGTTTTAAGAGTTCTCTGTATATTTTGGATAAGAGTCCTTTATCAGATGTGTCTTTTGAAAGTCTTTTCTCCCAGTCTGTGGCTTGTCTTTTCAATCTCTTGACAGTGTCTTTCACAGAGAAGTTTTTTATTGTAATGAAATCCAGCTTATTAATTCTTTGTCATGGATCATGTTTTTGATGTTGTATCTAAAAAAAACCATCACCAAACCCAAAGTCATTTAGGTTTTCTCCTGTTATCTTGGAGTTTTATAGTTGTGTGTCTGTGGATCACTTTGAGTTCATTTTTATGAAGGGTGTAAGATTTGTGCGTAGATTCATTTTTTTGCATGTTGATGTCCAGTTGTTCCAGCACCATTTGTTGACTTTCATGCCATTTTTCAGTTGAGTTGTTTGTCTTTTCTTACTCATTTTAGGAGTTCTTTATATATGCTGTCTTCATATTTACCCAGTCGTGTATTATATATATCTTCTTACAGTTTGTAACTGGTATTTTCACTTTTCTTTGGAGTATCTTTAGATTAACAAAAATTTTTAATTTTAATATTGTCACATTTATCCATCTTTCATAATTAATACTTTCTATGTCTTGATATGTCTTTCTGTACCTCAGTATCTGGAAGATATTCAACTATATTTTCTACTTAGACTTTCAAAGTTTTGTTTTTGACATTTAAGTCTATAAACCACCTTGACTGATTTTTATGAAGGATCCAGTCTCATCTTTCCCCAAAAGTCTCTTAATATCTATTGCATGGAAAATAAAGTGACAAAGATCACTTTTATCACAAAGCAAATCTCATGACTAGACCTCAATTCAAGGCAAGGGATGGCATGGGAGTGTAGTCTTTCCATATGCCTGATAGAACTGGAAATATTTGGTGGATAGCACTAATAATGCCATGTATCCACTGAGCTGGAGCTTTTGCACCAGACTTTATCATAGATGTTAAAGATCTAGGGTAGATACAGTAGACAAAGTATCTGTCTTCATGAAGATTGCATTCTCATTGGAAAGAGACAATAAATAGCATTTTAGCCAAGAAGGTCACACAGATTCAGAATAAGTCATAACCCTAGAACATTGCCTCCTATCAAAAATCTCCTTGGGCAAAACCACCTTGCACCAGGAATCAATTTAATCCACACTCTGGAATTGACACTGAAATTGAACCATACAGCTAAAATTGAAGTGACTTTGTGCTAACTGTATAGTCCAACTTGGCGATGGAACTGGCTGAAGTAAAAACCCAGATGACTTTTTTTTTGGACTTAAAGTTCATATACATGCAACATACAGTGGTCAAAATAGTTCCCCTTTGTTAAGTTATGCAAGTTAATTGCATAGATCAGCACTATGGATGAGTCATTTACTCTCTGAAGGCTTCTGATCTGAGTTCTTTGAAAAGGAATAAATGCGCTGTCACTTCCTTTAAAGTGCTATAGATATGTGTGGAGTTTCCTTTCCGAGCATCTCATTTGATTCATCAGAGAAAGAGCAAAAAACATAGTATTCTTATTCATTTGCATTACCCCCAACTTCAATCAGTCAACACATGGAGGATTCTTTACTAACGTAAGCATTCCAGGTTCAGTTCTCATGTGCTCTCCTCATATTTTCATTTATATTCTGAGTCTGTGAATAGTCATTCTGCATTGCTAGTTTTCATTAAGAGGTAAATGGGAGGGAGTTTCAAGAAAAGATAATGTGTGTATTGCAAATGGAAAGATATAATTCTTATCAAGTCTATTCTCGTTTACCATTAGCAATCAAATGACCTGAGCTTTATTCTAAACTATACAAGCTAATAACTTAAATTACCATTCAAATAAGCAGACATATAACAGCATGGTGCCAACCTCAACTGTTCCTGTTAAAGAACAGAGTAAACACCAAAATAAAAAGGCTTCTGTAACCTTATAACTAAGTATGTTATCTTTAGAATTTCCATGGATAATAGATAAAAGTCTATTGATTCATGAATTTGAAAAAAGAAAAACGATGTGGAAGAAAGTTCCATATCTATTAGAATTGACTTTGAGAGTTAGGATAGAATACAAATGCCCTGGCAATTGCTTTTGGGTGATTTTGAAATGAGGTAAACTCTTGATATAATTTAAAAAATAAATTAATCTCAAATATATCAAGCAAATGCTTGTCTTTTTTTTAGGTTACAGGGATAGTTTATTCCTATTCAATTTTTTTTTTACTCACTAGATTATGGATTTATTACAAAGAATATTAAAAGATAGAAATTAACAGCCAGAGGAAGTGATGCATAGGGCAGGGTTTCAAACAAAGGAGCTTCTGTCCTTGCAGATTTTGAGGCTCAGCATGGTGGCACATACAAATGCTCACCAATCTCGAAGCTCTTCATTTTCAGCGATTTTTGAGAGACATTACTACTTTCTAATTCAAGGCACTCATCCCTTTTTGGACCATTTCAACATCTTAATGAATCTCCTGGCTTTTTTTCTGATTGACATCCCAACCACTTCTCCATAGGGCAGCCAGAGCAACCTTTTTAAAAGATGTAAATCATGTCAGATTGCTCTCTCCATAAAACCTGTCAGTGCCTTTGTCATCAGATGGATCAAAAACCCCAATCTCCTTACTGGAACTGCCAAGTTCCTGAAAAATTTGACCATGAACTACATTTCCAGTCTCACCTCATTGTTCTTTTCCTCTCAGTTTATGCTGTTGTGTTGCAGTGGTATTGCATTTTCAAGCATGGTATTTTATTTTATTTTCAAGCATGGTATTTAATTTTATACAAAGGCAAAATTTGTTCTGTTGATATTTAATTTTCTTTCCATTTTTGGCAATAATGCATACTGCTGCTGCACATATTCTTGTACACAGGTGTGCATACTTTTGTTGAGTGCATTTTTGTTGAGTGTTTAGCTAGAAGTGAAAATGCTAGCTTCATGCAAAAGCTTATATTCAGTATTAGTAGATAATACCACATGGTTTTGCAATATGGTTATACCAACTGACACCCCAACCAAGAGTAAATGAGAGTAGATACACTCACATTCTCTCTGCCATTAACTGTCTTGAGGGTTTAGCCTATTGTATCTCATTGTGGCTCCCCTCCCAACAGGGATTTTTTGTTGTTGTTAATATTATTAGGGAATAATTATGTTTAGCCTATAGCTTGCCTTTTTATTTTATTAATCGTGTCCTTTGATAAGCTTTAATTTTTATTAAATCTATTTTATGATGTTTTTCCTCTGTGGTTTGTGCTGTGTTCTGCCTAGGAAATCTTGGCATAACTAAAGGTTTCAAAGTTACTTTTTTTTTTTCTAGAAGCTTTATAATTTCAGCTTCTCAATTTAATTCTGGAATACATTTCAAGTTAATTTCTATATATGGTGTGATATGGATCAAATTCCCACTATTTTCATACAGATATTTAATTGAGTCAGTGTTCTTAAAGTTTTTCCTTACTTTCTTTATTTTTGAAAATCAGTTGACCATACATGTGGATCTGTGTCTGAAATCTCTATTCTGCTCTGTTGATCAATGTATGAAACCATTGTCCGTATCCCATGTCTAGATTACTATAGCTCTATAATATATTCTAAAATTAGGTAATTTTGTTATTTTTCTTTTTTAAAGATTTTATTTATTTGACAGAGAGTGTGCACACACAAGCTGGGAGAGTGGCAGGGAGAGGGAGAAGCAGGCCTTCTCAGAGCAGGGAACCCCATATGGAACTCCATCCCAGAACCCTGGGCTTATGACCTGAGCCAAGGCAGACCCTCAACTGACTGAGCCACCTAGGTGCCCTTGTTGTTCTTTTTCAAAATCGTTTTGGCTAGTCTAAGACCTCTACATTTGTATATATATATTAGGATCAACTTATCGATATATAACTACCCCCCCACCTCCCACCCCCCTGCCAGAAGCCAACCTTCCTGCAACTTTTATTGTAATTGAGTTGAATCAATAGACCAACTGGGAAGAATTAATGACTTTATAAACATGAGAATGGTATAGCTCCCCATGTACATAAATCTTTCCACATTTCTCTCAATATCTTTTTAGCTTTTAACTCTAGAATATTTTATATATGTTTAAAACTTGATCCCTAGGTGTTTTATGTCTTTTAATATTAATTTTAAATAGTCTTGATTTTTAAAAATTTATTTGTATATAGGAACACAGTTATTTTTTGTATATACCTTATATCCCAAAGTCATGTTGACTTCAACTTACCTAGTTTAGTATAAATGTAGTAGACTCTTTAGGTTCCTTTGAGTTTTCTGTATATATAAAATCATGCTATATGCAAATACTGTTGTACCTTTCCATTCCCAATTGTTCTGCCTTTTATTTCTTCCTTTCTGGTTTTTTTTTTTTTTTTTTTTTTCCTTATTATATTGGTTTAGACCTTTAGTGAATACTGACTGGAAATGATGAGAGTGGATATGTTGGTTTTGGACTTAATTTTAAAAGGAAGGGGTTCCATATTTTACCATTAATTATAATGTGAATTACAGGATTTTCATAGATGCCCTTTATCAGACTGAGGAAGTTTTTTCTTTTCTTGTCATAAATTAGTGTTGAATTTTGTTAAAAGTTTTCTTAATGTATCCAATGGATTACCTGGTTTTCTCTTGTTAATGTGGTAAATTAGTAAAGCAAGGTAATATATATATTTTTATATATATGTATAATTATAAATGTTTAAATATAATTTGCTAAAATTTTGTTTCAGATTTTTGCATCTCTGTTAGTGAGATTTGTCTATATTTTCTCTTCTTGTCAAATAAGTTAGATGGTTGTATTAGGTTAAGCTGGATTCAGAGAAAGACTTGTGAATTATTGCTGCCTCTTCTATATTCTGAAAGTTTTGTTTTTTTTTAGGCCTTAAGTTATTTTTTGCTTAAATGTTTGGTAACAATTCACCTATGATACCACCTGGGGGACATTGTTTGCCATTGATGGAAAGGGAAACTGCCTGTTTTTTTTTTTTTAAAGCTTCCATTCAAAGGAAGATTTTTGTCTCCTTACTAACAAATCACTAGTTCATAGTGCTCCTTAGGGGGCATGGTTCCATAGACTTTCCTGGCCTCCTCAACTTTGAGTAACTTTTTCTCCAGTCAAATATGTATTTGTTACTCCTGTTTACCCTTTTGTTTGCCATTTTCTAATGATTCATTTTACTATTTCTTGTATTTTATTCAAGTTCTCCCTCCTTCCCAAGGATATCAGTATCTTTTAGAAGACCACAGGACATGCCTTCTAAGTTTCTGTGACCTAGCACACAACATAGTACCATGTACATAGAGAGTCTCAAATGATGGGTGTTGATGAGGTTGATGGTGATGATGATTATAACTAGTGCAACCCAAATTACTAATTTATGGTCCAAATGCAGAAAAAAATCTTATTTTTTCTGCTCACCAACTTCAGTTCACAGATGTCTTAGATAAAATAAGTATACTCTCTCCCATTCCGAGGCCTTACTCCTAACCCCACAAATTACTCAAAACCCTTGGGGGATTTGTTAGGGGTAAGGGGTCAGTTCTGAGTTCTAATGCTAGAGAGAGGCAAAAAGAAAGACACCTGGTTTGTCTAATTGCACACTGGCTTTGGTATTAGTTGTTTAAGAGCAACACCATGTGGTCAGAGAGAGACATCTCCACATCCCTGGTGATCCTTAATGATTTGACCCTCCACCCATACCCAAAGTATGCCCCATACTGAACTTCAAAGTTAGGGCTCATATGCTCAGCATTTGTTCCTCATGAATTAATGAATATCATTGATACTTAAAATGGCTGTTAATATTAAGAAAAGAGACAATCAGAAATATGTGATTTCTGTGGAAACTGGTGAAGCCACTCTGGAGGACAGTATGGAGGCTCCTCAAAAAGTTAGAACTACCCTATGATCCAGCAATTGCACTACTAAGTATTTACCTGAAGGAGAAATACAGATTTGAAGGGGTACATGCATTCTGATGTTTATAGCAGCATTATCAACAATAGCCAAACTATGGATTGAGCCCAAATGTCCATCAACTGATGAATGGATAAAGAAGATGTGGTATATATATACAATGGAATATTACTCAGCCATCAAAAAGAATGAAATCTTGCCATTTGCAATGACGTGGATGGAGCTAGAGAGTATTATGTGAAGTGAAATAAGTCAGAGAAAGACAAATACCACATGATCTCACTCATATGGAATATAAGAAAGAAAACAGTTGAACATATGGGAAAGAAGAAAAATAGAGGGAAACAAATCATAAGAGACTCTTAACAATGGAGAACAAAGTGAGGGTTGATGGAAGGAGGTGGGTGGGGGATGGGTTAAGTGGGTGTTGGGTATTAAAGAGGGCACTTGTGATGAACAGCTGGTGTTGTATGTAAGTGGATGAATGGCTGAATTCGACTCCAGAAACCAATATTGCAATGTATGTTAACTAAAATTTAAATTAAAAAAAAAGAAATATGCGATTTCTGATGAAGAATACAGCCCAACTTTTGAAGGAAATGAATAAATAAGCAAATCACATTCAGCCTTTATGTTCAACTACCAATTTATCAGAAGCACTGATGATAGAGGAAAGCATTAAAGAGAAGAATGAGTTGTAATCTGCCAAATTCAGACTGTTGGAAGTTCTACAGGAAAGATGATCCACTTTCTTCAAGAAATAAATTGTAAGGGGAAAAAGGAGATGGAGAAAAACTTATAGATTAAAATAAATTTAAGAGCTCTCTCAATGAATTACAGGAGGCCTCATCTAGATTCCCATTGTAACAAACAGCTTATTTTCTATGGGACATTTATGACACATATTAGAAATATTAATATTGATGTTTACTATTAAAGCTTTATGAAATAAGGAATTATTGATTTTTTATAGGAGATGACCCATTTGGTGGTTATTTTATTTCCAGAGTTCCTATCTTTTAGAGATATATACTAAAACATTTCAGAATAAAACCTTATAATGTCTAGACCTGTTTCAAAACAGTATGAGTGTAAGGAATTTGTGAGGGAGGTAGATGAAATAAGATTGTCTTTGAACTGTTAATTTTGGAAGCTGGATGAGGATCATTATACCATTATATCAAATTTTATATGTGTTTAAAATGGCTATTTCAATATTGGATATTGAAAATACTGCTTTTGGGGGCACTTAGTTGGCTCAGTTGGTTAAGCATCCAGTTCTTGATTTTTGGATCAGGCCGTGATCTCAGGGTCATGAGATCGAGCCCTGCATCAGGCTCCTCACTGGGCATGGAGCCTTCTTAAGTTATTTTTCTCCCTCTTCTCCTCCACCCCCACCTCAGCCTTCACTGGCACCTGTCTCTCTCCTTCTAAAAAAAAAAAAAGGAAAAAAGAAAAGAGGGGCGCCTGGGTGGCTAAGTTGGTTAAGTGTCTGCCTTTGGCTCAGGTCATGATCTCAGGGTCCTGAGATAAAGCCCCTCATAGGTCTCCCTGCTGAGCAGGGAGTCTGCTTCTCCCTCTGCACCTCCCCACCCCACCACTTGTGAGTGCACGTGTTGTCTCTCTCTCAAATAAATTCTTTTAAAAAAAGAAAAAAGAAAGAAAATACCATTTTTCATAATAAAAAGTTTAAAAGTCTACAATAATAGCCATGATTTGGAAATTCTTAGGCTTTACTTCTCATAGAATACTTGACTCAAGGCAGGACGCCCCCACCAAAGCTACACAGTACGTGGACAAAGCAGATTTCATTTTGTGGTTGTCAGATCCTTTACAAAACCTCAAAAAAATTTCATAACCTCAAAACCTCAAAAGACTGAAATACAGTCGTGTTTCACTTAGAACCACTGAATTTTAAAAGCTTCAAAGAAAATATCATTAACAGTGCTAAGAAATTCTGTATACCAGGGCACCTGGGTGGCTCAGTCTTTAAGTGTCTGCCTTCAGCTCAGGTCATGATCCTGGGGTCCTGGGATCGAGCCCCGCATTGGGCTCCCTGCTCCGTGGGGAAGCCTGCTTCTCCCTCTCCCACTCCCCCTGCTTGTGTTCCCTCTCTCGCGGTGTCTGTCTCTGTCAAATAAATAAATAAAATCTTAAAAAAAAAAATTATACCATATGCTAATGAAGGCATTTTTATGAGTTTTCTAGGGTGGCGAGTCAGTCAAAATTTATTAATGTGAATGAAGACTATAATTTTTGCCAGTATGCACAAATATCTTACATATTAAGGAGAAAGGCAGCAATAAAATGATATTAAACAATGCAGAAAAGCTTTAAAATTTATTATACAATGTGTACAAAGGGTTATAATTCAAAATCTATTTCCAGATTTGGGAGCCACACTGAGTTAACTAATATACTTTAATCAATGTTATATATTACCTTAAAAGATCAAAGAAAGTAGATAGATGATGATAGATAGATGATAGAGATACAGATACATAGAGATAGATGATAGATGATGATAGATGATAGGTAGATAGATGAAAAAAAATATTCTTCATTTTATTGCCTATGATATGTTAGGAAAATTAATAACATTGATATTGATATACGATCAAGCTAATGTTCTCTAAAAAGAATTATGAATAAATTTTCACTTGGATTTGGCATTTATTTAGTTATTTATGTGTTTCAGCAGGCTGGAAAACTGGAAACTTGTGTAATTGTTGATGTAGTCTTGAGTCTGAAATCTGTAAGACAGGCTGGTCGATTGAAAACTCAAGCAGGTTTTCTTTCTAAGTTTTGCAAATCCCTTCTCCACAACCTCAGTTTTTACTCTTCAGGTCTCAACTTACTGAAAGAGAGCCACCCATCTTATTAAGGATAATCTCTTTCACTTAAAGCCAAATGATTGTAAATGTTAATCACATTTACAAAATACCATTACAGCAATATCTAGACAGTTGTTTGACCAAATAACTGGGCAGCATAGCCTGGCTAAGTTGACACATAAAATGAACCATCACAGGCATATTCTCTAAGCCATAAGGTTATTGATTGAGGGAGACCTTTAGGATCAAAGATCACTTGTGTTATATAATTAAAATTGGGTAATAAATATGTTTTTCATTTTTAGCCAAAGGAACCATATTGATATTATGCTACAGAAATGTTTGTTATGAATAATTATTTATTGAGCACCTACTATTTGCCAGAGATTGGAGCATTTAGTCTATTTACATTTATTTATTTTTTAATTTTTTGAGTATAGTTGACACACAATGTTATTTAGTTTCAGTTGTAAAACATAGTGGTTCAACCTCTATATACATTATGCTCTGCTCACTACAAGCAAGTATAGTTACCATCTGTCACTGTACAAACACTATTACAATACCATTGACTATATTTCCTGTCTGTGCCTTTTATTCCTGTGACTTATTGATTCCATAACTGGAAGCCTGTATCTTCAACCATTTGCTCATTCCTTCCACCTCTTCCCCTCAAGCAAACATCAGTTTTTAATCTATATTTACTCATCTGTTTCTGCTTTTTGTTTATTCATTTGTTCTGTTTAGATTCCACATTTGAGTCAAATCATGGTATTTGTCTTTCTCAGTCTGATTTGATTCACTTAGCATAATACCCTCTTGGTTTATCCACATTGCTTAAATGGCACAATTTCATAATTTTTCAAAAGTTATTTAAATTCTAGTTAACATACAGTGTAATATTAGTTTCAGGTGTACAATATAGTGATTCAACACTTCCATACAACACCTGGTGTTCATCACAACAAGTACAGTCCTTAATCCCCATCACCTATTTAACCCATCCCCCCACCACCTCCCCTCTGATAACCTTCAGTTTGTTCCCTATAGTTAAGTCTGTTCCTCAGTTTGCCTCTTCTTTTTCCCCATTGCTCATTTGTTTTGTTTCTTAAATTCCAAGTATGAGTGAAATCATATGGTATTTGTCTTTCTCTGACTGACTTCACTTAGCATAATACTTTCTAGCTCATGCATGCTGTTGCAAATGGCAATATTTCATTCTTTTTATGGCTGTGTAATATTTCATTTTATGTGTATATCACTTCTTATCTATTCATCAATCGATGGACACTTGGGCTATTTCCATAATTTGGCTGTTGTGGATAATGCTGCTATAAACATCAGGGTACATGTATCCCTTTGAATTAGTTTTTTTGTATTTGGGTAAATACCTAGTTGTGCAATTGCTGGATTGTAGGATAGTTCTACTTTTAACTTTTTGCAGAACCTTCATATTCTTTTCCACAGTGGCTGCACTAGTTTGCATTCCCACTGACAGTGCACAAGTGTTCCTTTTTCTCCTCATTGTTGCCAACACCTGCTGTTTTGTGTATGGTTGATTTTAGCCATTCTGACAGGTGTGAGGTGATATCTCATTGTAGTTTTCATTTTAATTTCCTTCATCAGTGATGTTAAGTATCTTTTCATGTGTCTGTTGGTCATCTGTATATCTTCTTTGGAAAAATGTCTGTTTAGGTCCTCTGCTTATTTTTTAATTGAATTTTTCTTTTTCTTTTTTTTTGGTGTTGAGTGGTATAAGTTCTTATATTTTGGGTATTAACCCCTTATCAGAGAGATCGTTTGCAAATATCTTCTTCCATTCAGTAGGTTGTCTTATTGTCTTGATGGTTCCCTTCATAGTATAAAAGCTTTTTATTTTGATGTAGTCCCAGTAGTTTATTTTTGCTTTTGTTTCCCTTGCCTCAGGAGACATATCTAAAAAAATGTCGCTATGGTCAGTGTCAGAAAGATTACTGCCTGTATTCTTCACTAGATTTTTATGGTTTCAGGTCTCACATTTAGGTCTTTAATCCATTTTGAGTTTATTTTTGTGTATGATGTAAGAAAGTTGTCCAGTTTTATACTTTAGCATGTAGCTGTCTAGTTTTCTGAGCACCATTTATTAAAAAGACTGTCTTTTCCCCCATTGAACATTCTTGCCTCCTTTGTCATAGATTAACTTACCATAAAAATATGGGTTTAATTTTGAGCTTTCTATTCTGTTCCACTGATCTATGTTATTATTTTTGTACCATATCATACTGTTTTGATTAGTTACAGATTTATGTGGTCTATCATGAAATTTGGAATTGTGATACCTCCCGGTTTGTTGTTCTTTCTCAAGATTTCTTTGGCTATTCAGGGTCTTTTGTGGGTCCATACAAATTTTAGTATTATTTGTTCTAGTTTTGTGAAAAATCCTTTTGGTATTTTGATAATGATTGCATCTAATCTGTAAATCACTTCGGTACTATGGACTTTTTAACAATATGAATTCTTCCAATCCATGAGCATGGGATACTTTTCCATTTGTGTGTGTTATCTTTAGTGTGTTCCATCAGTGTTTTAAAATTTTAAGGGTACAGGTGTTTCTCTTTGGTTAAGTTTATTCCTAGGTATTTTATTATTTTTGGTGCAATTGTAATTAGGATCATTTTCTAAATACTGTTTCTGCTACTTGTTATTGGAGTACAAGAATGCTACTTCTTTCTGTGTATTCATTTTGTGTCCTGCAATTTTACTGAGTTCATTTATTCAAGTAGGTTTTTGGTGGAGTTTTTAGGGTTTTTATGTATATATCATGTCATCTGCAAATAGTGACAGTTTAATTTCTCTTTACTAATATGGATGCATTTTATTTTTCCTGTGTGATTGCTGTGGCTAGGATTTTCAGTACTATGTTAAGGAAAAGTGGTGAGAGTAGTTATCCTTGTCTTGTTCTTGATTTTTAGGGAAAAGCTCTCAGTTTTTCACCATCAAGTATGATGTTAGCTGTGGATTTTTCACATATGGCCTTTATTATGTTGACATATGTTCCCTCTAAACCCACTTTGTTGAGAGTTTTTATCATGAATAGATGTTTAAATTTGTCAAGTGCTTTTTCTGGTCTATTGAGATAATCAGATGATATTTATCCTTTGTTTTGATGTGGTATATCAAGTTAATTTGTTAAGATTTTTGTTTGTCTGAGAAACTCTTTATCTCTCCTTCTATTCTGAATGATAGCCTTGCTGAATAGAGTAGTCTTGGCTGCAGATTTTTCCCATTCAGCACTTGGAATATATTATGCCACTTTCTTCTGGTGCACAAAGTTTCTGCTGAAAAATCAGCTGATAGCCTTAGGGCATTTTTAACTGTTTCCTTTTCTCTTGTTGCTTTTAAAGTTAACATTACTTTTTCCCATTTTAATTATTATGTGTCTTGGTGTGGACTTGGATTCATCTGTTTAGGGGCTTTCTGTGCCTTCTAGACCTGGATGTTTGTTTCCTTCTCCAGATCAGAGACGTCTTCAGTTATTAGTCCTTCAAATAAGTGTTCCATCCCCTTTTTCTCTTCTCCTTCTGGGATCCCTATAATGGGAATGTTGTTATACTTGAATATGTCAGATTTCCCTTAACCTATTCTCATTTTGTATTCCTTTTCCTTTTTTGCTATTCAGCGTAGTGGCTTTCCATTACCTGATCTTCCAGATCACTGATCCATTCTTCTGCCTATCCTAATCTGCTGTTGATTCCTTCTAGTGTATTTTTCATTTTGGTTATTGAATACTTCCTCTCTGATTGGTTCTCTTTTATGTTTTCTGTCTCTTTGCTGAAGTTCTCATCAAGATCTTCCTCTTTTCTCAAGTCCAGTGAGTGTCTTTATGACCATTACTTTGAATTTTTTATCAGGCATATTGTTTATCTCCATTTCATTTAGCTCTTTTACTGTGATTTGTCTTGTTCTTTCATTTGGGACATATTCCTCTGTCTCTTCAGTTTTTCTAATTCTGTGTTTGTTTCTATGTGTTAGGTAGGTCAACTATGTCTCTTCATCTTGAAAGCAGTGACCTTATGTAGAAGAGGTCTTGTGGTGCCCTATCATACAATTCCCTCAGTTACCAGAACTGGGCACTCGAGGGGTGTTCCCTGTGTGGGCTGCGTGTACCTTTTATTGTGGCTACTACAGTTACCTTCAGCCCAGCTGGCTGCAGTGACCCACTTTGCCTCTTGTGGTTGCAATGAGCAGAATATTCTGCCCCTCATGGTGTTGAGAAGTCAAGCTGTGGCTGTGTGGCTGCCATGGGCTTGTTGGTGGACAAGGCCAGTCCTCAGTCTAGTTGTCTGCATTTAGCCTCTCTGTCCCAAATGCAGGTGCATCCAAGGACAGGACTTGGGCAGATCACTAAGCAGTCTGGCTCCAGGTACTGTTTGCATGCTGATATGTACAGTTATCTGCCTCCCTCTTCATGGTAGGAGTTACTTTGGAGTGGTGGTGATCCCACTGGGGCTGCCTGCTGGGTGTGGTGGAGCAGAGGCCCCTTTGGAGGAATGCCTGTTGTGGCAGGTGGGTTGAATAGAGTAGGTCCACAGAGGATTGCTGGGACTAGGCATACAGTGTGAGCAAGGTAGCTGGAGTGTTAGTGCTGGCTTCTGCAAATTTCAGGCTCTGTAGGCTGGGAGAGGAAAAGAGAAATGGTGCCCACTAGCACTTTTGTTCCCAGAACAATCTCCTGAAGATCCCTGTTCCTCTAGAACATATCCTAAAATTATTCAGTAAATCTCATTTTTCCTCAGGCACTTTTCAAACTGCTTCTGTTCTATGTCTCTGGCCAAGTCATTTAGTACACTGGCTCTTTAAGGGCAGAGACTCAGTTTTCTATTGCTCTTTGGCTCTTCTGGAGTTAAGCCCACTGATCTTTAAAGCTCCCAGTGTTAAACCCTGATGGCTTTCAAAACCAGACATTATGAGGACATGTCTTCCCATTGTGGGTACCCAGTGTCTGTGATGCTTCATGTGGGATCTGGTCCTCTTGCTTCTTTATGCCTGGGATAGCCCTTCCGGTTGTGATTAGTCCCACTAGAGGTTTGGTTACCAGTAGTATCTCAGCCCCTCCTATTCTTTTTGATGTGGCCTCTCTATGATGAGCCACGAAGGCCTTTTCTGCCAGTCTTCAGGTCATTTTCAGAGTTAGTCATATAGATGTAGTTATCTTGGTGTGTCCATGGGATAAGATGAATTCAGGATCTTCCTACTCTGCCCTTTTCCTGAAATTCCCCCATTTTTTAAAAAGTGTGTGCTACATAGTATTTTCAAAGTAGGTATTTGTGTTAGTATGATGTGATTTGAATGTTGAAGATAATGTATGTCATCTATAGTAACTCTTATATCTGTCCTCTTAAAATTGAGTAAATTATAAGTTGTTTTAAAATCTTTCAAGTAAAAACCTTAAGTGGATTTTGAAATCATCTATCAAAAATGCAAAAATGCATCTAATTTCTAACTGCCTGAAAGGACCATTGATAAATATGAGGGAAAATTGGAAATTTCTAGAAGTAGTTCAACAAAAACCTTTTCCTAATTATTGGATGTAATTGAAAATGAATGTCAGGATTTTGTTTATTTTTTCCTATTAGAACTCTTTGTAGGGGTGCCTGGGTGGCTCAGTCGTTAGGCGTCTGCCTTCGGCTTGGGTCATGATCGAGCCCTGCATCAGTCTCCCTACTCAGCGGGAAGCCTGCTTTTCCCTCTCCCACTCCCCCTGCTTGTGTTCCCTCTCTAGTGTATTTCTCTCTATCAAATAAATAAATAAGACCTTTTAAAAAAAAACTCTTTGTAAAGTACCTCTCAGCTATGAAAACTTAGTGATGGTTTTATCAAATAAACTGAACTTAGGTTTAATGCTTTGAATTGTTCTGCACAAAATACTAAGGAAAGATTTTTTTTAAATGAGGCATTTTCTACCATATTGTGCTTTTCTATTAATCAAATTTTTGTGAAAGAAAAAGGTGCTATCATTAAGTATGTTTAAATGTAATTTCACCTTCATGTCACAATTTAAATGTTTTTTATTTTTTGCATGTTATATATACTGGTATATTGTAGATTAATACTATAAAAGCTTAACAAATAAATAAGAATATTAAAAGTTAGGCACAAAGTCCTTGCTATAGGTGTCCACAAAAATCTTTGGACATTGATATTGACAAGGTTTTCTTCATAGGAGGAATTTAGGGTTTTTTTTAAATATTAATGAGTTGAGATAAATATTTTAATCTGAATTAAATGAAACTAGTGAGAAATAAGGCAGATAAGAAAAGTGTTAATTGAAGTAAAGAAAAAAAGTTCGGAAAAAATGATTAGACCTCTATTTTCCATGTCTTGACACATTGGCCAGCGGTCATTCTTCTGATCAGCTCTCTGCACTTGTCTCTCTGCCTCCCTTCTTCTTGCTTCCTTTTCAACTATCCCCCCAACATGCTGTCCCTTCTTAACCTATGCATTAGAGTGCTACAGAGAAATAGAACAAATATATGCGTAACATATATTGGGTGATCAATAAACATTTAAATAAATGACATGCTTTTTTTTACATGTACATTCCTTGCATAGGTGTTTTGTAACTTTCACTTTTTTCTTTTAATTTGTTTTCCAATTTCTATCTCTGAGTCAAACTTCTTATAAATCTTCCCAGATATTAATTATTTATACAAAAAGTTCATCCCTATGACAATTATGTAATGATTCAACACTGCACATGTCTAAACAGCTCACATTGCTAAAAAATACAATCTCCTTAAGAGCTGTTTTCTGTAGCTGATTTGATCTATATCTCTCAAGACTATGCTTTTACTTACTTAAATTGAATGGTTATCCCAGACAGATGGTCTTTACCAATAACAGGAACCAAGTTATCATAAACAAAATTTAATTGTAAAGACAACTTCTCTTTTATTTTCTCTTTTTCTTATCCATTTTTCATAACTCTAGTGGAAAGTCATGATTTAAGCATCTTATTTATGTGCTCAAGAGATTTAAGGCAAAGAAGAAAACATTTTGTGATCTCCATTTTGAGTATTAGTTATTAGAAGCATAGGTTTAGCATATTTAGTTAAAAATTGCCAATTTAACAATCTCTTAAATCTGTGTTACTCACCCCACTTAAATCCTTCCTTGTATTGCCTTCAGAATAATCAAACTCCTTAACACAACCTCAATATCTTCCCAACCAGGTCTCTATTTTTATGTGATTATTCCCCTGACCCTGGTCATGCATACATCCTTCACATGCACTCTGCAAGTGGTTACTTGCACTTTCCAATATATTTTCATGCCTCTACACCTTTACATGTGTTGTTCCCTTTACCTGGTATGCGACCCATCCATTCCACTGCTCCCCCCCCCACACTCCACTCCCTCATGCTCATCCCTTGCCCCCTACTATCCTTGCCCCATCTTAAAGCCCAATGATTCTTATAAAATTACCTTAATGATAACCTCTTTCTGGAATCCTTGTCTCTTTTTCATTGTTGGTGTAACTTAGAAAAAGATATATATGATAATCTGTGAAATTGGTTCTGTCTGTTAGGTAAGTCAGAAACTAGAAATACATATTTAAAAATAGGACTACTGAAAGAGTGAAGGCAGGAGTGCTAAAGGATGGTTTATGCAGCATTGAATAGCTATTGAAACCAGTGTGAAGAATGGGGCAATGAGGTGAGGTGGAAAAGTCAAAACTTTTCAGTGGAATGTCTTAAAAAATCAGGCTAAAGAAAAATACCCAAAAGAATGAGGGCATCTGTGAAAGACTAAATTTTTAGGATAAAATTCTGCTGTGGAGTATGGAATATACTGGGTACAGGAAAGATGGAAAAAGGAATATAAGATATTAGGTAGTCTGCATTGACAGTGGAGATGGGAAGAACAAAAAAAGATTTCCCACCATGAAAGAGATATTGTCAGGCTTTGGACGTTCTTTGATCAGCAACATGAATATGGCTGAGATAGCAGTCCACTCTTCTGCTCAAAACCAGCTCTCTCTCTCTCCCTTTCCACACGTAAAATTGAAATCTGTGCTATGGCATACAAGACCCTAATGTTCTGGCCCATTACCTACCACTTAGCCCCCTGCTAACTCTGCTTCATTACAGTGGCCCCTTGTTTTTCCTGGATCATGTCAAGCTTTGCTCTGCCATTGGTATTTTGTACTTGCTGTTACCTCTGCTTGGAATTCTCTTCCCCAGCTATTCCTGATTAGTCCTCCAATTTCCTTCAGGTTGATGCCTAGTATCACCTCATCAGATGAGCCTTCC
Organism: Eumetopias jubatus; assembly: GCF_037043125.1. Classification (NCBI taxonomy): domain Eukaryota; kingdom Metazoa; phylum Chordata; class Mammalia; order Carnivora; family Otariidae; genus Eumetopias; species Eumetopias jubatus. The sequence continues at coordinate 17,486,067 of NW_028274808.1, forward strand.
TTGACTATTCTAACTAAACCAGCACTCACCCATTCCCATCAGTTTCTATCCACTGAGACTGATTTATGTTTTTTACATGGAACTTGTCCCTACCTGATACCATGATACATGTTTTTGGCTAACTTACTTTCTTTCTGATTATAATGCAAGCTCTATAAGGCAAGAAATTTTGTTCTGTTTACTGATGTATGCCCAAAACCTGTAGAAAATCCAGGTCCAGAGTGGATATGGGTGTTGAAAAATTCATATTGAAAAATGTTGATCTATGTTGAAAGTCTCTGTTGGAAAATGATCATGACAGTGACTGAGCATGGGACAGGGAAGTTGTAAGAATTATGAGTAGTTGACACAGCTAATGAATCATTGAACATTATATCAAAAATTAATAATTATATGTTGGCTAATTGAATTTAAATAAAGAAAAAATAATTATGAGTAGTTGAAACCAAAGGGCAGGAAATAAGGCACAGAACAGAAGTTTTGGGGGATAGAGAGGCATCTGGTCTAAGAGTAAGGGTAGAGAAGTTTCTTCTGTAGTTAAGATGAGACTAAACTCTGCTTTTTCTCTCAGTTTTTAACTTCTTCATTCAACAGCTTATTTATTCATTTTCCAACATTGTATTAAAATAGGACTGTTTCTGCTAGTTTCAATTTAATTACCCATGTGATAGATATCAGATACCAAAATGGGTCTGAGGCACAAGCCAAATTCATAAAGGAAACTGAAAAATTTGGATCTCTCAGCCAGATTCAGGAAAAAAAAAAATGGATCAGGATATGGAGAAAACAAATATTTGGAAATATATTTTTCTGGTCAGAGCTACTTTCTTTATCTCAAGTCTAACGAAGAGGGTTTTCTGTGGGATCAGGCAGGGAGCTTTGACGTGTATTCTCTGCAGTTGGAGGCATAAAGGATTGGTGTCTAACTCCTATGAAGAGTACACAGGGTGAACAATATCTCCACCATATGCAACTACATGGATATTTTCCCCTCCCTTATTGGGAGTAAGAGATGCTTCTGGGGGCCAAATATGGATTTCTTGCCCCCCAGAAAAAAAGTGAAGAGATGGAATATTCTGAACTTTTTCTAAGAGAATTTCTACAAAAGTGTGAGAAGACGGAATATTGAGATTTTGTTAAGGATAGGACACCAAAGAAGTTAAAGTTAAGGGGATATTGAAAGTGACCGAAAGAAAGAAGTATTACAAATATCATAAGAGTTACCATTGGAGGGAACACTTGTGGAATCTTTTACAGTTTCAGAAACATCCACTGGAGAGTCAGATTTAACCATCTGTCAGTGCAGGGCTCACAAAGCCACACAGTCAGATAAAAAAGTACTACCGTCTTATCTCTGTCCCCATCACCCTATCTTCCCCTCTTTGACCTTAGTAGCCACAGACCCAGCAGATAATGAGTGGGAAAGGAAGTGAGAGGGGAGGGAAAACATAAGCCAACCAGCCTCCATTCCCTAAATTCTCTGCATTAATCAGAGGCCAGCCTTTTCTAGCCTGAGCGGGGGGGGGGGGGGGGGGGGGGGGGGGGAGGGAAGTTCTATCTTTAAATGGAAATGTAAAGATGTAGGATTCTTTTCTCTTTCCTTGTATAATTTCCTGTATAATTCAGTCTTATAGGTGAGATTTTGGTTAATACATTGATCAAATAAGTAAACATATTGAGGATCATTGGAGCCAGGTTTCTCATTGCCAGAGAAAGGAGTTAAAAATATGGAAAGGAAGAAAACGAGGATAAATTGCATGATGTTGGATTGGAACTGGAGATAACTGAACTCATGGTTTAGGCAGACGGATAAATACAAATTTAAATGTGTGTATACATATGTCTATAGATCTATACACACATCTGTATGTTTATACATATATATACATGCACACACACACACACACACATATCCCCTAAATCTGTCCATTGAGAGAGCCTGGGATCAATGACACCCCAATACTAGTGAGCACACCTAGAGTCCAGGTTTTGCTTCTAAATAACATTCTCCATTAACAGAAACCACATCTCCTTGGACAAATGGCTGATTCCAAGATTGGTCTAAAGTACAAGATAAGCCTAGAATAGTTTGTTGTATCAGAAGATAAGGAAGTGGTCAGAAAATGATACATACATATTTTTAAAAAATGGGGAAGACAAATTTAATGGTTTCCTACTTGTCAAATTGTGAGCAATGTCAACATTGACGTAAATAATGGTAGCCACAAACTATAATCCATTGTGTAAAATAGGAAAACATGAGTTCATCCAACTATAAATAAATAGATGACTATATTGACAATTTGTTGAGGAATGTGATATTTATACAGTTTCAAAGTACTTCTCCACAAAATACTTACCATTACAAAGAATAATTAATGAGGTGCTCAAACGAACATCATTAGTTATGGGGCTAATTGAAATCCCATGCCACCTGATAGGATGCAATGGGAACACAGCATCATATCTATATAACTTGAATATGTATAACTTGTATAACTTGAACCTAAGCCTGAAGAGACAGAAAACCCTACACAAGGGACACAGCAAAACTGTAATCTTCAAAAATGTTAAAGGTATGAGAGTCATGAAAAGATTAAAGAATTATTCCAAACTTAAAGAATTAGGAGACATGAAGCATAATTCTGAACTGGACCATTTTGGTAAAAAAAAGATATTTGAAACAATTGGAGAAACTGGAATGGGACCTGAGGATAAGATGAGAGTAATATTTCTGTGTTGGCTTCCTGGTTTTCACAGTGGTATTGTTGTTACAGAGTAGAGTATCCTTGCTTGTAGGAAATATAGACTAAAGTATCCAGGGGTGATGGGGCATTAGGTCAGCAAGTTGCTCCCAAATGGTTCGGGAAAAATTTCTTAGTATACTGTATTTGCAGTGATTCTGCAAATTTGTGATCATTTCTAAAAAAAATGAGAACACTTTGTACTTTTCTTCAAGTAATAAAGTTTCCTTTTACCTGCCTGATCTCTACCTCAAAAGAAAAATCTAGAACCTCTGGACATTCAAATTACTAAACTGAGACTGTTTGTTGCATTAGAATAGAGAACTCATGATGTCTGCCATGAGTTTTCATCCAGCAGGATGGATTTGTAGAGAAATTGTATCTCATTTTGGATAAAGCTTAACAGAGCAGAAGAATAAAGAAATAATAAAGCTGAAATTTGAATACGTTATAATTCATGATTTTTCAGTATACCAGGTGCAAAACCATGTATCCCTTCATTTGATAAATATTTAAATATTGTTGTCTTCTAGAAAATGTGCTATTGCTGAAGTTACACGGATGAACAAAAACCTTGAGTAGATCATAGAATGGTAGGAAGACCTAAATGCAAAGATGGCAACACAGTGCTGGGTCATTTTAGAAATATCGAAGGAAGATAAAGGAGAGAATAATTAATTCTAAATGGGTTATCAAGAATAGCTTTACCAAAAAGATGACATTTTGAACTGGGTCTTGTGGTTTGAAAAGAAGTTTGCCAGGAAGGCCTGATTATGTTGGAGGGAGCATTGGTGAATGATGAGATTTTTAAGCAGTTGTGCAAAGGCTTGGCCTCTTGAAAGGGCTTTGCATGGATGGATGGAGAGGCAGAAGAAGATTCAGTTTGGCTGGAAAGTAGTTTAAAATAAATCAGAACCACAATGAGAGGACACCTTACACCAGTTAGAGTGGCTAAAATTAACAAGACAGGGAACAACAAATGTTGGCAAGGATGTGGAGAAAGGGGAACCTTCTTACACTGTTGGTAGGAATGCAAGCTGGTTTCAGCCAGTCTGGAAAACAGTGTGGAGGTTCCTCAAGAAGTTAAAAACAGAGCTACCCTACAACCCAGCAATTGCACTACTGGGTATTTACCCCAAAGATAAAGATGTAGTGAAAAGAAGGGTCACATACACCCCAATGTTCGTAGCAGCAATGTCCACAATAGCCAAACTGTGGAAGGAGCCGAGATGTCCTTCAACAGATTAATGGATAAAAATGTGGTTCATATATACAATGGAATATTACTCAGCCATCAGAAAGGTTGACTATCTACCACATACACTGACATGGTTGGAACTGGAGGGTATTATGGTAAGTGAAATAAGTCAGGCAGAGAAAGACAATTGTCTTTCTAAATATGGTTTCACTCATGTGGAATATAAGGAATAACGCAGAGACCATAGGGGCAGGGAGGGAGAGAGAACAAGCACCAGAACAAGGGGAGGGGCAGAGGAAGCTCTCCCCACTAACCAGGGAGCCCTACATGAGCTCAATCCCAGGACCCAATTATGACCTGAGCCGAAGGCAGATGCTTAACTGGCTTAACTGACTGAGCCACCCAGGCACTCCTTGTTTTAATTTTTTATGAGGAGTTTGAATTATTTAGATGTTTCTTTAGTCAGAAGCCTACATGTACACCGAGAGTAAGAAAGAAAATGAAAAATGGAAAGAATAAATAGCTGAACCACAAAAGAACCAAACAAAGATTTGTTACAATCTAGATTTCTTTCAAAATTTCTCCCATTCTCCTTCCTTTAGTGGGCATCACAAACATGGCAGCTTAATTACATAGGTAAGAGTCCTGAAAACGGAGGGGCGGAGCAAGATGGTGGAGGAGTAGGAGAACTGGATTTCGTCTGGTCTCAGGAGTTCAGCTGAATAGGGATCAAACCATTCTGAACACCTACGAACTCAACAGGGGATCGAAGAGGAGAGTAGCAACGACTCTCTGAACAGAGAAGCGACCACTTTCTGGAAGGTAGGACGTGCGGAGAAGTGAATCCGAGGCGATATTCGGGAGGATAGACGGCGGGGGAGGGGGCCTCCGTCGGCCGCTTCTGGCAAGTGATAGAGCCGCGGAGCACAAAATCGGACCTTTTAGAAGTCGGCTCCGCTGAGGGACGTCGCTCCAGTGGCTAAGCAGGGGGTGGAACCCTCGCGGGACAGTGGGGTCTCAGGACCCTCGGGGTCACAGAAAGACCGGGGGTGCCTGAGTGTGGCAGAGCTCCCAGGGATCGGAGCGGGGAAGCCGGCTGCAGAGATGGAGCCGAGGCGCGGGCTCTCAGCTCGGGGTTGCCATAAACCGTGATCCGCGGCACAGTCGGGCCACTGCTCCTCCAGCAGGGACCCAACAAGCGGCAAATCCGGGGAGACTCCCCTTCCTCCCCCAGGAGGAGCGGCGCGAGAGCGCACCGCAGGGATCTGCTGGGTTTGGAGACTCCACACGGGGTCGGGTGCCAGAGATAGAAACGCTCAGTCACAGGCCGGGTGAGCACGGAGTGCGGCCGGAGACCGGGGACACGGGAGTGATTGACTGCTTTTCTCTGGGGGCGCACTGAGGAGCGGGGCCCCAAGTTCTCGGCTCCTCCAGGTGGAGATTGGGAGGCCACCATTTTCACCCTGGTCCTCCAAAGCTGTACCAGAGCTTGCAGGGAACAAAAGCTCCAGAGAGCAAACCCGAGCAGCTTGCTTAGCCCGGACCGACAAGGGCGGGGCAATTCCGCCTCCGGCAAAGACATTTGGGAACCACGGCAACAGGCCCCTCCCCCAGAAGATCAACACAAACAGTCAGCCAAGATCAAGGTTACCGATCAAGGAGAACGGCAGAACTCCAGCGCTAGGGGAATACTGCACATAGAATTCATGGCTTTTTTACCATGATTCACTAGTCTTTCAAAGTTAATTTTTTTAACTGGTTTTTTTTTTTTGAAAGTTTCTTTTTCCCCTTTTCAACCAACATCTTACCAATTCCTTTTTAAAAAAATTTTATTTTTCATTTTTAGAGTCATATTCTATCCCTTCATAGTAGTTCCCCTTATATTTGGCATATATACATAAGTTGATCTCTTTTTAAAATTTTAAGATACAGTTTCTTCTAACAGATCAAAATATACCCTAAATCACTAGTGTATGGCTTTGTTCTAGTCTCCTGCCTGCTCACATTCTCTCCCTTTTTTTTCCTTTTTTAAAAATCTTTTCTTTTTTCAAGCAACTTCTTATCAATTCCTTTTATAAAATCTTTTACAGTTTTCATCTTTACAGTCATTCAATCCCTTCATCGTATCAACCCTTATTTTGTACGCATATAAGTCAGTCTTTCCTTAAAATTTTAGGAGGCACTTTCTTCTCACAGACCAAAATACACCCAAAATCTAGTGTGTGGCACTGATCTATTCACTAGCCTGATCATATTTGATCATATTCTGTTTTTTTGTTTTGTTTTGTTCTGTTTTTGTTTGTTTGTTTTTTCATTTTCATTTCTCTTTTTTCTTTCCCTTTCTTCTCCCTTGGTTTCAGGTCTTTTCTTATTTGTTTAGAGTATATTTTCTGGGGACATTGTTAACCTGTTAGCATTTTGTTCTCTCATTCATCTATTCTCCTCTGCACAAAATGACAAGAGGAAAAAAATCACCTCACCAAAAAGAACAAGTGGTAGTACCCTCTGCCAGGGACCTACTCAATACGGACATTAGTACAATGTTGGACCTAGAGTTTAGAATCATGATTTTAAAGATACTAGCTGGGCTTGAAAAAAACATGGAGGTTATTAGAGAAACCCTTTCTGGAGAAATAAAAGAACTAAAATCTAACCAAGTCGAAATCCAAAAGGCTATTAATGAGGTGCAATAAAAAAATGGGGGCACTAACTGCTAAGATAAATGAGGCAGAAGAGAGAATTAGCGATATAGAAAACCAAATGATGGAAAATAAAGAAGCTGAGGAAGAGATAAACAACTACAGGATCACGAGGGCAGAATTCGAGAGATAAACGATATGATAAGACGAAACAAAGTTAGAATAATTGGGATCCCAGAAGAAGAAGAAAGAAAGAGGGGGCAGAAGGTATATTGGAGCAAATTAGAGCAGAGAACTTCCCTAATGTGGGGAAGGAAACAGGCATCAAAATCCAGGAGGCACAGAGAACCCCTCGCAAAAATCCATAAAAATAGGTCAACACCCTGACATCTAATAATAAAATTTACGAGTCTCAGAGACAAAGAGAAAATCTTGAAAAAAGCTCGGGAGAAGAGATATGTAACCTATAAAGGTAGAAACATTAGATTGGCAACAGACCTATCCACAGAGACCTGGCAGGCCAGAAAGGACTGGCATGATATCTTCACAGTACTAAACGAGAAAAATATGCAGCCAAGAATACTACATTCAGCTAGGCTGTCATTGAAAATTGAAGGAGAGATCAAAAGCTTCCAGGACAAACAAAAAATTAAGGAATTTGCAAACAGGAAACCAGCCCTCCAAGAAATATTGAAGGGGGTCCTCTAAGCAAAGAGAGAGCCTAAAAGCAACATAGACGAGAAAGGAACACATAATATACAGTAACAGTCACCTTACAGGCAGTAAAATGGCACTAAATTCATATCTTTCAACAGTTATCCTGAATGTAAATGGGCTAAATGCCCCAATCAAAAGACACAGGCTAGCAGATTGGATTAAAAAACAAGACCCATCGATATGCTGTCTGCAAGAGACTCATTTTAGACCCAAAGACACCCCCAGATTCAAAGTGAGGGGGTGGAAAACAATTTACCACGCTAAAGGACACCAAAAGAAGCTGGGGTGGCAATCCTTATATCAGACAAGTTAGATTTTAAACCAAAGACTGTACTAAGAGATGAGGAAGGACACTATATCCTACTTAAAGGGTCTATCCAACAAGAAGATCTGACAATTATAAATATCTATGCCCCGAACATGGGAGCAGCCAATTATATAAGGCAATTCGTAACAAAAGCGAAGAAACACATTGACCACAATACAATAATACTGGGGGACTTTAACACCCCCCTCACTGAAATGGACAGATCATCTAAGGAAAAGATCAACAAGGAAATAAAGACTTTAAATGACACACTGGACCAAATGGACTTCACAGACATATTCAGAACATTCCATCCCAAAGCAACGGAATACACATTCTTCTCTAGTGCCCATAGAACATTATCCAGAATAGATCACAACCTAGGTCACAAATCAGGTCTCACCCAGTACCGAAAGACTGGGATCTTTCCCTGCATATTATCAGACCACAGTGCTTTGAAACTAGAACTCAATCATAAGAGGAAAGTCGGAAAGAACTCAAATACATGGAAACTAAAAAGCACCTACTAAAAAATGAATAAGTCAACCTGGAAATTAAAGAAAATTAAAAAAATTCATGGAAACCAACGAAAATGAAAACACAACTGTTCAAAATCTTTGGGATACAGCAAAGGCAGTCCTAAGAGGAAAGTATATAGCAATACAAGCCTTTCTCAAGAAACAAGAAAGGTCTCAAATACACAACCTAACCCTACACCTAAAGGAGCTGGAGAAAGAACAGCAAATAAAGCCTAAACCCTGCAGGAGAAGAGAAATAATAAAGATCAGAGCGGAGATCAATGAACTAGAAACCAAAAGAACAGTAGAAGGGATCCACGAAACTAGGAGCTGGTTCTTTGAAAGAATTAACAAGATGGATAAACCCCTGGCCAGACTTATCAAAAAGAAAAGAGAAATGACCCAAATCAACAAAATCATGAATGAAAGAGGAGAGATCACAACCAACACCAAAGAAATGCAAACAATTATAAGAACATATTATGAGCAACTATGTGCCAACAAATTAGATAACCTGGAAGAAATGGATGCATTCCCAGAGATGTATCAACTACCAAAATTGAACCGGGAAGAAATAGAAAACCTCAACAGACCTATAACCACGAAAGAAATTGAAGCAGTCATCAAAAATCTCCCAACAAACAAAAGCCCAGGGCCAGATGGCCTCCCAGGGGAATTCTACCAAACATTTCAAGAAGAATTAATACCTATTCTCCTGAAACTGTTCCAAAAAGTAGAAATGGAAGGAAAACTTCCAAACTACCTTGATCCCCAGACCAGACAAAGACCCCATCAAAAAGGAGAAACACAGACCAATATCCTTGATGAACATGGATGCAAAAATTCTCACCAAAATACTAGCCAATAGGATCCAACAGTACATTAAAAGGATTATTCACCACGACCAAGTAGGATTTATCCCTGGGCTGCAAGGTTGGCTCAACATCCACAAATCAATCAACCTAATATAATATATTAACAAAAGAAAGGAGAAGAATCCTATGATCCTCTCAATAGATGCAGAAAAAGCATTTGACAAAGTACGGCATCCTTTCTTGATCAAAACTCTTCAGACTATAGGGATAGAGGGTACATTCCTCAATATCATAAAAGCCATCTATGAAAAACCTACAGCGAATATAATTCTCAATGGGGAAAAGCTGAGAGCTTTCCCCCTAAGGTCAGGAACACAGCAGGGCTGTCCACCATCACCACTGCTATTCAACATAATATTAGAAGTCCTAGCCACAGCAATCAGACAACAAAAAGAAATCAAAGGCATCCAAATTGGCAAAGAAGAAGTAAACTCTCACTCTTTGCAGATGATATGATACTGTATGTGGAAAACCCAAAAGACTCCACCCTAAAACTGCTAGAACTCATACAGGAATTCAGTAAAGTGGCAGGATATAAAAACAATGCACAGAAATCAGTGGCATTCCTATACACGAACAACAAGACAGAAGAGAGACAAATCAAGGAGTCGATCCCCTTTACAATTGCACCCAAAACCATAAGATACCTAGGAATAAATTTAACCAAAGAGGCTAAGGATCTGTACTCAGAAAACTATAAAATACTCATGAAAGAAATTGAAGAAGACACAAAGAAATGGAAAAACGTTCCATGCTCATGGATTGGAAGAACAAACATTGTGAAGATATCAATGCTACCTAGAGCAATCTACACATTCAAAGCAATCCCCATCAAAATACCATGCACTTTTTTCAAAGAAATGGGACAAATAATCCTAAAATTTGTATGGAACCAGAAGAGACCCCGAATAGCCAGAGGAATGTTGAAAAGGAAAAACAAAGCTGGTGGTATCACAATTCTGGACTTCCAGCTCTATTACAAAGCTGTCATCATCAAGACAGTATGGTACTGGCACAAAAACAGACACATAGATCAATGGAACAGAATCCAGAGCCCAGAAATGGACCCTCAACTCTATGGTCAACTCATCTTTGACAAAGCAGGAAAGAAGTGCAATGGAAAAAAGACAGTCTCTTCAACAAATGGTGTTGGGAAATTTGGACAGCCATGCAAAAGAATGAAACTGGACCATTTCCTTACACCACACACAAAAATAGACTCCAAATGGTTGAAAGACCTAAACATGAGACAGGAGTCCATCAAAATCCTAAAGGAGAACACAGGCAGCAACCTCTTTGACCTCAGCCGCAGCAACTTCTTCCTAGAAACATCGCCAAAGGCAAGGGAAGCAAGGGCAAAAATGAACTATTGGGATTTCATCAAGATAAAAAGCTTTTGCACAGCAAAAGAAACAGTCCACATAACCAATAGACAACCGACAGAATGGAAGAAAATATTTGCAAATGACATATCAGATAAAGGGCTAGTATCCAAAATCTATAAAGAACTTATCAAACTCAACACCCAGAGAACTAATAATCCAATCAAGAAATGGGCAGAGGACATGAACATTTTTCCAAAGAAGACATCCAAATGGCCAAGAGACACATGAAAAAGTGCTCAACATCGCTCGGCATCAAGGAAATCCAGATCAAAACCTCAATAAGATACTACCTCACACCAGTCAGAATGGCTGAAATTAACAAGTCAGGAAACGACAGATGTTGGTAGGGATGCGGAGAAAGGGGAACCCTCCTACACTGTTGGTGGGAATGCAAGATGGTGCAACCACTCTGGAAAACAGGATGGAGGTTCCTCAAACAGTTGAAAATAGAGCTACCCTATGATCCAGCAATTGCACTACTGGGTATTTACCACAAAGATACAAATGTAGGGATCCGAAGGGGTACGTGCACCCCGATATTTATAGCAGCAATGTCCACAATAGCCAAACTGTGGAAAGAGCCAAGATGTCCATCGACAGATGAATGGATAAAGAAGATGTGGTATATATACACCATGAAATATTATGCCGCCATCAAAAGGAATGAGATCTTGCCATTTGCAACGACGTGGATGGAACTGGAGGGTGTTATGCTGAGTGAAATAAGTCAATCAGAGAAAGACATGTATCACATGACCTCACTGATACGAGGAATTCTTAATCTCAGGAAACAAACTGAGGGTTGCTGGAGTGGTGGGGGGTGGGAGGGATGGGGTGGCTGGGTGATAGACATTGGGGAGGGTGTGTGCTATGGTGAGTGCTGTGAATTGTGCAAGACTGTTGAATCACAGATCTGTACCTCTGAAACAAATAACGCATTATATGTTAAGAAAAAAATGATAGCAGTAGGGGAAGAATGAAGGGGGGTAATTCAGAGGGGGAGACGAACCATTAGAGACTATGGACTCTGGAAAACAAACAGGGTTCTAGAGGGGAGGGGGTCGGGGGATGGGTTAGCCTGCTAATGGGTATTAAAGAGGGCACGTTCTGCGTGGAGCACTGGGTGTTATGCACAAACAATGAATCATGGAACACTACATCAAAACCTGATGATGTATGGTGATTAACATAACAAAAAATTTAAAGTAAAGAGTCCTGAAAACAAGATAAACATCAGATATATTTAAAATATTAAATATTGTGAGAATGTAGAAATAGAAGTTCATATGATAGCCTTTTCAATTAGTTACATAATCGTTTTAATATAGCAATTTCAGAAAAATTTTTTCTGACATGAAATATTTTAATAATACCTGGATATTTGGAGAATAATAATCTTTCACCACTTTCAAATATTCATGTTTAAATGAAGGATATGTTCGAAAAAGTTGACCACATTTACATTAGTCAATTTAATTTAAACATGTTTGTTTATTAATGGTTTAATATGGGGTGCTTTGCTTTTAAGGTAGCATGCTGTCTTTGGATTGGAGCAACATGAGTTTCTACAGATCGACTTCATGGTTGATATATCTAGCAGAACTGGAATATGATTTTTGCACTTGTCAGGGACTGATGAAAAGGTGATTGAGGTGTGGAGTGGGACCTTTTCAGCGTATGAAGCACCTGCTGTGGGACTCTAAGGAGCGTCTTTGTCTGACACAATTGGGTGTACATGAACAGACAGAAGAAAGTGTCCTAAAAGTCTCTCTCTGTGGACAACTGGGATGATTGAGGCAAAGAAGTCAGGCCTCCGACTAACTTCACTAGGAGCTTAACTCAGAATGGAAACTGCACAGTGCTCTCCGGAGACAGCAATGGGTTTCACATTTTCCATGTGAAGTACCATGATATAATTTGTTCAGGAGAGCAGGTGGGGGATTTTCTAATAATAATGTCATGATTTTCTGCCCTTGGGATAAAAAAGAAAGAAAAAAAAAACATTAGAGATGTTTACCTTTCTTAGGAGATGTGAATTGAAAAAACAAAATCAGGATTGTCCAGTCTTCCAATGAGTTAAGATTTTGAGTAAAACCAATTTAGAGTTACCCACAATTTGAATAAAGTAACTCTGGGGTCTGTGGACTAGTTAACAGTAGACTATCCATCTGAAGGTATATACAGAAGAACAGAACTATAAAAACAGGGCCCCTACTACACTCTGGACCATGGCAGTTTGCAGTCTATTTCTGCTTGAAAAATCCAGCTATATCCCCCCCAGTCTACCTGCCCCCCCTATTCTGAATGCTACAGTTAGTCTAGGGCCCCACACAGAGAAGGTGTGGTCAAGAAGAAGCTATACCCCCACACCCATCTAGGAAGACACACAAATGGAAAAAGCCATGGGTTCATTTTCTTCTATGCCACTCCATTAATGCCCAGATGTTCTGCTCGTTGCGTTGGGTTCCCCCTTCCCATGGGTAGGGTATAGAGGAAGGGCAAATAAGCAGTTTTCAATGCAGACACAGCAACAGATTTTCTGTGAACTTGGTACACAGTATCCAACTTCATGCTTTGAGATCCACTAAGAAAGTCCCACTGCCCTTGAGCCTGATCAGTAGAAGGTGACCATGGTGGCACACTATGTGACCAGTGCCACCAAACATGACTTGCCTGAAGGGGACTAGATCTCTGTAAGACAGGAAATTTCCCGAGTGTTTGAGGGGTGGCTTACACTACTCAACGATTGCATAAAATTCATATCTTTGAAAGAAGAATAACTTTATCATACTATAGTTACAAAATTAAAGTTACAAGGACCAAAAAAGATATTATAAGTACACATTTTTCTTCATGTGTATAGCTGGCAATGGCCTCAGCAGTCAGGAAGGAACCAAAATAAAAGTAATTCCATTTAAAATATTTAAAAGTGATCCTAATTAAATTTGTTGTTTGCTATGGCTCATAGCAACTGTTAATTATCTGGAGATCTTAAGATACATTTCAGTGTGCTCTGAACTGAAAATTCCTACTTTAAAAAAGGAAAGAAAGATCATTCTGGATCTGTATGAAGTAATCAAATTTTAGTTGGGATATGAGGTGGTCAGTGAATGAGAAATCTAAATTAGAGTCTTTGTATGATCCAGTGATGATGTGCCATGGACTAAGAGCTGTGACTAACTGAGCCCTCTGACCCTGAGGAAAGGGACGAAGGGGAGAAGAAAGGACAGTGAAAGGGAGGGGTGGGCAGGAAAAAGGAGCATATACTTCCATCCTATATTCTGAACCAGTTGAAAGACAGAAAAAGGAATCCAGCAGATGGAGATAAAGTCAGCTTTTGTCACTGATAGAGCTTTTGAGAATAGGGCTTGATTCTGGCGTTACAGTAACTCTCTGTATCTGAACCCCAGGTGCTACAGGGAGAATGTTTGTGTCTCCTTCCAATTCATATGTTGAAGCCCTAACCCCCAATGTGATGGTACTAGAGGTGGGGCCGTTGGGTGCTTAAATAATGAGGGTGGAGCCCTAGTGATGGGATTAGTGCCCTCACAAAAGAGATTCTTCGATCAGGTGAGGTTACAGCAAGAAGACAGACATTTATGAACTGAGAAGCGAGCTCTTACCAGACACAGACCGTGACCAGGGCGGGCACTCTGTCTAGGACTTCTAGCCTTTCAGAATGGTGAGATATAAATTTCTTTTGTTCAGAAGCCACACAGTCTGTGGTATTTTGCTATAGCAGCCCAGATAAAGACACCAAGGTTAGACAGGCTTTATACAGGCAGTGCTGGACAAGCAGAATTTATAACCCTAAGGGGAAAAGAAAGGAGAGCAAAGCAGAAAAGCAGGGTGCTGCTGCAAAAAAGAAGGGGAGTTTCTCCTCCAGATCATTCATTAATTTGTTTCTCCTAATCTGGGGACAATAAGAGGTACCAGTGAGAGAACAGGATTCTTTTTTTTTTCTTTTTTAAAATTGGAATATAATTAACAGTGTTACATTAGTTTCAGGTGTACAATATAATGATTCAGTAATTCTGTACTCAGTGCTCATCAAGATAAGTGTATTCTTATTCCCCTTTATTTCACCCATCCACCCACTCACCTCACCCCTGGTAATTACCAGTTCTCTGTACTTACGTGTTTGCTTTTTTGTTGGTCTCTTCATTTTCTTTGTTTATTCATTTGTTTTATTTCTTAAATTCCACATATATCAGTGAAATCATATGGTATTTTTCTTTCTCTGACTTATTTCTCTTAGAATCATACCATAGGTCCATCCATGTTGTTGCAAATACCAAGATTTCATTCCTTTTCACAGCTGAATAATACTCCATTGTGTGTATACACCACATCTTCTTGATCCATTCATCTATCAGTGGATGCTTGGGTTGCTTTCATATCTTGGGTATTGTAAATAATGTTGCAATAAATATAGGGGTACATGTATCTTTTTGAATTCCTGTTTTTTGTTTTCTTTGAGTAAATACAAATTAGTGGAATTATTGGATTGGATCATATGGTATTTCTATTTTTAATTTTTTGAGTAACCTCCATACTGTTTTTCATAGTGGGTGCATCAATCTGCATTCCTACCAACAGTACCAGAAGGGTTTGTTTTTCTCCACATCCTCACCGACACTTGTTATTAATTGTCTTTTTTATTTTAGCCATTCTGACAAATGTAAGGTGAGATATCATTGTGGTTTTGATTTGCATTTCCCTGATTATTAGTGATATTGAGCATCTTTTCATGTGTCTGTTGGCCATCTGTAGCTCTTCTTTGGGAAAATGTCTATTCAGCTCCTTTGCCCATTTTTTGATTAGATTATTTGCTTTATTGGTATTGAGGTGTCTAAGTTCATTATATATTTTGGATATGAAGTGCTTATCAGATAAATCATTTGCAAATGTCTTCTCCCATTTAACTAGGTTGCCTTGTTGTTTTGTTGATGGTTTCCTTGGCTGTGCAAAAGCTCTTTATTTTGCTTTAGTCCCAATAGTTTAATTCTGCTTTTGTTTCTCTTGACTGAGAAAACGTATCCGCAGATATGTTGCTAAGGCTGATGTCCAAGATATGACTGCTTAAGTTTTCTTTTAGGAATTTTATGATTTCAGGTCCCACAATTAGGTCTCTAATCCATTTTTGAGTTTATTTTTGTGTATGGTTTAAGGAAGTGGTTTAGTTTCATTCTTTTGCATGTAGATATCCACTCTTCTCAACAACATTTATTGAAGAGACTATCTTTTCCCCATTGTATATTCTCACCTCCCTTATCTTAGATTAATTGACCGGATAAGTGTGATTTTTATTTCTGGGCTCATTGTTCTGTTGATCTATGTGTCCATTTTTGTGCTAGTACTATACTGTTTTGATTACTACAGCTTTGTAATATATCTTTTTTTTTTTTAGCTTTGTAGTATATCTTTTTTTTTTTAAGATTTTATTTATTTATTTTAGAGAGAGGCACATGCAGGGAGGTGGGGGAGGGGGCAGAGAGGGAGGGAGAGTCGCAAACTGACTCCACATTAGGCACGGAGCCTGACTCAGGGTTGATGCCACAACCATGAGATCATGACCTGAGCCAAAACAAAGAGTTGGACACCCAACAAACTGTGCCATCCACGTGCCCCTTTTGTAGCATATATTAAAATTTGGGATCATGATTCCTATAGCTATGTTCTTCTTTCTCAAGATTTCTTTGGCTATTTAGGGTCTTTGGTTGTTCCATACACATTTTAGTACTATGTGTTCTAGTTCCATGAAAAATGTTGTATTTTGATAGGGATTACATTAAATCCGTAGGGTACTTTGGGTAGTATGAACATTTTAACAATATTGCTTCTTCCAATCCATGAGCATGGAATATGTTTCCATTTGTGCCTTCTTGAATTTCTTTCATCAGTTTTATGGTTTTCAGAGTTCAGGTCTTTTACTTCCTTGGCTAAGTTTATTCCTAGGTATTTTATTCTTTATGGTGCAATTGTAGTGGAGGATTGTTTTCTTAATTTCTCTTTCTTCTACTTCATTATTAGTATATAGAAATACAACAGATTTCTATATATTTTGTATTCTGTAACTTTACTGAATTACCAATTCTAGTAGTTTTTAAGGTTTCTAGATATAGAATCACATTATCTGCAAATAATGAAAGTTTTACTTCTTCCTTAGCAATTTGGATGTGTTTTATTGTCTGATGGCTGTGGGTAGGGCTTCCAATATTATGTTAAATAAAAGTGGTAGCGTGGACATCCTTATCTTGTTCTTGATCTTAGAAAAAAAGCTTTCAGTTTTCCCTATTACGGATGATGTTAACTGTGGGTTTTTCATAGATTGTCTTTATTATGTTGAGGTATATTCCCTCTAGACCTACTTTGTTGAGGATTTTTGTCATGAATGGATGTTGTACTTTGTCAAATGCATTCTCTGCATCTATTGAAATGATCATATGGTTTTTATCCTTTGTCTTGTTAAGGTGATGTATCATGCTAATTGATTTGCAAATATTGAACCACCCTTGCATTCCTAGACTAAATCCTACTTGATCATGGTGACTGTTTTTTGAATGTATTATTGGATTTGGTTTGCTAGTATTTTGCTGAGGATTTTTGCATGTATGTTCATCAGCAATATTGGCCTGTAGTTTTCTTTTTTTGTAGTGTCTTTGTCTGGTTTTGGTATCAGGGTAATGTTAGCCATGTAGAATAAATTTGGACACTTTCCTTTCTCATCTATTTTTTGGAATAGTTTGAGAAGAATAGGTATTAACTTTTTAAATGTTTGATAGAAATCACTTATAAAGCTATTTTGTTTTGGGGGAGTTTTTGATTACTGGTTTAGTGTCATTGCTAGTAATGAGTCTGCTCAAATTTTCTATTGCTTCCTAATGCAGTTTTGTAAAGCATGTGTTTCTAGGAATTTATCCATTTCTTTTATGTTGTCCAATTTGTTGGCTTATAATTTTTCATAATCTCATATTTGAATTTCTCTGTCAGTTATTTCTTCTTCATTTCTGACTTTATTTTAGTTTTCTTTTTAGTCTGGCTAAATATTTATCAATTGTGTATCTTTCCAAAGAAGCAGCTCTTGGTTTCATTGATCTATTCATTTTTGTTTTAGTGTCTGTTTCATGTATTTCTGCTCTAATTTTTATTATTTTCTTCTACTGGCTTTGAGCTTTGTTTATTCTTTCTAGCTCCTTTAGGTGTAATTTTAGGTGGTTTGATATTTTTCTTGTTTTTTTTTTTGTTGTTGTTTTTGTTTTTGATGTAAGCCTGTCCTGCTATAATCTGCTTTCTTAGAACTGCTCTTGCTTGCATCCCAAAGATTTTGAACTGTTGTATTTTCATTTTCATTTGTGTTCATGTTTTTTGATTTCCTCTGATTTCTTTGATCCATTCATTGTTTAGTAGTATGTTATTTAGCATCCATGTATTTTTTTTTTTCCAGATTTTTTTTCTTGTGATTGAATCCCAGTTTCATACAACTGTGGTCAGAAAAGATTCATGATATAATTTCAGCCTTTCTGAGTTTATTGAGATTTATTTTGTGGCTTAATGTGTGATCTGTTCTGGATAATGTTTCATGTGCACTTGAAAAGAATGTGTATGTTCTGTCTACTGTTTTTGGATGAAATGCTCTGAATATATCTGTAAGGTCCATCTGGACTGATGTGTCATTCAAAGCCACCGTTTCCTTGTTGATTTTCTGTCTGGATGATCTATCCATTGATATAAATGGGATGTTCAAGTCCTCTCCTATTGTATTTCTTCCTTTTTGTCTGTTATTTTTTAAATTTTTTATTATGTTAATCACCATATATTACATCATTAGTTTTTGATGTAGTGTTCCATGATTCATTGTTTGTGCATAACACCCAATGATCCACGCAGAATGTGCCCTCTTTAATACCCACCACCAGGCTAACCTATCCCCCTACCCTCCTGCCCTCTAGAACCCTCAGTTTGTTTTTCAGAGTCCATTGTCCCTCATGGTTCATCTTCCCGTCCGACTTACTCCCCTTCATTCCTCCCCTCCTGCTCTCTTGATCTTTTTCTTTTTTCTTAACATATGTTGCATTATTTGTTTCAGAGGTACAGATCTGTGATTCAACAGTCTTGCACAATTCACAGCGGTCACCATAGCACATACCCTCCCCAGTGTCTATCATCCAGCCACCCCATCCCTCCCACCCCCCACCACTCCAGCAACCCTCAGTTTGTTTCCTGAGATTAAGAATTCCTCGTATCAGTGAGGTCATATGATACATGTCTTTCTCTGATTGACTTATTTCACTCAGCATAACGCCCTCCAGTTCCATCCACGTCGTTGCAAATGGCAAGATCTCATTCCTTTTGATGGCTGCATAATGTTCCATGGTGTATATATACCACATCTTCTTTATCCATTCATCTGTCGATGGACATCTTGGCTCTTTCCACAGTTTGGCTATTGTGGACATTGCTGCTATAAATATCGGGGTGCACGTACCCCTTCGGATCCCTACATTTGTATCTTTGTGGTAAATACCCAGTAGTGCAATTGCTGGATCATAGGGTAGCTCTATTTTCAACTGTTTGAGGAACCTCCATCCTGTTTTCCAGAGTGGCTGCACCAGCTTGCGTTCTTACCAACAGTGTAGGAGGGTTCCCCTTTCTCCACATCCCTGCCAACATCTGTCGTTGCCTGACTTGTTAATTTCAGCCATTCTGACTGGTGTGAGGTGGTATCTTATTGAGGTTTTGATCTGGATTTCCCTGATGCCAAGCGATGTTGAGCACTTTTTCATGTGTCTCTTGGCCATTTGGATGTCTTCTTTGGAAAAATGTCGTTCATGTCTCCTGCCCATTTCTTCATTGGATTATTTGTTCTCTGGGTGTTGAGTTCAATAAGTTCTTTATAGATTTTGGATACTAGCCCTTTATCTGATATGTCATTTGCAAATATTTTCTCCCATTCTGTCGGTTGTCTTTTGGTTTTGTGGATTGTTTCTTTTGCTGTGCAAAAGCTTTTTATCTTGATGAAATCCCAATAGTTCATTTTTGCCCTTGCTTCCCTTGCCTTTGGCGATGTTTCTAGGAAGAAGTTGCTGCGGCTGAGGTCAAAGAGGTTGCTGCCTGTGTTCTCCTTTAGGATTTTGATGGCCTCCTGTCTCACGTTTAGGTCTTTCAACCATTTGGAGTCTATTTTTGTGTGTGGTGTAAGGAAATGGTCCAGTTTCATTCTTCTGCATGTGGCTGTCCAATTTTCTCAACACCATTTGTTGAAGAGACTGTCTTTTTGCCATTGGACATTCTTTCCTGCTTTGTCAAAGATGAGCTGACCATAGGGTTGAGGGTCCATTTCTGGGTTCTCGATTCTGTTCCATTGATCTATGTGTCTGTTTTTTTGCCAGTACCATACTCTCTTGATGATGACAGCTTTGTAATAGAGCTGGAAGTCCAGAATTGTGATGCCGCCAGCTTTGCTTTTCCTTTTCAACATTCCTCTGGCTATTCGGGGTCTCTTCTGGTTCCATACAAATTTTAGGATTCTTTGTTCCACTTCTTTGAAAAAAGTGGATGGTATTTTGATGAGGATTGTATTGAATGTGTAGATTGCTCTAGGTAGCATTGATATCTTCACAATGTTTGTTCTTCCAGTCCATGAGCATGGAACGTTTTTCCATTTCTTTGTGTTTTCTTCAATTTCTTTCATGAGTATTTTATAGTTTTCTGAGTACAGATCCTTTGCCTCTTTGGATAAATTTATTCCTAGGTATCTTATGGTTTTGGGTGCAATTGTAAATGGGATCGACTCCTTGATTTGTCTCTCTTCTGTCTTGTTGTTGGTGTATAGGAATGCCACCGATTTCTGTGCATTGATATTCTATCCTGCCACTTTACTGAATTCCTGTATGAGTTCTAGCAGTTTTGGGGTGGAGTCTTTTGGGTTTTCCACATACAGTATCATATCGTCTGCAAAGAGTGAGAGTTTACTTCCTCTTTGCCGATTTGGATGCCTTTGATTTCTTTTTGTTGTCTGAATGCTGTGGCTAGGACTTCTAATACTATGTTGAATAGCAGTGGTGATAGTGGACATTGCTGCTGCATTCTTGACCTTAGGGGAAAAGCTCTTAGCTTTTCCCCATTGAGAATGATATTCGCTATAGGTTTTTCATAGATGGTTTTTATGATATTGAGGTATGTACCCTCCATCCCTATACTCTGAAGAGTTTTGATCAAGAAAGGATGCTGTGCTTTGTCAAATGCTTTTTCTGCATCTATTGAGAGGATCATAGGATTCTTCTTCTTTCTTTTGTTAATAATTTACGTTGATTGATTTGTGGATGTTGAGCCAACCTTGCAGCCCAGGGATAAATCACACTTGGTCGTGGTGAATAATCCTTTTAATGTACTGTTGGATCCTATTGGCTAGTATTTTGGTGAGAATTTTTGCATCCATGTTCATCAAGGATATTGGTCTGTATTTCTCCTTTTTGATGGGGTCTTTGTCTGGTCTGGGGATCAAGGTAATGGTGGCCTCATAAAATGAGTTTGGAAGTTTTCCTTCCATTTCTACTTTTTGGAACAGTTTCAGGAGAATAGGTATTAATTCTTCTTTGAATGTCTGATAGAATTCCCCTGGGAAGCCATCTGGCCCTGGGCTTTTGTTTGTTGGGAGATTTTTGATGACTGCTTCAATTTCCTTCGTGGTTATAGGTCTGTTGAGGTTTTCTATTTCTTCCTGGTTCAATTTTGGTAGTTGATACATCTCTAGGAATGCACCCATTTCTTCCAGGTTATCTAATTTGCTGGCATAGAGTTGCTCATAATATGTTCTTATAATTGTTTGTATTTCTTTGGTGTTGGTTGTGATCTCTCCTCTTTCATTCATGATTTTGTTGATTTGGGTCATTTCTCTTTTCTTTTTGATAAGTCTGGCCAGGGGTTTATCCATCTTGTTAATTCTTTCAAAGAACCAGCTCCTAGTTTCGTGGATCTCTTCTACTGTTCTTTTGGTTTCTAGTTCATTGATCTCTGCTCTGATCTTTATTATTTCTCTTCTCCTGCTTGGTTTAGGCTGTATTTGCTGTTCTTTCTCCAGCTCCTTTAGGTGTAGGGCTAGGTTGTGTATTTGAGACCTTTCTTGTTTCTTGAGAAAGGCTGAAGTGTTATATACTTTCCTCTCAGGACTGCCTTTGCTATATCCCAAAGATTTTGAACAGTTGTGTTTTCATTTTTGTTGGTTTCCATGAATTTTTTTAATTCTTCTGTAATTTCCTGGTTGACCCATTCATTCCTTAGTAGGATGCTCTTTAGCCTCCATGTATTTGAGTTCTTTCTGACTTTCCTCTTGTGATTGAGTTCTAGTTTCAAAGCATTGTGGTCTGAAAATATGCAGGGAATGATCCCAGTCTTTCGGTACTGGGTGAGACCTGATTTGTGACCTAGGATGTGATCTATTCTGGAGAATGTTCCATGGGCACTAGAGAAGAATGTGTATTCCGTTGCTTTGGGATGGAATGTTCTGAATATGTCTGTGAAGTCCATGTCAGTGTGTCATTTAAAGTCTTTATTTCCTTGTTGATCTTTTGCTTAGATGATCTGTCCATTTCAGTCGGGGGTGTTAAAGTCCCCACTATTATTGTATTGTTGTCCATGTGTTTCTTCGCTTTTGTTATTAATTGCCTTATATAATTGGCTGCTCCCATGTTAGGGACATAGATATTTACAATTTTTAGATCTTCTTGTTGGATAGACCCTTTAAGTAGGATATAGTGTCCTTCTTCATCTCTTATTACAGTCTTTGTTTTAAAATCTAATTTGTCTGATATAAGGATTGCCACCCCAGCTTTCTTTTGGTGTCCATTAGCATGGTAAATGGTTTTCCACCCCCTCACTTTCAATGTGGGGGTGTCTTTGGGTCTAAAATGAGTCTCTTGCAGACAGCATATTGATGGGTCTTGTTTTTTAATCCAATCTGCTAGCCTGTGTCTTTTGATTGGGGCATTGAGCCCATTTACATTCAGGGTAACTATTGAAAGGTATGAATTTAGTGCCATTGTATTGCCTGTAAGGTGACTGTTACTGTATATTGTTTGTGTTCCTTTCTGGTCTATGCTGCTTTTAGGCTCTCTCTTTGCTTAGAGGACCCCTTTCAATATTTCTTGGAGGGCTGGTTTCGTGTTTGCAAATTCCTTTAGTTTGTTTGTCCTGGAAGCTTTTGTTCTCTCCTTCTATTTTCAATGACAGCCTAGCTGGATATAGTATTCTTGGCTGCATTTTTTTCTCGTTTAGTGCTCTAAAGATATCATGTCAATCCTTTCTGGCCTGCCAGTCTCTGTGGATAGATCTGTTGCCAATCTAATATTTCTACCATTGTAGGTTACATATCTCTTCTCCCGAGCTGCTTTCAGGATTTTCTCTTTGTCTCTGAGACTCGTAAGTTTTACTATTAGATGTCAAGGTGTTGACCTATTATTATTGATTTTGAGAGGGGTTCTCTGTACCTCCTGGATTTTGATGCCTGTTTCCTTCCCCACATTAGGGAAGTTCTCTGCTCTAATTTGCTCCAGTATACCTTCTGCCCCTCTCTCTCTTTCTTCTTCTTCTGGGATCCCAATTATTCTAATGTTGTTTCCTCTTATCATATCACTTATCTCTCGATTTCTGCGTTCGTGATCCTGTAGTTGTTTGTCTCTTTTTTCCTCAGCCTCTTTATTTTCCATCATTTGGTCTTGTATATCACTAATTCTCTTTTCTGCCTCATTTATCCTAGCCGTTAGTGCCCCCATTTTTTATTGCACCTTATTAATAGCCTTTTTGATTTCGACTTGGTTAGATTTTCGTTCTTTTATTTCTCCAGAAAGAGTTTCTCTAATAACTTCCATGCTTTTTTCAAACCTAGCTAGTATCTTTAAAGTCATGATTCTGAACTCTAGGTCCGACATCGTACTAATGTCCGTATTAAGTCCCTGGCAGACGGTACTCCCTCTTGTTCTTTTTGCTGAGGTGATTTTTTTCATCTTGTCATTTTGTCCAGAGGACAATAGATGAATGAGAGAACAAAATGCTAACAGATTAACAACATCCACAGCAAATATACTCTATAGAAATCAGAAAAGACCTGAAACCAGGGGAAAAGAAAGGGAAAGAAAGAAAGAAGAAAGAGAGAGAAAAAAAGCAAAAGATAAAAACAAAAACAGAACAATACAAAAAAAGGAGAATATGATCAAATATCAGGCTAGTGCATAGATCAGTGCCACACACTAGATTTTGGGTGTATTTTGGTCTGTTAGAAAAAGGTGCCTCCTAAAATTTTAAAGGAAGAAAGACATATATGTACAAAATAAGGGTTGATACAATGAAGGGATGGAAGATGACTGTAAAGATGAAAATTATAAAAGATTTTATAAAAGGAATTGATAAGTTTGAAAAAAGAAAGAAGATTTAAAAGAAAAAAAAAGGGAGAGAATGTGATCAGGCAGGAGACTAGAACAAAGCCATACACTAGTGATTTAGGGTATATTTTGATCTGTTAGAAGAAACTGTATCTCAAAATTTTAAAGAGAGAACAACTTATATATATATGCCAAAAATAAAGGTAACTATGAAGGGGTAAAATATGACTCTAAAAATGAAAAATAAAAAATGTTTTTTTAAAAAAGGGAGTGATAAGATGTTGGTTGAAAAGGGGAAAAAGAAAAATTTTAAAAAGTTAAAAAAAATTAACTTTGATGAACTAATGAATCATGGTAAAAAAAAAAGCCATGAATTCTATGTGCAGTATTCCCCTAGCGCTGGAGTTCTCCCGTTCTCCTTGATCGGTAAACTTGGTCTTGGCTTGCTGGCTGTTCCTTCTGATCTTCTGGGGGAGGGGCCTGTTGCTGTGGTTCCCAAATGTCTTTGCCGGAGGCTGAATTGCCCCGCCCTTGTCGGTCCGGGCTAAGCAAGCTGCTCCGGTTTGCTCTCAGGAGCTTTTGTTCCCTGCAAGCTCTCCATACAGCTTTGGAGGACCAGGGTGAAAATGGTGGTCTCCCAATCTCCACCCAGAGCAGCTGAGAACTCGGGGCCCCGCTCCTCAGTGCGCCCCCAGAGAAAAGCAGTCACTCCCATCTCCCCGGTCTCCGGCCGCACTCCGTGCTTACCCGGCCTGTGACCGAGCGTTTCTATCTCTGGCACCCGACCCCGTGTGGAGTCTCCAAACCCAGCAGATCCCTGCGGTGCGCTCCTGCGCCGCTCCTCCCGGGGGAGGAAGGGGAGTCTCCCTGGCTCTGCCGCTTGTTGGGTCCCTGCTGGAGGAACAGTGCCCCGACTGGGCCGCGGATCACAGTTTATGGCAACCCCGAGCTGAGAGCCCGCACCTCGGCTCCGTCTCTGCAGCCGGCTTCCCCGCTCCGATACCTGGGAGCTCTGCCGCATTCAGGCACCCCCGGTCTTTCTGTGACCCCAAGGGTCCTGACACCACACTGTCCTGGGAGGGTTCCACCCCCCGCTTAGCCACTGGAGCAACGTCCCTCAGCGGAGCCGACTCCTAAAAGGTCCGATTTTGTGCTCCGCGGCTCTGTCACTTGCCAGAAGCGGCGGACGGAGGCCCCCTCCCCTGCCGTCTATCCTCCCGAATATCGCCTCGGGTTCACTTCTCCGCACGTCCAACCTTCCAGTAAGTGGTCGCTTCTCTGTTCAGAGAGTTGTTGCTACTCTCCTCTTCCATCCCCTGTTGAGTTCGTAGGTGTTCAGACTGGTTTGATTCCTATTCAGCTGAATTCCTGAGACCAGATGAAATCCAGGTCTCCTACTCTTCCGCCATCTTGCTCCGCCCCCCCCCCCTTTTTGTCTGTTAATATTTGCTTTATGTATTCAGGTGCTCTCATATTGGTTTCATAAACATTTAAAATTGTTATATCTTCCCTTTGGATTGTTCCCTTTATCATTATGTAATGTCCTTCTTTGACTCTTCTTACAGTCTTTTTTCTAAAGTCTATTTTGTCCAGTGAAAGCATTGCTACCCCAGCTTTCTTTTCACTTCCTTTTGCATGGTGAACATTTTTCTACCCCTTCAGTTTCAATCTGCATGCATCTTTAGCTCTGAAGTGATTCTCTTATAGGCAGCATATAGATAGGTCTTGCTGTTTTATCCATTCAGTCACCCTGTGTCTTCTGTATGGAGCATTTAATCCATTTATGCTTAACATAATTATGATAGGTGTGTACTTATAGCCAATTTGTTCTTTTATGATTGTTTTTGTAGTTCTCTGTTGTTCTTCGCATGTTCTCTTATGGTTTGATGGCTTCTTATTGTTATGCTTGGATACATTTTTCTTTACTTTTTGTGTACTTATGATAGGTTTTTGATTTGTGGTCACGAAAAGATTCATATATAACATGGGTATAACAGTCAAGTTGGTAGTTGCTTAAAGTTTTAATCCATTCTAAAAGCAGTAAATTTTATTCCTCTCTCCACACTTTATGTATATAAAGCCATAATTTATATTCTTTTATTTTGTAAATCTTTTGATTTTTAATAGATGTAATTCATTTTCCTGCTCTTGTGCTTTAACCTCCGTAGTGGTTTTATAACTGATTAATCTACTACTTTCATTATGGTTTTTGCATTTACCTATGAATATTTTTCCTTTCATATTTTTCTTTTCTCCTTTCTTACTGCCTTTTCTTTCCACTCAAAGAACTTCCTTTAACATTTCTTGTAAGGCTGGTTTAGTGGTGATAACTTCTTTAACTTTTATTTGTCTGGGAAACTCTCTCTCTCCTATTCTGAGTGCTAACCTTCCTATGTTTAATTTCTTGGTTGTGGATTTTTTTCCTTTCATCTCTTTGAATATATCATGCCACTTTCTTCTGACCAGCAAAATTTCTGCTGAAAAACCAGCTGATAGCCTTATGGAGTTTCCCTTCTATGTGTTTTCTTTTCTTCTGCTGCTATTAAAATTCTCTCTTTATCACTGCCTTTTGCCATTTTAATTATTATGTATCTTGGTGTGGACCTTCTTGAGTTAATTTTGTCTTGAGTTTTGTGTTTCCTGGACCTGGAGTTCTGTTTCCTTCTTCAAATGAGGGAAGTTTTCAGCTATTATTTCAAATAAATTTTCTGCCACTTTCTCTTTCTCTTCTCCTGTTTGGATCCCTATAAAGGGAATGCTATTACACTTTAATATGCCATAGAGATCCTTTAACCTATTCTTATGTTTTATTCTTTTTCCTTTTTGCTATTCGGTTTGGTTGCTTTCTATTACTCTCTTCCAGATCACTGATTCATTCTTCTGCCTCCTCTAGTCTGCTGTTGAGTCCCATTAGTTATTTTTAATTTCAATTACCGAGGTATTTTTATGTTTCTTTTTATATTTTCTCTCATTGTTGAAATTCTAAGATCTTCACCTCTCTTTCCTAGCCCAGTGAGTATCTTTATGACCATTACTTTTAATTTTTTATCATATTGTTTAGCTCCATTTCATTTTATTTGTTTGTTTGTTTATTTATTTACTCTGCTGTGGTTTTGTCCTGTTCTTTGATTTGAGACCTATTTCTCTGTCTCATTTTGTCTAACTTTCCATGTTTCTGTACATTAGGAAAGTTAGCTGTCTATCTCCTGATTTTTGAAAGTTGTGCCTAATGAAGAAGAGATCCTGTGGTGCTTTGTAGTGCAATGGTTCTTTTTTCTCCAAAACTGGAAATTTCAGGGTTTCACCTATGTGAGTTGTGTGTGCCCCACTGTTGTGGCCGAGCTGTGTTTGCCCTCAGTCCAGTCAGCTGCAATGGCCCACTTTGCTTGTTGTGGGTTTATGGGACAGAGTTTGGTTCCTGTGCTGTAAAGGGGCCAGTCTAAGGCCCCTTCAGGCTTAATGCTGGGTGGTGTCAGCAGTCAGACCAGATGCCTGCCCTCAGACCATATGCCGGGGCTCTGTCACACTGAACGACAGGGAGTTCTCTGTGCACATTGTCCCTTTAGAGGCTTTTGTTGATGATTAGTAGGACAGCAGTCCTACTAATTGGCAGGGTGCTCTCTGTGCTAGTGGCTATAAAGTTTGTCTGCTGTGACTACAGGTGCACTAGTGTATGTGGTTATCTTACCCTTTCTCCAGGGCAAAAGTTGCTTTGGAATGGCACTTGCCCTGCTGAGGCTGCTTGCAGAGTGTGTCAGGGCAGGAGCTGCTTTGGAAAGTCTCCTGCAGAGTGGGGTGATTTAGATGGGGTGGATCCCTAGGAGAACACAGGAGCAGGGTGCACAGTGCTAGCAAGGTAGGTGGAGACTGTTTGTGCTGGGTCTGCAAGTGTCCTGTTATCTAGGTGGGGGGAGAGTGGCACCTGCCAGATCCTTTGTCCTTGGAGAAGTCTCTTAAAAAACCCCTGCCCCTCCAATCTACATCCTGAGAGTAGTAAATGAATCTCCCTCACACTATACCCCAGGGGCTTCTCAAATTGTTGCTTCTATGCTGTATTTTGGCCAGGTTATTTTTAAGGCTGGTTCTTTAAGAGTGGAGACTGTTTTCTTTCACGTTCCAGCTCTCCTGGAGCTAAGCCCACTGATGTTTGAAGTACCTAGTGTTAAGTCTCACTGATTGTAAAAACTCATGAAGTTAAGCTCCACTGGTTTTCAAAGCCGTATGTTTGGATACCTGTCTTCCCAGTGCAGGTCCCTATGTCTGGGGTGCCTGATGTGGGGTATGATCTTATTTCTGTATAATTGTGGTGTCCGTCTCATTTGTGGTTAGTCTTGCCAGGGGTTTGGTTCCTGACTCCCCTTTGTAATTCTCCATCCTTCCTAACCTTTTAATGTGGCCTCCTCTCCGTGATTAACTGTGGAAAATGTGTTCTGCTAGTCTTCAGGGTGATTTTCAGGGTGTGTTGCACCAGTGTGGCTATAATCTCAGTGTATCCATTGAATGAAGTGAGTTCAGGATCCTCATCTTCCCAGAAGTCTGAGAACAGGATTCATTAGGGGAAAGTTATCCCCATGGATACCAAAAAATTGGGGAGGAAGTGAATCTCCTTTGGCCTTTCTCAAGAGTTTTTTTAGGATCCTTAGAGTAACAGGTTTTAATTTAGGATAACCCAAGTAACATAATAATAGTATTACAGTCACCTGTAAATACATTTCAGTGGTTCTCAAATTGTTATAGTACTTTGGCATCATTGTCTGTGACTGTAATGACCCCAGGTAAAATTTGGATTTTCTTCCAAACTTAATGAATCAGATCTGCCAGCAGGACACCCAGGCACTTAGAAACCCAACCCATAATACCCAAAGCTTTATGTCCCCATCACTGCACTCTAGGAATGCAGAATTAAGCTAGACACAGTCCCTGCCCACAGGCCCCAAGAAGAGACAGTTAAGTAGGCAAATAAATTACTACACAATGGGTTGTTATGACAGAGGTGTATAAAATATACAAGAAGATCAGGTGGCTACAGTTTAATAGGTGCTTTGTTTCAATATCCATTATTTCTAATCTGGGGTATCCTGGAAGGACTGTATTGATTAAGGGGCTCATTGACCTGATGGATGTTAGTTGTATTCAACCAGTAAGGAACCCCAGCAGGAGATGAAGGAAGGAGGTTGGGATATTCTTCCCTTGGCTTACTCCATAGGCCATAGCAGTGGCTCTAACCAGAGGCTATGGCTCCTAACAGCTGGACTCTACAGTTGGCAGTACTGCTCTTTCTTCTTGCCCTATCAGGACTAGGAATTATAAGGGCTCCCTACCACCTGGGATACTGAGCTACACACCCTGCCCATAGCTATATAAATGGTAACTTTATTAAGCTCTCCTCTATCTGATTCATGTGTGCCAACTGTTTCATGATTTGCAGAAATTTGGCTTTGAAGAAAATTCTGGAATCAATAATGAAGAGCTCTTAGGAAATGTTACATCACCAATGCTCTTGATGGCACAGAAACTGATACCATGCAGAACATCATGGACATTAGTGAATTTCAGTTAGTGGTGGATTCAAATGAACAGTATCTGAATGTCAAGAATTTCTGGAAATAATAAACCATATGTTTCATTGATGTATTTCTCTTTTGAATGCCTAGTAGTGATATATGACTTTTTAAAATCTTTGTTTTAATAAGTCTACCTATTTCAGTAAGTACAGAATAAAAATCTTAAGTCACAAGAAAGTATTGAATCACAATTTAATTGGCAGGATATATTCTTTTTAATGAAACATAAAATGATAGTGAATCATAAAATCAATGACATTTTAGATTGGATAAAACATGGTTTGGTTTTGGTGTGAATTCTACCTAGTCTGATGTGAAAATTTGTTCTCTGCTTTCTTTTTTGCACCATATTGCATGCTGTTCCTTCATTTCCACCATTTCAGAATTACTCTATTTTTTTAAAGATTTTATTTATTTGAGAGAGAGAGCACACGAGCAGGGGGAAGGGGTGGAGGAAGAGGGAGAAGCAGACTCCCTACTGAGTAAGGAGCCCGATGCGGGGCTCGATCCCAGGACCCTGAGATCATGACCTGAGTCGAAGGCAGATGCTTAACTGACTGAGCCACCCACGGGCCCCAAGAATTACTTTATTTTAAATGTGTCTCAAAATAGCCTATGGGTTTGTGTTATGACCACATTGTTTAAGTCTTACTCCCACCAGGACATACATTTAGTGATGATTACAAATCCTTTTGTCATACTTTCCTTTGTCATCTCTTGGTTCGCTGAGATTCACTCTCCAGTAGTTTCTTAAAGAACTCCTCAGAACAGTATTTCCTACATTACTGCACATTTAGGGATGTTTTGCTAACATTTTTGCACCAAAGGACAATTTGCCTTATGCTTTCTTCTTTTCAGTATCTTGTGGGTGTTGCTTTGCTGTCTTTAAATTTTGCCTGGGAAAGTAGAGGCCAGTCTTTTACCCTCCTTACAAATAACTATTTTTTTAGCCTTGCTGTCCCCCAAATCTTTAAAGTACAGTCATTTTCCTAAATACATTTTGATGTTGGCCATTCCAGTTTGATTTTCCCTAACACACAGTATGCTTTTTCATTTAGTCATTCTCATTTTGTGGCTTCTTTTAATTTCAGAACAAATTCTTAAAATTTAATTATTTTATTCAATTTTGTTTTCTTCAAGGTTCCAATTCTTTCTCAGAATTCTTTTATCTGCTTTGTGTATCCTTTCTTCCTGATCCTTTAGATTCTTTCTTTATCCTCATTTCATTTCATGTACTTTTCTCATCTGTCATCTTTATCCATTAGTGCACTGTCTTTAATTTCTGTTCTTCCTAGTGCTCCTTCCAATTTCATTTTCTTTTTTTAAAATCTGAGTTCTTCAAGCTCATATTTTATTTACTGTTATTTAAGCATTAATTTCACAAGTTATCAAATTTCTGAATTGTGATCCCCCTATATAGAGCTTATTCATTAAGAATTTTTAAACCATGGGAAAATATTCAGTCTCTTTTTGCCTGCACCATTTTTTTCTGGTAAGTGTTCTTTCTCTGTTTGTAAGTTTTACTGTTTTGTTTTTCCCCATTTTTTTCTTACAGTATTTTGTATCAATGATTTCCCAGTTCCTAGTTGTTGTTTTCTGTCCCCACCCCCAGTCATTAAATGAGTTAGAGTTTGTGGAAATTTTCCACGTAAGAGTCAGAGGAACCTTCCATATTTTTAATATAAAAGATTCTGTCCTCTGATGCCATGGAGACAAATAGCTTCCTGCAAGTGTGTCTGACCAGGACTGTTTGTAGCTCATTTCCTCCACCTCTTTGAAACAAACCAGGTTCAAGAAGTCTTCTGTCTCCAACCCTGATTTCTCCACAGATTACTAACAAGGAACATAGTCGTATGTTTTAGTTGAGGGAACCATTTTCAGAAAGTATACTTCCTGCCATTTCCTGAGCTCTGCCCACTTTTTTTCTTTTTTCTTTTTTCTTTTTTTTTACATTTTGTACATGCATTTTAGACTGTAGGGATTACATTCATCTAGTTTTGCTCAAAATGGAGGTTTCTTTTGTGATTTCTAGGAAGAAGAAAGATGATTTATGCCACAATGCTCACACCAAAAATCTACTTAAAATCTACTTACACCACAATGCTCACACCGAAAATCTACTTAGAATTTGTACTGAATTTGTGCACATATATTAGGGTAACATTCAGTTTAAGTGTTAAATCATAGGGTAGAAGATGACTGTATCCTTGCCACAGAAGCAAAACTATTGTTTGCAGAAGCAGCAAAAATCCATAGAAATTTTCAATTTCATTTGATACCCAGTCTAGAATCTATTACATATTAAATAACGTTTGGGGGGCCCTACCCTCCCCGTCTCCACACATTTCTCCAGTCTTTGCTTTTGCTGCAGGGCCTGGCACCCTCTTCTGAAGGACAGCCTTCATTGTGGCTGCCTGTCTCTGCTTAAAACACCTTTACACTCACAGAAAAGGATCTTCACTAAGCATAAAATGACCACGCTCTCAACATACACACATACATTAGAGAGAATACCCAGAAAGTGACAAACTAAGCACATGGCAAATTAAAAAAAAAAATTATGGCCTAATTTCACCTTCAGTTTGTTGTTGTATAGGAAAATAAGCATGTTTCATTGTGAAGTTGAAATGGCATCTAATAAACAAGAAAGAAAATTAAGGCTTCGTAAAAGCCGTGATTTCTCTTCCAGAAAGGGCTTTGGATGCATTGCTATTTACCTGAACATAATGTCCTTCAAAGTAAGAGATGATACCTAAGCTATTTGAGGTTTGTTCTGACCTCCTGCCCTGTGATTTAGGTGTGTGTTTGTGATGTATTCTGTTGATCCCATTGAAAATCTCTGCAAATGTACTTTTTAAACTTGTATGCTATCTTTTCAGATTGAAAATTTTCATATGAGAAACACATTAAATGGTTGTGATTAGAACACCAACATTAGCTGGAGAAAGAGAGATGATTCTTTCTGACATGAAAAAAAAACAATAATATAAAAAAAATTCAGGACTTTTTCTTCATTTTTCCTTGTAACAAAAATGAGACTTTTCAGCATGGAATCAGAATTTAAAAATCTCCAGAGGTAGCCACTTGTTCTTTGCCTATACGGAACTCCAAAAAAGGAACACACTACTCTTCAGCAATGGTGGTTGAGCTTCCTATAAATTTCTTTAATTTAACAACAACAACAAAAAAGGCAAGTCCTCTCTTCTTACTCAATAGAAGGTTAGGTTTGGGGACTTGTTATGTTTCTTTTATTTCTACTACCTAAACCAACTTTCGTTCTGACCAGAATAATCAGCTTATGTTTATCTCAGATTTAATGAAATACACTGAAAGTTTTACTTCAATCGTCCAACTGCATGTGGAGTACAAACTGTTGTTTTTCATGAGAAAAAATCCAATATTAAAGACTCAGACGCAACCAGTCTAGTGACTTTAAAATCAGATATATTCTGTAGAATTTTACATGGCAGAAGGAAACTTTTGAATATTTGATGTTGAAATGCTTATGAATTTTTAGCAGTAGACTAAGATATTTTTTAGAAATAGACCGGGTTCCCTTTTAGACAATATTTGAATTTTTCCCACTAGTCATATAATTCCCTGAAGTTTTACCCTCTTAAAAAATCTAAATGGCAGTATACTTTTAAGGAAATAAAGGTGGAGCTTTAGATTATATTATGTAAGGAGTGCTATTTTACAGTTTATGTCTTCAAGAATCAATTTCTAATATTTTTATACCTATTATATAGTTGAAACATGGCCCAATTGGTCTCATCAAATCATGGCTGAATTTTCCATGAATGAGAAGTTTAACTATCCAGCCTTATTCTCCTGCTACCCATTCTTTGCCTTCTAGGGCTCAGCCTAATCTGTAGGATAGAGGGATAAAACGGGTAGACATCAGTCAGTAATTTGAATTCAAATAACTAGGTGATTGGTATTAGATAGAAAAATCCTTCAAAATTAGCTGAGTTTTCAACTTCTATCCACATATTTTGGCATAATACAGACTCGAGATGTGATTTTTCAGCATGTGTATGGTTGTAGTTTAGTACTAAAGACTCGTTTAGGAATATTCCACCTGAGAAATACTTTGACAAGGAAATGTTATTGCAAAAGATGCAGGAACATATAGCATTTTGTTTTTAAAGCCAAAACTTAGTAAAACCATTGTGTACAAATGGTGAGTAGCTGGCTCAACAAATTTTTGGTTTCAAGAAATAGTGTCTCATGTAAGTAACATCAAGAATAGCAATAGTTTTATCAAAAAGGTATATAAGGATTGGCATCAAAAGGCCATTAAGACTGGGCGCCTGGGTGGCTCAGTTGGCTCAGTTGGTTAAGCGACTGCCTCCGGCTCAGGTCATGATCCTGGAGTCCCGGGATCGAGTCCCGCATCGGGCTCCCTGCTCAGCGGGGAGTCTGCTT
This sequence comes from Eumetopias jubatus, assembly GCF_037043125.1. Classification (NCBI taxonomy): domain Eukaryota; kingdom Metazoa; phylum Chordata; class Mammalia; order Carnivora; family Otariidae; genus Eumetopias; species Eumetopias jubatus. The sequence continues at coordinate 17,519,821 of NW_028274808.1, forward strand.
CTCCCTCTGACCTCCCCCTTCTCATGTGCTCTCTCTGTCATTCTCTCTCAAATAAAATCTTTAAAAAAGAAGAAAGGTCAAAAAAAAAAAAAGTTCATTAGGACTTAGACAGCTGTTCTTTCCACCTCCCTCTCTCAGGAGCCATGTAATCCCTTGAAAAGTTGTACCTATAGCTGCTCTCCCCTTTCTCAGCTGGCTTTACACTGGCCTTGACTCCTATCTGTGCCCCGCTTTATCATAGCTAAATGGCCATCTTACCAATTTCTCAATTTCACGTTACTGAAAGTGGAATGTGATTTCCCTAGTTTACCTGTTCAACATGGCTTTGCATCCCTAGCAAACCTATAGATTTGCTGCCTATGGCAGAATACAGAGGGTTGCAAATTCTTTTCTACTACCACTGAAAGATGAGTCTGATTTACTTCCCTTTAAAACTGGCCTTGCCATAGTGATCTGCTTGATAGGTAGAGTTACAGTAGAAGTGACCTGGAAGGAGGACTTCCACAGTTAGGTAGGAGAAACCTTATAGCTTCTACCTCGGCCTCTGGTAGAACAACAGTCTCTCCTGGAGCCTTGAGCTGCTGTGTTAACCACCTTGCTTGAATGACGTGCATGAAGGCTCTGAGATTACATTGAAAGGGGGAAGGGTCCTGCTGAGTCCAGCCTTCCAGTGTCCCCGCTAAAGGACCAGCCACGTGAGTGAAGCCATCTTGGACCCTCCAGCCCAGCCCAGCTAACACCACCTGTCCCTAGCCAATGCTCTGTGCAGCAGAATCACCCACATGAGCACTGCCTGCCTAAATTCCTGATCTGTAGTTATGATATTTAATAAAATGGTTATTGTTTGAAGCCACTAAATGTTAAGGTAGTTTGTTATACAGCAATACATAACTGAAATACCTCTGCTTCATCAACTGTGACTCAAATGGAAATAGAGCAAGCTAAGTCTATCCCAACAAGGCCAGTGGGTGGCAGTTTCCTTGTACAAAAAAAAAAAAAAGCATGCCGTTAGGAGTTTTAATTGAGATCCTTAGGTTAATTGCTGCCCTTAATTTCCCTTGAGGCTACAACAAGGAGGAACAGGATTAAGTTACAGCTAGACTCTGATGGGATTTAGATTAATGATACAAGGAACATCTAGATGAAACTACTGACGTCACTAGCCAGGTTGCAACTTAATCATAGTAAAAAGAGGATAATTATAGTTGAAAAAGATATGCACTTGGTTGACATAAAGATAATTATATCTAAAACCTAAGGCCTCTGGTTGTCAGTCTCTTTCATGAACATCTGAGGAAGAGAAATTTAATACATTTTAATAATGCCTCAATATTTTTTGAACCTTGGCCTAAATGCATTTTGCAGATACTCATTTGAAAGAGAAATATACACATGTGAAAAAGTTAGGTGTAGATATTTTTGGAGAAGAAAACCTAAAGCTTCAAAATCAGTTACATAGTCATTAACTGAAAATTTCTTATAATCCATGGCAGTTACTGAAAGACAACTATTTTCCCCCAAATGTCATAAGTTTCAACCTTCCATCTACATATTTCTGCAGAAATTACTACAAGCATCTGTGTAGTGTGATTATTGTCAGGGACATTCTGACTTGCTCTAAAATAGTTGGCTCTCTCAATTCATCTTATTGATATAGAGTAAAAAACTTGATATCACCAAGAAATTTCTGTGACTTGTTAAAAATTAATAATATATAGGGGCGCCTGGGTGGCTCAGTCAGTTAAGCATCTGCCTTCGGCTCAGGTCATGATCCCAGGGTCCTGGAATCGAGCCCCGTGGGGAGCCTGCTTTTCCCTCTCCCTCTGCCTGCTGCACCCCGTGCTTGTTCTCCCTTCTCTCTGTCAAGTAAATAAAATCTTTGAAAAATTAATAAAATGTGGGGTGCCTGGGTGGCTCAGTCCTCAAATGTCTGCCTTTGGCTCAGGTCATGATCCCGGGGTCCTGGGATCAAGCCCTGCATCGGGCTCCCTGCTCTGTGGGAAGCCTGCTTCTCCCTCTCCCACTCCCCCTGCTTGTGTTCCTTCTCTTGCTGTGTCTCTCTCTGTCAAATAAATAAATAAATAAAATCTTTAAAAAAAAATTAAAATGTGAAAAGGAGACTCTTTGATCCTTGTTAAGTATCTTTTCTGTTTTTCCACTGGACTAACTGGGGCAGCTGTGTTAATTAATTGCAAATGTCCTAATCTTCAGCTAGTACTTTTTAAAAATATTAACTTTTGATCATGTCTGAGATCCCTTATTAGACCATAGCCCAGAGGCAGGCTTTTTTTGTAAGTGGCCAGAAAGATGGAAACCATACAGGCTCTCTTCATTTTTCTGACAGTATGATAATTCACACTTCAGGCTCTGAAAGTACCAGTAACTGACACTTGCAACTTATTATTGTGGGTTTTTTCTTTCAAAACAGTTTTTCTTTTAGAAGAACTACCTTCTCTCTGATCCGTGAGATTTGAGTTGACAGACCCACATCTGACTCCAATGGTGAAATGTCATGGGCTTCAGTGACTCAACAGATCTCACCCCCTTGGCCAAAGAGATTTTTTTTAGAGATGGGTAAATAATCTAATAAGAACTAAGGTGATATGTTCTGGGGCTTTTGCTAAAATAGAGGCTCTTTCTTTGGTGTGCAGGAGTTCCTGAAAGGCACCTTCTTTCTCCTCTTGGATTTGAGGTTGGAGATCTGAAACACAGTAACCATTTTGCTACCAGGAAGGGACATCATTGGCCTACAAAGGGTTCCCTGTAAAGCAGAAAAAAGCACCCTAGTTAGACAAACACAACTGCATCCTTGGTGACTAATTTGAGCCACTGGATGAAGACTCACCTCAGGTATAGTTCCAGATTTTGCTTTTATAAGAACAAGTAAGTCTCTTACAACAAAGATGAATTTTATTTTGTTTTATTTGATTTGGTTTATGTTTTGCAACTAAGCCATTTCTAACTGACACAATGTCTTCTGTTTTGCCACAGCATCTTTAAATGATTTGTAGATAAACCTCAAGTTCCATTAGGGTAAGGATACTTGTCTGTTTTGTTCATTGCTAACTTGTATTGCCTTGAATACTGCCTGTAATATTAGGTGCTCAGCAAATATTTGTTGATGGGATGTACAAATTTAGTTCAACCTTTAAGAAAATCAATGTTAATAAACACATGCCTAATGAAAGAACCTAAATGCATATTCCTACAGGACACACATAAAATTGGAAACACCTAAAGATGTGTAAATATGTCTTTTTTTTTTACAAAAACTAAAATTATTAATGAGTTTCAGTCAGCAGTGTGCTGGAATTGGCTTGTCCTGCAGGAGAATGGATTGTGTCCATCTCTTTCCAACTCTCTGCTGATTTGACATTGTTAGCTTGAAATTGGTCATGGTGGGAGTATTCATACCACAGTAATCAGCAAACACTAGAAATCAGGCATTTTATTCACCCCCAGAAAGCCAATTTATCATTATTTCCCCCAGAACAAACTTTTAGTGACATGAGCATTTTCTTGTAGAAAAATAAAGGTTTTAAATTTTAGAGTTGGAAGGAAACTTTGAAGTTTTCTGCTTGCATATCCTAAGTTTACAGAGGAGGAATCTGAGTCCCAGGCAAAGTCACTAAGGCCATAGCACACCTGGACACCTTGTGTAGGTAAATCAGGTGCTACCCCTTTTATGGGAGTTTTACCCATATTTAATATTTTTGTGTTTTCTTCCCAGAGGTAAAGAGAAGCAAACATCAAGCCAAAAATATTTGCAGTTTATGTAGTCATTATACTTTTATTTGGCATGTGTGATCAGTGATGACTTTGTACTAGTCAATATGATCTACCTAATGACGTGATTTCTAATATTATTAAACTTTCTCCCTAAGTCAGATACTACAATTAAGACCTTTGCTGTTGAGATTGGGTCTTTGAAAAAAAAACTAAGCTAGTGAAAATATAAAGCCCAAATTAGAAAAACCAGTCAGTGCAGGTTTGATTCTGTTGATTTACGACTGGGATCATGTGGGGTGAACACAGAAGAGCAGTAAGAGACTTGAGGTCTGATTCAGAGATGATTTGGCCAGTTGGTATTATGTCCAGCTTTTGTTCAAACACCCAATGTTTTGAACAGTGTCTGTCTTTTTTTCTTTTATAAATGTCTGCTGTAAAAATGTGCTTAATGAGAAACAAATAAGTACATTGGTTAGAGAGAATTAAAATAGACTACATAAAATCACCCAAGTTGGTCCAGAAAGTATTCTACAGATAACTAGCTTCAGAATCAAAAAGTCCAGGTGCCTGGGTGGCTTAGTTGGTTAAGAGTCTGCCTTCAGCCCAGGTCATGATCCTGGAGTCCTGGGATCGAACCCCATGTTGGGCTCCCTGCTCAGCAGGGAGTCTGCTTCTCCTTCTGCCCCTCCCCCTGTTCTTTCTCTCTCTCTCTCAAATAAATTTTTTAAAAATCCCAATTTAACCATTTTATATTTATGTAATTAGAGAAAACTGCCTTACCTCCCTAGACATTTATTTTCTTATTTTAAAATTAGCAAAGTTGAATAACATTTTGAAAATCCCTTTGTATTTTAACATTTAGTGGTTCTAACTGTGCTACCCTTCCACAGAAAATCTAGTACATAGACTGTAATGAGGACTAAAGGTGGGTCTGTTGAAGGAGAGCGGACGTAGGACATATAACCCATTATATAATTTCCAGGTAGAGTCTTTTAGAAATTGACCACTTAAGATGTACTTAGAAAAGCAATATTGACATTAGTATTAACATAATTGTTCACAATGCAGAGTACTAACCACTATACAATCACGGTGCGCCACTGGAAGCCACCCAACGTAATTGTTCAAATGGCTTTTTAACACCCCCCCATTGCTATATATTAACTCTAAATAGATATAAGAGTTATTAATTTCTGATATATAAATCACCTTTCATTAATTTATTCAACAATTACTTATTAGATGCCGAATAATCTCTGTCTTCAGATATTTGAATCTAGGAGGAGGAGCTCACTATTCAAGACACTCTAAGACAGTAGTGAATTAATACAGAATAAATTAGTTCAGTGAAAGAGTAGAGTTCATCAAGACTAGTGTATTTAGTGAAGTGTTCTTGGAGAGGGTGGTTTTCATACTCAATCTTAGAGAGCATGTGTGACATAGGTAAGTGGGGAGAATACATAGGATATTCCCTGGGAGCTGAGAGCACGAAGAGAGTACATATCTTCTCTGGGAAAGTGAGCCTATCAATCTGAATACAATAGAAGCTTCTTTTGGGAAAATAGAATGACACAGGATGGAAAAAGTATATGAAACCCAGTTCTGTAGACTGGCTGGATATATCAACGTAGAGAGTTGGATGACCTCTGTATCTGTAAGTGTTATATTTTTCTACTGTAATGCACAAGCTTGACACATTTTCTTTGATAGGAAGCTTTCCAAGTGTTTGTACAAAGTTTCACTATTATTTTAAATCTTTACTGCTTTGCCTTAGCCTTAAAAAGAAAGTTTAGAAATCTCGACATTGCGCCCTTTTTGTAGAGAGGAAATAAGGCTGAAATGTTAACACAACTGGCTGAATACAATCCATTAAGCACAAAACCCTAACGAATAGTATGTAACATTTTTGTTACACAGAAATCTGCTCAGCTATTGTCAGTAGAAATCTTCTGGATTGATTCAGGCCAGCCATCTAAGCAGTGTAGGGACAAAAAAGTATTAAATGAACAAAAGGCTACACTAAGAAAACAGAGATTTTTTTTTTTTAAACTCCAATTGTAGGAAACCATTTGTGGAATTAAAACAAATTGGAACTCTAGAAATATGTAATAATAGTTATTTTACAAATAGGGATACTAAAGCAAAATGCTTATAAAACAGGTGAAATTACCTTAAAAAGTTGAAGTTAATGACAAAAGCAATAATAATGTAGATAGCAGGCACTCTGTCTCTTCCCAAATTCCTGGGCTGGAAGTGGGTTTCCCCTAGTCTTTATGGTAGTTAACTAGGTACATGCTTTATAGTGTAAAACTTATATGTTATTTATTTCTTGCAATCAGAGAATGTGGTAAGCATCATGATTCCCATTTTGTAAATGAGAAAACTTAAACCAGTCAGAAAGTGGTGGTAGAGACAAGACTTAAAATAAGCTTTGGGGAAGGGTTAAAATACAGAAGATAGAATATTGCTGTTTCCCTCTCATTTCATAAGCTTTTATGGGCTATTCCATACTGTGGAGGTTTACCTGTAACACATTTACTGTAACACTGTAAGAGGGGAGCTAGTGAGGTTGAATTTGATTTTCTAGGGTAGTGTGGTTTTAAACTTTCTAATGCCAAACTATTTCAAAGACCTTTTAGATAAAGATAGTGTAGAAACAGGTTTTTTTTGTTCCTGTTTTTCTTTCTTTCTTTTTTTTTTAAAAAACTTTCTCCAAACAATAAAGAAAAAAATGAATGAAAAACTCAATCATCAATGAAATAAGGAGACTGATAACATTCCTCAACCCTACATTTTGAAGGATCACCAAATGCTCAGAAATCTGAAATGAAGGGGGTTACTGATACCCTGCATCCTTCAAAGTTCATTAAAGAACTGATTTTTCCAAAAGCCACTGTGAATGTGATTGTCAAGGGAGCAAAAGAGTGAAATAAGGAGGGAAACAGTGGTCACTTGAGGCTAAGAGCAGGCCACTTATAACTCCTGAATGTTGAAAAGGAAGGGGAAATGTTTCCAATGTTACCAATGACAAAAGAAAAATTCCGAAAGCTTTACTTGATATGAACATTTTACTGAGTGAGAAACTGTTGGTGAACAGGGAGACTTCAAAACCTAAAGTTGTTAGTAGTTACAGCTCAGTTTACAAAGCAAGAATGAGTAAGTACATTGTTTTTTATTTTCAGTAATTTGTTACTGGAAACTCACTTTCCTCTCCTCTTCTGCCTGAGCTTACTGGTTTGTAGCTAATTAGCTAGGAAGCTCTAAGGTCACGCTGACATGAAGAAGGCTTAAGCTTTATTTAAGGTCAGAGTCAGCATTTCAGGGAAATTGATACAATTTGACATTTTGGTTATGTGACTAGGAGTGTTTGGTCTAGGGGTACATTCAAGTTGTGGTCTCCACTTTAGTTTTTATTTAACACCAATAAAAAAAAGTGACAGACTTGGCAAAATGTTTTGGAGGTATGTAATCCAAGCAAACCTGTTTGACGTTATTTCCTTCCTCACTGCCCTCCCCTCTGTTCTGGCCTTTTGTTTCCCTCCTTTGGTTTAGTAAATAATTTACCCAATACTTGAATAATGAATAATTAAAAAAATGAACCAACATGGGATCTCTTACAAAGGCTTAAAAAAGGAAAAGAGTAAAGCGAAAAGCAAATGAAGAAAATACCACACAAAAGGAATTAACCAAGGAAACAGAAGAAGAATTCAAACTGCTTTCTATTCTTTCAGAAACATTTCTTTCCCTCTTGCTCTTTCTCTCTCTCCCTCTCTGGATCCACAAAGTTACAAAGGCTTAAAGAGATACTAAAAGACAGGAGAACTAAATGAAGTGGCAGGACTCAAGTAATAAAGGGAAGCAAAACATAAAAGCATTATAAAGATAAAAGCAATATAAGAAGAAACAAAAACAGTAAACTGAAATATGGAGGAATAGTGAACAAGCCTAATGAAATAATGTACAATAAAGTGAAAAAAAACTGCAAAAATAATTAGTAATATAGTTTGACTATATCTTAAGTGATGCTCCTGAAGAATTGTCCCGTCCAAAATGCCAGTAGCACCCACTCTGAGAAGCACTAGAGGTGATGTATAGCTTTGAGCCTGAAGTCAGACTGCCTGGAAGTGTACAAGTGTCTTCTCATCCTCATCATTGCTACTTACCTCCCTCTGCCAAATTTAAAATGTAAAAGGAGAGAGTCAAAGGTGCATCTAGCTGATGACCTCTATTTTCTTTGTGGATTTGGATGTGATGTCTACTGAGACTGTGTGTGGAATAGGAGGTTTGAAAATAGTGTAAAAGGCTTACTATAATGGTTTTGGAGAAGGAGAAATACATATTTAAGGTTGAGTTAATTTGTAGTGACTGCAAATTTCTTACTAGTGGTTCTTAATCTCTTGGGGGGAGGAGTGGAGTCGTTGAAGGTTAAATTGATCTGGGGTCGAAATTTTATATGACACGTGGGAAAGAAGGACAAAAGAGAAGGGAGTTGAAGATATTTTAAGAGATTCATTGAGGTGGTTGGCCCTGAAGTCCAGATTGGATAGAGGAGAAATTAAAGACAAAAAGATTTAGAGAAAAGGGAATGGCAGAGAAGTCAGTTGTCGAATCACTAATCTATTGTCCAATGAATTAAAATTTTTAGTAGCATTTTTGATACTGTGGATTTTCACTGTGATATTGATTGGTCCCTCCTTATTGAAGGAAACTCTTTATTTATATGATCACTCAGCAAGTACTTAGCATTGAAAAGCATGGGGCTAGGCCCTTCCTCATTGTACATCTTCAGTGAGGAAGCACCCAAATGACTTTATTTCCAAACCTGATCCCTCTTTTTGTGATCTTTATCCCATGATCATATTCTCACATGCGTGCTTACTTTGTCCTTTTTTTTTTTTTTTTATCATGAAATCTTTTACACACACAAACATGCTCAGGTCCTTGTATTCCTAATCTTCTATCACCCTTTAATACCATCTATTTTTTAAATTATAATCTCTTTTCTTTTCCCAAGTTCATCAACAACTTCTTGAGAAGGTCTAAGATGGACCTCAAGACCTAGCTGAGTTATAACTGCCTCTCTAAATGTTTCTCTGATGATTACTTGGAATTGTTTGCCCCATCTAGACAATTACCTTTTAGATAAGAGTTACTGAGTGATTGTTGTTTAATTTAGTGAAGTAAAATATATGCCCTGCCTCACCTGATAGGGAAATAATTTACTATAATACAAAGTTAGAATAAAGCAATAACAGAAGTATAAATATCAGGAAGGAACAATTAGTTCTGACAAGGGTAATCCAGGAAGGCTCTCTGTAAGAAGATGAATTTAAACTGTATCTGGAGGGTGAATAAAATGATGACAGAGACAGTGGGGAGAAGAGGAAAGTAAGACAGTTTGAACAAAGATATTAAAATATGAGATCCTAACTAATTTTGTATATTTAAAGATAAAATATTTGAATACATTTTCACAGTATTATATGGTCTATAATATTTTTAAATACTTCAATATATAATATATAGATTTAGTTTTAATTTACACACTGTTGGCCAGTTAATGTTTAAAGTATTCTTTTTTTTTCTTTTTCTTTTCACTGCTTACTAAATAAATTTTTATTATTGTCTTTATCTGAAAAAGCTTCATAGAAAATTGTGGTTTGGTTTATTACCTCTCAGCAGCCTGCTCCTGAGTTCTAAGGAAGCTTGCCTTCTTCTGAGCTATCTGATCTTTCTCCTGGGCAAGAGACATTTTGGCATGGTTCCCCTCTTCTTTTTAACTTCTTTCTTAGGCTTCTTCTCGTAGACTGGGTTCTTTGGTATAGCAGCTTGAGCTTTCTTATACATTTCCTCCATCATGTCTGGAGTTATATTGTTCTTTATGTATTGAGAGAATTGTTTCTTATAAGCACCCTCATCTTCTTCATTTAGGTAATACATGTAATCAACTTTCTGACCCATGATGTGCTTCTGATGTTCTTCTGTATTGAATTCCTTGCTTTCTGAATCATAACCAGGGAATTGTTTGATACTGTGAGGGAGAGACAAGCTTCCATCCACAGCTCCTCTGAGGGCCCCAAAAACTTTATTTCCAGTAGTAGTTCTGGCAAGCCCAGCAATCCAAATAGCAGGTGAAGGCACCAGTTTGACCATCAATGCTGTCCACATTGTATTCCTTTCTAAGTCACCTCCACTTGGCCTTCATACATCTTGTCCATGTCAAACCTACTAAGAAGACTGCAGGCCAGCAACAGAACAATACAATATGCTGCAGCATAATTTGTCAGGCCAACCTTCACACCATACTTTGGGAGTTCACGAGCATGAGCTGCACAAACTATCATTTATCTCCTCTATGGGCATAAGCAATCAGACAAATGATACCTCTGTTGGTGACACGAACCATCGTCCTGTATTTAGGTGTATTAGACTTATTTTATCCTGAATTACCAAGCGTTTCCAAGCATAGTAATCAGTTTATCCTCTTGTCATCTTCTAAATGTCACTTGGTATCTCTTGAAACAAGCCTTATTCTTGACAACTTTAACAAATCCCATCCTGTAGAACAGAGACTGGTGTCCTCAGCTAGCCACAGACCAGCAGGCCCAGCAACATTCTTGGGGGCAGGGGGTGTTAATGTTTGAAGTATTCTAATAAGAATACTTCTTGGGGGCGGGGGTGGTTGGTTAACATGTGAAAAAAAAAACCCACAATATTACACAGACAGTGACTAAAGTTGCTTCATCTATTCTTGTCTCTCCGTCTCTCAAATAAAGCAATATATTTTATTAGATGAACGCTATTCATTTGACCAACAAAAAATCAAATATGTGAATTGGGTAGAACCTCTGTACAAGCTTTTATACCTATACTTATATATTATATAAGGATCTAGTGAATCCAGTGCCCAAGTTCTCAGAATGGCTCTGTATGGTTAGAATTCTTGAGCCAGTCCTGGACTGGAGACAGCAGATTGCCAAGAGCTTTTTGTGCCTGACTCAAAATAAAAGACTAGCTGTATATTTCTTCTATAATATTGTAATACTTGCCTGAAATGATCTTTTCATAGAAGAGGAACTACATTAAAGCATATAAAATAGACTGTATGACTGTTTTGTGCTTGTTGGCTAATAAATGTGTGAGTGGTGGAATTCCATATTACATTTATTCTTATAGTAACATACTCCATGGTAGCAAGTTTATAAAGAGTAATTACGCATCTGTCTTTAAATACAGGAGGTTACCAGTGTTTACCGAAAATAATCCAACAGTTATGGACAACCAAACTTAGGTAAAGCAGTTTATAATGATAATTGTTACGAAAATAAGTGGTCTGTTGTTAAGATCAGGCTTCTTGTTACTGTTTAGGAAGATGATAAATCCATGACCTTTTAGCATACATAAGAAAAATAATTTTTTAGCAGACTTTTCAAAATATTCCTAATTTAGAGTTTCTGACTGCGCCTGTTAACTTTAATTTATCCATTCAGCTTGATTTATTGGATCCTACTTCTGTGCTACCTCCTTTCTAGGGCTCAGGGATAAAGTGGAGAATTAGACAGACAAGGTCCTGGCTTTCACGCACTTAACGTTCTATGGTAGCACAAGACATTCAAGTGTTCAAGAATTCTAAATAAGATTTCCAATTTTCTCTTGGGTTTCCATGAGGTTATTGAGAAGTGAAACAAAATTCAGTCTTGGTATCTATATTTCTTTTTCTTTAAAACTTTAGTACATTACCAAAACACATTCACCAAAGCAACTTTTTTTTTTTTTTTTTTTTGGTTAAGAAACTGGTTATTCTTATCAAACAAATAGAGACTTACCTTCTTCTTTGTATAAATTATATATTTTCAACAAGTGCAGAGCAGTGTTTATGGAAAGCTTTTTTCCAAATAGGTACAACCTCTGTTGCCAGAATAATTGCAGTCTCAGTAATTATAAATTAAACAATAATAATAACATATGTACAACACACTTGTATATGCAATGCACTCTCCTAAGAAAAGGGAGGATTCAAAAGTAGTGAAAGAAAATTTCCTATGCCACAGTCACTTGTACTTAAGGTGGGTTGGTGGTTCTCTTCAGGATCAGGCCTACCAGCTCACCAGGGTTTTGATCCCTTCATCAACAACATCTTAAAATTTAGCCCTTATATGTGTACAACATTGCCTTTCTAAAGTCATGTCACCTGGATCTTAAGATCTGCAAAGATCTTCTTCCTTTCAGTAGATTGCTTTTTTCCTTTTGTTGATAGTTTCCTTTACTGTGCAGAAGCATTTTATTTTGGTGTAGTCCCAATGGTTTATTTGTTTGTTTTTTGTTAGGTCTTCTCAGGCAAGGGAAACAATCTAGAAAAATATTGCTATGGCTTATGTCCAAGTTATCACTGCCTGTGTTTTCTTCCAGGAGTTATATGGTTTTATGGTTTCAGATCTCACATTTAGGTTTTTAATCCATTTTGAGTTTATTTTTGTGTATGGTGTTAGAAAGTGGTCCAGTTTTTATTCTTTTGCATGTAGCTGTCCCATTTTTCCAGCACGATTCATTGAGGAGACTGTTTTGCTATTACATGTTCTTGCCTCCTTTGTCGTAGACGAATTGACCATATAACTGTGGGTTTATTTCTGGGATTTCTATTCTGTTCCATTGATCTGTGTCTCTTTTTTTGTGCTAGTACCACACTGTTTTGATTACCATAGCATTGTATATATCTTGAAGTCTGGGATTATGATATACCTCCAGCTTTGTTCTTCCTTAAGATTGTTTTGGCTATTCAGGGTCTTTTGTGGTTCCATACAAATTTTAGGACTATTTGTTCTAGGTCTGGGAAAAACACAGATGGTACTTTTGTAGGGACTGCATTGAATCTGTAGATTGCTTTGGATATTATGAACATTTTAACTATTAATTCTTAGGATGACTTTCATTTAACAACCACCTGGCTGAGTAGGGAATTTTTGTCCTTGCCTGGGAGCTGTTAGAGGGGCAGAGCTCAGACCCCCCTTTCATCCTCTCACACTGTGCCTGCTGGTTCTGCTCAATAGTTTGAACAAAAGCTGTAGTTGAGTTTCTTAATCCATTCTTGCTGAGTTACCATTGGCAGTCATTAGTTCTCCTTCATAGTTTTTTTTTCTGTTAATGCAGATATTTTCCCATATACCTCTTTTAATAGGTATTTTAACAGAAATGAGGAATAAGAAGTTCAGCCAGAGACTTTATCTTATGCTGTCATTCTGCATTCTAGAATTTGATTGACAATTGATTGTTTTTGAGAGGATGATGAGGACTTTCCTCAAAAAATTAACTTCTTTTAAAAAAAGAGAATATGATAAACTTTTCTAAGACAACGTAAACTTGTCAAAACCCCAACTGAGCAGACTGCTTTCTATTCTTTAGTGCTTTTTCTGAGAAAAATCCTTCATATGTGTGCTTAGTTGTGATCTCTGATTCCACTAGCATTTATTGGCAGTTTTTACATACAAACCACCACAATTCAAACAGCAACTTCTGGTGACTTCTCTACTGAGCTACGACTTCTCATCCTAAACTGCTCGCTTTCTTTTTTAAATTGTCTATGCTGTTCTCTCTCTGTTTCTCTCCATTTTGTGCCTATGTCAGTTTCTGTCCCTATCTCTCCTTCCCTCCCCCCAGCTTCTGGACCTTTCTCCCTTCCTCCAAAGCCACTTCCCAGGGCTCTGAGCTTATCTTTGGACAAGACAGAGAAAAGACTTGAGGCAGCTTGCCAGTGTCTTGTAGCCAAAGACTATTCTCCACCCGGTGGAGAATCATTATCACTTAGGGAACCTCACTCCAGTGACATCTCCTCCTCCCTTCTACTCCCCGTTTCCTCAGAGAGAATTACCACGGCACTGAACCCTCCCTCTTCTCACCCTCACTCATAAATCTTATCACCACAGAATGTATTTGAGTTAAACTGTTATGAGACTTAGTTTCCAATTTCAGAATTTTCCTTTAGAAATTTTTTATTTTACAAATAAGTTCTTTCATAGAGTTTAACTTAGCTAAATCTCAATTGAAGAAAAATAAAAGCAAAAAGTAGTTATTTGGCATGCTGATCACTTTTCCCTGAACAACTTTAGTTTTCTCATTCGTCTGCTGGTAATTTTTTTCGGTATCCATTGCTGTATATTGTAAAAACCTTTCCTGAGTTCTAAAAGGCCTACTTGGGAAAGCAGTAGAAAACAATTAATAATTGTTATCTTGACAGGTTTATATGTTTGCATAAAATCCAGTTGAGAAACCCAATATGCCATTATAAAGGTGGTAAGAAACACAGAACACTCATAATTATGTACAAATATGGAAGGGGGCTACTTCCATCAAGATTTTAGTAGAATTATTAAATGAAGATGTATATACAAGAATCTAAAATTTTCCCAATATGTTGTCACAAAATTAGCTCAGTCATCTCTTAATATAACCAAACATCAACATTACATGGTAGTATTTTCTGAAAGAATAGGAGAGGATGAGGATGGGTGATTATCTCATTATAGTCCGTACCTCTCACAGTGACGTCCGACAGCTGCTTGCATGAGAATCTGAGTGCTTTCTAAAAATGCAGAGGGGCACCTGGGTGGTGCAGTTGGTTAAGCTGCCAACTTTTGATTCTGGCTCAGATCATGATCTCAGGGTCCTGGGATTGAGCCCTGCGCTAGGCTCCGTGCTCAGCACAGTCTGCTCGTCCCTCCCCCTCTGCTCCTCCTCTCCCCCCACCCCCCACTCGTGCGTGCTCGCTCTCTCAAATGAGTGAATGAATACTTTAAAAATGCCGATTTCTGAATCTTCTCCACACCTACTGAGTCAAAATCTCTGAAAGTAGGACCCTGTCATCTTCATTACATGAGCTCCCTGGTTGATTTTTATGTACACTGAACTCTGAGACTTAGTGAATTAGGTAGTATTACGCAAAAGGTAAAATCGGGTAATAAAACTTAAGTGCCGTCCCCCTTTCTCCATTTCAGAGGAAGATGTTTTTCTTGAGTCTTTTTTTTTTTTTTAAGATTTTATTTATTTGACAGAGACACGGCGAGAGAGGGAACACGAGCAGGGGGAGTGGGAGAGGGAGAGGCAGGCTTCCCGCGGAGCAGGGAGCCCGATGCGGGGTTCGATCCCAGGACCCTGGGATCACGGCTTCAGCCGAAGGCAGATGCTTAACGGCTGAGCCACCCAGGTGCCCCCTTTTTTGAGTCTTTTTAACTGCTTGACCAAAGAACAAAAATCAAACAACCTGTTAGAATCTCCTACTTCAATTTCAGACAATTTCATAGATGAAAATGGCCTTGAGTCTAAAAGAATGACTGTTACATAATTTTCTCTGATTCTTTTTTTATGCGTTTATCTAGTCCCAATTATCCTTTGATACATCTAAGTCCTCATCATAAAGCACATATGATTTTCTGTCTTGCCATGAACTCTTTAAATTCATATTCTGGATAGTTATGTGAGCAGTGCAATTAATCCAACAATACTTGTGGAACACTGAAACAATTAGGTTAATAAGGAGGGGGAAAATGTAAACTTGATGAAGAAGAAAATTGGATAAACTCATTTGACATTTGGAAATAAAACCACAGGGGAGCTTAATATATTTTAGGAAATATTTAGGAAATATTTAGGCCCCTTTATATATTTTAGGAAAAATAAATCCAAATTGGTCCCAAATTATCAGTCATATTCAAAACAGTGAGATGCCATTTACAATTTAATAACTTTGAGGACCATTATTTTGTAATTGATTATCATTTAGGTTCAAGCCAATGCTGGTGTTCTCTCTGAATTCTTTTGATAAAGAAATGTCAAGTAAATTGATGGTACAACCAAGAACAACTTGTTTTCAAGCATAAATATTCCAAGCAGCTGTTTACATGAAAGCAAGTAACACACAAATTATACACTGTTGGGGAGCAAGAATTCCTGTCCCCTCAAAGGTTCTTCTAGCTGAACTAAGAATCAAATTGACATGAGATAGATTAACGGGAGAAAACCAAATTTAATAGGTGTATGAATGATGAAGCCACATAGACCTGGAAATTCAGGTGACATGTATGTCATTCTGAATTAGGGAGAAGGCGGTAGGGGCCTGGGATTTCAGAGGAAAGGAATGCACTTCACAGGACAATAAGAAGAGCAGATGTTGGGTAATTAGATGTTTTCTCTGCCATACACATGGGTCACTCAGATAAAATTTATCTCCGTTAATAACCCTTATTCTGGGAAAGACCCCCCAATTTAGATTCTTCTGTGTGGTTAAGGGAGGAACAAAAGTTTCTTTTGAACCCAGAGGGTCTCAAGTGCCTTCAGCTCAAAATAATTCACATACCAAAGTGGCACATTCGGGGGCCTGGGGGGAATGGGGCAGCTGTCCTGAACCCCCCTTCAATGCTCTCTATCCTTAATTTTGCAATAAAAGAGATTCTTCCAGAAAGTAAATCCTGTTCCAGTTGTTTGTTCTATGAGAATTTGGTTTCAGGGTGTGGTTGGTATATAGTAAAAAGAATGTCTGTCTTCAGCTATCCCCCAATTTGCTAAATTATAAAGGACTGGCTTTTTGATAATTACTGGGTGGATACTCTGATTGTCAAGACACTCAAAGCCAATTTTGGTCCACAATTAGAAAGGTGTGGTTTTTTTTTTTTTTTTTTTTTTAAGATTGATTGATTTGAGAGAGAGAGACCGTGTGTGAGGGAGTTAGGGTCAGAGGGAGAGGGAGACAAGCAGACTCCCTGCAGAGTGGGGAGCCCCATGCAGGGCCCAATCCCAGATTCTGAGATCATGACCTGAGCCGAAAGCTAGAGTCAGATGCTTAACCTACTGAGCCACTCAGGTGCCCCTCAGTTAGAAAATTTTAACCCTTCTAGCTAGTATATGTCTTCCTTTCTTTTTTAAGCTTCTTTTTTGTTTTGTTTCAAATTTTTATTTAAATTCTAGTTAGTTAACATACAGTGTAATCTTGGTTTCAGTAGTAAAATTTAGTGATTCATCACTTACATGTAATACCCAGTGCTCATCATAACAAGTGCCCTCCTTAACCCATCACTCATTTAGCTCATCCTCTACCCATCTTCCTCCATCAATCCTGTTTGTTCTCTATAGTTAAGAGTCTCCTATGGTTTGCACCCCTTTCTTTTTTTCCTTCCCATATGTTCATCTTTTTTGTTTCTTAAATTCCACATAGAGTGAAATCATATGGTATTTGTCTTTCTCTGACAACTTACTTAGCAAAATACACTTTAGCTCCATCCATGTCATTGCAAATGGCAAAGTCCCATTCTTTTTGATGGCTGGGTAATATTCCATTGTGTGTGTGTGTGTGTATCCTCTCTATCCATTCATCAGTTGATGGACATTGGACATTTGGGCTCTTTCCATAGTTTGGCTATTGTTGATAATGCTGCCACAAACATCTGGGTACATGTATCCCTTTGAATTTGTATTTTTATATCCTTTGGATAAATACCTAGTAGTACAATTGCTGGGTCATAGAGTAGTTCTATTTTCAACTTTTTGAGGAACCTCCATACTGTTTTCTAGAGTTGCTGCACCAGCTTGCATTCCCACCAACAGTGCAGGAGGGTTCCCCTTTCTCCGTACCCTCACCAACACTTCTTGTTGCTTGTGGTGTTCATTTTAGCCATTCTGACAGGTACTCATGGTGGTTTTGCTTTGTATTTCCTTGATGATGAGTGATATTGAGCATCTTTTCATGTGTCTGTTAGCCCTCTGGATGTTTTCTTTGAAAAAAACGTCTATTCATGTCTTCTGCCCATTTTTTTCAACTGGATTATTTGTTTTTTGGGTGTTGAGTTTGATAAGTTATTTATAAATTTTGGATACTAACCTTTTATCACATATGTCATTTGTAAATATCTTCTCCCATTCTGTAGGTTGCCTTTTAGTTTTGTTGTTTCTTTTGAATGTGCAGAAACTTTTTTTATCTTGATGAAGTCCTAATAGTTCATTTATGCTTTTGTTTCCCTGGCCTCCATTGATGTGTTTTGTAAGAAGTTGCTACAACTGAGGTCAAAGAGGTTGCTGCCTGTGTTCTCCTCTAGGATTTTGATGGTTTCCTATCACACATTTGGTCTTTCATTCATTTTAAATTTATTTTTTTGTATGGTGTGAAAAAGTGGTCCAGTTTAATTCTTCTGCATGTTGCTGTCCATTTTTCCCAGCACCATTTGTTGAAGAGACTATTTTATTTCCATTGGATATTCTTTCCTCCTTTGTTGAAGATTAGTTGACCATACAGCTGTGGGTCCATTTCTGGGCTCTCTATCCCATTCCCCTGAACTATGTGTCTGTGTTTGTGCCAGTGCCATACTGTCTTGATGACTGTAGCTTTGTATTAGAGCCTGAAGTCCGGAATCGAGATACCTCTAGCTTTGCTCTTCTTTCTCAGGATTGCTTTGGCTGTTCAGGTCTTCTACAGTTCCATACAAATTGTAGGATTGTTTGTTCTAGCTCTTTGAAAAATGCTGGTGGGTTTTGATAGAGCTTACATTGAATATGTATGTTGCTTTGGATAATGTTGATATTTTAACAAAGTTTGTTCTTCCAATCCATGAGGCTGGAATGTTTTCCCATTTCTTGGTGCCCTCTTTAATTTCTTTCATCAGTGTTCTGTGGTTTTCAGAGTACAGATCTTTCTCCACTTTGGTTAGGTTTATTCCTAGGTATCTTATTGTTTTTGTTGCAATTGTAAATGGGATTGCTGCCTTGATTTTTGTCTCTGCTGCTTCATTATTGTGTATAGAAATGCAACAGATTTCTGTATATTGAGTTTACATCCTGTGACTTTGATGAATTCATGTATGAGTTCTAGAACTTTTTGGTAGAGTCTTTTGGGTTTTCTACATAGAGTATCATGTTGTCTGCAAATAGTGAAAGTTTGACTTCTTCCTTGCTGATTTAGATGCCTTTTATTTCTTTTTGTTGTTTGATTGCTGAGGCTAGGACTTCCAGTACTATGTTAAATAGGAATGGTGATAGTGGACATCTCTGACTCATTCCTGACCATAGAGGAAAAGCTCTCAGTTTATCCCCATTGAGGATGATAATAGTTGTGGGTCTTGCATATGTGGCCTTTATGATGTTGAGGTATATTCCATCTATCCCTACTTTGTTGAGGATTTTTATCAAGAATGGATGCTATGTGTTCTCAAATACTTTTTCTGCATCTGTTGTGAGGATCATATGGTTCTTATCCCGTTTATCATGTTGATTGACTTGAGAATATTGAACCACCTCTGCAGCAGAGGAGTAAATCCCACTTGATGGTGGTGAATAATTCTTTTAATGTACTGTTAGACTTGATTTGCTAGTATCTTGTTAGGAATTTTTGCATCCATGCTCATCAGGGTTATTGGCCTATAATGGGAATAGATAATTTGAACAGACCCATAACCAGAAATTGAATCAGTAATCAAAAATCCCCTCTCAAAAATGTCCAAGCCAGATGGCTTCCCAGGGGAATTCTACCAGACATTTAAAGAAGAGTTAATGCCTATTCTCAAACTGGTCCAAAAAACAGAAATGGAAGGAAAACTTCCAAATTCATTCTACAGGGCCAGCACTAGCTTGATTCCAAAACTGCACAAAGACCCCACAAAAAAGGAGAATTACAGGCCAAATGTTTTTCACCTCTACTCAAAAACTTTGTTGTTGTTTACTGTTCTTCACGTTCTTTCAAAAGAAATTGGTTATGGTTCATTTTTAGAAAAATTAAGGTATTAATAGAGTATATTTTCATGTATGGTCTCCAATATACTACCATGATATAAGGACTTCTTGGAAACTGAAAAACAGGGTTTTTTTTATACATTTAGATAGAAAAGTTAATAAAAACTTTGTTCTAATGAGTGTAGGACTTTGATAAACATTCTTAATCCATTCAGCAAACAAGTACTACAGAGGGTCTGCATATGTATGCATATGTATGTACACAAACTGTGTACCTACAGAGGGTCTGCATATGTATGCATCCGTTTACAGTGATGCAAATGGGAAAAACAGAGTCCCTGAACCCAGAGTTGAGAGTCAAATGAGATGATTCATATTTAAAAGGAAGACGGCCCCTTTGATACTCAGACTTGGGTATCAGTAAGAAGTGGATACAGTTAGTAGTAAGGAGATGGGTTGCATATAATTACAGAAAAATGAATCAGGAAACACTCAGGCAAGGAGTTTCATGTTCTCTGAAAAGAACTGGAGTGCAACCATTTGGAGATTTATATGACTGACAGATAGTATCTGCATGTGGCTAAAATCACTCTGTCAATTTTTGCAAAATGTAAGAAAACCAAATCCATTTCTCCTTTGGTGGGATGTGAGAATGTCAGAGGCAGCTAACATAATGAGAAAAATTTCTCTGAAAGTGTGACTGGCGAAAGCCTGAAGCAAATAAAAACTTCAAGGGGTCTCAGAGCTATAGAAAGTGGCAGAGAAGTAGTGGTATCTTTCTCCTGACAAGTGGCATGGACTCCTCATTTTTCTATGAAGATGTCAGAAGAGGCTGTCTGATGGTTTGAATATAAATGTCTTGCTGTCTGGCATGATGTTCACCTGAGTGTCCCTGACAAATTCATATTTAATAAAGTTTTCCCTGACATTGAACAAAAGAGTAGTCTTTCCAAAAGGCAAATCTCATCAGTGTAGATACCAGAAATAATTCCATACAGCCAAGAACTGGTTATTTTTGCCCAAGTTATCTGTATAATTCTTGGTCTGTTTAGATATAAACTGTATCCTCCAGTATTGAACTTAGGAAGATTAAAATTGTAAAGGAAAATTTGTCTTGGAGATTTTCATTCTCCCTTTCAGGGCCCCGTATCCCTTAGGGAGATATCTTGGCCATCAAGATCTGATTTTGGTTTTTCCTCTTGAGACTAGTCATTCATTTCCTATTGTGCATTTATATTTATGTGTTGTCCTCTTCTGAGATTTCTTTCATAGTAAAACTCTTCTCTACATATGGAAGGAAGAAAAATCAAGTTATGGAGTTTCAAATGTTAACAGATAGCATTGTCTTGGTACTACTAAAATTCTACACAGTCAGCTCTAGGCTGACTTATGTCTAATTCAGAACTTTTATTTGGTAAAGATCAGTTACCTTAATTAATGCTCCTTATCTATTAAATCTAACTTGGGTTTTATTTATAAGCTTGAGTGAAAATAATCCACCTTAACTTGCCTAGAATTTCCATTTTTCTGCTTGCCAGCAGAGAAAGTATACATGATGAAATTTATTCTTTACTGTCGTAAGTCTGGTAGAATATCACTTGAAAGTCATTCCTTCAGAAATATTTAATGAAGATTTTCAACATGCCAAGGTTTTTATACATAGAAGTTAGGGGGAAGAGTGGCACAAGGAGCCAAAATAACTTTGCAAAATTAGTTTTTTGTTTCATGGGGAAATGAACCATGGAAGTGTGTTAATTGGTTCAGTTGTCTCTCTTTAATGGTAGAGTCTGGGCTGATAAGGAAACAAGAGTGGAAAATGTAAATAGAGCACTTAAAAATCTAATTCTGTTTCAGTGCTTTAGGTTTCTTTTTCATTAGGATCTATCTACAGAAGTCTAATATGTTTTCAACAAGTAAATTCTATGGAGCCACATTTTCTATATTTGAATTAATAGATTGAAGTAGTTTTATAAATTAAAACAATTTATTTCTATGTATTTTGTGTGCCCCAAATTTAAGTCTAAACAGGACATGCAATAAGATGAGGGATATGAGGGATACAGTGGCAAACAGACTTTATGTGATGCTCAAAATACACATGCTGACAACTCTAAATACTATTTTAGTGACCCCAAGACAAAAAGCATTATTAAAAAACTGTATTAAGTGAGAGAAGAGCTATTTTTTTTTATTTGTCTTAACACGGTGACTATCTATGCCCTACTAATATTTAAAAAACTTGTATAGAGTCAGAGTTCAACAATTACAAAAAAAGAATAAGAAAACAACTTATTGGTTGTGGTCTTCTGTTAAGACATAAAAAAGTAGGAGAAACTAAGGTTGGGGAGAACAGGGGATCAGGTGTTTCTGGGGACCAGGTCTTTATAAGGCATGATAGCATTGCTACTGCCTAGGACTCCCAACCATTTGAGTGGCCATATTCATAAGTCACCCAGGCTGTCTCCAGCACACTGCTCTCTCCAAAACAGTGTGGAGACCACTTGGGAACTGTTAAAAACAAGACAGCAACTCCAAATGGAGTCAGTTGTGCTAAGCCTCACATCACCAAACTGAGACTTAATTACAGTTCTGCTCTTCCAGAAATGGAATCTTAAATTGGTCTAACAAGAATAGCCTGGTTAGCGCTAGTGAGGTCATCTGCCTGAGAGACCCCTGCTATCCCTTAAAGGAAAGTAATCTTGCCACAGTCAGTCTTCTTTGTGCTAGTACAACTTCCTTCTACTCCCTTCTGCCTATAAAAATCTTTCATTTCCTACAGCTCCTCACAGATCCTTCCTGTCTGCTAGATTGGATGCCGCTTGATACATGAACAGTTAAAAAAAGCCAATAATATCTTTAAAATTCCTGAGTTGAATTTTGTTTTTTAATAGGACCAAACTACATTTTGCTTCTTTTTTCTTTTATTATTTTTTAACTGAAGTACAGTCGAACCACTTTATATGCTATGTTTACCACAAGTGTAGCTACCTTCTGTCATATACAATGCTATTACAATGCCATTGACTATATTTCCTGTGCTGTACCTCTCATGCCCGTGACTTATTTGTCCCATAGCCGGAAGCCTGTACCTCTCACTCCCCTTCACCCCTTTTCAACCATCCTCCCACCCACCCCCACCACTTTGTTCTCTGTATTTATCAGTCTGGTTTTGTTTTCTTTGTTGTTTGTTTTGTTTTTTAGGTTCCACATATAAGTGAAATCATATGGTATTTGTCTTTCTCTGACTGACTTCACTTAGTATAATATCCTCTAGGTCCATCCACATTGTCACAAATGGCAAGATCTTGTTCTTTTTGTTGGGCAAGTAATAGTCTATTCCACATGTATACCACATCTTCTTTGTCCATTCATCTACTGATGGGCACTTAGGTTGCGTCCATATCTTGGCTGTTGTAAATAATTCTGCAATAAGGTATGGGTGCACAGACCTTTCCAAATTCGTGTTTTCACTTCCTTTGGGTAAATACCCAGTA
This sequence comes from Eumetopias jubatus, assembly GCF_037043125.1. Classification (NCBI taxonomy): domain Eukaryota; kingdom Metazoa; phylum Chordata; class Mammalia; order Carnivora; family Otariidae; genus Eumetopias; species Eumetopias jubatus. The sequence goes on from NW_028274808.1 coordinate 17,542,749, forward strand.
GTGGAATTGCTGGATCATATGACATTTCTATTTTTAATTTTTTTAAAGACTTTATTTATTGGAGAGAGAGAGAGCACGCACGAGTGGGGGGGGGCAGGGGCAGAGGGAGAGGGAGAAGCAGCAGACTCCTCGCTGAGCAGGGAGCCCGATGTGGGGCTTGATCCCAGGACCCTGGGATCATGACCTGACCTGAAGGCAGATGCTTAACCCACTGAGCCACCCAGGCACCCCTATTTTTAATTTTTTGAGCAAACTCCATACTGTTTTCCACAGTGGCTGTGCCAGTTTACATCCCCACTAACAGTGCACAAGGGTTCTCTTTTCTCCACATACTTACCAACGCTTGTTACTGTCTTTCTTATACTAACCATTCTGACAGGTGTGAGCTGATATTTCATTGTGTTTTTTTTTTTTAAGATTTTATTTATTTATTTGAGAGAGAGAATGAGATAGAGAGCATGAGAGGGGAGAGGGTCAGAGGGAGAAGCAGACTCCTTGCTGAGCAGGGAGCCCGATGTGGGACTCGATCCCAGGACTCCAGAATCATGACCTGAGCCGAAGGCAGTTGCTTAACCAACTGAGCCACCCAGGCACCCTTCATTGTGGTTTTGATTTGCATTTCCCTGATGATGAGTGATGTTGAGCATCTTTTCATGTGTCTGTTGGCCATCTGTATATCTTCTTTGGAAAAATGTCTATTCAGGTACTCTGCCCATTTTTTAATTGAATTGTTTGGCCAATTTTTGCTGTTGAGTTTTATGAACTCTCCTTTATATATCATTTGCAAATATCCTTACAAATTTTAGGATTATTTGTTCTCATTCTGTAAAAAGTACTGTTGGTATTTTGATAGAGCTTGCATTGAATAGGTAGATTACTTTGGGTAGTGTGACATTTTAATAATACTAATTCTTCCAATCCATGGGCACAGTATATTTTTCCATTTGTTGACATCATCTTCAATTTCTTTCATCAGTGGTTTTTAGTTTTCAGGGTGCAGGTCTTCCACTGCTTTGGATAAGTTTATTCCTAGATATTTTATTCTTTTTGGTGCAGTTGTATAGGGAGTTATTCTCTTCATTTCCCTTTCTGTTGTTAGTGTATAGAAACATAACAGATTTCTCTATATTAATTTCTGTCTTGAAATTTTACTCAATTTGCTTATTGCTTTTAATAGTTTTTGGTAGAGACTTTAGGGTTTTCTATATATAGTATAATGTCATCTTTACATAGTGAAAGTTTTACTCCTTATCAGTTTGGAAGCCTTTTATTCCTTTTTCTTATCTGATTGCTCTGGTTAGGACTTCCAGTAGTTTGTTAAATAAAAATAGTGAGAGTGGACATCCTTGTCTTCTTCCTGATCTTCAGGGAAAAGTTCTGTTTTACACCATTGAGTATGATGTTAGTTGTTTTTCCATATATGGCTTTTATGATGTTCAGGTATATTCCCTCTAAACCCACTTTATTGAGAGCTTTTATCATGAACTGATGTTGGAATTTTGTCAAATGCTTTTTCTACACCTGTTGAGATGATCCTATGATTTTTTAAACTTCATTTTGTTAATGTGGTGTATCATGGTGATAGATTTGCAAATATTGAACCCTTCTTGCATCCCAGGAATAAATCTTCCTGGATCATAGTGAATGATCCTTTTATTGTATTGTTCAATGTGGTTTGCTAATATTTTATTAAGGATATTTGCATCTATAATCATCAGAGATCTTGGCCTGTAGTTCTCTTTTTTTGTAGTGTCTTTATCTGGTTTTGGTAATAGGGTAATGCTGGCCTCAGAGAATATATCTGAAAGCTTTCCTTTCTCCTGTGTATTTTGGAATTGTTCAAGGAGAATAAGTATTTAACTCTTCTTTAAATGTTTGGTAGAATTTGCCTGTGACACTGTCTGGTCCCCAACTTGTGTTTGTTGGGAGTTTTTTGATTATTAATTCAAATTCAATTTTGTTACTAGTAATCAATCTGTTCATATTTTCTATTTTTTCTTGGCTCAGTTTTGGAAGATTGTATGTTTTCTGGGAATTTATTTCTTCCAGGTTGTCCAATCTGTTAGCATATTATTTTTCATAGTAGTCTGTTATAATCCTTTATATTTCTGTGGTGTCAGTTGTTATTTCTCCTTCTTAATTTCTGGTTTTATTTATTTGAGTCCTCTCTCTTTTTTTAATGAGTTCAGCTAAAGGTTTATCAATTTTACCTTTTCAAAGAACGAGTTCTTGGTTTCACTGATCTGTTTTATTGTTTTGTGTTGTTGTTGTTGTTGTTGTTGTATTAGTATCTATTTCATTTATTTCCACTCTGATCTTTAATATTTTCTTCCTTCTTCTAACTTTGGCCTTTGTTTTTTCTTTTTCTAGTCCCTTCAGGTTTATTTGAGAATTTCCTTGTTCCTTGAGGTAGGCCTGAATGGCTGTAAGTTTCCCACTTAGAACAGCTTTTCCTGTATCCCAAAGATGTTGGATCATTGTATATGGTCTAATGTGTGATCTGTCCCGAAGAACGTTCCATATGCACTTGAAAAGAATGTGCCCTTTATTGGTTTGGAATGGAATGTTCTGTATATATATGTTACATCCATCTGGTCTTTCAAAGACACTGTTTCTTTATGGATTTTCTGCCTGGATGATCTATCCATTGATGTAAGTGGGGTGTTAAGTCCCCCACTGTTATTGTATTACTCTCAATTTCTCCCTTTATATCTGTTAATATTTGCTATATGTATTTAAGTGCTCCTAAGTTGGGTGCATAGATATTTACAATTGGTCATATCCTCTTTTTGGGTTGATCTTTTATCATGTGTATCCTTTTTGTCTCTTGTAGTCTTTGTTTCAAGTGTATTTTGCCAGATATAAGTAAGTATTGCTACTCCAGCTTTCTTTTCCCTTTCATTTGCATGGTAAAAGTTTTTCTATCCCTTCACTTTCAGTCTGTATATATCCTTAGGTCTATAGTGAGTCTCCTATAGGCAGCATATAGATGGGTCTTGTTTGTTTGTTTGAATTGATTCAGTCACCCTGTGTCTTTTGATAGGAACATTTAGGTATGTTTTTATTGGCGTTTTGTTCATTGTTTGGGGAGGATTTTTTTTTTTTTTTGGTTCTTTTCTGTTCCTTTCTTCTTGCTCTCTTTCCTTGTGATGACTTTCTTTAGTGTCATGCTTGACTTTCTGTTTATTTTCTGTGTATCTATTACAGGTTTTTGTCTTGTGGTCACCATGAAGTTCATATACAACATCTTAACATATAGCATTCTATATTAAGTTGATGGTTGCTTAAGTTTGAACACATTCTAGAACTTCATTTTTATTCCCCCCTCTAAGTTTTGTGTTACGTTGTCATATTTTATATAATTTTCTGAATGCCCTTAACTAATTTTTGTAGATACAACTGATTTTACTACTTCTGTATTTTAACCTCCATACTGGTTTTATAAATGATTGTCTTACCTTTACTGTATGTTTGCTTTTTTTTTTTACCTGTGACATTTTTTCCTTTCATAATTTTCTTACTGTAATTATGGCCTCTTTTGTTCCACTCAATAAAGTCCTTTTAACATTTCCTATAAGGCTGGTTTAGTGGTGATTAACTCATTTAACTTTTGTTTAGAAACTTTAGAAACTTTTTAACTGTCCTTCAATTCTAAATGATAACCTTGCTAGATAAAGTATTGTCAGTTGTAGATTTCTTTTGGCACTTTAAATATATCATTCCACTCTCTTCTGGCCTCCAAATTTTCTGCTGAAAAATCAGCTTATAACCTTGTGGGGTTTCCCTTCTATGTTAATAGTTGCTTCTCTCTTGTTGCTTTTGAAATTCTCTATTTTTAATCTTTGACATTTTAATCATTATGTGTCATGATGTGGACCTCCTTAAGTTCATCTTGTTTGGAACTGTGTTTCCTGAAACTGAATGTCTCTTTCCTTCTCCCAGATTATTGAAGTTTTCAGCTATTGTTTCTTCAAATAAGTTTTCTGCCCCCTTTTCTCTTCTCCTTAAGGACTCCTTGTAATGCAAATGTTTGTTTGGTTGATGTTGTCCAAGATATCCCTTATCCTTTCCTCATGTTTTTAAATTCTTTTTTCTTTTTGCTGTTCAGTTTGGTTGTTTTCCATTATCCTATCTTTCAGATCACTGATCTATTCTTTTGCATCCCCTAATCTGCTGTTGATTCCTTTTAGAGTATTTTTCATTTCAGTTACAGTATTCTTCAAGTCTGTTTGGTTGTCTTTTTTATATTTCCTATTGCTTTATTGAAATTTTCATTGAATTCATCCACTCTTCTCTCCAGCTCTGTGAGCATCTTTATGACCATTATTTTGAACTCTTTATTTGGCATATTTCTTATCTCCATTTCATTTAGTTATTTTTCTGAGGTTTTGTTTTATTCTTTCATTTGTAGCATATTTCTTTGTCCCCTCATTTTGCTTGACTTTCTGTGTTTGTTTTTATGAATTAGCCAGAAGAGCTACTTCTCCTAAACTTGAAGGAATAGTCTTGAGTATGGTCATTCCCTGTGTGTACTGTGTATGCCTGGTGACTTTGGCTGACTTGCTGGAGCTGTGTCTGGAATGGGCTGGCAGGGTACTTCATGCTGGGGCCACCCTGGTTGGATGGCCACAGTTGAAATGGGCATAGGCCAGGGTGTTCCCAGGGCTCTCCACACAGCAGGTGCCCTGGCAAGTGGGTGCAAGCTGAAGTGGGTGCAGGCTGGCAGATCCTGGGGCTCTCTATGCTGAGGGTGCCCTGGCAGGACAGCTGAAGGTGAAGTAGGTACAGGCCAGGGGTTTCTGGGATGCTCCATGCAGGGGGTGATCTGCAGGGCATTTGTTGTTGAGGGAGGTACAGGCTTAGAGGTCCAAGGTCACTCTGTGCTGGGAGTGCCCTGGCAAGTCATCTGGAACTAAATGGTGTAGGCCTGGAGTTTTCTGGGATGTTTTGACTGTGTCATCTTAGCAAGATAGCTGGAGTTGTCATGAGTGCTGACCAGGGGTACTCAGTGTACATGTGCTGGGGCCACCTTTGTGGGATGTCTGGAGCTGGTATGGAGTTAGGGGACTGGGGCTCACCAAGATGGTAGGCTAGCTAGGACACCTGGGCCCTGCTCCCGTCTGCACCATCACAGTGAAGGGGGAAAGTAAATCATGGTGTTTGCCAGTCCCTCTGACACAAGGAGAGTACCAGCATCTCCCCTGCTGTTTGGCGGAGTTCTAGGGCTGGATCTTTTATATTCTATTTGTCTTTTAAAACCATGGATTTTTTTTTTTCTGTGTCTCTGCAGAGGTTGAATCTGTTCATGATGCTTCATTACTCTCCCTCCCCATTGCAGTTCACAGTGTTGGAAGTGGAGGTTCCCTTCATTACCATGTCTCTCTCTTGCCATTTTCTCTCTATGTGGTTTCTCTATCCGTTGTGCAGAAACTTTCAGTCAGCCCTCAGTTCTTTTGTAGGAGGAATCACTCTATAAACAGGTATAGATTTGGTGGTTCTGTTGAATAGGTGAGTTCAGAGTCCTCCTATATTGCCATCTTGGACCCTTCCTCTCCCACTTTGCCTCTTTTTTGTCTCTCATTCTTATCTTCTGGTTCACACCAGAAGAGGGGATTCTGATTCACAAGCTAGATCTAGAGTGGATGTACTGGCTGTAATTTTTAAGTAAAACATAACCAGAAAAGTATTTTAGTTTCTACTCTTGTTCTTAAATTGTTTTTGTCAAACATATCAATACATTTTTGGTTAAAGGATGCTATGGTAAACATAACTTACTAACTATACAAGATGTGCTTTAAAAATAATTTTAGTTAGGAATACATAAATAAAAGAAACCTACTAGGATCTGTTTTTTACTTGCAGAATACTTCTGCCACCAAATATGTGGGTTTTTTTGCACACCAACACCTAATTTTTAACTCTCTGTATACCAGCTTGGGGATTTAATGTTTCAATTCAGTTTTGACACTTAGTACCTGGAGTTAGGACAGACCCCACAGTTTAAGGGTTCAGACCCACAAGACTTCCCCTACTTCATATGTCCATGACAAGTCATGGGTCTCCCATACTTCTGACAAACCAGATGTAAATTTGGGGTTCCCTCATGTCCATCTTCAGTTTCAATAATTTGCTAGAATAGCTGACAGGACTCAGGAAAGCAGTTGACTACTATTACCAGTTTATTATAAAGCACACATCTCAGGAACAGCCAGATGAAAATGATTCATAGGGCAGGATATTGGGGGGGAGGAGCAGGGTGTAGGTGTGCAGAGTTTCTGTGCCTTCTCCAGATGTGGCACCCTCCCAGCACCTCCATGAGTTCACTTATCTGAAGACTCATAGTTTAATGTTTTTTTTATGGAGGTTTTATTACAACTGAAATTTCATTTCAATGATTAAGTCATTGGCTGCTGGTTGGAGACTGGGGCTGAAATTTCTAATCCTTTAATCACACAGTTGGCTACCTCATTAGTATAAACTCGGGTCTCATTGAAAGGGGCTTGCTCTGAATAACCAAAGATACTCCTCTCGCTCCTACCACTTAGGAAATTCCAAGAGTTTTAGGAGCTTTATACCAGGAGCTAGGGATGAAGACCAAATATTTATTTCTTATTATATCTCTATATTTTGAACTAGTGAAGCTCAACCCATTCCCTTTAAAAAGTAGCAAACTGTGGAAGAGTCCCAGATTCACCACTTACACCAAGCACCAATTCCCACAGCTGCTGGGGAGGCTGACAGGACCAGTTTGGCTGCCTTCAGTCTCCTGAAGGTATTAATCTCAAGAGCACTCCCCAGTAAACGTCCTGCACCCAAATATCTGTCTTTCCGAAGAATCTGTTGTGTATCTGAGCCCAAGCTACTAAATATAAAAATTAGTGAAGAGCAATGCATCGCTAAACTGAAGCATCTTTCAAATAAATGGAATTAAGGTGATAAACTTGAAAATGATTTTGTAATAGTCCTTAGAATATGCATCCATTTTCTCCTTGCAGTTTCATTTTCTATGTAAAACGTGTAACAGGTCCTCATTAATTAATTAGGAACTGGAAAAACCCCACTGTGCTAACACCAGATGTTATTCTCATGGCCTTGTGTGTCTGCTGTCTTCATCATCATTCTCCTCTCCTTGATGGTCTCCAGATGTTCATTTAACTATAGTATGTGTTCTTTTCCTCAAGGCCAACTATTTCCAGGTTGCCTTTTATATGTGTCTCATATGCATAAATGTTGAATGCATATCAATATAAAAGTTAGATAAACTTACTGTTTGTCCACGGCCATCCCACCCTGAACGTGCTCGATCTCGTCTGATCTCGGAAGCTAAGGAGGGTCGGGCCTGCTTAGTACTTGGATGGGAGATAAACTTACTGTTCTTATCATTTCATCTTTCCAACGCCAACTTTATTTTTTTTAATTTTTTTTAAAGATTTTATTTATTCATGAGAGACAGAGGAGGAGAGAGAGAGAGGAGAGAGAGAGAGAGAAGCAGAGGGAGAAGCAGGCTCTCGAGGAGCAGGGAGCCCGATGCGGGACTCGATCCCAGGACCCCGGGATCATGACCTGAGCCGAAGGCAGACGCTTCACAATCTGAGCCACCCAGGCGCCCCCAACGCCAACTTTATTTAACAGCAAACATTACTGGTCTCATAAGGTCTAGAGACAATATATTGAATAAATAACTTTTCTATGTACCATGAACCAAGGTAATAATATAAGATTATGTCTTAACTACTGGGAAGAATGAGAACTCAGTATAGAAAATAACAGGATATTTGAGAAAACATAGGTATTTTTCAGCTAAAAGAAAATATTAATAATGAAATGTTTCCAATTGGAGGGGTAAAAAAAAATTACATGATATTTGGCTATATTAACTGAATTATAATTTCTGATAAAACAGAATCCAGATAAATAAGGAAGTTTTAGATATTCTTCTTGAATATCTGATTACCTTAAATATAATACTGTGAGAAATGGAAATGAACTCTTTTACTACATACTCTAAGTTAAGCTTAATGAAGGAACAACTTGATCACGTGTTAAACAGACAGTCAAGGAAACCAGAACCATTGAGCAGTCTTAATATCCCAGAAAGACAGTACCACCTATGAAGTACAGTTGCAGATAGAAAGAAAAGAAAGGAAAAAGAAAAAAGAAAAAAAAAAAGAGAAAAAAAGAAAGGAAGAAAAGTATAGAATAGAATTTGAATCTGATCAAGGTCCTAGATCTAGTTACTGGTGATAGAGGAAAATGACCACAGAGGGATATAATCAACAAAATCTAGAATTAAGGAATGCTATAGGATAAATGACTGGGTTTCTTCAACAAATGGTAAGAAAAAGGAGGGAAGGAAAACTGTTAGAGATTACAGCTTTTTTTTCAGCAGTTCATTTTATTACAGTTTTTTTTAACTGTTACAGATTAAAAGGGCTTGATACATAATCACACACATGTGATATGTGGATCTTGTTTATACCCTGATGCAAATAAACCAACTATAAAGCAAATACTTATAAGAACTGGAAAAATGTGAACCCTAACCAGATATTTGATTATATTAACATTATTGTTGATTTTAGGTATACTAATAATATTGCATTTATATTAAAGAATCCTTATGTTTTAGGAATATACACTGGCATATTTGTTAATAAATAATAAAATATCTAGAATTTGTTATTTAATAATTCAGGGGTGGAGGAGGAGTAAGGAGGAAAGAGATGAAAGAGTGATCACAGGAGGGCAACTGTTAAGGCTACGTGATGGATATGTGAGAGTCCATCTTTCTTCCATAATGTTTGAAAATTCCATGATGAATAGTTTTTTTAAAACCTCTACTGTAATTAAAACAAAGTTTTAATTATAGTGAGTTAAATAATTGAGGTCACAAAAATGCAGTCAGTTTTAGACTCTATGCATCTAATGAACATTTAATTTAGAAATCGAACATAATTAAAATTTAAATACATTCTTTTCTAACCTAGGATGCTATTTAAAATCATTTTCTCACGGTGTTTTTCTAACCCAAGATGCCAACTAATTAAAGCATTTTCATTAGGGTGTTTTTTTTATTGCTATACTCATATCCACCAGTAGGGGGAGTAAAAATTCACCTATAACAGTTCAAATCCCAAAAAGAAAATCAGAGAATGATAGAATTAAAATTCTATCTGTAAAATTAAATTACAGAAATTAAATTCTGTAATTTTATAAATTAAGAATCTGAAATCATACAGGTGAAGCAAATTTATAGCAGCAGTTACATGGATGGCTAACAGCAGGACCAGATGAAGAATTCAAATTTCCTGGCTTCCAGACCAAGGCTAATTTTCACTACAATTATCCTTTCACTACAATTATCACTTCATTAACCTTTGAATGAATACAATATTTCCTTCCTAGCCTGTTAGGTGGTCATACGAAATGTTTCAGAAAGTCAAGCTTAGTTTCTTATAAGTAAAGTTGATGTAGTAGTCTCAAAGATGGGCTTTCTCTTTTCTATTTTAGTGTGTTCTATACATGTAATGATTGAACAAGGCCATGCCAGGGAATTTGTTATAAGTGAATGTTGCTATTTGCCCATGAGTATGTGCTATACCTTTCCTACATTTGCAATATGCTGTTAGACCAGTTTTTGTGTTTCTGCTTAAATGTGCAAAGTGAAGGAAAATAATTGTATAAACCTTTTCAGCTCACTGAGGTGATTTTTTTTAATCATAAAATATACAGGCAGATATTTATGTCAAGTGTGCACTTTATATTTAGTCATACTTTTTTCTGAACCATGTAAGATTATCTGAAAATGCTTCTTCATGGAAAAATTTTTAAATATTAAATGGATCCAACTCACCTTATTAAATACATTGGAGGTACTTGTCTAAGCACATTTTGAGGCCAAATGGTAAGAATGGTGGTAAAATTTCTGACCCTGAAACAAAATGTAGATCTAAACACCAATTAAAAGCTGATCGCTAACTCTTCCGTTCTTAGAACTGCTTCCCTGCTATGGTAACTACTGCTCAGTCTAGTTGTAGCATATTACTTCGTGTCAGGCTGTCAGTGAACCATTTCCCCACGATGAAAAGTGTAGACGCTAGCGGTGCGATTGTATGTCAAAACTAAGGTGTGTGTTAACAGTTCCCGAAGCATTGTCTGAATAAATTCACCATACTCTTAAATATATGCACTAAATAGATAAAACATTCTTTAAAAATGGAATGTATCTATTATTTTCCTCTCAAAACAAGAAAACTTCAAACAATCCCCACTCATTTAAGATGAATTTTTATCTAGCTATGATGAAATAATTGATGGCAAATTCCCAAATAGGGGAATGTTAATGTCCCTAATGTTAATTTACCACATTCGTATACTGAGCACCTAAGTGTGAATGTTAACAAAAGCCAAATTGATAGCTAAAGGGAGACAAACTTTCTCTTTGGGTCTTTCAAAAACACAATAAAATATTTGTACAGTAATTATTATACATGTTTAAACACATAAAGAATGATAACACTGAAATAGAATATAAATCAGTGTCAAATTAAATTCATACTTAATTTAACTCATATTTCTGGGGCACCTGGATGGCTCAGTCAGTTAAGCTGACTCTTAGCTTTGGCTTGGGTCATGGTCTCAGGATCATGAGATGGAGACCCATGTAAGGGTCTGTACGCAGCGGGAAGTCTGCTTGAGATTCTGTGCCTCTTCTCTGCCCCTCCCCCTGCTTGCTCTCCCTTGCTCTCACTCTGCTCATTCTGTCTCTCTCTCTCTCAAATAAATAAATCTTTTTTAAAAATGTTCAAATTTCCATATAGAATATGAAATCCATTTAAAATACTTTATTACTGGGGCACCTGGGTGACTCAGTCAGTTAAGCGGCTGCCTTCGGCTCAGGTCATGATCCCGGGGTCCTGGGATCAAGCCCCAAATCGGGCTCCCTGCTCAATGGGGTTTAGCTTCTCCCTCTCCCTCTACCCTTCCTCCTGCTCATGTACTCTCTCTCTCAAATAAATAAAATCTTTAAAAAATAAAATGCTTTATTATTTATTTTAAAACATACATTTTGAAATGTATTTTGGATTTTACAAATGTTCTCGAAGTGGCTTTCAATGATTTTCTGAAGCTCAAATGATAGTTCGGTGCTAATATGAACATAGTCCTACATAGGCACTACCAGAAGCAAAGTTGTCTTAATTCACTTCAAGAACAATTAACATCATTATTTATCAGTATTCTGTGCCAAACCTAAAGAACACCTTTAAACCAAACAGAACTAAATATTCTTTGATAATAGCAGAACCTTTATCTTCTACTTAGTTGAATTATAATTCTCTTTCACCTGACGGAATTCTGATATCCTGCCTAAGTCCTAAAAATGGCCTGGCTTAAGCAATGGTGGGCATTTTGTCTGTAGCATTAGAGTACTGTTTAAAATTTGGGGCCTCCCCCAAGATCTAGAGTAGAGAGAGGGAAAGAGGACAAATTGATATTTTACTACTGGAGGTAAAAAGGGCATATTGACAGGTCTACCTGAGAAAATTGGGCCAAAGGAAGAGTATCCGAAGAAAGAGGGAAAGAAAGAAAGAAAAAAGGAAAGAAAGGAAAGCAGCCCAGAAGGTCTCTTGATTACTAGGTTTGAGAAACCAAAATTCCAACTCCTCTATTTTTTATACTCATACTTTTACTTCCCACCTTACACTAAGCAAAAGCAAAGCCTGACAGGCTTCTTGGGAGCAGGAGTATTTATCCTTATAACTATATATAACTATATATAACTATAACCCTATAACTCTTTCTTTCCACAATTTCTGTGCCTGAACTGGGAGGACAGACCTGTTACCTGTTCATTCTCATTTCTATTTCTTCTCCTTTTTCTGGTGCTCACAGGAATAAGAGGTGCTGTTTCGGCCTCCAGGCCTGTGGTGGGTATCCTAATCCATTTTGAGTTTATTTTTATGTATGGTGTGAGGAAGTGATCCAGGTTCATTCTTTTGCATGTGGCTGTCCAGTTTTCGAGCACCATCTGTTGAAGAGACTGGGCTCTCTCATTGTATGTTCTTGACTCTTTGGTCATACATTAATTGATCATAGAAGTGTCAGTTTATTTCTAGGTTCCACTGAGCTCTCTGTTTTTATGCTGTTACCACACTGTTTTGATACTGTGGCTTTGTAATAGGGTTTGATGGTTTGAAATCAGGAAGTGTGATGCCTCCAGATTTGTTCTTTCTCAAGGTGGTTTTTGCCCCATGCAGGGCATTCTAATCCAGACTTTTATTAAAGAGGTTTGGTAGTTATTAGGCGCTAGCTCAAAAATAAATGAATTATTCTGAAATTCTCATCCTGCTAATTTTTTCATAGACGTGGTTCTCTTGGTAAGAAAGACTACGGGAAGGCAGGGAAGGGTTGCACTGTAAGCCTGCAACACTTCAGAGTTCCTGGAACCCAGTAGACCCCAGTGCACCAGTAAAAGCCACATCATAGCTACATCTAGTCTAAGAGAGCGTAGAGATGTCAAAGATGTTTGGGAAGTACCACTGCAGGCAAGTCCTCAGCTGTAGGGTGTCAAATGAGAAAAAACAGTTCAGTAATGAGTTTTGATATCTTCTTTTTAAAGATTTTTATTTATGTGTTTATTAGAGAGAGGGTGGGGGCAGGAGCAGAGGGAGAGGGATAAGCAGACTGCTCGCTGAGTGCAGAACCTGACACGGGGCTTGATCTCATGACCTGAGCCGAAATCAAGAGTTGGACGCTTAACCAACTGAGCCACCCAGGCACCCGAGTTCTGATGTCTTTTATTCCAAGGGAACACAATCCGTGGAAAGAGATCACTCTTTCTGAGGGATTTTGGCCAAGAGCAGCTTTTATAGAGCTTTAGAAATGACAATGAAGAAACAGGGCATGATTGGCTGGGGTTGCATATCTGACCTTATTTGGAAAGATCGGGAACAAGGAAGTATAGATCTCAGCATTGGCTTGGAGTTTAGGAATTGGCTGACCAGATATAATGTTTCTGGTGGAGTATTTACAGAAACACAAAAGTTCAGTTTGCTAACATGTCACCCTGTCCAGCAGGAGCAGCTCCATGTTGAGCTGAGAAATGTTTCCACCAGGAGCTAAAAGATTTTCAAAGGAAAGCCAAGGATTTTAAAGAGAACACACACAATGGAGAGCAGCCTTAGGTCACCCTAATGGTTAGGTTAAAGCTGAGCAGCTGATTCCTCTGCAGGTCCACGCAATCCTGTTCCTTCATTAGGAGTGGCAAAGAAAGGCAACAGGTTGAGGGAGGAAAGCAGAGACAAAGTAAGCACCCCACAGGCCCCTGAGTGGCCCTTCCCTCACTAGCTGACACTGAGCCAGTATTACTCCATCAAGTCACAGGAGGGCTCGGAGGATCTGACAAGAACACACTCCTGTACACATTCCTTCTATATTTTGTGGAAAGCTAAGCACCACCCTCTGTAATATGATATTATAATTATCCCTATTATCACTCTTTGATCTCTTGACAGTGACTTTAATAACATCAATAAATCTTAAATAACTTTAATAACATTCAATAAACAATAACAAAACATAGCAATACAATACATAAAACAATAACAAAAACATTCAATAAACAATAAACAATCTTCCCAACTGACTGACAAATCAGCCAGCCAGCAAGAAAGTTTCCAAAAAGACTGAGAAAGGCAGAGCGGGCAGGAGGTGAATGTGGGAGAAGTAGGGTTGAGAGAGATAATGGGAGGGAACAAAGGGTAGCTGTGGACTTCCTTAAAACCTCTTTCTCCTTGCAGAATTGTGTCTCCCGGTTGCTGCAGGCTGAGCCAAGCCTGAGCAGGGTTCTAACATGAGCCAAGGTTGTCGTCACTTCCCAGAGTGGTTTCATGGCTCTCCTGCCGGCTCTAAGGCTATGCTGAACCCCCGGAAAGCATCCATCTGAGGAAGTGACTTACCTTTGGAGTTAAAACATCAATGTTACCCCGTCTGAAAAATAGCATTGTCAGAGAGGGACGAAAGAAAAGAGTGACAGAATTGTGACAACTTTCTTGAGCAGGAAGTCTTGAGGAAAGGGAAAGCGATTTATGGAGGCTGTTATGAAGGGTTTTCTGTGTTCCTCTGTGAGAACCACATGCTGCTCTCCATGATTCCTCCAGGCTTTTGGAGTCACATTGCCAATGCTTTGAATGCACGTCATGTAGAGACCAGTCACCAGGAAGCAGTATTATATAGACACAGTCACATTTTGAACCCTTCAGCCTTGCCGATCCATGGCCACCTTCACAGGGGAGGTGAGCAGCATGACCAGCAGGGGGGCCATGTGCACTGGCCCTTTTGTCCATCGCACCCCACAGTGGGAACAGCAGGACTCCAGTCCCCGTCCTGCAACTGGGATTTCTGCCAACCTGGTAAAATCCAGCAAGGGCATGTTTCACCGAGGTAGCCTGGGACCTACATGCAAAGTGGAAATGGCCAGGGGAGCCCTCCAGGGAGTTATGGGAGGCAAGGAAAGCAAAGATTCACATGCTTTCTAAGTAAAAGCAAGAAATCAGGATTTCTTTGATTTCCCACCAGTTTTCTACTCTAAAATAGAATAAAGGAGTACAGTGATATATTCATTTTGCCCCTCTCCCCTTTTTAAATGAAATAAAGAATACAAGGAAAGTCAGGAAACTGCTCAAGACCTTTTATCAAGTGGGGGTGTGGGGCCAACTACAAAGAAAGCAAATGAGACACAAAGCGTTAATTTTTGCCAAAACCATAAACAACCTTCCTATACCTCAGACTAAAGAGAAATTCTGTTTTCATCATTGCCTCCCTGCAGGAAAGTTAGCTTAAGCTGGATTGAGTGGGAACAGAGAGAGCATGGAGTTGAAAATTGACTGAACAGGAGCATGGTGTCCAGAACAAAAAGAGTGTCTATAGGAGTCACAGTGTGTGCTCAGGGTCCCCGGAGGGGCTCTGGGCTCTCAGTGGGTGGTGATTTGGACAACTCACTTCTAAAGTTGCTTTGTATTTTCAGGACAAGTAAGATTAAAGAAAAGACTTTAAAAAAAAAAAAAAAGACAAAGCACTTCTATGTACAGACATGCCTGTACAAATCAAAGATAACATTTTATTGCCAACTATGGTTTATTCTAGGACTGTAAGATTGGTTCAACCTTTAAGTGATCAATGTAGTTTGACATATCATACTAAGAAAAGATAAATTGCATGATCTAAATAGATGAACAGAAGTCATGTGACACAATTCATATCCATTTATAATGAAAACTATCCGCAAGTCAGAATGGAAGGGAACTCTGTCAACTTGATAAAAAGTCATTCATGAAGAGCTTTCAGTTTTTTC
The DNA here is from genome assembly GCF_037043125.1 of Eumetopias jubatus. Lineage (NCBI taxonomy): Eukaryota > Metazoa > Chordata > Mammalia > Carnivora > Otariidae > Eumetopias > Eumetopias jubatus. The sequence continues at coordinate 17,558,101 of NW_028274808.1, forward strand.
TTTAATGGTGAAAGCCTGAATGCTTCTCCACCAAGAACAGAAACAGGACAGGAAGGTCAACTCTCTCACTTCTATTTCATGCTGTATTTAAAGTCCTAAACAGCAAAAAGGGCAAGAGAGAAGGGGAAAAAAAGAAAAGACACACAGATTTGGAAAAAACAAAACAAAACACCTATGTTTGTTATGATTGTTTGCATTAATATTCCAAATAATTTTTTAAATGCTATTGGAATAAGGGGGTTTAGTAAGGTTGCACAATCAAGATCAACATAAGTCAAATGTCTTTCTGAGAGTGAATAATTGAAAATCCAAATTTAAAAAATACCATCTGTACTAAAAATGAGTGTAATGTATAAACCTAACAAAATATGTGCAAAATTTACATTAAAGATATAAAATGTTTTTATTATTATTGAAGTATAGTTGATATACAATGTTATATTAGTTACAAGTGTACTACTTATCAATTCCACAATTCTATACATTATTCAATGTCACCATGATGTGTGGTCACCATCTATCATTATGTAAAATTATTACAGTGTTATTAACTATATTCCCTATGCTGTATTTTTTATCTCTGTAACTTATTTTATAACTGGAGTAACTCTTAATGCCCTTTATCTGTATCACCCATCACCCCACCCACTTCCCCTCTGGAAACCACCAGTTTGTTCTCTGTATTTAAGAGTCTGTTTATTTGTTCTTTTTGTTTTTCAGATTTCACAAAGAAGTGAAATCGTATGGTTTTTATCTTTCTCTGACTTATTTCACTTAGCATAATACCTTTTAGGTCCATCCATGTTGTTGTACATGGCAAGATCTTATTCTATTTTATGGATGAATAATATTCTGTTGTATTTATATATAACATTTCTTTTTTTATCCATTTATCTATTGATGGACACAGGTTGCTTCCATACCTTGGCTACTGTAAATAATGCTACAATAGACATTGTATATATCTTTTCAAATTAGTTGTTTTGGTTTTTTTTTGGTTAAGTACCCAGTAGTGAAATTACTAGTTCATATGGTATTTTTAATTTTTTGAGAAATGTCTATACTGTTTCCACAAGGGTTCTACCAGTTTACGTTCCTACTAACAGTGCATCAGGGTTCCCCTTTCTCCACATCCCTGCCAACACTTGTTTTTTCTTGTCTTTCTTATATTAGCCATTCTGGCAGGTATGAAGTGATATCTCATTGTGGTTTTGATTTGCATTTCCCTGGTGATGAGTGATGTTGAGTGTCTTCTCATGTGTGTGTTGGCCATTTGCATGTCTTCCTTGGAAAAAATGTCTGTTCAGGTCCTCTGCCCATTTTTAATCAGATTGTTCCTTTGGTGTTGAGTTGTGTAAGTTCTTTTTATATTTTGGATATTTAATCCCTTATTGGATATATCACTTGCAAATATCTTCTCCCATTCCATAGGTTGCCATCTGTTATTTTGGTGTAGAGTCAATAGTTTATTTTTTTAAATTGTTTCTCTTGATTGAGGAGACAGCCACAAATACGTTGCTAAGATCAATGTCTAAGAGATTACTGCCCTTCTTTTCTCTTAGGAGTTTTAGGATTTCAGGTTTCACATTTAGCTCTTTAACCCATTTTGAGTTTATTTTGTGCATGGTGTAAGAAAGTGGTCCACTTTTATTCTTTTACATGTAGCTGTCCTGTTTTCCCTGTACCACTTGTTGAAGAGACTCTCTTTTCCCAATTGCATATTCTTGCCTCCTTTGTTGTAGATTAATCATATATAAGTGTGGACTTATTTCTGGACTCTCTATCCTGTTCAATTGATCTATATGTCTGTTTTTGTGCCAGTACCATACTGTTTTGATTACTGTAGCTTCCTAGTAATCCTGAAATGTGGGATTCTGATACCTCCAACTTTGCTGTTCTTTCTCAAGACTGTTTTGGTCATTCAAGGTCTTTTGTGGTTCCATGCAAATTTTAGGATTATTTGTTCTACTCCTGTGAAAAATGCTGTTGGCCTTTTGATAAGGATTGCATTAAATCTGTGGATATCTTTGACCAGTACAGACATTTTAATGATATTAATTCTTCTACTTGAGCATGGTATATCTTTCTCTTTGTTTATGTCGTCTTCATTTTTTTTCATCAATGCCCTATTTTTCAGGGTATAGGCCTTTCACCTCCTTGTTTAAATTTATTCCTAGGTATTTTATTCTTTTTGGTGCAATTGTAAATGAGATTATTCTCTTAATAAATCTTTTTGCTCTTTCATTAACAGGGTATAGAAATGCAATAGATATCGGTATATTAAATTTTTATCCTATGACTTTACTGAATTCATTTAGTTTTAATAGTTTTTTTGGTGGAGTCTTTATGATTTTCTATATATAGTATCAGGTTATCTGCAAGTAGTGACAGTTTTACTTCTTCCTTACCAATTTGGATGCATTTTATTTCTTTGTGTTGTCTAATTGCTACAGCTAGGATTTGCATTACCAAGTAGAATGAAAGTGGTGAAAGAGGACATCCTTATCTTATAACTGATCCTAGAGGAAAAACTTCTTTTCACCATTGATCATCTTGTTAGCTGTATGTTTTTCATATATGATCTTTGTTAGGTTGAGGTATGTTCCCTCTACATCTACTTTGTTGAGCATTCTTATGAACAAATGTTGAATTTCATCAAATGCTTTTTCTACATCTATCGAGATGATCAATCCTTTGGTTTTTATCCTTCCTCTTATTAATGTGGTATGTCATGTTAATTGATGTGCAAATACTGAATCCTCCTTGTATCCCTGAAATAAATACAACTTGATTGTGGTAAATGATGCTTTTAATGTATTGAATTCAGTTTGCTAATAATTTGTGGACAATTTTTGAATTTATATTCATCAAAGATGTTGGCCTGTAGTTTTCTTTTTGGTAATCTTTATCTGGTTTTGGTATCAGGGTAATGCTGACCTTGTAGAATGAATTTGGAAGTGTTCCTTTTGGAAATGGGGTGTTAAAGTCCCCTACTATTGTATTACTGTCAGTTTCTTCCTTTATTATCCCTTTATCTGTTAATATTTGTTCAATGTATTTAGGTGCTCTTATGTTGGGTGCATAGATACTTAAAGTTGTCATATCTTCTTGTTGTATTGTTCCCTTTATCATTATATGGTGCCCTTCTTTGTCTCTTGCTACAGTCTTTGTTTTAAAGTCCATTTTGTGTAATAAAAGTATTGCTACCCCAGCTTTTTTTCCACCTCCTTTTGCATGGTAAACATTTTTCCATCCCTTCACTTCAGTCTGTGTTTTTAGGTCTGAATTGAGTATCTTGTAGGCAGCATATCAATGGGTCGTGTGTGTGTGTGTGTGTGTGTGTGTGTGTGTGTGTGTGTGTGTTAACCTATTTCATCACTCTGTGACTTTTGATTGGAGCATTTAGTTCATTCACATTTAAAGTAATTGTTGAGAGAGGTATGTGCTTATTGCCATTTAGTTACTTGTTTTATGGTTGTTTTGTAGTTCTTCTCTGTTCCTTTCTTGTTCTCTTGCTCTTATTCCTTATGGTTTGATGTTTTTCTTTAGTGTTATGCTTACATTCCTTTGTGTATGTATTATAGATTTTTGATTTGTAGTCACCATTGGGTTTGTATATAACATCTTATGTGTATAGTAGTCTATATTAAGTTGATGGTTGCTTAAGTTCAAACATAGTCTGAAAGTACTAAATTTTTACTCTCCCCTCCACATTTTAATGACATGATTTCATGTTTTAAATCTTTTTATTTTGTGTATCCCTTGACTAATTTTTATAGATGTAACAGATTTTACTCTTTTTGTGTCTTAACCTCCATACTGACTTTATAAGTAGTTAATCTACTACCTTTGCTATATGTTTGCTTTTACCTGGGAAATTTTTTCTTTTCATACTTCTGGTCTTTTTCTTTGCATGTAAAGAATTTAAAATTTATTGTAAGGGTGGTTTAGGGGTGATGAACTCCTTTAACTTTTGTTTGTCTGAAAATTTCTTTACATCCCCCTTCTATTATGAGTGAGAATCTTGCCACGTAGAGTGTATTGTTATTTGAAGGTTTTCCTTTCAGCATTTTAAATATATCATACCACTCCCTTCTGGTTTGCAGTTTCTGCTGAAAAATCAGCTGATAGTCTTATGAAGTTTCCCCTTTAGGTAACTGTTTCCTTTTTCCTTGCTGCTTTTAAAATTATATTCTTATCATGACTTTCTGCCATTTTAATTATTTTATGTCTTGGTGTAGACCTCTTTGTATTCATCTTGTTAGGGAATTCTCTGTGTTTTCTGAACTTGGCTGTCTGTTTCCTTCCCCATTGGGGAATTTTTTCAGCTATTGTTTCTTCAAATAACTTTTCTGCCCCCTTCTGTCTGTCCTCTTCTTGAGACCCCTGTAAATTGAATATTATGCTTGCTGATGTCACAGAGTTTCTTTAACCTCTTCTCTATTTTTATTTATTTGTTTGTTTAGCTATTCAGCTTGATTGCTTTCCATTACCCTGTCTTCCAGATTGCTGATTCATTCTTCTTTATCCTCTAATCTGCTATTGATTTCCTCTAGTGTGTTTTTCATTTCAGTTTTTTAATTCCTCAACTCTAGTTCTTTATTTATACTTTCTATCTCTCTGTTGAAGTTCTCACTGAGTCCATCCACTCTTTTCTCAAGCCCATGATCATTACTTTGAATTCTGTATTAGGCATGTTGCTTATATCCATTTCATTTAGCTCTTTCACTGTGATTTTGTCTTGCTCTTTCATTTGAGACACATTCCTTTGTCTCCTTATTTTCTCTCTCTGTTTATTTCTATGTATTAGATAGGTCAACTACATCTCCTGCTGTTAAAACTAGTGGCCTTGTGTAGAAGAGGTCCTGTGGTGCCCCATAGTGTGATCTCCCCTGGTCACCAGAACCAGCCACCCCAGGGGTGTCCCCCTTGCGAGCAGCATGCACCTCCTGTTGTGGCTGAGCCATGATTGCCTTCAGCCCAGCTGACTACAGTGACCTGCTTCATCTGCTGTGGACACACTGGGCAGGGTTTTCTCCCAACACTGTTGAGAGGCCTGTTGAGAGGCTGCTGAAGCTCATTGGTAGGCAGAGCCAATAATCAGCCTAGCTGACTGTAGTTTACCTCTCTGCCACAGCTGCAGAGCATGGGAGGGCAGGGTTTGCTTCCTGTGCAGCTAGCCAAGAAGCCCTGCTGCAGGAATTGCTGGCACGCTGGTGTGAGTGTTTGTCTTCCCCACCTCCTGCACACAGGAGATACTTTGGAGTGGTCCCAGCCAGGGCTCCCTACCAGATGTGGTGGGGCAGGAGCCACTTTGGAGGGACACCTGTGCAGGTGTGCGGGTTGAGTGGAGTGGGTCCACAGGGAAATGCCAGGACAGAGCATGCAATGCTAGCAAGGTAGATGGAGCATCCTAGCGCCCACTCCACCAAGCTTTCAGCCATCTAGGCAGGGGGAGAGGAAAAGAAATGGTGCCTGTCAGCTCTTTTGTTCCCAGAGAAATCTACAGATCCTTGCCCCTCCAGCACATGTTATAGGATTAGTCAATAAATCTCCTTCACATATACACCAGGTGCTTTCAGACCACTTCTTCTGTGCTGAGTCTCAGGCTGAGTTATTTAGTATCTGGCTTTTTAAGGATGGGCACTCAATTTCCTGTCACCCTGTGGGTCTCCCAGAGCTAAGTCTCACTGTTTTTCGAAGCCAGACATGATCAAGACTGTTCTGGTGCAGGTCCCCAGTGCTAGGAGTATATAGTGTGGGCTCTGATCCTCTTGCTTTGGTATTCCTCTCATTTTTGGTTAGTCACTCTGGGGTTTTGGTTCCTAACTACCTCGGCCACTCTTATCCCTTTCATTGTGGCCTAATCTATGATTAGCTGTGGAAGGTCTATTCTGCCAGTCTTTATGTCTTTTTCAGAATTAGTTGTATAGATATAGCTCTTGCCTCCATGTGTCTGTGGGACAAGGTAAGCTCAGGATACTCCCACTCTGCCATCCTCCCTTAGCTCCACCACTATAAAACATTTTTGATAGAAAATAAAGTAGAAATAAATAAATGAAGAGAAATACTATGTTATGAATAGGAAGACTCAATATTGTTAAACTTCTAGTTCTCAAGTTGATCTATAAATTGAATTGCAAATCCAATCAAAATCCCAGTAGGTTTTTTTTTTTTTGTAGAAAATAAATCAAGCCAAATCTAAAATTTATATAGTCCTAATTTTGTGCCATATCCAAAATGTAGCTCAAAATGGATAATAGATCTAAATATAACACCTAAAATTATAACCTTTGGAAGAAAATGTAAGAAAAATCTCTGTGACTTATGTTAAGCCAAGTAGGATGTAAAATATGATAATTTTGGAAAACAGTTTAGGCAGTTTATTTAAGTTAAAAATACTCTTACTATTTAAGTCAGCTATTCTTTTCCTGGGTGCTTCCATTCAAAGGAGCAAATAATTATACGTTTAATTATACTTAATATTATATATGCTATATGTTTGTACTCTAGAATACAATTAAACAGCAGAGAGAATATATAACAAAAATCAAAGACTGGCTATTTAGCGCAAGAGGTCTAGCTTTCTGCCTGTCTCAGCTTTGACACTTCTTCCTCACTAAGCTTAGTCATTTCTAGCTTTTGATTTAAAGTGAGAGGCTTTCATCTCTAAAACAGGGCACCACCTTATTAATTTTTACATATTTAGAAATGTAGTTTATCTCAGAATTCATCCAAGGAGAAAAAGACATAGAACAAGAAGCATCAAACATGGAAAGGAAGAGAGTTCTTATTTAATAAAGAACTATGTTCTTGCACTCTTAAGTACTTAGAGCAAGGATATCTCTTTGGCACATCTCTGTTTCCATGAGCAATCACTCTGCCTATGAGAGCCGTATACTTGCTGTTGCAAACATTTTGAGGGACATGTCACTGAACTATGTTTAGAAAAGTAATATGACTTATTCAAGGGTAATATATAGAAACCTTTCAGTCCTCAGGAAGCGAAAGAAGTATTTTGTCTCCAGACTACAATCCACAGATTCTCCAGAAGACAGACAAGGCAATCCACTCTGATAAATGGTCAGTTAGTCAACTAACAGTTTTTTTCCTATGCTGAGTAGTACAAGAGTTCTTTGAAAGAATGATATTTTTTCAAGGAGGTTGAAATACTATTATAAATCATATCACATTTGAAAGAACAGATATCTGTTTAAATGGGTAAAACCACAACAGAAGTAAGAATGTAAGCTCCATGAAGCAGGGGTTTGCATTGTTCTCTGCTGTAACCCCAGTGCACGGCAAATGTTAAATAGTCCATAAATAGTCCATGATGTGAGTACAGGTAATGGTGCAGACAGAATTGGAGCTTCCATGCCCAGTGTCTTTAAATATAAAAAGAAAAAGAGAATATACTTAATCCTCTGCCCCCATAATTTTATATTAATTATATCTACTCTAATAACTTGCAAACCACATCTTGATGGATGATTTTATTATTCAACCTCTCATGCACAGTGCCAGGAAGAAAGCTGTCAGTGTATTAGACAAGGGTCTACAGAGAAATAGGATGTGTATGATGACTGACTGTGTATCAACTTGAGTGGGCCAAGGTGTCCAGATATTTGGCCTGGATGTTTCTGTGAAAGCATCATGTTTGCATGAGATTAACAGTCAAAGCAGTAGACTTCAAAGAAAGCATATGACCCTCCATAACATGGGTGGGCTTCATCCAATCATTTGAAGGCCTTTAAAAACAAAGACTGAGGTTTCCTGAAGAAAGAATTCTGCAGTTTTACCTCAGAAAGCTTTGGGATTTGAACTGCAAATCAGCTCTTCCCTGGTTTCCAGCCTGCCTGCTTACCCTGCAGATTTGGGCCTTGCCACCTTCCATAATCACATCAACCAATTTCTTAAAATCAATATATTACCCCCTTTCCCACCTACTGTGTAAGTCAGGGTTCTTCAGAGCCTCTCTTCAGTTTCTCTGAAGAACCCTAATACAATAAGAGAGAGAGAATGATTGATTTTGAAGAATTGGCTCATGCAATCAAGGAGGCTGGCAAGTCCAAAATCTGAAGGATAGGCCAATAACCTACAGACCCAGGGAAGAGTTTATCTGCAGTTCAAGTCCAAAGGCAGTCGGCTAGCAGAATTCTCTCTTCTTGGGGCAGTCAATTTTTTATTAAAGCCTTCCTCATATCAGATAAGGCTTATCCCACATTATGATGGCTAATCAGCTCTATTAGGTCTACTGATTTAAATGTTAATCTTATTTTAAAAATACTTCATACAAAGAGCTAGAATAATGATTGACTACATATCTGGGTACCATGGTCTAATGAGGTTGACACATAAAATTAACCATAACAGCACACATTTTTTACCTTTGTGAAAAAGTGCAATTAGGTGTCAAAGGCTGAAATCTGCTTTTCATAACATCTTATTCATTAGCACCTGAAGCCACAGCATATAAACCTTATTGTCTTCCTAGACTTCAATTTTTCCCAAAGAACTTTATTACCATTCTAATCAGGTATGTTCTCCAAACTCAATAACTCAGCCCAACATTTTCTTATCCATCACCCTGGGCTTTTCTACCCTTGAAATTCTTATCAGGAAATTCGAATATCTATCTTTGTGCCTCTAAACATTCAGCATCCAAATATGATAAATATCACTATTTTCACATTTTATCCACATGTCTTCCCATCTCTCCAAATAATTCCAATAAAACCATCATAGATTAAACTCTATCATTGCGATCAGCTGCTTTCTTAATGTAATTGAAAGTTCTGGTTCAAAATGGCATCCACCTAACATTCTCAAATCATTTTTTCTTTAGCTTCTAACTAAAATGCCAAGAAAATCAGGGAGGAAAGGTTAAAAATCACAACACAAAACAGGCATCCTAATGTCTGACTGTGCAACATGTTAACAATAATCATGAAAAAAGATGAAACTGAATTGAGAAGAATCCAAGTCAGAATTTAGGACATCATATTGAGGTTCACTCCATAAGAAATGGGCCACTTTGAAAAGCTGAAAGGTTTATGTTTTCTAAAACTGAAGTATATGTAGCAATTGGTCCAAGTTTCTGGAAAATAGAATTAATAAAAGGAGTCAAACTTTTATCACCTTAGAAAGTTTCTTTATGAACTCTGATATTGACAGTACTTGTGTCCCCCAGAAATTCATGTGTTGAAATCCAAATCCCCAAGGTGATGGTATTAAGAGGTGGAGCCTTTGAGAGGTGATTAGGTTATCAGGTGGGGCCCTCATGAATGGGATTCATGCCCTTGTAAAAAGATATAAAAGAACTTGCATTTTTTCTTTGCTGGCTAAAAAATGTATTCTGGTTACTATGGCCTTGTAACAAATTACACCAAAACTCAAATGATAAAATACAACAGGAATTTAGGTCAGGTTTTAGAGAGGGCAAAGCTAGAATGGCTTATCTTTGTTCCACAGTGTTTGTGGGTTCAGCTGGAAGACACACAGGCTAGGAGGTGGAAACTTACGAAGGTTCTTTACTCACATGTCTGGAGATTGATGCTGGCTATAGACTGGGGGGCCTCAGTTCGTCTCCACCTGAGCCTCTCCAAATGGTCTTTCCAAACAGCCTAGTTTGGATTTCCTCACAACATGGTGGTTAGGTTCTCAGGATCAAGTTGAGAGAGTGTGTGTGAGAGAGAGATGGTATCACTACTTTTGCTGCAATTTGTCAGAACAGTTGCAAAATCTTGGTCAGAGGAGGGAAAATAGACTCTTTTTTTTTTTTTTTTTCTTTAACTTCCCTTCACCTGTTCCCTCCCTTACCCCTGGTAATCATCAGTTCCTTTTTCTCAGTATTTATGAGTCCATTGCTATTTGTTTGTTTTGTTTTGTTTTTTAGATTCCACATATAAGTGAAATCATATGGAATTTCTTTCTCTGTCTGACTTACTGCACTTACCATAATGCCCTCTAGTTCCATTCATGTTGTTGCAAATGGCAAGATCTCATTCTTTTTATGGATAACATTCCATTGTATAGGTATACCACATCTTCTTTATCCCTTCATCTATATCAATGGACGTGGGCTGTTTCCAGATCTTCACTATTGTAAATAATGCAGCAATAAAACATGAACCTATATCTTTTTGAATTGGTGTTTTCATTTTCTTTGGGTAACTAGCCAGTTGGGGAATTACTAGGTTATATGGTATTTCTATTTTTAATTTTTTGAAGAACCTCCATATTGTTTTCCATAGGCTAGACCAATTTCCATTCCTGCCAACAGTGCATGAGGGTTCCCTTTCTCCACATCCTCACCAACAATTGTTATTTCTTGTCTTTTTAATACTAGCTATTCTAACTGGTGTGAGATGATAGCTCATTGTCGTTTTGATTTGCATTTTCCCTGATGATGAATGATGTTGAGCATCTTTTCATCTCTGGCAACTATCTGTATATCTTTGGGAAAATGTCTATTCAGGTCCTCTGCCCATTTTTAAATCAGATTGTTTTTTGGTGTTAAGTTGTATGAGTTCTTCATATATTTTGGGTATTAACTCCTTATAGGATATATCATTTGCAAATATCTTCTCCCATTTAGTGGATTGCCTTTTTTCCCTTTCTTTTCTCTTTTTTGGTTGTTTCCTTTACTGTGCAGAGGCTTTTTCATTTGATGTAGTAGGTTCTGTGTCTTGATGGGAATGCAAAAATTCTGAAAGAACACGTAGGACTAGAAATCTTACTGTGGTTATTTTTGGGAAAATACAATCTGCCACATAATCCATCAACTAAGAGGCTAGATAAAGACATTTGGGGACATGCAAGAATTTGGAAAGTTTACCACAAATAGATATCTTCTAAAAACATCATTTCAAAAAACGATTCATAGCAAAATACATGAATTAAGTTTAAGGAAAAAGAAGATGGACCTTTGAAAAGGGGGGGGGGATGGTAAGTTTAAAAAAAACAGTAAATGTACAGTAATGTCTAAATAATTGCTAATACACAATGTTAAAATCAATAATCTGCAACTAAAATTCTAGATGATTTTAACGGAAACATGTTAGAGTTTTCCTTGATTTTTTTTGACACTAATTTCAGATACTAATGGGAAAATAACATAAAATATACGTTAGAAAATAGGGTAACTACTGGACAACTAAAACAGCATCATAAAACAACAATAACAGGAGAAGCAATGAAAACTGACTTAATCTAAATCAGAGGGTTTGGGGAGTGGAAACAGAAACATGCTCGCCCTGCTTGGAACACTACTGTACAAGCCATGGCAGCTGACAAATAAGATCTGTGGGGACAAGCAGAGTCCTGAACTATGTTTTGCAGTGATAGTGTTGACAAGAAAGATAGTCAGAAGACTGGGTTTCTACACCACATACACAGTCTTCAAAATTCACAGGAATTACATTTGAAAGGTGCCCTGGCTGGCAGTGGAATGGCCTTTTAACTGCCTATAACATCATCACTGTGTTTATTGTCATTTGGATTTTAAGGAGAAACGCCATCCCTGAAAACCGGATTACATGTACATGTAAGGGGGAAAACACTACCAATTTCTGAAGACTATTATGAGAATGAGATGCTATTTTTTAAAGACTTGGGACAGGTAAGGAACACAGATGACAAGTGTGGTTGTCATAATTTTTGTAGCCAGTCTCACAATCTCTGAATTAAAAGATTGCAGGCGTTTTTCTTTTTTGCCTTCTTTTTAATTCACATAAGGAACATGTCATGCTCAGAGAAGGAATATAATAAAAATGTACAAATTGTAGGGAAGAAAAGAAACAGGGTAAGTCAAAGGCATGGCAGAACAAGCTCAGATACTGGAGTGCTAATAACTTTAACGTTATTTACCTAAAATACCTGTCTCCTGGGCTTCATGTTTAAGGTTTAACAAGAAAAGACCGGTTAGGAAGTTTCCTTTTTTTTTTTTTAAGGTGTCTAATTTTCTTTTTTCAGTTAGATTATTTATGATCAGTTTATTTCATAAAGGGCCCAGACTGCCTCTTGAAATTTAAGCTGTAGAAATAACTGCAGCTGGGTATTATGATAAAATGCTGACTTTGAAAGCACTTGGGAAGTAAATCATATTGATTATTATGGGAAAATGTTCTGTTTGATATATATCCCAGAGAAAGCCAGGCTGACACTGCTGTATTATGTTCATCTAGAGAATGGCAAAAGTTGACTTCCATAGAAAGAAAGGAAGAGGGAGGAAAGACTATATGGCTATAAGTTGATAAACTTTTAACATTTCCTTTTGAGAACTGTGTGCAGACCTCTATTAACCTTTAATCCATCCACCTAATCTTTTTTCCCGACTCCCCGTGTGAACTGTTCCAGGCTTTTTCTGACCCACTAACCCATCAACATATCACTGAGGTTCAATCAGGCTCTCTTTTCCTTCTGAACTCTCCCAGTCCAGCTTATTCTTCAAGGACTAGTACAAGGCCGACCTCCTATATGAGCTTTTCCAGACCACTCAGGCTTACAATTATCTCTTTTCTAACAATAAGGAATGCTTCTTGGCAAGAGCCCTCATTTTGCACTTGTATGAGTTTGCTAGGGCTGTTCTAACAAATACTACAGGCTGAGTGGCTTAAACAACAAAAATTTATTTTCTCACAGCTCTGGACGCTGGAAGTCCAAAAGCTTAGTGTCAGCAGAGTTGATTTCATTCTGAAGCCTCTCTCATTGGCTTGCAGATGGCTACCTTCTCACTGTGTCTTCATACGGTCTTCCCACTGTGTGTATGTCTATGTCTTAATCTCCTTTTCTTAAGGACACCTAATCATACTGGATTGGGGCCCACCCTAGCAGCCCTCTTTTACCTTAATTACCTCTTTAAAGACACTATCTCCAAATAGAGTTGCATTCTGAGATATCGGGGGTTAGGGCTTCAACATAATGAATTAGGGGAGACACAATTCAGCCCATAACTGTTCTCCAAAACACTATACCTTGCCATTTCACCTTGCTCTTTCATGTGGTTCCTAAATGTTTATTTTCTGTATTATCCTTAAGAAGATGCAAAGCTTCAGGGACTAATACCAAACATTTGTTTCTTTTTACCCTTGGCAGCACTTAGCAGTAAGAAATGGACGTTAGTGTTTTTGGAAAGAATGGTTGGAGTTTCTGCTAGTTCCAAATTACTCCTTCAAACCCTTGTCAGCTCTGGTGATTCTTCTTCTGTATTAATGTTGCCCCCTTTAGAGCATTACTGACTCTGTGGGTGAGAAATCATAGAATGGTGGGGGGTTGGGGTGGGGGATGGCCAGAGATTTATCTGGAGGATTCAGGAATGAAAGACGACAGTGCATTCTTACAGTAATGAACGTGTTTAGAAAGGGTATATGTTATTTGGTAGTGAAATAAGACTCATCAGTAATTATGTTCCCAATTAATTTTATCCTATCATGTTCCTAAAAGTATCTAAAGAAGCTACCAAGGATAGCCAAGTTGATCTCTTAACATGGAATTCCAAGATCTAGAGGAGGTCTTTTTTAAGGTAAAGCTTTAAATGTTTATTTTTGTTATTGTTCTATAGATTGTTTATTTCTGTTGGAAACTGACGCCGTGAGACTTTAAGCGAAAGCTTAATATTCTGTTGCTTATATAATAGGGTTTGGGTGATGAGGGCCACTTAGATAGGTCAGAGGCTAAGACAGTTTCGTAGTAGGTCTTCTTACCACTCTCTTGGCCCCATTTTTCCGTCTGACAAATTCCTATTCATTCTTCAGTCAGCCACAACATTTAGTGCACTTCTGTGTGGATTGTAGTTTATTTGAAATATGCAACCCCTAGCAGATTATGAAATTCCAAGGGCAAGAACAGTCTTATTCATGGTCAGATGAACACAGTGGAATGATGGGACACTGAAACGGGTCAATGGATCAGTAAAAGTAATTGATTAATGGTAGCCTACATTCTAGGGCAGAGCAACTCAATTTACTTAATCAGTTGCTGAATTATTTAAAATATAGAACCCTTTCCTTTTAGTTACTTGGACATATTTCTAGATAATCTTAGACTGAGGTCCCACTCCATCTAATAAAACATGCTTCTTTCAACTTCATATTATATTTACTTACTAGTGCCGTTAAATATTTGCTTAATATTCCAGGAAAAGCTTAATGCCTTTATATGCCACCTTGTCACCTATGGGTCATTCTCTCAAAGTGCATAGAAGAATGCCTTCCTGTAGATCTTGTGGATATTCCAGTTTTTCTGCAGAATAGTAGAATAAGGGCAGGGACTCAGGAGTATGACTGCTTGGTTTCCATCCCTGCCCCCATCACTTACTAGTTGTATGCCTCTGGTAAAATTACGTAAACTTTCTGGTTCTCAACTTTTTCACATATAGAATGAGGGTAAAACTAGCCATATGTGCCTCATAGATTTGCTGTGAGAATTAAGTGGCAGTAGATGGGCCAGAGGCGCCACTTTATTTATAAGGTGCTTATTTAAAATGCCTGATACTCAGCAAGTCATACCAATTATTTTGACTGATTGGCTATTTTGTCAGGGACCTTTCACTTGGATGATAATCTATGTACATACAAATCTTAAGGCTTCAGGCATCAGTTGCTTCTTATTCCACGCACAAAGGAAGCCCTACCTCCTTTCTTCCCCAGAATCAGCTCTTGAGACCATGCATGAGGTTGGGGACACCCACTCTACAAGCTCTGATTTCCTCATTCACCATCCTTGTTCCCGATCCTGCTCTCTTTCCTCTTCTCTCCATGGTTGTCTTGTTATGAAGCCTAGGAAGCCTTCTAGGATACAAAGGAGGTGTGAGGGATGGGAGACAGGAACAGGAGCACAGAGGTTTGCTTCAGTGTCCAGGAATTGCGAGGGGTCTCTTTAAGGCATTGCTCTTAGTTTTTGATTTTCAGGCCTAGGCCTGAGGTCTTATATCTATATTTTAACACTTCTATATATCCTGCCAAAAGACCCCTCTCTGGGTGATTTTAAGGTAGAGTAGTCACTATTTTATGCCAAAGCTCTAAGGCTATTTATTCTTTTTTTTTTTTTAAAGGAGCTTCATTGTGTGTGTGTGTGTGTGTGTGTGTGTGTGTGAAATATTACACAGCCATAAAAAGGATGAGATCTTGCCACTTATGACAATATGGATGGATCTAGAGGGCATTATGCTAAGTGAAATCAATCAGAGACAAATACTATGATTTCACTTAAATGTAGAGTCTAAAAAACAAAACAAACAAATAACAAACAAAAAGCAGAATCAGTCCTACAAATACAGAGAACAAACTGATGGTTGTTGGGGTGGGGTGGGGGTGAGATGTGCAAAATGGTTGACAGGGAGTGGGAGATACAGGCTTCCAGTGATTAAATGAGTAAGTCACAGGAATAAAAGGCAGGGCATAGAGAATATAGTGGATGATATTATAGTAGCATTGTATGGTGACAAACGGTAGCTACACTTGTAGAGAGCATAGCGTAACACATAGAGTTGTTGAATCACTATATCATACACCTGAAACTCATCTAACATTGTGGGTCAACTATACTGAAATTTTTAAAACATCCTGAAAAGAAAAGGAGCTTCAGAACCTGGGACCTTGGAAGGGCCAACCAGTACTGACTAAACAAATAATGGCCTATTTAATTAAAACAATGGTCTATTTTTCATACAACATAAGTTCAGTTAGATTTAAATTTTTTTAAGAGATAGTTTTTATAAAGAGAAAATTTGACCCAACATTTCCTAGCAGAAAAAAAAATGCTTAAATATTTTTGGTCCAGAAGAAAGAAAACATGATTTAAATGTTAAAAACAATAATAATGATCTTTCATATATGAACGCTTTATAGTTTCAAAATGTTTTTTCATAATTACCCAAATTAACACTGAACACGCCTTACACAGACAAGGCAGCCATCACTCTTGACATTTTGCAGATGACACAGCTCTAATTTAAGTTTACAGAGAATTATATCCCAGGTCCTTTGACTCCTGATCCAGTGCTCTTTCCAATAAATCGTACTGCAAGTGAGAGAAAAAATGGAGTAAGATCAAGAATAATCTCATTAATGGCATCACTCCCTTCAAAGGTGAGAATCTAAGAACCCAATATGTAGGTATTCTAATGGCACACAGAAACGGGCTCTTCAGAAGGTCTTGAAAGAAAAATCTTCTGTTACACAGTTTCCTCCCACCTTGAACAAACACGGGCTTCTAGTGATAAACATGTCGTTAGTAACATCCACCCTACTCCAAAATTGTCCATGGAAATTATAAGGTCATTAAAGAACATTGCAGATATTATCAGTGGTTGCTAGAGTTGCAAAGTAAGAAATCCTGATGGGCTGCTCTGTGCTCCAGGGGGACTCTTTCCTATGAAGATTCATTATCTCAACCCAGCCTTTTCAGATAATACAAGAATTTAAAAGCCTTGTGTGCTCATATTGGTGGGAAGAAAACCCCAGATGAATAATAAACTAGTAAAAATGCAAGACAAGAAATTTTTCCTTTCTGAGAATTACCAATATGTTTAAAAGCATCTTCACTTTTAAATTAGGAAGTGCAAAAATGTGTGCTATGGTTTAGAAAAAAAAAATTATCCTTTGGAAACTTCGTCATTTTTGCAACTAATGGAACATTTCTGAATATGGTCAGAGACATATATACTTGGACTTATGTCATTTAATGTTTTTAAGCTGACTTTTAAAGTATAATAATCACATTGAATTCAAAACCACAAATTTAGCAAAACCAGCAGAAACATGAATCGTGTATAATCAACCTAGATGCTAGAGATATAGAAGCAAATAAGATACTCTCTCTCCCTTCCTGGAATTACAGGAGTTTAGAAAGAAGACAGAAATAGAATAAGAAATTGGTGTTACTGAGTAGTAACTTTGGTTAGCAATCCCAAGTATGCAGGCTGCTATGGAAATCAAGGAAGATTTCACACGGAATAATGTCTAAGCTGAGACTCCCCACAGGAGTGATCTGATGACCTTTTGAAGATTGATGACTTTTCTGTGATTATTCTTAATCTTAGCCCTTTATTTTCTTCCAGCTGCAACAATGTTTATTGGAAAGAGCAGGCGGGCAGGGGACCGGTCAGGAGATGGCCTGGGCATGATGAGAAGCTATATAATCCTGGGTTTTACCTCCTTAAGATCAAGTACTTAGCCTGGTTTAAACAAATTTAGATATGGTTCTTTTTCAATATTGACATAGCTCTGTTTCCAAGAGCGTTTGTTTGTTTGTTTGTTGGAGTTATCCCTCTCTGCATACATTCGTAGGAATAAGTACAATCTATCAACAACTTTGGTAGAAATGGGTCAGGGTGTTTCAGTCCGGTTTTGTCTCCAAAGTAAGACATTTTTCAAAGTTGTAATGCCAAAGTAACACTATTAAAACAAGGAGATGTAATCTTGTGTCTTACATGGCACAGTGACTTCTAACCTCTAGGTGGAATGTCCTTTATAAGCACCAAAAAAGTTCCACAGTGAGTAATCAAGAATCCACTGTTTGAAAATAACCATTAATTTAGCCTATTTCTTAAAATCAAGAATATAGAGGTCTATACCATTTCTTCTTGCTCTATGATTTGATGGTATCATCAGCATATCTAGGAAGGAATTTGATTTTTTTCCTCGCGATTTTTTTTAATTTTTAGGGTTTTATTTTTTATTGTAGAGAAATATACGTAACATAAAATTTACCATCCGAACCATTTTTATGTATACAGTTCAGAGTGTTAAGTACATTCACATTGCTGTGCCACTAATCTCCAGAACTTTCTGTCTTGCAAAACTGAAACTCTGTACCCATTAAACAACTCCCTATTCCTCCTCCCTCACCCCCTGGCAACTACCCTTCTGCTTTCTGTCTCTATGAATTTAAGTACTCTAGGTATTCGTATAACTGGAATCCTACAATATTTGTCATTTTATGCCTGGCTTATTTCACTTAGCTTAACGTCCTCAAGATTCATCCATGTTGTAGCATGAGTCAGAATCTCCTTCCTTTTTAAGGCTGAATTATATTCCATTGTATGTATAACCACATTTTGTTTACCCATTCATCTGTCAGTGGATACTTGGGTTGCTTCCACCTTTTGGCTACTGTGAATAATGCTGCTGTGAACATGGGCATCTCATTATTTAGGACACCTACCCCAAAGTGGAATTGCTAGATCA
Organism: Eumetopias jubatus; assembly: GCF_037043125.1. NCBI lineage: Eukaryota > Metazoa > Chordata > Mammalia > Carnivora > Otariidae > Eumetopias > Eumetopias jubatus. The sequence goes on from NW_028274808.1 coordinate 17,576,289, forward strand.
TATGGTAATTCTATTTTTAATTTTGTTTTTTTCATAGTGGCTGCACCATTTTACATTCCCATTCAAGGAAAAACTTAAATTTCCAAGTAAAACTGTCAGTGAAAGTAGAGTTAATAAAAAGTGTATGTACATATTATATGCACAACTTTTTGAATAATTCTATAGTCTCTATTCTAGAGGAATAATCAAATAAATTACATAAAATAAGACTTAAGCAATCATGTCTTTAGGGACACTCTCACTGAAGCAAATCCTATTAAAAAAAAAAAAAAAACGAACAGAGTACCTGGATTCTAAGAACACTAAGATTCTCGTGCAGATGAGTGGAACAGCAAACAGGGCCTCTGTGCTACACTGGGGAATTTATACATGTGGGAGATTGGCTTTCCTGGGAGATGGAGGTTGGTGTGCAGGAAATCTTAAAGAAGTATGGTTAGAATCAATACCTCTGGGTAAATGAAAGAAGCAGGAACGTGCACTGAATTAACATCACAAAAAAGGCCTTGGGCAACTCCACAGACAGGGGGTTGGATCTGGGATGGGCCTTTAGAATTGCCTGAAGTTGGCCCAAGGGACCTAGGCCTCTGTATTCTAGCAGTCATAGGACTTGGGTGGTTCTTCAGGAAGAAAGCATAATTACGGGTGTGGCCACCTCTCCTTAGTCTATGGCATGGACCCAAAAAGAGAAGCTGCTGAGAAGTGTCAGTCTCAGGATGGCATGCTGCTCGGCCCACCTGACCTTAGGACTCAGTCAGTCGCAGCTCCTGATAAGCAGTTCTGGGGGCGTTGTCTCTGGATGTTCCATGGGCAGTGCACCATCGTTACTGGGGATTAGTAACAGGCCAGGAGCTCTTTTGCAAAAAGTATAGTGTTCTGCGCTGCAGATAGCATGGATATGCTCCAGACCCTAGGGGTCTAAATTGTAATTATCCTACTGGGGGCTGCCATAAACTACACACACACAGCTGTTTTTTTCCACACCAGTGGTACCTCTGCCGTAGTGTCTGCCAATTTGTATGACCCTCACAGCAGAATCTCTGGACCTGCTAGAGAGCCGTTTTCTGCTCTGGAAACCACACAAAGCTGGCAGGCTTGCTTGTTTATCAACTCGTGTATGGGGTAGAGTAGTAGTCCCAAGTAAAAAGTGAGCTGCCTCCAGAAACTGGAGTTGTGTTTTCTTCTTAGTGGTGAGAGTTGCAAAGTATAAATATGTCCTGTATTATTGAGGGGATGTCCTAACATGTCTCAGACCACTGGACCAGTAAAATCTTCACCTCTGTGGTCCTCTGAAGTACATGGCTATTGTCGGGTCATCCAGTGTGCTTGCCACTCTGTGCTTACTTGGTGCATTTAACATAATACGTCAATAGAGTAGAGTTAGTAGATTGATGTGATGTTCTGTAGGATGTCCAAGTGATCCCAATCCACTTAGACTATATTATGAGGGGAGGGGAGATGAGCCCTGGTTAATGCAACCTGTAAAACAGTTAATGCGAACTGTTTCTGATCCTTTTTTATAATAGGAATGGGAAAGATTGCATTGATTATATGAGTGGCTGCTGATGAGGTACCTGAGCCATGTCACTCTGTTCCAACTCTAGCACAGCTGTTGCAGTGGGCTACAGCTAGAGTTTGTAGTAGTCCATTGTCATCTTCTTGAACCTGGCTGGCTCTTGGTAGGATCTGATTGGTGAATTTAACATATCCCTGAAAGGGATATATTGTGCATTTCCTGCATCCTTTAGGTTTTCAAGGCTGGCACTAATTTCTATTTCCTCCTGACTTAAGAGGATTCAACCTAAGACTTTTTGATTTTACAGGGGTGTGAAAGCATTCAGTAGAAACCATACTTCAATCTTTTGATCTTTACCCAGGCTCTCAATAGGCAATATGATCCTCTCTCATGATGCTGAACAGTGGCAGTGAATTTCAGCTCCCAGTCAGCCACCCAGTCAGGAGAGTCATCAACCAATACACATACAACCATTCTGCACCCCTACAGTCATTCTATTTTACACTTTCAGTACATTATTCAATAAATTACACGAGCTGTTCAACACTTTATTATAAATAGACTTTGTCTAAGATGATTTTGCCCAACTGCAGGCAAATGTAAGTGTTCTGAGCACATTGAAGTTTACTATGCATTTGCTATACCTAACCTACTGACATCATAGATCATAGATGTTCAGTAGATTAGGTATAGTAAATGCATTTTTTACTTACTATTTTTTCAATTTATGATGCGTTTATTCGGATGTAGCCCCATTGTAAGTTGAGGAGGATCTGTATTGTTTTGATTTAGTATTTTGGCCTAGCAGAGGAGGGTCAAGGACAGTTTCAGATTCTTCTGTTTGTCTTTTCCCACTATAATAGCTCCTACCACTGGCCAAGGGACCAGTGTTGGGATTCTGTCAATTACAGCATCTGTCCATTCCAGATGCATGTGCAAAACAGAAGGAATGACCACTTGATGCCCCCCCATATGTTCACTCTAAGAGGGAGCATTTATGACACTCTGATGACACATATAAATGTCAGCTAAGACCCTGTATCCAGTTCTCCAAATGTCTGTATATTTCCTTTTCCCCAGTGCACCACTGATTAAGTAAATGATTACAGGTCTCTTTGGAAAAAGAGTGACAGAATCATTACCATATGTACCTGCTGAGGTGTTTCAGGTTTGCTCCTCCTGAGAATCCAGACTCTCCTTTAGTCAATGGGTTCAGAGTCTGGATTCTAGTGCAGAAACTGAACAAGGGACATGGCTTTTTATTGAGCCAGCTCCCGATTATCCATCTTTAATTTCTTTTGATGTATAGATCGGCCAATACCTTTGCTGGCTGATGCTGTGTTCTTATTAATCATGACCGTAGCCTTCTGTGGGTCAGGCCGAAAGCTGCCATTCCAACTTTGCCATGTATTGCAATGATTGTGCCCACCTTGCTTCAGAGGATTTAGTGCTGCCACCTGAGCCCTATTATTTTAACATCTTGATACTCCCATTGCTGTCAGAGAGTCCAGTTCTCTATTGGCATTTCCTACCATCTGCTGAGCCAACAGATCTGGAGGCCTACATTGAGCTTCTCCATGATGTCCTTCTCACCAGTGAATTTCTACTTATAGTTTTGGTATATGATGTTTGGTTCAGGCACCCTCATAGGGCATGGTCATCTGGTAGGTTTTCTGCCCAATAATATAGCCACTCTATACCCATTCTCTGAATCCTTTCATACCTCCTCACAACATTTGCAAAGAAAAGTTGAGCATTCTGTCTCATGCTTGCTATGAGCTATCACTTTCTTCAAGCTTCCAAGGGCCAGACTATCAATTAGTTAGCACCATCTCCTTGGTCTTTGCCAAGGTGTTAAATGTTCACCCAGGAAAAATAGGAGGATGTTGTCATATTGATAAGCTCTCCCTTTCACAACTTAATGTTTCAGTTCCCTTGAAACAGCAACCTCAGGATCCATGTGTACTCCCTGGCCCTTGCCCATACTTGGGCAAACTGCCCTACGGTTCTTGTGGGGAGATAGTCTCTTTTCTCTCTTACTATTCCTAGCATTTTCCTAACCTACTTTTGGTGTGTTTTAACTCTAATTATAAGTCAAGTGGACAGGAGAGAAGATGGGGGTAAATCCTCAGTGGGGCATTTGTTGTCTTGCAAGGCAGAGGCTCCTGCATCACCTTTAGGCAAGGGAGGAACAATAGTTGAACATGAAGAGTGGACCATTTCTTCATGCCTCGAGGAGTTAGGGGATCTGAGAATGATAAGCAGCTTCTAAAATGGCTTCCAGTAATTCCCACCCCAGCTGGTAAGCCATGCCCTTGTGTAATCACCTATCTTGAGTGTTGGCAGGACCTAGTGACTTGCTTCTAATCAATAGCATACAGCAAAAGTGTCAAGATGTCACTTCGGAAATGAGATTCTAAAAGACCATGACTTCTTTCAGTGTATCTTCTCCCTCCCTGGTTCTATTCACTCGCTTGTTCTCTTGTGAGCTTCTCCATGAAAAAGGCACCCGTGACGAGGAATGGAAAGCAGCCTCCAGACAAGAGACAATGAAGAACTGAGGCACTCAGTTCGAACAGATTACAGAAAATGGATCTTGCCAACAATTCAAGTTCAGAAGTGAATGTTTTCTCAAGTCAGTCCTTGGGATGATTGCATCCTCAGGGAACACCTCATTATAGTCACAGGAGAGACCCTAATCCAAAGACCCAGCTTTGACCAGCCCAGCCAAAGACCAGAATTACTGACCCACAGAAACTGAATTAACAAGGGTTGTTGCTTTAAGCCTGTAAATTTTGGAGTAATTTGTTACACAGCGATGAATGACTGATATGCTGGCGATTCAAGATATTTGAATGGACTGACCTAGATGTCCCTGTGTTTCACCCCTTCTGAATCACAGTCCCGACATTGGCATAGCAAAGCTATTGGGGCTGAGAATTCTACCTCCACTAAAGCTCTACTACTCTCATAATTAATTCCTGAACCTGATCCTAAGTGTTTTTCTGTCTTCCAGGTAAAAGAGGTGAGAGTCTTGATATTCTGCCAAGGTGTCCTCTGGCTTTTACAGTTAGCTTTCAGTTGGTGTTTAACTTTTCATTGTCTTTCTCCGTATTATAGATTGCTCCAGTGACAGTGATCCAATTCTGTATTCCTTATAATTATGATTTCCTTGTATTTCTTAAACATCTGATACTCCACCAGTGCATTCCCTTCCATCAATAACTCCTTCAAGGGGTGCCTGGGTGGCTCAGTTGGTTAAGCAAGTGCCTTCAGCTCAGGTCATGATCTTGGGGTCCTGGGATCGAGCCCCGCATCAGGCTCCCTGCTAGGCAGGAAGCCTGCTTCTCCCTCTCCCACTCCCCCTGCTTGTGTTCCCTCTCTCGCTGTCTCTCTCTCTGTCAAATAAATAAATAAAATCTTCAAAAAAAAAATAATAACTCCTTCAAATGCACAGTAGGAAGCAGCTACAAAAACTCTAAAGACCCAAAAAAGCTATGCTTCCAAAGTCGACTTTAGATGTGGCTATTTCAGTTAGCAAACAAGAAAGAAACTCACAAAAGAAAACAGCAGTCTGTATGTCTTATATCTGGAGAATCATACAAGACCTGCAAAAATTGCTCAGAATGAGCAACTGCCAATTCTTGGAGGTTCATTTTAGTTTGGTTTTCTGTGCAGGGGTTTTATTCACATGTATATCTGTATTTACTTTTGACCCCTGCTTGAAGCAGCTGCTTGTTCTATATTTGAAGGTGGGTTTTTTGTACCCAGACTGAGAGCTCCGTGCAGGACTCGGCTCCTGGGAAGATGGCTTATGTTCTGCAGAGAAGAGCCACCTCCAAGGTCCCTAGCTTATGCTTACCCATAAGTTCAATGAGACTAGAGTGTTATGTGAACATGAAGTATTTTCTGATAAAACTGATTGGTATATTTTTACCTACTTCTGGAGAGGGTAAAAAGAGTATAAAGTCTATTAAATTTAAGAGTTCCTATTAATACCCATCACCAGGATGGGTATTAAGGAGGGCATGTGTTGTGATGAACACTGGGTGTTATACGAAACTAATGAATCATTGAACACTACATCAAAAACTAATGTTGTACCTTATGGTGGCTAACTTAACATAATAAAAAAATAGTCAAAACAAGAGTTCCTATTAAGATTAGTTTATGGGAACTGAAGAGTACATATATAAATCTAACAAGGAAAAAACTTAAAAAATAGAAAAGAAATTGAGCTATTTTTTAAATTATGATGGTCCTTTAAAAAAAATAAAAACCTTTTCGCAAAAACTAACAAACCAAGAAGTGCAACCACTAGTAGCAAAAATAATGATAAATAATGTGCTAATAAATCTGAAACATTTCCAAGATTGGTAAACAAATGGATAATTGTATTTGCATCTAGATTCATTTTATACTTTTAATTAATATGAATCCTTGAATCTTCATATCTTGGGTTGGGGTGAAAGACATTCATTTTCCCATCAAAATTACTGGAAATATGTTTTTTTAATTTAATGGCCTTTCAATAGCAGTGGGGTTTTGAGACGCAGTTAACACAATCACTGTTTAAGCAGGGAATAAATGTAATATACTCCCATATTTTCATTATCCCTTTACAAAATAAACAACTCGAGGTAAATTGTGTTTCCTCTGTGAGCCCACCCACCCCCTCACCTCTGCATTCTGATTACTCTAAAGTAAATCACTGATAGATCACTTTGTGTGCAAATACTTTATTCTTCATCTCTGAAAGACATTGCTTTTTGCTTTAACTTAAAACACCATTGTCACATCCTTTAAAAATGATTAATAATACTTTGTCAGTATTTAGTGTTTGCCTTTTAACTTTGTCTTAAATAATTTTGAAAATTTTAGGTCATTTTAAACAAATCCATTTATTATAAGTGGTTGATATATCTCTTAAGTCTCTCTTAATATTTAGGTTCCCCCTATATCTTTTTTTTTCTTTCAATTGTTTGTTAGAAAATGTATTTTTTTCTGTAGATTTTAGTATAGTTCGAATTTTGCTGATTGCCTCCTGGGTTGTTAATATGTGCACCTGTTCCCTATATTTCCTGATAATTTCTAGTTACATCAGATTCAGTTTTGAGTTTTTGGAAGACAAGACTACTTCACAGGTTCTGTTGTGTACTTTCATCTAGTTATCTCTTTATGATGTTAGCTGCTGTACGACCTACTAATTATGTGTTACCATGCCCTTCCTATGACATGGTGAGCCCTTTCGAGAGCAAATACTGTAGTATTCATCACTTTATCCCTATTACCTAGCACAGTTTCTCAAATATAATAGATGCCCAATATTTCCTAAATGTTTAGTGAATCCAGGAGTTCATGGCTCAGTTCAGCTCTAACTCTTTGTAGGTCATTGGCAAGACAATTAATTTTTAATGAATCTCATTTTTATGGTCTATAAAATGAAGGGATTGATTTAAACGTGGCCTCTAAGCTTCCTTCAATGATTATATGAAATGGTCAAAAATATAAACTATCTTGCCCCCACCGAAGGTTGTAAGAAGAGATAAAGGAACCCAGCCCATGCACACACACTAAGAAATACTGCTTTCTGTTTTTTTTTTTTTTAAAAAGCTTTTTACAGGAGTACATTTGCTAAATAGTGCAACAAATTTGGAATAGAATATAATTTGTTGGTTGCTTCTATCAAGCTGGACCAAATCACGTTCAATTAAATTAATCCCTTCTGTGAGGATAAGAATATGTAAATACACGATACATGAACACATATGAATAATGATTTCATTGATCGATTGCTTTTTTTAGTTTCTCTCTATCATTTATTTCTACTCAAGTCTTTATTATTTCTTTCCTTCTGCTTGTTGTTTGTTTGTTGTTCTTTTTCCAGCTCCTTTAGGTGCAGGGTTAGGTTGTTTGAGATTTTTCTTGCTTCTTGAGATAGACCTGTATTACTATATTTCCCTCTTAGAACTACTTTTGCTGCATCCCAGAGGTTTTGAATTGTTGTGCTTTCATTTTCACTCTTTTCCATATACTTTTTTATTTCTTCTTTGATTTCCTTGTTGACCCATTCATTGTTTAGGTGCACGTTATTTAACCTCCATGTATTTGTGGTCTCTACAGATTTTTTTCTTGTGAATGACTTCTTATTTCATAGTGTTGTGGTCAGAAAAGATGCATTGTGTGACTTGATCTTCTTGAATTTGTTGACCTTCGTTTTGTGGTCTAATATGTGACCTATTCTGGAGAAGGTTCTCTGTGCTCCTGGAAAGAATGTGTATTCTGCTGTTTTTAAGATGGGATGCTCTGAATGTATCTGTTAAATCCATCTGTTTCAGGGTATCATCCAAAGCCATCGTTTCCTGGTTGATGTTCTGTTTAGATGATCTGTCTATTGTTTATGTAATGACATAGATGATGTAAGTGGGAGTGTTAAAGTCCCCTACTCTTATTATTGTATTATCAGTTAATTCCTTTAGGTTTTTTATTAACCATTTTATGTATTTAGGTGCTACTCTATTGGGCACATAAATATTTATAATCATATATTCTTGTTAGATTGTCCCCTTTATTATTATATAGTGTCCTTCTTTGTCTCTTCTTATAGGTATATTTTGTCCAGTATAAATATTGCTACTCTGGCTTCCTTTTGACATCATTTGCATGACAGAAGTTTCTCCATCCTCTCACTTTCAATCTGCAGGTGTCTTTAGATCTAAAATGTGTCTCGTAGGCAGCATATAGATGGGTCTTGCTTTTTTATCATTCTTCCACCCTATGTCTTCTGATGGGAGTGTTTCATCCCTTTACGTTCAAAGTAATTATTTTTTTTAAAGATTTTATTTATTTATTTGACAGAGAGAGACACAGCGAGAGAAGGAACACAAGCAGGGGGAGTGGGAGAGGGAGGAGCAGGCTTCCTGCTCAGCAGGGAGCCCGATGTGGGACTCGATCCCAGGACCCTGGGATCATGACCTGAGCTGAAGGCAGAAGCTTAACGGCTGAGCCACCCAGGCACCCCAAAGTAATTATTGATAAATATGTACTTATTGCCATTTTCTTACTTGTTTTGTGGTTGTTTCTGAAGATTTCCTCTGATCCTTTCTTGTCTTCCTCTCTTTCATGTTTTGCTGATTTTCTTGATTTATATATCTGGATTTCTTTCTCTTTATTCTATGCAAATTTATTAGTGGGTTTGATATATGCTTACCATATGTTTGTATATAACATCTGCATATAACAGTCTATATTAAGTTGATGGTGGTTTAAATTTGAATCTATTCTTCTCTCCTTTCCTCCCCACATTTTAGGTATATGTCATTATGTTTTTTTTTTTTTAAAGATTTTTTTTTATTTATTTATTCATGAGAGACAGAGAGAGAGAGAGAGGCAGAGGGAGAAGCAGGCTTCCCGCAGAGCAGGGAGCCCGATGTGGGACTCGATCCCAGGACCTGGGATCATGACCTGAGCCGAAAGCAGACGCTTAACCATCTGAGCCACCCAGGCGCCCCTATGTCATTATGTTTTATATCATTTTTTTGTGAGTTCCTTGACTAATTTTTACAGAAATATTCATTTTTACTGCTTTTGTGTTTCCTATATTTATACTGTCACCTTTGGTCTCTCCTTTCCATTCAAAGAGTCCTCTTTAATATTTCTTGCAGAGTTGATTTAGTGCCCACAAACTCCTTTATATTTTGTTTGGGAAATTATCTCTCCTTCTTTTGTGAATGATAGCCTTCCTGGATAGAATATTCTTGGCTACAGAGTCTTCCCATTCAGCGTTTTGAATATATCATGGCATTTTCTTCTGGCTTGCCAAATTTCTGTTGAAAAATCTCCTGCTAGCCTTATGGGTTTTCCCTTGTAAGTTAAGGACTTTTTTTTTTTTTTTTTTTTGCTGCTTTTAATTTTTTTTCTTTTTCACTATATTTATAAATTTAATTACAATATGTTTTGGCATCTGTCTGCTTTTATTGATTTTGATGATTGGTCTCTGTGCCTCCTGGATCTGGATGTCTGTTTCCCTCTGCAGAGTAGGGAAATTTTTAGTTATTTGTTTCTTTGAATAAATTTTCTGTCTCCCCTTTCTCTCTCTTCTTCTGGAACTCCTATACAATGTAAGTTACTACATTTGATGGAGTCATTGAGTTCCCTAAGTCTGTTCTCATTTTGCATAATTCTTCTTTCTCTCTTTTGTTCAGCTAATTACTTTCCATTACTCTGTCTTCTAAGTCACTAATTCGTTCCTCTGCTTCTTCCATCCTGCTGTCCATTCTGTCAAGTGTGCTTCTCATTTCATTTATTGTACCCTTTATCTCTACTATGTTATTCCTTACCTCTGTTTTAAAGGTCTCACTCATGTCTTCCACTCTTTCCTCAAGTCCAGTGACTATCCTTATGATCATTGCTTTAATGTCTTTATATATCAGGCATGTCCTTATATCTGTTTTGTTTAGGTCTCTGGCTGTGGCCTTGTCCTGTTCATTCATTGAACAGCCTCATTTTGTCTGCCTCTCCATGTCTGTTTCTGTGTGTTAAGAAAGTCAGCTGTGTCTTCGCCTCTTGAAAATAGTGACTTTATGAAGAGGAGGTCCTGGAGTGCCCTGCAGTGCCATGTCCCCCATTCACCAGACTCTGGCCCTTCAAGAGCATGTTCTGTGTGTGTTCTTTACGTCCTGCTATTGTGTCTAAGTCATTTTTTCTTTCTGTGCAGTCAACTGCACTGACTCTCTGCCTGTTGAGGGCTGTGCTTGCTCTCCGTTAGTGGGACCCAAGCAGACAAGCTCTTGGGGTAAAAACGGTAAAAAATACTGCTTAAGCTCTTGGGGGGCATGCCGCTAGGGAACTTGGGAGCAGGGCAGTTGGTGTTAGCAAAATGCTGCTGGGCCACTAGTCCTATACCAGATTCCTGGTGGCTGGTGGCTGCATGCCAGTGCAGCCAGGGGCATGCAGCTAAGCATGGTATGGTGGTTTGACTCATGTTTAACTGTTTTGAATTGTCTAAACATTTATGCTCTAGCTCAGTGGTCACAGAGTCAGTGAGGATATTATAGCTTCTAGGCACCAGTACTCAAGTGTTCTTAGAGATTTGTTGAACTCATTATGGAAATAGAAAGTACAATTCATTTTTCTATTCCAAACAAAACTATTTTTCCAATCCATGTTAATAAACGAGATATATTTGCATCACTCACTGGAAAGTTGCAGTTCTATCAGAAATTAGAGCACCTGATTACCACAAGAAAAGACAGGATTGGTATCTGATATCTAAAAGCAACAATAATCAATTGGTTTTGAAATGGGCATATTAATCATAGACTTTCTGTCCTCAAAACACAGAAATGTGTCCTTGTAAACTGTTCCCTAGGGTCAGAGCATTATTACTAACAATGTAGAACAAAATCTAAATTTTTTTTTTCTTTAAAGCTATGGATGCTGTTCATATTCTTGAAAATCATCAGCTTTAAAGATAACACAAAAAGCAGACTATTGGCTAAAACACACAATATGCACAGGTACACACAGACACCCATACACAAAAGTGTTCTCCCATATTAAACTCTCTAACGGTAAAAAATACTGCTTAAGTAATTACTTAAGTAATTACTTTTATTAATTTAAAATGTTTCTGTTCTAGAGATGGTAAATATTACAAAATATGATTAAGGCTTATGATTCTAACATCATTATATGTTCCTTTATGAATGATGTCCCATAGTTGAATTTAAATTTCTCTTTGCCGCTTTAAAACAAGGTGATTGCACGTGTGACTCCATTATCCTTCAATGGTAGACAAGCATGAGTTGACCCCATATCCAATTAGAATATGTCCCAGGATTTCAAGAATTTGGCACAGCTAAGATGACACTCCTCTAAACATTATAATTACCAGACAACCTCCTGGTACCCATTTAGTTTGTTACTGAATTTTTACCCTGTTTGTTATTGTTACATTATATGTACACTAAGATTTTGATTAAATATCTCACCATTTTGGTCTTTTCCTATATCTTACAAACCTAGTTTACATTCAGTCTTTGATGTTCCAAACACCTCAGCTAAAATATGTACTCACTTATCAGCAACATAAATATTGAATATGATTAAAATCACTTTCTTTTCTTCTCTAGATTTTCACCAACCCACAGTTTTAGGAGATTTACAGAAGTTGTGATCAATATATACCATTGTGGAGAATATAGCACTTTTTGTACTGTACAAGATAACTTTTTTAATGGAGATTCTTTATTTTCCATGTGTAAAAGTAGGGAAAAGTAAAAAGTGGGAAAAATAAATTACAAAAACTATTTTTAAAAAGAAAATACTGTTTATGCTCAGGCAATTCTTAAATATAATAATTTAGTAATTTAAACTGACCAGAAATGTACCTATTTTATTCCAAATGTGTTTGCTTATTCACAGTGAAATATTTTTGATGATGCATCAGAGACAGTCCAAAAAATAGTCAAAATTATTATTCATTACAAAGCATTCAGCCTGAATGTATTTACTCAATGAGCAATTATGGATTTAATATCCAAGATTGGTTATCCTCTCATATTACTTGCCAGAATATTTAAAATCAGATAGTTCTGCAGCTTTGTCAGAAAAAAAGTCATATTTATACATGGAAATGATTCAAACATAAATATTTAGAAAGGAAATATACAATAGAATAGACAAACTGCAATTATTCCTCCCTCCCCCCAAACCATTATTAGTTTCAAACAAATAAAGTTACATTTTATGGGATTATGTAGCTTATATAATAAGGTGTAGGCAGTATGTCCCAAACTAATCTGTTCTAACAGGTATAATAAATAAAATAACATATGTTTAAAAGTGACATTCTCTGGTGGCAAAAAAATCCTACATGATTTAAATTTTTCTTAAAAGAATATGGTTGAGGCAGTCCTTCCAGTGGTAATATTCAAATGATTTACTTAAATTAGGATGGTCAAATTCTTTAGTCTATCCACTTCAACTGGATATTAGTGTAGGAACTTAAATTGCATAACGCTAACAATTGCACATAATTCTAGCAATTGATTTTAGAAAAGACAATGATAGATGTTTTGCTATCCTTATTCCAAATCAAATGGCCTTGTGTAGATTTGCCTCTCTAGAGTTTCAGATTCCACTGAGTGCTTTGGAAAAAAAGACACTTCCCCCCTGGTATTATCACAGATGCTGTTTTCAGCCTCACAAAGCGTCCAGCCAATGCAGTGAAATCCAAGCTATAGGCAAGTACAAATGTTCCTTAAAATTTGTAAATGTGCCACTCAAAATGTTATTTCTTTTCATTTCCAACCCTCACATCACCACTAGTACTCCGATAGACAGAGGGAAGGCTAAAACATTATTACATTGGTAAATAACTCTGATAGATTAAAGAGGTTTAATTTAACAGAGGTTTATAGCTGATTTACACAACACAGCAAATTTCATTGAATTTGTTTTGAATAATGCAGCACATGTTCGGTCATGCTACACACATACCAATTTGTACTAAGCAACAGTCATTTGATAAATAGTAATCTCGTAGTCTTGAAAGAGTTAATATTCCAGTGTACAAAATAGTTTGTCCACTGGAAATCAGGTACAACTGATGACATATTTGAATTTTTTGGGAGGAAAAAAAAACATATTTAGCTAAGGACTTCCTACTTATTAATATTATATTGAGGAAGCCAGTGATAATATTTTGAATGTTTATAAAACTTCTACGTTGAGATTCCATTAGAGGAAATCTGAGACTTTGGTCTTTACGAGTTGCTATTTCATTGTCAATATTTTACTAGATAGTATTTTGTTGTAATGAAAAACATTTCAACCTTTAAGTTACATATCTGATTTTAAGATGAGATACTCTACTTGGCAGACAGTTTTTAAAGGACACAGTTTCTGTAGTGTTTTTGCTGTTGTATAAATTAAGAAACAAAATTCTATAAAGAGCAAAGGAATATATAGTTAGCAACATAGTAGTTTACCCCCAGCATCGAGATAAAAGTATCCTACCTTTTAAAAAGAGTTTAGTTACCATGGTTAATTTTTTAAGGTTCAGTTATCTGAAATCTGGAAGATAGGTTTAAAAATTATCTATTTAGTGTTGGTTCTGACTAGAACATTTACACATAAATGACTTGGGTAAAGTTTTAGAGATAACACACACACACACACACACACACACACACACACACATACCCCTTCACTCCCCACCATAAACTATAATTTAGTGCTTCTCAAATATGCTTGATGAAAACAGTTGTCAGAGGGACCTTTTAAAACAAATGATAGAACTTTCCAAGGAGATTCTGATTATCTAGATATAGAGATACTCACAAATATCTTATATATATATATATATATATATATATATATATATGCAAATCACCAACTCTTTCTACTATATAATAGTTTTGTTGAAGAACTTTAAAACACAAGAAAACATGGCTCTAATTTCTGCAAAGCACTCCAGTAACAAACCTGAGAGTGGTTCTAAATAGCTTTTCTGGAGTAAACTAGAGCCATAGTTTATGAAACATAGTTTACCTGTGTATTTTTTTCTTCTCCTAGACTTTTAGGATTATTAAGGCAATCAAATACTGAAATGAATTATTAAAGAATATTGCTTTGAAATATCTATAAAAGAAAAACTATCTGGTTTAGATATTTACTTGTCCCAATAGATTATCAATCTAGGACACATTCAGCACTGTATCTAAGGATCTATAGCTCTTTGATTCTTTGTCAGTTTTAACTAAACTGATTAGATGACTTCATAAATTAACAGAGAACAGTTCAAAACAGTTTGTCAGTAACACGAATAATAATGATCTTCAGTGACAAAATAATAAAGCCAATGTCTACTAAAGTCAAATAGAGTTTTATGTTTCACTATTGTTTTCAAATACTATGGTTATTGACATCTGAAAAAGAGTTCCGTCATATACTTAGCTCTTTATCTAGTTGAATGTGCAACTTTTAATAGAGAGAGACCACATTTATGATCCTGACTATAGTTACCCAGTGCTACCGACTGCCAACAAGAAAACTTTGTTATGGTTGTTGCTATTATGTCAAGGTATTCCCTGGTTTATTTTCAGCCTTTCACTGTGTAATGAATCAATCATTCCACTTGTTTGTTTATAACTATGACACATCATTTGTTTTCCAATGAGAAATCTTCAAAAGGTGTAGGAAAAAAGCAATTATTTTGTGATACTCATTTGCAATAAAAGTTTGCACACTCTTTCTCCACTTGAATACATTTAGCATTTTTATTTAAAATTACTGCCCTGCCCCATCCCTGAACCATATTCTTGAATTAACGTGTAACTCTCTATATGTTCTGTATTTCTTTTCATAAGCAGAATTAGAGACCTATTCAAAAGGCTGATAGCATATGAGCTCATAAACTAGAGGCAACCTCTTAGAAGTGCAAGTTTTCTCAACTATGCTGTGTTTCTAGGCATCTGTCAAGAAGGAAGCAAACATGAAAATGAGTAAGACCTTAAGCAGTGTGTGTATATCTTGCCAGCAGTGCTTTGTATTTTAAACAGAGTCCACTTTTATTAGGTTATTGTTGGTCATTAATGGAGAGGGTTTGCACTTAACCCTATGTGCTACATCATTCGAACTATCCACAAAGAATATTCTGGCTGTACACAGTGAGACTATAATCCTTCTGTATTCCTTTCTGAAATTTTGGTTCAGTAGTCCATATATAATTGCATTGAGGCAGCTGTTGAAATATGCCATATAGTAACTGGCCACAAATAGCCACTCTGGGATCCTGGGCTCCATGCTGACAGGGTCTGAAGCCACAGCGAGACCAATAAAGTTGAGAGGAGCCCAACAAATGGCAAAAAGGACAAAAACCACAAACATGGTGACAAAATTCCTGAAGTCCTGTGGTTTCATTTTGGGTTTATTGTCAGGTTTCACCCTCCATCTGACCTGAAGAACCAGGATCCATATTCTTAGGTAACAGAAGATGACTATGGTCATAGGAACTATGAAATGGAAAACCACTACGGCTATGGTGTATGCTGAACTGATAGACTGTGCAAAGGTGCAGGAGTAGATCCTTGGGTCATACTGCAGGGTTCCGGTATGCAAATTGGGCATGACTGCCACGAGCGTCAGCATCCATATCAGGAACACGTGGCAGAGGGAATTCTTGTTACTGTACAGCTTGTCATACTTGAGACTGTGGCAGATGTAGCAGTAACGGTTAATGGCAATTCCAGTGATATTGAATATGGAGGCAATGACACTGAGACCCATCAGGAAGCCACTGATTTGGCAGTGCAAATAGCCCAGATTCCATCCATTGTTAAATATAGATGTCAGCACCAAGGGGTATGGGTAAACAGCCACCACCAGGTCTGCAACTGCAAGGCTCACCACAAATATATTTCCTAAAAGAGAAAGGTTTAGGAAGTACAGGTTATCACCAGTTTTATATGGATTGCATTGGTTTTCTTTCAAAGTTATTATTTTTTTTTAAAGAGCTGTTTCTGCACTGCCGGTAACCTGGCCTCACAGCCACTGCCATATTATAACTGAAATGGAGGCCGTTTTCATCAGGAAACAAGCCCACTGTTGCCCTTGTCAAATCAATTCTGTTCGCAAATTCCTGCATTCCTAAGACAAGGCATAGGCCATGTTCAAAACTGTTGTTTTTCAAACTATTTGGTTGCTGTTCTTGGACAGCAATGAATCCTTGACCCTTGGTACAATAGTTAAGAGAAAAAGCATTTTTTCATCGACTGTCTGGGCTAGAATATTGACTTCACCCCTTCCTAGCTGTCTAACTGGGACAAGTTATATTATCTCACCAAATGTCAATTTCCTCTTCTGTAAGATGGGGTAAATGATAGTACCCTCTTCATAAGGCTATGATGAGGACAAATTGAGGCAATCTGTGTCAAGTGCTGAGCAGCATCCGTCACATAAGTGCTCAATTAATGTTGGTATTCTACAACACTCTCACCTCAATCCAAAGGAGAAGGTAGCAATACTTCTAGATTTCATAAAGAACTTACAGTATAAAAATTAAACCCTAAATATTTTCTATGTTAATATGATAACACATTTGAAAGTATAAAAACAAGGAACTCTAATCAAATTTTCTAAGATAGTCTGCAAAGTATGTTCTTTACTTTTGTAGCTCATTTGCCTTTGTTTCTTACTATTCCTTCTGTCTTCAATGGCTCTTCTAATTTTTAAAATGCTACCCATTTTCCCAAATCCATCTTAAATGGAAATGCCTCTCTAATTTTTAAAATGCTACCCATTTTCCCAAATCCATCTTAAATGGAAATGCCTCAAGCCTTCACTTACTTGCCCAACTACATGGAAGACCTTCCTCTTTCGCAGGCTTCTAAATCACTTTATTTAGACCACATTTAATTTAGATTAAATTGCCATAAATTTCAATAAAACCTTATTAAGTGCATTCAATAGGTACTGGATAAACAGGAAAGAACAGAGAGGGATCCTGTGATCCTCAAACTGAGAAAAAATTGAAAGAGAGAAAGAAGGGTAAGAGTATGTGTAGAAAAAGAGGTAGCAAGGAATGGAGTGAGCTAGGAACAAGTGGGGAGGAACATTCCAGGAGGAGTCACCATATATTTTGCCTTTTATTATATTTATTTGTATGTAAACTTACGTTTCCTGTATTTCTATACCATAGTACCCTAAGAGTGTGTCCTGCGTGTAATCGGATCTTGAATAGTGGTTCCCAGTGAGACTTGCTCAGATGCTTGGTGGCAGATATTAAATTGTCATCTCCCAATATCCGAAATAAAACCACCTTTGTATTTGAGGTTCCTATTTGATTAATTTTATTCCACATCCCTCCAAAAATTGCAAAGAAATGAAGTAAAAGAGCAGTTGTGGCTAAAAAAAGGGAAGGTTTTGGCATATGGGTAGGAATTTCAGATAGATTGTTGTAAAAACAGTTTCTTTGAAAACTGGTTACATGAGACCAAATGAAAGCAATAAAAACAAATTTATTTTTCCCCACAGAACAATTTCAATCACCAATGAAATATTTAAATTCCAAAGTGGGCTTGTTTTAATGAACTTTTAACTCAAAATGCATAATAATTAAAAAATACTTACATGAAATTCAGCTACAAATTATCATCGAAGCAGTCCATTTTTACCCAGAACGTCATGATGACAAACTGACATAGATTTATTTTTAGAGAGCTTAAAAATAAGATCAAAAACAATGTCATAGATTTCTTTCACAGCTTTAGTCCTCTGCTCCATTTAGTTTATGGCAATTATGCTTCTTTTTTGTTCAAGTCATTACATTAATTAAATCATTAGTTTACTTTTTTTTGAGCTAATCCCCTTTTACAAGTGTCTGGAGAAAAAAAAAATTAAGCCATAGACTCTACTACACAGATGTGGCTCTCAGGTAACTCAGGTGGAAGCTTTATCATATCTGCGGGGGGGTGTGGTGGGGAGGAAGAGGGATGATAAGAGTAATTAACTTCATCATGATATTATTACACATTATAAAATCATCTCTTCTACTTCAGCTCTGTGTACCTCCAGATAGATGGCGATCTACCCTTTTTACAGGCATCCAACAGTCCCTACAACCAGCACAGCAATGCATTCTGAAACTTAAAATAATTTCTGTTCGGGGCGCCTGGGTGGCTCAGTTGGTTAAGCAACTGCCTTCAGCTCCGGTCACGGTCCCAGGGTCCTGGGATCGAGCCCCGCATCGGGCTCCCTGCTCGGCGGGAAGCCTGCTTCTCCCTCTCCCACTCCCCCCGCTTGTGTTCCCTCTCTCGCTGTGTCTCTGTCAATTAAATAAATAAAATCTTTAAAAAAAAAAAAAAATTTCTGTTCGTGGCTAGCAATTCCTTTTCTGTTGGATTTACTTCCAGTCCTTACCACAGAGGAATTATGGACTCCGAGGATGTTAAGATTGAGAGGAATATTAGTGATCATGCAGGATAATTCCTACTTTTTAGAGATGAGGAAAACAGAAATACAGAGTTAAATTGGATGAAGTCATACAATTAATGCAAGCCTGCAACAATGCTGTTTGTTGATGTTGCTCAGTGCACTTCCTTAAGAAAGTTCCTGTGGCCAGAAATATGTGAGTGTTGGATATTGGGCCCTCTGGCCAGGCAGGCCCGGGCTTAGAGCCTCTTCAGGCATAATTCC